>NC_053454.1:22458753-23693753 GCF_015227805.2 Hirundo rustica
TCTCCTCAGTTATGCAGCCAAGTTAACAGGAGTAGTCTCAATGCTGTAAGATACTCTGTTGCACCCCAGAATGTTATCACTGTTGGGGAGAAGATTATGTAGGGAAATATGATCAGAATATTTTCAAAAAAGGAGACAAGTGAGCAGATCCCTAGACTCATGTCTAAGGAGATATTCCAAGCACTCTCTGTCTCCTATGAAGAAAAAAAAAAAAAACCACACACAAACAAAAACCCCCAACCAACCAATAAAAAACCATTTCCATTTATAAAATGTACACAAAGAATGCTGCAAAGGAGAACACACAACACAAACACCCCACCACCCCTAGGCAGATCACAGATAACAGAGACTAACAAAGTCTCACGCCCAGATTGTGAGATCAAAAGGAAAAGAGCCCAGATAGGAACTTCTGGTATATAGTTGAAAAGTCAGCAAACTGGTGACTTGTTGCTTGTTGCCTGATAAATTTTGAAAGACTAGGACAACAAAATATCCCAAAATCTTCCTCTAAAAGGCCAGGATGAGGAATGGCATTCCAGACAGTTTCAGTGGATTGAAGTTATCAGTTGTCCTTCATGGGGTGTTAAGTGGATTTTTAGGCTTTTTAATGAGCACACTTAAACCTCAATAACAGATTAAAAAGGGTGTGCCACATTAGATCCAAAATAAATGTAAGAAGGATGGATGGAGGGGTATGAAGAACAGAACAGAATTTAAAGCAATCAGCAGTGCCCAAATGCTCTTCCTAGTCAAAAAGTTACTTTTAGAAAACTTGCCAAATAATGCCTGCACCTGACCTTCAATCACCCTTATTCCCTGCTTTCTGCTCTGCTTTTCACTTTTATCTCAAGAGCCCATCTATCTTAAGAATCCAAATATCTCAACTCCCTCAATGAGAGAATATAGTGCATTAGCTGTGATAAGCAGAACACTGAAATGACTGCCCTGATACTGATTTTTCTCATGTTAGTAACATAGAATGCAACCAACACATAAAAATGGATTACTTTCATTTCAAAGGAATGGACAACGAGATCTAATCTCAAAAAGTGAAAATAGCATTAGGGAGCGTCTCACTTATTGTAATTCAGAATTCACACCACTTTGGTTTAGTTGGAAGGAGAACAGACCCTCTGAAAGTATTAGGGAATTTGAATTTTGGGAGGAGAAGCAATCAGTTCTACCCTGAGCTAGTCTTAAGGGTAGAGTACCTATACACTCAGTAGAGAAGTGCCTCATTAATTCTGTGAAATATTGATACATAAAACTGAGCAAAGTTGTAATTACTTTTCCTTGAAGGTCATTGCAAAGTAAAGGCTTGGAGTTCCACTGCCAGGAGCTCCCTTCAAAAATGTCATGAATCTAATTGACCTGTTATCTCCGAGGGTACAAAAGCAATACATTTTTATAAAACCATGGTTCAGAGGAAGAGATGCTACCCTGACTGCTTTTGGATCCACCAGGCTCCTCAACCTCCTATCTTCCATTTTCACTCCTCAGCCAAATTGCCACTCCTTCTCATAACTCCAGGTATAAACTTCAGTGGTTTAAAAACTCTTCCTATTACATAGATACCGAGAAACCAATTGGCAGATGCCATCCTTGTCCTACAAATATCTCTATATTGTGTTTTAGTTACTGGTCAAATCTCATTTGGTTGCCTCCAGAAAACTAATTTCTGCCACCATTCTGACACTCAGTAGTGGGCATCCACATGCCTTGCTTCATCTTTGAACAGAATTACCCTCCTGATCGTTTTGTTCTTCTCTGAGCTTGTCTGACCACATAGCCAGGGGCTGCTGTAGAGTTAATTTTACAGGGTCTGGTATTACTCATCAATACTGCAAAGGTTCCCCTGTGCCTTGGCAAAGATCAGGACTTATTGGGCCAAGGACTGCACAAACAATAAGGAACAGTGCCTGCCTGCCTGCAAAGCCTGAAATCTAAACACGCAGTGCAAGCAAAGGCAGAGCTCCCATTTCCCCTCTGACAGGTGGGAGGGGATGTCACCTCCCTCTAACCACCCCCTTCCCTTCAATCCAACACTGACAAGGAGGTTCTGCTCCATGGGGCTTTCCTCCTGCAAGAATTCCCATCTCCTCTGGCAAGGAGAAATCCCATATTCCTTGGGGATCTCCCTTTGACACACCCGTGAATTTTTTGCCCCACAGCTTCCGAACTTAGGAAGGGCTGACCCCTGCCCACATGACACACAGCTCCAACCCCCATGGCTGCCCGTGTACACCTATGCACCCATGCACACGCAGACACACAGGCAGGGCATTCTGCCTAGCCCTAGGAGAAACTCAGGACTGCCCACTTTTGCCCTTGGGCAACAAAATTTTCTCACACACTGCACCCCAATCTGAAACTGCATCCGCACCCAGGTCTCCCAGCACCTGCTTCTCAAGGGCGTCCAGAGCAAGCTTTTTCTCTCACTGCAGTATGATCTGATTCACACTCAGAGCTGTGGTGACATGACACACACCCTTGAATTCACCCATGTTATATTTAACACTGGAAAACAGACCAGTGTCCTCAGGCCTACGTGTAGGATGCAGTTGTGGTGATGGCACTACACTACTTGAGGTCACCCCCCAAACTTGGCCTCACAAGTAGTCACTTTTTAAGCCAGAATCAGCTCTCCATGCCTATCAGCATCTCACCTGACTGGCCACTGCTATCATGGCAGACTGCCTTTTAATTAGTCTAGTAAATTCAAGGTAAAAAAGAAAGTATGGATAGATATGAAGTGACTGATGAAGAAAACCAGAAGATTCATTTACCTCTGGGTGCTTGGTGCTACTCCTGAGTCAGGAGAGCATGCTCACATCAGTTGCTCTGAAGACAAGAGAAAGCAAACATTAAATTGACAAATAATTAAGGTTAACAAAGCATAACTTTAGAATTTATTTCTAGAGGATAAAACCATGACTGCTGGCAAGTTGAGATGTCCTTAAGGATAAAAAACTACATTAATTGAACCCTCAGACTGCTATAATAATTTCTCTGGGACTTCCCAGATGGAAATATATGTGAATGAGCTCCATAGACCATGTGTTACAAACCCAGCATTTCAGGAAGCATTCAGACTGACTGCACATTCTTTCAATAAAATGTGGATGTTCAACAGATCTGGGAACTCTGGAACATGTTTGGCTTAGTGTGCATGCTCAATTCTGTTGAAAAACATGAATGAGCAGAGCAAATCTAGAATCCAAAACACTTCAGACTTATTATACTAGAGACTCACACAAGAAGAACAACACTGTCTGAAATCCAGAGGACTTTCAGGCTGGCTGTGCACATACTGGGTAGCTAATCTTTGCATGTGCTTGTAAAAATTAGTGCAGGTTTCCAGATTTATGTCAGCAGGCAAGGATCTGTCACTGAGCAGGGCTTCCCACTGGCTGGAAACCCTGGGCCAATGTGAAAACCCTGAGGCTCTGTCTAGGAGCATGTCTGCAAGGAAAATGGGGCATTGTCAGGAGCGCTCAGATCTGTGGGGGCTCTGTGTTAGCCCCATGGCAACAAGAAGGGCTTGCTCCTGTCCATTTTGCCTCTGACATAGAGATGCTTTCTTCTCCAGACAGTCTGTGCCTGTTGTCAGTATCCAGAAGGTCCTGCTTGTTTGTACTAGCCCAGATGAGGAGCCCAGGCAATGCTGCTAATTATATGCTGTAGGTACCTGTTAAGCCATTTTACGGACAGTTGTGTGCCTTTATAATTTAAAGGGACAAGTGCAGAGAGTTACATGTAAATGAGGTCTGGCTTAGTGTCACAGCATCTATAAAGGACACAAGAGAGTCAAATAAACTGGGGAGCCCTTTCTTTCAGTGCATGACTGCAGAGGAGGCAGGCAAAGTGGAGGCTGGTGTTGCCTGCTGACAGGAAACAAGGGTTTGTTAGCACAGCCAGAGGCACTGCCCTAAAGGAGAGCGCACCTGCCAAGAACAGGGTGTAGCAGAAGCCTCTCCCCGCCAAGCCCCAGCCAGCAGGTTGGGATCGGCACTGAAGGGAATGCCAGCAGCGGTCCTGGAGGGAGGGAAAGGCTGCACACCAGCTCTCCCATCCCAAACCCCTCCCTGGGGCCAGCTTCCCACCCAGCATCACTGCCTGCTACTCAGAGGATAAATCCAAGAAGAAATGTGCATGAATGGAAAACCAAGAAAAGGAGGAAATAAAAGGCTAGTGAAGTGAAGTTCATTGTACCTATGGCCAAGTTCCCAGAGCCATGCAGTTTCCTAGAAGGTAACACATGATACCACAGCTTCAATCCATGAACAAATAAAGTGGTATTATTTTGCCCACTGCAGTGCAACTTCAGTTATGATGCTTAGGGAAGGCAAAAGCCTGGTAGGATTTTTAAAAGGACCCAAAACTGCCATGAATGAGTTCTTCTGGAGAAATGGGGGTTCCAGAATTGCCTTCTCGTACACTGACCTCATGTCACGAGACATTGATGATGGACACAATGAAGAACTTTTTCCAAAAGGCTGGTATTCTTATGTGTCCTTTCTTCCAGATTCTTCCACCTTTCTATGTTAATTAGTCATATCTGAAACTGAAATACCAGAATCTGAACCAGAAATTATATTTCTTCTCTCTTAGTTTGGGTGCTGATTTGAGGGGGTAGATAGGCTGATGCAACTTAACAGAGGCTTGAGATTTTTAACTACTGACTTTCATGAACACATTCCTAATTTGCACCTAGAGTGTGCTTGATCACCTCTTGGCAAAGTTTTGCTTTCACAGACACCACTTTGCCACAGCATTGGTGATGCCGAGGACATTTCCTACAGTGGAGTAGGTGTCTGCCTGAGCAAATTACTGGTTCCCTCTTCAGATGGTCATTCCTGATCATCAGGAAAAAGTCATTTTGGGGTAAGATAAAATTTCAGCTTCTTAACTGGCCCATCTATAAACCTGAATGGATTTATGCAAAATGAAGAGGCCTCTGGAAATCCAGAAATTGCAGTGCCAGATTGAGGAGTCATTTCACCGCTTGTTACCACTGCAGGCAGGCAGGGTACAGGAGGTGCTTCACAAACCAGACACAGCTTTGGAAAGGCCCACACTTCTCCCAGTGCTTTGCTAGATAAGCAAGTCCTAAGTTAAGTGCCACCCACTGGAGAAGCCACCCTTCTCTTTCCTCCCTGCTTTCCTTCAGGCCAGAGGTACCTCCAGGGATTAGATCATCCCTTGGTGTCAGGATCTGTGGGTTGCCAGCCATGGGTGGGTGCGTTATTAGTCAGATTTACATGTCTAAAACATCATTTGTGCAACCACCCCAGGGCATGGCTATGAATGCTCTCGGGATGAAAATCTGAAAAAGAAATTCAATAAGCAGAAAAACAGAGAGTTGATGCACCCCTACAAGCAGGTCAAACCTACTCGCAGCAAGTTAACTAATATGATTTACTACAGAATGTGTTCACTATTGAATGTTTCTTTACTTGCCTCATGTTGCTCTACTAGATGCAGTATGCACTTGGTATTTGTCTCTAAAAAGCAAAAAAGGAAGCTGAGGAGTCCCACACAAGGGCCACGCCTCCAGGGCTCCCACAACAGGCATTAAGTCGAGGGGACTTCACAGGCCATGACCATACAGAAGTTATTTATCTACCTAAACTGGGGCTTACAGGCTGTCACTCTGTCTGTGTTCAAAGTACATGTCTCTGAGGCCCTGGGATGCCGCTGTAGAGGGGTAAAATCACAAGGAACTCCAAACAGCAATGGCAAAATATGAACCCAGCCTCAGAGGAATGCAACACATTGCAAGCAGTTGACATTTTCTTGACCAAAAAAAAAAAAAAAAAAACAAAAAAACAAAAAAACAAACAAACAAACAAACAAAAAAAAAAAAAAAAAAAAAAAAAACTCTATTTTAAAGGTTTTTACTCATGCTTTTCATTACCAACACAAAATTAATGGCCACAGCCCAACACTTTGGGGAAATCAGGGGTCTAGCATGGGTCTAGTAGAAAGCAATTCCGAGTCATATCGATACCACACTACCAGAAGAGCAGGAGTCAAACAGCCAAGCTGAAATAGTGTCCAAAAATCTCCTTATGGAGTGCCCATCGACATTATGGGCTGCCTCTAGATCAGTTGTCACAGGAGGACTGTGCTTTCCTCCTCCTATAGCACTGGGGAGGAATATAAAGCCAGGGCTGCAGCTCTCAAGGAAAGAAATGGAATATTGTGGAACCCAGAAAAAAGTACAGAACCAAGGAACTTCCACGTGGCATTTGAGGCATTGGGCTGGCAATGCCAGTTCAGATCTCTGGCTGCTGTGCTGCACTCATTTGCACACATTTGTTCTCCTCAACCTCTGTGAGCTCTGCAGCCCAGGCCACCACAAGAAAGTGGAGTGACGAGCAGCTCACACACTGACCATGCAAACACAGCATCACCATCCCATAATCCTACACCTGGTGCAGCCCAGTTTACCTGATTACATCACTTCTGTTCACATTAAGTGTTCATTGTGAAACTCTCTCAAGACAGGAAAAACTAGATAACAGGGGAAGAGCTCCTCTGTGGAGATTGCCACAGATGATGCCTGTTCTCATTGTTCAAGAAACCAGCATGACATCCAAAATGAACATTTTCCCTGAGATGTCCTAAGCATGCCATAATTTTTCACAGCTAAGCTGTGCAAGGAATAATAAAACCAGACTTTTTTTTGGTTTGCATTCACAAAACGTACACAAGGAATCCACAGCAGGACATGGAGCAACATGCCCCACCACCTCCAGGAATCACAAGTAAAAAGAGACAGATTTTTTAAAAACTGTTTGGGAATAAATTGATTGTGTAAGAAAAAAAAAATATTTAAAGCAATTCAGAGGAGTGGTGGGCACATCTGCTAAATTATTCAGGTAAAATCAACAACACCAAAGCTAAACTCATGTTAAAATTCCTCCAGTTGCTACTAGAAAAATAAACTGACTCAGCCCACTTTTCATGCCTTAAACAACTCTAATCATAACCTGGGGCTATCCCCTTAGGTCATTTCTGTCCTAGACATCAGCTATTATTCCTCAACACAGCAGCAGAGTTCCAGCCCTGATTCCTCTCTTCTTTATTTCATCCAGCAGAATATCCTCCCCTCCTTCCACCCTGGATTGCATTGGCAGGTGTAGAGCAGAGGGTGGAAACTTCCCTGCAGAGAGAGAATATTAATCCCTTCCTGTACCCTGTTCCCTCTCCTGGTGGGAGCTGCCTACCATGCTGCAAGCAAAATCAGAGTTAATTTTTAAAATAGTACTGTCTTTATTTTTGGTGTTCCAGGTTTAGGAGAGGCCTTGATTTGATTATGTCTCACGCTGTGTTCCTTAATGACCTCAAATTGTGAAACTATGATCCAGAAAAAGCACAGTGGTTGGTATCACCGTGTAGAATAATCTGTTCTTAGACATACATCCACACACATTCCTAAGACTAATTAATTAATTTATTAGACTAAATCAAAACTTTCTGGTAGCAAATATATGTTGTTAATTGAATAAAAATAAACTACTGAAACTAAAGCTATAACCTTTGCATTTTGCTAATATTTTAAAAGCCTATATGTAGTACTAACTACAGAATTGTTTGCCAAACAATTTTCCTATAAAATATAGTATTATATTTTATTTACCTGGTTTCTGTTGGTTTAAAATAACAAAACTATTTATAAAGTCCCTTTATTGACTCAATGTATGGGCCATATATTACAGTTTTTTCCTCTGGTTTAGTAGAGTAAAATTTCTAGATTTACACAGCTAAATTAATTTCAGTGTATAACCTGGGACTCTGGCTATCTACATATAATTTGCAATTCTAAATTGTAATTGGCCTCACCAATTCAATACAATAACTTGTACAGCATCTGCAGACAGGATGCTACTTGTAAATTTGCACAGAGCAGATGAGAGCCTTTTTATTAAATCACTAAAAATTGACAGTGTGTGATGGAGAGCTTTGATTGTGATTTGTATTAAATGTCATTCTTTATAGGACACAGTATTTTTATTAAGTAGAATATTTTTCTTCTATCTGTGTAAAGTACTATTACAAAACATTACAAACGAACTAAGCTATGCCAGCAGAAGGGATACTGTTGAAACACATTTCCAATTCCTTGAAGAGTCATGTTTTATTGTTATTTAAGAGGATATATTTGTAGCATTAGAACTGTTTTGAAACCACACCTAGCAACAGTTCAAGGAATTCATTTGTTGAGCAAAAACTTTACTTACAATCTGTGCACAATTCCTCTAAATTTTCAGTATGAAAATGTTTTGCAGTAAAATTAGTTAGATAGCTGGTTTGCTGCTCCTTTTCCTTAGTTACAGCACTGACCCCAGGCAGCCCCAGAAAAATGTCAGTGGAGAATTGCAGCCAACAAACCACCAAAGCTCCATCCTGTCCTGTGAATGTCGCATTGATTTCAGCAGTGTGGGACACATCTGAAAAGCTTTCATGAAAAATGGTCATGTGCAGTTCCATTCTAGGATTCCTCTTTTAATTATGCCATCCTCAAAAATTGTTAGTGCCAACAGCAATGTACGCTGGGCTAGGATTTGCTCCAAGCTTCTTTTATCCAGCAAGGCTAAGGAAAGCCTTCTGCTCTGTTTCATGTGCTTTCCATGCAGAAAGTCTAGCCTATAAAGCACACCTTCCACTGTGGGATCCTAATTTTATAAAAATTATAAACCACTGCAAATTTCCACCAACAGAAGAGCTGCCATTGACTTTAATAGGAGTAAGACTGGCACTTCATTAATGCAGTGCACGTGGCTTTTCATATCTTTCCAGGTCAAAAGAGAGCTCTATCAGCATAAATGGGCCATTATTGTCAGTTGTGTGTGAAGAGGCAAGTGGATCTATTTCAAACTGTCCTTTGATGATTTATGATCCAGATGGATTTCAGAAGTATCATTTCCTTAACAAGTACTGAGCCACCTCTTTGATGTGTTTTCTCCCACTAATGACAAGTGTCCCATGAAGTTCATCATACTCCAGCAATGTTCCTCAAATTGTGGAATGCGACTCCTTTGAAGACATGAAAGCGTTCAAAAGAGGCCATGCCACTTGAGCAAAAGCAGAGTTAGTCAGCTCAGTTCTTCCAGGTGAAGTGTTGTGTTTACCTGGCTGCCAGCGTTCACACCAGTCCAGCAACTATGATTTTCTTCTCATTGCTTATAATTGGCTGACATTAGTTCGGTCCCTTCAGCACATGGGCATGATTGTTTACACTTGCAAGCAGTAATTACCAGCAATTCTCATTGCCTCATCCTAAAAGGACTGACCTGCTGTCAATTCAGGAGGTTATACAAAAGATGGATAAACCAGAGAAGGTTGCATTTTCAGAAATTCTTGACATATAATGCTCACAGGAGAACAGACAATAAACAGATTCCTAATTTTTAAAGAGGTAAATAATAAGTGGGCTTGAAGTAGCCAAACAGAGATAGAAGAGGCAGAGCATTCAGTTGGCCTCTACACCAGCAGAAAAACTTACTTTTAGGAGAAAAGTGCATTGTGTGAGTCAGGAAGGCAGAAAACTCATTTAAAAAAAAGAGAGTAAAAATGGAGAGTCAAAGCATACTCATCAAAATCAAGATGTTGAGAACAAAATTAGTCATGAGCCCAAAGACCACAAAAAGAAGAAAAACATAATTGCCTAATCATCAGCACCAAGAGCTGGACAACAAATGAGAGGGACTGGAGTTATACAACTACAAGCAACGTGACAGTGTTACAGAACCCGGCATGATGAGTATGTTAAAGCAAAGACACAGGGAACAGGGGAGATGGCCTTGCACATCATGTAAGGTGCATCACTGCGTGTGTGCAGCTCACCAACACCGCTAAAAAGCTTGGCAAAGATCTGCCCATTTGGTTTGTGAGTTCAGCCCAGCCACTGCAGGCTCTTTGCAACCAAGCTGCTCTCTGCAGACCCGTTAAAGGTGTGCCCTCCTACAACTACTTTCCAAGTTGCTGGGACTAGGAGAGAAAATTATTTTGAAAAGCTATGAATTAGTACTGTCACTTACAAACTTCAGGGTAAGTGAAGAGGTGGTCTGTTTTGTAGACTGTTACCCTGGTTTTTCTGAGTTTCTTTATTAGCCTTTTGATTTTCATAAATGGAGTCAGATCTTTTAGTTACTGTAGAATATTAGAGCAGTTTTCTACCTTTCCCACAGAAGTAATATAAACAAATCCTTTGTTTTTCATTCTCTGTCCTTTGTTTGCATATTTCTAACCTGAAAACAATTGTAACTGACAATTCGTCTGGCCACTGAGGCTGAGGGGTGGAAACCCCAAAAAGCCAATCTTCTGCTAGACCCACAAATGTATAAAAAGTAAAAAAATAAACAAAGGGGTCTCTTCTTCTCTTGGCTTTCAGCTGTGAGCTGGGATCAGAAGGACCTCTGCCTTGCGAAATCTCGTCTGCGTGTGACTGCTTTGTGTGTCTCTGTGACAGCAGACTACCAAATCAAATCAGCTAGCTAGGTTACTAGAACGAAAATGAGCTATCTCTGGTGCCAGAGTAGAAAAACACATTCTCATTCACATCTTCTAGCTGAGTGAAGAAGGCTGGATGACTTCTGTTGCCACTAAACAAATGCAAAAGCACAGCCAACTTCTTAAATTGAAAATTAATTATCTCTGGTATAAAATAAATCTATACTAGAACTGGATTGAAGAGAGTTTGATGGCAAAACAGTATCTTTGACACAAGGGATTATATACCATGAGTTGCATTTAAAGACTGTGAAGTCCAAACCAGTAATCAATTCAGCTTGTGACACAAAAGGAAAAGTGTGTAAATGATTCTATGAAATTCTTGAGAAACGGTAGTAGATGTTACTACAATAAGCCACAGTTTCAAAATGCTAAGGGCAACCATTTTTTCCTGTAGGAAGGGAATATGAGTTCAGTATCACATTACCTGCTATGAAAGAAGAAGGAAGCTGATAGTAATTATTACCAACTAGAAGATAGAGACTAATAGAGAAATAAAAGCATAATGACCAAAAAATATTTTGTTCTGAAGAAGAAAAATCTTCTGTAATGGATAGATTCTGATTCTACAGTGTCTCTATAGCATACTGTGAGATGAGAATGGTAAAATTATCAGGAGCAGTATACAAAAGGCAGAAGTGTTAACTACATCTTTCTATTCTGTGCTGGGAATCATCCCCGTCAGTATAGAAAAGGTATATATAGCTTTTTATATATATATATATATATATATATAATTTATATTTATATTTAAGGTAGTGATGAAACCTTCAAGCTCTATCAGACCCCCTGTTTGGCAAAACAACAGAATTCAAGTGCCAAACTTTCATTCGTATCTCAAAATCTTGTTAATTAATGAAAAGATTCAAAGCTTATGAATCTGTTGCAATCATCTATTCTGCCCTCTTACATAGCGTAGTCCATAGGATTTGCATGACTCCCATCTTAAGCTACAGAGCATCTACAAGGAATACACCTACTTGTGTGAGTAGAACTATGAAACTGAGATGTTAGTTTGTGTCAAAGCTTGTTTTAATTCAGCTTCTGGCCATGAGAGTCTCCCACCTGTCTGCACTGTTCACAGACTATAGCCAGGTCCCTCCTTATCTTCTGCCAGTCAAATATGAACATTATGAGGCACATTTTGCTGTTTCTCAGGAGTTTCAACCCTTGCTAATGGAGTAGCATTCTTCCTGGCCTGTGAATATCTAGACTGAACACTGCACACCAGTAGTTGTTAAATCACTGCTAAGCATGAGACTAACGGCAGTGTCTACATGAGAGAACTAAAGGTGGATGCAAGTACAGGCACATATTTGTTCACATTATGCCATGGTTAATTCCATAGCACATTTTGGGAATATGTGAACCAGCCCTCTGTCAGCCAGTGCCTTAGCATGGTTTGAAGGGAAGCATGGGACAAGTTGCTCAAGTATGGGTTACACCACTTTGTATAGGGAAATCCAGGCATATAGAGGCAAGTTGTGCTATTCCAGTTGTCCAGAAAAGCAGAGAACTGAACTTGGCCCACTTTACTGAGTAGCACAGATACAGATTTTATAGACTTCTCTAATCAATTTCCTCATAATTTCAAGTTCAAGGGTCACAGAAGTTTGTTTTTCAGTGACCCACACCACCAGCTCATGCTCAGACAGTTATTCACCCTATTTGCCATGTCCCTCTGAACATCACTCTTCCCCAGCCCAGATTTGCCCATGCCATCTGTATGACCTAATATTTTTGTTCTCTCTCCAATGACTGTATATTCAACGATGTTAAAACAAGCAATCAAAGGTCACTTGAATTATAATACTATTGTTTTAACATTTTTTAGTTTCTTCACCATTAATGTCCTCTGAAAATTCCATTTGCACTAGTTCAGTGTGTCATCAGAATATTTCTCAAAAAAACTTTGGTAAAAAAAATCTGTTTAAGGAAGAGGAACTTTCACACTAAATAATACATTGTGCAAGTTTCCACCTGTGCAATCATTGCAAACACAGCTGAACAAGACCCCAGGAAACTTAATCTGCTGACACTAGTACTGCTTTGAGGAAGGGGCTGGACTACATGACCCGCAGATGTACCTTCCAACCCAAATGATTCCGGGATGATTCTACATTGGCACTCCAAGACCCGTCAGCTGGCCAGCTTTCAATCAGTCTAACTCAGGCCATGTTAATTTTATACTGCTTGGCATTCTTAACTGCTGTCTCACGTGATGTTAGGTCAAATTTGGTCACCTCCATCATGCTTAACAAACTAATTTGCCATTTGATTAATAAAAAAGTGGCAAGTAAGATTTCCAGTATCAATTTATTTTCCACATAGGAATGATTACTGGTGTTAATTGATTTTTTTCTCCTTTATTTTTCGTTAAATCACCCCTAATGAGCTCGTCGTTCTTTTGCCCACGATTCGGAATAGGCCTTATTCTATGTACCAAAAATTATTCTGGGTTCCCAGCTCTTCCGGCGTTTCAGGAATCCCTGAACACGCGAGCCATTAGCCGCTCTTCAGAAGGACTCTGCTAACCAGCTTGAATGCAGTTATCCGGCTGGCTTGTTTTTAATGTTTAACTTCTTCTCCAGTTCCTGACAGCACAGAACTGTGTCCCCGCAGCCCTGAACGTTCCCGAGCGAGGCGTTCACGGAGCCCTGCTGTCCCTCCGGGCCGGGGCCGGGGCCGGGGTCGGGGCCGGGGCCCGCCCTGCGCGGAGGCACCGCCCGCGCCCTCCTCCGCGGAGCAGCCCGGCCCCGGGGCGCTTTGTCCCCGTCCCCTCCCCGTCCCCTCCCCGTCCTCGTCCCTGTCCCTATCCCCGTCCCTGTCCCCGTCCCCGTCCCTGTCCCCGTCCCCGTCCCCGTCCCGCCCCTGCCTCCCCCGGGCGGCCCGGCCTCGCCCGGCCCGGGCTCCCCCGCTCGCGGCGGCGGGCGCAGCGTCGCTTCCTCTCCTGAGGGGCTTCAGCGGGGAAAACAGCGCCGCGGGGAGATTTCCTGCTCTTTCTGTAGCTGAAACCCTTGTCAATGAATAGTATGCGATTCAGAACGACTTAACACGACTTGATGTTAACATGCTTATCAAAAAGTCCCATCTGTCATGCATAGCCCAAATCTTATCTGTTTTGCTGGAGAAACAGTGCAAATAAATTCCAGGAATTCTGACTTTTTTTCTTGCCTACTCTGTTTTTGAGTGAAGCCGGCTTTTGTTCGCTGTCTCCGCACACTTTACATTTGTCAGTACCTATGGCGCATCCGGAGCCAAACAGCAACACCCCTCTTTCCACCTACACCATCTGCCAGTACGGGCAGCGGACTGACATTCCCAAAACATCACGATCTGATGCACCGGAAAAGGACAACTGATATTGATGTCTTTAGCAATGCAGGAAACAAAAGATAAATATTTTGGGGGTATTTTTTTTTCTTTTTTCTCCTCCCCCCCCCCCCCCCCCCCCCCCCTTGAATGCCAGTTATTTTTGAAAGAAAGCTTAGCAGCCAGCGCTGCATTTTGGTAACTGAACTTAAAATTAAAATCATCATGCCAATTTCAAGCCTGTGAGAAAACTTGTAACTATGTCTCAACAACCAGTTGCGAAATCTTTACATTTTCCACCATCAATCCTATGGGCAAACAGTTCTACCTTTTGGTCTCCAGACAAACAGTGTGTTTTGAATCCCAATTATCGCACAAAAAATGAACTGATTTTGTATATCAGTACTCATCATCTGTCACCCCCAGAAGAGAAAATCTACCCAAACCCATCTTTCCACTCTGATTTTAGTTGGTATTTGGAGTACAAGGCCACCCTCCAGAGCACTGCTCTTAGGCTCTCCTGGTCACGAGAGATGTTAAGGAGGAAGCCGTGGGGAGTTTTCTCTCTGCCCTGCTCTACATACCACCAGAAGTTAGGTGTCCTTAATACCAAGTTCCTTTAGCCTGAGATGTCTTCCACAAACAGTACTTAAAGACATATGATGAATCCACAGAGGATACGCATCATTCACAGCCCCTGCAGCCATGCCTCACTCAATAAATCATTGCTTTTGGCACTGGCACATCAATCCTCCCCTCCCTAAGAGACAGTGAGATGCCCTACCCTAAATAGCCTATCTCCCATCTCATTAGGTTTCTTTACCACACCACAAATCTTTGGACTGAAACACAGTCCTTTCGATTGTGAGGGTTGATTCAGGATTGTCTTCAGAAACAGAAATGCTGAAGTTTCATGAGAAATCTTGTATTTATGATATTGTGTGGAGCAATATTGACTGGCTAACAATAGCTCTGCTTCTGCCAAATAAAGGTATGTGGGAAGACCAAGAGATTACAGGATGGACATGGTAATCAGCCAACTTCAAGTGAGTAAGTGGCCATATACCACTTATATACTTATTATCCACGGCCCTATCCTGCAAGAACTTCAACATATCCAGAAGAGTCCATCAGGTCCTGTTGAAATCAGGTTATGTCAATAGTAATAATGGTGATATAAATATGGAACAAAAAGGAAGACACAAACCCCGCCCAAAGGCTTATAAAGGCACAGTCCAGGAATGGGGATCTGCTTAGATGAGCGCAGGAAACCATGAAAGATAGAGATGGGTCTCCAGAGAGGGAAGAGAGCCAGATGGTCCTGTTTCAGGTGGGATCTGTGAGAACTGCTAGCACTTCCCTTCACTTTCAGACACATGCTTTGTGGCGTAGGCAAAAGGCCAAGGGATAAATATGTAATATCTAGGTTTCATTCTCACCCTTTGGCATGGAAGCACATAGTGTCTTTTACAGGTTCTTTGTTTGCCCCCTAAGAAGATAGAGGTGCATGAGCAGCATGGGTGCAAAGATGCTGAACATGACCTAGGAAATGCCAGGAGAGGGATGAGTAGTAAGTTAGACTTCTAAAGCACCAATGCCTGAGTCCAGGCTGCAAACAGATTCCTTCTTCCAATCAGCAGCAAGCTGAAACAGGTCAGTGACTGTACACAGAAAGAGGAGGAGGATGCAGTGACAGAGATGACGGCCAGTAGCCCAGTGGCAAGAGAACTCACCCTGGAGGTGGAAGATTCAGGTTTGGATACCTCCTCTTCTGCCTGACTTAGAGTGGGGATTTAACTTCAGATCTCCTGTCTCCTAAACAGGAAAGCCACGCAGGCTCTCAGTATCAATGGCACTGCATTGCACTGAATTTTTAAGCGCTCCTTTGGCCAGAGAGGGAAAAAAACATACTCTCATCCTGGTGTGAGATCATGCCCAGAAAGCACTGATCTGGGATGAACACTCCAGCCCTCATCCAGCGAACATTTAAGTACCTTATAGAAACTGAGAGAGCTGAGTTCCACTGCAGAATATCCTCTACCCTATTGAATTATGTACTTTTTACAAGAGAACTGGGTTTAAATGCAGAAGGATTAGGATTCAAATTTCTAGCATCTCCGTGTGAGGTTTGGTTTTGTTTGTTTGAGGGTTTTTTTAGTTTTCTCATGTTTTGGGACAGGTTCAGTACAGAAGATATGGTCTCTCAGATTGCATGACAAGGTGGAGGCACTTGGAGCTGTGAATTCCCTCAATAAGCAGGTATTAGCAGCTCAGAGACATTTAGGAGGAAGGATTGTATGCATGCTGACAGCAAAAATGTAGGTGCATTATAGCCTTTACTTTTGTCATCATCAGCGCCAAAGGGCATCAAGTGCCTCTCAAGCTAAGCAGACGTTGTGCAGGGGGTTCTGATGATCTCAGGAATATGCTAGCATCAGGTTAGCCAGATATCAGGCTAAATATCAGTCTAGCCTTTAGTCTCTGGAGTTCAACTCCACCGTAGTACAGCAGTATCACAAAGACAAGGCTCCAGGCCATTTCCACCTCCTATCCATCTGACTCGCCTGCAGAAGTACCTTCAGGGCGTGTTCCAGGGCAGCCCAGCTGGTACTCACAGGGGTGAATTTATGGGCACGCTTATTCCCATGCAGTGCATGGCCCTGTGTCTCTGTGAAGCGTCTGCCTGGCCTGTTTGCCTGTGCAAACATATCCTGTGACCTTTGTCGGGTGGACAAGAACACCTGGAGCAAGACAGAAATGTCTCTTGCCACAGGTGCAGATGGGACCTGTGAGCTAGCTGAGCTCAGGCCAGCTACAAGCAAGAGGAGAACAGAGGTGCTTCGTTGTCAGAGGACTTTTGCTGCTCCAGCCCAGCCTGGAGCCCATGGCCTGGAGGTGGAGTACCCACAGCCCCGCTGCCTCTTGCAGTAGCTGTGATCATCCTCCTACCAGCAGTAATGTGGGGCCACTGTGGTCACAAAACCAGGGTATAGGCAGGAAAGCTGATCTGACAAAGCAAAAGTGGAAAAGTAGAATCTCTTTCCTGGAAACACTTCTGAGAAGCACAGAATGGAGAATAGGGAGGAAGAAATGAACGATCACATAATTGCCAAATCCTAGCACGGCCACAAGTCGGGTCCCAAATAATCATAAGATTACAAAGCAAAATGACATTTTTAGTTTTTGTATTTTTTATCTGATTTTTTAGTCCCTAGGGTTCATATGCAATCTTTTCCCTCATTAGAAGAATCAGAATAAGACTTTGCCTTTGTCACTTATCTCCAGAAAATGCAGTAAACAAACATACCAAACAGAACAAGGTTGCCAACCGAAATGCTGAATTTTAGGTAAGAAAGTTAAAATTCAAATGTATAGAATGGATAACCAATGATATGGCTAATTGGTGCCTCCCACAATCTGTTCTCCTCCTGTGAAACATAAGGTGATTCGTATTTCTGTGAACTGCAAGTCTGAAAGGAACGGAAAACGAAACATTTGAGTATTTGCAAACATTGCATTACTTTTTTTATCTGTCAGGGTGCTAGTAAAAGAAATATATTTGAAACAATTCGCCAAGTTTTTTGTCAGTGTATAGGGCACACAGATGAGGTTGTTGTGGGAAAATGCGGTTGACATTCATCTTGTCTTCTTCGGTAACATCTGCCACATCCATGCTGTTTTCATGTCCCTACGTGTTAAAGTGCTGTGCTCCTGATAGGGAGAAGGCCCCACAAGTCATATAGCTAAAGCACAGGTCTGAGAATTTTTATGAATGTGGCAATCCAAATGCAATTGGCAGCTTAGAGCAAGCAAAAGAAAGAGAGTTTAGTGTCTGTATTTACAGTGCGGTGAATAAGTGAGTTTAATATCAGGTACCAAATTTATCCAGGTAATAAATCACACTAAAATAAATCAAAGTCTTACTGAGCTGGAAACAGCTTTTTTTCTAACTCATTCTCTAACTTCTTCTTTAACACAGAGTCTTTGTTCTTATTATGAAGCTTCGCATTACTTCCTTTATCAATTTGTCAATCAAGTTTCACAGTATAACACCATCAGAAATTTAATCCAGTTTAAAAAAAAAAAATCAAAAAGGAGAGGGTTTTAATAATTAGTTATTGAAATGTCAGCTCAAGTTCCTGCCATTTCAACCAAGATTCATATCCAAACCCTTCTTTCTTTTTGTGTGGTATCCAATACATACATACTACGGTATTCCCAGGGAAATATAAAAGTCTCTGCTCTACCTACAGGTGAAATATTTTGACTTCCTAAATGAAAGGATTGTGTGGGCAAATGTTTTGATCCCTTAAAAATACTGAAATAACCACCTTCTCAAAGAGGCTGAAATTTTACTTTATTGTATTGCTACAAGTCTTCAGCAGCATGGCAGCCAGGCAGTCTTCCCCCACAGAGAACAGAAAAGAGAGATTTATGGATAAAGCACATCCAGCCTTTATGTACCGCAGTAAAGCTGAGGGCTTTGCATGCCTGTGTGCATTTGCAGGGAAATGGAGATGCTCGTCCGGGGAGTCGGAGAGGAGCCACACACCAGCAGGACACCTCCCACCCGGGATCGCTCCCACCTCCGTGCCCGTGTCACGCGGTGCCACCCGCGCAGCCTGCGGCAAGCAGCGCTCCTGCACTGCAGGGGAGCATAATGCTGGGAGCAGCAGCCACTCACCTCGGTGATCCGCCAGTGCAGGCGGTGCCCCTGTCCCTCACGGCTCTTTTACTTCAACATCTCTATTGTAATGCGTGTGCAGTGCGTTTCTCGCAGCATCCTCACCTGGGAGACAGTCTCTTCTGCCAGGCGGTGACATGCTGGTGGTGCCACCAGTCAGGCCAGCGGGGGAAATATCTAAAGGCTCATCTATGTTCACACCAGCTCAAGTTCACTTCCCTACATCCACGTGTCCTCCCTGCCTGTAAGAAGTCTTTCAGCTGTAGGAAACCACTCCAGCTTGCATTTGCCTCGGCTCTTTCCCAGCTACAGCCCTTCCTGAGTGAACGCATGACTCAGCTTTTCCTTTGAAACAGAAGAAATTTGGTTCTCTGCAGTTCCACTGTGGTGTGGTATGACAGAACATAGATCTTTCTTTCACTTTGTTTAGAGGATGTGACACCAGTAGCAGTTGTGGATTTAGTTATATTTCAGCTTTAAGAGAATCTCAGTTATGTCTTTTATGTCTCTTTATGTTTCTTTCCAAAAAGCCAACTTTAAATAGGCGGAGCATTCTTTAATATCACAGATTGTGGTTGGGTCTGACTTAGGTCTCCATAAAAGAAATTAGTACTTGTTGTACAAAATGTTCATTTTGGCAGTTAAAAAATGTCTCTGACACATATATATGTGTGTGTGTGTGTATATATATGCATATATATTGAATAAATGTCATTGTATAATTGCATCATGAATTGTATAATTAATATTTGAATTTCATAATTAGACTACATAATGAATGTCTCGGTACATAAACATATGTCATTATTCAAAATGTCTTTCATATATGTACATCAACAGTAAAACTTCTCAGTAATCCTTTGTCAGTACAACCATGACAGCATAAAAAGAAAGAAAATATATTCATAAAGGCTGGAGTCCCCTAACTTATGCCTCTCCAAAGAAGACCAACTCTGATAGTCTTCATAACTTAATAATAGTCATTATACCTTATACATGTTTTCTATAAGCTATTGCTTGAGGATTCATATCTGTGCAATATCACTGCTACCTTGGCTTAGGTCCTCTGCTCTATCTCCCTAGAACTATGTAAGATGTTTTATTTGCCTAGTTCAAAACCAGCACCCCTCACTGCTTTGATAAAATTTCCTCTTTGTGCGGGATTGATTTTTTTAATCACAATTTGGCGATAGGCCTTTAAAAACACCTTGGAGTGGGAGAGGCAAGGAGCAGCTCACCTTGCATGTAGCAATGGAACAAGTGGCACATTACAGTAATGAGGAGGGACGTGTAGCTATTAGATAAAGAGGGTGGATAAGCTCAGTTCAGCTCCCAGCTGCACCTACGGCAGGTGTGGGTGACTGGGCAGCTCCCAGCCCCCCTGCACAAGGCAGGTCAGCACCTGTGCCAGCCTCTGATTTAGCACGCCCTGGGCTTCCTGGTCCTCTCTCAACCTCTTCAGCCATCCTCCAGAACCAGCCTGGGCTCACGTGTACCACTTCACCACAGTTCTGCCTTCACTGCAGGCAGAACTTGCAGTGAAGTCCAGCAGGCAAAAACAGCTTCTGCTCAAACCATTGCACAGAACTCAGGCCCCAGCTTTCATTAGGAACAAGTTAACTTTTATCCATCGTTCCTTTCCTCATCTGCCTCTTTCCTGCTGAGTCCACTCCCATTCCCGTTTCAGTGGCATGTCTTTTGTGTGTCATTTAGCTGAACATTAGTGGAATGTAGTATACATGAAACATATATAAAACGTTTTCTCTGCTGGAGAATCAACTCCCTCATGGGGGGCAGTTTTTTTATTTTCCTTCTTTGTTGTTCTGGGAGCAGTAAGAGAAAAGAGCGGACTCAATGGTATTTCAAAGATATAGTCCCACTTAATGAAAATTGAATGAAACAAAAATAAGCAAAAAGGAAATATCCTTCTTTCTACATTCTTTGTAGTACTTCACTCACAGTATCAAGCGGCAGTACAGGGTTAGACTGGTGGGGAGCTTTTTCCCGTACAACCTTGCCAGGGCAGGCCAAAGCAATGCACCTGGCCTGAGATAAAAGGGCTGAGAAATACAGCCTTCACACTTAAAGCTGTTACTGCTGGTATGAAAAAAGCTGTGTATATGTAGATTTGAAGCATGTTAATTGGGATCTCAACCTCCAGAAACCCATCTGCAAAGCACTGATATAGTATAAAGTCACTCTGACAATTGAGATAGCACCAGAAAATCCCTGATGGGTTCACTTTGACTGGTACCTGCAGGCTCTATGCCTCACCCATTACAATGCTTGCCTGACCCCCTCTAGATTTTCACCAGCCAGGCCAGCACAGAGAGGCAAGAGAAACATGCTTGGGGTGATTACACAGAAATGTGATCCTGTGCCACACCTGATCTGAATCAAACGTGTATTTCTGGGAGATCCAGTCAAACACGGATCCAGTGTTAGTAGTCATGGATTTACAGCCTGAGAAGTTTCCAGAGAAAAGACTACAGGCCCAGGAAACAGACACAGATTCATGGAAATTGGAGGCGAAGACAATCAGTATTGCAAATGGCTTCTTCACATAATAAAGCCTTTAAAATTGTGTTGAGAGCCATCTGTTAAGAAATTTTTAATTTATTTAATGCAATCAGGTTGTACTGTATTTCTGTCAGGCACTTTTTAAAATCCGTGTCACAGGGAAAAGTGCTTTTCAGAAGTCTAACAGTTGGCTGGAGGAGCCAATTCTTAGCCCAGCTTCTAATTTGGAACTGTAGGGGAGAGATAATGCTATCAAATTGAAATCTAACTACCATACAATTTAATGGCTGAGCATAAATCACGCGACTAACATTTCCGCTCACTATTTGCATGCCACAATAGCCCCTCTAAGATTTTAATTGAGATCAGAGGAGTTTCCTGCTTCAATCTGATGCAATTTTCAGACGCTAGCACAGATCTTTGCAGATCTCTGCAAGACGCCTGTATGTGCTGAGCTCCTAGGCTGGCAGTTCAGAGGATCGTTCCGACAACTTCATAACGCTCTGGGGAGAGATTTTTGGAAATGTTTAACTTCAACAGTCAGTGCTTTGCGTCCCAGCTGGTTGGTGGGAGCTCGTTTGTGCCCAGCGCAGGCAGGGCCGGGTGCCCCCGGGCACGGCACATCCCGCCGCTCCCCGCGCTGCCCTGGCACGGGCAGGGGCACAGCGCAGCAGTCCCTGGCACGGCAGGGGCACAGGGCAGCAGTCCCTGGCACGGGCAGGGGCACAGGGCAGCAGTCCCTGGCACGGGCAGGGGCACAGGGCAGCAGTCCCTGGCACGGGCAGGGGCACAGCACAGCAGTCCCTGGCACGGCAGGGGCACAGGGCAGCAGTCCCTGCCCCGGGAGCCGGGCCCTTGCTCAGCGCTCCCCGCCGAGCGGCAGGACCGACAGCGAACGCGCGTTGTTGTGCGGCTTGATCGCGATTGCTGATCCTCTCGAGGCTGCTGGAAATATTCTTGTCTCGGTGCAACACCCTGGCTGTAGGCTTTGGGGAGACTGCTCGCAGTAATTACAGTCTGTCATAACACGAGTTCATTACAATAGTCGTGTTCTTGTAATAGGCAGGAATGCTTTTACCCTTATGAAATACACAGATGCTGGAAGATTTATGTGGATAATGCAAACAATAACGCCTTTGCAGATTACAAACCACAGCTAATCTGCATATACTGTACTGAAGTAATGGCAAGAGCAGTTTATAAAGTCATCTGCCTAAAGCCAAGATTTCAGTAAATTATTTATCTTCAAGGAAGCAACATACTGTCTTTCAGTGATGCTTCTATTCATTAACAATTACAAGTTATTTATTGGCGCTTAAAAATAAAACTTGGGGGAAGGGGAAGGGGATTTGTCTGCTCAGGGGGAGGACTTCTGTTGGCATTTTAAAAATGATCAGGCCCTTCCAGGAGCCAGGTACAGCATTACGCTATCCAGGTGCACCAACGTAAGCAGGTTTAGGGCCGAACTCTATTATTATGGCTGCCATGGCTCATTACAGTAGTTGAAGGCCTCGTCCGCAGGGAACAGGCAACCAGATCTCTGCACTGGAGCTTGCTCACAATTATGGGAGCTGAAGGTCCTTAACTCTAAAAGTATTTCTTTAGCCTTTTCAATCAAAGAATCACCTAATGTAGGGGTGAAAATATATCCTTTACTCATCTTCACTAGTGCAGCCACAAGACTCTTCATAAACAGCTACCAAAAATGAGGTTAAATTGTCAGGGTTCATTTAGAACATTTTCTCTTACATAACTTGTTTCCCCAGGCTTACCCGTGTGGTACTGTGCAACTTATATACTGTTTTTCTGTCAGGCACTTTAAAAAATTCATTTTATTTCTTTGTGATTGTTTCAAGAAAGCTTTTTGAAGAGGTGTGGCTCACCCCCCCACTTGTTGACTCTTTTAAAGGACAGGGCCTGAAGATGTCTGTGACGGGCAGGCAGCTGCCACAGCAGCAGATTTGCTCAGCTCTCAGGCTGCTCATTTGTGTCAGTGTCATCCAGGAGATGCTCTCTGTGTCTCACCCAAACTGCCAAACTGCCACAGGCACCTAGCCTTGAGAAAGACTCTGTGGCATGTGTAGAAATTCATCTTCTCTAAAATTGATACTTTTCTCTTGAAAGTTTTTACATCTGTGTGACACTCTCTTGCTGCCATTATAGCAAAGTTTGCAAAGATACTTATTTGTGTTTGGCATAGCAGGTCACCTTTTTTGTACAAGCCACAGTGACAACTCTTATGTTCAGTCACCTCCCTGCACATCAAGGTGACAGCAGGACACGCAAAGAAGACAAGCATAGCAGCAACATCACTGTTTCTTGGATCTGCTGTTGGTTCAGGTCAAAGTATTTTTATTTAAACTATTTTCCTCTGGAAAAGCAGCCAGGTACACACCAATCAGGCGCCAGTGAGGAGAGTAATCAGTATTGCTTATTGTTTAGAAAGCACCACAAAAATATTTGTCAACCTACAGAACATCAGTTCAGAAGTATTGAACAAACATGCAGGATAGCCCCTGTTCTGAGCAGCTCAATTTAAAAACAGGATGTAGTGGGGTTAAGGATAAAAAAAGAGAAAACAGAATAAATGTGTTACTGAAAATTATGTTTAAAAGTTCTGTACTGAATAAATTTAATTGCTTAAGTATTGCTCTGGCTTGCAGCATCCTTTCAGAGCTCTCAGTGTACTTCATGCTTAGCTTTCTACTTTAATTTAATTAATTTTTGAAACCCCAGAGGCCCCCAGTATCCATAATACTTGATGGAAATTAATTCTATTTTAACAACATGTTATATGGTTTCATCTTCTTTTATTCATTTGTTTAAATTTCCCACCTGATGATTTCATTTCATCCCACCTAAATCTTGTACCACAAGAAACAGTAAGCAGTTCAACCCATATGCATTTTCTCCCTTCCACTCTGTTCATTAATTGCTTGTTTATCCTCCCTCATTACCTCTCCTTGGGCTCAGGAATCTTGGTCTACTGAAGTGTTTCTGATATGAAAGCTATTCCATATCTTAAGTGATATTTCTTCACCTTCTCTATACCTTTTATAATGTAACTGTGGCTTTTTGAGAAGAGCACACTGTATTCAGAGCAGGGTTGTATCACAGTTTATACAGTGGGATAGTTTTATTGCTGTAAGCAATTTAGTATTTTCAGCTGCTAGTTTAATTACATTTTGAAAAGAAGCACAAAGACTATAAAGGAAATGTAAATCTTTATAACTTAGTCACCTCACACTGATTCTGGAGCTAATATTCAAACTTAAATTTCTAAAGACTAATTACTGATTTGGGGAATCTAATTGTCCTCCTGGAGCATATAATGCTAAGTATTTTTGAGGCTGTAAAAAGAGACTCAGGTGCTTAGATTCTGTTTGAAAACTCAGCTCTGGATGAAAAAGAAGTGTAATATTTTTGTTTCATTCACTCTCCAAGTTCCTATGTGAGACTAGAGTAAGAATGAAAACTCTTTATAAGTTAAAACATTTAAAATCACAAAATCTCCACTCTGCCTCTGTTTTTTTTTTTTAACTAGTATTTTCTCTGTTTGCTCCTAGAAGCTAAAGATACAACCTATTGCTGTAACTGGCCTAAAAGAGGCTCATAGAGAACTCTATAACGCAAATATACATACATATATACTTTTAATGGTCACACAGTAAGGAAAACTTTTCACATTATGAAACTGGTTATAGCCTATATACAAGGGTATAATGCATCACTACAGCACTTCTTATCACAGAGCATTTGGGTACTTTGAACAATATCTTAAATCAGCATGGGTTCTCTGAAGGTAGTGGAGCCATGAAGGTTGAAATTAGATGAAAAAGGATGAAGCAACTTTCTGGCCACGGCAGAATTGTATGTCTCCTGTCCCTTTCCAAAGTACTTCGAAGGGCTCAAACAGCATGATTTACCTTGCTATAGGAGGTCCAGACTGTCCTTACACTGCATTTGCAAAGCTTTTTGGTCACAGCCGTACTGCTGACAAAGGCATTATTTACACTGACAGGTCTGATAAGAGAATGTAAACACCTTAAAAGTGCCATTCCTCTTGCACAATTAGCTCCTGGCTGCTGAATCAGCATTCTGGGGACAGCCCTTCCTGCCAACCACCCCTCCTGTTGTTCAGCCTGCACCTATCTGTGCTGCCATCGCACCATTCCTCCTCTCCAGGGCTCCACAGGAGCCTCAGAAAGCCCAGCAAAGCCTTTTGCCAGCCAGCACAAAACGATTGTGCCCTTTTTCTAATCCAAATATTTCATAAACTGACAAATTAAAAGATTAGTTGTGTGTGATAACTGGTGAGAATCCTTACCATACAGATATTTTCTTTCAGGTCAAGGGCACTTTTCTTGAATTACCAAACAACCCCCTAAATTAGAGATATGGGAAATCCCAGATAACTATTGACTGGTTAAAAATATTTTTTGCATAAATTTGTGGGTTTCTTCAGGAACCCCATGACTTCATCAAGCACAGTACTCTCTGAGCAGAGACAGACCTACTGTGTTTGCAAAACACACAGCACCATCCGAAATCCTCCATCCATACTGGGTAAAAATCAATTGATTTGAACCACAGATAAAGGTTTATCTTTTATTATCTTTTATTATCTTGTAAGAGATAACAGTAGAGCTGATGATATGGCCCAACAAGTGTTTATAATCATATTATTGTATTTCATAAGCCGCCACTCCACACCTGTCAGCACACCCCTGAGCTGTAGCTGCTGTGCAGGCTGCAAGACAGCAGGGTACACTCTGGGTGCAGATAACTGGTTGAGATGCTCAGGGATAACAGCAGCTGTTGCATGGCAGTGTGAGAGAGGACAGAATCAGGCTCTGCTTGGAGATGCACAGGGGCAGGATGAAAGACACATGCTCCAACATGGGAAATTCCAACTAGATACAAGGAAATTGCTTGCACTATGAAGGGAGCCAAGCACTAGCACAGGCTGCCCAGAGAGGCTGTGGAGCCTCCATCCTTGGAGGGATTTAAACATGGTCTGAGCAAGCAGCTCCAGCTGACCTGCTCTGAGCAGGGCAGAAGGAGTGGAGTACCCAGTATCCAATGTCCCTCCTCAATTACTCCATGATGCTCTGAGTTTGTGGCCAGTTACTACATTGCAGTTGAAGGACTGCTAGCTAACAGGTTTTGAGGATTTTTCACATCACCATAACTATCCAGGGGAAGTAGCAAGAAAGTATTCAAGAAAATTCAAGGACAAGAATTAACCCTACTTAAAAAAAAAAAAAAAAAAAAAGAAAAAAAAAAAAAGAACAGAAATTTAGATGTTGGAGAGATGCTTTCCAACCAAATTATCAACTGGCAGCACAACTTCTCAGGAAATGGAGTTCACTAAGATATGGGGAATTTCCAGCATGCTACAGTGTGTTTTTAACCAGATTTGAAATGAAAAATGCAGATCATATGTTTTACAGGAATAATCCAAAACATTTAAATCAGTAAAAAATGTTAATAGTGTAAGAAGATCATCACACAATACAGACATGCACATACATGCATGAACATAAATAAAATATCAATAAATATGGAAATACAGCAAGAATACCAACACTAAAAATTCAGGAAAAATTATGGAGAATCAAAATAAAGCAGGGAGAGAATATCCAAATGGAATATCACAATTCAATTTTGAATTTCTTTGAAATTTTCCCATTGAAAAAGCCATTTATTTTCAACATTCTTCTTTGTGAAATACATCTTGTACCCTGTGGAGCAGCATTTTCTAAAGGGAAAGTTCCGTTTCAAAACTTTACATCAGTTCCCTTCACCTATTGCTGCAAGAGCCAGTATCTTTGAGGAACATGAGGAATGCAACTCGTATTTTACTGAGCCACAGTTTTCCTTTCATCACATTAAAGCAGTGAATTCTTCACGTTTGTTACACATTCCTATAATGTTTCACAAAATGACATCTACAAATTTTACTGCCCTGTTTCTTTCCGGAGCACCCTAACAAACAACTTCTGCTTTATTTTTAGAATTAGCCCTTCTTGCTGGCTTTTATATTCCTGTGCCACCCTGGCGTGATTTACTGTAATTCAAATTTAACTATTAGTTTGCAGCGCTGCACACCTGACTCTATGGCACAAATAATACTTACTGATTTCCCTCCAAGCCCTCATCGCTCAGGCTATTTGAATTTCCCAAGTGCTGACAAACAAAAAGGACATAAATAATGTAACTTTCTTACTTCAAAGTATGGAGGAGAGGTAAAGAAATTAGCTTCCCAGAGATGCTAGAAATTGGATGCTCACTACATTAAAAGCTTTGACACTGTGCATTATGTCCCTGGGTGTAGGCATATAACATTTATGGATGTGAGTTATGGCCCAGAAAGGAGATTTGTGCTTCCAGTGGTAAAATGCCACTAAAGGTCATGTCAGAAGAACTGAAAGTCTCTGTATCACAAGGTTATAAAGACCCCTGATGTTTCAAACTCATGGTAGTAAAAAAATGAGTGACTGGGGCTACTGCACAGTTAGTGTCTGAAGCAGCTGCTGCTCCACAGTGGGTCAGGAAAAGGTTAAGATTTTCTGGAAGTGATGTCTCCACAGATGGCAAATTCCTCTTTCTGTTCAAATAAGACTGTCAAAAACAAAACAATCTCTTTCCCAGAGAAAGAAAATTAATTTTCCACGAATTCAACCCTTCTTTCTTCCACCATTTCCTCCACTGTTGGTTCACTGCCAGCTCACTACATCCTCAGCCCTCACTCCCCGTGGTTCTTAGAAAAGATCATGTTTGCTGTTTACTGTTGATTCCCAGCCCTGGTTCCCCTTCTCCCTGCTCTCATTCCTACTTTTCTTCTCTTACCTTTGTGGTTGCATCCCCAGTTTTTGCAATATCATGTTCTGTTTGAGCAAAAGATTCTACCTCTCCCTAAAAAATCTGACTCATTCACACCACTGTACTCAAAAAGTTAATTGCCTCAGAGGTTTATTTATCCCAACAGCATCAAGCTAAGCCCCTTTTTCTGATTATTCACTTTCAAATCTGGGTGTCACCAGCTTTTTTTGCAGATCTCTTCCAGTGACAATCTTCATTTGCTTCACTAAGATCTTTAAACTCAGCTGACTTCAAGAGCTGCAGTGGTAGGGGTTTTTTCTACCTTCAGCCTTCCTCCAAGGCTTAAAAGTCTTCTCTTACATTCTCCCTTTTGTTTTTTATCATGTAAGAAGAATCATCTGTAGATCACAGCTAGTAGGAGCTCAGCCATTAGAATTAAAAGTCTTAATGAAGCCCTGTATCCTTTTGTGAATGCCTGAACGCTCATTTCCGAGAATGTGGATGTACAAATTTGCCATTTCTGTGAGCCTAAAACTTTCTCCGTAGCAGACCCATTTCTCCAGGAGGTGTTGTAGTTCTGTTCAGTCTATGGCTCAGGGGCATCAATAACTTAGATATTACTGCACTTCCAGTCAGTTTCGTACTCTCACATGGCTATATTAAGGGGGATTATGTTCTAAGGATTTATATAAAAATCTGCTCAATAACATAAAAAGCCTTTATTAGGTAAACAAGACAGCAGAAGAACAAAATTTTGGTTACCAAAACTTGAATAATAATGTGGAAATATGGAAAAACACATTTGTGTGAGACTGCCACATTTTTTAGGAATTTACATGGAATTTTGAAATCTCAGTTTTTCTATTGGTCTTGGCTGCTTGTGCATGCAGATGTTAATTTAGCAAGTGTCTGCACACACAAATCAGATGGCAAAACTGGAGCTGCACATTGGTGTGGCAGAGGCACTGCTAGTGGCATGACTGACAATGTTTTCATCATTTTCAAGGAGCGAAACCTCATATAATTGCTTTTTGAACGCACACAAAAACTACAGCTGAAGTGATGAAGAAAATTCCCCAGCTGAGAAAGAAAATCCCCAGTCAAACTATTCATGCAGATGGATCCCTCCAGCTCTTGCAAGGGAGACATAGCAGACAGACACCTATTTCAAGGCACCTAATCTCAGTGCTGGGCTAGCCCATTGGATATGCCACTTTCAAGTCTAGATTCTGCCTGTAATTCCCATGCACAACACTCACGGGGGCTCCTCTTCCAGTCTCTTTCTACAGGCAGCTATACTACAGGAACTATGCAGTGAGTGCACACACAGACACGGGTTTAGCTCTACACTGTACATGTTCAGCTGCCGAGTAACTTGGGAGAGACAGGCTGTGTGTGCTTCAGAGCTCAGCTAAACAGGGGAACTTCCCCAAAATGTTGTACTTACAGTGTCAGGGCTCAGAGCCAGTTTTGGTCTTAGAGCAACTAAGGCACTTGTAACAGAAAGCCCCACTTCTGTGAGAAGAGCATGCAGAAGACACCTACATTCGGGAAAAGATAAATACTTTCCACAGGAAAATTGTTAAATTCTTTCTTGATATTATCACACATTTTCTAACTCTATGGCACACAAAAATTATTACTTCACCATCTATTCCTACTGCCTACATTTTGAACTCCATTTTCACTCCCTTCCTAATTCCAACCCTCCCTAATCAGTGCCTTTCCAAAAGCAGTGACCTCTGTCCAAAAGCAGTGCCTACCAGCCCAAAGTGCCCTGTGTACCATGCCTTAGCTGGCTGGTTCACTGATGTCTGTGCCAATTACTCCTGATGGGAGAGGCCTTCGTGGGCCAAGGGAATGGAAAGGAGTCTCTCATTTTGCTAATCATAATTCCAGTTATCAAATGGGATTCACTATTGTTTTTCTTTGCCCTGTTTTCACAGTAGTAGCCGTGAATTTTCACGCAACCTTTGAGTAAGCTGTGCTGGCTGTCCAAGTCCTTCCATTATAAATACTATCTAGAGCTGTTGATCCCTGGGCTCAGTCTCAGCTAAGGAGCAACCTGTTTCCCTAGCCCTCAAATGAAGTCAAGCCAGTCAGTTTTTGCATTGGAAAATCCTTACAAAATATGTCTCCAGTAACTCCAAGGAGTTTCGTAGTTGTTAAATCAAACTATCCCATGACAAAACAGAATACAGTCTCAAAATTCTTGCATTTCTGTAGATAAATGTTAAACGAGGACAACGTGGCAAAATTCCAGATATCTTGCTGGAAAGCAAAAAAAGTTAATTAATCCTCAGTGTAGTTTCAATCGTGAACAAATAAAAGTGCTTAAAGAGCTCGAGGGTTTAGATTTCAACAGAGGCTGCTATGTATATAGCAAGACTGTGATGTTCGTCATCAGTGTCTGGTGCTCCAGAGATTTTCTGTATGAGTCCCAAGATTCAGGATTTGAGTTTTATTCACATAACAAAGCTTAGGCTGAATGGCTGAGCCAAGCTTAGCAAGATGTCAGGACATCCTTCTAGTTTTAACTGCTCGTTTCTCCTCTTTACCATCTCTCCAGCACCTGATCTCTATTCCCTTCAGAAGCCACTGCTGTCAGTTCCACACCAGAGACAGGCTGTGACTGCAATCTGGCATTTCTAACCACGGCAGACCCAGGAGTGTAGTCCATGACAGGAATTTGCCTGTTCAACATTGTGTCCTAAGAGTGCAGTGACATGAAAAACCCTTATTCTTCTACCATCCTAAGTTTCCTGTCCTAGACACTATATTATCCCAAAGGTTTGCCTTTTTTATTTATAGGGGAGAAAAGAGGGGGGGAAAAAAAAAAAAAAAAAAAAAAAAAAAAAAAAAAAAAAAAAAAAAGGAATTTTTTGCCGTATTATAATTGGACAAACATTGAGTGAAAGATCATAATTTCTAGGAGACCTCGAGACCGATAGTTCTGATCCTACCTCAATCAGAGGAGTTTCTTGCCATGATTTTGGTGGGCGTCCAGTCAGCCCCCAAATCTCATGAGTGATGCTTACAGGTGAGCTCATATTCACTGCTGGCTGTTTGCCAGTGTGGCATATGAAAAATCAGACTGCAGCTGCCGTACCCAGGAGCTCAACACTGAGCATCAGCACAATCCAGTGAGAGTGCAGTGAGTGTGACAAGCACGGTGACTTACAGAACAAGGTGGCACACCCAGCATCAGTGTTTCAAGAGCTGGAATCTGATGTATTTGCAGAAGGACAGAGAGCATTAATTAATGTGTATTACAAGGATGTAAATTTGAGCTGTGAAACAGAACTGTGAGACAAGCCACAGCCAAAACTATAGAACCGAGTTTTGTATCTATCTGCTATGGGAAAATAGAACCTTGCATACAAGAGCACTTAAATCCAGGGCTTAGGACTTTGGACTTGAATCTAACTTCTCTATCTTTGTAGGTTTTTCAAAATTATATTCAGATTTGATCTGAAATTCAGGCCCAGACCCAATATCTCAATTCAGACTCAACTCTGCTGAAAACGAGTTACCCAGTTTATGCCATCTAAATCCAAATTTGTCCTAATTTCTAGGAAGTTCAACCTCAGTTAAACTGATTCTGAAGTTTTATGGTGAAGTTCAGGTTCATATACTGGAAACGTGGAGAAATTAAAATACCTTGTGTAAGAGGAAAACACAAGGGTGAAAATCAGAAGGAAAATATTAAGAACACCAGCTGACTGCCAAGAGAGGGGAAAGAAGGGGACACTATTGCATGCCTTTGTTCACAGTTCTGTCAGGTAGGACGTAGTTCTAGTGTGGAAGCTGTGGAGATAGCATGAAATGTCTATGTTATAATCTCTGTTTTCAGGTAGACTTGCTGGAATGAGAACATTCCCATTCTAACCAGTGATGCACACCTGTGACTGGAACTGACTTGTATCTCTCTTGGAAATGATGGCACCTGGCTGCTTTCACCCTGTGAGAAGGTATTTAGTATTTTAGATAGCTGACACACTGGCATGATGGTGTAGAAATGACATGAATGTGGGGTAACTTAGTACCAGTAACATCTCTTCAATGGTGAAAGACCCTTATATTAAAATCAAACTCTTATTTTAAATATGGTTTCTTCTAAACTGAAATGGTAACATTTTTTCTTTAGCCCTGAGAAGGTCATTTCCATAAATGGAGACACGTGGAATATTACTGTTTCAGTTTTGCTGTTCTTGATAGGGAAGGAAAGCACAAATCCTTGCTTGCTCTGTACTCAGAAAGACAGAAGGAAAACCACTAAGTGACCACTTGCTGTGCAAGCACAGCCTGAGATGTATGTAAAAGAATAAAGCCCTTTTTCATTCTCAGTGAGACCAAAGGTATAAACCTCCTGACACATGCTGTCTCCTTGGTGAGCAAGATACGCACGGGCTGTTGAACTCAGCACAAACTGTGTTCAACAGAAACTCTCTCTCTCATATGCTCACCACAGAAAGTAACTCCTCTAGGTGCTGCATAGAACCAAAAAGGTCATTACTCAGACAAGAAAGGAAAAAAAGCATCTTGCAACTGCCCTTAGAAGGGCAGTGACATTGCAGAAACACAAAAAAATTATCATGTGAAACTCAATATGATATTGTGGGGTTTGTCCTTTTCATTATCCACGTTTCTATTTGCCAATTTGTCATGTGCATGTGTGAAACTCTGCATCCAGCCTCGGGTGCAGTTTCTGCTGTACTCTTTTGGACACTCTGTGCAAAGCTTTGGCACACGTGGTCCAAGTGCAGGTTCCACACAACCCACACTGGGCAGTGATGGTTGTGCTGCAGAAACACACAGGGGGAAGAGAAGGCCATGCATGGAAAGGGACCCCAGACTATGTGCCAGAGAAGCCTGATAGGATAAAGTTTGAAATTACAGGATGGTTCTAAAGTTCAGCTAGGACTTGCGTGGGACTTCAGTGAACAGCAGGCTGAATGGGTTCTCTCATAAAAAAGAGAAGAAATCCTAGCAGTGTTTAAAAATTTTGTGAAAAGGAGAAAGCAGAAGCAGTAGCTACAGAAGAAATTGAGATCAAAGGTGGAGATTTTTTAAAGTGGAAAAGTCAAACATTTGTTTGCATTATGCAGCAAAAACTCCCAGAACAAAAAGAAATGAATGTGGCAAGCAGAAGAGAGTAGAAGTGGAGAGGTGCAGCCGGAGATCAGCCTCCAGCAGCGGCATATTCCCTGCTTCTCATCCCGCACACTACTGCCAGCCATAGGGTGCCTGTAGCTTGCACAGCACAACCATTTTCTCTAAACAGCTGCTTAACTGATCATATTCCTCTTTAACCATTCTGGAATGTGTATTTAGGATGTTTTTGGCTGATCATTGCAGTGGGCCAGGGAGCAGTAAGGACAAATCTGACCTGGGCTCTTGCACCTGTAAGTGCACATACAGACTCTGGGCACAGCCTGTGCTCAAAGTACACTCAACTTTTCAAAGTATGTTTTCCCCAAACAGATGGCATAGTCTGGGAAATGAAATCTTGTCTCCAGAGCATTGCACTGGGACCCACAGTGCATTTTTAATTCCATGCCTCATACACAGCAATTTATTGATGACTACTCACACAGTGAGCTGCACAGTTACCCCCACACAGCAATTGCTGGGAAGTATCTTCCAAGATAAAACATTAATAATTTTTGACAGAGGTGGAAAAGTTAAATTAAGGTGAAGCTCTCTTGGTTTTCTTTTCCTTTTTGTGAGACATTCACCATTTGTCTCAGTCCCAAAGTTATTTAAGTGTACTTGGTGCTCACACAAGAGTTTGAGGCTGTTGAGCATCCCAGAGGGACGGGGACACAAGTCCAAGGCTAAACTTTTCTTAAGGAAACATTTCAGGTTACCTTTAAAAGTATTGGCTAAATGGCAACAATAAAACAGGTAATAAATTACTATCACAACCAGAGCCTCCTTTGCAAGCAAACATCTGAGCAAGACCAAACTACCGGTAGTGCAATAAAACACATAGGGTGTGGAGGTTGTGTAACATGAAGACATAGTTTCTGCTTCATGAATCTACTTATAGAAAGAGGAATGAAATTGTGGGAAGTAAACAAGTCCATTTAAACAGAAAATAAACTTCAAAGAGAATCATAAAAAGAGGAGGGCAAACACAGAGATCACTTCGTTTTGAACTCTGTCCAATTGCTCAATAAAAATGTCTGCTATTCATATTTAATTTTTGGTTTAAGCATTACAGTTTCTTTTACCACTCTTGGCAAAATTATCCTCCTATCCTGTAGGCACTTCTGTCATTACAATTTTTCTTGGCCTCTGAGCTTAAGGCTTCACAGGGACACCAGAGTTCATTCCCACAGACTGGCCTCCAGGACTGTGGGTTGCTTATAGCTTATGTGATGGAGTGATATTTTCAGATATGGACACCGTATCTGCAAAAGCAGTACAAGTTTGACACACTGGATGAGTTTGAGGAACTGGATGTGCAGGAAAAAAAATTCCATTCTTCATTCTTTCTTTTCAAGCTACAATATAGATTTTAACTACAAGTAATCTATTTCTGATTTTTAACTTAAAAATGCATCTCTTTAGAGCAGCAGAGCGTTAGCTGGCAAGTCAGCTCCTGCTTTTTCCTTGTCTCTCATCATAATTCCTCTTTTAAAAGACTATTTGTGATCCTCTTCTGCAAGGCGTATCATTTACCAAAGAAAGATTTTAATTCTTATCAAATGTTATAGCTATATTTTACCCACAATTTTCATATTCTCCTGAGAACTGAACCAGCTGACATTTATGGATTTAACTATTAGCATACTATACATGATATATCTTATCTTACATATGCAGTCTGCATACAGTGGCAAGGATTGCTCTCTTTAATAATTAAATTTCCCATGGCATTTATTAGATCAAGCTACCTATGGGAATCAACATTTTCCTGTCTTTGAAAATCCAAACCGATATTAATATCTAACAGATTTTATAGCAACTCTTTTAATACCCCAAAGAAGACAATTGGTATTTGCATACAGCAGATCCCAAAGACCTAAGAAGATAAAGAAAACCGAAACACAAAGTCCACCGGAGGCAGAACAAAGACGTGGTATGACCCCAGCGACATCAGGATCATTCTGGTCATCTGCTGCACTGAAAGCTGGGCGGGGGCAGTTCCTTATTTTCCCACAGGCTTGTCCTCCTCTTGTGAACATCAAACTCACCTGGAGCATGAAATGTTTCTAGAGACTACGGCGTTGTTTTGGTCTGGTTAATATTTCTTTTTGTGAAGCTTTTTATCTTGTTTTTCAAACAGTGCTAGCACGAAAATGACCTGTCAGCTTTTATTTTTAAAAAAGTATCACTGGTCAGATTCCCAGGAATAACTATTTAAGCCAAAGGACATGTGGTAGCCAAAGATCCTCTACACATATAAACAAGTAGTTCTATAAAACATTACTTCAGGCAGAGAAATGTGGCAGATAAGGCTCGCTGGATGACAGCTACATTTTCCTCAAAGCAGGAAAAACAATGTCACAGTTCCCAAAGGCCCCATCTCTGTAGGCTTGAAATAGAGCAAAAGAATTAAAAAGAATGAAAAAAAAAAAGCAGGCACAGTTTTCCATTTCTCAAGAACTGCCAGTAATAAAAAGACAATGGATAAGCCTTTCTTGCACTGTATGTAGTATTTTTCCATCTTCATGAATGTTATACCCATATATACAAAGCATACACAGAGATATGAAGAAAAATAACACCATCAGTGGAACCACAGAGCTGAGAAAACAGGCATTCAAAGGCGGGGAAACAGAATCTTAAAATAAAATGCTGTCCCTGAACTTTACCCTCCTATATGTATTCTAAAATATTGGATTGGACTCCAAGAGCACAAAAACCATAAAACCATTTTTTGTACAACTCGGCATATTATCCTTCACCAAACGTAATGCTTGGCCCTTGCACATCTATAGGCTGGAGAACTTCTTCTCAGGTAGTTTTCTGCAAGCCTGTCATATTTGAATTGCAAAAGTGTATTAATTAAGCTAACTTTGGTTAAACTGTCTTATTGCTCAGTTATCCTTGCACAATGAAAGTGTGGTTTTATCAGGGGAAAAGTTATTTAATGTGTTTAGAATGAAAAATGCAGTAGATACAGTCTCCTTGCTGCAAAGGGACAAACTATGAAACTCAATTAAATTTAGTAAAATTGCATACCTTTGATGTAAGGATTTAGAAATCTAAACTAAAGATTTCTGGTTAGGACTCAAAATTACTACTACCGTCCTTTTTTAACCCACTCAAATGTTAATGGTCTCGTAAATTAGGCAACACACACTCTGAGTACATCCTTTTGTTTGTTTATTTTTATGTGAAATAAAAATAACAATGAATTCATTAACTGTCTGCATTGATATCAATCAGGGACATTTAATTAAGTACTTTACAAATGCACCATTGAAAAAAGTATTCCTGTAGGTTAAAAATAAATTAAATGTAATATTAGTTCCTGTATTTAGGGATTAGAATCAAGGACTCCTGCAGCATGGTGGAGGTTATCAACTGAAACCACAGAAGAGAAAACAGAGGATACCAAGACCACAGGAAATCCATTAGACCCAAATGTAATTATGAGCTAAGTAATGCGGTCCTGGGATATTTCCACTGGAAATGGAACAATATTCATGGAAATGTGCATTGCTTCACCTAAATCTGAAGTATTTAGTATACAATTCTGGACACTCATTGTTCAGAAGGGATGAATTCAAGATGCAAAAGCAGTGCAGATGACTGGCATGAGCCAAAGAATGGATAGGCCACCATACAGGAAAATACAATAGGCTCACCTGTTTAGCCTAGTGAAGTGATGGTCATCAGTGAAAATGGAATCAAGCATAACACCAGAAAGCAAAAATAACTTTTTCAGCTATTGGATAATGCTGACATTTGATGGAAATTGGAATTCTGTCATTTTTACAGTAATGTAGATCCTTAAACAGCAAAGAAATACGTTTCTGAAACAGACACTGAGTGAGAACGGAAACCGAATTGCTTTGCCGAGAGACACAAGTAACTTGTGAGAGGGACTGTATGATACAGCCGTCTGCAACAGGAGAGATGATCCAAAATGTCCTTTTGAATTGTATCATCCTACCTAATAGGTATTAATCATATAGATATGGTATCATCTATAGGTTTAATGAGGTTCAGCCATCCATAGAAGACTGGGCATCACCAACATTTCAAGGATTGCAACAGCTGACAGGTACTACCACCACAAAATCACTTTTAAATTTAAATCAAGAGCTCTCAGCATTTACCCATGTTTACCATTTTCCTGAAATCACTCTGGTTTGCTACGGCTACAAACGTGCTGCCAGTGGCTGTCCCTGCTAAAAGCAGCTCCCAGCACACAGGTTACCCAGATTGTGCTGTGTGGGGTCTCTTCCCTGCTCAGGCTTCTCTGCCAAGCGCTGCCCAGTGACACAGCCCTGCTACAAACTGCCTTGCATTGATCACCAGCACTCAGGGAGCTGGAAACCCTGCACGGAACATGCAGTAAACCTAGAGGACTGTGGGAGGGACTAGCAGCGTTGAAGCGGCCAGGATTTGGAAATTTTGGCTTTCGAGAAGAGGACAGTTTGTTAACATGAACTGTGGATCCTGGAGCGTTCTAAGCCCGGCTTTTTGACTCCAGCCTGTTTTTGTCAAAGACCATCTTTCTGTTGAATGGGGTGGTCCCAGCAGGGGTCACTTTCTGGTCTATCTGCAACCCTGTCACCACAAGGTGAAACTGCAGCTATTGTTACACTGAAAAGAAGTTTTGCCCACCTACAGCCATCACCTGCTATTCCTCCTGCAATCTCATTAAGCCGCGTTTTGCTTTGCTGACGCCAGCGCTGCCAAAAAGCTCAGCTGGCGAAGGAGTGTGTGTTAGTAATGTGGCTGGCATTCTGCCTCCTGCAGCTGAGGTCACTTCTGAGCACTTCTGAGTCTCTGCTGGTCCACTCGGATGGATGGCCTTAAACCGTCTCCCTCTGTTCAGCTTCCCAATGATGCAGCAGGCTTGAAATTGGACTATTGCACTGGCCTTGCTCCCTAGCAGTGATAATATCTATAACTGCTATTTTTCTTGCCTTGTATCTTCCCTAGCCAGCCACCAGAGTTGTTGAAATACTTCGTGATCCTGTGTTCCCGTTCCACTCAAAAGTTCCAAGCAGCCGTGCAGACCATTCCCCCTAATTCATGGAAACAACTTAGCTTTGCTGGAAGATTTTACTTAAATCGTTTCAGATATGGGTTAGAATGCTTCTTTCTCAGCTCCTCTGTGAAACCCTCATCACTCTCACTCATGCAGGTCTTTTGATTTCAGAGGCCAGAGATGTGAAGCACAAACTGCTTTATTTGCACAGTCTATAAACAACCTTAACTGTCTAGGATGGAGTCCATTTCACTTCACCTTAGCCATTGAAAAGTCAGCCTAAGCCAATAATTTAGATTATCTCTATAATGGCTAGAAATGAGAAATTTCTTTTAGCAGGAAAACATCACCTAAACTGACACATGGGGAGATCTTACCCCCTGGAAAGGTCTCGCTCCACTACATGAATGTCCAGGACATCTAACACCAGGAAACAAAAGGTAGATGAGTCTGATGATTGATGGTCTATGTCTTGATGGTACTTTGTAACAGAAACTAATTATTTCTGGCTCCTAAAAGCTAAGTAAAACCTTGTAGCTCATTTCAGAGAAGGTAAATAGAAGCACATAGAGAACACCTGACCTGTCAAAAGACAGACTGGCAATCACTGTCAAAGTCACAAGATGAAGACAGGAGATCCTCAATCACAATCCTGTGCTAAGACCATTAAACCATGCCTCTGCCAACAAACACCTTTCTACTTGTTGCCTGCAAACATATCAAAAGCAGGTTTATATGGGTTATTAATTGCTTGTAGCACCTTGCCTAGAATAGTGCAGTCACACACAAAGGATTTTCTGGTGGCCAGTCCATGCCCCTTAACCCAGCTTGAAGAGAGCATCCAGGTTCCACATCCAGAGCCATTCTAAGTGATACTTCACTCTTCCAGATTCAACAAAATTTCAGTGGAAACACAGTTGTACCAGAAAAGTGTTGGTTCATTTCTGGTTGTTTTGTTTTTTTTTTTCTCAGGAAAGCAGGGATATGATCAAAAGCAATCTTTCCTCTGATCGTAGTCATGGAAGGTTTGCCAGCCCCAAACATATTTTCTAGAGTAGAACAGACCTCAGGCCTTCACAAGTACTATGTCACCTTCCATACATAAAAGTCAGGCAGCTAACCTTCAAGTTCTTCGGTTATCCAAGCCACTATGTGACTATCTGTAATAATATACACATTTACACATATTTGAGCATACCCAGAAGTGTTTGCATGAGCACACACACAGTTTTATCATTTTTAGGAGTAACTCTAGATTCTGAAATACCTGTTCTTACTAATGAAGTATACAACTCACTAGAAATGTGTATGCACCCACAGGGGAACTCCAAAGAGATATCTTTCACTTTATCATGCTGGACTTAGCCTTCTGAAAAGATTGACCAGATCAGGAAGGGAGAGGTATGGCTATAAAGCCAGGGTGAATAATCTGTGGTGCAATGTAGTTGTAAAATCACTGGGCAAATACCTACCGTATCCCTAATCCACTGAGCTGCTGCATGTGGTGCATGTTGTGGAGAAGCTCAGCTCTGTCATAGAGAGGCTGTATGGAGTCCTGAATTCTTATTGCCAGCTTATCAGAAAGAGTCGTAAGATGAAGGAAATGCTCTTTTTCAGACAGTTTAGTAGCTGAGAGCAGAAATAGTGGGTTTGTTTGTGGTAAAGACACAACTACACCTTTCACTCACTCTGCTACTGTACAGAAAGAAAATGTAAGAATGCAAAGCAATAGCATTTTAATTTCAGGTTGTAAATGCTACACTCTGCCCTTCATGCCCTATGCTTCATGCCAAGGAAAAGCTGCAGCATGCCAGACGGGAGCTCTTTTCAATGAGCAGAAACAAAACTGAGGAAACTGGAAAACCACACTGTTTTACTGCATTTAAACTCCCTTCTCATGGTAAGCAACAGCAGCACCAGCCACAAACCAAGAGACACCTTAATGGTCCAGGAAGTTCCGAGATCTTTGAGTTAAATATTGAGCAATGCAGGTGCAGGCTGCAGATGGGAGGTTTGAGTGTGAAAGTGGGAAAGCATGCCAAGGGCATAACAAAACTCGATTGAAAGAAGCCAGTATTAAGATCTCAGTCTGAATTCATTGCACATAGATGGCAGGAATTCCACAGATAGCCTGTGCGAAACAAGAGTTTTCAAGGTTCCTCAGTGTGCAAGCCACAGGCATAAAAAGGGACCTGCATTGCTTTGCTCTCTCTCAATTATCAGTATGCACACCCAAGGATATCTTCTGCTAAATATACAGCAGCAAATAACTTCTTGGTGCAACACAGCTGAGGTGACTGTACCCACAGAATCAATGTTTTTTCAAGATTTGTGTCTAATTATTTCAGATTTAAGAACTGAGTATTTTGCTGGTCTTACCCCATGATGCTATTTCATCTGTAAACTATGAGAGATAATAACAGAGGTGACTCTCTTACACATAAAGCTTAGTGAAGGGAAACCCTATCAAAGTAGCCCCTTGCATTTCCTTGGAACCATTGATATACTGGCATTTAGAATCTGGGCATTGTTCATACAGTGGTTTTGATATATAAAGCCCAGTGCCTACACTAACTACTCCATTACTATTGACACATACTTTAAAAGACTTTATGATTTATTCTTCATGCTTTACATTTCTTTGCTTAGGTTCCAATTCTTCCTAACCTTTACAGCCAGCATTTTAAGTTTACACATTTTATCAATTATTATACCAGAAATACATGCAATATATTAGGTTAGACATACACGAGTCTTGGTAGAATGTAGGAGACTTCACAAAGACCGAAATTCTCTCTCCTCAAGTGTCTTTGAAATTACCCCTAAAGTTTTATTCCAACTTAAGGATGTATATAGGATTTATGCATGAAATCAGCTGTTGCTGGCTATTAGCACATGGGTGAATTTGGTCCAGTGGGTGTGTATGTTGATTTTCCACTCTAGAATTTCTGATCCTCGCAATTCTTCATTAATACCTGCCAAGATTGCTATTGTTAGGTTTGGTTTTTTGTACACCTGAAGAAAGATTTATAACCTTTATGGTCAAAGTATTCCACATCTGATCCTTTTTCTATTTGCCTTTAACTCTCTTCCCCAGCCCTGATTATAGCTGCTTTAAAAAGTTTAAATGGCTTGATGAAGTTTTTATTAATTATTCATGTAACTAAAAGCTAATTTATTAACTGAGTTAACTTGGTTTCTGGAGTACTGGGGGAAAAGCATGTCACTGAGACTTCTCTAAGTTTATGGTGTCCATATAAGAGGTTCTAACTTTCTCAAGTGCTTATTTCTAAGATCTTCCACCTGCAAAGGACTGGTGTTTGCAACCATTTTCTTTGGAAGATTTGAGAGTTCAAATGTTTCAGACTTAGTAGCAGATTTTAAAGCAAGTTAACAGACCTTTCTGAGAAACATTAATTTGTATTTTGAGTTATATAATTATTACCCTAAGATAATAAAATTCAACTGCTTTTGAAAATGAATGTTATTTTACCTCTCTTATTTTTTAAAATAGTATTTCCTTAACCTTGATTCTTAAATTAAAGTACCTTTTCTATTTTCACATTACATCTTAAATAACTTGACGCATTTTATGAGCCTCTTTGGAACCCAATAAGTAAAGGTCTGATTTGAGACTTCTGTATTATGAATTTATAGTTCTTGCCTGCCACAAGCACACTCCAAAAAGAGAGGAAACTTTGTGCCAGAGTGTAATGCTATTCAAGTACAGAAGAACAAAAAACCAGAAAGTTGAAAGTTGCATTAAAAGCACCATTAGTATTATCCAAGAAAAATACATATAGTCTCTACAAAACTGGGGATTCCACAAACCCCAAACTCTAAATTTTCAGCTATTAATTGAATACACACCTGCAGCAGATTGTTCAGGCCTTTTATTACAAGTATAAACAATATTGCCCTCTCGAGATGTACTCTGCCACTGCTTCATAAAGAGGAGAAATGGCAACAGGCACAATGGAAGAGGCCAAAGGAAGACTTTGGACATTGTTTGGCCTGAAGAGACCAACACAACAGATTTGATGCCTGCAGAAATTAATACAGCATCTTTATTTCTTTTAAATACAGCTTTTATTTCTTTTTTAAAATGAGCTTCAGGATTTCTACAGCAGATTTTTATAATAGTATTTCTAAATAACTGATCCCCAAAGGGTGAATTTCTTCACTGATGTGAAGATGTTTTTGCCATGCCTCACTGGTGAGGTTTTACTGAAGCAGTTTCTTTGAGAGGTCCTCACTACAGGAATAACTTTGCCGTTCATAAGGGATCTAAAGAAACCTGAGGAGAGCATGCCTTCAGCATAGACAGAGGAGAGTAAACAGAAAAGCCATCTTCATGTTCTCCTAATCTTGTTCTAGTCCCATGTCATTCAGACATCCCAGACAAACTCTTCAATATGCACGTGAGCAGCAGTGCTCTTCCAGAACAAATACACTTTAAAATGCAGCCATTATTAACATTCCCATGACTCTTCCCACACCCATTCCTACTAAAACCCTCTAATCATGTTTCTGAAAGCATCTTTGGATCTTTGGAAAGTGCCACTTGGCTATGCCTGTTCCTGTTCCAGGTAAACTATCTCCTCTCTAAAGACCTCTTCCTCTCTTCCATCCCTCTGTGAAAGGACACAGTAGGGATAAGGCTTTCATCTACAGTTTGTATAGATCCAACAACCCATGTTTTGATGTGACCCAGGAGAGGTAAAATCTAATTTCTGGATAGTTTTCAGTAACTTTTTCCTGTTTTGGGAACTGTTTTATTTCTGTTTAAATGTTACTATAGATACTGGAACTTAGCCTTACAAAGTTACATAACCAGCCTCTGCAGAGGCGAGGGCAAGGGTGTCTGGAGGGACATAACACCCTCCTGTGCAAATCTGACACAGAGAACGTTTGGTGCAAAAGTGCTGGGAGGGAAAGGTACCCTTCACACCTCTCCAGGTCTGGGAGGCTGTGTGCCTGCCCTGAGGCCCATAAGGGACAGAACATGGCTGAACAACATCTGGGAACAACTGGGTGAGATAAGTCATAGGACAGTCATAAAAAATTGAAAGGGTAACAGCAGACATTGTTCAGACAGAGAGAGACAGCAACACAGACTAGCAGACACTCCACAGCTTGGAAACAGGAATGAAGGTACATTGCATTTGTCAGGACTATTCAGGACAACGATGTGTAAAGAAACCAAACACCTTGGAAGAAGCCGAGTCTGAGCCCAGGGTGTCAGAGTGGCCAAGCACACCGGCTAACTAGCCCAAAATGCAGAGCTAGTCAGTTGTGTCACTGCTGTCTCTGTGCCCAAGATCTGTGGTGTTGGCTGGATAAGCACAGTTCAAAACCCACCAGTTTCCTCAGCACAAACTCTGAGCAATGTTACCTAACCACAGTAGTTTGTTCATGGTCTCAGGCATTTGTCTATTAGTCATGAATATTTCTTTATAATATGGTAGGGAAAAAGAAGTTTCTAAACCAACTTAATCATTAATTTGGCTCTTTCACCATCATGTGCATAATTTAGGAACTTGCTTAGGAAAAGTCCACTATCCTCAAAGCCCAGAAATTCTCTATTGCTCCACCAAACACATCTGAACTCCAAGTGGACACCTGCGTGTTAGAGGGGAAGGATGGTGCACTGCTTTCCCAATGTTTTCAACAAAGCCAGGTTCAGCTCTTGACCTCTTGAAACATTGAAGCCTAAATCCACAATTCTGAACTGAGATAGACATTTGAACATTTAACAGTGTCTACAAATTCAGACACTGTAATCTTCACACTTCCCTGCTCACACTACCAGTTTCCTGAAAATGGTGCTCATGCTTCCCTATTTCACAGAGCTGCAGCAAAGAAATTCCCTTAGTGAGTATGTGATGCTTGTCATCAAAATCTAAAGAAAAGGACTGAAGAAGAGCTGAAATGGAAATTCCCTGCATCCCAGGCATATAAAATGCCCAAATGCTTTTTATTTAAATTCATGTCCATTGTATTCTTGCCCTTCTTGGCAACTGCTACAAATGGTCCCTTTACAACCAGTGCAGATGCTGCTGCTTCTTAAGTGAAACAAGGAGAGAGCTCAACAAGACAGAAGAGACATCAGGCACAGTCATTTAGGACCAGAACTAAGGATTAATCAGTATCACATGGCAACAATATAGGCAAGCAGATTTTGTGAACAGAAGCCTTTTTTCACCTTCCCTGCATATACCTGCTACCTCAGTTTTATATCTCACAGCTCTATCTCACTGCCAGATACCAGAGCTTTTCACCCATATGTAGCTTTTAATTAAATTTTAATTTAATTAATGTAGCTTTTAATTTAGATACTCTTCACAAGCTACGAGTGTAGTGCTGTACTTGAAAGTCTCCAACACCATTTGAAATAAGTACACACTTAAGTTAGTAGATTTTTGCCAAAGCATGTAAAAACAGGTCAGGCATGGGTCCACTGCATTTGTACATTTGAAAAACAGGGTTTATGTAAACACAAAGAGGGACAGTAAATGATCTAGCATTGAGAAGGCAAGTAGGAGGTCCTGACTCCAGTGCTTGTAGTGAATAGATATAGATATACACAGACATTTCAATTTGATTTCCACCTTCTTTTACGGACAATGAAATGAAATTAAATCCCTCACAAAAAAACAAAACAAACAAAAAAACCCCACCCACAAACACCCACACACCTACAAAACAAACAAATTTTTAAAAGCCCACTTTGCCTTGAGAAATGCCAATAGAGAACAATTTCTGTGATGTATTGGCTCCCCCACCTCCCATATTTTCACTGGGATAGAGTGGATTTTTCTCTTAGTAGCTGGTACAGGGCTGGGGTTTGGATTTTGTCTGACAATGATGTTGATAACACACTGATGTTTTAGTCGTTGCTGAGCAGTGCTTACTCTAAGTTGAGCACTTTTCAGCTGCCCATCCTCTGCCAGCAAGGCGGTCCACAAGAAGCACGGAGGAAGCTTGACCAGGACAGTTGGTCCAAAGAGATGTTCCATACTATAGTGTCACACTCAGACTAGAAACTGGGTGTGGGAGGAGACTTAGGGTTTAGGTCAAGGAGGGAGATCGGATTTCAGCCTCCTCCAAACAGGACTCCATGGGAGAGGGGTCAATCACTGCGCAGGGATAGGCCTGGCATTCGTCAGCGGGCGATGAACAATTACAGTGATCATCACTTGTGTTTCTTGGGGTTTATTTTGCTGTCTCTTCTTTTTGTTGCCTCCTTTTTCATTTAAACTATTATAATAGTATTATTATATTTTATTCCAATGATTAAGTTGTTCTTATCTCAACCCACAGGTTTTACCTTTTTTCCCCCAATTCTTCTCCGATCACACTGGGGGCCAGGGTGCAGCAAGCAGCTGTGTCATACCTAGTTGCCAGCTGGGGTTAAACCATGACTTCCACTTTTTAACAACCTCATTCCTTCAAAACTGTTTCAAGATGCACTCTGAAAACCTGAGGACTTAAAAAGAACCTGGAAAATGTAGTACTAGTATGAAGTGATGTAGATTAAGGAACAAAAATTGTGAATTTTCCCTCAAAGCTTAGACTGGAAGATGTTTTTCTCATGATGGTTTTATCTGACTCATGAAAAATTTTTAAGGTGTTTGGCAAAACATACTGTACAAATGTTTTTCCTATTGCATTGAAGAAGCTATGAGCACAACTGAAAGACTTTCACGTAATGTGAAATAGTTTCTTTACTTTCACATAATTTTAATGTCACTCACTTTCTTGATGAAATCCTGAACCATAAACTGAGCTGTAGGCAGGATCCCTATGAAGTAACCCCCCCACGATGTTCTGAATGTCACATCCCCTTCCATCTCAGTACCTTTACTTTTACAATTCCATAGGGCTTTGCTTGAATTATAACTACTGCTGGAGTAGTTCAAATAAATTCAGGCCACTTTAACCAATCAGTTCAGTGTCATTCTTTGCTCAGAAATGCCAGTGTGACCTTACTATTTGCTGAATCTGTAAATAAGTAATTATTTGGCTTACTTATTAAGGTAACACACCCTAGCCAGGATGAAAAACCAGACCTACAAGATAATCCTCATCTCAAGTTTCTGCTGGCTGTACTGTCCCAAAGAATATACCCATATTGAATAAGTGGAATTTCATCTAGCCTTCATACTGTAGTTGGATGTGTGAGGCACGGGGGGTCAAAGCAATAGCTATTGAACAGGCATTTTCTCCCATTAATTTATGAGTATAGAATTTTGCTCGGCAGATAGAGAGATATTTTTCTTACTGCAGAAACTGTATTGCTAAGTATGCAATTAAAATTTTCTGTCAAACCACTTTAAATAGGTGGATCAATAATGACATTATTATATACCTGTGTAGAAGGCAAAGAAATTAAATTTCATAGAAGAGGTCTATATTTCACACTATAGCTGATATCACCCCATTAATATTTTTTTAATATACACTGAAATTCTAAATATCATTGTTTTACAAAAGTAGTTTGGAAGTATCATGAAAACAGCAGTTATATTTTAAAAAATAGACATGCTGATACAATTTTTAAAATGTTTTGAAATTATGTATTTTCCTAGGTTCTAGTTGTTTTGTTTGTGTGTTTTCTGTTGTTGTTTTCTGTTGGTTTGTTTTTTGGTTTGTTGTTGTTGTTTTTGTTTGGGGTTTTGTTTGTTTGTTTGTTTGTGGTTTGGTTTTTTTTTCTTTTTCTTTTAATACTTAGAATATGCAGTACATTTTTTAAAAATTGATGGAACAGAATTTAAAATGGAACAGAATTTGTTCTCTGTTTTTAACCAATAGATGCCATTCTTGCTTGAGCATATAGTACTATATATAGTTATGTAAGATGGTAGCCACTGGCTATTCCTGTACTTTGTTGTTAATGCCTGCCTTATGATAATTTTAACTTGCAATTTGTTCTCATTCAGGTTTTCTTTTTAACAAGTACAACATTTTATAGCTAGAAGTTGCCATGAACAGCCTGATTTTAAAGTACATAATGATCCTTATCTTCCCCCAACAGTGGTACTTAATACAGCAGCAAAGAAATCACAGGGTTGGTCAGGCTGGAAAGGATGTCAGGAGGTCATTTAGTCCAAACTCCTGCTCAGAACAGGTTCTGAGTTTAGAATGGATTTGTCTAGACTTTGTCCAGTCAGATCCTGAAAACCTTTTGAAAACATTTCAGAGCCTCTCTGGGCAACTTGTTCCAAAACATCACAGCACAAAAATGTTTATTCTTGTTTTGTTTTGAATTCCCCTCCCCCATTCCTTCATTTTTAGGAAACCACTGTCTCCCATTTCCACACTGTGCTCCTCAGCTTCAGTTTCACCTCCTCAGTAACCTCCAGTGCTCAGGAGGCTGTTCTTAGATCTCCTGACACCATTTCTTCTCCAGGCTGTCACAGCCTTTACTGAAATACTTGTTTTATATAGTGATATTTTTAATTTATGAAAATCAGCTAAAGATGGCAGCTAGTTCAAACTGGTCACCGTCTGCGAAGGTTTTTCAAACAGCAAGAGAAGGAACCAATATCTTACCAATTTCAGTACATTCTTCAGCCAAATGTAATTAATTCTACATTTTGCCTGATAAGTAATTTCAGGGCCTCACAATTCAGCAAAGAAATGGGCTAACTTTTCAGTAAGTCTTTAGTAACATTAGAGTAAAAGAGACACAACATTTTTTAGTTCTATATTAACTTCTCAAATTCTTCTAGTATATATTTTTCATACAATACCAGCTTTGCAAGAGAAGAAAACCCAAAACAACAAACCAAACCAAACATTGTTTCCCAAAATTGCATGCTTTTGGAGGTTGTTTTTGAGTATTGAGCATTATGAGTCATTTGTGACTGTGGAAATTCCAGTAAGTCAATGGAGTTACGTCAGACCTGAATTGGACTCTTTAATTCCTGACGGAACATCCTAAACTACACAAGCAAACAATGTCCCCAAATGTGAAAGGAGTGTTAACATCCTCCATATTTTGAGACAGTTCTCAATCACCCAGATTAAACCCAAAACCTCCATTCTTGCAGGACACATAAAAACCTGTGATCTCTGGATATATGAAACCTCCAAAGATCAATCTGTCTCCTACTCAAGTTACATAAAGCCATACATAATAAAACACAATAAATATTTTTTTTTATAAAAATAAATTCTTTAACAAAACAAAATAAAAACACCTCAACAAAATTCTTTAAATTTATCTATTTTCCCATCAGTCAAGCAAATTAATAATAAGTGAAGGTCCAGCAGCTTTAACTATAGGCTACTATAGTTAGATAGCCTTAACTATCTCCTGATGATCCGAGACCTGGTTTTCCCCTAGGAGTAACCTGGCATTACTCCACTGAGTTGCTTAACTGAGCAAAGTCAAATGGCTTTTACATGATACTGATCCTCAATAGACACAAACTGACACATCTAAATTACTTTTTGTGCAACAAACTCAACTTCCATCTATTAACAATTCCACTTTCTATCTAACTGGTGCATTACAAGATTTTCTGAGAATAGCAAAGAGCAGAATTACTTCTCTTGATTTCTCACCTGCCATGGGTTGACCCTGGCTGCATGTCAGGCACCCACCAAAGCCGTTCTCCACAGTGGGACAAGGGAGAGAAAATACCATGAAGGGCTCATGAGTTAAGGACAGAGAGAGATCACTCACCAAATACTGTCATGGGCAAAACAGGCTTGAATTAGAGATGTTAACTGAATTTATTGTTAACAAAATCAGAGTAGGATAATGAGAAGTAAAATAAGACCTTAAAAACACATTCCCTTACTCCTCCCTCCTTCCCAGCTCTACCTCCTCCCCCAGCAGTGCAGACAGAGAGGGAATGGGGATTACAGTCCGTTCATCACGTCGTTTCTGCCACTGCTCAGGGAGAGCAGTCCTTCCCCTGCTCCCTCCCACAGGAGACAGTTCTCCAATGTTGAGTCCATCTCACAGGCAAAAGTTCTCCACAAACTGCTCCAGCACAGGTCACTCTTCCACGGGGTGCAGTCCTTCAAGGACAGGCTGTTCCTGTGTGGGTCCCCAAGGGATCACAAGTCCTACCAACAAACCTGATCCAGCATGGGCTCCTCTCTCCGTGCATCTGCAGATCCCTCCCAGGAACCTGCTCCAGGACAGGTCTCCCATGGGGGTCACAGCTTTGTCTCAGGCATCCACCTGCTCCAGTGTGGGACTCTCCCATGGGCTGCAGGTGGATCTCAGCATCTCCATGGTCCTCTGCAGGCTCCAGGGGCAGAGCTGCCTCACCTCACAGCTGCAGGGGTGTTGGAGTCCAGGGCATTCCTTTGGTTGCCCTGGAGGGTCAGAGACCTGGGCAGGGGGGGTCTAGGACCCCAGCCCAGAGCTCAGAGAGACACTGGCTTTGATCTCAGTCCATGGGAGAAACTTCCTACACTGAGAGAGGGTTTACAGGCCACAAGAGTGTGAAAAATAGTAGTTTAGCTTATCACAGGGTGAAAATAACAGTAATTTTAGATTCCTAGCATTGAAGTGAATGGGGGCAAGATGGAGAATTTGGGGCGTTGTCTCCTTCTTCTTTACTCTCCTTCCCTCACTCCATTTCAGCAGTGACGTGGCACAAAGTAGTTAGTGAGGATTGGGTCAGAGTAAAGATGACCTTTTTAGTAATAGTGATAGACATTGGTAAGAAATAGTAAATAAAAAATACGTAGCAATTAGTATAAAAGATAAGGACAACCCAGCTCGGGGGGAGACGTGAAAAGTCCATGCAGCTGCAAAGATCTTGTTGGACTGAGAGAATTGTAAGATAAGAAACAATAAATGAAATATGTGCCTTGAAAAATCTAAACCTGAAGACTCCGTCTCTTCCTTCGGTTTGGCTCAGAGCTGTGCAGAGGGGCAAGAGACTCTGAAACCACGTGAAAAACGGGGAAAGCCCTGACACAGGGGAATCTCATTTCCAGGGCCTGGAGCACCTCCTGCCCCTTCTTCTCCACTGACCTATCTGCAGAGTTGTTCCTCTCACATATTCTCATTCCCCTCTTCTCTGGCTGCAATTACGTCTGCACAATAACTTTCTTCCTTCTTAGACATGTTATCACAGAGTCATTACCACTATTTCTAATTGGCCCAGCCTTGGCCAGCAGCACAGCTGTCCTGGAACCATTTGGCATTGGCTCTGCTGGACATGGGGGAAGCTTCTGGCAGCTTCTCACAGAAGCCACCCCTGTAGGCCCTCACTATCAAAACCTGGCCATGCAAACCCAACACACCATTTCAAGACTTCCAGAGCATATATTGGAACACAGAACAAATCTTTATACAATTAAAGTCAACAGAGTAACTAATTTTTTATCCATGTGTTTTCCATTGCTTTCTGTTGGGAAGGAACAGTGAACATAGATTGAAAGCAACAGACCTTTTATAACCAAACCACTGACTGCATATATTTTTGCATGAGAGAACCACGCCATCTTTCTGTTTCCTGTTCTGCACTCTGGAGAGAAATTCCAGCCCTGGTACTGAGGAAAACACCATTATAGAAATAAAGCTCAAGAACAGTATCAAGAAACAGGACACCTACACAAGACCATTCTCAATTATAACATCATCCATACATTGTCTTGAACTCACGTCAACATATACTTTGCTGATTTGGTCTCCAAACCCACCAATCTTCACACATACATACTCTTGCTTCCAAAATTGTTATTCTTTCTACTGTGGAAATTTCAGGTGTCCCTCAACTACATCTTGGACATCACTACTAAATTCAACCCTCTTTCTACACTTCAAATAATAAAATTCAAGCTCAGCAGCCTTCAGCAGTCATTACACCTGCAACAAAATCACGCCTGTTCTTTAAAACAGCATGTAGCAAGAAATCCAACACACACATATCCTAGTCCCCACATGTTGCCTCTGTACTTTTGATTGTTGCAGTGGACTTGAGGGCTGGCCCTCAGAGAGCTGATTTTTACTGACTTGTTGCTTTTAACTAGAAAGAGCAGCCATCCATCCCTCCTTGTGTGAGGTGGTGAACACAAAAGAACCTCGTGTTGAAATTTGTTTCTGCACGAAATGTGAATTAATTTCAGGGATGAGGAAGTATAGTAACTGTCTTGGTCCATGGGCCACAGGAAGGGACAGGCAGGAGGAAGAACCTGGGCCAGGTCAGGCAGCAAGACTCGTCATCCATGTGTGGGCAGGAGAGATGCAGGGAGGGGTTCACACACTAGCCTCTGCCCTAGGCCCCATGCACCTCAATACCTGCTCTGCCCAAGCTCCTCCAGTGGTTTCCTCTTGTCCACACCTGTATGACAGAGCCAGGAAGCCTGGCTACTCACCCTTGCCTTGCCCTTCCTCCAAGCAAACAAGAAGGACCCAATTATGCAAACATGCAGATTGACTCACAAGCTGCTCACGTGCCTACAAGATGAGAGCCCACCATTACAACACCGGACCTTTCAATGCAAAAAAAGGTGCATCTTATGTTTGCTGTGAGTTCTTTAATACCTGCAAAAGCCTTTCCCATAGACCACTGAATTGACACTAGCCACAAAACTCCCAGAAGAGCTTGGGAATCATCCGCCAGAAGACAAGGCTGAGTCACAGAATTCACAGAAGGATATGTCTGTGCTACAGTCACAAGTGATGTGACTGCAATACCGTGTATACACAGCCAGGCAAGCTTTACATTCCTTGTCTTGGGCACTGGTAGTAGTCTGGCCATTGAGTTCAGGCCAGCCTCACCACTCAAGTATTTACCCAGCTTTTTGGGCATGTTTTCCAGATAGCTACAGGGCCCACACTGCCACAGCTAGATTGCTACCAGTTTCCCAGCTGACTAGTTTTAAACTAGCTCAGGTAAGTACATGACTGTAGTGTAAACATACCTAAGCTTTTAAGTCATTTAAGCTTCTATTCAAATTCATACTGCCTCAATTTCTACATTTCTAACAACTTGGACTTATAGCATGTATCCTCACTGTATTGTGGAGATGAAACATTTGGGGTGCAATTAATTAATAGCATTTTAAGTGTGAAATTTATGGTTCTTCCAAAACGGGAACTGTCTTTAACAAAAGTAATGAATATTGCTGGCTATGTGATGATCTCTCCCTCATTCCTCCCAGAAGCTGTTCAGTGAGTACTAGATGTATGAGGCGACTATCTGACCTGAAACTCTGCAGAACACAGTAAGTTTATACACAGATCTTCAAATCTCTCAAACATGTATCCGTAGACTAAGGAAAAAGCCACTGGTTGCAGCGGACATTTTCCCTACATAAATAACACTCACTGATTATATATATAGTACATTTTGTAACACAGAACAACTTGGAAGAAATTCCAGCTTAACAATTGTACTGCTTGGATCCAGCAAACTACTTTCAATTCACCTCATAACCTAAAGTTGAATTATGGACTGAAAAAGTACACAGAATTCTTAAGTATTTTTTATTTTTTAACTGAATTTTGAGAAGCAGAATATGTCAGAAATGTGACAGAACAGTCACATTTATCACAGTGGCAATTTGGTTGAATACAGCAAGGGTTAATTTCAACAAATGGCTGGATTTGGTCTTTTAACAGACATTTGAAGATATTATACCCTTTCATTTAAAATTTTAATACTGATTTGTTCACACCAGAGATTCATACATTCCCCTCAACCCACTCTAGGTAACACCTCCTGCCTGCTTATATCAGAAACCTATAACATGTTGCCAACACTCTTCCTAATGCTTGGAATTATGGATCCTCAAGGCCCCATCATGTTAAATGCTCCATCTTGTTGCAAGGGCTCATGGCAGGTGCTACAAACCAAAGGACACCCAAGCAGCATTCTTTGTTTTTTTCAATACCAAGGACTTGCATATCACTTCTCTTCCTTCCGTTTTGAGACAGAAGTCATTCTGTGGGGATGATGGGCAGAGCAGAGATAGAAGAGGTCTTGGGCTAGATGTTGTTAAGGGCTGCCATCAACCAGTCCTTTGATCTAGAAACACTTCCAGACCTGGTTAAAACTGCTGGGTCTGCTAACCAGATGGCAAGGACTCTCTCTGCTCCCAGCTTCTCCCTTCTGGTTTTTCAATTCCCACTAAAATCAGTAAGATTCTGTTCCCTTCAGAATTTGGTCTTGCCAGAAACAAACATGGGAAGGCAACAAAATGCTGACAGATGTACAATCTTGACAGTGCAAAAGCATCATTCTCAATCCTCCCTCTCCTGCCACTTCACAAGAAGACAGTAAAATTACACCAGATTAAAAGAGGTTCATCTGAGGCCAGAGCTAGACAATAGCAAGAAAAGCCAGTGACTTCACCAGGAGCAACATGCTGGCTACTACTAAACATTTTGGCATTTCTCACAATTTGACATCAAAACAGCTCTGCCTCTGACCTAAGGGTTTCAGCTAGCTGTTTAATATCTGCTAGTTCCCAGAATGAAAGAATGCAAACTGGGACATACCTACTTTATCTTGAGCATGTTCATGCAAGAAAACTACAGCAGCTCATTTTCACAGTCCTAATGAAATATTTTGAGCCCATGTGTGTAGCACAGCATTCTGTTTATTTTATAGACTTATATAAAAAATGACACTTTATGAGCTACATGATAGTATTTCAATACCTTGTTGTGACATGATATGGTGTAATTACTTAGCAGGAGATACTACAATTTATTGTTATGTCACTGAGTCATACCCCTCAGGGCTTCAGATTGGTGTCTTAATTTGCTTTTTTTAAAGCTATACAGACTAGCAAGATAAGTAAAGGGATTTATTAAAATATCCTAGGAATAAAGACATAGTCTGAACATGCGTGCACAGTCGTGTGTTTGAAAATACTTTCCCTATCCTTTCCCCTTCCTTCTTTGCTTTGTTTTAACAGCATTATGGACTGGATCAATAAAAATCAAAGTGAGCAGAAATTTCAAACATACAAAGAAACAGCTATGTTACACTTGGGCCCTATTAAGACAGTTATATAGACTGGTCCTGCAGAGCCAGAAATACTCAGCCCCTTCCACTAACTTCACCCACGAAACAAAGCATGTAAATGAAGACCTGCCGGGTGACCTGTCCAACCACAAGTATCACTGGCTTTTCATCTGTCCATGCCATTAGCACTGGACAGGGCCTTGCCAAGCACAGCATTTGCCTCTTCCTTGTTCTCATAGTTAGGTACCATACACCAGTAAGGAGAGAACACGATTTCAAATGGCACACTAAAAATCGTAAGCAAACTGCAGTGAATAAGTGGCAGCACTTTCCCTTAACCAGTGGAATTGATACAATCAGCCAAGATACTTTTTTTAAAAAAAAAGTATTGCTCCCGGTAAAGTCCTTCGGCCTATCTGTGGCTTAAGTGCCTCCTATTTTACAGAGGGTGCGTGCAGTGCACTCCGCTGAAAACTGTCTCGAGCAGCGAGCGCAGTCCTGGGGCAGAGCCAGCGTCCCGCCGTACCCCGCACCCCCGTGCCGGGAGCGGCCCCGCAGCGCGGGCCCCCGGGCAGCGCGGCCCAGCGCCGCTCCCCGCTCCGGCCCCTCCCGCCGCCGGCGGAGCCCGGAGGAGCGGCGGGCTGGGTCACGCACGCACACCTGCCCCGGGCCGGTGCCAAACGCAGGGCTGGGCGGGCAGCGGCGGCACGGGTGGGGGAGGGAGGGGATCGCCGCCTCTGGCGACGGGGGTCGAGTCGAGGGAAGCCGGCAGCGCCTCTCCCCGCCAGCCCCTTTCCCTACGGCGGGAGCGCACCCGAGGCACGACGGGCCGAGCGCAGCTATAAAAACCACCCCGGCACGGGCCTCAGCAGCCGGCGGTCCCGGCGGGCGAGCCGCCAAGCCGGGGCGGGGCCGGGCCGACACCTCTGCCCCACGCCCGCCGCGCTCCAGCCCTCGCCCCGCCCGGCCCCGCCACCTCCCCTGGCGCGACGGGGCGCGGCGCGGGCAGCCCGCGGCGGCAGGGCCGGGGAGCCGCCGCCCGGCTCCGCGCCGCCCCGCGCCCTTTCCCAGCCCCCGCCGGCAAAGCCAGCTCGGCGGCAGTGGCCCAGCGTGAGCACCTCCCTTCCTTCCCCCCGGGCGCAGGGTGTTGCTGTTGTTTTGCTGCCGCCGCAGGTCGGCCGGGGTGGACGCGGAGGGAGGGGAGCAGGGAGGGGTGCGCCGTGCCGCAGGGCCGCTGCCAGGTGCACGCCTCTGCCTGACACACGGGCGGGGAGGAGGAGCTGGACGGGCAGGTTTGTCGGTGGGGCGGCCCCGCTCCCCTCCCCTCTCCTCCCCGGGCTGCTGGGGATAATTAGTGTCTGTGCGAGGCTGTCTGCCCCCGGGAGGCAGGGCGGGCGCGCAGTCAGTGCGTGCCCGCCTGCTTGTGAGCGGTGACTCGCCCCGGCCCCTCGGCGGAGCCTCCACCCCGCGGGCGGGGACCCGCCCGGCCGCGCTCCCTGCCGTGACCCTCCCACCACCACTCACCCCGCCGGCCCGGGGAGCCTGGCAGGGCGAGCGGCGCCGGCGTCATGTGACAGTGCGGCCCGGTGCCAGGAGCCCGGGGGGAAGGCGAGCGGGCGGAGGGCGGGAGCGGACAGCTTCTCCTCGCACACAGACCCGGAGACACCGCTGAGGCGTCTCAGCCGCGGGGACGCGGGATACGCCGGCCTCGCGCCTCGGTCCCGGCGGAGCGCCCACGACCTCCGCCACCTACCGCGACCCCCGGCGCGGCGGGAGCCGACGGAATCGCGGCGCTCTCCGCACCGCCTGTCGAGCGTAAGTGTGAGGGCGGGGGTAGTGCGGGGGCCGGGCTGTGCCGGCTGCGGGATGGAGGTGCCGGAGGAGGAAAGTTTCCAGGCACTGAGGCAGCGCGGAGCCCGAGGCGGCAAGGTGGTGCCGCGGGAGCCGCAGCCACGCCGGGGGTGGCGGGAGCCGGGTCTCCGTCAGGCCGCAGTTGCGGGAAGGGGGCAGCAGATCTCGCCGCGGGTGCTCCCTCCGCGGCGCCTGGAAAACTCGCCGTGCGGCCGGCGGGAGCCGGGGGCGGAGGGCCGCCGCTGTCCGCCGCGCCCTCCGGGCGGGGAGCGCACCTGTGTGGCCGGCGGGGCCGCTCGGGGGGCGCCTTCCCCGGCGCCCTCCCCCCTCCTGTCCCCGGCGGGGGGGCCCGCGGCCGCCCGCCCCTCGGGGCCGCTCTCCCGCCCGGCCCGGCCTCAGCCCCCGGCCTCTCGCCGGGGCGGGACAGGCGCGTCTTCGGGTAGAGACTGAAGTGCCATCGGATCCCGGGCGGGCTACAGCGCCCGAGCGAACCGAGGCGGAAAGTATAGCGGGCTCGCTCGGTTCCGCGGGCGATGGGGTAGATGCCAGGGCGGGAGCTCGCGTGTGGGCCGTGTCCCAGCCGTAGCGGGGAGAGGATCGGCCATGTCCCCCGTTTAACTCTTGGTGAAGTCCAGGATGAAATCGGCTCTTAAAAGCCTGCCCCTCGTATTGTCGCGTCACCTTAGCACCGCTTGGCCGCCATGGAGGCGAAGGTAAAACGTGGGACAGTACAGCAGCGAAGTGCCGAAGTGCGGAGTTAGACATAACCTTTCCTTTGCTAGATGCCTTTTGTTTTCTTTTCTTTTTTTTTTTCTTTTCTTTTTTTTTTTTTTTCCCCTGGATTTCTCTTTATTTATTTGTTTTTAACTGAAATGGGAATAGAAGTTACCTGGCTTGGACCACTGTCTGGTGAGTGCCTGGCACAGCTAGGGGAGCCCTGGCAAAGCAAGGATCAGCGGCATGAGCCTGCGCTGGGAGATTACAGCACCTAACTGGAGTTTGGGAGAAAGACCTGGTTCAGAATAGCTCAAGTAATCATTCAGGAATTACATTAAAAAAACACATTAAAGTTTTGTTTTGTGCACTTGCCTTTTGATTCAGGTACTGTACCTGCACTGTCCGCTGTTTTATTCACTTCCTCACCTTTGAAAATTCAGGAAGTGCCACGCTTTGTAGAACTGAACTCTGAAGGTTTAATTGCTGGGAAAAGCTGAGTTTAAGTGGCTGGTAGGAGAGCTCTGAAGACTTGACTTCATTTAAACTACTATAAATATACATTATCTGTATTGAAAAATAATTATATGGCTGCTGACTAGTGACATTTTCATCAAATACTTTTAAGATACTGGCGTGATAATCACATGAGCAGCTGGTACTTGTGTGAGAGGAATAACATCTGGATTTGATACTCCCACCTGACCCAGAAGACTCTTATTTCAAATTAGCAAAATACCTTATATTTTTGAGAATATATTATTATTGCCTAGCATCAAAATATAAAAAACCCAAAGCTAACTTGAGTAGCCTTTTTTGCACAAGCAGGCAAATATTTCTGGTTTTTTTTACCCTGTGCACACCGTTACAGTTATTGTACAGATCACAAGAGAGACTGGGAGTAAGTGCGAGGGGTGGGGGCAGGAAAGAATGCTAAATGTTCTCTCCCTTCCCTAAGAATCCATGCAGAATTTCCTCCCAAGTTGCAGAACTGCAAGGGAGCCCTTAGGTACTGTGTACATTTGACCTAGTCAACACCTGTTTAGGCAACAGCCTTCGGATAAATAAGGATGTGTCAGTGAGATGAGTTGAAGACTCTGATATTAGAGATGTTATACAATCACCAAATTATCTACTCTTGCAGTTATTCAGTATGAAAAATTAAGGAACTGATACTATTGGCATAAAACCTACACCTTGCTGTGTAGATTCTGTACTAGCCAGTTTTTACCCCATGTTCGTTATTTAACTCCAAGCTTGGAACCGCAGAGCATTCATTGGTGTTGCTGTGGTACTCATCCACATAATTTGCTGTAACATTCTCACTCTTAATATTAGATGTCCCACCCGTGGCATAAAAATAACTGATGCAAGGTATCTAGGAGAAGAGAGAGTATTTGAAACCACAGCTTTTAGGGAAAACAAGTGTTGAAGTTATTCTACTGCATGAAATCTAGGCAAGTTGTGCTGTTCCTCTGCTTCAGCTTACTTCATTTATTGAGCTTTATATGTGGGTGTTTCAGAAATAATAGTAGTAAATTCATAGGAAATCAGATTCTGAAATGAAATCTGAGTGTATATTAAAACAGGGATGTGGAAGGCTTAAGCACGTGATGGCTTAGAAAAATATTCTTGGGTGTACTGCGTGACGTTGGTCCTCAGCTGTGGAGCAGTATTGAGCATGAGTGAGCCACTGTCCAGGAGCAGCCCCAAGCTTTACAAATCCTTCCTGCAATGGTCTCATCCCCCAGCTCTGTCTGCGAAGAAGGTACTTACTGCCAGGCTGGGCGCTGCCTCTTTGATGTCATGAAGCCAGAGCTCTGTTTAGCTACTGGCATTCTGTAAATAACCGTAATAAACCAGCTGGTCTAAGGGAAGGTTTCAGTGAATCCTCCTGACCTGTGGTGTCTTAAAATCTCCTGCTCCCTCACGTTAAGGGAGACTGTTTGTAAATAGGGCAGGTCCCCTGCATAAGGACAGTGTTTTTATTCACACCCAATGAACAAACACCTCCACCCACTGTTGTTGTTTTAAAAGACTCCAGCTGCTCATGAATATAGGGTCAGGGAGGGCCGCCTAAATGTTTCTCTGTGCTTTCTCCCCAGCACAGCCAGCAGAGCTGTTTCCTGTTCTTTGTTTCAAGGCTGGGGTTTGCGTCACACATTCCAAGTGGCATATGTGGTGCTCTTTCCTGTTTCAGGCTGTTTTCTGGCAGTTCGGTCGCCTCGTCCAGGCCCCTTGTCACTGCCCCTCAACTCCCAATCCCCACCCGATGAGTTATCATGTCTCTACACACTCAGGATTGCTTAAGATGCCTGGGTTATGTCATAACGAGGTTTCCAAGTTAACCTTTAACGCGCGCCTTCGACTCCAGTGTAGTTGTGGGGGTGAACTGGAGTTTTTAGCTCTGCTCACTGAAAACTTGAACTCAAGTCTCCAGAAAGTTGTGAGCTAGTTTTCTGCTCTCACTTGCTCATCAGCTGATCTGGAATAGCTCCATTAAAGTCACAGAGTTGCACTGATGTTTAAGGGAGAAGAAAGTCCACATCTGTGGGCTCATAGTTGTGAGAGGATTCTGACTTCAGCCCTTACTCAACCTGGATTGCTCACTGTAAGCACTTTGTATATCCAAATCTCAAAAAGAGCGGGTATTTTCTCCTTACACAAGCTAGAACATTCATTGTCTTCCAGATGTAATACAGAAAATAAGCCATTGCTGTCTAACTTTTCTTTGGCGTTAATAAATACTGCTTTCCCACATCTTGCATTTTTGAAGGCATAAAAGCAATTGTTTACTCCTGATTTTATATTTATCTTTCCCCTTCACCTGGTTGCAGGCAAATGTGAAAATTTGAGAGGAAATTGAGAAAAACATTAATCTTTCTGTTGCTTTGAATTTGTCAGAAGAAGAGCTAAAGGACCCAAGCCAAAGTTCATTGAAATAGAGAGGAAAAACTTGCATTGACTTCATTGTGCCCCGGATGAAAATGCAAGATGGAGTATTTATTTTTCTCTGTCTCTTGTGAGCTGGAATATGTATGGTTTCTGTACACAGAGAAATATTCCAGCAGCCTTTCATTTTACTCTTCTTTTTTTTGTTTTGTTTCGGTGGTTTTTTTGGTGTTTTTTTTTTGTTTGTTTGTTTGGTTTTGTTTGTTTGTTTGTTTTTGTTTTGTTTTGGGTTTCCCCCAGCCATTTTTAAAGTAGTCTTTTAGTCCCTGTTCTTGCTCTTCTGGATGCTACAGGTTAGGTGTTTGAGATCATTGAAGGTATGTTTAGGAAGTATCTGAAATACATACTTTAAACTTCTTTCAGAGATTAATTGTATGTGAAAAAATATATTTATTGGATTATGTGCACATACTTACAGCAAACTGTTTTTTGTCTGTTCAGAAATCCAGATAAAAAGAAGTCTCTGGCTACACAGTTTTGGTAAGTTGTTTATTGATTATTCTGATCTGTTGCTCCCAGTTGTTTTTATTTTGTAGTTTTTCTGTTCATTTTAGAACACCATAGATGAGTTTATCCATTAGAACACATTTACATATTTTAATTCTTGCACTGTTAATTTGCCCAAGATTTCAAACAGTTAATCCTTTTTTTTTTCCGAATGACAGAGGAAAAGATTTGCATTTAACTGTGTTTAATATTGGAAACTACTGTATAATAAATGCAGTAAATTTTGTGGTTCACACCTTTTTGTAGCCAGAAGTTCTATAAAACAGGGAACTGAGGCTAAAATTATAATAATTTTTGTAAACCAACTTTTAAATATTAATTAACGCTGCTAACAGGAGGTCTTTTAGAGTTCTTTTATGCTGTCAGCATTCAATCTCTGTGTTTTCATTCCGAGGCTAGTTGCTTCCAGAATATGAAGTTTGGCAGAGCTGGTTTTAGGAAAGATTTAACTCTTCCCTGTGCAGCATTCAGTTGATGCCAAAAGATTCCTTTAAGGGGTTTGTAGTTGTAGGTGATATCTCCCAAGGGAAGGAAGTGCGAGTGTAGATCAGCCAAATGGAAAGACCAAGCTCCAACAGGTTTTAAATAGGAAACTAACTCAGAAGGGAAAAAACCTCCAAGCAAACACATGGTCTGCCTATCATGCAGTCAGTGTGTGTTTCCAGCCAACTAACTTGATCCATGAAGACATGACTGAGTTTTCACTTTTAAGGAGTCTAAGCTGCTCGGATCACTGTCACATTTGTACCCACTACACTGTCCACCTCTTTTCCCTGGTTGGTTTGGTTTTTTGGTTTGATTTTTTTTCATTTCCATAAGTTCACAGAAGTTCATCAGCATTTGCCCTGTATTCAGATTCTTTTTCAAAGCAATCATTTAGGTAGTTATTAATAAATGTATACTTCCATTCTCTAGGATTAGATTTTCTTTCTTCTTTCCCATGCTATAAAAATGTTGAATCTCTTTTTCACGTTTCCTGAAATAGCAGAACCCTTCACATAAGAGAACAGTATTTTCTGTCATTTTCCCCTCACAATTAAAGGTTTAATATTTTTCCTTTTAAATTATCTTAAAAATTAACCTCTTAAGAAGAACACAACAAGAAAAGCGAAGCTCAGTTTGGAAGGGAAAGATTATCATACCATTCCACATACTTCATTTGTTTTCAAAAGTCTAATCTTTTATCCTTACTCTGTTTCTCCTTCTAAGAAGTAGCTTGAGACAGGAAACCAGACAGCAGTCTGGCCTGATAAGGGAGAATATTGTCTAATGGAGATGCCTCAAGAGCTTTTCTTTCTCCTCTTAGGTTCAGTAAGTATAGAATTGAATGTTGAACAGGGTTTACATGGGCTCAGTTTTTCCTTGGTAAAGAAGATACTTCCTTAACAAGCACTTCAAGAACATTTTTTCCTAAGATTTTTGTGTACAAGAAAGCCATTTCCATACACGTGGCTTCAAAGAGCTTGCAACAGTATTATCAGAAATTTAATTGAAATACCGATTAGTCTGCTACATGTCAAAGCAGTTCTAGGTCAAACAAGGTGACATCAGCAAAGGTATGATGCATGAGTTGTGCAAAAACACAAGTTTTTCATCCTGGTTGCAGTCCGGAAGGAAGATAAAAGATTTTCAAGTCTTTGCGAAGAAACAAATATAGTTTGAAATACTGAATTACAGAATTTTGTAGAAATGCTCTTTTTCTTAAGGCCTATTAATAAAACTTCAAGGAGAAAATTTTTGCCTAGGTACCATTTTCTGTTAAAAAGTATTCTAACTTTTTAAACAATTATTATTGTTACCCAATGGAAATCCAGCAAATAAACACAGAAAGCTATTGATCACTAGAAGATTTTCTTGGTGTGCTAGATCTTCATGATTCTCCTTCTGCTCTGTTCCTCCTGGTCTGACTGCTCTGGTCTCTTCCCACTGACTGCTCTGGTCTCTTCCCACTGCATCATGTATGGACCTTTGTTGCTTTGGCTGAGTCTGACTGTTGTGGTGAGCTGGAGAGCTTCTTTGCCTGCTGCTATTTTGGGGTCAAGTGCAGTTAAGCACTTGCTTACTTCCCATTAAAGTTAATGGAACTTTAGAAACACTTTTTTGCTGACTCAGGTCTTTATGAGCAACTAGTACAGTAAAGTGCAGACACGTTACAAGCTCTGGAAAACAGCTTCCACAGGGAATGTTTGTCTCAGAAACTGGTTCCTCTCTGTCAAACTCTTTGGAGGTTCCACTGAAGGCAACTTCTCACCTTGGTTCAGAAAACCTCCCTTCCCTTTTGGATTTCATCAGTGGCGGTGGAGAATCTTCTGATACTATTGCTTCTCCCTTGAATCAGAGGAAGTTTGACTTGAGATTCACAGTAGTCATAGGTTCAGAGCAACAGGTCTGAGTCCCAAAGTGCGTGGACTGAAGAGCTTTTGCAAGGTGACTATTTCCTGCTGGATTCAAACAGTGCTGCAAGAGCTCCAGTTCCTTGCAGAGGACACTCATGCGGTGCTAATTTAGCAGATATCATTACATTATTCTGTAATTATACAGAATATTCTGTAATTATACTGACTGTCAAAAATATGACAATAACAGTCATACCTTGAAGCTTCTAGACAAAGATTTGCTGTACATGGGGCAGCATTCCCTTGCTTCCCCCAGGCACAAAGACTGAGGAAAGAAACCCTGTATGTGTTCTCAGGCAAAGTGAAGAGTGGCAAAATAAATGCTCACAACCCCCCTTCCTGCAACAAAAGTCAGTCACTGCTCTTCCAGGTGTTCAGTGAGAGCACAGGCTTTATATTAGAATAAACCTTTGTTATTGGATGTGCACAGTCAAAACTGGCCCCTCCACCCCACCCTTTCCTTTCCTAACAGGTCTGCAGAATTGGTGAACCTTGAAAGTAGATGTGCAGGATTGCTGGGAGTAGCTGCACTGCCCTTTTCCAGCTGCTCTGTAGTGCGGATGTGTAGTCTGAGTGCATTCTTTAACCACTTTGCACATTTCATCCAGGGTAAATAATCCATACAAGCCCTTATTGTCAGAATACACGTTTAAGTACCTTTAAGCTTTCATTTAATCTTAATTATGTCTCTGAAACAATAAACCATACACCTGTCAGGAAGTTAATATTTAGAAGTGTTCAATCCTGACAAGGTGATGAGCTCTAACGATAATGAACTTCCCTTCTGGAATGGATACCTTGCTGTATATTGGATCATAAGGGCAGAGTTTGTGTTGTTTCTGGCTTGCTGTCTTCACTGGACTTCAGATAGGAGAATACTGAGGGACTTTGCCTGGACTTTACCTTGCACCTGTCCTTATTTGCATACAAAACCCAGTTGCTTCATTCGTCTTTCTGAAGTACAGGGTGTGAGCAAAATCTTATCAAAAGCCGTGTCCTGTTTGGACAAGTTGGACTGACTTGGCAGAGGTCCACAGGGTGGAGTGAATGGGAGGAGGCAAGAAAGTAAAACTGGGTGGCTTGTTAGCAGAAAAAAAGAGGGAGAGCAAAAAAAAAAGAGAGGGTGGAATGTTTGCTTACTGGATTGCAGTTAATTATTTAGTTTCAGATTACATTAATTTTAAATTCTTTTACCTCACATGAGAAAACCTTTAATGCAAAATAGTTTACCTAATAAAGTTGAAGACAAAAATTCTTAATTTTTAATACATTTAACACTAATATATTGTTGTCACCTCACCAGTTTTTCCAGAGCACCTCAGGAATGAGAGACAGTAATTTGATTTTCCAGAAATTATTTGTATATACTAAACAATTTGCAGGCTTTCAAACAAGTACATCCTGAAATCACTCTGTAAAGTAGAACCCAATTGTTTTTTTATTCCTTTGTAATAGAAACAGATAAGACTGTTTACCTTCCCTATTGCCCCCTTTTCACATGTTTAGGAAAGACTGAGAATTTTTGAGTTAATAGACATGATTTTATAAATATACTGGGAAAAACTACCTACTTCCTAGTAGAAGTACCATACTTTATTTGTGTGTGAGTGTACATGCACATATTTGCTCATGAGTTTGGTCCAAGCTATCAGTTTGGAGCATACATACAAAGAGGAGTCTTTTGTGAGTTTATTTAAAGCCTTAGAAAAACTTCATTTTCAGCTAAATTTTAAATGCCAGATCCAAAGCTGACTTATATTGACTCTAGCAGTCCTGCAGGACCAAGTGTTACATCTTAATTAACTTTCCTTTGTTGAAAATTGGTTTCCAGTCACTATCAAATGGGGAAAAGAAACCTGCTTAAGAGTAACATAATAAAGAAGTGCTTGATTCCTATACTCTGGTGCAGCATAGTAAACTTACGTAAAAGTAAAGTTTTCCTCTGCTCTTCTTAGATGACTGCACTTGGAAAGATTGAGAATTACTTTTCACTTTTGTTCAGAGTAGTACACTTCCTGTTGTCTGTGTCAGTTTAATTCCTGCATAGTGATTTAGAACTATCTCAGGAAACACTGAAATGTGTAGCATATCATATGAAATGTGTATAAAGTGTCTTTTCACACACTTTCTTGGAGTAAAAGGTGAAAAGGAGTAATTCCTAAACTGAAGAAAATATGGTTTCAGAATTACAAAAAAATTACAGAAAGGATGAGCATCATTGCATTTACTTAAAACTTTTTCTCCCTCCCTCCCTCTCCCTCTCTCTCCCTCTCTTTTTACTCTATTACTCTTCTTTCCTTCCTTTCTTTTCTTTTCTCCTTGCTTTCTTCCTAAAGTACAAATTGATGTGTTACTTTATCTGTGCACATGCAAGCTAAAAATCAAAAGTTTCTGAAAACCTTAAAGGAATTATTTCCAAATTCCTGTGTAGGAGCTCTGAGTGGCTACATTTTACCGTAAACTTTTTTTCATGTCTAAAAGCACAACTTTTCTATTTTCACAATGCAGATGAATGTGCGAGAATATGAATGATGCATAGATTCATGGATATATTTCTGGCAAGTCAGTATTCTGAAATGTTAGTTCTAGCTATGTGACATGTTGAAACCTGAAAAAGGTAACTAGATAACAGCTATCTGATTTATAACCATTCAAAGAAAACAGTATAATTAATAGCCTTCTCACAAACATACCTAAGGTATTTATGGAATTATCACAACTTTTAGCAAATAGTGCCATCTTACACGACTGCTCCCTAACTAAAATTACATATAAAATTTAAACTGGAAATTGCATTAAGCTGCATTATTTGTTTCACTGTAGTTTTGCCATTTGTTTTTGCCAGGCCTTCAACTTTTATAAGGTGAATTATGAAGATACTATAATTTACTCTGCTACTTGTTTGATTCCATTATTCAGAGTGCACACTGTTGTTATATATTTCCAGAAGTCTTTAAACTTTATTTATGTACCTGAGTAACTAATGGTAGGCTTGTAACAACTCATGCCATCTTTCTCTGGAAGCTCTTAACAAATTTTGATCTATGAACACATGTTAACTGCAAAATTGTTCATTAGCGTAGGCTTATTAGAATTGTTTTCGTTTGAGCAGGTACATCTTTAAATGTTAATTTACATTTCTGGGAGAATTTCCCAGCCACAACTACAAATCTGTTGGTGAGCTTTCAGCCTGTCCTGCGGGGTGAATTGCAGATGGTGGAGTCTGGCTGGATTCTCTTCTTTCCAGTGCCATCTACCGGCCAATTGGAATTTGTGTCATTTACTTTTGCCCTCGCATCTTGAAAGAGGTTGTATCGCTTCCAGGCAGGGCTATGAAGTCTACGGTGTACGGTCAGAACTCGCTTCTTTGCCATCAGTCACAGAATGTAGAACCTCGGGTGATTTATAAACAGCTTGGCAACATCTAAATGTCACTGTGAGCAGCTTCCTTTTGCTTCCCCTTAGCTTCTCTGTGTACCCTCATGGCTTTACCCAGAAGAGGTATCTCCTTTCCTTCCCAGTATCTTTCCAGGATGACCGTGGCAAATGTGTAGTATGACAGTTATGACATGCTATATGTATTTGTGCTAAATACTTTTATTTCAGGCATTTAGAGATTGGACAAGTAAGGTTGAACACTGTAGAAAAAAACCCCTGAAGCTGCACAGAATACAAGCAGATTTTTTAATGAGTTTTTATTTTGCACAGTTAGCACAAATAGTTGTTGAATTGTTAGTAAATCTATTAGGTTATAACTGATGCATTTTTTTTCTTTTAAATCATTGTAGCATGTTGAATGTAGGCCAGGTTAGTCTTGAATTTTAATCTTTTTTTTTGCTTTGATATCAGGGTCACTGTATGTGATTTACTGAGTGTTTCTATTAGGACTCTTAGGAAAGAGAGATCCTCTCCAGAATCAGTTCAGTTGTATAAACAAGATTATTCTGAGGTTGTAATACTGATGAGAAATGCCTGGTCTTAAACTGTGATGTGTTAAAACACTTGACAGCTAATGAAAGTGAAAATTTTGTGGTCTTGGTGGGCTGACATGCACAACAAAAAATCAATTTGACTTGCATTTAAGTGAGATGTTCCTTTATTTCAATACAATTTGGAAAGAAAAAACTTGCAATAAATTCAGTCAAAATTTTAAAAAATCTGTATTAGAGATGGATAAATATTCACATTAATCTGACAAAACAGTAGATTTTCTACAATTCAGAAAGTTGATTCGGCTTCCTGTGGCTTTCTAACAACTCTTAACACCTTGTCTTTCCCCATCAGGACAGAACCTCAGAGGCATCAGAAGAGGTGAATAAAAAAGATGCTAATGTTTGACCCAGTCCCTATCAAGCAAGAAGCCATGGAGCCTGTTTCAGTGGTAAGACTACAAACATATTGGCCCTAAAGATGACTCTTTAGTTTTTCCACCTTTGTATTCTTAATGAGGTGTAATTAAGCTTTGGAATTGCTTAGGAAAGCACGTGAAGCTATATTTTGCTCTTAGTGCAGTCAGATTCACGTTCTAGGAAAACTTTCTGTAGTTTATTAATTTATTGCCTTAAATGACTGATCAGTTGCCTCTCAGAGGAGAGAGCATCCATGTATTCCTGAGCCACTGCTCTGTTAAATACCATCTCTGTAGTTCCTGCTGCTGATGGAGATGGTTGAAATGAAGTTGCCGTGCTTCATTGGTAAATTGGCAATAGTCTGTGGTTTCAATGTTACACCTTTGAACTGAGTAAAAAGCTTCTTGCTGTGCCTGTTTTTCTCTTGATTGTGGTAGCAGGTGCCTGTGGCTAAGTGCTCTAAACAGCAGAAAATTAATCCCGCAAAAACCCAAACCAACAATGGCTTTTTGCTGGGTAAACTGGTTGCACTACTTTACCAAGTGAACAAATGAGAACTAGGGCAATGGAGAAGGAATGTGGGGAAAAAAGGGAAGTGGAGACACTTCTTTAAAATTGGGTTAATTTTCCGTCAACTTAGAGTATAGGGTCATCTCAGAGAAGAGTCTGATAAGCAGCAGCTGCAGGGACATGTAGGTGGGAGCAGTACAGTGAGAATTGTGATGATACAGGCTGCTGCTGAAGGGAAAGATTTTGACTTTGCTCCCTCCATACCACTTTGTGTCTCCTTTGTGTGACTGAAGAACTGTGTGGTCCTAGAATGATTTGGAGCCTTTGGATCAGCTCAGTGAATGGTCAGAAGTCCTAGCCCACTAAAAATACTTACTTTTTGGTCAGATCAGGAAGCTGATGTGACTTGTTCTGTGCCGCTGCTCAGAATTCGAGCAAGGGGAGGAGGAAGGATGAGAGAACAGGATCTCCCCTCTCAGCAGTAGTCTGCAATAATAGATTAGGTGTAACCTGAAACGGCACCCCTAGAAAGGCTGATCCATTAGAAGGGTGAAGTCAGTGTACATAACTCAGCATGCATTAAACTTGTGCTCTGAATGGCAGACGTTTCAAAGTTTGTTTCCTGTTTTATTTAAAATAAAGAGTAATTTTCATAAATAGAAATGCATCTGTAAGCAATCTGATTTCTTCAATGCTGTTAATAACACTTCTGGGAGTTAAGTTTATATGCATTTTAAAATTATAGTTTGACTTTCGTAGGGTTTATTTGCTGGAGAATAATGATAGAAAAATAACTGTCACAAAGATTTCCAATATTTGGGTCAGGAAAGCACTTTAGTATTGGCCAGCCTGTCTGTCACTTTAATCAGTTATTGTGTAACTATATTAAGATTAGTGGTAATCATCTGCTCTAATCTAAGATTATCTAATGGTGTGCATTGTAATCAGAAAAGAGGCCGGTTTTACAAAAGAAGTGTCATTGCTCACTTTTGGTCCACCTTTTATGCACATCTGCCTTCATCTCCCAGAGAAGGTTCTGCAATGGTTTGGGGTTCTGCAGAAGACCCACAAGTGCCCCAAACAGTTGTGTGCTTCTGTGACCTTGCCAGATGGGCAAGGTCAGTCCCTCAAAAGGTTCACCAGGAGAGGAGCGAGCAGTCTTTCCCAGACCAGCAGATGAAGGAAAAACTGCAATGGGAAGAACAAGGGAGCATTTCTGAGCCAAGTGCATTTCAAGACTGGAGTTCCAAATATTGGTTATTCTGTGCCATATCCTTCTCCTAGTAATGTGGTGCCTTCCATGCATTGGACTTCTGGAGTCTTCTCATAAGTCAGTGTAATCACTCTGATCAGCTATTAAAGACTAGTCAGAGCATTTTACTACATCTGTATGTTTTTTGCCATTGCATAAAGGGGAAAAAAAAAAAAAAAAAAAAAGCAGAAAAGAAAAACCAGAAAGTCCAGAGGAAAGTATGGTTTCTGAATGAAGTTTCCATCACTGGACACTACTTTGTTTTCACTCAGGCTGAGGATCATACGTGTTTTAGCTTCTGTACACACACAGGTTGCTTCACCCCAAGCCCTCAAGCTCTCCAGCTCTTCTTGGTCTTGTGGCTTCCTTGGAGCCCTGGTGCCACAACAGAAAGGCTCTGGAGACACTCTAAAGGGAGGTATTGTCATGTGGAGAGAACATAGGAAAGCATAGCAGCCACTGAGTGAGTTTGTTTTCTTGACCACCTTTTGAGGAGGTGGGATGAGAGAGAAACTGTTAGTGTGATGTTGAGAAGTGCTAAGCAAAGTAGTATGAGCTAACATAACCCAGAAATCTAAAATTAGGATTATTTGTGTTGCATCTTTCTTTCTGATGGAATCATCAGAGGCCAAATAAAATTAAGCACCTTAGGAGTGAATAACTCACTCTTCTGTCTGAATGTACACTGTAGGTGTAGAGTCTGTCTTTAAAACATCGCAGTAGTTGGAGTGGAAAGAGGAAACTGGTAATGGTTTTGACACCACTGTTTCAGGGTGTGTGGCTTAAAGGATTAACTATACTTCTCAGGTGACTGAAGCTTGCACCCACACTATTTCATCTCTCTACCAGCAGCTCATGTAATTTATTGAAATGAATTATTGAATATATATTATGATAGTTCTTAATGAACTACTGACAAAGGCATCCAAGTCTACCTAAAGGACTACCTATTTTCTGCGAGGACTTTTTAAACATTCGGACAAATACCAGTTATCATTTGATGAAACAAGTTGCTTTTTTGTTTGAATTGGAATAAACAGTTTCTCTCTGTGTAGCAGAGTAGTAGAGAGAAGACGTGGTCAGGCACAAGAAATATGACACTGGTGATGTGGGTTATGGTGATTAGATTTATTGATAATGCAGTATCTAAATATTGCCAATGCAGTATGTAATACAGGGAGCTCTAAAGGGTTATAATATATATATACGTGTGTGTGTATATATATATATAAGCTAGGTTCAGCTAGAAATGTTTACAGTCTTTGGCCTTGCAGTATGCATAACTACAAAGGAACAAAGCACCTGTGGAGCTACTTCAGGGTTTTATCTTTGTATGTGACTGAATCTTGGCATTTTTACTCACCAATCCAAAAGTGAGAGTTCCAGTGTTCCAGTCCTCACTGTGGGAGTATTCTGCTGGCCTCTCTGCTGAGGAGGGGGATCTACCTGGAAGCTGCCCTAAGTCTCAGGCGACCAGTTTTCCCAGTCTCCAGCGGTATTTCTACCCTTTCGCAGGCTGTGCACCAAAATCAGTCACAGTCATCATCACTCCCTTTCAAAAAATGCATAAACTATGTGAGCATCCAGACAGTTAGTTATTCCTCAAATTCCCACCAGGTGTTCTTAGGATAAGGTTACACCTAGGGATGCTTGTTCTTAATGGACTCATTGGCCAAAAGCATTCCAGGAGATTTAAATTTCACAGGCCTTTTCCTTTTTAGCATTCTTGCAACGAAAGAAAAGTTCATAGGCAATGACATTGTGATCATCCCTGACAAACCTGCAGCACTTTAAATGCACTGATGCTTTGTGGTGGAATGTTCACAGTTTGTTAAAGCTGGGTGAATTCTGTACTGTAAACCAATAACAGGAGTTTTAACAGATGTATTTCATGTTTCTTACCTGTTAAAATTTTTTTGGCTATGCCCATAATTTGATCAGATTTAATAGATACTAAATGCTGTTAAATATTAAATTATAACAATATTTAGTGGTCTCCATCACTTAAAATGCTAATAATTTCAGTGCTTGGCTCAACAGTGCTGGCAGGTCTACAGACAGCACTTCTTTAAATAATGGCATTTAATAAAATTCTGACCAACCATCAAAGATGAATGTTCCTATCGATGGAATTTGTAAGAAGAGTCATAAAGAGAATATATAACTTTCAGAGATTTTAATGTAATATTTACTGTTTGAAGATTATTCACTGTTGTGTGTGCTGCTTTATTTGAATGTTTTATGGACTGAGTGACTCAGCTTTGTTGTTTTATCACAGTGCTCTGAATGCAGTAGGAGAATTTAATATTTTCTAAACTCAGTGTTTCAAACAGTAACTGAAAAGAAGAAAATTACATGTGTCATTTTGCAAAAAAAACTCCAGTTAATATTGATATTTAAAATGAACCAGGTGTTCTCTCACAGGGAGGACAGAGGTAAGAAACCAGGAAGATGTATTGACAGAAGTATTCACCCCAGCAAGAAAAACAATTGAAATGTTATGGAAATAATTTTATAAAAATACACTAGCTTTATACTTCTGATCTGTTTCACTTTACACCATTTTGAACATTTTTTTAATCCCACTCATCAAAATATTTTTGGTAGCCAGAGAAGTAGTTAGTTTCTTACTTACCTAAAATCCAAAGATAGCATTTTATTTCGAAAAGTTGACAACACGACTAAAAATTTCTGTGCATTGCATTTTCTGTGTCTCACTGCTGTTAAGAGCATCACATCAGTTTCCATTGTGAGTTAGCTGTTAGTAAACAACCTCAGTTTTCAACAGTTTTTAAATGCAGTATTTGTCTGGATATTTGTTTAATAATACTGCACTCTGCAGTTAATGTTAAAACTTCTTGGTTTACAAAAATCACTAGATATGTGTGTTACTTATATAATACATACATATATAAAAATTATTACTAAATTGTGGAGATCATTACACAGGTCAAGATTAGCTTTGGTGTTTATATTGTAGTGAGAAGTGCTAGCTACCATTAACAGGAATATTCTTCCAACACACCAAATGTTTATTCTTGTACTCATTTTCCAAAATTAGACTGGCTAGTTAGCTGCTTTATATCACAAAAAATAGTTTAGAAAGGTTTAGATTTTACCTTTTGCACCCTTGAGTGTCTCACCCATTACTTACATAGTTCAGCTGAGTATTTTGTATTGATTTTAGGCTTCAAATTCATAATTTCTTTCTTTAGTGATGATTGTTTTTCAGTTACTTTGAAGATTTGATTGGGACCCATTACTTGCAGTTCTAAGCCCAACTGAATTCTCCTCTTGCCAGAATTGATGATCCTCAGTATATGGTTATATGCTTGGTATAGCAGATGTATTTCCCAGGTCAGTTAAGAAATGTACAGCTTAATATATGACAGGCAATTTTAAAGGGAGAAGAGTAGTTGAATAAGCCTTGAAGATTTTTTTTCATAATCTGTTTTACATTGCTTCTGAAACAGTTAGTGAATCAGAACTTGATTAACTTACTGTGTGTGGAATCTGAGGCTTTATTTAATTCACTTTTATTTAGAAAGTACATTAAAGTGCTTTCTTGAAACTTTTTCATTTTGTCTGTTTTATTGGCTGCCTTTCTATTTTAGCAGTAGCTGTGTGTATGTGTTGATTTATTATTTGATTCCCTTTATTTTTTTTCCTCTCCTTCTGACAGTCGTACCCATCCAATTACATGGACCAAATGAAGCCAAACAAATATGGTGTCATTTATTCTACACCAAGTATGTTGCACAATAAATTCTACTCAAACCCTGAAGGAGTATCAAATGGAATCCAGATGGAGCCAGTAGACCTTACGGTAAATAAACGGAGTTCACCACCTTCAACTGGAAGTTCTCCTTCCCCGCTAAAATTTCAGACTGGGCATAGGAGAAGTTCACCTGGATTGACTCTGTCCTCACCCAGCTCACCTCTCAGTAAATTCACACCGTCACCCCCAGGAGTACAGCCTCTTTCTATGCCAATAACAATCCCACCTGTAATGGCCGCTGCTCTTTCACGCCACGGACTGAGAAGCCCTGGGATACTCCCAGTTATACAGCCTGTTGTGGTCCAGCCAGTTCCTTTCATGTATGCTCCCCATCTCCAGCAGCCTATCATGGTGTCCACAGTTCTTGCAGATGAGATGGAAACTCCAAGTAGCATGCAAGGTTGGTGTTGTCAGAATTCCTTTTTATGCTGTCTCATCCCGATAAAATAACAGAAATATCCAAGCATTTGGTTTCTGTGGATTGCTGGCATTTTAGGAAGTGGAACATAATTCCTGTTCTTCCAAAATAAACAGGCATAGAATTTGTTGTGTACATATTTTACCAGACTTACCAAGGTCATAGGATCACAGAACCAGTTAGGTTGGAAAGACCTCTGAGATCGAGTCCAACCTGTGACCAAGCACCACCTGGTCAACTACAGCATGGCAGCAAGTGCCACAGCCAGTCTTTCCTTAAACACCTCCGGGGACGGTGACCACCACCGCTCTGGGCAGCCCATTCCAATGTCTAAGCATCTTTTCTGGGAAGAAATTCTTCCTAATGTCCAAACTACACTAAACCATTTCCTCTTGTTCTGTCTCAAGTTTTCTGGGAGAAGAGAGACCGATGGCCTTTCAGGCAGTTGTAGAGAGTGATAAGGTTTCCTCTGAGCCTCCTTTTCTCCAGAATAAACAGCCCCAGGTCCCTCCGCTGGTCCTCACATGACTTGTTCTCCAGACCCTTCACCAGCTCTATTGCACTTGTTTGTATCTACATAAACTATTGATCCAGCAAGATTTGGACTGATAATAACATCAGACTGATGAAAATGAATAAAAATATTTTGAATCACAGTTCATCAGGAGATAACTAAAACTGAAAGATTTTGCGTTTAGTGTAAATTGTCACAGTAAATGTAGACCTGATTGATTTAACTATAGATTTTATGTATATTATTTATTTCCATAACTCTTCATCATTTTTATGTGTTGCCCTCCCTCTCCTACCCTCTCCCATACAGTGCCTGTCATTGAGTCTTACGAGAAGCCCACACTGAAGAAATCAATCAAAGTAGAGCCAGGAAGTGAACCATCAAAGACTGACTTCTATCCTGAACAAATGTCACCTCCAATGATGACCTCATTGTCTCCTCAGCAAGTAATGTTGCAAGAGTAAGTAGCTAAGAGTAGTCCCAAGATCAGCAGAGGAACAGAAAGCAGTTTACTACAGCAGTTACCAGTTCTGAGGAGTGGGAAGGATTGTTGCTATGCTTTAGAACATGTGATAGAATACAGGAAAATGTTCATCCCTCCCACCACTGTCACTGTGAAATGTGATTTCAACTTTCTTTTCCCCCTTCTTCAGCAATACAGGAGTTGATCATGTTTATACATTGCAATAGATCTGCCATTTATATAATGCATTTCTAAAGTGATGATAGGTCCCAGTTCCACAATTTACTGAAAGTAGGATTCCTAATAAGCCAGTGATAACCTACTTATGTAAAACCAGCAGCGAAATTGAAAGAAACTTAAAAGACAGTTCATACTGATGTCTCTGTTCATGTTACTTGAAATACCTTTCTTTAAAATGAGTCTTGTGTTGTGACTTTTTATTCTTGGAGGACCTTTGTCTTTTCAAAAATTTTGCCTGCTTGATGGGAAGAACCTCTTCAGGCTTACAAGTTCTGCGTGTATCCAGTGAAACCGCATTTTAGCCTGAGGCCATTGTTCTGGGAGTGATTTTTTTGACAGCTCAAGTAGTTTCTGAAGCTTTCTTCCCTCACAGCCACTTTCCCATCCCAGTATTAACTCGCTGCGCTGGTATAGCTGTTACTGGGGCCACTGCATGAACTGGATCAGATCTAATGGGTTTTCAAACAATGTTGTTTGCAGCAGAAACGACAAGGGCTAGAAGAAGAAATTTGGTCTGGGGTATAAACCTTTTAATTGAAAACATTAAAAAGTTCTCAAGAAAGTACCTGAGGAGCTATGGGCACCCTTCCATATCCTGTTTTCCTAGGAAAAAGCCTGTCGACTTACTAAAACCATGGAATGACCCAGAGCCTGGCTCATCCTTCAGGCAGTGCTCTGGGTAGGAAGGCAGGCTGCCAACGTGGCTCTGGCAGGAGCTGAAGCTGGGAGCTTAGCAGGGCTCACGGCACAGAACCTCAGAATCCATGTCTGCACTTCCCTCTTGCTCACTGTTACCCTTGAGGTGGTTGTATTTGACCTCACCTCATAGAGTAAGGGAAAGAGGGCTTCAAGCCTGACACTCAAAACCTGGTGTGAGTATGGTTCAGAGAGAGAAAGAAAAACATAGGATGGATGGGTGCTCTCCTGTATTTCCTCCAGAGTGCTGCCTCTTCCTCCTGCTCATGGCCATTGGGTTCAAAAGCCCACCACAGCACCAGGGCTGGGTACACTGCACAACAGCCTTCTTGTGGGCGCCCCTCCTTGTCTTCAGACTAGATGCAGCTCCTAGACTGCGGGCTCTTTGCAATTAGTTGCCAGCTAGCTTTTATAAACTATGTTTGTATGCTGTTTCTTTTAAATCCCCTTATACATTTTATTGTAATAAACATACTACTGCTAGGTCAGGACTATAAAATAGTTAAGTCTCTTTAACGAGAGCAAACCAGTAAGTGCTGTTTCTGGCTGGTACCACACCCTTCCTCCAGGGCTGAGACTTCTGCAGGCTTGTCACCTGCATTAGTGATTTGCATTATTTATTTCCCAATGGGTCTAGTTTCCCCAGGAAACCCATCCACTGAGCAAAGAATATAAAATTTGGTATAATGTGTAGATAGCTTTGTTGCAGAATACATTTGTATGTGCATGTTTCCAAAGCATCTCCTCTACTTGCCCATGCAGAGTGTTACGTAAATGGAGATTCTTGCATTGTAACACCATAAATTGCTTTGCAACTGTCCTGTGGAGCTCTAGTTCTTGCTCCTAGAGCCAGCCCTTTCAAGTTCAAATTCTGCTGTGTCCAAAACAAGTTTCTTATTAAAAAAAATACATAGACAACTCACAGAAGTTGCAAGATGAGATACTTAAACCTTTATTTAAAAAAAAGAGTTGTTGTCTCATAGCTTTATGAGCTATAGACACTAGTTAGGCATTGAAGTTTTTATCACTATTCAGTGGTTCCAGCTGCCCAGACTGTACTGTTCAGACACCTAAGCTACATTAAAGGGACATAGGTAACCTTTAGTGTCGCTGAAAACACTTATTTAAGATCTTTAAGTGACTTAATTTGCTTTAGTGTTAGCTTTTGGCAGTTTATCTGTCTATTTCTGGATATCCATATCTATCTGTCTGTCTATAAAAATAATGTTAGTGGCATTTCTGTAGGGATGACTGGACTTTCTAGTATGTCTGATAATTGATGTTCAGTTATTTCTAAAATCAAACTTGAGGTAGTAATAATAATAATCTCTGGCCAAATATAAGGAGCCTCAACATATTTTCATGGAAGTTTCAAAGTCTAACTCATGTGGTCAACATAGTGCTGTGATAAAGAAGAAAAAGCTGTTGAAGTTTTAATGTAATTTTTGGAAGATACTCTTACCTATTGAAGAGTGACACATGCGTAGACTTACATGAACTTATATCTGGTTGTAGAAGAGGGAATGAAAGAATTAGGGCTGTGCTTTTATTATTGGCACTTACTTAATATTTACCTCTGAATTTGACACCACCCTAACCATTTTTTAAAACTGCCACGCCTTATCTGCTTATTGATAACGTTCTGTTGTCTTGCCAGCCTCCTCTCCCATAAGGGTAAAAGGAGACATTCTCAGTGCTTTTTCCAGACACTTGTAGATTGAAAATCTAAATCGCAAATGGTGTATGGCCAATATCCTTTTTCTCCCTTTTCCCAGATATAACCATGTCCAGGACTAGCTTCCCACATAATGATTTAAACCAAGTCTGTTTGCTGTCCTAAGCCAGAGCTTCTCCAAAAAGACTGGTATGCAACTGCCTTAAAACCGAGTATTGGTTTAGAGAGACATTTCTTTGGAAGCTAGAAACCAGCTTTCTTATTCAAGAGTGTGTGCATCTCTGTCTAACATCACCATCTGAGGTTTCCTGCCATTATAATATTTTTAGCTAGATTTAATGTGTACTTGAAGAGTACATCACTCAACAGTCACAGACCCACCCAAGAAAGAGCATTTGGCTCCCAGTTCCCAACTTCTAACTCTTATGAAGAGAATAACAGAATTCAACTGTTCCCACATCAATAATCCCCATCCTGCTGCTGTGGGGTCATAGAAAAATCTTTTCTTCTTGCACACGATTTTCTGTCTTTAGCACATGCCTTTTATTTTGCTGAGAGAAGTAGGTATTCAGTGTTCCTGAAAATTAGGCTCTAAAGGAACTTGTAGTAAGTAATCAATAGAACGCAGTGTTGCAAAACATAAGTTGATTGGTAAAAACATGTAAAATACATTAACTTGGAAAAGACAGGAGTTCGAGAAATCTCCTTTCTGTGGCATGGAGGAGCTCGTTTTGCAACAGGGAATGCTAATATCTGCATGTTATATTCTACACGTACCATTTTCTAAGATTGATGTGGAGGAAAGAATCAAGGTTGTCCCCAGTTCTACAGTAGGGGTGTCGCTCAACAGTCAAAGACACCTTTTAAGAAGCTTGTATGTTCTCGCACGCGTGAACACTTACGGGTATGTTTGTTGCGGAAGTCCATATGTAGTTCGTATATGTCTTACCTGCACAGTACCTGTGGGTTCTAAAGTGAAAAATTATGTTTATGAAGGTGGAGGGACAACTTCAGACATCCTGTGGGTGTGCCACACAGGCTGAGCTCTACTTTTAGGAATTGACGTCAGTGGTACAGGGAGGCCGCACCCTGCTGCCAGCACCAAACAGGAAATTCATAATTACATTCTAAAGGAGTGGCTGGAACAATAAAGATTGAGTTCTGCTTTGAAACCCTAAAGATACAATTTCTTTAATAATATGGAATAGCTGTTTACAATTACAATCAAATTAGTTGTATTTGAAGGAAAAATAGTAGTGAACAAATGCAAGAAAAGTTCACTCAGGGTTTAAGAAATCTGAATTTGACTGAAAAACACGAAGTTGTAAGGGGATTTTTCCTCCGTCAGTTTTAAAAAATAGCTAGGAAGTAGTAAAAATGGCTACATCATGCCACAAAGTGAGTAAACATTTAAAAATATTACTGCTAAAATACACAAAATTTGCTAAACCCTGTTGAATTTTTCGACATGCATGTAATGTTGTTCTTTCTGCCAAAAGACAGAGTGGTAGTGAATAAAAAGGCTCTGTTATGAATCATATTAGCTGAGGTTTGCTGTGCTAAATGTTTTTGATTTTTAACATTAATTTGACTTTGCAGGAATCACCCTTCAGTTATAGTTCAGCCAGGAAAGAGACCTTTACCTGTGGAATCTCCAGACACACAAAGAAAACGCAGAATACATCGATGTGATTATGAAGGCTGCAACAAAGTCTACACTAAAAGCTCCCACCTGAAAGCTCACCGAAGAACCCATACAGGTTTGAGCATAGCTATGCTTCTCTTTCATCAAGTCTATGGTAAAATAGTAGGCTAAGCTTGTAATTTCTGCTAATGGCCAGGTGACCACAGGTGTAAATAACAAAATGACAGAAGGTAGATCTGGCATTGTTGTGAAAATAATTATAGGCTGAGCAAAAGACAGAGGACATAGTAGGAAAAACCTACAAGAAGAGACTGTAAGCCAGAACAGGTTCGCAGTGCCTGCTAATGTGTTTTACATTCACTGGCACTTCACTCATTTTGTGTCCAGTTGCTTGCAGTTCACTCAGTCCACACACCCTGTAAACAGCAAATTAGTTCAAATTGCACTGGCTCACCTCTGACATCACTGTTAAATTTGACTCTGATTTCCATGGGAGTAGCCCGTTTGCAGAAGTCTGGACCGTATGCCAAATGCAAACACATCTGCTCTGTGGAGATGCTAACCACTGGTGCAGTGGTGCTTTTTTTCTGAATGAGTGTTCCAATAAACATACCCCCATCTCTGTTCTCCAAAGAAATGTTCATCTTGGCATGCTGAATGAATATATAAACATCCAAGGTTTTTGCAAGGATTTACCTCTTTTAGGAAAAATGGAGCCCAGTTCACGTCTGTTGTGCATCAGGCCAGCCCTTTACCTTTTGGGCAATACAGTGGTGTTAAAGGAGGAGGATGACATATTAGTGGTGATAGAGAGAGAGTTTAAGTTGAGGTACTTCCGACAGGGATGCCAGTCATTTACATTCAATTTCAGAAATCACAAGATTTCTGCCTGTTGTGCTTTATGGTAGCACAGTCCTTTCCCCCAGAAATCTAGAAAATGACATCCCTGTTTTGAAAATACTTGAACAAATGCTTAAACCTTCATCCTTCTGGGTTTCGTGAGACAAAACAAGTGCTAATGTGGCAGAGAGAGGAACAGAGAGACAATAAAAACTGAGTTGTCACAGATAAAAATTTTTTGGTCAGTTAACTTTGACTACGCAGTTTCCAGCGCAGAGTACTCTTCAGCTTTGAGCTGTCTGGGGGCTTTTTGAGTAAGCATTGAAGTACTTGCTAAAATTTGACTAGGCAATAGAATAAATCTGTCAGATGTATGTGTGAACATGTGATCAGAAATGATGTGTTCATGTTTTAAATCCCCACTTCTGCATTTCCTTTGCCAGGAGAAAAACCGTACAAATGCACTTGGGAGGGATGCACGTGGAAGTTTGCTCGTTCCGATGAACTAACGCGGCATTTCCGCAAGCACACGGGAATCAAACCCTTCCAGTGTCCAGACTGTGACCGTAGCTTTTCACGTTCGGACCATCTTGCTCTTCACAGGAAGCGCCACATGCTAGTCTGAATGTCTTCTGTCCCTGACTCCTGTCACACTTTATTTGTTTTTTACACATGCATTTTAATTTGGATTCAGCTGGTCTGGATCTCTGAGTTTATACCATTAAAAGCGTACGTATGGTCAGTAACAGATGTTATCTAACCCTTCTATGTCCTTGCCACGGGTCAGACCTAAAGAATGTGAACACGTCTTTTTTTTTCTCCGGGGGGTGCTAAGCAAACCCTTTCTGTATTCAGTATGTTTATTGTATTTCATTTGTGAATAAGGGAATTTTTAAACTAACAGCTTTTGTTGGTTCCTTCGTATAATCAACCCAGCATATACTGGTAAAATAGTAAATGTTATTGAATATCCAAAATGCTAGTCCTTGCCAGAGACTGTTATATATGTGCCCTGTAAGGGATACACTCTCATTTTATGCTCAGCAATGCAATGAATGGACTCTCCCAGCTGTGTTGATTTCTGCAATTTGGTTAATACAACAGTTTTACAAAGACACCTGATTTAGAAATCCCCTCTGCCCAAACAGTGAGTAATGCGGAGGAAATAAATCTAAACAGATTAATTGCTTCACAGAAAGATTGAGTCATAGTATCATTTACCCCAGTCAAGAAGAAAAATGGGCAGGAATTGATCCGTACATAATACCGTGCATGTAAACCGATGTCATCTGTCATCTATATTATAGTGTAGTGTGTATCCGTGTTTTTATTGCACAATGCCCCGGTGGATGTTTTAGGGAAGACTTTGTGTGACTGTATGTCTGGTTTCTGTGCAAGTGTATGGATGGAACACACACAGTTGAGGAAACGGCTTGAAGCTGAGTGAGGGGTTTGCCATCAGGAAGTTTTTTACCCAGAGGGTGGTTGGGCAGTGGAACAGGCTTCCCAGGGAAGTGGTTACAGCACCAAGCCTGTCTGAGTTAAGTGTCTGGACAACGTTCTCAGGCACACGGTGACTTCTGGGGTGTCCTGTGCAGGGCCAGGAGTTGGACTTGATGATCCTGATGAGTCCCTTCCAGCTGAGCATATTCTGTGATTCTATGGTACTCTTCTGTGATTTGGCGTTAAATTACATTCCTGGAAACCTACTGCACCTCATTTCAGGGATATAGATTATCCCCCTGCAGTCATGCCCCTGCATTTCTTCTAAATAAGTTTTTTCTCTTTGCTGTACTTCAGAAAGTAGCAATCATTAAGTCAAAAATGCTCTGAACTGTGTTGTGAGTACCACTGTAATACACTACAGTATTTAAAATTATTGGTCCACAATATTTTTGTGAGAAGATGGCATCAGATGTGAAGTACTTCTGATGATGAATTGAGTCATGCATCTGTTTCAGATAAAAGCATATACCAAATCATCCAGTTCCTAACTCTGATTTGTCACTCTGGTAGTCTCTCGATGGTAGGTACAACTACTTCCCTGTGAAGGTGTCTATTGCATTAAAACCGTGCCTATCAGCAAACAGAACTCCATAGGCAAAAGAAATTGAATTCAAGCAACCTGCAGTTGCCCCCCTAGAAACGTTCCTCTGAAAGGAAGGTTTCTGTCTGTATTAGCTGCGGCACTGCAAGGAAACAGGATGTGTTTCTCTACACTCTCACACATAAGCGCATGTTCCTTCCTTGCCCTACGTAAGGCAAACACCATTCCCTGTATGTCAAACATACTGAAGTCGGCTTTTCCTTCCTTTTGGAAAAACCCAGTGAACAATGGAGGTGTGAGGGGAGGAAGAGTGTCACAGAACTCTGCAGGAGACAGGTGGTGTCCATCTGCAGGTGGGTATATTTGAGCTTATGGAACAGGTAGGCTGTGCTTCTATATCCAATGCCAAACAATCTTGGAGATGCAAGAGTGGGTGCAAAGAGCCTTTATTTGGTGATGGGGCTTTAGCAGCTGTTATGCTGATGTCCACATGCCTGTGGAATTACAGGAGAGGTCTGTATTTGTAGAAAAATGCTCTGACAGCAATTGCTCTTTTCCAGCTCCATACATCCTCAGCACCTCAGTAGGGCTACATCTGATGTCTTGTAACTCTCCCTCATCTGCTCACCTGTGGCCCTGAAACACCTGGCACATGAATTGGTAATTTTTCTTTCTTGGTAGGCAAGATTGGTAGTGACATTGAGAAACTTACAGGAAAGAGGCTGATATTAATGAGCAGCTGTTCCAGAATGTGGACTTTCCGTTTTAGATTTCTTTTTGTCAGTGGTAGCAGAATTGGCTCTAGGTTTTAATGGCAGTTTTGTAAATCCAGGCTCGTCACTGGCTGAGAGGTTGTGTGGAGGGAGCTCTGTTGCATCAGTCACAAGTCTACAGACATTCAGTACCCTGGGATGAAAACAATTCTCTGTTCTGTTGTGGAAGGGAAAAAACAGTTACTATAAAATAAGCACCTTAATGGCAACTGGTACCATTTTTACCTTAAAAATGCAAATTTATAAAATTCAGGATGTTTAAGGAACATTTCTTTCTAATGCTGTTTCTCTTTTGTGGCTTACATAAAATGGTTTTAGTAGTATGTTTTAAAATATTTTTTAAATCTTCTAGTACCCTAAAAGCAGAGCTTTTTTGTAACTCAGAATTACTTCAGATAATTTAGTCTAGGTTATTTGCCATGTTAATTCATTAGCTTATGTACTTTTTTCCTGAAAGTATTTATGCTAATGATGGGGTCAAATACAGTGGAGATTGAGCATAACTTTAAAACTTCATCCATGTGTCTTGCAAATTAGGACAACAGAAATTTAAATACTAAATATAAGTATTTGAGATTATTACATGATAATGCCTTCCTTATAGGATTTTTCACTTGTGTCTGTGGTGTCTTTGTGGGATGTCTAAAAGGTCACAAACAAATGTACTTTAGCTGAATGTGAATTTACATCTTAACCCACTCATTGGTTCATTTTAGCAAATTTTGATTTGAGTGTTACTTGCGATTTTTAAATACTCAATTAAATACTTTGCAAAACCAGTCATCCCATCTATGCCCTAAAGAAAAGCCAGTTTAGATAGAAAATCCTAGTCCTGGAGAATGAGCATATTTAAGCCGCCCCCACCTTTCTCCCTAACAGTATTGTACTGTGCAGTGTATAACAGGTAATACTGTTTTACTAAAATGTGCCTGTTTAACCCATTTTAATATAATAAATTACTAGTTTCTAATGCAATTGCAAGAAACTAAGCAGGTGGGGTTTATTTAAATATGTGTGGCGTTTATTTACACACGGCATACCTCTAATGCCACATCTTGTTCAAATATGTTGTCTCTGTCAAGGTTAGCAACATAGATGAATACAAATCCATTCTAAAAAAATTTACAGAGCATTTTACATCTCTTAAGAGGGCTACACCAGTTTTCATTATGTTTTACAGATGTTAGCACTTAACGTACTTTAGAGGGTCAAAATAATCTTTTTGCTTAGCATCTCTCTCCTGCAAATATAGCAAGGATTTTTATTTACTGTAATACTTCTATAAACTATGCAGAATTTTTAAAATAAAATGTAATATATTTTATAAGCTAATAAGATGAAATGGCTAATTAAAGGTTTCTAGCGTGCATTACTATAACTTGCAAATACGGAGACATTTTGGTAATCTTTTCTTACTAAAGATGTGAATGTTTAATGTACTTTCACTGTTTCTACTTTGGTAGTCCAATGGGAATTCAGTAATGACATTTTGTCATGTCAAACTGTGAACATAAATTTGTACTGTACAGTCTTCATATTCAGTATATTTAGTATATTTAGTATATTTAGTATACAGTGCATATGTATTATACTTGTTAATAAAACACTCGGAATGTTGTCCGTGGTGATGTTGTCACGTGCTGGATGACGAGGAGCAGTGATGCCACGCTTGGGTGGGAGGCTGGCCTGGAGGAGACCCCTCAGCTCAGTGTTTGGGTGGCCCTGCTGCCCGGCCCGTGGCCACCTCCCGTGTGTGCCAGCCCCACATGGCGCCCAGGGCAGGAGCACGAGGAGCCGTGTCCAGCATACTTAGTGGCAAGCTCATAAAAATGTTTTAATCACTTCTAAACAGGGCATTCTAATTAGGACGGTCTAATTAGCCCATAGGCGGGTGTGGAGCACCAAACACGTGAGTTTGCGTTTTTTATCACTAGCCAAGCTCTGCCCACAGCCTCTCCCAGACCGGGGTGCCAGAGGCTGCTGACACATCACCACATGAGTCCTTTGCACCTCCAGACACACCTGCGGGCTGTGCTGAGAGATGATGATGATGGGTAGAGATCATGAAGAGTGGGGTTTTATTTCTTCACACCTTACCAGATGCCTAAGGGGGAGCCCGGCTGAATTCACTATGCATTTCTAACACCTCCCATTTCTGCTGAAGTATTTGCATCAGGATGTTGGTCTCTTGCCTGGGATCCTGCAGATCAGCCTGGTGAGCACCTGTGCTATGCCATGGTGATGTACAGAAGGGAAAGCAGGGACAGTAGAGATGAGGCATAAAAATAAAAGCCTACAAATGGCAATCAGAATATGAGAAAATGACAGACTTGTATTTCTTGGCCTCCTGCTTGAAAATAAGGACTGCACATTGCAAAACCAGAGACGCTCATACGCTCTTTATTTCTAAGGTTCAGGCAGGAGGGACCAATGGCATGGGGGAGTCACGGCCACTGACCCAGCGTGGCAGCTGTCACAGGGAAGAGCTCGTCCTGACCCGTCCTCTCCAGCCCGCACACCTGCAAGAGGCTCCAGTTTCTGGCCTGATAAGAGTTACCTGTTTTCTTATGAGTCAAAAAGCATTGCATACGTTCTAGACTGAGTGATGACTTTCAGGAAGCCGTGATAATTTCATCGGCCACTGGGTGTCCCTCTTAGTCTGAGAAAAAGGCAAAATTTAAATTCATGTGACTGTAATTTAAGCTAATATTCGGTTTCTTGTACTTGAGAAATTAAGCTGTTCCCTCTTTCTTATTTGCTATCACTGAGTTCAATCACGTCATACACAGAAATCTGCTCAAGGATTTATCAAGGATTTAAAACTGGTCTCGGTGTCTTTACTGCGATTTTTAGTCATAAAAACACTTTAAATGTATCCTTTACGATTAAAACTCTGGCCTGGCTGAACACTAAGCCAATACACAATGTTGCTTGATGAGAAACACTGTCAAATACTTACTCAAAAAAGAAAACCAACCAACACACCATACCACGACAAAAGTCTGCTTTATCAAAGGAACTCAGAAGTGCATTTTAAGCTGTAGGTATGTAAATAACTGAAATATTTGGCATGTGCATGACAGATCTGTGAGGTGGGAAGGATAGAGTATAAAGGGCTCTTACTAATATTCCAAAACAATACACATGGCAGACTTGAGAAACTATTTGTTTCTCACCCACCTAAAGCTTACATTTCAGAACAGTCTTAAAGGTGAGGGACTCCTCCATGGCCCAGCCCGTCCATTATTTTGGACATAACCCCCCATTTCCTGATGCATTAAATTTACAGAGACCGGAAAGCCTGAATTAAGAAATTTTACTTCCTCTTTTCTTGTCTAGTAAACAGGATGGACTATGTGCCCTTTCGCCCATTAGCACTAAGTGTGACTGCTAATCATGTCCTTAGGCTGTAATGCCTGGGAGGGGGACAAGGCTTTCAGGAAGAAGGGGCACAGGATTTCTTGGTAGCATTCCCCACTTTAAAGTGTCAAGGAGTCCTAGAGAGGTAAAACTGTAAAATTGTAAAATCATAGAATTATAAAATGGCTTGGGTTGGAAAGGACTTATAAAGGTCATCTAGTCCAACTCCCTGCAATGAGCAGGGACATCTTCAACTAGATCAGATCACTCAGAGCCCTTTCCAACCTGACCTTGAATGTGTCCAGGGATGGGGCATCCACAACTTCATTGGACCATCTCTTCCAGTGTTTCACCACCCTCATTATAAAAATTATCGCTTATATCCAACCTAAATCAGCCCTCTTTTAGTTTATGAGCAGTACCCCTTGTCTTATCACAGCAGGCCCAGCTAAAAAGTCCTCGTCTTTCTTATAAGCCCTATTTAAGTACTGAAAGGCCCCAACAACATCTCCATGGACCCTTCTCTTCTCCAGGCTGAACAGTCCCAGCTCTCTCAGTCTGTCCTAACAGGAGAGGTGCTCCAGCCTTCTGATCATCTTTGTGGCTTCCTCTGGGCTCACTCCAACAGGTCCATGTCCTTCCTGTGCTGGGACCCCCGAGCTGGATGCAGCACTGCAGGTGGGGTCTCACCAGAGCAGAGCAGAGGGGCAGAATCCCCTCCCTCCCCTGCTGCCCACGGTGCTCTGGATGCAGCCCAGGACACGTTTGGCTCTCTGGGCTGTGAGTGCACACAGCTGGGTCATGTCCAACCTCTCATCCATCAGCACCCCTAATCCCTACTAAATCTTAATTTCTGGGTAAGGCTTTGACGTAGTCCCCCACAACATCCTCCTCTCTAATTCAGAGAGATATGGATTTAATGAGTGTGAAAATAATAGAGTGATAACTAATATTTACTAGAGATTTTTAGCTCTTCTTTCCAAAGCTCAGGAGCCAGGCACCTGGCATCCTACTGCGATCCTATCCAGCTAACCTGAACTGGTAGGTGAGTGCCAGCAGTGTCTCAGCATCTTTGGACACCAGGAAGCTCTCCCACAGCTTCAATTTCACTGTTTCCTCTGGCTACCACACCTGGTGTGTGCTTGGTGAGCCACCTCAGTGAGTGTTAAGGATCACATCCTCTTACCAGTTTGATCACCTCATGTGCTGCTTGACAGTTGTGATCACAGGACTTTATATTTCCATTAAGCTGTAAGTATGACACAAGTCCACATCACCGTTGAAATTACACATGAAATTTAATAATTGATTAAGAATGAGATGTTTATTAGACTCTCAAATCCAAGCACAGCAAGTTACTAGATGTCTCCTACTAACACTATTAGTTTAATTAGTAAGATTTTAGCAGAGGAGTTATATCCCAGGGAAAATTACTCTTTTTCCACCTGTGCGATGACCCTCAGCACCTGCTAATTAAATGAGCAAGAGTTCAGTGGGAGTCTGGAGATAAAAGGGAGCTCACCTCCAAACATCAGGTTTCTAAGTATCAGGAAACAGAAAAAACCTGCAACCCAGTATGGCTGGATAGAATCACAGCAGAAAGCAGTAACATCACAGTACTATAAAAATAATAAGTACAGGTATTAACTATGAATTTGAAGACAGTAAATAGCAAATCCTATGAAATCACTACTTGGCAGGTATCTATCTCTAGGCAAGTGGTAATGTTTAATACAGCAAAGGAAGAAGATCACCAATCAAGGATTATTGGATTCAACTTTTCAGCACTTACCCAAGAAAGTCTATCTGTGATGAAGGGAAAGACTTCCAGGAAGGGAAAACAGACTAAAATGGTGTGGATACTGAACTCTTTACATCTACTATACCAATGTACTGGATGGGATTCAAACAAGAGTTTTCTCCTTTGAGTTATTTCATTAAACCAAGAAAGCAGATCCCTACAATCTTAACCTCACAACATTCATGTTAGAGCAAAGATTAAATGTATGCCTTGGCAGCCCGATGATACCAAACCAACCACTATTCTTGTTACTTCCAAATGGAGCTTTCCATGGGAAAAGTCCAAAATAAATGCAACTGAAAAATAAGGTCAATCACTATGAAAATTACTCTCATTCTTTTTGTTGACGATGGGCAGCTAGATGACTTCTGATCACTTGGATGGCTCAAATAAGCAATAGCAATTTCTATAGGTACCACATTTTGCAACAAACTGTGAATATGGTAAGAAAATAGAAAAAACTATTAACAGAGTTTAATGTAAAACAATCAGGTCAGTAATTCACATACTTATACTACTAGTAGGTATAGCATCACTCTCCTATTCATCTGCTTCACTGGATATTGGCAGGTTAATGCTAATGGCTGCCCTCAGGTTAGCCCAGAATAGGGCACGCTTGCTCCTCTCCTTCGGCCACTCCAGGTAGGTGCGCTTTGCCATGAGAGCTTTCAGCTTGTGATACCTGGCAGGAATAAGGTACGGAGGGATTGGCTCCAGTAAAACGAGGATTAAGCTGTTGGAATTCTCGCTGAATAACTTGTGATGGGCAAAGTACAGCTCATAGTGACACCACTCACTCTGCACAAAGTTGGGAGACAGCACGAAGATCGACTTGTAGCTCTTCTCAATGCAGTTAATGATGTTCTCCACAATGCTCTTGCCAGGCATAAAGTTTCTCTCGTGCTGGCACAGCCGTACGCAGCCCTCCCCCTTCTCCAGGTTGGGGATCAGCTCGTTCTTCACCCACAGCGAATCGCGCTCGCTGTAGGAAATGAAGGCGTGAAATTGCAGAACGGGCCCCTGATCTCCGGGGGGGTTGTGCCAAGCTCTGCGCTTGGTCTGCGTCCACTGCCACGTCATCCGCACGTACCACGGCACATCCAGGTAGATGCACAGAAAGGCCACCGCAGCCACCAGCACCAGCGTCAGCAGCAGAGCTGTCACAAGCAGGAGCGTCGTGTTGCAAGCCAGTTGGCTCAGGTGGAAGTCCTTGAGCTCCGTTCCTCGCAAGCCTTCCGGGTACTCGCACACGTACGCCGCCGGCCAGCCAAACAGCTTCCCCCCCGACTGCCTCTCCAGGCCGATAAAGGCTTGCAGCTCACAGGAACACTTGAACGGGTTGTGCCCGGCCTGCAGCTCCCTGACCCTCGGGCAGCTCTGGAAGAAGTCAGCAGATGGAGTGAGGATGGAATTCATCTCTACGTTCAGGAACTGCAGGGATGCAAAGCCACTGCACCCCGGCAGGTCAGCCAGCCTGTTCGACGCCAGGTTCAGCTCTTCCAAGGATTTCAGCGCGGCCACCCCCCTGGGGACGTTGCTGATCTGATTGTTTTGTAGGCTGAGTTTTTTGACGTTGGCTGGCAGGCACTCAAACACGGCGTCGGCCAGCTGATTGGAGGACAGGTCCAGCTCTGACAGAGACTCGGCCCACTGGCATCGCACGTCAGCTCCATCGTGGCGCAGCAGGTTGTTGCTCATGTCCAGGTATTTCAGTGACTTCATACGGCTGGTCATGAAGCTTACCTTGCGAAGGCTCTCAAATTTATTCTTCTGCAATATAAGTAATTTCAGATCCATGAGAGTGCCACAATTCTGGAACAACTCATCTGTCAGGGCATTGTGAGAAAAGTTTAAATATTGAAATGAGCTTGTTCTATTTGGGCAAAGCATGTGTGGCATGTATGCATCATTTATTGTCAAATTGGCAATATTCATCTCTGAAAACTGTCTATATAGAATCTCTTGGTTGAAATAATAAACCTTATTACGAACATGCTCCAAAGTTAATGCTTTCATGGAGCCATCCAAAGAGATTAATTGTTCCACAGAGCTTAATAGGGGTAGAAATGCATATCCAGTCGGCTCCTTCAGTGGTCCCCGAAAAGTCAAATTTCTCACAGTCAGAAGTTCCACAGGTGAATACCAGATTAGGATGAAAATTTGCAGGATGATAGCCCATTGTAAATCCACAGCATCAAGCGTGAGAGCTGTTGTCTTGATTTGCTTCAAAAGCATTAAAGGTGGAGAGGGGAAATCTTTGTAGCTCAAGGTATATCTTAAGTTAACTATTTTTAAGTTTTCTGAAGTACTCATTCCATCGTACAAGAGGGGAAAAATGAAGTTTTGGTTTGCTGCAAAAGCAATGTGGAGGTTCCTTGTAGTCAAGACTGTCAGACTCTGAGGCTCATACAGTGAAAAGTTTCCCAAGGTGAGGAAGACAGTGTGCAGCTGCAAATGTTTGATATACCTGAAGTCTGACCTTCGTATCATCGTAGCACTGAATCCAAGGTACTCCAAATTAAACATGTTCCCAAATTCCTGACAGATGGGCGGGGCAGTAAACTTATTGAAAGAAAGATCTAAATGTCTAAGACATGCAAGAGTTAGACAGTGAACTTTTGAAATGTTATTATGAGATAAATCTAAGTATTCTAAATTTTCATTAAAAATAAAGACACTAAAGTCAAGTACGGTAATTAGATTATAAGAAAGATTCAATACTTGAAGGTCAGAAAGATAAATAAATTCTGAGATACTAAGTCCAGATATCCTATTATGTGAGAAATCTAATACTTGAGTACAGACTGGAATGTTTTTTGGAACATTAGTTAGCAAACTGCTTGAATAATTTGCAATAAATTCATCTCCTACAGTTGGCTGGATATTATGCCACAGTGTGAATGTAAAGGCACAAGTAAAAACATAGATATTTGTGAGAGATCTCATTATGATATCCAGCTTTTTCTTGGTGGGTTTTTTTTGTGTTCTTTACAGAAACATGTTTTCTGTTCAATATGTCTCACTGATGAGTCCAGCCCTGTGAAAAAAAATACATGAAATTTAATGAAGCTGTTTAAAGGTTGAAGTTACTTTTCTATTGTGAAAATAAAATTCCATATAAAATCTATGTAATAAGAAATTATTTTTACATACTCTTGTTTTCAGTTCTTATCAATCGTCATCACTCCCATTCTTTAACCCTAATTATTGACTCAGTCAAATATAAATTACTTCTCTTATAATGGGCAGGATGCTACTGGTATGTTAAAAACACATAGATGTTAAGAAATACAAATTACTTAACAATCATGAAAAAATACAAAATAGGTACAAACTGACATCAATGCATTTATGAATAAAGGAAAACAAAACAACCCACCCATCTGCTGTTTCTATACATCCCAAGCTCATGCACATTTGGGAACAAACTCCAATAAAACACCCTCATAGCAACTGGTGCAAAAGCAACCTTTTCACTCAAAGGATATTTTTCTTCATACCCCAAAGACCCTGGACATTGCCATGCACCATCTCAGGGTCAGATTATCAGCTTTGTCCTTGCTATAGCACAAAGACATGAGTCCATTTTTCCAGTAAGCTAAGAATTTTGAGGAGGAATTACACTGTCCATTGTATTGGGTTGGCATGGTGAGGTTTTGGTAGCAGGGGGACTACAGGTTTGGTTTCTATGAGAAGCTGCCAGAAACTTCCTCTGTGTTCAACAGAGCCAGTAGCAGCTGGATTCAAGGCCAAGCTCATCCATAACATTAGTAGTGACTCTGGGATAACATGGTGAAGAAGGGGGAAAAAGACCTGGGGAACAGCAACTGCAGCTGGGAAAGGGGAGTGAGAATATATGGGAGAAACAGCTCTGCAGACACCAACGTCAGTGCAGAGGGAGGGGGAGGAGGTGTCCCAGGTGCTGGAGCAGAGGTTCCTCTGCAGCCCGTGGTGAGACAGCTGTGTCCCCTCAGCCCATGGAGGTCTATGATGGAGCAGAGATCCACCTGCAGCCATGGAAGACCCCATGCCGGAGCATGTAGATGCCTGAAGGAGGCTGTGACCTCATGGGAAGCTCATGCTGGAGCGGGCTCCTGGCAGGACCTGTGGTCCTGTGGAGAGAGGAGCCCCCTCTGGAGCAGGTTTGCTGACAGGGCTTCACTTCATGGAGGACCCATGCTGGAGCAGCCTATGCCTGAAGGACTGTGCCCCATGGAAGGGATTCATGCTGAAGAGTTCTTGAACAACTGCAGCCAGTGGGATGGACTCACACTGGAGAACTTTGTGGAGAAATATCTCTAGTGGACAGGACCTAAGAATGGAGCAGAGGAATAGAGTGAAGAGGAAGAAGTGGGAAATAACAAGCGATGAACAGACCACAGCCCCCATTCCCTGATCCCCTGTGCCACTGGGAGAAGAGGTAGTGCGCTCAGAAGTGAAGCTGAGCCCAGAGAACAAGGGAGCTCTGAGAGGAAGGTGTTCTGGGATTTGGTTTTTTCTCACTATCCTACTCTGACTAAACTGTAATAAATAAAATTAATTTCCCAGGTTGAGTCTGTTTTGACTGTGACAGTAATGGGTGAGTGATCTCTTCCTGCCCTTATCTGGCTCACAAGCCTTTCATTTTATATTTTCTTCCCTGTCCAGTTGAGGAAGAGAGTGACGGAATGGGTTGGGTGGGCACCCTGAAGGGTCAGCTCTCCACGCTCCACACAAATGAATATTGTAATACCAGCCTGACCAAAAGCATACTAGTGGTAATAACACACCACGACTGGACTATGTATGAAGCAGTGATACCCAAAATCTGAAAGAAAACACTAGACTTTACCAAAGACTCCAGAATTTCCTAGGTATCCTATGACATTTCCTGTATTTTCTTATGATCGGAACTTGACAAAGGACAAAGAACCTCTCTAAAAATAGTGAGGGATGATGAATCTAGTTCTAAGTATCAAAAACCCAAAGAGGAAAGGATTTTGTGGATAGGGCCCAGCTGAACTAATATCTGATCATGTTTATCAGCAGCCTCCAAGGATGTGGAGAGACATCAGTCCTCTTCTGGAAAACCATGACCTGGGCATTACTCTCTTGTTGTCAAGCATAAAACAAAACACAGACAATATGAAGCATAAAAAACTCATAACCAGTTTCAGGAAACAAACATCCCCAGTTTTATTTTCTGTTCTGATTTTTCTGTTAAAAAGATCTAAACCCCCAAAGTTTTAAAATTCTGAACCTATGTAAACTTTTGTTAAATAGAAACCAAAAACCTATTTTTTTTCACTTCTACATTAAAATATGTGTTAGTCCCTAATAATTTGACTAACTGATATCAAAACTCAATCCTTCCCATCCAAGTTTCCTATCAGGCTTAATCAAGATTTTTCCTAATTGAGTAAAGCAAAAATATATGCAATTAACATCACCAAAAGCTGAGACATAAACTTTAGAGAATTAAGGGGGGTTAAGATTTTAGTTAGAGATAAGCTTTGCTGAAATCAACTAAAGTAGATAGGTAGGTTTTGCTGAAATTAAAAGTTAGTAATTAACTAAGAGAAATTTGGTTTGGGATCACTCTCCCATATTAGAATAACTGATTACTTGTCAGCTTTTTTTGGTTAGCTGTGTTTATAATGAAGAATACAGAAACTGATAAATAGCTTTTAGGAACATAAGACAATTGTAGGCCTCCTCTGCCCAGAAACTCATTGAACAGTCACGAAGACAGGAAACAGGAGTCCTACCAAGGGTTCACTTATCACATTTGCATTGAAAAGGTAGAATGGTCAGAACGAGGAAGACTTCTTTACTTCCTCATTTGGGGACCCCTCCCCATGAAAAGGACCACCGACCCATTTCAAAGAACAAACTACGCATGCTTAATGGCTTTTGAACTAATTACCATACGAAGCGGGGAATGGAATGTACCAGGGTTATGAATATGCATTTGTGTTTTGGGTATTCAATACTTTTGTAAATAAAAGGACTTTGTAATCACCTGTAAATTGTGGTGTGAATTTGGGAGCTATCCCGCACGCTGTCTGGTGCCGTTATAAACATACACTTTCTAACTTTAAACTGTTAGAGAGTTTTTGTCCGTCTCAGTTGGGTATCGATACTAGATCAGTACCCATATTTTCTTTAATAAGTCAAAGCAATAAAAGAATAAATCACTAAAGTATTTCTACCTCTATTGAATCCAGTCGAAAGATCAAATTACGCCTTCAGAAAATTGTGCTACGGTATCTGAGGACACAAAAGAAATTAAGCCAGGCTGGTTGGTCAAAGTACAATATCAAGTGCAAGACAAAACAAGACAAGGAAATCTGACCCAGCTTCTTCAAAGTGTAATTGGCTTCAGAGTGCAGACTGATAAACAACTGTCGGGGGCTCCTTTTCCCTGGAGTTTAAATTCCCCGGCATTCAGATGGTTTTAGAGTCCTGGCCCTCTGCAAAGCTCTCTGCCAAACGCAGGAAAAGACGGAGTCTTCAAGGTTACATGCTTCGTTTATTAGTTCTTATCTTACAATTTTCTCAGTGTCCAAAAGACGTTTGCCGCGGCTCGGACATCTGGTGACTCCTCCTGTCTCTGGGCTGTCCTTATCTTTTATACTAATTGCTACGTATTCTTTATTTACTATTTATTACCAATGTCTATCACTATTACTAAAAAGGTCATCTTTACTCTCACCCAATCCTCACTAACTACTTTGTGCCAACGTCACTGCAGAAATGGAGTGAGGGAACAAGAAGGAAGAAGAAGGAGACAACGCCCCAAATTCTCCATCTTGCCCCATTCACGTCAATGCCAAAAATCCCAAACTCACTGTTTTTTCACCCAGTGATATACTAAACTACTATTTTTACACTCTTGTCGCCTGCAATGCTTCCTGCAGTGCAAGAAGCCTTTCCCATGGACTGAAATCAAATCCAGTGTCTCTCTGAGCCCTGGGCTCTGGGCTGGGGTCCCAGACCCCCCTGCCCAGGTCCCTGACCCTCCAGGGCAACCAAAGGAATGCCCTGGACTCCAACAAACAACCTAACTCTTGAATCAAATAAACTTTGATCTAGTACTATCTGGAGGAACATCCTAGTGGGCAAAAGGGATGTCAGTAATAAAGCAAGAAATGTTTTGAAGGGAGAAAAAACCAGAAATATATTCTCTGTCCATGTTCCAGCCCAGATGAGTTTTAATTTGCTTGTACATCCTATGCTAGGCGCTGCAATAAGGGACCAGCCACACTCTATGGCCCTGCAGAGTGCCACAAAGAGTAAAACAAATATGTCTAGAAAATTAGGCTTACAATAGTAAGGATTTAGGTTACCCCTCCAATGCTGTTTTGGAATGGTATTAAATTAGAGTTGGCTGCAAATTAAAACTGCCATACCAAATTATTTATCTCCCTTTCCTCTTTGCTGAAATTCAGATGAGTCTTTTCACTGAAACTTCAAAACACAAGAGTATCTTCCAACAGCAAAGAAACACCGGCACCTGAGATATGATGAAGTCCAAGATATAGATATAGATATAGACATAGATAGATATAGATATAGAAGAGAAAATAATTATAAATAATGAAGCAAATATAACCCACCTTTTGTGCATGGAATTCACCTCCAAGTTGAAGAACCAGCAGAATTCCTTTGCATACTTGGTTAGCATTCTCAAAATAGAATTTCAAACATATGTAATCTTCAAGGTGCAGAATCTCACATGAGATGCTAATTCCTCAATAATTACCTATCTCAGGAAGCAAAAAAATCCAGGGCTTTTTAAAACAGGCTATACAATTCTAAGAATTAATGAAACTTACTTATAATGAGGGTATTAAGAGCACAGTGAAAGGAAACTTTTAACAGTTCAGACTAAAAGTACTCTTACTTCTGCAATATTTACATAACTATCCAGTTTAGGAGAAAACAAACCTATCTGTAGCGTAGAGTATTTCCCTTGGCAAGACCATTTAAATAATTCTGCATTTCTAATTTCAAGTCTGCTTCTGATGTTACACAGATGTTCTAGAAATCCGTCAGCTGCATCTCCTCTTTGCACACGCAGAAAAGAGGAAGCAGAACCCTCACTGCCAGCTTTTGTTCACATCAAGATCTCTTGCAGAGCTCTACCCTACCAAAAATTTTTGCTCATCAAGGAGAGTAATTAATGTACCACACTGAAGGGTGACAGAAGTTTATATCTCAAAAGCTAGTAACAGGGGCAAACTGGCACAGTTAAGAACCTTTACAGGCCAATCTTCTTTACACTAGAATGGTTATTAAGGCTACCTCATATTGTGGCTTCCCCCAAAAAATTATAAAAATTATCAGAGAATATTCCCTATGACAAGACAGCTGTAATGAAGCCGCAAAAATATGAAAATATAGGGAAATCTGGGGCTGAAGGAATCCAAGAAAGCAGCTATTCAGTTAGCATTGTGAAAAGGGACTTGAGCCTGGGAGAAAATCAACATCTGTGACCCAATCAAGGGATCATGAATGTTTCTCAATAAACAGCACGAGTGTTTGCCAGCTGATGGTATCTAGACTTCAAGTTGAGACGCTCCCATTGCTCGGCATTAATCCATGACACTGAATAGAGTAAGGCACTTGATGACAGAACAATGATATCACAATTAGGCAAAACAGTGGCAGCTTTACTTCTAATATAATTCATAGAAAAAAATTTGCTGCATGGATAAAATCAAATACACCATCAGCTTTCATCAGAACTTACTCTAGTGCACACACAGCTATTAAAATCACAATTCAGTTGTAGTATGCTTAATTTTCTTACCACCATTCTATATGAGGCTTTAAAATACATTCAAGTAAACAGTTTGCCATAAAGAAAAATTTGCAATTCGTTAAAATAAAACTGATACTCCTGAATACCTCTGTTAAACCATTAGAAATCTTGTATAATTTATTTTTACTAACCAATTCAACAAAGCTTTGTTTGTCACTTGTTTCAGTCATTTTTCATGACATGCAAAAACTAAAAGCAATGTATTCCTGTTCATGCATCTTGAAATGTACCAGCTACATACCATCTTTTCCATGGTCGGCTCACATATGTTCACGTAGATACCTTGTTCCATTTCTGAATTTTACACTGCTGGGGGTTTTTGCAGATTGTTTTATCAATGTTCACAAAAATACATTTCACACTTCTGCCTGTATGTCATCATTACTTACCCAGAGAAGAACCACAGCTATCCTTGGCTGGGTATGAAAAGCTATTCAGGACCAGCACCATGCCAAAAGTGTGAAGACTTTCTCTGACAAGAACTCACATGTGCAAGACATAGCACATGTCTTAAAAAGCATAGTCAGAGCAGATGAACTCATCGAGGCACTCATGAAAAGTTAATACAATAATTAAAGGTTTGCAAAACTTGTGTTTGGTCACATCAAGGACTTGAACTGAAATTTTCGTTGTCACCTATATGTCAAGTAGGTGAAACAAAGGATAAATGCCACCACAAGGTAAAGTGAGCAGAGATTGTATCCCATTTATGCTCAAGCCTATTTTGCTTTGGTATAAATAGACACAAGGATCAAAGCTGTGGAAATCAAATTGGTAACCCAGAACCACCTTGCAGAACACACAATTTTCTTACTTACTGATTATAAATACTACTTTCTCTTGACAAAACAGTGACTATAAATGAGCATTATAGTCAATCTCAGCAAGTATTTCCAAAAGAAAAAACAGACTAACCAAAGCCCTGAGTAAAAACGTGGATTTCACAGAGGTTTTGAACCTTCCCCTCAGTAGAATCTCCCACAGAGTCCCATTATTTTCCCTTGAGTGCCTTTCCTTCCTTTAATTCTCTGCAGCTGAATGTCAGTGAAGATGTTTTGTAACATTTCTAAAGCTAAAGAAGAGTGGAGCTCTCAGCAGAGCAACCCACCTTGTGTCAAGTCTTCGTCTGCCATAGTTCAGTTTCCTTTAAATTACACACTACTTAAATATACATACAAACATTAATGCTCTCACACTTTCATTTCACACTTTCATTTCATTCTGCAATTTTTTTTAGGTTTTGGAGAGTGTTAAACTCCCATGTTATCAGTTTTGTATGTTGATATTTTTATGTATGTAAAAATAGCATTCCTGCTAGTCACCAAGATGACTAGTCAAATGCCAGGAATCTGCTCTGATACAGTATCTGCCACAGTATCTGAACACATTTACACACTCCCTTTTCCTGATAACCAGAGTGCAGCAGCAGTTAGACATTTCAGTGCACAGAATTCCAGGCTGCACAGAAAAGGTTAGTCCCTTTCCAAAATGTGCCGGTAAACTGGCTCATGTGCTGTGAGACTACACATGGCCCCATGAACATGGAAAAATTTCTTCATGGATTAAAGCTGATTTTATAGAAAGGGTTGAGAGTAAGACAGAGGCTAAGATAATTGTTTGAAATAGTCTAATAACACTTGAGAAACTCATTCTCTTTTGTGGAATCAGAGAAAGTAGCTCTAATAATTAGTTGCATGTTTAGCTGTTTTATCAATTATTTGGCACATATGAAAAAAGAGATAAAGTGTGGGCTTCTGTGGGAAAAAAGATAATAGTATGTGGGCTTCTGGTTCCAAAGCACAAGTCTTAATTGATGCCCATGCTCATCAAAAGCTACCCTTTCCAATTTATCCACTTAAGGATTTTGGAATCCAGAAACCAGTAACACCAGAGAACTGCAATTATATACTTCTGCTTATCATAACATCAGCTACTTTCCCAGAGGTTGCATAGCTCCAAGTTCTTTCCAAAGGGGCAAACAAACCTTGTTTGCCTTGCTAAAACCTTTCATTCCTTAAGTTCTGGTAATGGCTACGGCTCCCACATGAGTAACAGGAAGGTTTCTTGGAGCACTCTCTGACTTTCAGAGGGTTTCTCTGTCTTCCAGCCAACAGAAGAAGCCAGGGGAGTTCTTAAAGTTATGCACAAGGGAATGTTAATGGTATTGCAGAGGTTTCAAGGGTTACTGGCCTAAATCTCTGAGGCTTTTGCAGAAAAATTAAGCAAGGCACCACACAATCCAGAGAAAAGGGATAGGCAAAACAAGCTGTCTGATCATTTTCAGTTTTCTAAGCATTGAGTCACACACTGACTCAGTAGTTGGAGGGGAAGGAGGAAGCAAAGAACACATTTATTTCCTGAATGAAATGTCTGCAATTTGGTAACAGGTGTGTTATATTAATTCTGAGGCTAAGTGGGATGAGAGAGCTAAAGGTGTTAAATGTGACCTTTCTTCTACAGGTCATAAACAGTCGCTCACAGTCCAAGGCTTCAGCCTACTTAGACCTCAGGCAAAAAGAAGCATTAAAATTAAAACCTTTTGCTAACAATGGAAGACAAAAATAAGATTAAATGTAAACATTCTATACTACATGAGGATTTCATCATAACATCCCTTCTTCTCTCATATACATGTTGAAACACATTTTTGAAGGGAAACTTCCAGCTTGATGGTCATCTAGCTCTGGTATTTCAAACAATCTTTCCTTGTTGGCGCAAAGAGGAAGTTTGCTGTCATCATATTTAGTAGTTGTGAATGTTTGCCAAGCCCAGCCTAGCTTTCTTGAAGTTAAAACAGTGTAAGTACAGAGAGAGGAACCTACTATATTTCTGTAAAGGAAAGCAAATATTGTAAATGTAGTTTGTTTTGCTAACTCAGTGAATAAAGTCTTACCTGCTGTCTCAAGACCTTGGAAATTTTTTTCAGGCTCTGACTGGTTATTGACTTTCTGATCACAAGTCATAGCTGTGTTACAAGACATAATGCTTCAGCTGAAAAGGACAGATTCTTTTAAGAATAAGCATAAAGTAAGATATGTGGAAGAGAAGAAAAAAGTAGAAAGCTAGAGGGGAAAAAAGGCATCATTTAGAGATGTCAGGAGTTTCTCAAAACACAGACAATATGATGAAGGCAGATCTGTTACTGCAGATGCCCTCCCACTCCCTCTGGTCAAGATATTGCTCAGGATCAAAATGGTACCAGGACTCTGTGGGTATTAGAGCTCTGTCAATTCACTGCTTCTCTCTTGCTGCACTGCCAAAGCTAAAAAGTGAAGTACCACACATTTTTGGTGTTTGGGGAATTTTTTGGTGTGGTTTGTGTTTTGGATTTTTTTTTTTCCCTGTAAGAAAAACCCCCCAAACTTTTCTTCCTTGCTCAATCCTTGTTTTTGGCAAGATCAAAGTCATAAACTTCTATATCTGGGTCCTATCCTTTTAATATTCACTGAAGCTGAGCAAAGACTATTTGGCAACCATGTTGAGCTCTGGACTTCAGGCATATTCTCAGAATCCTTAATTTTCTTTCATGTGAACCAATTTTAGCAAACGATCTCCTTTGACAAAACTGGCTAAATTTTGTGATTAAAGCAGCTCTGCAAACTATCCAGCAGCTGAAGCATTCTTCCACATGACTACACCTACTGCTCCAGATTTTATTCTGCTGAGTAAAACTCACTACAATATTTCAAGTTGTATTTCAAAATCCACATTCAAATTCATTTGCAATTTGATACCTCAAGAGATTTGCAATAAGGTAAACTGAATTTTGACTACAGTTAGGAGGCAACACAGACAACTAGAAACAAGATTGTGTAACAAAAAATGAAATATATATTTACGACGAATGGAAATCATATTTATTGTTTCACAAAGTAAAGAACACGTGAAACTCCATTAGAAAGCTTCTTCCTCATACCAGTTTTCATCAGCTTTTGGCAGGTTAATGCTAATGGCTGCCCTCAGGTTAGCCCAGAATAGGGCACGCTTGCTCCTCTCCTTCGGCCACTCCAGGTAGGTGCGCTTTGCCATGAGAGCTTTCAGCTTGTGATACCTGGCAGGGATAAGGTACGGAGGGATTGGCTCCAGTAAAACGAGGATTAAGCTGTTGGAATTCTCGCTGAATAACTTGTGATGGGCAAAGTACAGCTCATAGTGACACCACTCACTCTGCACAAAGTTGGGAGACAGCACGAAGATCGACTTGTAGCTCTTCTCAATGCAGTTAATGATGTTCTCCACAATGCTCTTGCCAGGCATAAAGTTTCTCTCGTGCTGGCACAGCCGTACGCAGCCCTCCCCCTTCTCCAGGTTGGGGATCAGCTCGTTCTTCACCCACAGCGAATCGCGCTCGCTGTAGGAAATGAAGGCGTGAAATTGCAGAACGGGCCCCTGATCTCCGGGGGGGTTGTGCCAAGCTCTGCGCTTGGTCTGCGTCCACTGCCACGTCATCCGCACGTACCACGGCACATCCAGGTAGATGCACAGAAAGGCCACCACAGCCACCAGCACCAGCGTCAGCAGCAGAGCTGTCACAAGCAGGAGCGTCGTGTTGCAAGCCAGTTGGCTCAGGTGGAAGTCCTTGAGCTCCGTTCCTCGCAAGCCTTCCGGGTACTCGCACACGTACGCCGCCGGCCAGCCAAACAGCTTCCCCCCCGACTGCCTCTCCAGGCCGATAAAGGCTTGCAGCTCACAGGAACACTTGAACGGGTTGTGCCCGGCCTGCAGCTCCCTGACCCTCGGGCAGCTCTGGAAGAAGTCAGCAGATGGGGTGAGGATGGAATTCATCTCTACGTTCAGGAACTGCAGGGATGCAAAGCCACTGCACCCCGGCAGGTCAGCCAGCCTGTTCGACGCCAGGTTCAGCTCTTCCAAGGATTTCAGCGCGGCCACCCCCCTGGGGACGTTGCTGATCTGATTGTTTTGTAGGCTGAGTTTTTTGACGTTGGCTGGCAGGCACTCAAACACGGCGTCGGCCAGCTGATTGGAGGACAGGTCCAGCTCTGACAGAGACTCGGCCCACTGGCATCGCACGTCAGCTCCATCGTGACGCAGCAGGTTGTTGCTCATGTCCAGGTATTTCAGTGACTTCATACGGCTGGTCATGAAGCTTACCTTGCGAAGGCTCTCAAATTTATTCTTCTGCAAGATTAATGTCTCCAGCTGAAGTAGGTTGTCACATTTTTGAAAAAGAAAATCTGTTAAATCATTCTTTAAAAAATTTAGGTATCTAAAGGGACTCTTAGATGAAGGACAAAGCATATGAATCATCTCTGAATCAGCTATTGTCATGTCTGCAATATTCATGTTTGCAAATATTCTGTATACGTCATCCTGTGTGAAGTACAAATCCTTGAGTTGAATTTTCTTCAATGTCAATGCTTTCATAGAGGTACCTGAATAGTCAAAGTCATATCTTTTAATTTCTGACAGTTGTGTTACACAGCTAATATTGAAGTATTCAATGGATGAGTGCCATACAGTCTGAAATAATTTCATAAGAGCATTCCAATCCACTGATACCTGTGTCAGTGTCAGATTTTGTAACCTTGATCCTCGCCTAAAATTAGATAATAAATCTACCAATTTTTTTACATTGTTATTTGTGATTTCTGACAATGACAGGCTTTCTGTAGTATTTTGTATCACAACCCAATCAAAATTCGCTTTGGACTCAGAACTCTTCGTATACAGGAGTGGCAGGCTCGTGGTTGTTTGGTTAGAACCATCTGCTGGAAAATTATCAGAAACGGATGTAAAGAGTTCATCTTCCACAGAGAGGCTGACATGGTTCCAAAAAGTTAATGCAAACAGACACTTGTAAAGTAAAAGGTTTCTGAGAAAGCTCCTATTTTGTGTCATACTGTTTTCTCTTTCCTTGGAGATGCTCAATACTTTTCTTAACTGTCCATCTTTGTTCTAATCCTGCTGGAAAACAAAGAAATACAAGAAAAAAACAGATTGTATTATTAAGTAGCTGTGCAGAAACTGTCAGAAATTTTTTAAAGGTTCCAGTTTCTCATTTCTCTGATTCAAAAAGCAATGATTTTCTAAAATAATTGAGGAGAGACATTCTTTATTAACAGAACATCACTGAATGTTTTATTTGGCAAATATGGTGTATTTAACAAATAGTGAGTCAGTTTTTTACAAAACACGTCTGATTTCATAGGTGTCTAAAATTTGCTGCTTACTTACAGAATTACCCTATGAGACAGTGTATTATGAAGGCCTCCTAAACTGTGTAATCCACTTTGATTAAAAAGTACAATCACTGACAGCACAGTCATCCCCTCCTCAGAGTCTCTCTTACAGGATGTGAACTGGACTCAGAGACATTTAAAAATGGACTTTTGACAGTAACACTTGGACTGAAACATAGGATGGAGGTTCAAGAATCAAAAGCTGAATGTCTTTAGACAGCTTCTTTTAACTGAGGAAACTGGGACAAATTATCTATATTTATGCCTTGGGAAAGTCCACAGAAGAGTTCACTTCTTGTTTGAGCTTGAGCATTTCCTGAATTCAGACTGAAAGTGGGGCGCTCACATGACTGGTTTGTCACAGACACACACAGAGAATACCAGACACACACTGGGAATATTTGCAGGCTACACAAAAATATATGAGTTGTAGAACCTCTGTAAACAAAATCCAGCCCTGATCTAAGGACACTGACCTTAAACATATCTGTTGAGAAAGAGAGGTTTATTTAAACAGACTTTAGAGGAAAAAAATCATAACTATGCCTTTGTTTTGCTTTTCCTTATTAGAAGTCACTTTTTCTTTCCAAATGTAGGAGTTTAGGGTAGCCAGCCTCTCCTTGTTTAAGTCAGCCATTGAGAACAGTGTCTTAAATCTCCTTTTAGGTATTGCATAAATCCATCAGACCGCCCCTCTAAAAGAGGAACTGGTAAGAACTTGGCTAACACTTTTATATGTGTAAATATTATTTAAGGTTGTTTTCCAGATTTCTAATATCTTTTTTTTTCCTCTTCTTTCCCCGTCCCTCACATTAATTTTAAATCAGTGTTGCATGAATCTTCCCTTAGTACTTACTAATGACTGCACTGGCCTTAAACTTTCCCTTGATATTGAAGGGGCTAAATTGTGAGTTTGTATTTCTAATAACTCTACAATGAGACGGTAGCCGTCACCTGATGAACTGATTTACAACGTCAAGGACTACATTCACTGCACCATTAACCATTTCACTAGCTTTCTCAGAATTACTGGGGCAAAATACATGTTTCACTTATCTAATAATAGAAGGGAAAAAAAAATAAAAAAGAGAGAAGAAGTCCACTAAGTTCTTTTGTAAAGAATGCATGAAACTAAGCTTGGAAAACATTTAGAAATAGTGGGGTAATATAGCAGAACTTTTCCAGCCTTTTTCTAAATTCTCATTTAGAAAAATTATATGCATCACAGCCCTCAAAAGACATTTGGGCATCTTCACTCCTGTTCTTCTGATTGTTTGGGCAAATCTACTAATGTGTTTATAATTAAACAAAATATGTAGCTTCGAGAGAAAGCTAAAAAAATTCTACCCTTAAATCACTATTCCTTCTTCGGATAAAATTTCAGCAATATCCATGGACTAAGGATATGATTCTTCTACATGTGTTTTTTCTTTCTCATTCATATCTCCTAGCATTCAGTCAAATTATTTATGAATAATTTCAAATTCCAAACTTTCTTTAGCATATCCTATGAAGCAACACAAGTAAAAACTTTTATAACATATAACCTGTGAGTTGGGGGCTAATACTGTAGAAATTATCCATTATAGTCATATCACTTTTAATTCATAACTACCCTCATGTCTTCAAGCTTGATGAAAAAAGCTTAATCAAGAAAAGCAATCCAGGAGGGTAGGCAAGCCAAGAGCATAGCAAGAAAGTAACCTGTTGTTAAAGAGAGAGGGGAAAGATAAAAAATGAGGTTTTAAGAGTCTTTCCTATATAAAATTGGTATAAACTGACTAAACTTCTATGTAAGAATATATTTAGCTAAGACACTTCAGTATTAGGGCATGCACTTTGTAAGTTACCAGCATAGCACACAACTCTAATGTTACAAACATGCCTTTCACAAGAATGAAACACATGATCAAGTTAGATCCATTCCTGAACTGTAGAAAAACTATTGCTATAACTCTGCCCTCCCTTAACTATGGGTGTAGTGCTAATAAAAAGAGACTGCTACTTGGACACTTCCTTTGGATAAATATTCCAAACACAAGCAACTTTACCATCGTTGCATACTTATATGCATGAAACAACATCGTACACTTGCTAGGGAAAACAAAGCTCATTTTCAAATAAGATACCAAATATAAAACAATTCCAGCTAACTAGCAACAGCATAAAGTCAACAAAATTAAAACTTTCTCACCAGAAATCCCTGCTGTCCAAAAAGGCAGAAAATGTTCTCAGGTAAACACAAAAAGAAAACTTCCCATAACTCCACCCCACTGAATAACAATACTTAGGAACGCCCACATTTTTATATACATGCCTGTGCCATCTACTGACAGCTTGTGAAATGGCATTTGCTTTTCTCCAGATGTATTTTTCACATACAACGTTACTGTAATATTCCCACTATTCTATTCTTTGTGTTGAACTTTGTGGTTTTATGCCTTGCAATATATTAAACAGGAGAAAAATGAATCTTTTTAACCAACTTTCTACCTTCATTAAATTAATATGAAAATAAGTATGTCTTTTGAATAAGAAATTCAAACACCTTCCCAACTGAACTAAATAATGATCTAAGTCTATATGCATTATTGTAATTTTTTGTGCATTTTGCTATACCAATTTAGTTGTCAGGCTCTTACCAAGGCTTATAAAAGTACTATTTGTCTTAGTTTAATTTCCATTTAATGGGAATGGAATAATAATCCCTCTCCTGCTCCAGCAGTGTTGTGATTAGGTTAAATAGTGAACATGGAAACATTGAGTGGGATTTGGTTCAGGTTTTTTGTTTTGGCTTGTTTTGTTTTTTTAATTAAAATGGAGCAGTGACTTTGGTACTGAATGCCCAAACACAGTTATCATCCTGGTAAAGACATAAACTAGTTTCTCTTTATTTCTGTATAATGTTGGTCAGAAATTCCACCATAGCTGAGATCTAAATACAGAACTGCCACACTATAACCTGCCTTTCTGGGTTAACATATCATAACACATTCATGATTTAATATTTCAATGATTCAGGAAGCAGAGGAAATAATCTTTAAAATTACTTTCACTTTGAGGCTTATTCTATATATTATATTTAATTTCTCAGCCTCAAGTGAAAAGACATCATCCAAAAATTAAATGGAAAGATAGGGCAGATAGTAAGCAACAGAATATGGAAAATTAACTGCTATTATGCTGATGAGTCTTATAGTAGTACTCTTATGATTTTATGATTCATTCTCCATTTCTGTCAATTCAGACAAGACTTTTCATGGTTGATTTCCAAATTACAGCTTATAATGATGTTACATACAAACCTTCCCAACTGCCTGCTCTTAGCTGGAAAGACTTTGCTATCCATCCTTAGGATGAGATGAAATCCTAAGGTCATCCTAATACCTTGCTTCTACCAAATACTCATTCTTTTGTAATGTAACAGCTGAACTGCTTGAACATAGCCTACATATTACTCTGCTGAATACAGAACCAGACATACAGTTGGTACTGTGTATTAACTGCTGTAGGGTAGAGACTCTTATTCCAGAGGATCTCTTCTATTCAGTGACAGTATGAGCTGCCACTGGCACTGTTTGCATGCCTACATACCGAAGACAGATGAACAATACGTTAAACAGCAAAATAAGCATATTACCATTAATTGCATGCCATTAACCCTTCAGATTTACCACTCAGATTTACTAGCGCAATCACTGGAAGTAAATTAATACAGTCCACGAACACCAAGCATACTTCCATGTTCTGTTAAAAGTAGCCAAATGTCTTTTCATCTTTATTTATATTTATCTATTTATTAACAGGCAAGTATCTTTTCTGATACCCATTAGAAAGATGATGACATAGTAATAACAAACATCAGAGAAATCTGAGTGGAAGTGTTCAATCTCTAATGTTTATTTATTTCAAAATCATTTGCAATATTACCATAGTGAAACAATACAAGTGAAATCAACTAATGAAAATTGAAAGAGAAAAAAAATAGAAAATGCTAAGTGTAAAAGTCTCAAATTCAAAAAAGTAGTTTAGGAACTTACAAAATCTATGCATTGTTATATCCAAACAGATTGACATCCCCATTCATATATGTTAATTTCACCCTTAGGTGATAACTTTGTGTTACAACAGTGACTAAAAATGTCTTGCATTAATAATGTCTTGCTGCTCTATAATATGCATGGTCATGTAAAGAATCTACAAAACTGACAGTGCAAGATCCATGTTACAGTCAAAATTATTCCCTGTCATGGGTTAAACAATCTCCAGCTACCATGATTCCTCCTAATATATGGCTCCTACTCTTCCACAAACTCCACTGAAAAGCGAAGGGAAATCCCTAGGTTCACTCTAGACTTCATTTTCAATAAATATATCTAACATTAATAAATTACCCAGCAGTCCTTGACACTTAAATTCTCACTGAAAGACCTTCAAAAGAAACTTATTATGTAGGGCCACAAACATTTGGTATGCTACCAACTACCTTAATGAGAAACTTCAGAAACTTATGCCTGGTCAATGTCTAAGTCACATAGCATGATCGGTATTTGTGAAACACACTTCTGAGAACTTGGGGCATTGTTTTGTGACCTCTTGGAGTAGCTCTCCTCAGTGGCTCACAATGTGCTAGTTTGCCTCCCATGTCAAAAGTAACTTCTCTCCTTGGCAGACTAGCGATAGAAATGATGCGATGACGAACTGCGGAATTGCCTTTCATCACTGTAGAGGGCATGCTTCGCCTTTAAATGAGGTGGCAAAAAGAGGCATGGGTAATGAGGAATTACACAGAAAAAGAACCACAGGCTGTTGGGAAGAGCCTCAAACCCCTCTGCTCAACCCAGGGTTTCACCAACTGGAAATGCGTGCACGCACCGCCGGCTTCTATCAGGGGCATTTCCTGTAAACACGGCGATAATGGAGATGCCAAGCAGAATCCGAAAAACTACATCTCAGTTTAATTCCGCAACGCCACGGGTCAGTAAGTGCTCACTTTGAGGAAAGATTAGACTTTCTAAAAAGAAAATAATACATTTTTATGCCAGTTCAGCGACTAGATTAATTTGGGCTTTCTCTCTCAGAGGATGGTTGAGCACTGAACCGGCTTCCCAGTGAAGCAGACACCGCACCAAGCTTGTCAGAGTCCAGGAAGAGTTTGGAGACAACATTCTCAGGCACGTGGTGTGATGCTTGGCGTGTCCTGCACAGGGCCAGGAGTTGGACTCGTTGATCCTGACAGGTCCCTTCCAACTCAGCGTCTTCTGCGATTCTATGAAATTCACCCCTTTTCCGTCTCAGCACGGACGCGGAGGCACCGCCGGCCCTGAGGGACGCGCGGTCCCGCTGGGGCCCGTGAGGGGCGGGCATGGCGGCCGGGGCGGCTCCCCGGGCTGGGTCAGAGGAGCCTGGAGGCCGGGGACGGAGCGACGCGACTCCTCCGCAACAAGAGGCCGCCTCACGCAGCCGGAAGGAGAGCGAGGGACAAGAGCCAGCCCTCCCTCCTCCCTGGGGCCGGCCCGGGCTGCCTGGCCCGCTCTGCCTCCTCCCCCCGCTGCTGCCGACGTGGCGGGGCGGGGAAGGGAAGGAGCTGGGGGCGCGCCGGTCGGGGCACTGCTGAGCGGTAAGGAGCACGGCGATTTTTGTATTTTCTGCCTCTTTTGACACTGGCTGCGCCACACAGCTCTGTCCCAGGAGGGAATTTCGAAAAGGGAAAAAAAGAAAAGGAGAAGCGGGAAGTTGTGGCCGCTGCGGGCTTGCGGGAGCGGCGCCCCGGCTGCCGCAGGCAGAGGGCAGAGGACAGCGGGGCAGGGGCAGCTGCTGGCGGCGGGCGCCAGGGGAGGTTCGCCTGCGCTCGCCGTGCCCGCAGGGTCCCGCGGAGCAGGAGCGACAGCGGGCGTCGAGCGAGAGGGGAGCAAGATGCCGTCGCCAAAAATGTTATTCCTCCCTGCTGCTCGGGGACGGTGATTCGTGCCCGAAGGCGCCCGGCGGCGGCTGGGCTTCGCTTTCTAGAAGAGGTGAAACTCCTCGGACGCTGGGCAGGTGCCGCTACCGCCGGCCCCTTCAGCGCGGCTGGTCGGTGCGGGCCGGGCACTCCCCTGCCTCTGGTCCGGGCCGGCCTTAGCATCTCCGTCACGAACTCCCCTTAGAGTAACTCCCTTTGGGCTGAGCTGTCCGAGTTGATTTGGATCAAGACAGTCTCATGGATGAGAGGCTGAATGACTCTGACCCCGGGTGCAGCACGGCTCGTGTGTTCTGACAGACGCGGTGATTTGATGTTACGTGCCGTGCTTCTTGGAAGGTTCAGCAGGCAGCTGCAGGGACCGTGGCCCGAGTGGTACCCAAAGATGACTCAGTACTGCAAAAGTCCATGTGCACGTCTGTGTGATCCTTTAAGCTAGGCTTACTCAGAGCTGATGCCAATTCAAAATTATGAAGTATGTGTGTAAAGGTTTTACAGATTTTAATAGAGAATCCTTATATCTCATGATGGAATTTGTTTTACAAATACAAAAATTTTCCTTAGGTGATGCTTCCCATCACACAGTGAGTAATGTTAAAACAATAGCAATAGTTCCCTGCACTAAAGCATTTTATAATTTTTGCTGTCCTTTTAATGAAAAGCTGTCAAATACAAAGATTCTGACTTGAGAATTCATGTTTTCTAAAGATAATTAAGGTACAGTGTAAGCTGAAGTAATACAAGTGGTAGCAAGTGCTTACTTTTTTACTTATGTTTCTTGTTCACTGATCCAAAGTGCTACTCTCGGAACTGTTTAAACAAGTGATCTACTTTCACATTAGATAAACAGACTGCTAAAGCTATAGATGTAGTCTATAGTCTACAGTTCAGTAGACTTTAATAAAATATACTCATGTAAATACATGCTTCTCAGGCAAATTTTTCCTAAATCTCAGTTGTTTTGCTTTTTACCTTTTTTTCCACCCATCTGGTCTCTCATAGAACCTCCATTCTTCCTGACAGATGAAAACCTTTAAGCCATATTTAATTAATATAAGAGTCAATGAAAAGGCAGCATCTACAGAGAGGACTGTACAAGTCTTTTTATGCCATGCAGCTCAACATTTTGCAAGCTCTCTGTCAAGGATTGTCTTCTGAGTGCCAAGTATACTGTTGTTACCAGCAAGTAAGTGTTAGTAATCACAGACTAGTAGTCCTTTTGGACTCTGGAAGTGCCCCTCCTTAATCCGCTGCAGCTCATACTCTGTGGCTTTATCTTTGTCCGTCAGGATCCTCAACCTGATGACTGCACAATGGTGGAAAATACCTCCAAAATTATATTGGAAGATAAGGAATAAATAAGAGAAAACTGTACAAAACCCAAAAAAATCAGTAATTACCTCATACAAGCTTACCTTGGCTTCAAAATTGAAGTATAATCACACAGCTGGAATTTTTGGAGATGGTGAGAAGTGTTGCACTCCCCAAAGAGCAAGACTTTGGAACAAGTGATACGGAAGCAGTGTGAGCAAAGAGTGTGCTATGGCTGTGTCTGGGAAATGGTTCTGGGGCCCATGGCCTGTCATGTTCACAGATTATGCCCCTCCTCAAACACATGACTATCACCACAATTTTAGTTACAGAGAGTTATCCTCCCCTCTATCAGCAGGCTGTAGGGACCTGCATATGTCGCAGTGATGAAAGGGAGAGCAAGAGCTTATTGGCTATTGCAGCTCAGATTATTTTGTTCTGCAATGGTCTTTCATACTAACCAGGTGGAAACTGTTAAACTGCTACATTTGACTTCTCCAGGCAAATCAATATCCTTTCACCCTCACCAAGCCATATTTTGGAAAACATTAATGCTGTTTTTCATATTCGAGTGAGATCCTGCAGAGTGGAGTATTTACAGTATTATCCTGACACCAGTGCCAGCGTGATGCATGTGCCACAGGTGTCCATGCTTTAGGAGGTCTTACATCAAGGCTGTATTGTTTTTCAGCAGTAGCATATGGTAAACACTGTGTATTTTATAGTAAACATTCAAATGTTTATGGTATCTAAATGACTTCACTTTCTATATTCAGGACTGAAGATGTCTGAAGATGTATCTGATGGCACCCCATCTGAAGAAAAACCTGAAATAATGGAAATGCCCACCAATGAAGTATTGCCTCACGAATCAGTACCACACCTCGTAGAAGCTGAAACCTTACATGAGTCTTCACAAGATCAACATGGACAGGTCACTCAGAATGTCAGCAATAGAGAGGAAGGAGACATACTCATTAATGAAAACCCTTTGACTGAAAAACCCGAAGGCCTGCCTTCCAGCCTGCCTTCCAGTGAAGAGACAACTGAAGATGTGCCCACTGAGTGCATTGAAACTGTAAGCCTTGATGCAGAGCCTGAATTGGAAGAAACACTGCATGAGCAGAGCAATCCAGTAAGCAATACTACTTAAAAGCCCTCCTCTCCCTGCATTGTAAGGGCAGAATTTTGTATTATGTACATGCTTTTTTTCACAAAAACCTAGGGAGCTATTCAGAAAACCTGCATAGGGATAAATTAAATTGCAACACCAAGCTTTTGAAAACTAGGAATAATTTAATTTCACTTTGCAAGTATGATATTAATTTGGTTTTTCAAGTCTGATGGCAATAAAACTTGCATTATGTAGAGGTGATATGTTACTGGAGCCTTTCTTGAGACAACAGTTTCTTAACATGATTTAAGTATGGAATACTGATAATTGCTTAACACTACCCATTACTGTGAAAGGTGTGCACCACCTCCTCTGTGTTTTTATTGAACTCAGTTGTTAGGAGTTCCCTGTGCACATCTGTTGAATTACACGTGGGGAGACTTTGGAAGAGAAGCCTCCAACTCTGCCTCCTGCCTCCAACCCAGGAAGGAGACATGTTTCTGCCTCTCCCTAATATTAGCCCTAATAAACTTGCATGGCTTTATAGGATTTGCTGCCTGAAGAAATATTAGGACAACTGTAATGATGTCTCTGGAGTTTAAGGCTCTTCCAGGAATAGATTATGTGATCTGTGCTTCTGCTTTTTTGTGCACAGGAGTTTGAACTCCACATAATATCCAATCTATCACCTCCTATTAAATGCCAGACTTTGTTGCCTGATAGGTTATTTGTGTTTCCTCCTGTCTTTCGAGAGCAAGATTTTTAGATAGTGGAGTAACATCTTCGTTCTTGTAGGCTGCAGACTCCTCATCTAAAGCAAGTAGATGGGGAGCTTGGGGTACCTGGGGAAAGTCTCTCCTGTCATCAGCTTCTGCCACAGTAGGTAAGTGTTCAGTTGGTAAAGTGTGTGGAAATAGTAATTTTCATGTGTCATTAGACAGGTTAGTGTTGGATCTTAAAGATTCATAGACATTTTTGCCTTGATAAGCTTGGGAAACATGAATTTTTTAAAAAGGAAGATGAACCTTCCTTATTATTCAAATTATGGACAAGGCACTAGGCTTGTCTATAAAGGTAATGAATTACTTGATTATGATTTCTTCATAGAAATTCTCAATTAATTACTTGATTGTGACTTCTTCACAACTTCTTCATAATCCATTACAATTATTATCAGCCAAAGGCCTATGGTTTCTCAAGTCAAAGCAACCCAGATTCATGCTCATGCATGTTAATGCTTTGTATGCCAGGTTTGTCTCCTGCCTACACAACATGAATTAACTTCTAGTAAATATTCCAGCTTTCATTGCCACCCAGTGAAATTGTCACACTAGATTTCAGACAGTAGAGCAACGTATTGAAACATGAGCCCTATACTCCCTCTCCCTGTACTCTCATTTTCAATAGTAGGTCAGTACAAACTGCCCTTGTGAAGATTTTAGGGAAAACTTAATTATTGCTCTTTGAAAACTCACAGACAAAAAGCAAAGCATAGAAATATGTAGTTATCAGTGGGAAGTAATTTCTCACAAACCAGAAATGTTTTGTAACAAAAAAATCTGTTAGCTAGTCAGTTCTCATAAAGGATTCACAGAACACCTTTAAAAGATGAACCTAGGAATTAAAATTAATTGCTAGTTACTAAAAATGAGTTCAACAGAGGTAACTGGTTTTATGATCCCATATAAGGCTGAATGATTCTCCTCCTTATCTCTTCTGTTTCATGGACAGTGAAAGGTTTCTGTCTGTTTCTCAGAAGAGGAGGGAAGTCCCCTTGTCCTCTTTTTTTTAGTAACACCCACAGTCAGGAGTACATAACTATATTTTCTTTCAGGCAGTCCAACAGTTAACATTTCTAGTTACCTTTAGAATGGGTTTCTAGAGTGTGTGGAACAAGTTTGTTGTGTAGGCAGTCTGACTTGATAAGGTTGTGTGATGTCTGTTTTGAATAGGCATGTCATCGCCACAAATATACATTTTTAGGATTATTATTGTCTAAAAATTAGCTTTTTTGTTCCAGTTGGAACGAGTCAAGTTGCTTGGAAAAAGAGCATCCACATGCAGAAAAGGAAAAGGAAAATTTTAGAATCATTTTAATTCAACATCAGAATGTTTGCTTTATTTCACACTGAAGACCCATCTATTATTTAGGTGCTGGCAGTGACCAAGAACAACTAGGAAAGCACCTAAAACCAGATGTGTGTAAAGCAGCAGTTCCCCCTGTTTTCCTATTTCCTGGAATCTGCAGCATAGACAGACTTCCTGACCCTGAGATCAGGGTAGGTTGAGCTTCTATGTTACTGTCCAATAATTTTGAATCTAACTTCATGATTAAAAACAAAATAGACTTTGAATTAAGCAGAAATCAAATGTACATTCTTCCATATTTTCTGAACCCAAGGTAACTTGAGTAATGTGTATGTAACACATAGCTAGTCTTAGATTTGTTCCAGGAAATCAATGCACCAAGTAATATTTTATATTCCTGATGTAGAGGTCTTATTTCCTAATTGTTTATTATGAAAGCTTATGCTTGATCCTGTGAAATATTTACCATCTCTCACTGTCACGGACAGGATATGGTACTGTGTAGACCACATATCTCCTTCAGTATGATAATTCCCTAGTGAGATATATGGAAAAAAAGAAAGCTATTGGGGATTTCTATAAGCTTTACTATTATTGTTATTATATATTTATTATTCCCCTTCAAGTTGCTCCATTTAATATCTGATCAGTTCATCTCCTATTCCACCCCAGAAAATAGTTTTGCTATGGACCAGTCCATTGTAAAGTTGCTATTCCTTCAGTGTAGCAGGTGCTGTAACTAAAACAGCCTTCTTGGAGTTAAGACTTAGCAGCAATACCTTCAATGTGTGATTTTTCTGTTGTTCTGTCATGTTGTACAACACAGCTGCTTGTCTGGTGAAATATTTACTATTCCTTATATTTTTCTTCAAAATCATACTTTGTAAAAACAGCAGAAATAGTTTGAGGTGTACTAAATAATATTTTAAAAGCTTAAACAAATACATTCTGCTGTTAACAAAAAGTATCATAGACCAGCCTGGGTTGGATGGTACCTTGAAAAGTCTAGTTAAAGGTTTTGTGGGAAAGGCTTTATGCATCTAGATGAGATTATCTAGTGTGTTGTCCAGTCACATCTTGAAAACCACCAGCAATGGAGACTCTACCATATCCCTGGGTAGGTTTTTTCAGTGAATAATTTTTCTTATTAATTTTTCTTGCATTCCTGCCTATTTAAGACTGAGTTGAAATGTTGTTCCAATGATCTCAGTTTCATTATCCTTCAAACACTGATAGAGAATACACAAACACATGAGCATTTTTAATGCATGGCTATAGTTTGTTCAGCACAGCTGATTTTAGTTCCTGATAATAACACGGTTTCCATATAATTTGTCTCATCCTCCTTTAAGTAACTCTGCACATACAGGGTTTGTTTTGGTGGTAGTTTTTTATTCCAAAGAAAGTATCTGTTGTATTTGAACTGAATTTGACATTATTTGGATCAAGGTTCCCATGACAAGAGAGATGTGATACACATCTGTGATGCTTTTGGATTAGTTTCGGTCACTGCCTGAACCATGTTTGGGGTCTTAACACTAGATGTCACACTAAGCTAACTATTGAATCAGCTTCATCAACGAAGTGGAGTGATTTCTTTTGTTTTTAAAAGGTGCAAGAAAGTTGGTTCCTCCTTGTGGAACCACAATGGAGCAGAACCACTGAAATAGTTGCTGGAATGATGAGATGGGAGAAGAAGGCTCACTGTGATATGGAGGAACAACTTGTACTAATTATCAACATTTTAGTCTCTTTCTTTTCAATTGTGTTTTTTAGTAAATCAGCCATTACGCAATCCAGTCTTTTAAGTGTTGGTAAAGCTATCCTGCTCAAAGGGGGGCTATTAACAGCTAAATCAATTAATGGGTAGTAGCCACTGAAATGCATAGTCCCTCACCTGTCTGCCTTCTCTTTATACCAGCACTCATGTTCCTCTGAGTTCCCTCTAATCCAGTTTAGGAAGCTAAACTGACATAAGAATAACTCGAGGAAGGAAAAATCCTAATTTTCTGCCTCTTCAGTTCCTTGAACCGACTCTTTGGAACCTGTTTCAGGGCAAGCAGGAGGAATATGGGCAGGAGTAAAACCTCCCATGACTGCACCAAGAAGCCATTAGGTTGGCTTACCTGTAGCAGCAAACTCTCTATCCCCAGGGCTTATATGAGGCAAAATATATTTTCAGCAGCTTGTGACTTGCATTTTTAAAAAAGCTTCTATGCTTTAAAGCTTGGCTCTTCGGTTTTTCTTCCAACTAATCTATCAGCTCTCTTTATGAAAGTGACTACCTCATGCAAGCCTTACCTTTCATATGCTGTGGTGTTTCGAGTGAGGTATGTCATTCATAAGGTGCTGTCGTAATGGTGCTCAATGAGCTGCATTTCCAAGGAAAGTCTGTTCTCTATCATGCTGTATACAAGTGCTTCACTCTGTAAGTTCAGGGTGTTTTACCTTTAAGGCTAAGTTGCTAAGACTTGCAACCTGTCAATACATTCATGCCGTAAAAGTAACTTAAAAATAACCCAGCTGGTTGACTCACATGATCCCTGAAATTCATACTACAAGGCTGCATAATGCATCTTTCTAATGTATTGTTTGTAATTAATGTTCTGCTCTCTTGATTATTTTGTTCTTGTGTGTATTCTCATGTAGTTCCTCAACCATGAGAATGGCACATAAAATATCAGACACCCATAGTTCTCCTTGGTATGCTGAAAAGCACTTTTTGTCACTCAGTAGGACAGAACAAAATGTCACTTGAGATGTCACTGTGTTCATGAGCTTGGATATTATTAATCATGGATATGTGCAATAATCTGCATTGCACAGCTTAAGTTGACTTCTCTGCAGAACAGAAATGCCAGTGCTGCAGATAACGTGAAACTAAAGTATTAAAACATTGCAAATGTCTTTTCTATTTTCTATAGATACTATTCCCCTGTTGCAAAATAAAGTACAATACTAGAAGAAAGAAGCTGGGTGTTGTGCTTGTACTTTAGTTATGCTTCTACTTTTTGTGATCATAAAGAGGATAATTAATCTCTTCAGACTTTTTTTTTTTTCATTTCATAGATTCAGCTGATTAAGGGAAAACTACTTGGGTTGAAATCACATGGTGGTCACAACTATTTTGTAAATAACACTTTACGGCTGTAGTAGCAAAACCCCTTTTTACAGTTATTCCTTTTTAAGAATGCTGAATGCAAGTAACAGATGGAAGGAAATGTGGATGCTTTTGGGGTTGGCAGTCCCGTTTGCTTTCTGCCATGTCTTTTAACATGGGCTTATAGTCTAGAAGAGACTGAGAACTAATAAAATGGTGTTAAAAGCCTTTATGCTTGTTGCTGTTATTGAAACCTGTTATGCTTACAATAAGGAGATCTGAATCTAGTCTCATTTACTAGATTAATTGGAGTGATTCCTCATTTATAGACTAGATAGCAGAGGTATTATAAGAATCTAGCCTGGGGTTTTTTTGTTTTAACTGCAAGGAAGAGAAATTTTGTGAAGGCTTGAAGTGAATGGAGTGCCAATAAGATAGCCTAAAAGGGAGCACAATGGGGTCCCACTTTTTAGTGTACAAAATCAGAGCACCGCTGGATTTTCCACATCTCTATACTTCATGTAGTGGAGTGCTTATCTTCCAGCTAGTTTCAGGTTCCTCAGTTTCTCATCTGGTGAAAGATGATCATTTAAGGCCTCAGTCTTTGTCTTTAGCTTGAGCCAGATGAGGCTTCACTCATGTTACTAGACTAAATTTTGATCAGTTCTTGTCAGGTAGGACACAGGTTATAAAGACGGTGTGGTAGCCAGGGACAGAATCTCAGACTCTTCCCCATCTGTGCCACTGAATCAGAGAGTCCAGTTGCCTGTGACTACTAAATGGACAAGGGATCAGTGGTTCCTATACAGAGTGGTTTAGGTTTCAGACATAGTGAACTGCCCTCCAGAGCTGTCTGCCTCTCTCGGCTCTGCTGGGAATCCAAAGCTGCTGAGCTGAGAGGTAGAAGGTAAGAGAGCTTGCAGTGAAGTGGGATGTATCTGACTAAAGCATTTGTGAGTGCTGTAATCTGGCCTTGGGCAGATCAGGCAAACCAAAAGGCAGGTCATGTTGTTAGGCAGTGTTAGCAAAACCTGCCTTCTGAAATGAAAAATCCCAGCTAGGAACATGAACAATAATATTCAGTGGAAATTGCCAGCCAGTAGAAAGGCAAGGAATCATGGAGGCAAGAGAAACAAAAGCAACAACACAGGGAAAAAAGAGTGCTTTCTTTCAATAGCTCACAGTTAACAATGCCCATTGCATAGCTCTTCTGTCTACTGTTACAGAAGAGTAAATGGAGATGTCAGAGGTGTCAGCTCAGTTGCATTGGCACACACAGTGTAACAAAATGAGTGCATCTTTAAATTCTCTTCCATGACCTCTTTTATTTCTGTGCCTTTTGAAGTTACAACTAATCATTTTCATTTCCAAGGCAACACGCGTGTCTGCCATGTTTGTGCACATATGTGTATCTAATGGTTGCTTCAGTTGTGGTCTTCTGATCTCATCTGGTTTTGCTGCTGCAGTCAAGCATACATGCCTTATAGCTTAGTTCAGCAAAGCCACCCCTAGCTAACCTGGAAAATTTTCTTATTATTTTAGTGCATGTAACCACAGCCCCGAAAATGCTGCCTTTTGTAGGTCAGTAAATATCAATACAGCAACTGTGTGCTTTCTCTTCTTAAATGTGTTAGCTTGTCTGCAAAACTACGGGAACCAATTCAAGGCAATAAAAAAATCACCAGAAAAAAAGTGGGAAATTGATCTGAACACATGTAACTTTTCCAGACAATTCAAATTTTTGCTCAAAACTTATAGGATTTTTTATATTAACACAGGACAGTAGTGTTTTGTTACCAAGTCAAGTTGATTAAGTCAATGAAAAGAATAAAACTCTTGCCCATTTAAAAATTTGTGAGCAGAAGCAATGGAAAGGCATGTGACAGGCAGTATCTATTATATTAGTGTAAAAGCACAATTAATAGTGATTTGAGTCCCAGGAATTTGAAGATTAAATAAATTACTCCTGAATCTATCCACACTTATATTTTCATTGAGCTCATTAAAATATGTGGGAGATTGGGATTAGACCATGCAGTACACTGCTCTCTAGGACCTGCACTGGAACAGACTTCGCAAAATTCAAGAAATTATCCGGTGATGACTTAAATATTGTGGTGCCGAACCTGGTATGACCTGCACAGTTGAATGCACTACTGTTTTTTGTAAGACACGAGATAAAATAAAGATCATATTTTCTTTAGACAGGTAGAAGCATTTATCTGCCTAGGCTGTTACAGTGTAAAAGATTAGGATCTTGTGCAGCCTGTGAAATTCCTGGTCTCTTCAGGTCTGTTCCTCAGGGGATATCTGTTCTTTGTGGTCACCTCCAGATACTCCAGTTTTCTTGTATGTGATCTTTCAGAGGTGCTGCTTCAGATATGTTTTCTAGAGTATATTTATTGCTGAAGTCACAGAGCACCTGATGTGTCCTTCATCTGGAAATCACAGAATCATAAATCTAAGCTTTCCTTTTTCCTACTCCATTTCAAATAGATTTGCTGCATTTTTCTTGAATCAGATGTTCAAAAGCATATTTGTATGACTACAAATTTGTATCACACACACACACATAGATGTATACATTTATTCAGAATGCTGCAGAACACTGGCAAGTGAAAGACTATGTTGCTCTTGTTAGTGTAACTCAGAAAAGATGCTTTGAACTTCTGTAATAGAATGCACACAGTTGTGGGAAAATGTGGACAACACAATGAATCATTATGCATAACTTTATGCCTTAGATGTCTAGATATCTGCCTGACTATCTGTATTAAGGCCTTTTCTGAAATAATTTATCTATTTACAGTTCAGTTTAACCAAAGAAGTATGAAATTGTCATTAATATTTCTTTTAACTTGTTAGGCAGATAGTTGAGGCACTCTGGATTGTCCTGCTGCTAGAAGTGATAGGTTTCATACAAGATGCACTAACAGTGTACTGTACAAGATAAAAATCAAATCCTGTCACTGAAGCTATTTAATTTTGTGTTGGAAAGAAAAATTGCCCACCTGGTTTGTCATTCACCTGTTGCACCTCTTGTTCACCTGTTGCACCTCAGCTGATACACAGCTGTTAATCTTCCTCGGTTTAGGAAGATTAACAGCTGGATTGCTTGTAATGAGAGAAGTGTATCACAGACATACTTGTGCACATATCCAAAAGCAAAATAGGCAAACTATTTGAGAGTAGTCTTTTTTAAGGGCAGCATTTTTCAACTACAGTTGATGCAGATTAGGAAGATATTGCCTGTCCTTGACTGACTACCAGTCAGTCTACCCTGTCCTGTAATGGGATATTACCAGTCCCTGTGATCTGCTAGTGTAAATAAACTCTGTGTAGAAGACCAGCAAGGCAATCCTGCTCTGTCAAATATATTTGGATAAAAACAGTAGCAACATTTATACTTTATTTTAAAGTAGACCATTTTAATAGAGGACTAGGGAGTCACTGCATATGAATCATGTAAAGGTGGTAAAATCTCAGTAGGAGATCACCTGCCACTGAAGCAATAGTTCTGCCTGTGTCAATTGACATCAGCAGACTTTACAAAGTGTATTTAAATAGTAGCTTTGGGAAGAGACACTTCAGAATTTTGCTTCAAATGTGAAACTAAGGAGCTTAAATCCTGTAATAACTTTGAGGACTGGAGTCAGTATTCCTAAAAACATAGCACCTATTTGGAGTACCGAAGAACAAATGCCTTGCCTCAGTCCTGCAGTCATACACAATCCATTAACTTTGGGTTAATTGTTCTAGAATTCTGAAAACTACATGAGGTCCTGCTGTATGGCCTTAGGAGGATTGTCAGTTTCCATTTAAACTGGTTGCAATAGAATATTTGCATCTTGAAAAGCAGGGAACGAAACTTATGTGTGCCACTGAAATAACTTCTGTTTTCAGATCCAGCATAATTTGTGTTATATTTCAGCTTTATCATTTATATTCAGTTAGTATAAATTTAGTAGAAGAAGTGAATTATTAACCTAGAGAAAATTAAGCAATTGAGGTAAGTTTAATGGATTTTTTGTTTGTCATAATTCATGAAGTATAAGAATATTATGCACTGTTAGTAACAAGTTTTCAAATCATATAGTCTAAAATATGCCTATGATATAGGTCATGGGATAACAGCAGTAAAAGAAAAAGCAGGAACTACCCTAAGAATTCATAGTGGAAGTTCAGCATCCCTGGAAACAGCAGAGCCTCCTGCAGCTGAAACACCAGTTACTCGTAAGTTGAAGTCCACTGAAATTGAACAAACCCTTTCATCCTGCCAAATTAGTTCAATTTACAAAATTGTAATATTTTGGTCACAGAAACCAGTTTACTGTAATTTGTGACTTGCGGGGTTGAAATTCTGCTGTAACCTGCATTTTTTTCTTTTGTTAGAAACAGAGGATTCTCTGGACCAAAGCTCTTCCGAGAATATTCCTTCTTCTCCTTCACCTGGATCTCGTGGCATGCTGTCAGCTATCACTAGCGCTGTACAAAACACAGTGAGTCATTTTAGCTGGTCTCTGCTCTAGTTATTTTTCATTATTTTTAGGTTCAGTTTCACTGAACTGACTTTTTAGGTCACGTTTTTTAAGTTATAGGTCTTTGTAAAAATAGTTCTTTTGTAAGTCTGTTTGGAGTCTTTTCCGTGACAAAATAACTTTTAAATTAAACTGTCAAATTAAAAAATAAAAAGTCAAACAGAAGTAACTCAGTTGCTATGTTGTCACCAGTTTCAGTGAAAAAAAAAATGGTCTCCTAAACTAGGTAGAATTCTCCAAATTTTTGGAAAATCTTTTTTATAATTGTACTATCATCTGATTTTTTATGTTTACAGTTATGTCCTTCTAGAGAAAGTGTGATAGGACTTGTTACCATTTCTGAAGGCAGATAAAATAAGAAAAGACTCCATTTGCTTATTTAAAGGCTTTTACTAAGCTCTCTATTTTTAGTTCCTGGCCTTTACCTTCACCTCTTTATCTAGTCCCTCATTTCATATTAGCCTTCTCAGAAGGGGGTCTGATTGCAAACTCAGTGAGGCAAAATCTTTTGTTCAGAGTTCTTTCCTATTACACTGTCCTTGTATTTTGTGTGTTGAACTTCATCCTTTTCTCTTTTTTGGGGGTTTCATATTTTGCAAAATCCTGTACCATACCATTTCCAAATCAATTTTTGTGTCATCTTCTTCTCCTACTTTTTTTTTCACCTTTAAGTATGGTGTTTCATTGAAATGAAAAGAGACTTTAAACATTGGCTGCAAAAGCATGGAAGATTAATTCCCCACTGAGCCAGTTTTATGAAGTGGCAGTTCTTTTTTACTGTAATACCCAGTTCACTCTGACTGGATTTTGGGAACAGAAGGAGATTCCTATAGATTATTCCTAAGACTGTTTCTACAGAACCTGGAGCATCATATGGCTTGTGAGAGCTGGCCACCAGTAAGATTACTTAAGCATTATACTAGATTTGCAAATAAGAGAATGTGCTTGTAGCCAGCCTGGGGAGGCTGCTATACCACAGCGATCAATGTGGTACAAAAAGAAACACTTTAAGGTCTCAGTAAGTCATCTGTGATGCCATTTGAGACTTTGGTAGGGTTTTCCATTATATATCAGGTTACATCAGCCTTTGAGTATCTGACACACACATAATCCAGATTGAAATGGAAATCATTAGCCAGTGAAACTTCTTCAGTGTACATAAAAAATATGAAGACACAGAAGAACATATGTATTTAAGTAGACAGCCTCAGAGTCATCAGAAGTGTTAAAATTTTAAAAATCAGGTAAGGCAGAGTCTTCTGTTCATGATGGACTTGGCTCCATATTATTCATATCTAAAACAAGTTCCTACAAACCAGATGCCATTGGATAAAATTAAAGTGGTATTCATAGAATTACAGAGCCACAGAATAGTTAGGATTGGAAGAGAACTTAAAAATCATCTAGTTCCTATGCTCCTGCCTTGGGCATGGACACCTTCCATTAAACCAGGCTGCTCAAAGCCTGATCCAGCCTGGCCTTTGAGACCTCCAGGTGTGGGGCATCTGCCACCTTTCTGGGCAACCTGTTCCAGTGCTACACCATCCTCATAGTGAAGAATTTCTTCCTGATAGCCAATCTAAATCTACCCTCTTTCAAAGTAAAGCCATTCCCTTTTGTCCAAACACTGCTTGCCCTTGCAAAACATCCCTCTCAAGCTTTCCTGTAGGCCCTGGTCAGGTACTGCAAAGCTGCTAGAAGGTCTCCTCAGAGCATTCTCTGCTCCAGGCCGAACAGCCCCCATTTTCTCAGACTGTCTTCACAGGAGATGTGCTCCAGCCCTTTTATGATACATTCATTATTATTATTATTATTATTATTATTATTATTATTATTTACAACAATTGTTATATTTCCTCTGGTGTAAGTAGTTTAATTAACTGGAGTTATTTGTATAGTTCTTTTCTTTTTTTCTTTTGGAAAATGTATTCAGAAAGTAAATACATCAATCCTCTTGTTAGTTAAAGTATAGGAAATTTAGGGATCTGAATGTTCAAAGATGGTGTCTACAAAAGCACTCCTCTTTAGGCTTAACTGGGAAGAAAATAACCACACTGCATTATTTTCTACAGGGGAAAAGTGTATTATCTGGAGGCTTAGATGCTTTGGAATTTATTGGGAAGACAACCATGAATGTGCTTGCAGAAAACGATCCTGGATTTAAGAGAACCAAAACACTGATGGCAAGAACAGTCTCACTATCTCAGGTTGGATATATTTAAATACTGCTCTGTCAATGCAATTTCAGATCCTTTTTCCAGAATTTCACATGCCTCAGGGAGAGGCTTTATTTATTGCAGTAGATGCTGACTGGGCTTATGGGAATAAATTTTATGCTTTATAGTTGCTCTACTTTATTTTTCCTTACAGAACAACAAAAGATAATGTAAAATCATATTTTCTGTATAATCAGATATGCAATTGCTGATTTAAATAAGATAGTATATGTGGTGATAAATCATTACACTCTTGAGGCAAATTCAAATTGTTGGTGTTTTGTAACAGCTGTAGATATCTTCCAGCATAAACATCACTATACTGTTTTCCTTGGAAATCAGTAATAATGGAATTGATGTGTGTTACATTAGGAATTAAACCTGTAAAAAGTTGTAGCTCAGTGTTCATCTAACCTAATGGTACCCTTACACAGTTGTGACTTGTGTGTTTTAAAGCTCAGAGATGCAATTAAAACCGAAGAATAGCAGTCAGTACAAAATTATTTTAGTTCTCCAGAAGCTGAAAGGAGGGAATACAATAGATATTGAAAAGAAACTATGTTTTCTGTATGTTTACTTCCTTGTAGAGAATAGTAAGGTACTTTTCTTTTAATCTTTAGTATTGATCTTTAGTATTCATCATTGGAAGAGTTAACAGACCTATACTGTTATAGTACGTCAAAAGCAATTATCTCTTGTTAAGCCCCACAGGGTTAAAATGAGCTTTTGAGAATGTCTCCTTTAACAACGTGCAGAGATTTGCACATAGAATCTGAGGCAGAATGCAACATAAATCAGTTCTCATGGGATGCACTATCGCTTTTCAGTGATTTGTTCATAAAGCATCATGAGTTAACTTTTGAAGATGGAGACATCAGAGGAAAAAATGTGCCGTTTTAAATCTTTTGTACTAAATGAATCACTGAAGACAATATTGTAGGAATTTTGAATGATGGAATAACATAAGTGGTGGGAGTTCACCTGTATTCACCTGCGTGTGACCTAACATGCAGTTTGGATGTATTTGCCACCTTTACCATAGGAAATTCATGAGAGGCCATTTTGTCCAGGAATAGAAGGAGGGAGCAGAAGATCCTGTTGGATACACTATTCTATCCTTATACACTGAGAGAAGTGTATTAAAAGCACAACAAAATATACCCAGGTATATAGAGGATAGTTTTGCCCCATCTTTGGTATAAGTCATCAATCTCTTTTGTCAGTCCTGCTGTCGCATAAAACTGACTTTAGTATTTGCTAAGAATATTTTATAGGAAATATTTATGTAGGTGCATTATTTATGCCAGTTGGATATGTCATGAAATTAATACTCTTCCTATTTTGTGGACTGTAGAATTGATTGCATGGCTCTTTAAGGATGCACATGAAATAGTCCTTTCTCTTTCATTTTGTGGTGAAATTTATTATGTGGTGTGTGTAGCTGACATTGCTTTTGAAAATATAAGCAAGATCATAATTTTGTTGTTGTTGTTCATTTTATTTTAAAGAGAAATGGTTAAAAATACCACGGGGAAAACCCCACTTAGAATACTATATAAATATTTTATCAGAGAAAATTATCAAAAAAGAAGTTAGCTGTTTCATCTCTAAAATTTTAGCTCTTCGGGTGTGATATAGTCCCAGATTTTATTACTACTTCTAGACACACAGAAGCAGATAGTAATAAAATCTGTCCCACTTACAGTACTATCAAATAAAACTTAGAATGGTGTATATTTTTACAGCTGTTGAGAGAAGCCAAAGAAAAAGAGAAACAGAGGCGGGCCCAGCAAGTTACAGTTGAAAGAACAGCACATTATGGACTACTTTTTGATGAATTCCAAGGTTTGTCTCATCTTGAAGCTCTGGAAATCCTATCAAATGAAAGTGAAGCTCAGGTACAGTATGCGGACAGCATAAATCAATACGGTTGGTAAAAAAATTTGTCTTTACATTAATTTTATTCTGCAGATACATGAAGAATGCACAGTAGGTTTTCCATCAAGTTCAGAAAAAGCTGAATCTATCCTATGGGTTAGTCCTGGGTTTTAGGAACTCAATCTCAATACCTCTAAAATATAACTTCAAGATTAACTCAAAACAAACTTTGTAACTTCATCCTAATTTTTGTTAAGAGCGTATGTAGTGTGCCATACACAGCTTGTGACACTGCAGATGTCTTGCAAATTCCTTGCAGAATCTGAAGTTGAAATCTTTTGGTTGAAATCAGGTACAGATACTTATATTCAGGAATTCCAGACCTACTACACATGGAAGCTGGTGAACTAAAATTAGTTCTAGATTATTTATTCACTTCTTATTGTGTTGGTTTTTAAAGTTACATAGAACTACACCAAGATACTAATACTGGAAGTATGCTAATATCTCTGTGAAGATGAGAGGCCTATGTGATAAATATATATTTCAATTTCAACTCTCAATTTATTTGCTCTGCTAGTACATCAGTAGATCTCTGACTGTGGACCCATAGAATTCTGTAGATTCCTAGCAGTGATATTTTTGTACTGAAACAGTTTCCTTATTAAATTTCTTAAAATCAAGTTTTCTTTTTTTGTTTGTTATTGTAATTAGCATTCTTTGCCCTGTGGGGTACTTCTTAATAAAACACAACCAACTTATATTTTTAAATATTTTGTTTGCTCTCACAAATAAAAGAAGCTTATATTAATAACAGTTAGGTGCATACTATCAATGTTGTTATTTTTTGTTACTATCTAGATGAAAAACTATACAGTCAAACTGCACATGTAAGGTTCAAGGGTCTGCTTTTAGGAACAAAAAGCAAAACCAAAAATGGCCAAAATCCCTCACCCACTAAACAGGAAAGAGAGAGATAGAAAACAAATTCAGGTTAGTTGCATGTGTCAACAGTATTTTTATTTTACTTAGAAATACCACAGGGTAAGCAAAACATTTGCAGGTTGTTACTGTGAGGTTTCTGATGCGCTTCATTTATGTCCTAGACACATACATTGTCCTACTCAGTCCAGCAGGATTGATGGTAACTGTGTGGATCAGCAAGTCCAATACCCAGATAAATGTTCCACTTACACAGATGCACACAGACACAGAATACAGAAAAAGAACTGAAAACTTGAGACCACTTCTAACAGCCCAAAAGCCACAGTACAAGTGCAAGGGGTACTGAAGGCATGTGTATTTAAGCTTTTATTTAAAAGTTATTTATTTTCCATTAAAAGAAGTTCCCAGTTAGCCCTTGAAATGGATAGTGCTATAGAAAGGGAGGAAAAAAGCCCTGTGCAGTCCTTCACAACCTGACTTGAGTGTCATAGCTTTATCTTGCTGTTTAACCCTGAGCACAGGAGCTGGACACGAGGACACACCAGTAAGAAAGTAACAGCTGTCTCCAGCCTTGCACTGAAGTAGTCTGTACTTCTGTCCAGCAAGCTTTAAAAAAGCCCCTTGAAACAAACGTAAAGGTAAAACTTTGTATCAGAGGGAGTAAGGGCATTGCTCTTGGATTCCATAGTCAGAAGGAGCACTCTGCTCATGGAATTAATACCAAATAACTGTAGTACAAACTGTAATTCAAAGAATCTGTTTCCATCCCTCTTAGATGTGCCATCCTGTTAGGGAGGCAGGGACTTGCAGATAGTTGAGACATGCAAAGACCCGCCAATACATTCTTCAGAACAGGTAGACTGTCAATAATTTTGGCTGCATTTTGAAGGCAACTTTTCCAGCTCTTCCCATGAGTGCCCAGACTAATCATTATGCCTGTTCTCTTTTTGCCTGCTATCTTTATCCAGGCAATCCCAAAATTCCTATTACAGTTTGCGGTTAAACCATAGATTTATAGTTCAAAACTCATGTTCTGGAGGAAGGAAGGGACCTGATGATCTGGCAGAGCTGATGTAATTTTTGTGATACTCAACAAACTCTGTTGACAAGATCTAAAAATATTTCTAAGCTGGGAGGTTAGAGACAAGATTTGAACATAATGGAAGATTTCATTTCTTAGTCTATTTTGGATTCAGGCTCTAAATTAGCATTTAGTAATACTTATTGTCCTTTCTTTTACAGATTCAATCACATTTAGCAACACTTGATGGAGAACAGTTGGAGACTGTGAAAAATGATTTAATTGCTATAAAAGAGATCTTTGTTCCAAAAGAGTTAGATGATGAAGTGGTGCAGGCACAAAAAGGTAATTAGAAATACAGAGACTTAACCATATGAATAATTCTACTTCTTTATCTAGTGATTAAAAAATTCCAGTCCAAACTGATATTTCTGATATCCTAATAGTCTTCATAAGGTAGTTACTAAAATTAATACTCTAAAAGTTCTGGAAGCTGATCAGTGCTTAATTTGGAATTTATATTGTAACTAAAGTGCAAGATATGCAAGATCAAACATAATTTTTTTTTTTTTTTTTTTTTTTTTTTTTTTTTTTTTTTTTTTTTTGCTATAACATCAGAGAAATCAAAAAATGGAAAATATTAACTTTTTGGATAACTGAGCTTTTCTTACAGAAACTCTATAACCTGAAAGTCTTGAAGTATTTAGAAAGAAATGCTTTTCTGTTCAGCAACTTCATCCTCATTCTGCACCCTCCCTTGCTGGACGGGGGAAAAGATTATGGTCTTAAAAACCCTGAATTTTTGAATGAAAGTGACTTTGAAACATTGTAGCAAAGCTGCTTTACAGGTATTGCTTGGCAAGATGTGTCATGTGGAGTGTGAGAATGAAGTTAGAGCGGCATAAGATTTTCTATAACTGTGACACGGCACAGCATTGAAGAAAATGGGCTGAGCTCACAAAAGTTACAATAAAATGGCTGGGTGCTTTGGTTAGGGGCAAAATAAGTGTCTTAAACGCGTCAGAAATGTTAGCATTCCCACAGACAGGTTACAACAAAAGGATAAGAGTTCATATCTCAGGCCCGTGAGATACATACCAAACCTCTTAGAGCTAACAGCAAAAATCCCGTTGACCTGACAGAAGATTGGCTTATGTCATTGGACACCATATTGTTGTGTTTTGGAAACAAAGAAGCATAGAAGAATCTTTCTTCCACATCCTGTTGCTCTTCTCAGGAATTTGCATGTTTACTTCCTTGTAGAGAAGAGTAAGGTACTTTTCTTTTAATGAGATGTTTCATCTTTAGTATTTGTCATTGGAAGAGTTAACAGACTTACACTGTTATAGTGACTTTGAAATTTAGGTTATACTTTGCCCATAAAACCTACATTTTGCAAGATGGTAAGATGCGATTTCTGTAGCCTTCAGAAAAGTTAGATCTGTGTTAACATCCACGTGTTCTAACAGGAAGGTAATTTCTTCTCAGACTGCTCCTTCTGGCAGTGCTTACTCAGCCTGCCCAATCCCTCTCACAGGGAGCTCATAGTTTCTCATTGAGGGGAACAGCAAGTGCTCAGCATAAAGTCTTTGTATGGTAAAGTTTTGTGCTGCTTTTTTTCCCCTCTTAGTTGCTCTTTAAACCCCGTTCCTCTGTGGAGTTGTGAGAAATAGAAGAAAGCGTATTACCTGCTTAGGAGTGAGATCAGTAAGATTCATGAGATGTCTGTCATTCCTTAATTTCTGTGGAAAGTAGTTCCTTGCTTTGGAACCAACTCCCAGGAGAAGCTCTATTTCCTGCACAAAATGATGTTTTCTCTGAAGTCAGAAGTTCTGGTTTTTTCGGTAAAGCACAACTGCTTATCCTGCTCCTTGAAACATATACAAGTATTTTAAATGGGCTGCAGCCAAGGCAGTGAGCACCTCAAAAAAAAAGAGACCAAATCAAATTGTGCTGCTGATTTGCCCCCAGAAAAGCAAACCACTAATCAGTGAAACACATTCCTTCCTCCTATGACTGCAGAAATAACTATGAGTGTTTTCTGGTACAAGCAGGAGAAAGCCCCACACATACCTTTCTCTCTAATGTTTCCTCTAACTTTGATTATGCAGCGCTTTCATCTGTTTTTTCACTGCAGCTTCATTTCAGTTTTTTATTAAATAATAAGAGGAGAATATATGAAAAAGTGGCTTTACCTACATTTTGAAAGCCATTAACACCAAAAATTTCATACGTGAGGTTAAATGAGACAGTAACAACAGTGAATATTCAATTGAATATCCCAGCTATCAAAACTTTTAGTGCATGTACATGCACACCCCCACACATTGCTTTCTTGTGTCATTGTCACTGTTTTTCAAGTCCTGGAGTACTTGGTGAAACTATTTCACTGGATGTCTTTGATCATATAAAATACTATAGCAGTAACATGCTAACAAAAACTCTCTTGGTTTTTTTTGCAGCAGATATGGGAGAAGAGTTTGTCAGCATGCTCACAGAACTGCTGTTTGAACTGCACGTTGCTGCTACTCCTGACAAACTAAATAAGGTTAGCACCTGTTAGTGAGCTGCCTTCAGTTTCTTGGGCAAAGGAGGGCTTTGTTTTGAAATCTGACACAGAGCAATACCCAGTTCACTTCAGACAGCTCAGAAAGTGAAATACAGGAGACTGAGACTAAAATGCTGAATATAGAAAAGCTTCCACAGAAGAAGTGAGACGAGTAAAGCAGTGCAGTTGGATGAGCCCTTTCCAGTGTTAGAAAGCTTGAACCAGAGGTGTCTCAGCAGAACAGGGCTCATGAGCACAGCAGATTTGGTCTTACATACTGGGAACAAAAGGTACAGAATAATTTTTCTTGCTCTAAAAGTGAGATGTCTGGGAGCTAGTCACATTCGAACTATCACGTCCCTTTAAAGCTGGTTCATCTGCTGATCTTAGGCTCAAATGAATGTTTATCTCTAGCTACATAGATAGGCTATGGATAACTAGCTTGGGCTTAGGTCTCAACGTCTTTTAATTTGGCTTCATGTTAAAAAAGAGACATCATAAATTTCCTGCTAAGCATAACAGTAGTGTGAAGTTCTATAAAGCTTCAAGACTCTTCAGCTTTGATCTATTTGCAAGTCAGGGAAATCAGCTCAAGATACAATGATGTTATATTTATTTTTCCTTTGAGATTTTAATACATCTCTCTTACCTCTCTAAATTATTTTTCTTTTTTTATACACACTTCTTATTTTCTTATTTGGGAAACTGTGTAAGAAAAATTTCTGTGGAAATTCATTTGAATAATACCTAATAAAGCTGAAACGTTAACTTTGGAATTAACACCAGCTGCATGTGTTGATTAGGAATATTATACCTGTAGAGGAATCATCCCTGGATGATCTAGCTTTATGCAGTCCAAAATGCTTCTCCTTACAGTTTCCTAAATGTACATTTAACTAAATGCCACTCAGAGGCTTGATGCCTTCAAATCTCTGAGTATGAAAAGGAAATAATTAAATGTCTTGTTAATTGATGTTCAGGAATGTCATCTGATAGTCTCTTTTCAAACTGAACTTTGGGGTTGGGTTCTTTGTTTGGCAGGCTAGGAAAAAAGCTCATGAATGGCTGGAAGAAGCCAGTTTGTCCATCCCAGTAGACATAGAAGAGGAGCTAAATGAAAAACCTGAAGAACCTGGTGAAGAAAAGACTCAAAAAGACAATAAAATTGCGAGTGATAAAACAAAAGTAGACAAAAGCAAAACTGTGGAGGTAAAATAACTTTTGGGGGATAAGTTTCATTAAGTGAGTGGACATTGTTTAATAAGATTGGTTCTTTGTGTGTTTGCTTTATGTGTCATCCTTATTTTTTAAATTCATGGAAGTAGTAAGAAATAGTAATACACAACGATTCACTGTACTGTAATACTTCACAGTTGAAGACTAAATTACATAAATATTCTTACTGATACTCTATTTCCATAAGTAAATATCAAACAGGTTCTCTGTCACATTGTTTTGATTGTTTCATGTCTGTGTCTTTGTGTGCATGCATGTGTATACTCAACATACAGTGAGCTGAGGGATTCTGAGATGTAATGTGCACACTGAAAGTTGTATCTCAATGTTTCTTAGTCTCTTCTCTCAGTGAGAATACATGGGAAAAATGTTCAAACTAGTTGTCTGTCATAAACAGACAAAACAGAAATATTATTTAGGCAACTAACAACTGTTCATTCTCTTTATGAAAGATAGCTCTTAAGGCTAAAAGTGTTCATTACACAGTTCTGATGAGGTTAATTGCAATTGAGTATTTTTTGTCCAGTCAATGGCAATATTAAATGTGATTACTATTTTTGTTGAGATTATTATTTCTAATTATAAATTATCTGTCCTGTTTCCTTACAAAAAAGTTTAAAGAAGCAAACAGAATATATACACTGTATATATTACAGATACAGAATATATACACTGTATATATTACAGATACAGATTACAGATTATGAGCTGGCACCAGTTTATGAAAGCTGTAACCCCACAGTGCTACATAGAGATTTCTGTCATTGTTGATAAAAGCCACTTTTTTATTGGGCACATTATCTGTTTCTGCTCTAGAGATTCAGCTGAGGGATGACTCAATACTTTTTAGCTCCATATGAAAATAATTATGATTATGACTTATTCTAGAGTTTAGATATCTTTCTGTTTGTTAGGACAAGGTTTAAAAGTGATATGTTAGAAAATCCAAGCACCTGACCTAGTTCCCAGCTAAGTAAATGGTAGACTTGATCTTACTATTTTTCAGAGAAAGTAGAATGTCAGTATTTTTTAGTCTGTGGTTATTTAATTTTCCAGTATTGTTTGTGAGGATGACATTATGGCTGATATTTACCATATATGTGTTGGTATTTCCAGCTGGGGTAGGAAGGTTCCTATGTTTAAAATTCTTTTATGTCTATCTATAAATATATTTATCAATGTTGTTATTATTGATTATATTATTCCCATTTTTAATTTAAGGAAATCTACATGCTGTCCATTGAAAGTCTGGCTGAGGTAACTGCTCGTTGTATTGAACAGCTTCACAAAGTAGCAGAATTAATTCTACATGGGCAGGAAGTAGAAAAAACTGCTCAAGATCAAGCAAAAGTACTGACAAAGTGAGTATTATGCACTTAATATATGAACATTTGACGTTTGCATAGAACTCATGAAGTTCCATTCAGCTTGAAGGCACTGTAAATCCATGGATCAACAAACAGCACTGGCTTTAGGGGTCCTGGTGCTGTATTTTCTCATGAAATCAGTTTCTGTAGGCTACCTGTCATTTTTTCACATAGCTGACACATGTATGTTTATGAAAACATGTCCTATATACAGACTAAAAGTTGTTTCTGCTTCAGCAAGCAGATGTACATGCCAACTAGGGTTGCATTTCCTGTTCCCTCTGCAGAAGATACTGTGCCTGCATATATGGAATTTGCTTTTAGAGTGTAAAATGCAGTCTTATTATCTGCCAACAGAGTTTCATTATCTAGTGTTTATCTGCCAAAAAATAGACAAGAAACAATCTGTAGTTCTAAACAATAGACCACATTTCTTAGCAACTTTAGAGTTAGCCATAATGGAACACCCAGAATTTTAAGAAGCCAGTCAGTCTCCTGGGACTCTAAGTTCAAATCTCAAGCTCTCTGTAGTTATTAAGTTATTAAGTCTACTGATCTCAGTAAGTTTTCATGTTAAGATATTTTAACCAGTTGACTCCTAAATAAGTAAAATATTTAACTGAGTGCTTATCCTTACGAATGCTACTAAGAATAGCAAAGTCCATAGGAAAACTTCAGTCTAAAACAAAGCACTTATTAAGTATTTTTCAGAATCAAGCTAAGGTATGGTGAGCCTTGCAGGATGAGGTCCTATGGGATACACTTTTGAATATCTAGGAAAACAATTAAAGATCTCAGAACAGAACTAGATCTTATTCTCTCATATTTTAACCACAAATAGTCTTTCCCTTTTAGCACAAGAGAAGATGTTTAATTGTTCACATAGAAAACTTCTCGCTGTTCTCATTCAAGTTTGTTTTATTTCCAACAGTATTCCCAGAAGGTGTATTGCTGCAATCATCAGAAAAACTATACTTAAACTAGAAGTTTAGAATTTAGACAAGTGAAACATTGCAGTGTCAAAAAAGGCTGGTGTGTGTAACAACACATCATTTTGCTGCTGTAGTCAGCAGTGGATTTTTCAGTGAAGGAATATAAAACTTTATTATTAACAGTTTATGCCTAAATATTTTAAAAATACATAGAAGCAAAATTGCTTTAAGAACATCTTTGCTTCCAAGATAAAGTTTGTCATAGGGTTTTTATCTATTGGTAGGTCAAGGGTGTATTTTTATATTTGTCTCTCTTGTTTTTTTAAACCAGTTTAACAAGTGCCATGTGCAATGAAGTTTCATCTTTATCAAAGAAGTTTTCTGATTCTGTAACAGCAGCTGGGGTAAGATGACAGCATTTTCTGTAGCATTTGGGCTTTTTTTTAGCATAGTTCACCTCTTGAAGCAGAAATTCTTATGTGAGTCCAGAGGCTTTATATCTGCAAAGAGGCCACTTCTTTCCTCAGATCAAGAACACAGAGCGTTTTTACAGCAGGGAAAGTTTATAAGCCTTGATAGAAGCCTTGACTGTGTCCCCTGCCTTGTAAAGTCTCTGTTTCTAGAAACCATTTCCTGTTTTTCCTGATCACCGCTCAACATTTCTTATCTTTTCATATTGAAGGGCCCCACGTTTGAAGTTACACAGCGTGATGATAATTTCTTCTCCGACTCAGCCTATCCCTTTTGAACACATTTGTGTAAAAGTCATTAACAGATTGTACTTGCAGCACCTTGACACAGTTTAAGAGTTGTCTTCTTAGCCTGAACTAGATCCCTTGGCTTAGCACTTCAGTGTTTTCAAAAGGTTTAAGAGATCAGAAAATCTGTTTGGCTCATCTTAAAAAAAAAAATCCAACCCTCTGTCTTCTGTCGCAAGATATTCTGCTTAAGAACATCCATTTATCTGTGAACATCTTTGCTAGAAATAGTATCCTGCCTTTCAGGATGCTTCAAGGATGACTGACATCTCAGTATTATAGCAGGATTGGGAGGTAAAAATTGTGCAGTTGCTGAAATCATTCTGTAAACATCAGAGAAGAACAAATTCTGCTTCTCCTGGTTGTTCCATGAAAACATGGAAACCAGTTTTCCATTAACTCTTCCAGCACATCTCTGAGCTTGTTTTTTCATAGTTATTTCTAAAGGACACAATTTATTTCTTTGCTTTTATTATGAATAATTTACATAACTTCCAATTACTGTAAGGAAAAAATGCTTATTTTGCAGTTTGGAACTGTGCTTTAGCATATATCTGTGGGGCACTTGAGATAAATAGATGCACAAGAATATAAAAATAAATTACACACAAAATATTAAACTGACCCACTAAATAGTGCCTTTTGTCATGAATTTTCCGGTAACTGGAAGTAAAAATGTACTTCTGTTTTCTAACCATCTCTCCTTGGTTCTGCAATCTTTCTTCAAACTAAAATTAAGTAGTTTCACGTTTCTGTAAAACTGTAATATGAGACCTACAAGGTTGCAAGTGTAAATCCTTCAGTCACATTAATCAGTATTGTGTTCAGTGTTGAACACAGTAACAACACACAGTAACAGAAACAACTCTTCCTGGAGGTTGCTGTTGTTCTAAAGAACCACAATGCGAAGAACAGTGAGAATAAAAAAGGGAAGAACTTTTGCCATTTTAAAAAGTTGAGGAGCTAATGAATCTAGATTTTCTAGCCTCTAATGGCATCACTACTCATTGTATCCATCTTTCTTCCTATCTGGTGGTTGAGAAAAATGTCATGTGTGCTGAGCTGTTTCACCAGCCAACCTGCCCTGCCCAGCACATGTGCTGCCTCCAGTTTGGAGACGGGAATTTCACCTGGTTTTCCTTCTGTAGTGGAGCTACAGAAGGAAAGGTCCAGAAAAGGAAAGGTCCAGACCTTTCATTTTGTCCTAACAACAGTCATCTGTGCAACTTCTAAGAACTTAATTTTCTTCTGACGTGTCTTTTTCCTTTTTGTGTCCCTGAAAATGAGCAAGGGGTTGAAAAGTTTGTGGGATGTAAAAAAGATCAGTGATAGATGGACAAACAATGTCATTACACAAACCTCCCACCTGGAGGAAAGCAGGCAATTTGAAACTCTGGGGTCCGTGAATTAATGAAGAAGTAAAACCCTGGGCCTCCCTTAGTTCATTGTACTCTATGGTAGAAATGCACAGGGTGTACTGAGGTGTGCTTGAAATGCAGACCCAGTTACTAGCAATACTGAGATAAACAGTCTGAATAAGAATCAAGGCAAAAGAGGACCTTTATAGACTCCATAAAGCCGCATCTCAGGTATCAGTATATTTCTGTTAAGTGTATTTCTTGACCTGGCTTTTCATTCTGTTTTCTGGTTTACAGAGCAATATGAAGGCAGAGGTTCTTAACCCCATCATAAACAGTGTGCTATTAGAGGTAAGCTCCACCTCTTCACATTAAAAAAATGTTCTAATGAAATAATTTGTAAGGAGACAGGTGAATTTATTCCTAAAGGAAAAAACTATTTAAAAAGTAATGACAATATCATTCTGGCTGTTCAGTGCCAGCACATAAATGTCCCAATTTTGTGTTCAGCTTCTCCCACAAACACTGTAGTAGTGAGGTTGCATTTACTGAGGATTCTTAAGACCTGAAGTCAAAAACTCTGAAACTCTGCTGCTGTATTGGTCAGAGCATAGCAACAAGGTACAGTTTCAGAACTATACTTTCCTTTAAAATTTGGATTGTAGGTATGCTACAGTGTTTCCCATCTGCAAGCATTTAGATTTCTGGGAAGATTCAGTCTAGCAACAGCTTTGGTCACCCCATGGATAGCCATAGACCACCAAAATGTTCATGAGTGATGCCATTCATTTGACTCCATGATTTTTCTTCAGAAAAGCGCAGTGAGTAAAGCATACCTCAGTTTTACCAAGACGAGGTTGAGATGAAGTAATATCCTCATCGAGTTCTAAAACTCATAAGATCTGCAGCACAAGTTTTTAACTGTTAGATCACACTTCCCTTAAAATATAAATAAACAAATAGAAGTGACCATAAGTTGTCATTCTGTATTTAATAGCTGCAGTCTCTTAAAAATAAGGAGAAGATTGCTTTACAAGAAGCAATTTTGCACTGAATTAACAATACCCTTAAGGAAAATTATGTTGAATAGAGCTGTAGTGAAGACTACCATGCAGTTCCTTTTTTTACAGGGTAATTTTGCTGTTGCTGCTGACTTACCTTCCTGCATTCCAGGAACCGCAAAATCTAGGAGTAGTTAGAATTCTGGAATACAATGTTTTGTACTTCATAAATCTTACAGTTGTAGACAAATGTGTATTAATACAGCCTAGGATCATGGAGAATTACAAGCTGGTATACTTTTCAGTATTAGAAATTCCAAAAATAGTACTACATGTTAAAACCATTATACTTCGAACTGTTCATTTCGGTAGCACTTCTTCCACCTACAGCAAAATCAAAATTAGTTCAGTTGATGGAAAGACTAGCTGGTTTGTGTTTAAAAAGTCAAATCTCCTTCTGAACACTGTGGCATTTTATTCTACTCATATTGCCAACAAAACTGTCCAAGAGTTCAAACTTAGCAGCAGTCAGATTTTTCTGTATTTATTCAGGCTATGCTACCTGCAGATTCTAAAATCTTGTGTGAAGACATATGCTAATATAGCATCATGCAGATGTAAAAACAAAACAAAACAAAAACAAACAAACAAGGAAAAAAGGTACCGTGTAATTCCTAGAGTACATGGCAGCTGTACTGATGAACCACGTGTTTTCTCTCCCCATTAGGGCTGCAACAGTACTGCTTATATTCAGGATGCTTTCCAGTTACTGCTTCCAATTCTGCAAATTTCCCATATCCAGACCAGTCGTTCGAAAACCCAGGAGTTGTCAGCTTGACAGCAACCACAGACCCAAAGTCTTGAGCTGTGCCAAGAGAAGAGCTGGTGCAAGAGATGTCTGGCCACTAGACTTCTTTGAAGACACTAAATGCGGTTTTGCACACACAATACTGAACAACATTTTAAAACTCTTTCAGACTTTCAGACTTCAGAAGTAGTCAGTAAAGTGAGTCATTTCTTTTCCATTACAGTTCATGCTTTGCATTAAACAGAAGTTAATTGACATTAGCATTGACTTAAATACAGATTCCAAGTGTTGACCCTTTCAGTTGTAAACAATGTATGAAACAAATTGGAATGTAAAGTTTCTTAAAACAATTCATTTCAAATTACCATTTATATTGTTTGTATTATAACTGCAGTTTAAAAAGTATATTTCAGAAGCTGTTTTCAGTATTTATTTTTCGCCAACATGAACAAATTATCATAGTGTTGAGCTTGTTAAATATTCTTTCCAGTAGCAAATAATAACGTCATATTAATATGTACCACTAACATAACACTTTGTATTGAAGGAGTTGCACAGCAATAGGTATTAATTTTACTAAATCAAAATTATGGAGGTTATGTATAAAGAATTATACCGAAAAGAAATTTTCTGAGCCAGTTAAGATTACAGGTGTAGCCCTGTATTTGCTGACCCATAAGTTTATGCTAATTTAGGTCTATTTCTTCATTTCAATGGTTCAACAACACAGGAGACAAAAGAAATCTTTTTAGTATGCAAGGGATAGAGAATTTCCCTTGTGTTTGGCAATGGAAACACCTGCTAAACAACCTTCTCTCATATGTGTTACTCGGTTAACACCTTGGGGTTTACTGATACCTACACTTCAGAAATAGAAGTTGTAGTAAGAAGTTATGAAAGAATTACTTTGGGTGTGGAGGTCATCTGCCAGAGCAATCACCTTCTTTTCTGAGGCAATAGTAAGGGCATAAACAAGCAATAGGAATGACATTTCATAACAACACTAGCAACCATGCTGATTTATCCATATCTTTAGTTTAAAATCCTGAGCTTTGGACCGAAGAATTTGTTTTGGCTAGTTTACTTCTTAGACAGGAAAAACCTTCCAATATTTTACATAGCCTGTTCTCTTGGATTTTTGTCGTTTATAGTATTTCTTTCTATTATTTTGTATTTTTTTCTCTTGGCATACTCATGAAGTATATTTAAATGCTAATTTTTACAGTTAATATTTTCATACATTTAAGTATAGTTCATACATCATAAAAATAATGAAGTAGAACATGAGGCAGTTTCTGTGTTTGATAAAAAAGGGAAACTATGTATCTGCTTTGCACATGGTAACTTCCTTGAGTCCAAATTTGAGGACAGAAAGCTCTTTTTGTGCTTTACACTATTGTGGTCCCTGTTTGCTGTCACACTCACAGTGACTTCTCCATTTTTTGTTATTTAGAGATGAAATTTTCCCTATCCCTGAAATAAGGTTTATCACACAAAATCTGTTTTCTGGCACCCTGTGATTTAACAGGTGTGAGATATCTTTCTGGGTAGGTAGAAGATGTAGTCTTCATTTGTACAGGCTGAATATAATATCAGAAGCCTCAGTGGATAATGTTTGAAATCGTTGAGGAGCATTCTTAAGACAAAGATTGCTTGTCTGAGATACTCCTTACTAGAGGTTTTACAGTCTTGCTTGAATTATGCATTTATGAAAAAAGCACCTTACCCTGAAGTAAAAGAAGCTATAAAAAGTAACATGGAGACTTAAAGTATTTACATCCATACAATATAGGAAGGGAAACAGGGCAGGATATAAGCATAGGGATACTCCCATCTGATCTTAGATTCAATCATCTTGTCCTAGGAAAACTGAGTATTGTATCTTTAAATCAGTTTTAGGTAAATAATATTTCAGTAGAAAAGTACTGTATGGACATAGCCAGAATATTTTGTTTACACTGATTTGTATTATTCCACCAGTCAAATAAATCATTTGAGATACTGAACTGAGACAGTACACTAAAAGGGAGTGGTTTGAAGAATAATATGATGGGAGTATATTCTCAGTGAAGTAATTTGCTTTCTGATTTTTTTATTTACCTTTGGAATGATGAGTGTGATTTTACTGGGAGACTGACAAAAACAGATGTTGCCTTAAACTTCTAATGAAGAGTGTTCTTTCTTTCATCACCACCATTTTCCAGGTTAATACACTGAATGTGCCTTGGCACTTAGCAAACTACTAGGTTTTAAATACTTGTGAAAATCGCCTGTTTTCTTGAGAAGATGCATTTTCCGTGGCATTCCGTTCACTTTTGAGCACACCCACCCTGTTATGCAGTGACAAAGGAGGCAAACTTGTCCACTAAGTTCAAAATCTATCAGGATGAAACTTAAAACAATGTCTGCATGCCTACAGCCTTGCGGATGATCCACAGTTAGAGGTCACCCCTGAAGAATGAGCTGGAATTAGACTGTTAAATAATTTCATGTATGTAAAGGATATTGACTTCTTTTTTTCTTGGGTTTGGGGGTTTTGGGGGGTTTTTTTGGTTTGGTTTAGTTTGGTTTGGTTGGTTTGTTTCTTTGTTTGTTTGGGTTTTGGGGGGGGTTGTTTTGGTTTTGGGTTTTTTTGTAAACAAACCAAAGCATGCTGCAAGTTGTTTACTGCTTTTTAGGGTATAGTCTATTCATGTGTAAACTTCTCTTCCTCATGAGTTCCTCCTACACTCCAGTTTCCATTGCTAGAGACAGCTGAACAAAAGAACTGTCTCTTCCACTTTTTATCATGCTGCTTAAAGCACCCACTGAAGCTGTTAATATCTTCCTCCAAAAGGTGCCTCAGTCATATCATACAAAATCGCAGTTATTACCAGTTGGGATGTTTTTTAATGATGTGTGTCACCAATAATGTCCAGTGTCACTCACCAGTTAGGATTCATAACTATTTCTAGGAGTCTGAAACACCACAGTATTTTGAATGACAAATACAGGTTCCCCCCTTTTTTTCTGATTCAGAGAAGTGTTTTTATCATAAAAGCATTCACCCAGCTTATAGGATTATCTTTGAGACATTCCAGTTTTATTTCAGATGACAGCCCTGTCCTTTCTGTTAGTCTCAGAAAAATGTAGAGCGTGGAAAAAGACTTTCCTGAGTTCTTTTGAAAACCATCTCAGAGCAAGGCTTAACATGACGCCATCAGCCAGTCTGACCTACTTTGAAGTTCTTACAGTTGGACTGGAAAGCCCTCTGGACTTTAAACACTTTATTCTGTCTCAGGTCAACCTTTGTTGCTGAAGCTGATTTTATTGTGCAACTTGTACATTTTCCATGCTGTTTCCTACTTCAGCATTCATGTTGATGATGGTGTGCAGTTTTAGAATTAAAAATTGAAAATAAAATGTCAAAATTTCAGCTGTATTAAAAAGATGGGAGATGTAAATTATTTTCAAAAGAAAAAGCAAAAGAATATGCACTCTGGAAATAAGAACAGTTTTCAAGGTTTGATTAGAGAAAAGCCTCTGTAAAAATATTTTTTTCAGCATTTCTCAGAACAAACAAGAGATAACATCTGATTTACTCAGCAGAAGAGGAATAATGCACTTCTGAAGTAAAATGAAAATCTGCATGAACTTAAAGGTCGTCAGAGGTGGAACATTAAAAGAGGAAGAGCTCAAAGGAAAGAAGACAATTTAATCACTGTGGATCTGCAGTGCTCATTCTCCCTCTATTGCCTGCCCCTGCAAAAGTCCCTGAGTACACGTTTGCTAAGGACTCCACTTTGATCTCCTCTTCACAGCCTCCCTTTACAGACTTTTGAGGATGTACCCAGAACACCAGGTAATTCAAGTGATTTTTTTAACACCTTAAGAAGCCTCTCAACCTATTTAGTTGAGATTTGGGAAAATGCAGCCCTGCTCTTCGTGCACTTTGAGGTATCGGAGACTCAGACCAGACAGCTTACCTGGTGCTGACATTTAAGGTGGTCTCTGCCTTCCCTCCAGTTCCCTTTGCCAGTTCAGCCCTATGTCCATTTTGGACGTTCTCTGCTCCATCACTTCCACCTCCCCCACCAGTTTTGTTCACATACACACCCCTCCTCCACCTTCATGTCTCCTTCCCCTTGCTGGTTTCTGAGGCTCTTCCCTCCTGCCCGTCATCTTGTGCTTGAGAGGCTGCACCAGGACATCCTTTCTCTCCTACATGTTCAGTTCTGACAAAGCCTTCATCTGAGATGAAGACAGGGAGTTACAAGGATCTGGGTGGAGAGAAACCATACCTCAGGAGAAAATGACAAGACACTAAACCAGTTGTTTTCATTCCCTCCTTCAGTGTAAGGAGGTTGGACCAGCCACCACCTGAAATCCTTTCCAACTGGAGTTACTCCAGGATCACATTTTTTGTTACCGTCCTTACCAATGTCCTTCCATTCTTCCATTGTTTTCCTGTAGTTTGGATCATAGTTAGAAGACAAGGTAAGCTTTACTAATTAGACAAGAAAAGCCTTTAACAGCCTTTTGGGTTTTCTTGTTTATGGTGTTTTAAAATGTAACTTGGAAGATGGAACCTTCCAGGGTAGTAAAACCAAACATTTGGAGACCTGTGGGAGGAACTGTGGGTAATAAAATAGTGAATCATAGGAAAAAGAAGATTAAGTTGGGGTCACAAGAACCAGGGCTGCTCCTGTCAAGATATCTAGATTACTGAAGGGGAAAAGTGATAGATATCTTGAATCACTTGAAGCATTTAAACACCAACCAAAATGGCCTTAAGCAACTCTGTAGGGAATTGGGAAAAATATGTCTCTTAATCTGTAAGTTGTTCCCTATAATAAGAAAAAATAACCAAGAATCAAATTGTGAGAGGTTTAGTTTATAGGCTGTATTAAAAACTCTGCTTCTGAAAAGCCTATTAAAAACTCTACTTCTGAAAAACTCTGCTTCTGAGAAGCTTTGTTACGAGAGACAAACAATAAAAAGCCCCCAAAGCAAGAAAGTATTTTTCTCTTATTTTTTTAATAAGATGGGAAAATAAAAAAACAATATAAACAAATGCTTCAGACTTAGCCAACAAAATACAAAAAATTCCATATGCCCTTAAATGATTCAGAAGCTAATGTTCACAAGTATTCCTATTAAATCTGCACTGTTCAGTGTAGACTGGAAAATGCAATTTCAGAAAGCTTTAGGAGGGAAAGGCTGTATAAATGTAAGGAGTGGAGGTAATGAACTATTAACTGGATGCTAAATTGCTGTCTATCATGTTTGCAATGGGCAGTTTACAATCTGTTCACCCTGATGGATTTAGCACAAGGGAGCCTGAAGTCCTAGCAATTTCTGTCTCTGCCTAGTAATTGATGGCTAAGCTGTACCCACAAATCACATGCTAGCACCAAAGGAGTTTGGGACCTTGCTCAGCCCAAACAGCTCCACTGCACTCAAAGGAGCAGTAGAAAATGGAAAGCAAGGAAAAGTTCCAAGAGATTACTGTAAGTAGGAATGCTAATGACCCAAGCTAGAACAAAAGATGGAAATGCAATTTCTCAAAAAGCTATTTAATGTCTTAATGAGTTATTCAAAACCTGTAATAATGATTTCATGATTTGAAGCCAAAGTAGTATTTTTTCTGCATTTTTCTTTATGCACTAAGATATTGCAAAATTGTGATGGTCTTCCTGGTTTACTGCAGAAACTAACATGCTTGCTGCAGAATTATTTCCTTTGTAATACTTTGGTCACCCTTCTCAACAGCCAGAAGCTGTATCTTTTAGGCATCTCAGTCATCTAGAGCATTAAATAAGTTGAAATTTTGCTCATTCCATGAAAGTAAAGGATAATTCCTAGCTTTGTACAGACTTCTTAGCCTATGGAATATAGAAAATAAATTTCTGCCTTGATAAAAGTAATTATCACAAGGATTATCTCACAACTATATAGCTAAGTATGAATCCTGAATGAGCAGGAAATAGATGTTAAATCTATACTCAGCTATCCAAGTTGTTTATGCAGCAAAACATGTTTGTCCATCATTCATATTTTCTTAATACCAAGTAATTATGATGGGAAAAATTGAGCTTGTCAACTAAAATGCATAATTGGTATTCCCATGAAAAGATGGATAACATAGCTCCCCAAGCTGGAAATGGGGAGACTTTCTTCTGTGGTGTATGATATGTCTTATTTCATCAGAAGTGCTGGTATTTCATAGGGTGATACCTGAAACGAAAGAAAATAGAAAAGAAAGAGGAGGTTAATTAAGTCTTCTCCAATTTATCTCAAATGTCCTAATTTTGACTTTCACAGTAATGAATTCTTCTCTTTATTACAAAAGAAAACAACATTGTAACTAAAAGGCAGACAAAATAGATGATGCACATCAGATTGGAGCAAAAGACTGAAACTGATACCTGGCAGCTGAGTAATGGCTCAGTTATCTGCCCGCAAGAGCGTGATACAGGAACTTGAGCAAGGCACACCAGGCCTTACCCACTTCCAGAGAAGCTGGCAATGGAAGGGTGGGCAGAGCCAGAAACCTTCACCACATCCACCTAGCTGAAGTGCTGTTCTGTGCCCAACTGCATTTCCCATTTTATATTGCTATATGGGAGGACAAATTTGGAAATAATTAAATGAAAGCACCTTTTTCCACATTCACAAGTTAAATGCTTCTCACCAACCATCAATGACACGTTTGAATTTGGATTGCAGCTCCCAGAGCTCACAGATTCCAATCAAGCTCATCTAACTTTCTAGGGAACTGTACAATGCTGAGGGAGGGGAAGAGGGAGGTGGAGTGGAGGTACAGGATTTCTGTACTTCTAACTTGCACACTGAGTGAAAAAGCAAATACAGCCTGTCACCCATTCTGGTAGCTCCTGTAGCTGCAGGCCTGAATACAACATCTGTCTACATTTTCTTTTACATGGTAAGAGCTTGGTTCAGAAGCGTTCCTTGGCTGTGAAATCGTACTGGAGGCAGCAGCTGCCAAAGTGAGCTAGAAAATGACAAGTGTAGGCAGGATACATTGCATCAAAAATTGATGCCAGCTAATGGAGCAGTGGGCACTGCACAGTGCCTCTTATTCCAGTTCTGCCAGCAAGCAGGAGTGCTTCCCTTGGAAACCCTTAGCGTCTCTTTTGGAAAGAAATACATCCTGGCATGCATTTAGTGCAGGACCCAGTAATTGTGCCAAGTACCCTCAAATGTACTCAGCAATCTGATTCTGTGAGCTCTTTCATGCTGAGAGTTGTCATTTTAATGTACAGTTAAGACTGGAATCTCCTACAGAAGCAGAAACAGGAGGAATTACCTTTCATGATATTAAAAAAATAAATACGTAATTAAGTGCATTCAGTTCTGAAAACAATTTAAAGCTGCATGAGGGCATAAATCATAGAATCATAGTTATCAACAGGAATTATGGTATAAAAAATGAAGTCTTACAAAAATGGCCAACCCACAAAGCCAGGTCAGTACTAGTAGGAACTTCTCCCTTCCTCACCTTCACTCCAAATTTTATGATAACTTTATCGACAGTGCTATCACTTCTGAGCACTGAAATTATGCTTTTCAGAAGAACTGTCAAAAGGATAATTGGAAGGATCCCAGCAATTTAAAATCACACCTACTGTTCTTCACAAATACCTGCAAGAAAGCAGCTTAACTGTAATCTTCCTCTCACTCCTGAGCTCACTCATAACATGCCTTTGCTAGAATGTCTTATGAGTTTCTCTATTTTCTCTGCATAATTTCTATCTTCTGTTGTTAGTGTGGATGTCTTGCTTGAAGACAGATGAGAGAGAGATTCTTTTAAATATGAAAACATTTTTGTAAAGCCACACTCACATAAGGAAAACAGGCAAAAATATTTTTAGTTGCACTTTCTGTTTGTGCCACTAAGTTCAGCAATGATGGCCTTTAAAGACCTCGTCATGAAGGCAGCAGCGGCGTGAGCCAAAGCCGAGGTAAATACCCTAGGTATATCTGCGCTAAAATTGCCTGGCAGTAAACTGGGATATGCACAATCAAATTTCTAATTTTCTATGCGAGTGTTTCATTAGAAAACAAGGATGGTGATGATAATCTGAATGTTACTGGATAAGAGTCAGCCTCTCATACACTTGTTGATCTTTTGTGCTAACCCTTGCACCCATAGGGGGTTTCATGTCTACGTGCTTCTCAGACTGTAAGAGAGGAAAGGGATGCATCAAGTTCTTCTATTTTACAATTTCTTTGACAGAGGTTTTCATCTTTTTAGCAATATACCTTGTGTTGTCCCTGCCAATTACCTGTCATCTACCGTATGTTCCAGTTTTATAATCCATTTCACCTGAAGATAAGATCGGGCCTTAAATTCTATATTCACTGGATACCAACTTGTCATCTTTAACTGTACAGCTACAGTGTCACTCAGAAAAAAGAAGGCAAGCACTTTATGTGTTCAAGGATCTCAAAGCTCTTTACAAAGATGGATGGCCAAAGGCAGTGTGCTAAAAATCATTCGCAGTTGCTGATGTGGAACTTTTATGCAGCCTTTGACATGTCTACCAGCTTTATTAAAAGAATTAATGGGATGCAGGATACCAAGATTATTCTGTCTTGTCCTTGGGGCATTGATTGTCAGAGACTGATGCAGTAAATAAAATGTTTGGGTAATAGTGATCAGTTTGTATGAATTTGATCTAGCATCAGCTCAGAGCATAAAACTGGGCACTTTCAAGGGAAAAAAAAAAAAAAAAAAAAAAAAGGAAATCCACAGCAGCTGGCTTTAAGACACTGAGTTTTCTTCTTTCTTTCTTTCCTCTGTCAGGTCTCTATCTGTCTCTAATTTCCCCAAACAGAACACTGTTCTGTCCTTAGTTATTCATTAAATCTATTAATGCTGCCTTTGATTCAGAGAATAGAGTGCTGCTTCCCCTTAAACCGGCAGAGAAGAGTGGTGCTGCAGGAGGCGGCTCACAGTTTCTCTTCATCTAAAAACTCATGGTTTTTATTCTGCCCTAACCACTTGTCTTGGGTTATGTAACCAAAACAAATGTGCATTCTATTTCATCTGTTGAAAGCTGTTGGGGAGATGTGTTTTCCTTATCTCTTGTAACTCCGGGGGGGGAGCCGATGCCTTCTGATAACAGCCCAGCCATTAAAACCAGGTGGGGCAGTGTTTCTTATCTCTTTCACCACCCCTCCATCCTCCAGGGGGACATCTTCTGACAATGGGCCATTAGGGCCCACCAATGACATGACACATTCCATCCCATTGTGAGATGCTCCACCCAGTGGGGGAGGAGCCAACTGCTCCTAGCTAGATAAAAACTGGGACTGAAAGACACAAGGGATCCAGTTATTCCACTGGATTCCCAGAGTATAGCAGTGTCCCCTCACGCCTGGCAGGCATGCAGGCTAGCTCAGTTCTGCACTGCCACAGCGAGGATCGGTCGGGGTTACAGGCAGGGCGAGTAACCTCCTCCCGGTGGGTTCTTGGTTCTCAACACCAGCGAGTGGACCTGATGGAGTTTGCGACTGCGGTGACAGAAAAAGAGTCGTCTCTCTTTAGGCCGGGTAGAAGGTAGTTTATTAAGGGGAGCCCGGCAAGGAGCTCCGCCTCAGACCATGGCTGCCCAGAGAGAGCAGAGAGCAAAGCTTGACAGCCACTTATAAACGGGGGAGGGCTGACAACGGGTCAGCCAACCAGGGAACACGGGGGTGGTAACAGGGGTGTCAACCTTTGAACCATTAACAAATCACAGGAGGGTAGGAGGGGATTCCCCGGGCACCAGCCTACCACTCGACACCTCTCCTGGATCTTTCCAGAATCCAGGGAAGGGTCTCGAAGTGACAGACAGGGCGACCACGAGGAGAGGAGGGAAACTGACAGGGACAGGTGCAGGGAAGGAATGATTGATATAAAACATCTGGTTATATACCTAACTCATAAGGGGGAAAACTATTAAAGAACACAGGGGGGTACAGTGGACTGAACCATTACAAAAATAACTTAAAAATCTTACACAAATAACTTAATAAAATCACTCTCATGCCACTACACCAGAGGAAGACCAGGCCCATCTCATCACCACTGGACTTTCTACAGGACCATCTCTACTCCACAGAACCACATCTGTACTCCAGGAGGACTTATTTGGACTGCTTCCAACACCCTGACCAACAGAGTGCCAGGTCATATCCCTGACTCTGTCAGGGCTTTTCCAGGATTTTCGTTTGCTTGGTTTTTTTGTTCTACTACATTTGTATTTTCTTTTGTATCCTCTTCTTTTTTTTTTTTTTTTTTCCCCCATATTCCTAGTAAAGAACTGTTACTCCTATTCCCATATCTTTGCCTGAAAGGCAAATTGCAAAATTATAATAATTTGGAGGGAAGGGGGTTTACATTCTCCATTGCAAGGGAGGCTCTAGCTTTCCCTGGCAGACAACTGTCTTTCAAAACCAAGACGGAATTTGGTACCCAACATGAGGCTTGAGGACATTGAGAGAAAAAGGAATAACAGTTCTTAAGTGGCCTATGTTCCTGTAACTGGATATAGAAACATCATTAATCACAGTCATGTGGTCTGGCTTACCCTGGTTCGGGTGGCATGTGGTGGTGGCAGTATTTCTCCCATTTGCAGGCCCTTATCTAAATATGGGCCCTATAACTAAGGTTACTGTGGCTGTCATCCAGTTTGCTATATGGGTTAACAAGATGAGGAATTTGTGGATTTTTAAATTCCTCTGGAAGGCAGGCACACGGATTCAGGGCTATCATTCACTGACTCTGTGTTTTTGGGGTTACTTTAACAATGGTACCTACTGTGAAGAAATGACACCAGGGGAAATTTTTTCCCAACCCTTCACCCAGCTCTTTGGGCCTACCCCACCAGTCTTTGAAGGGTTCAAATCTCTGAATGTTAATGACATCATACAGTGGCTGGTGTTGCTGGTATGCCTGTTCTGTTTAGCATTTAGAGATAAGGGGAGACTGACCTGGATAACCACCCTGATACCTACCCTAGAGAATAAGGATACTGCCCCACAGCTTGACCTTGCCCCACAGCCCGCCTCAGAAATAAACCACCCAGATTGGGTGAAGGAGATACATGAGATGGGCCAGATGCTGAGGGAGTACATTTCCCCTCTAGTAGCCTCATTAGCCTCAGCTGGTGGGAAACCCTCCCCCCCTACCAGACACCACTCTAAGTCTGAAGTTCAGCTTTGGTGTGAGTGAGGCCAGTGAGCCTTGCACAGTCAGTCTGCCATGACTCCACATGGCCCTACCCCAGGGAAAGACAGATAGTCACAACGGCAGGACACAGAAAGTCACTCCTTGAGGCAGGCATGTTTAGCCGAAACCTTCCCTACTCAACAATGTTTTCAGAGATAACTATCAACAAAACCGTATTTCTGAATGCTCCTTCATCTTACATGTGGGTACAGTGATTTGGCTCTTCCTTTCTTTCTTAGGTTGAAATGCAAGATGTAACCAAAAGTATATATTCTATTACCATCTGTTAAAACCAGGTGGGGCTGTGTTCTCTTCCACACCCATCCTCCCTCCAGGGGGGGATCTTCTGTTAATGGGTCACTGAGTCTCACTGCAAGATGGATAAAATTACATCATCCTATTGTGAGATGCTCCACTCAAGGGGAGGACCCAAGAATTCCTACCTGGATAAAAACCTGAGATTCAGAACACCAGAGCAGTCTCTTTCACTGGATTCCCAGAGGAAGATCAACACATCTCACCACCGCTGGACCTTCAGAGGAAAACTACACCCTTCTACAGGATCATTGCTTCAAGAGAACCACATCTGTCACTCCAGGAGGACTAGATTGGACTGCTACCAACACCCTGACCAACGAGGTGTCAGGTTGTGTTCTTACTCTGTCCGTGTTTTCTTTTTTGTTTGCTTTTTTGTACTATTACATTTTTATTTTAATTCTACTAGTAAAGAACTGTTATTTGTATTCTCATATCTTTGCCTGGAGGGCAAAATAAGGAGGGCTCCTTATTTTTAAAATCATAATAATTCAGAGGGAGGGGGTTTACATTCTCGGTTCCAAGGGAGGCTCTTGCCTTCCTTAGCAGACCCTTGTCTTTCCAAACCAAGATACTTGCCCACTTTAATTTCTTACTTCAGTTACTCTTTGCCCCCACTGTTTAGGGAATAGCCATTGAATCAAGCACTTTCAGAAGTGTTAGTCCTCATGGTTTCTCGAACTGGACACATATCACACAGCATTTTACAGCTGCTGAAGTATGCAAGTAGTGTCCTTAAAGTTAAAAGTACTGGTTGATGCAAGTAAAGCTTTGTTAAATGCCATATGCAATCTCTGTTTTAGCTGAGGATAAACAGTTCTTTCTTACCACCATACAAATTAGTAAGGAGGTATCATTAGACAGTCAGAAAAGTCTCCAGAGCCCTGTTCTAGCATGATCTTACCTGAACAGCATTGCCTCTGAATGCAAATATTTGCCCTGAATGCAAATATATGCCCTGAATAAAATGTTCATGCTTCCAATATAAGTAAAATCAGGGTAATTAATGTCACAACCTTCTGACAGCACTATAGAAATACATTGACAGCTGTTGCATGTTGTCCTGGTTCTAGCCAAGACAGAATTAATGTTTTGAGGAGCTATGAGGGGATGAGCCTGGAGCTGTGTGGGCATGGCTAGGACATTACTTTGTACAACCTCAGGTCACTGCCAGGAGCAGGGATAAGGGACCCTTGCTTCCAAGGACAAGGGTGTTCATTCCAGTGGGGAGAAAATGTGGTGGGGAAGAGCCAGTATTGTCCCAGGCTTTCCATGTAAATTGTCTCCTTGCCTATACCTTTTGTTATTGTTTCTTTATCTCATTGCTGTTTCCACTAAATTGTTTATATCTCAAGCTATGATTTTTGCCTTTTGTGCTTCCAATTGGAGGGGAGGGGAAGCAAGCTGCAGCATGGTTTTAACAGGTTTAGTGAGACTACTGAATTGAAAATACCGTTCCTAAACCACGACATATGTAAAGGGTGTTTCAACACTTGAGGGATGTGGCTCATTCATTTTTTTTTCCAGGACAGTTGCTAATATGGAAGTTTAATGAAAGATGGCAGAAACAGAGGATTCTTACCTTTGGTATTCAATAATATTCAGTTGTAATAATTACTGTGAAAATACACAAAGACATTTAGTGAACTATGCTGAAAAGATTCACCTTTGGCAAAGGCACAAGTGCAGAAGTTGGTGCATTTTTTATTAGCTAAGTTAGCTGTCAATGCAATAGTGAATTACAAAACATTTGGGTGCATTTCTGTGTGCACATACAGATAGATGTATAAATATACCACAAAATTAGATCCAAGTACATTGCTAAACGTAGCAACTCATGTCATATGTTTATCAACATACTTATATTTTATAATCAACAGTATTGTCTTAAATCTAAAGGCTTGAAAAATATATTTCTAGAAAGAAATGTCTTTTTCTTGACACAAAAAGAAAAACAGCAGAAAATTGCAATGTGTGATTGATCTCAATCTGCTAGTAAGAGCAATAGCTCACCTTTGCAGACTGGAGCAACAAGCAAAGAATCGGCAAATAGGTCTCTCCTGACCATTCCAATGGCTAAAACCAATGTTTTTCAGCCTTTCATCTTTCAATTTGTTGTTTTAAGAGCCACTGCTGAGGCCATCAGCAGTTTCTCCAGTTCATTAGCTATCATGATCAGAGTGATCCTTGCTTTTTACGTTTCTTCCTCCTCACAACTGCTGTTACACCTATCACAGCTGCTGTGTACATAGTCTCCTGACAGAGAAATCAAACACTCTGTGCTGTGGTTAATGATTTCTCTGAGCGCAGCTCCAGCTGCGTGAAGATGAGGAAAAGTATAACTCATCTTGCCTGTCTGATTCAGGGCAGGTGTTGAGGTAACTCTTACCAACCAGACAGATGCCAGGTTTGAGGCAGGGAAGGGCAGTGTCCCCAGTGGAGCTCTCTCAGGTTTCTAGCTCTGCCTAGAATCTTTCCTTATTTGAGGCTCAGTGGTCTGAAATACACACACTTCAGGGGAGCAGCTGTCAGTGATACAAAGATGAGGGTTTTGATCAAGAAGCTCCCTGGTACATACTTCTCATCTCCACCCCACCTCCTCCTTCAGAGAAAAACCCACTCTTTATCAAGATGATGTAGTCTAGAACTGTCTTTGGCAATTCTGGGAATTTGATTATTTTTGCATTTTTCCTGCTCAGTACTCAAGCTTTCATATTCAGTACTTGTCACACAGTTTCTCCCTGTTGAACGAACGAGTCTTTAGCAGCATTCTAGAGACTTCACAGAGACAAACCCAGCACTCTTGCAAAAAGCAAATAGCAATTTCCTTCCCCAGCCTCAGTTACCACAAGCACTAGTAACTAGCAAGCTTTCCTGGAAATGAGGCACCCACAGACACAAGCAGTAATGACCTGGATCTGATCTTATCAGATGGAGAGAGAAGGGGGTTTTTTGCAGGAAGTAAAACAAAACTAAAGCAGAAAGGACTTTTTATTATTTTCACAGAGTATTTAGCTCTGAGACAGTATTCTTTTAAGAAATGTATTCAAATCAAAACATGATGAAAGGCAAGATCTAGATCCAAGTTTCTGCAGCTGCATAATTTAATAGTATTTCCACACAATGTCATGTAACATTACCATTTACAATGCATTCAGCATTATTTCCACATATCACACATCTGGATTTCACCTCACTGCCAGCTGTCCCTCTGACAGGAAGGCTACCTAGAAAAGCAAGCCTGCTTCTGTACAGCACTGAACAAGGCTTTTGGGCTTTCTCAAGATAGCTAATTTTTTTCTTTCATTAATTCACACAGAGATTAAGGAAAGGGTATAATTGATCCCAAAGTGTCTCACAGAGCAACCAAAAATCTGAAAAGCTGTTCCAGCTCTTCTTTCTATCCCTTAGTTCCTAACAGTTAAGGTAATATAAGCAAAAGGTCACCCCAACGGTATCTCCCACCTCTAGCAACACAAAACTTAGATTTGTATGGGCATGAACCATGACTTTTCCCCCTTGCTTCTAAAAGATGAGTTTTAGGTGAATGCAACATCCTGGAAGAAGAATTAACGAAGCATGCTAATGATCAGCTGTAATACTGTATAAGTGAAGGCACTGAATTCAGGTGAGCAGCTGCTTAGCAGCACATCATATTTTAACCTTAGAAATGTCTTATTTTTAACCCAAGAGCGAAAAAAACCATTAAGTTGGGCAGGAATCTGGCAGACATGGACATGGGAAGATACAGGTTTGTCTGAGAGACCGTTGATAGATATCAGAAAAATAAATGGTGTAGTACTGAAGTGTCTGGGAGGAATCCCTGCAGAAAAGGAAGAGGCTGCCCTAGAAACGCTAATGGGGCCTGGAAAGAACATGCTCAGTCAGAAACTGAGTCCAAATGGCAAACAGCTGAACTCAGATGATCTGAGAACTGCTCTCTGTTATGTTACAGAGTTCCCAAGTCATATTATCTCTTTGTGTCTCCTGATAGCCTCATTTTAAAATAGTAATAATAACAACTTCTCACCTTTGTAAATCTTCAAAATATCTATGGATGACAACCACTTAAACAGGGGTCAGTATTTTTAATAACTAAAATATACTATCCTATAACCCAGCTAGTCTCATTCAAATAGTAAAAAATTATCTAGCTTAGTTATTAATTTACTGTGGAATTACCTCATCTTCTGTCAGCAAAGTTGTTCAAAATTTTTTAGGTCTGTTCTCAATGTACAATTTCATCTTCATGGCTCCACGTGAAGCTCAAAAATCAAACTTCTCTTCAGTACATAAGTTATTTTAGCATAATAAAAAGATAGCATGACATTATATTGAGTTTCCAATCAAACTCCATTTAAATAGAAATATAAAAGAAGGACCTCCTTAAGCTTTAAACCTAAAAAAAATCACCATACACAGTAATATTATGTGTGCAAGTAGCCATCACCTGGTCTATGCATGTGAAGTATTAGTCTGTATTACTTATTCAAGTAGCAGCTGTTCTTTTTCTAGACATTACAAGTATTTTCAGGAAGAGATATCTCTTACTGCACATTTCTATGAAGATTTGTTTCCTTAGGTCTGGAGTTCCTGAAACAATTCCTGCAGCACAGTGGCTGCAGAAAGTTAGGACTGGGAGATTAGTTTTAGTTCTGAACAGAAACCAGCTTCTTGTCATTTCTTCTGACTGGTGTAAGAACAACAAACTGATCAAATTCTCTTGCTTGAGGAATTTCATAAAGAAGCTATTTATTTCAAATATGGAATTTTCTTCAGAGATCATTTGCAAATTGCTTTTTTCCTCTGCCCTTGTCAGAAACAAATGAAGTCTAGGACACAATATTTTACAGAAACATGCAGGGTTTATTAGGCTAACATATATGATTATAGACCACTTTTGGTAGCAGAAGTAAAACTGATTCTCTTTTCATGCCACCTAGGTCTCACAAAACACATTATCCAGTTTTTCATCTCATACTTGGCTAGAAGAAGTAATAATTTATTTTGTGCAGATATACACACTCTTAATTCTAAATATATGAGGTAAACCAGAATAATCAGGGTTGTAAGATGTTCACTTACCTTCTACAGCTGATCCACATGACAATGCTCTTGTTCAGGAATTACAGGCAGTATCTTTGTGGTCTGTGCAGGAAGTGGAACCTGTTGTTTGCTGGTTTTCACTATTGAAAGTTAAAATAATTTTTATCCATATTATTGACAGCAAATATACCTGCAGAATGTTGGACTTGCATATGCAAGTTTGAAAATAATTGACACCTACTTGAACACAAGACAGAGATGGACAGTACTGAAAGGCCTAACCATGTTTTGTATTCAACTTCCTCTTAATACTAGGATTACAATGTGCTGATTCTAAGTCTCCCTGGGAAGCAGCTTGAAGATAGGCAAATAAATTTGTGTGAAATAAATTTGTGAATAAATTGTAGTGAATATCCAAAAGCATGCAAATTTGAGTTTATGTAAGAGTCCCCCAAAATACAAACCCGTACCTTTGGCCAGTTAAGCAGAAACAATGGACATTTAGAGTGTGAACCTCCTGACTCCTTTTCCCATAAGGGCAGCACCGTTTGCCACAGACACATGTGCTGTGGCCTCAGCTCACGTTGTACACACAGGGCGAGCTACTGGGTACCACCCTGTTGTCAACAAAGATGACAGCATATACCTCAGAAGCAGAAAGGGGTGAAGTGATGCCTTTAGCACACAGATCCTGATACAGTATCTCAGTGGAATACAGATAAGGAAACACAGAGATAACATTGTCAGGCAAATGCACGGCGTTGTTTATCCAATGCATTTTTCAAAGAACTGCTGTAGAACACAAATAATATTTTGACTCCGGGTCCATCCTGTCCCTGACTATCCATTACTTCTGTAAACCTACAAATGGGTTTCTACTAAGTTGACAACAAGAAGCTAAACTGTGCCACTTATATCTAGCTATGTTTATTCTCCACTGATTACATCATGTGGGCTTCTCTCTTAACAAATGCAATTAAAAAATAAGAGTTTGGATCTTGGTATTTAAGCAGCTGATATGAAAAGCAAAGTCAAAATAAAACTGGGGTAGTTTAAGAAAAATAACAATGGGTCTTGTTTCACCCTCAGGATGAATCTGGAGAGAATGGGAATATAGGGTGATGTCGCCTTCAGTACCTGTGTGTAACAGAGTTCTACATGCATGCCAGCTGAGTAGAAAAAAGGTCCTTTGTGTATCAGTGCTCTATGGAAAGCATACAGGGGCTATAAAAAGTTCCCTAAAGTTACCTGCATCCTATAGATTTTATTCTTCTTTTTATCTGAAAAAAAAGGTTTTAAAAGCTCCAAAGTGATAAAAAGGCTTCACAATTTTCTTGGTTATGTTGCATTTCAGAAACATTTAACTCTGTGTTAAATACTGAATAATATGAGAAGCTTTGCTTTTGCCATCATTATTAATGTAAGTTGCAGAGGGAAAGATAATTATTCAGCTATGTCAGGAACCGAGAGGAACCACCAAATAGGTGATGTTTGTTAGCCGATATTAAACACATTTCTCTCTTCTTGGCTTTGTATCCATTTGCTGCTGTAGAAGATGTGTCTTGCCTGTTCTCTTTGCTAAAAAGAGAATGTATTGCAGAATACAAGGAGGAGTAAGTCTGAACTCGCTGGGATGCCGGCCCTGACACCACTGAGCCAGAATTAGCCTCTATTTCCAACATCTCAACTAACCTGAAGCCGCAGCAACACATCAGAGAGATGGCAGGATTTCCCCTATTTCCTCTGTCTTGTGGGAAAGGGACTATTATTTTAATAGGCTAGCACAGAAAATAATACAGGAATTCAAATGAGAGGAAATTTGTCTTGCTGTTTCTTCTGTGCAAATTACAGCTGTCAAGCCCACTTATATCAAATGCTATGGATGTCCCAATCTCACTTATATCAAGTGCTACAAACCCTAAACAGTCCAGGAAACAACTACAGGCCAGGAAGCCTGAGGTTTTATTCTCTGAATCCTGGTTGTCACTATGACCCTGCAATGTTCTTCGTTCAGGATGAGTTATAAAATTACCATCCATGAGATTTAACTTTGCATTACTGTGAGCCAGACAAGTGAGTCAAGGAATCTTGTATTTATATCCAAAAATGTAATGAACTAAACTGTGACTCCGTGAGCCAATGGAGCATCACTGGAAATGAGTACATTGTTTGGGCAATGTAGAACAAGGGATATGCTTAAACTAAGGCTGCCCACCCAGACTGTGGAATAATAATATGATGATTTTAACAACATGGTTCCCTGTTCTGCATTGTCCAGTTCTAGCACAGAAATGAGAGCAAGCCTTTTTCTCCAACACATCTTATGCCACATTCAAAATAGAATAAAAATATACAAGGAATGTAATTCTTACTCTAGGAAAAGAAAGTCTAAATGGGAATTTACAGTGATAAGATTCTAGTAATATAAATTCCCACTTAAATATAACCCATCTAATTATATTAATGAATCTTCCAGACCATACTAAGCTGATTCAGCTTAGCTATTAAATGCCCCAATTTATGCAATCTCATTCCTCTAAAACTTTATTTTTTTTTAATAATTATATAGCATACCGTTCACACACACTGGTCTGCTCCCAACAAGAAATTTTCTGCTATGTGCTCAGGATTATCTTTTTTTTAGCTCATGTAGCTACATGAGAATAACTACCCTTAGTCAGTTACTAGTAATGGAAGGGGCACCAAAGTGGTTTAGGGACAATGGCCTACGGAAGAGGAGTAACAGCAGGGTAAGTCTAACTTTCATCCCTTTATCTGCATGGGAGACTGATTTAACTACTAAGCTGCAAATGACAATCCAGCAGTTTCCACCTGAGTCCTTTTAAAACTCTGGGGAGTACATTCTAGTCCTTCTAATTGCCATTATTAATTTATTACGCTGTTCTAAAATCTCTTCTACTGTTTCTTCAATTTAAGAAAGCTCTTCAAAAAAATTCTTGCAATAAAATTCTCTTACGAATTGTCACTAGGACTCTGTGTAGTAAATGCAAAGCAAGGAAGTGGCTTCAATGGGTTATTTTCCATGTGCTATTACTATCTAGTTCTATTTGATGAAAATGCTCTGTCTCTGGAAATACAGCTCAGCCACTTAAAGAATACTTACTTCTTGCACTAAAAGAAGTACCCTCTCTCCTTTCCCTTGTCTTGTGGATGCATTTAAAGGCAACTCTTTTTTGTCAGTTCATACCATTTAAGGGACAGTTATTATACATAAATTCAATGGCAAGACCAGCTCCTAAGTCTAGAAAATGTGCTTTATACAACTCACGGTCTAGTGCATTCTCTCTTTTATATTAACACCCCAGACAATGTTTAGTCAACATTTATGACCAGAATGCTGTAAAGCTCCCCTCTCCTCACTACATGTGCTTAATCCTTTGCAGTACTGTGAATTTGGAAGGGTGTAAATTTAATCCTTCCCTGGAGAGCGTGCTATACATTTTCCCCACTTTCTTCTGGTCTCTGGAATTAATGATAATGATTCATGGATATAAAGCCACTAACAGTTCCACAAAACTAATATCCATGTTGTAAATTACCTTTTTATAGGACCACAGTGACATTAAGCCAGTAGTTTGCTGTGCTTCCTGAGAATTCACTCCCATTCTCCAAGCATAGGCTTCTCTCTTTTTCTTCGCTTACAATTTCTTAACTTCAAATAACCTTTTAGTAGTTCCTATACATCTTTTCATCTATATGATATACTGTCACATCCTCTCAAGTACTCATTACTGTGTTTCCAAGGTGATTGTATTTTCTTCAGTGGATCTCAATGGTTCTTTTTCAAGATTGCAAGCTATTCTCTAATTATAATGAATATATTATCAAGGGCTGTCAACAAAGTCATCTGTAGCTATTTATAATCCATTATCATAACAGCAAATCCTAAGCTTAGCAACTGTGGAAAGAATAAACTCTTCATATTGATTTGATTCCACTTTAAATTATATTGGTATAAACTGAGAAATTGATTTGTTTTACTGAAATTATGGTGTGTGAAACCAAGGAATTTTATATTAAAATAAACCCCATTATAGCAGTTCATGTAACTAAGCATCTTTCTGGGTTACATGGATTGATTGTAGTGGGAAGCACTTAAAAGTGAGAATGGCAAACCAATAAGGGATTCCTATTCTCTTCAGTGTAATCTAGTAAAACCGGGCTTGAATTTCCATAGGACCCTATCATCAAAAATGCCTTGGATATACAACATTAAAAATGCCATTCTGGACATATGATAAACAGGTATGATATTAATGAAGCTGCTCAAGACAACAGACATGAGAAAAGTAATTCCTTCCCTGCAGAATGAAAACAATGAGCTCATAAATATATCTCAGAGGTGGCCAGTGTTTTGAGAGCAAGAAGCATATATTGTACTCACAGGAGAGTTCAGACAGACAAGAAGCTATTCACTCTTTTCTAGGTAAAATTGAAATGCCATAAAACACTGAGTTGTAGACATAAATTATTGAGTCTCCTTTTACTCCTGAAGAGCTAACAAGACAAAAAGCAAAGTACTTAAGCCTAGTCAAATTTAAAACCATTTTTTTCATTTGCTGGCTTTGTATTTTTCTTGTTTTGAAGGGAGGTTAGTTTGCCATTCAGTGCTATTATTCTATATGTTCATGTTAATCTTTTTGAAGATATAGCTCCCTTCACAAAACCAAAGTCCTTGAAATTTATTAAAACGTTTCACTCTTTGAGCAATGTCAGTAACAAAACAAAAACTGTAATTGGCACTTACACAGATATTTGTGGCTAAATCCAGTTTTCTAGAATCCAGACTTCGAGTTTACCATGCCATTTAGTTCATCTGTGCTAAACATATTACATTCTCTGAAGAACACAATTTTATACCTATCTGAAACTCAAAAATTGCATTTTGTGGGAGCGTGACCCTAGAAATAGGCTGTGAAGTGCCAGCAAAGCCATTTTTTGAGTCCTGCTACAGTCATTCATTCCAAGCTTTGGTAGCAAATTTTATCAAGAGTCACAAACACATAGAGCATACATACATGTGTACATCTGTGTATACTTTTTGTACACAAACAAAGCACTCAGCTGCCAGACCTCAAAACTGGCACACAACATGAGCAAAAATTTTAAAATTCAAACTCATTAATGCAACACATTGGGAAGACTGGGAGAAACATTCCCACAAGATATATATTTAAGTGTTCTTATAGTTTTGTTGTAAGATTTATTTCTTTATAATAAAAAAGTGTTTCCTTAATATAAGCCAGATAAAATTTGTGTAGGACAAAGGTAACTCTGAAACAAACCCGAAGCATCTCTTGACAGGAAAATCTTAAAAGGTCTTTCTTGAACTCCTCATGCCTCAAGATTTGGTAATTTTTTTTTTTTATTATTTTTTTTACTTTTATATTACTTACCAGGAAAAGGATGAATTGTAGTAGCAGACACAGTTCTTCTTGCATGCCTGGAACTCTTTCTTCTTAGAACAGTAGAAACTGATGTTGCTACTTTGTGTTCATAATCTGCTTTAAACGAAATGTGTTAGCATCAGCCCTGATTAGAAGGAAAGCTTGTAAACCCCTTATTATCAAACTGTTGAACACCTTGGAAAAGGTTAAAAGAATCAGGAAGGTATTGGAATAAGGTGATGAGAAAAACCAAGGGCCAGATGATTTGTGTTTTCCTGAATGAAATTTTCTAGAAATTTCATTGAAGTTTGTCCCTTTCAAATTATTACTTGCTTTTTTCTATACTGTGTACCTTGAACAAATTTTTTATCAAGAAAAATACATGTTTCAGTACAGGTATGGACTCTCACTGTTGACAGTGGAGTAGCAAGGCTGCAGTGTACTGGCATCCTAGGAAGCTGACAGATTCTTTGCTAGTGTGGAGCGTTCATCTTGGTAAGCACAGTCAGAGAGCAAGCTCCACACCACTGACAAAGCTAGAGCTGGACTGGGCACCTCTGGCTGTTCCCCAGCACCCAGTTCTCAGTCTTTCCATCCTTCTGCTGCTCTCTAAATGCTGTGCTCTCAGTGGATTTATTGCAGACAGTTGTGCAGCTGTTGGGGTTAGCCCTGTTCAGCAGTGACTGCAGTCCAGGGCTCAGGGAGCTTCTGGTGACAGGCTCACTCCAATTCTAAGGAACAGAATTTATTTTTATCATTTTCCTTTGAGAGCACTAAGAAATTAATTTAGTTAAAATTATTTAGGTCATGAATTTTTTTATGAATAGCCAGTGGAGATCTGAAATGCTGAAGCCCTAAGCATACTGTAACCATTAATGTTGAAGGAAGCTCTGGAAGTGTTCATGAGACAAGAGCAGAAGGAAAAAGGCAAAACAATTAATTACTAGTTTAGGACCTTTGTCGCGAATGATCGTAACCTCCACCAGGTTTATTTGGATATTTTATTTTATTCACTCATGAAAATAGCTTAATGATTCAGTCTCAGAGCCTACCTAGCAGAATATCTTGCAAGGTCTCAAGAGGAAATGAATAATTCCACATTTCTTAACAGCTTTCAGTGGTGCTCAGAAATTAAGAGAAAAACTACTAACTGAATTATGGCTGGAAAAATTCATAACAGCAGTTTTAAGAACATAGTAATGTTCCCTATTCTTTAAGCACCACTGAAAAAAATTAATATATAGACTTGCAATGAAAGGTGGCATCTTAATATACACACATAAAACTTAAGTTTCATTTTTTATGTGCTTGTCTTTTTATCAGTTACATAATGATGTTGGTTATAATGTTATATATTATAAATCTAACTCATAAACCCACTTTTTTTCTCAATTAGCAGAAAATGTATCTTTGAAGCTAGTAAGTAATTAGAAGCCTCAAATGGGCATTTTTTCCTCCCTGTTTGTGTTCATGATGATTCTGAAAAACTTGAACTTCGTTTAAAAAGTTCTATGTTTAAGAATAAATGTTCTAAGACATTAATCATCACTACTTACAGTCCTACATTAAAAATAGAATGTTATGACTCAAAGCATGGAAAATCAGAGATATGACATTTATAAGTAGTTTTCAAATTACAAATAAAAGTCCTTTAAATTAGAGCACGTAATAGCCCACTTACAAGTCCTAATTTACACTTTGTGGGGTTTTATATACATGAAATAAGTCTCAGAAATCGGTTCTAGCCATGAATAAAATATAATGTATTTTAAGCAACATAATCTGGTAAGGAGTTCCTTTCATTGGGGCAGGGAGGGTACAAACTTGACATCTCAAGCAATTATTTTTCTTATTAATTTATATATATATATTCATAAAGTATTTACATTATGCAAACAGAAACATTTTGTGTGTGGACACTGTTCTTCCTTCGGTTCAGTTATGATTAAACCTAGACTTCTATTGCTCCTTCATTATAATACTACCTGTGCACACAGTAAGGATGGTCAAGGGAATGGATATGGCTTTTTATTTGTTTTTCTACCCCTGTGACCAGGGTCTCCTTTCAGCACCTCTGAACTACAGGGGGAATGGACACCTGCCTGGGAACAGCAACTAAATGTCAGTTGTTTGGAGGCATCCTGTCTGCTCAGGATGCCTGAGCACCTGACACAAGCAGAACATCTCTGGAAACTGCTGTGAAAAGCACCTAGGAGTTATTCCCTCAGGTAACAGCATAAGTAATATTCTTTTCACAGTGATGAAAGGTAATTTGCTCCTGGTATCACCTGCCTCTGACTAGGGAAGAGAAACAAGGAGCAGCAGACAAGCAGTCAATTTTCTGCACTCTTTTTGTGCAGAGGACTTTATCTTCATTATTTGAAGTCTCAAGTTCAGGGTACTCCTACATTTATTCGTGTTTTATTCATTGTGTATTGCTAGAGAAAATACTGTAAATCTGATTTCAGCTTGTATCCCAAGAAAAGTGCCTGTCTTGTCTGCAGGAATATTGTAGGAACAATTGTTTCAGTCTCTGAACTAACAGCAAGTTCTCTCATAGAAAAGTTCTAATCGCTTGGAATAGTCAATAGTGATGGTTCTGAAACCACAGCAGTGTTTTCTTTGTTGAAATAATAGCAAAGAGACAAAATGTTATCTGGGCTTAATTCAGCTCTGCACTTAAGAAGGTGCACCTTGGTTTCCCTGCATGGAATTACACCACCAATGATTTTGAATATCCAGTTTTTAGGACAGACAGATGAGTGTATATCTCCTCATATCTGTCCAATAATTTTTCTTCACTGTCATCTAAATAAGTCATCTTCAGGAGGAAAAGAGTATTTCAATTAATTTATACTGGTCATTGGCATTTCTGCTTAAAAACTTCCACAAAGTTTAACAGTAATTGTTTAATCTGCTGAAGTCAGTGTGAAACCAGAAGTTCCTATCACAAAACTACCAACCATCTATCAAAACCCTCACATTTAATTTGCCATCAACAAGCTTGGATGTGCATCCATGATTTTTGCATCCACCACAGAGGTGAGAGGTGATACTATCAATCACCTGAGTACTTCAGTCAGTCTCTAGGAAGCTTTTACCATTTGACAATCAAAGTATCAGTATCTGAGCTACAGTAATAATCAACAGTTTTGTTATTATAAATTAATACATTTTTACTTGCATAGAAATTTAAATTCATGCAGATTAACTTTTCGTTACTTACAGTTCTGTTTATTTTCTTGGACTATTTTGTAGATGACAATTGAAACAGTAAATACAAAAACTAGTGGAATCATAGTGAGCCAAGTGATCTTCGTCATACACATTGGATCTGTCCATAAAATATACAAGAGAGAAAATTAAGCATCAAATCACTAGCAGCAGAGAAAAGCAGAACATTCCAGCTTGGTAGGTTTTTGGACTGTGCCTATCCCCACAGATAAAGGGAAAAGAAAAAAAAAAAAAAAAAAAAAAAACAAAAAAAAAAAAAAAAAGAGAGAGAGATAAGATTATACCTTTTTCTTTCAGCCTTCTCTGGGTTTTGATGTTCAGTTTCCTGCCTAGAATTTAGCTTAATTTTTGCTTGTATTTTTATATCTGTATCTATATATCTCCCCACAGCTGAAATAGATACAGATGACTAATTGAATGAAAACTTTTCAACTTAGCAAATGAAAATATTTCACAGACCAACTTTTATATTTAAGATAGAACAAAGGTAATACATGTCCCCTCTGTCTGGATAGAGCATGGAAGGGATTGGTGCACTGCCCAACACTGGCCTGTACTGGCATTCTTAGCCTTCTGGTCCATCTTCATATAGGAGAGAAGTCAAGATTCTACATATAGAACTTTTCTTATAAAAAAGTGAGGAAATGCCGCCAACACAACAGAAGCCCTGTGAGGAGTCCCTTAACTAAAGTTGCAGTGAGGGAGAATGGCGTGGGACTGGATGCAGGAGGTAGGCTGCTCTTTCAGACAAGAAGTGTTGCAGAAATGCACCCACATTCCACAGGGATATAGTTCAATAACTAGTTATTGAACTATAAGTCAGGACTATATGCAACAAAGGAACGATGTGGAGAACTTTTGCCTCTGGTTGTTTGAAAGGCCCTTCAAACTTCTTTGGCAGCTGTATGTTAATGCATACCTTAGCATTGTCAAATAACTTTTAAAAAACAGCTGTGTTACTATGACTCATAAAAAAACCAAATTACACACTGTAGCCAAACCACTGTTTCCCTTCTCCTGACTTAGAACAGTACAATTAGACTTACTCTGACTTCCTTTGTATCTTCTCCATCAAGAACTTGTGAAGCAAATGCCAATCACCCCATGGCTCATTCCTCCTAATTTAGAACTAAAAATATCTTTTATACAGTAATCTAGGCTCCTTTTAAACAGAGCACTCTACCCTGTCTTGTAGTGGCTTGTAATAGCTTGATTATCAGCCTTGTTTAGTAAAAGCCCTGAGCACCTCTTCAGATGTTTTGAGGTAAAGAGAAAAAAAAAGATGTATTGTTAATTTTCGTTGCTAATATGAGATTGCTAGTATCCACATAAATCAGTATTAGCAAAGGTTGGTTAGCTCCTAGCATTGACACAAGTTAGCAGGGCAAGTTACAAATTATGCTCCTCTCATGTCTAGACACTAAAAAAAATCCCAAACAAAAAACCAAAACAATCCTAGACTGTCCTTTCTTCTCCAGGATTTTCCCTGGAATTATTTAACATATGTTAATCCAACTCTAAAAAACATACTTCTTCCAGCAAAGGTACAGCATAAAATACATTTCCCATGCAAAACCAAATTAATGCCATAATTCAGCAATTTCCAAATGACAAGTGTTGCATAGAGACAGACTGGAAGCCCTGACCATGGTCAGGCAATCAGACAAAAAACTCGAAGCACAAAGAGAAATATAAAAAGCTGCAGGTTGTCCTATGGGAAAAGTAAACTTAGTTCAGCTGAAGATTTATCTTCTAAGCATACTGTAGTGAGGCTATATAGTAGGCTATTGCAGTACAACATTAGAATGGTCAAACCTATCTCCTGGTCCTTTCGCCACTGCCATTAAGAGGGATTTTTAAATTTACCTCCAAGACAACAGGGTTATGCCATTATCAGGAAAGGGGAAATTATATTCCAGGCTTTGTTATATGCAAGGTGTGAGTCTGTTGCTGCTAAGCAAAAAACTATATACAGATCTTTACGTTGCTGTATTTCTTCTAGAAAAAGAAAGAAAAAAAAAAAAGGGCACAGCTAAACCTGCTTTAAATCAGTATAAAAATCATCAGTTGTCTACTGTGTATTGTTTTTTAATAAGGGATGTTCAAAATGGAATTCTCTTTTTGTGAAATATTTAAATATATTCAAATGGTTGCTGGAAGCAGAGAACTACCTACTTGAGATTTCTTGCAAGATTATATTGTTTCTAGTTTGATTTCCATTCTGACTCTCCTTTGTAACTTACATTCCATATAAGACTTCAGTTGCAGTGAAATACTTATACAGTCGTTCTGGTCTTCCATCATTGCCAAGAGACAAGAATGATTTAGTTGTTCATCAGCTGCATTTCGTCCTTCAACAATAGAATTGTTGATGTGGATTTCTATCAGGTAGTTCGTATTATACGCCACTTCTTTCTTGGAATCCGTGGTGAAATTAAAATATTTATAAAAATATGTAACATTTTCTGTTTTCACTTCAAGCGAGCCTTTTGCTTTTGGAAATAAAAGTTAAAACAAAATTGTTATACAAGTGGTAGACCAAGAGACAACTCTCAAAAAGAACAGTGAATTCTCTGTCTCATTTGCAAAAACTTAAAGGTTTCTATGTCACTGACTATGAAAAAGATGGATAAATGTATACTGTGTAAAATTACTCTGAACAGATCTGAAGAGCATTGGTTATCGATACATTTTCCCCTTTTTTGCTTTACTATCAGCTTTTGTTGTTGTTGTTTTCGTTGTTAGCGGTCAAAGGCAATGGGCAAAAAATCAAGCTATGAGAAGGGCAGAGCCCAGGCAGAAGCCATATGATGATAGAGATTTGAAGTGCACACACTGTCTATCTGCTATCGGTTGCAGGAGGCCCTTGCTTCCCTTCAAACCACAAAAGCTGTGAAACATGCTGTTTACAAGAAAGAGAGGAGACATTGTCAAAAGTGTTAGTTGTACAAATATAATGAGTTGTACAGTTGTACTGAGAACAAAGGTTGTTCATGTATAACTTTTTATTTTTCATACTTGTTAAGTCAGCTACTTTTTGTAATAAAGAAAATATGTGGTTGGAAAAGAACTGAATTTCTTATATTCAGGACTTGGCCTATTGCCCCTGTTGTTGACAATGTTAGAAAGAGGTATCCTCTCCCCCAAAGATTTCTAGATATTTTCAAGTGTATATTGCACAGAAGGATGTGCTGCTACTGCTCTGAAAAGATGTGGGTGTTGCTACTAACGCCTTAAGTTTTAGCTTTCATGCTTTTCAGATTCTGTGCTGCCTAGGGGTGTAGTTCTGAGCCTCATATCAAATGTTACTAAGCTCTCTCCACAGAGTACTTAGACAAAAAAAATTTTTTTCCGGATGAAGACCAAGGGCAACAAGTACAACTTTCAGGCCCAAAAGCATAAAAAATTGTAGGCTGAAGAGAGAAACAAGAAGGATGGGACTTCATAACCTGAAGCTGTAACTGAACAATGAAACCCCAATTTGCAAATGGACAAAAACTTATAAAAGTGTAAGACCTCGTGACCAGTCATCCATTTTTGCGACCATTTAAAGTCCATTATCTTGGGTGTAGCTCTGGCCAGGCTCTTGTCCTGCCCAAGGTGTATCCTTAAAGGCCTTTTAATAAATAACTACTTTATTCTTTAGCTCTGTCCAGTCTCTGTTCCAGGTCAGCCTTCCCATAGGCATGAATACCTCTCCTCTATATTGCTGTGCCATTCCTTAGTCAGTGCTGCATTCTATAAAACATGCAAGGCCATTTCTGATACTACACAGTTGTGGATAATGTAGATTACAAACACAAAAATGGTTATTTCTTACACAGTTGCCATTGGAATAGTTATCTACTGAATTAGTTCTTCAGATACTTGCTCACAATCTATCTTCATAATGCCAGCAATCTACATGTAGACTTCCAAAATGACATTTAAAAGCTTGAAAATTTGTCAGAAAGTACAACTCCTTAGAAATAAATTAAGTACTTTAGAAAGTAGTACTTGCTACCAACCTGTTTCACTGATAGCCAGGAATGAATGCCACTGAGAATCTAGTACAAAATCTGCATTTTCTAGCCATGCAAAGAAAAGTTCAAACCCCCATTGTTCATAGACATGCAAAGACCATAGAGAACTAGGAGTATATATTCTTCTTCTAAGTACCAAATAAAACTTTTCCTTTTTTTTTTTTTTTTTTTTTTTTTTTTTTTTTTTTTTTTGTAATTACCTACTTCAAATTAAGTATTTCTCTTATCCTACTTACTTCTTTTAGCTCTTGACCCTGATCCTTGATGATCAACATTCACACCCCTCTTGGATTCACACTCTGTCTGTTTAGGGTGGGATTGTTGTTCCCTCCAGGATGACTGGCAAATACATGGAATATTTTGGAAATTGGAATTATTAACAATGACCTTCAGCAAGATGGTCTGGTTTTCTCTTCTTTGTTGCACTGATCTTCTGTAAGAATTGTTAAAAGTACAAAGTGGAAAAGTGGTGTTACTTGACGAACAGGTATCCATGCATGACACCATCAGAGTGTTAGCTGTAAAAGAAAGAGTGCTGTATTAGCCAGACATTCATATAGGACACATGGACAAGTATGTGTATAGAAGTATCATGTAGTGGATATTCCAACAATCTTATGTTCAAATGCATTTTTTCTTCCTTGAGGGTTACGATGGGATGTTGAATACATCATATATGTAAGAGAAAGCAAGCACTGAGTCTTTCCACAACCTAGATGCTGGATTTTATTTGCTAAATTGTATTAAAACTCTTGTAATAGTAACTGGAATTTGTAATGGTATCTAGTCACATTCTTGTTTCAAAGCTGCTCCAATTTGACTGTTCTTCAGAAGAAGACAAAGCACATTTATGCTTCTTCAAAAGAAGAGAAAACTTGTTTGGAGAGGGAACTCAGCCCTGGAACAGTGCAGTTGCAACACTCCAATGCAATTATGTTGTAAAGTAGCTATAAACTCAATGAAGGCTTTCTTTCCAAATGACATTGAAACCACAGATTGAAAATACACAAAAATGCTGCCGAATCCTCCAGCCACACCTTTCACATTCTCTTATATTCAGTCAACAAACATGGATTTTAATTATGACCTTTGGGTTTGGTATTCACAGTCAAATTTCAGTATCAAAGAACTGCAGCTAGAGTACATTAATGCAGTTCTGGCAAGCAGCAACACCCACATAGTTATAAATGAGTGTGATTTGTCTTCCACATTACAGTAGAGCTTTATCATGCAAATTTTTCTTGTTTGAACTACTTTTTCAGCATACAAAAAATCAAGAAAAAAAAATTTGTGTGTCCCCAACATGAAATATGTATTTATGAATAACTACTTCCTAGAGCTGATGCAGTACTAACCTATAGTTTTATAGCTCTGTTTCCAATGCTAGTGGTACCCTTGCATCTCTATAAAGGGAATATTTTGTATATAACTCCCATTATGAGCAACTGGAGCAATATGATCATAAATCCTTATGTATAGAGAGCAAAATATAGTCTTTAGTTCCTCCAATGCCCAGCTGCACTCTGACAGCTTCAACAGGCCACCTGTGCTTACAGAGCAGCAGGCTGACCTCAGAAATGGTTCAGTGAGAGATTCCAGACAGGATACAGAAATAAAATCCAAACTTCAATGTCAAAGTCAATTATCTTCTCTTTACTAACACTACATCAGAGAGTCATAAACTCCTTATAAAATATAATAAATTGAAATGTAAAATGCACAGGTAAGAAAAATATCATTTTTATATAAAAAAGAAAAATATCAGACAAAATTTAGGGCTTGATCTTCCCCTGAGGCAAGACAAAGTATTTTCCTTGAAATGCTTACATTCTGACCCACACAAAAAACAGGCTTCTGTGATCAAATTCTTCCGCCTGAAAGAGGCATTTTGTGTAGAACTTGTCTGTGGAGATGAGCCAGGAGCAAAAATTGAATGCTTACTCTGCTCTCATGGCAAGCCATGGCACCTGGGCAACCAGTCTAAAACCAGTGTGTCCACTTTCAATGGCAACTAATCATAATTCCTTAACATATCCTTTTCACCAAGAAATCTGTACATGGACTTGGGAATCTGCTGACTGGACTGTGACAAACATCTATGTTCAGCACTGCAAAGTCCATTTTGAACCTCACAAATGGCTAAACAGATTCCAGAGCTGCCTGTGAGCCATGCTGTAGGTGTGTAAAAGGCATGTTACCTGAGTGGAAAAGGTGTGAATGTCGTTGAGTACTGAGAAAGCCAATCAAATGATGACCTAGCATAAAAAACTTTTTTTTTTCCATGTCACAGGACTGTGGACTTTCTAAGGAAGGATATAGATTGTTGAACACTTGAAGCAGGGCTGCAACAACCCTACACCTTCCCAGTGGATTACATGGCAGACAGAGAGCCATACCATATTCATTGTTCCTTACTGCAGGACTGGGAAACACCCTCCCAAATGTAAACATCACTCTAGAAATGCGGAAAGAGTTTTGTGAAATCTGAACACAGGCAGCCTGAATAACAAAAAAGGATTGCTGAGATGAAATTGTGCAGAGTAAGTCTAGAAAACTGTTTTATATTCAAAGACCTGCAACGACATGCTTAATGTTAAGAAGTCCTGAGATTATTAAATTCTTCTATAAAACCTCTATTTACAGGGTGGTTTTCCATATAAAATCCAAATCCATTAAAGTGAAATTATTCACAAGGAAGATCAAAATTTGTAAAAATCTTGCTTCCCATTAAGAAAGCCATGAATATTTCACTTTGCATGGGCTTGACTCTTTTCATTTTATCTGCAGTATTCTGTTTAAAGTCAGAGCAGCAGTATATGCAGTTGCATTTTTTTATCACTTCCTTATAGAAGCTGTAGTTGTCACATAATATTGTAGAGATGCAAGACCTACAGTACAAGTTGGGGAATACACAACTGATAGATTAAAGGAGATACACGACATTGAGTAGCAGGACCCAAGGGATAGGACTGGAACTGAAAACATCAGACCCAAAAGGGTAACTTCCTACGCTAAATCAGTGTAATTTAAAGGTTCAATGACTCGTAACCAAACAAGTGGGTTGCTTTACAAATTGAAAGGAAACATTTCACTCCTGGTAATGCTGAACTGTATTCTTTAGAAAAAAAATTTAAAGGCTTTTTTTTTGCAAATTGATTTCCTCCGAAATTTCCATTTAATGAGAAATTTCCATTTTTATTCCCTCTCCAGAATGAACATAAATGCGGGAATTTCCCATAAGACATCCCGGAATGAGGAGATTTCTGACATTCATTTAGGAACTTGCAGAGGAAGAGCCAGTGATTATATTCCACATCTCAAAGATCTCCAACAATTCTGTCTGCTGAAGCCTCATGGTGTAACCAGCAATTTGAACCATTTACAAAAAATTCTGTACATTTTAGGTTTGCCACGAAATCTGAAACAAAACCAGTTTTCAACAGAAGGTTTTTGATGAACCAGAGACCCAAACTCCTTAGAGATTTTGAATAAATTGTTCAACATATTTACTTTCTAATGTAATTCAGACATCATTGCACAGTCTGTTATATAGTAATTGAGTTTTTAAAACATCCCAAATGCAGCAATAATTCTAATTTTCCAAATATAAACCTGTGCTGCTCCAACTATAATTCTGTTCTGCACATATATTTCACAATCTTATTTTAGACATGCTGCAATTAACACAGAATTGATCACATTATTGCAGCCTAAAGCATGGCCAGTAAGAGAAATCTAGAAAAAATATCATGGAAAAATGTAATTATTCTTTGATGTTTGACACTACGGTTAATGTTTCTTTCTGGTAATAGTCCTATAATTGTTTATTTGCATAATCTGTGCTACAAATACTTTGTTTACTTCTTCATGGAGGTAAAACATTAATTATTCCAACAGCTTAAACTGAATTATAAATGTTATGATATTCAAAACTTATGACAGCTTACCAAGTTTGTTTATTTATAAACAATAAAAATCTATACATTATATTCCAATTACTGATACGTCCATTCTTCCTGGTTAATGAAAAAAAATATATAAGTGTATATAAGTAATCTAATCTGGATATTTTGATGCTAAATTTTTTTCAGAAAATTATATGCTTCATAAAGATATTATGTTATGATGCCTGAGAACACACTCTTTGGCAAAGGGATGCTTTTTATTATAAAATTTATTTATTCAAAAGATTTCTTAGGAATGGATGTGACAAAACTATTTTAAAATTAATTTACTCATGGACTTTTAAAAAAACACTGAACTAGTAACTTGCACACATATGTAGTTTGCATTTATTCTAAATCCAGTATCAGCCTTTAGGATCACAAAGAAACATTTGACATTTATGCTACAAGATTTGCTTTACTTAGTTACATCTGTTCTGCTCTGCTTTATGTCAGATTAGCACAGCATATCTCTTTCACGGACAGCATGTCATTACCAGATAGTAACTATACAAAGTTTTACAGCATTTAAGTATAAAAAAACTTCTAAAAGGTTGTGGTGGTTTTGTTTGTTTGTTTGGGTTTTTTTTGTTTTGTTTCTTTCTTTTTTTTTTTTTAAGTCATGAGCACCTGCTATAAAAGAACAAAAGAACATAAGCACTTCTAACTACTTTCTTCATGATGAAGGCAGTAAAAACACAGTTGCATGGAAATAGTTACCAAAAATTTTGCAGTGTATGTAAATTACAAACTCATTTCAAATTGCCACATATAATTAACTCTGTTCATTAAAATCTAACAAAAAGAGCCTATATCCTTTGCAAATTCCGCATGAGTGCAGCATCCTAACCATTGCTTTTAAGAAAGTACAAGCCAACTTTTCAATTGCAGACTTCAGAATAAATGAAAGACTATTTTAAAAGCTGATCACTCACCTTCATGGATTTTGAAAAATTCAGGTAAACACAAAATAAACATGGTAATTATTCCTAGTGCTAATCTGAAGACTACTGGTTTTCTCAAAAGCAAGCACATGTCACTGAAGCACTCCCATCTAGCATAGTGATGGTAACTTCCTTCCTGGTTTAGCTTTTAACTTAGTGCAGCCATTATGCAAAATAGCATCTATTCATTTCCTCTTCTTATAAAGACTTTGCTTTTTACTTTTCACTACACTAACTTGCAGAAAGCCACAGTCTGTTCTTACATGGACATGGATGAGGATGATTCATTAAAATGTGATCAAGATAAAATTCATGTACCACAATGACAAGAAGAAAAAAAAAAAAACAAGCAACCATTTTATATGTTTGTGGTACTTTTGCTTTAAGAACCCCTTAATAACCACTTTCATATACCTGCTAAACACTAAATGTGGAGGAATTTTGTTCTCATTTGGCCAAGTTTTTTTAAAAATGAGTCAGACCCTCCTTATAAAAATGAGTCAGAACCACATGAGTCAGTTAGGGGGATTTTATTGTTTTATTTGTATATATTTGCATGGGGCTAGGTGGAAGATAATGTTATGTAATAGAGAATCTTACAGACTTAAATAGATTATTGATTTGATCATTATAATCTAAAGTTTTTGATCGGGCAATCAGTGGTATACTAAGTACAATGAACTGAGGATGAGTTGTTCATATCACTGCTGTATTCTTGAAAGATGACAGATGTGTTGCCAATCTGTCAAGTGTCTTCAGTTTGCATTCTACTATTCTTTACACTACAAGAAGACTGGATAGAGCCTTTGCTATTTCTATACATCATAGGCACAATTTTTCAGCTAAACTTTCCAGTTAAAAGCATTTAATTTTGAGAACCACCATGATATTCTATAAATTTTTCTTATAGATGAGACTGCAAAGAACATTTCTGAAATGTTCTGAATAAAAGTACTCTGAATAATGCACATGTAAAAACAAACAACTTGACTCAAATATAGAGAAGTAACAGTATAAAGTATTTCATTAATTCAGAAAGATGTCTTTTGAAGTATTTTTCCCACAAGCCATTAAATATTGAGTACTACCCAAACAAAGTAATACTGTTGAAATTAAAATAAGAAATGCCCTACAAACTTGAAATGCTTGTCATCTAGTTATCTCAGAAAATGAGTAAGGCAAGTGGAAGCAAATGCAGTATTCATTCTATAGAAAGAGTCCTAATGAAGCTGTAGCGAACATAAATTTATTAAAATGATATTTTTAATGTAGCACTTTCATGCAATGAAAGCAATGGAATCAAAGCAAAATTAACTCTGATTTTTTGACAGTATGGTATAATAGAAGCAATAGGATACAAAAAAAATCATAGGTATGAGTTTAAAAGGAAAATATTATGCAATTTATGTCATCCATTAGTAATTTAGCTCTTCTTTGTTTTTGCTAATTTGCATTGCCCCTTAATAATCTTCTGCATCAGTTACTTATATTTTCCTGGTTTCAGTGTTGTATGGTGTTCACCCAGAAGAAATGGAGAAAATACTAGAAAAGAGCCGGAGGACTTTTCAAGTACTATATGTATCAATCTCTTTCTGATACAGACTCTCAGATGGTAATGCCCAAGGGCAGAATAGATATTGCCCTACAGGATTCCACCCAAGCTCAGGCTGATATGGTATGAACCTGTGGAATACATTGAGCATCAGATGCTACAGAAGGTGGCTTCCAAGAACTCTGCAGTGAGCTGATGGGGCATATCTACTTTAGGGTTATTGTGATGGCAGATTTTAGGTTTGTTTCTGAATTCAGAGTTGGTGATCTGTCTGCACACCCCTCAAGGACGCCGTAAACTTTAGACGCTACTACCTTTGGGCAGTTCTGTGTGTGTGTGTGTGTGTGTGTGTGTGTGAACTGGCTGAATCAGGTGTGTGTGAAGCCTAGAAAACATGAGCTTTCTTTCTTGGGGACAATCTCCCCTCCACCTAACTAGTAATTTTTACACAGCTGGAACAACTAGCTTCTTTGAAACCTCCATCTTTCTGTCAAGTTTAGTTGAAACTGGCTCAGTCGTTTAATGCCAGCCGTGATGACAACTGTCAGACAGGCGAAGCGCACAGCCACGCAGGCCGTATTTCCGTGCAGAACGAGGCCCAGCAAGCGCTGTAGATCGCATTACTGCATCAAACCTGCACCGCCATGCCTCAGCGGTGGCCTCCTGCACCCCTAAATCAGTTTGAGCGGTTGAAGGTGCATCTGGCTGTCACACAGTCTATTAATTCGGAAAATTATCAGCCTCTGGATGGCAGCGGTCCCTGGTAAGGCGTTGTGCGATGAGGGCGGGAAAGGCTGTGTTTGCACATGAGGCAGTTAGGACCGGCTGCCTCAGCACCGAGTACAGGGTCCTGAGAGGAGGCGAAAGGCTGCGGTGTGTATAACCACAGGTTAATTTCTCTGTAATGGGGCAGCGGGCAGCTACGGAAATGTTGGGCTTTGTGCTTTTGGAAGAACGACAGACAGCCAGCGACAGGACGAGACGAACACCGCCTCCTCTGCCGCTCCCCCTGCCCCGCCGGCAGGGGGCGCGCGGCGCGGGCGGCACCGCAGCCTGAGGGGAGCGGCCCCCGCCCCGCCCCGCCGCACGCGGCCACGCGCCGCTGCCGCCCCGGGGCCGGGGGCGGGGCCTGGGGCAGGGGCGGGCCCACGGGGGGCCCCGCCCCTCCCTGGCCGCCCGAGCGCAGGGAGGGGCCGGAGCGGGGCCGCGGGGACGCGACAGCGGCGGGCGGGAGCGCCCAGTGCCCGCGGCTCCCGACGGAGCGGGAGCGCTGGCGGCCGCCGGGCGGGGCGGGAGGAGAGGGCACGGGAGGGGACGGGAAAGGGTGCAGGGGCCTTCCTTGCGATTTTTTTCTTTCTCCGCCCCCTCCCAGCCGCGCCCCCTTCCCGGACCGTGAGAGGTGAGAAGGGCGGTGGGGGCTCGGCAGCGAGGGGAGGGGGCCGCGGCTGCCGGGATGGGGAGGAGAAAGCGAGAAGGAGGAGGAGGAGGAGGGCGAGGGACGGCGCTTGCGAGGGCTGGGGGCGGGTTCGCCCTCACCGCCGCAGGGCTCGCTGCGGCCGCCGCCCGCGGGGGCCGATGCCCGGTGCCCGGGCTGAGCGGGGCCCGGCGGGACAGCGGCGCTCGGCGGGGCAGTGCCGGCGCTCGCCCCAGCGGGGCGGGGCGGGGCGGGGCGGGACACGGCGGCGGGGCGGGACACGGCGCGGGGTCCGGTCCCGCAGAGACGGGCGGCCCCCGTGGCTCGGTTCAAAGCGGCGACCTGGCAGAAGTGCACGGACAGTCGGGGCTCTCGGGGGCTTAACCCCGTGTCTCTTAACCTTCACCATCACAGTATGAAATAGTGGAAAACGTGGGGGGTTTTTCTTTTTTTTTTTTCTTTTTCTTTCTTTTTTTTTTTTTTTTTTTTTAATTTGAGACTGGTTGAAAAGGTTAGAACAGCAACTGACTGCCAACTCACTACATGGGGAGCGGCGTTATTACATAGGGAGCAAAAAGAAGTTTAAATGTTGAACGTCAAAGAGCTGCTGATTATATACATTACTGGTTTATGTTTTTCCTTAAAGCGTTTTTGTGGCTTAGTGCTTTGAGCTCGGACTGGTTGAGCTTCGTGAGCGGCGGGGCAGCCCATCTGAAGCCCAGCCGTCCGGGGCTCGTGGTCGGCTCTTTAGGCAGTAATGTCAGAACAGTAAAAAGGGAAGGCTTGGCTTTGTTCCTTTATTTTACTTAAAAGGTGATTATGAAATTACATGATCTAAACTCCAAATACAGTCATCTTTTGAGGAAAAAAATATTGCTCAGGTCTTCTACGAGCATGAACAAGAATAAAAATTTGAACTCATGGTAATGCTGGTGTAGCTTTTCTATCTAGACAAACTCTATGTACTGGATGGGTGGATCCTTTTTAAAAACAGAACACATCGTGTATTTTCATGAGCAATTCATTAATTTTCCCAGAAATAATCTCATAATTTCTCATAAAGGTATTTTTGCCCGGGGGTTTCCAGGGGCATGTGTGGATTTTTATTTATATATATATATAAAAAGCAAGCAGCACCCTCTTCCTGAACTTCATAGGTGCATTCCTGATAGGACAGATTGCATTCCCATTTTACGGTTTTCCTGTTTTCCCCTTGCTGAACAATGTTAAGGAGCATGAAGCAGGATAAAACCTAAATAATAAATAATAACCCTAACCTGAGTCAAATAGTGTCTTCTTCTGCCATGTGTCATCTTCACTGAACCATCCATCCCTAAGTCATGTCCTCTGCATGGGCAGGTCCACTACCAAAGGCAGCCTGTTTACACCATGGCAGTAGACTAACACATTCGGTTTCACAGAAATGCATTAACTGCTAGTTTATAATAGAAAAGAATTTGAGCAAAGATGAAGAAAATCTTCCGTTAGACCATTATGGTCAAACTGTACTTGCAAGCTGTTGCTAACAATGTCAATTCATATTGGTGGACTTGTTCCAACTCTGGACTTTTGTATCACCTGTGCTTTTAAAAAGATTATTGTTCGCTTATTTTTATGTCTTGTGGTTTTGTAAATATAATTCAGTGTTTCATGATATGGTAAAAGAGGTTACCTAATCACATATAACGTGACCCAATAATAAAAGTTTCTACAGCTCTTAAGAAATATTGCATGATTTTATGTTTCCCTTACAAAATTCTTACAGTTTCCTTCTTTCCATAGCAATTAAATTGCTTTTCTTTGCAGCAGTCTTACCAAGTAGAAAAGTGCAGAAGTTACAAACCTGACTGTCCACTGCTTGCTTTTTGTCATAAGAACAGAATCTTTCATTCAAAGTTCCCAGCGGGGCAGTGTATTATTTACACATGTATTATTTGGCTGCGTGGCCTTAAAAACAGCCATATGGGAGAGATGAGGTTATGTGCTCCAGATGCAAGAATGAGGTGGTATTACCCTTCAGAGATCTGCATGGTTCTTGAAGCTAGGAAGAAAGATCAGACCGTGAGAGGTTACATATTAGGTATCACATTATGTGTGCAGGTTTCATGTAAGGCTACTTTCTTTCATTTCCATGTGCATATAGTAATTTGTTTGGTGCTAAGCCAGAAGGAAACACATACTATTTCAGCAGGCTAGATTTTTTGAGTAGAGTCTTAACTTTGATAAGAAAAATTTTAGTGGCATGTAAATAAGTAGGTAAGGTTAGAGAACCACTGTAACAGTAAGTGATTTTTTATAGAGCTATTCCATTGAGGGAAGCATGTTTAGTGGTGGTGCTTGGCTTTATTCACCCATGCAGTCAGTGTTACTCTTTGGCACCAGTGTTCAGCTTAAGTGCTTCACGTGGCAGATCAGTTCTTCACTGCTTTTCCTTTCTAGGAAGGGAATCGAAGATAAGGGTGACAGTGGACTAAGGTTCAGCTGCTTGTTTTTTTTCGATAGGTACTGTCTTTGTAAACTAGTGTTTCTTGAGAGATTACATATTCACATTTCATATTAATTTCCCCTCTTTTTTACAAGTCTTTGTTGATGGGTATGTACCGTGAAGTTGTGGAAGGAACTGGGGTGATAGTTGTGCACTGACACACTTTTAGCATCTTCCTGTCAGTAAGTGTAAGAATCACAAAACAAATTGAAAGAAGTTCTGTCTGAACAGAGTAGGGAATCTGCTTTTGAGATGATTCCTTTTTTTTTTTTTCCTCCCCTCCAGTGGGTGTTTTTCTGCCTCTAGATTTTTTCCTGCTACCTCAATTTTTTTTGGAAGGAGGAAGACAAATGGAACTAGATGATTCTTTGAACAACTAGAACTTGATATGATTCCAGTGTTATAGGTAAGTATTGTATTTACTCAGTTCTAAGAGTAGATGTTGTTACAAGGAATGTGATTTTTAGCCCACAAGATCACATAATCTTCCTTACACCTAAATTTTTTTTTTTTTTTTTTGTCTTATATAACACATCTTGTAAGGGCTTCTTTCCAGCAAGCATGCAATAAGCAGCAATGACTTTGCTCTTCTCTGGGCTTCACATGCTAGTGTTTGGACCACTTTTATGTGATTTCAACACTTGTGCTCTTTATCAAAGCATACTTTATAGAGGACTGCCAGCATTACTGTAAAGTTCAATTTTGTTATTTTCAAAATGAATGAGAAGCCTTTGAATCTTTTAATCATTATAAGAAAAACAGGAGAATTGATGCTGAGTCTGTTAGAGAAAATACTGCTTTATAGAAATTCTTACGAACCAAGGCCCACCAAATGCACAATCAGATCTCATTGCTCCAATAATGCTGACTGTGTTTCGCTTTATTTCATTTTTTTAGTGGGAAAGTAGTAAGACTGTTCCAAGTGAAAGAAATTTTCAAAGGGAGTAGCTTTGACATTTGCACAAAGGAAAAGGATAAAAGAATGTTGAAAGCATGAATACATGCAAGAATCTAACTTTATATGAACTCTCTATAAAGTAAAATACTGCTGGGAAATAAGTGCTAAAGGTGACAAAAGCAATCCAATTAATTTAGAAATACTAGGTTTTACTAAGGTGAAAAAATTTGCTTTCTCAACTGTGTGATCTCTCTGCTTTGGGACTGTTGAAAAATTCCATTAGAATTTACTCATGTGACACAAATACAGAAGAGAGATGGTCTTTCTCCCTGTTCATGATATGATCAGTCTCATTGTTTCCCTCAGTCAATCTATATCCTTGTTGGTATCTTCCACTACAGATGATATTAACACTTTCATGAGCTTTAAAAATTAATAGAACTGCTGAGGTTCCTCAGAAATGGCTTTGTGGACAGGCTTTGTGTTTTCACTGCTTTGCAGTAATTCAAAATATGGTACCTTCACCTACCAAAATAGCCAACCTCCTCCAGGCTGTCAGAATTTGTGCAGACTTGACCAGCACCCTTTCTACAGTGGTCATGAAAGTTGAAAGGGATTTGAAACAAATGCCAAAGGGTACGACAAAGAGAAGGAACTGAAAAGGTTGAGCACTATGGGATATATCTTTATTCCCATCTTACTGCAAGGTAGAAAGACTAATTATCAATCAGGGGTGCTGATTTTAATTATGTCTAATGGACTTTGCTGGCATTTTTCCAGAGGACAAATTTCTGTAAAGTTGATTATTGATTTTAATCTGTTCAGAGGGATCCTTTGCCAATTAATTACCTCTTCCGGCAGTTCTAAGTGCAACTGATGTTAAAAATCCTGATGTCTTCCATAACAACAGGATATACTTGAAAGAAAAAGTTTTGAGTGGTAGCTTGGATTCTTCCAAGAACGTCCATCAGTTTTCCAAAGTAAGTGGAAGACTGTTCACAAAATTGTACAGGATGTTTTTGTAAAACACTGAAATTTAAAGTAGACTGAGTAGTGGCTTAATTTCTTTGAAAATGCCTGTGGATAGGCTTGTGTCGCTGCCTTAGCGGATGCTTTTGTCAAATAGCAGGTATACATTGTATTGACTCTATTGAAAAAAACTTAATAAAGGACAGTGATGATATGATCTGTCTAGAACAGATTTGAGTTCATTTGGGTGGAAGTAGTATCATTCATTACAAGTAAAAAAATTCACACTATTCTGGGACTTACTGTAGCCTCGATCTCAGAACCAACAGAACTTGTCAAAATGAGGCTGAAGCCTTAAAACAGATTAAATATTCACAGCACCTGGCTGTGTCATATGATACATATTCATCATGTAGAGTAAGACAAGACTCAAATATGAGTCTATTACAGTAACCTGAACTGTAAAAAATACAAATAGTCATATGGCTGAATTAGCAAATTGGTTAGAAGTTTACAAGGAGCATGTATGTGGTGAGGAGATGTAGGAGAAGTTCATAGGAAGATGAGATTTTTATCAGTGGTTTTGATGGTTGAATTGTCTGCAAGCAAGTTCTCGTTAGCAGAGTAGATGTTTTATGTTGACTTTTCCATGAAATAAGCTATTAGCCTGAGAGTTGCTGTGAAGCATTTTATGTCGGTTATTCATTAGATCCCTATGCATTTGTCTGGTAGATGGATAAAATGTATTCTAATATTCTAAAAATAAATACTTTTGAATATTAAATGATCACTTCATCCTTGCCAAAGATGAAACCGAAGTTTAAATCTTGCTCTTTTATATGCAGTATGGGAAATTATATTTTTGAATGTAAATGTAATCACAAGCTTTTGCATTCAAACTATAGTGAGTGCATTAAGGAGGTGGGGCATTTCATAATGTTATCATAGCTTGATATGGCTTGGCAAGATCTTCACCAAGCACCATAGCATTTTAAACTCGGAAGTATTTTTCAAGGAAATAAAAGTAATTAACTAAAATTGGTCTACGAGTTTATAAACATGTGGGCAGATCAAGTGATAAGTAATAGAACTTCACTTTGTTCCTCCTCTCACTTCCTGATAGTGATTGTAATTAACAAATACAAACTTAAGTTGCACCTTTGCATAAGAAATTGTCTTATGGTTCAACTGAAGAACAATTGTACTTAAACCAGATTAAGTGATAGTTTTCAGTGAATATTCAAACATTATTATTGTTTGAAAACTTATAAGCTCAATGAATGAAAAAAAATTTTTACAAATACTGAAAGCTATGTAAAGAATTGTTGGAACTTTGAACTAATAGAGAAGAACAATGGACAAATAATTGCAGACCATCTAAATCTGAGGAGAGCTATATGCAATAGTACAATACATGGTTTAGTATTTATCTTAAGAAACTGCTAGAGTTGATGTGAGAGAATGGAAAAAAAACATATTCTAAGCAAATAATTAATGTTTTTTTATAAATTATAATTTTCTCCTGACAGTTCAGCAATCTGGATTCAAGACTTTTCCCTTTTGTGAGCATATTACTTCAGTAATGGACCTTGTGCCCCTGGGCTATGAGTGCCAATAGTTCTTCCTGGCACTTTGTTTATATTGCTGGTGTCTAGTTCTTGCTCCTTGTGCAGAACAGGAAACATTTAGGGGTTCCTTTAAAACCAGGGGTAAAACAACTAAGATGGAATCCGTATGCTGTTTAGGATAGCTGAACAGTTAACTCTGCAAGTACTTCAGTGATTTAAAGCTTTAATAAGTTATCAGATTTCTGCCATTGTTGCCTCTATCCTTAAGCTCATTTCAGTTTTACACAACCATGGAAAGGTAAGAGCTGAGAGCTGTGTTTGAACAATCAGTCAGCTTTTGTGTTGATTTCTGTTCTACTTTGTTTATAAATCCTGAGCTTATGCAATATGTAGCCACCCAGGCTAAGGCAGTTGTGCATACTCAGAAGAAAAAATAGGCAGCTTGTGAGTATGTAAGTTCCCCAGGCAAGTTTGGTTTATGTCTTGTGGTTTAGTCAGTTCTTCCCTAGTAACATTTCTGTGTAGTTGCCAATTTTAGTCAAACTCTGACTGAACGGAGCCCTTGTTGCATTTAAATTCCTGAAATGTTTTGAAAATACAGGTAGGTAGGAAAAGCCAAATAAGTAATACGATTTGACCTGCCAGCTGATGAGACTGCCTGTTATGATCCGAATAAGACAACGAATTTGCTTGTCCTGCCTCTTCTAGTACTAGGCAGGGAGGGATACGTGGGGGATAAGGGAGACTACGTGAGGTGAAACATGCAGAAGAACTGTAGTTATTGTCAGAAGAGTTTGTAAAATAAGTCATAGTGGGGAATCTGAGATTACTTTCGGATGAAACTGTGGAGACAGAATAAAGAACTTAAGAAGCCAGTTTTCTGATTGTGGTTAGAAATACATGGTGACTTGATGCATAGCTTAACCTGAGATTTATTAGTATCCAAGTATAGAATTGAAAGTTATTTTCCCTTATGTGCCTCAGATACATACTATTTTAGCAACATTGATCCAGACAGTAGACTAGTTTTGTTTTAAAGTGAAGATAGTTAAATATACTGCAATTTGTTCTGCTTTTTTTTTTCCTGGTAATACATCCTTGAGCCAAATCACTAGTAAAATCAATGGAAGCCTTTAGTTAACATCTCCAATTTAATCATCTTGCTTTTACAACTTTGTGAAGCTTATTGTAACACGAAAAATTTATCATCAAGTTACAATGCTTGTAATAAAAGCATATAATACAAGGCATTGTATTCTGTCCTCAAACAGGGTCCCCAAGAGCAAGTTGCCCGGACAGCTTTTGCCTCTCTCTAAGGATGTAGATCCCACAACCTTTCTGGGCAACCTCTAGTCAGTTATCCTCACAGTAAAAAGGTTTTTCCTCATGTTTAGATGTTGTGTTCTGGTTGTTGCCTATTGATTCTTGTCCTGTCACTGGATACCCCTGAAAGAGCCTTTCCTCCATTTTCTTTGAACCTTTGTTTCAGATATTTATGCACATTGATGAGATCCCCTGAGTCTTCTCTAGGCTAAATAGTCACAGCCCTCTTAGACTTTAATCAGACAGGAGAGCTCCAGGCCATCCATCATTTTAATGGACCTTCTTTGCACTCCCTCTCCAGTATGACCATATCTCATACTGCTGAATAGAGGGTGGATCACTCCCTACCTTCACTTGCTGGCAGCACTCCTAATGCAGGCCAGAGGGGCATTAGCCTTCTTGGCTGCAAGGGCACACTACTGGCTCATGTCCAGCGTGGTGACCAGCAGGTCCTTTCCTGCTAGGTGCTTTCCTGCCATTTGCCCCATGGTGTGGGGTTGGTCCTTCCCAGATGCAGGATTTTACACTTCCCTTTGTTGAACTTCATCGAGTTCGGAAGACTGATATTGCTAGTAAAGACTGAGGGCATTCAATATGTCAGCCTTTCCCATATCCCATGTCACCAGGGCATTCAGCAGCAGGCCCGTGTACAGAAGACATTGCCTAGACATCCTTTCTTATCTGGGTACCTACGCAAGTCCTTCATGTTACCTATGATACCTCTTCTGAGATTCAACTCCAGGTGGGCAAATGGTGGTAGAAATCTTTATATTGAAAGGACTTTTATGAGAAGTCCTGTTTGACATCTGCAATGTTATGTACAATTGGGTTCTATAAATGTAAGTCCAACATTGCTTCTTAAAACAGAAGTTGTTTTTCATATTTATGAGACATGATTTGCATAAACATTAATCTTGATACTTAACAAATTTTTATATGATTATTATAAAGCATTCTGCCTTTTAATGTGATGATTGTTGGTTTTATACTTTGACCATGTCTTTTGCCTTTCTGTGGACCCTGTTTTCTGCACCACTGCTTTTGAGTTGCAAAAATCAATTGCACACAAGGAATTCCAGATGAGATCACACAACTTGTTTTATAAATATGTAATAAGATATGATGTCCTTATATATTATCCCTTATGCAACTTAAAGTTTCATTTGGAGGGTGAGTTTAACTGAAGCTGCTAATTAAAGAAGTCCTCACTGAGAGAGAAATAAGTCTCTTAAGGTGTTTTTTTGGTGTTAAAAGATTCATTTAGAATGTTCAAGTCTGTGTCTTGAAATGCTTTGCTTCAGTAGCTGTGGCATTGCGTAACTTCACATTTAAATACAGTGTAAACTTTTTGCCCACGCCTCTGTGTATTTCTCTTAGAAGTTTGTGTAGTCTGGCATGAAGTACTATGTTGCATTACCTAATCTTGCAAATCTGCTTCTTCATTGTTTTTTTTAATGTGTCATAACCTGGTGGGTTTTTATACAGTGCCTAATGTAGAACTGTGAATACTGGGGTTTTTTTAGCAAAAAAAAATCCACTCTGCTGTTGACAATGTTGGTAGTGTTATCCTTTACCCTGTTTTCTGTGAGTTTTTGAGGCAATCTTAATACTTCATGCTGCTGTCTTGGAAAAATATTAAAATATTGTCTTTAGTTTGCCCAGCAGGTCTGCCTCCGAAAGGAAACTATCTCCTTGTTAATTTGTTTTGATTTGCCTCAGTCTTTCAGACCGTCCTTTATGGTCTTTCATAACTGTATTAGGCAATACCTTCCTAAACTGGTTCAAAAGAATGGCTTTGCTTTCAGCAGGATGTCTTTAAATGTCTGCAGAACAGTGTTTTTGTCACCACTATTTCTTAACAGTGACATTTCTGAAGGAGATGATTTGTGCTGGACTGTTACTGTCTCTAGACTGATGACTACCTTGTTTCCACTAGAATTGGTGCTACCAGTATTCTGGAATGGGTGAACTGGCAATCTTTTGCTTGTCTTCACTTTGTGTGTTGCTACTTGACCCTTTTAGTACAGAAAACTGTTTTGAGAGAATAGCCCTTCACACTGTTGTCCATTTTGTATTACATGTAAGTTTTAACTTAAAAACAGTATCTGACCTGATGGATTAGGGTGCTCATTTCTTGAGAGTGAATAAGCTTACTGTGCTGTTTACCTAGGAACAGCACTTCACTGTAGCTGTACTTGTACATGGTGCAGTCCCTGATGGTGCTTCAGCATTAATTGAATAAAGCAATGTTGTTTTAATCTTAAAGAAATACAAATGTCTTGAATCACACCTTCTGTTGTGTGTTATCTAACAGTGTAGTCTTGTATTACATGTGGAAATCTCTTGTTCCCCACCCCACCCTTAGCTGAATAGAATAAACTGCAAACCAGGCTGTTGTTCTGTACAGGTATTTTCATGCTATTTTTAAACTGACTGCTCCCTCCTGTTTTGAGGGAAATATACAATGCAAAGCGGCAGAAAGTTGTGAGGAAGTACCAGTAATTTAGCTACAGCTCATTTCTACCAGTCAATGAATTTAAGTATGTAAAGTCAGTAGCTGTAGGATGTTTCCCTCTCTTTCTCCTGAATGAACTGTGCCATAGCTGCTGATGGAAGGCACTTTTCACATAAGTGTAAACCAGAAATGTTTGCATTTATATAAAACTTTGGGATAGGAAGTGAATTTTGTTTTATAGAATCATGAAGCATTAATATAGCAACCTTCCTGAATTCTTTGCTGAGCTATTTCTGTAACTTCGGGTTTGGAACACAGGAACAGGGAAGAAAAAAAGAAAGTAAATATTTAATACTTCTTCTAACATTGGTGTAGTTATAAGCAGAATTGCAGTTTGAAGTTCGTCTATAGCAGTTTTCTTTGAGCAAGCAGTTAATGCCTCAAATTAATATCTTAAAGTTTGGAAATCCCATTTTAAAAAGAAAAAAATGACAGAAAAAATGTTACCATGAAAAGTAGTGTTGAAATTTAAATCTTAAAAGTGCCTCCAAAAAGTATTCCCTGTACGCGTTTGTTTATTTGAAAACTAGATTAATTTCCTTCGGCAAGAAAAAGGAAAAATCACAATCAACAAAAGCACTAGGCCTTATTATTTAAATAACAATATTTCCACATTTCCCAGTGATACACTCTAAATATGAAGTACACCTTCCCTCAAAATGTACAGTAGAAATATCTAAAGACTAAAATAGTTTAAATTTATCTAGTTATGATGGATTGCAATCTACCTTTAACTCTTTTATAAATAAATGTATATCATATCAGAGAATATCAGTGTAGTAAATGTTTTGGTTAGTAAAAAATAATAAAAAGGTTTTTATCTCTGTGCAGATAAACTGTCTTAAGATTTGGAAAAGAGCAATTTCTAAAGCTGTCAGGCTATGTTCTTGGTGTTACCTATTTACACAGTTGCAGATTTAACATACAGCATTTATTTAGATGTTTCTTTTTGTTCCCAAGCCAGAATCTGGGAAACTGTCGCCTACTGGTAACTGCAGGGATTTTTAGCTTTGTGAAGCTCTTCATATGAGAGAAGTTATGTGCTTAAATGTTCAGGTGTTCTACTTGAAGGAATATCAATCTATTCAATTAAAAATCAGAGTGCTCAAAGTTGTTTTCAGAGTAAACTTACACAGCCTCGTTAATAAGAACAGAATTATGTTCTCAAAGGTGACAGTGTACTTATATTTGAAATGTTATTTTGATTCACCACAAAATAGAAACTGCAACAGTGCCCTAAGGTCAGAAAAAATGGGTATGAGCGCTGTTTTCTCAATAAATGCAAACTTTTGCCTTACTAGATGAAAAGATATTTCAGAGTCCTTGCCAAGTCTGTATATACTGTGCTTGAGTAAGATGGGTTTTAGAGCTTTCTCAGAAATGTGTTAGTGCCTTAGAAGGATGCGTGATGGGAGGCCATAGAGAGTGGGCATTAGGATTTCTGAGCTTCAGTCATCAGATGAGGTGTCCACAATCAAGTCTGGGTGATCCTAGTCAGTGGAAGTCCTAGCAGTCCTTGTTTGAGATCTCCTCAAAAGTCTGTTAACTCCTGGCTGGGGATCTGATAAAAGATATCACATTATTCATAGTAACAAAGATTGTCCAGAACAAGAGGCCCTCAATTATTTCTGAGGAATACTGTCAATTTGAACTGAAGAATTAACTGGCACTTGTCTTATCTTGTCATCTATAATACAAATGTTCCTATGAAACAGAGAAACATTTTAGATATTTATGCAGTCACTCTTAGAATTGTAATTTTGAGAATATGTAGAGGAGTGAGAGTTTTTTGAATCTACAGAAATGAAAGAAAATAGAAAACAGTCTTGTGGTTTGGTCTGTTAAAACTACGGGACATTTTGTTTTCTAATCTCTGTTAGAGTCCATAGCTTCACAGCCAAAGAAAAGCCATAACTGGGCTGTTTTTGCCAGTAGATCAATGAAAAGTGCTGAAAAAGCAGTGGAATCGCAAATCTACCACTGTCTTAGTAGACTTGTACTGGGACAGCTTGAATTTTAAACGAGTCTGTTATACAAGAATGTGAATCCAGGTCATCATTCCTGATGTATAATGGATTTACCATACTATCAGAAATAAAGGTATTTAAAGCTTACTTTTTATAGTTAAATGGATAATTAAAATACTTGTTTGATGAATGCTAACAAAACCACCAGTTGCTTGTCCTATTTCTTTACCCTCGATGAACACCCAGCACCAGTACAAAACAGAAGGAGAGGATAAATTTTAAAAAAGCCATTTTGTTTTTACTTCTTAAGCCTTACTCCAGTTTCACTCAATTTGCAGTTACATAAATGATGCTATTTGAACACTACAGTTAAGCATTTAATAATTAGCTGTATGTGTACAAGATGAGCGGGGGCTACATGTCGGATAATTTTGGTTAAACATCCATACAATTTCATGCTAATATATTAAAACATTAATCCTTTCTTAAATATTTCCCTGTATTTCTGTGTTTAAATTAAATCCCCAGGAAGGATGGTAAGAGCTTTATAGATTTACCTACTTAATCATCTTGCATCTGACGCATCTTCAGCTTTTTTTGGGATATGCTGCAAAGATCTCAGTGTTTGGCTTCTGGTAGGCCAGGATGCCAGCAAGGTGCACACTCTGAAATGCGTCTCTGTGGAAACAGCTGGAATGCAATTCCTGTAGAAATGAGCTTTTGCTAGCATTTGTGAGAAGCACTTAGATAAATAACTGCACTCTGGGCAGTGATGGGTGAGCGTTCCAGGTTAAAACTAGCACTTTCAGCATTGTTTCCTCAGAAAAATAGTGTGATATTCTCCTGGCACTGAGTTTGAAACTGTGTGGGTTTGGGATGGTAAAATTTGGCACTGTTTAAGTTTTCATGTGGACTCTGCATATAGCCTGTTTTAAAAAATACTGCAGGTATCCTAATTACAAGATTCATGTTTTGGAGTTCATTATGTTCATCTGAGAGAGACTGGCTTTCACTTTTGATGAAAACTGTAGGGTGGTAAAGAAGCACTTCTTGTGAATTTGTTGTATATGTATCCTGAAGAGTTGAACAGACTAAATAAGTTGTAAAGTTTGAAAACATAGATCTCTGTATCAAGGACTGATAAAATCCAGTGACTCTTTTTTTATTCTAAACTTGTTATTACAATTTGCATGTGACTGAAATTAACCTCAGCATTTTATAACTAACTAGCTTCATATGTCAGAGAGGAAATAGGCTGGTTTTCATAGGAACTGTAAATTGGTCATCCTGTATTTTATGCTTTGGGCTTTCTATTCCTCATTTGAGTAGAAGCTTTTGCTGGATATTTTAAGATGTTATGTAAATTCCCAGAGGGAGTTCTGTCTCAAAAGTATGCATCTCTTTTTCACTGTTCCATCTCGGTACTTCTAACATGATGTCTAACAGCTGATGATTAGAAAGAAGCCTTTGGAGCAGTCGTCTTATATTGTTTATTTTGCAGGGGTTTATTGGGTGTCTTGCAATGACCGATTGGCTTTTTCTTGCTTTCTGTTTCAGTGATGTGTAAGTGAATGGAAACCATTAGTTCATTTCAGATAGAAATTTTCAGTTACTGCAGACCTAGATTTTAATCAAAGCACATCAAGATGAAAGGCTTTATAGCCTCCACTACTCGTCCCTTGAGCCTTCCAAGGCTGTTCTTGTCCTCTTTAAGTTAGTTTATGTCCTGTAATGGGAAAAAGAATTATTTACAGTACAGCTTCTCCCCAGCATAATCAGTTATCTTTGGGTTGGTTTTAATTATTCTCTGTAAATTTATTTTTTAGCAGTGTAGAAGGAATTTAATTTGATTTTTGAAGTTTTTCCCCCTCTGTAGTAGCAAGAGTTAACAGAATAAGAGAGAGATTTTAAGACACAGTATAGTTTGCTGTCATTTGTGGTTTAAGCAAAGGGGGTGGTATTTAGCTCTTGAAAGGGCTTTAATGAATATTGTTTAGTGGTTTTGAAACCTAATGGTCAGAGGCAGCATCAGAAACAGCCTCAGAGCTTTTAGGGTGAAGTGATTACCATTTTTCCTGATGGAGGTGATTGTTTCACCTCTCTTATGTCAGCGTTTTTCACTGTCTTTTGCCTTTTGTTTATATTCAAATGACAAACCGTTAAAGAAGCCTTTTTTGTGTGATTGCAATGCTTTTTCCCCTCCTTCTGTAGAAAATCTGCCTGCCACAGACAGGCAGAGCATGTGTTTCTCTTGTCTTGGTTGGGTGCACAAATCTTCTTTTATGTGTGCTGCTTCTTACCCTGTTGCCTAGACGATCGCTGGCTTTCACTAAGAATGTCTGGTTCTCGTAAAGAGTTTGACGTGAAGCAGATTTTAAAAATCAGATGGAGGTGGTTTGGTCATCAGGCATCAGCCCCTAACTCCACTATTGAAAACCATCAGGGAGACTTCTGGAATAGAGGACAAAATGTAACAACTGGTGGCACAAAGTTTTTAGATTCAGGTAACTTACCTTTAACATCAGCTGGTTACAGAAGGTCCGGCCAACAGGATTTCCAGAATTCACCTCTTTGGCCAATGGCATCCACCTCAGAAATCCCTGCATTTGAATTCTCAGCAGAAGACTGTGGAGGTGCACATTGGCTTGACAGACAAGAAACAGATATTAGAGCAAGTGAAGAAGAAAATGAATCGGACAGCAGCTCGTGCAGGTTAATTATTACTTTCCTATTGCGAGAAACGTGTTTTCATTTCATGTTTGTAGTTAGCATGCATATATAGGCTAGCCTTTGTTCTGAACTAAAATGCTTCAGAAACCTAGCAGCTATTGTGCATCAGAAACAGAATATTAATTATAATCAGGTTCTGTGTCTTTACTAGGACCTTTTTAAAAGGCAGTCAGTGGGGATAAAGCTCAGACATGGATTCACTTGTGTTTTAAACAGTGTGCTAGTACATGCTACAATGAACAAGGTACTGTCCATTACATGGTAATGTTACAGAATTCTTTTTAGATTATTTTGAAGTTATACTGATTGTTCAGTTATGTCAGTTAGGAGAAGATTATGAAAGTGTAAGCTTCTTCTGATTTTGACTTCATGTTTCCATGTGTGTCTATAGTAGACAGAGAATGAACTGTAAAAAATACTTACACTATAAATCAAAGAAAAAATTTACATGTTGAAAGTCAATCAATTTGTGCTTTAAAGTGATTGTAGTAACCCATTTGGTTGTATTAAACTGTGCATCAGGCATAAAAAGAAAATGTTTCTGTTGCACCTGTAAAGATGCTTTGGTGTTCTTACACGTTGTTACTAAAGGTGAAACTGTAAAACTTGTTCTTGAATGAAAGTTGTTTTACAACAAGCAGTTGTTGTAAGTTAGGCAAGTTAATAACCTTTCTTGTAAAATATCAGTTAAATTATTTTATTTCATTTACTGCATGTCAGTCATTTTTCACTAAAAGCATTTTTAGTGTTTTGTAGTTCATGTAGTGCATAATAGCTTACCATTTCAGAAAATTTTATGATGTTTTCTTTCTCATTTTTAAGATAGCTTTGCACTGATGTGGCGTTTCAGAAAGTGTGACTACTTAAAATGGTACACTGTTTAATAAAGGCTATTAAGGACAGATTAATCTGCTTAAAGCAGTTTAGTGATTTTCTTTCCTTAGGAGAAGAATCAATTTAGTGCAAAGGCAAAGTAGTCCATAATATAAATATTATGTTTATTGTATATATGACCTTTAAAGATTCAAGGAAAGGAAGGAGAGTAAAGTTGTTTAGAAGTGAACACAGTGTATTTGCTTTTATCACTGTATGTCAAAATACTAGAATTACTGGGAAAGGAAATCCTACATACTGCTGCATCATAACAGCCGTCTCACCACGCTGCAACAACTATGTAGCTGTAAGTAACATAGAGAAGACATGCCATTTTAAATGACATTCAGATGTGAATTTTTAAACAGCTATGTCATTGGATATGATACAGGTATAACATCACCTTCCATTTCGGCAACATATATTTGTGATGGAAAAAGTATTATGTGCATCATTACCCCAGTTAGGATATTCTCCTCATAGCAAGGGAATCACTGTAGGGAAAAAAAAAGTGCAATTTTAAACCATAAATGTGTAGATTGAAAATTCTACCGCTTTTGGTCTTAATTGTAAGAGAATAATGTGCATATGGCAAAACTAATTTGTTTCTTTGTAGAACTGGAGAACTGTGGATATTTATTTAGGAGGTTTTAAGAAGTTTTGGTTTGTTTAGGTTTTTTTTGCAAAGAGTTGTATACTAGAGAAAATGCACAAAGGATTTGAACTTAGTAAATTGAAAATATCTTTTAAATTATGTTCTTAATCATGTATAGCATCTAGTGGGTTTTGTATTTCTGTTACTGTCTTCTAATTCATGCTCATGTTTACTTACATGCTTTAAAATAAATAATTTAGGTAAATGTTGAGTTCAGTGTCAGTATGAATTTAATATTAACAAATTTAATATGTAACTAATGGTAATGTAGGAACTTGCTTTGTGTTATCTGTATCTGTGTCTTATGGGGAGACTGTACTTAAATCATGTTTCATTCGTTTCGTTTCTTAAGAATGTATAAGTTCTTGGACAGGCTACATAATTCTGCTTAACACCCAGATTTTTTCTTATATTAAGAACTTAATTAAATGTTTTTCCTTTGTACTCTAAAATATGGCTTCTTATATGTTGACTCGAGGAAAAAAAATCCGTACCAACATTTTTGTCTATGTAGTTTTCAAAGAGGTTTTTTTTCCATATGAAAGCCCAGTTACGTCCTTTACAAATAAATTGTATGCATGAAAAAGTCCTTTTAAAAAAATCTTTTTCTAGAAGCTACAGAGTTACCTTACTTCTATGCTCCTCTGTAACTTACTGCCCAGTTACGAGCCCTAAAACCATGAAGTAACAGAAGCAGCTCTACTGCTTTGTTTGTATCAGTGTATTCCTCTTTGCCCTGTCATATAGAAGTAGAGCAGCGTTTAGATCAGGTCTTTGTCATTATGACATAATTTAGGTCATTATGTGATTCATTTAGAGGAGAGCTGCTGTCAAATTAATTTGGTGTGAGTATAGAGCTCAATTCCAAGTTTAGTACCAGATCCTTGACCACGGTTGGGTTTGAGATGCAGGCAGATCATTCAGATTCAAGAATCAGAGCTAGTCAGCTGTAATACTGTTCACGTCATGCTCCTATGTGTCATTTGTAAACAGCATTAGCTCAAATGGTCATTTACTGGGACAGAGAGTTTTGAATTCTTCCGCAGATTTTCATCCCCTTGATCTCCTCTATTGCTACTGTTTGTTAGCTGTCCTGCATTCCTGAGGCATGATCATCCTTTTGGATTTGTAGACTTTTACGAATTCACTAACAGCTGTGCAGACTCTTGTATGGAAAGTGTAAGCCTATTAGCATTAGATTTGTTTTTCTTTTTTTGTGGTGCCTTACCAGCAATCCACGGACCTCGAAGGCATGGTGGAGATAAAGCTAAAAATACCTAGAGCATACCTAGTGTGCAGTGTTGTATCTGGTTCATTTCATGCAGGTATTAAAATACTGGAATTACTTTATTTTAAATTGAACTTGGGAAATGTATTCAAATATAATATAAAATGCATATTTATATTGGAACATTAAATACAAGCAGGATTCCAGAATTCATCAGCTGTGTGATTGAACAGTTTAGTAAAATGTGTGCAATTATTTAAGGACAAGGTCTGAATGTACCAGGTGGTAGCAGCTTTGCAATATTGCTCTGTACGATCAGTCTTGGAGTTAGTATAACTTCCAGTCTGTCTGCCTCCCCACCCTGAGTTTTCAAGCAACAGAATCCTTTGATATGTCTTTTCTTTCACCTCAGACTCACTGACCTTTGAGGGTGTAAGTTCTTTAGGGATTCTCCCAGCTTGTCATTGCTGCGGCAAATGAAACTGGAAAAAGGTACATAAAACAGTTTGTGGAAGGAGGGGCATTTAAATTTTTCATATCTAGTCGCAGGGTAACAGGCACAAATAGCTTTTAAAGTGTTTGTTTTGGTTTGTTTTGTTTTCTGCAAATACCAGAACTATTGGGCTGTCTCTTTCATGTTCTCTTTATGGGCCACTGAACCTTAGTCTTTTTTTCCTTCTCCCGTTCCTTCTCCTGTTCCTTCATTATGGAAAATGGTGTGTAAGTTACTAGCAGGACAGGTATGGGATTGAACGTCTTTAGACAAGGGGGAGAACTAGGCTTGACTCTATTGTGTCCCAAATTGTGCTTTATTGGGGGTACTGGAAAACAGACACCACTGCAATTATTTTTCCATATTGAATGAGAGTGATAACTGAGTTCTGTGTGGAAAACCCGCAGTTTTGAGGCTGGCAAGAGCTCCAGTGAGGTTGTGATGCAGCAAGTGCTGGCTTGGAAAGCTTTTTCCTTTGTTGTCTTTTTCCATTCTATCTGCAAAACATTTTCTAAGGTTGTAATATAAATAAAATCCTGATGGCGTATATTTTTTAAAAAAATATTATTAATGGAGTTACTTTGAAGAATATGTGTTAAAATGTAGTTCAAACAAACAACCAAACAAAACAGAAAAGCCACAATGTATTAACCCAATGGAGAATGTGCTAAATTGTGATACAGACGTAGAGAATAATTTCCTAAGAATTTGCGTGTTGACCAGCGACCTGCTCTTTCCACTTCTGTTTTTGTTTTTCAGGGCTGCTTGTTAAAGAGTTACTTTCACTGAGTACTTCTTGCTCATTCCTTTGAGAATGCCACCCAGCTGGGCAATATAATGTTGACCGTGGTTACATGGTTACATATCGGAATGAGCCAGTTTCAGTTTCCAAAGTGGCCACAAAGAATACTTGTTCCAGCCTGTTAGAGGGCTGGTAGTGGAGCAGAACTAGTGACTTGTGGGTTACCGGGAGCAGGGGAGGAGTTGACACATGAAGAAATGGCTCACAGCTTCAGTGAAAACATTTAACATAAAATCTCCCAAGGGAAATCAGTAGGCAGGTATCTCATTTCCGATCCATTATTAGATTTAGCTCTGAATTAAGTACCAAGCTGCTTGGCTTTTTTAGCTACCTGGGTACATGCAAAAAAAGACCTCAAAACCAATACAAAACCTGAGACCAAGCCACAAAGTTCCTCCTTACAGAAAATCTTCTGTTGGAAATTTAGACTTTGGTTTTGAGGAGCTCTGTCTTAAAATGAGTATCATATACCAAGGAGTGAGATAAGTTTTGTGGTGGATTTAGCCCCAAGCATGCTGCTCAGTTCGTGATATCTTTGTAGAAGCAGAGGTTGGGATGCAGATCTTGTGAAACCAAGCCCTTCCAAATGTTATGGTAGATCCAGAGTATTTTATAAGTTGCCTGGATTGTTGGAAACTAAGTAATAGTCAGTTAAAGAATGATGAGCAAGAAAACATGCTTTTCACAGTGTACATAATTAGGATTTATTTCCTTTATCTCCTAGACCCATGCATTCCTTTTACATTTTCCCTATTCCTGTTTTTTCACAATCCTCTGTGTTTGTGTATACAGATGGGAATAATTTTTCTCCCTCTCCACCCTTGCTTTTCACTTCTGTTGACTTCTGATGTGCTAGATCTCATATCAGACACAAGGATTGCAACAGGAATGGTGGTGTATCAATGTGTTTCTTTGTGCTTTTTTCCCCTTTTACTAGCTGGATTTTGTTCTATCTTCCTTAGGCTAAGTGTGAAACAGAAGTGGCAGGGAGGGGTTTGGTTCTTTATTGCCATCTTTCCATTACCTTTTCCCTTTGCAGGGTCTCGGTGGATGTTCTTCCTTAACCATCTGACAGTGCTACAGATACTCTTGCTGGGCCCACCTCTGTGTGACTCTTAGTTGAAGAGTACAACATGAAATGTTCATACTTTTTTCGCAAGGGTCTAGATTAGGTTTGGAGGGAAACTATGAATATGAAAGAAAAATAAAATAGCAAGGGAATATATATTACAACAATTAATGCATATGAAGTTTAAACTCACGTGTGATTTTTATTCTATCTCTTGTAGATAAAATTTCACCTGAAAATTTTGTGAACTAAGATTTCTGTTATTGTCTTCAGCAGAACTTCTGACAGCAGTCACACCTTATCATCTTGTCAAGCAATGGAGCCCTGTACCTCAGATGAATTTTTTCAGGCACTCAACCATGCTGAACAAACTTTTAAAAAGATGGAGAATTATCTTAGACACAATCAGCTATGTGATGTGGTGTTAGTTGCTGGTGATCGTAGAATTCCAGCTCACAGGTAAGTTTATTGTAATTTGAAATAACTTTATAATTATTTACAAATGCACCTTCAAAGTGTGTCCCACATTTTGTTAAAAAACATCAGAACATCCGAAACAATTCAGAATACTTTAAACACGTATTTTTTTTAACAATTATTTGGAAACAAAAAGTTAATTTGTCTGTTGTATGCAATACAGAATGAAAAAAAAAGGGTTTTTTGTTTCCAAGTATACTTATGATATTTGCATAACAAAATTAAACCCCCAGAAGTCCCAAATGCACTCACAGAATATTATAAGTTGTAGTAGTTTCTTTACCATAGAATGAAGAAAGATTTTTTCTTAGATTTACTTTTTTCTTTGTATTAGCAATTATGTTCTTGAAGTCACAATTAGCAATAAGGACAGTCTTCCGTCCACATAAAGTTTTTTTTGCTCCCACAGTAAGAAGAGTCCTTTGATAGGAGACTTCTGAACGCTGCCAGTATTAGATGTCTAAATTAGTTCAAACTCTCTGTCAGCAGATCATATGTATGCCCCTTAAAAGCTGGGAGAATACCAAAGATTGCAAAACACAGGCATGTGTAACTGAAGCACATTACAGTATTTAATGCACGGAATTTGTAGTTTGAATAGGAATCTAGGTATAATTAAGCTGTGGTTTCCTAGGTTGTGGTCTACAACCAATAGCATCCTAAAGCATTCTTGTTTTCCATTGCTCATTCCTACTCCCACGGTGAAACTACAGCTCAATGCTGTAATAGTAATAAAAAGATGGGAAGATGTTGCTGGTTTGGAGTTGGTACTTGCCTTAAAAAGTCAGATTTCTGCTTTTATTCAGGTATTATCCGCACTGTTGTGCTGACTCGGCTGAGGGAGTGACTTGAGACGGGAACTGACCTGAGAATCAGGGAGGCTTTTAAACCACAGCTTGCTGTTGCTCTCAGAGACCTCATTTTATGAAATGTTCAAATTAGTTACTAAACTGTGTTGTCCCTGTGAAGAGAATGAATCAGATGAAAACGGGGAATACACACACCCCTATTGGACACATGCTCAAGTGATTTAGGCTCAAAAAACTTTGGAGTGATGTAAACAGGAAAAAATAGTGATTATAATAAGGAAATATTTTTACTTCATTATGGAGCCAAGGTGTTACCCCTTTGCAATATGTGTTTGGACTGTGGCTTAGGCAATAGTTAAAAATCTGTCGGCAAGGTGCAGAGGACAGCTGTGAATATCTTGTAAGGACTGGAAGATTCTATTTGCAATGAAATAAATGGATAGACAACACACTAAAAAGTCGTTTAATGTGGTTCACGCTTGCTTCTCATTTATTTAGAGAAATTACTTTTCTTCTCCGGTTTCTGCTACTGTACCTGTTTCTGTAGTGCATGAGGCATGTGCTTACCTGATATTTGCTCTGGACTTGCCTTCTGAGGAAAAACATCTTGCTGTAGTTGGTATATTGTGTGTTAAATATGCATGAAAGTTAAAACCAAAGAAGCACATTATGTGCTTGTAGCAGGAGGTGGGAGGCTTACGATTGTCTCTTGTTCACTTTATAATGTTGGAGCAACTTACAAAGAAGCTTTGCCTTTTGCATAATAAGTTATTTCTCTGTTTTGTTTTCACAGAGAAACATAGCAATAACTACAGTCTTAATCTCAGTAGATCCAAAGTATCTCACTGAAAACTGGTTTGTTTTTTTTTCATAGTGAGAAAGATAAACATGGAAATCTTAAATTTCATTTAAATTTTATAGAAATTCAATAAGATGACTGCCTTTATGTACTTTTGGTAGCCAATGTTAAAAGAAAAAGCTTCTCTAGTATTTTTTGCTGCCTCCATATAAGTTCTGACTTCTTTGGTATTGACTGCAGGCTGGATCAGTCAGAACACAAATGATTATTTTGTCTTGAGACTTAATAAGCAAGAGAATATGTATTAAATACATCTTAGCTTAATGGCTTGGCATTCTAAGATGAGTAAGAAAATAGAAGGTTCACTTACACTGGACAGCTTTGTTTTCCTTTATTTTTTATAAGAAAGATAAGAGTTTTTCATAGTATGTGTCACAGAGCTGGTAAGAAAGAACATTTTTCATTATTAATATTATTCACACTCATATACTGAGGAGTATTCAGATTTTCTGTTTTGAACCTGGTATTTTTAATAATTCCTGTATTTTTAAAATTATCAGTTTCTACTTTTATTGAGTGTTGCGAGGTGCATGATTTATGGTTTTAGAGAAAAGGGACATGAGTTTGGTGTCTACCGTGATAATAAGCACAAGTAATAGAGTACTGTGAAGTTCTGAGAGGTTTTGCATGTATTCGAAGAATTCAGGCTATGAGTCTACTACAAATTAAAGCATCACATATGATTTTTCCGAATATGGCATTCTCCATTGTTCTGAAAGTGTTTATATTCTTTTTCTGTGCTGAAATTATAACTAAAAACTTATTTACAAGGTCAAGAAGCAAATAGGAAAAGAGGACCATTATCCACCAGGAAGAAATGTATTATATTCCCGCTCCTTCAGCTTGCAGTTCCATAAGGAAATTTTTGGATACTTTGATTTAATTAGTTTAATTAGTGTTTCATTGCAGGTGTTTATTTTGTGTCCACTGCAATTTCAGATGTCTGTCATTTATTATGTTTGTATTTATTACATTCAGTTAACTGCTATATACATAATAAAATCTTGTTTTGTTTGATAATAACCTACTAATTAGTACATTCATGTAAGAAAAGGCAGATATGTGTAAATTCCTGCCCAGAGGATGTTTAAAGCCTGCTCCACATCCTTTAATCAGCACTCTGGGCAGAGCCATTGTCTGTCTTTCTCTTGACACTGAAAGATGGAAATACAAAAGACATGAGGCTTGAGAAAATAAGGCAAATGGAACCTTATGTACTCAAGGGTTTAGGAAGCTTGTTTGAAAGAGCATGAATTCTCCAGTATCACTTTACAACTTCAGTGAATTCCGATAGTGAGTTTCCAAGGACGGTTTTCAGCTTTACATAGCCACAAACAAGGAGCTGCCTAGGAAGTATCCCTTTTATCTTTCAGATCTTAAGCGGCTTCACTTCATTCTGTCAGGTGAGACGGGTTTGGAGATACTAAACCTATAAATTGCCAGGTTTGGCAGCTGTCATAATTTTACATAGCAATTGCTTTGGTGACCTAGAAAACTATCTAGATGATGCAGCTTGTGGCAGTTCCAACAAGTATGGATTTTAAAGTGTGCCACATATTTTATTGGCTCTCAGTGGAAAAATCTTTAAAATAAGTTAAGCTGTCGTGGTAGATCTTTCTGGTTTTGGATTAATAGAAACCACTGAAATTAAAGTCATCAGTAGCCTTGGAGCTTCCTGGAGGAACAGGAAAATGTACTAAAGCACCCAGATTTTGTCAGTATTTAGTGACAAGTCACATGTATATAGCAGTAATTGATTTTTATTGACTAGTGGGAAAAAGTTAGGAGAAGAACAGGGCAGCTGGGTGAAAGTCTGCCTTTGTTTTCTTTTATCCTAGCTCACCAGCTCGAGTGTCACCTTGATGCATTGTCACTGTATATTTTCATCCCATTTCTTTCTTTGAAAGAACTTCTTTTCTAAATCAGTTGAATTAAGAGAAAAATGTAAATACCTCTTCTAAGGCTTTTCATTGTGAAATTATTACAAAACTGCTCTCAGTATAATTTGTGCTCTTTCAATTTGCCTGTGTTAAACTACTTCTGGACCTCCCATCCTCTGTCAACATATGCAAGTCACTCTCTGGAAAGCACTTACCACTGTGAAGCATGTATACCTCCTCATGGATCCAAACATGTTTGCAAAAATAGTAAATGGATTGCATTTCTGTTGATTTCCTTTGGAGGACTCTTGAGTCTGAAAATTACAGGGGGAGATTTGTTGATATCAAACTTCTGATAGAAGGCTTTGGGATGCTCATGTCATTTGGCATTTGTTCAGCAGTTGTTGCTAAAATGTATACAGTCCAGTGTTCTAAATATAGTGCAGCTACCTAAGCCAGTTGCGCTGCTTGGGGAAGAAAAAAAAAAAGAAAAAAACAACTCCCATACTGTGATATAACTAAATATTAAGTTCTGTTTCCCATTGCAGAACACCTCTCTTTTTCAAGTTCTGTGTAGAAGTTTCAATTCAGAACTGCCAGATGTGAATATGTTAAGTTGATTGGTTTGCCTTTTTAAATTCTGAATTGGACCTGCAGAGATACTTGGGTTATTCAAACAGCTTTCCTTTCCAGTGAGAACCCTTATTTTGTATAATGAAATGTGATCTTGTCATCTTATTCTAGCATCAAAAGCAGTTGCAGAAATTATCTCTAATTTACTCCACTTGTATAGATCTCTGGGAGGCAGTATTTTCATTTAAATGCAGATTTCATTAAACCTGAGGTTAAAATGCCTAGAAGTGATGCCCAGGCCCAGCCTTGGCAGAAGTTTCTAATTTTTCTAGTCAGCCACAGAATAAATCTCATATTTCAATAACAGAATTACATTTTTATTTAAAACAACAGAACTTTCTTTTTTTTTGACAAAACTTCAATCGTGCAAGGTGTAAACCTTTTACCATGCACTCATAACTCTACTCAGTTGCCTTAACAGCTAGAAAAAAAGGATTACCCCTTTTTTCTGTAAGCCTGACCAAATGGTCAATGATCAGAAAATTCACAAGAAAAATGTATTATGAAATTAATTAGTCAAAATTTTATTACTTTGCAGTTAATTAACTAAGAGACAGCTCCTTGTATTTCATTACTTTGTATATGTACCTGTAAATCCTCCTCTAAGCACTGGTGCTTACCTTTTCAATTAGTTTTGCTCTGTTTTGTGGTTCCTGATCTGGGTCATTTTAGCACACCAGTATAATGATTACGGCCTAAACTGCCTGAAGTATTAGATTAATTGAAAGTGTGCAAGTGGACTGTTTAATATATTTGCACTAGGCTGGGTTCTTGGGCTTGCTGTTTGTATAGATCACTACGTATACAAAGTGTATTTTTATTGAATTCCCCATGGGCAAGACAACAGTGAACTGCTACAGCACAAAAATTGATCCAAGCCACAAGGCCATTCCTAGAGGTGTCTTATTCCTCCTGAATAGTTATGGTGGGTTTCATATTCCTGCCTCATATAATTTTCTCTTTAACCTCAGTCTCTGAACACATACTTGCACACTTTGCAGAGTGGCATTATTATTTGTAGCGAGTGTTTTACTCTCAGTAATCCAAAGAAATGTCCATTATGCATTAACATGTTTACTTATACAGTATTGTAAAATAGTCAGGATTGCTAAAAAAGCCCAAATACATACCCACAAAAGAGATTACTCTCTATCATCTCCACATTTACTGTGACAAGTTTTGTTATCAGTATTAGTAATTGAATGTATATGTGTGCACCAAGAGCAAAAGCATTTTAAAGCACTTTGAGAAGGACTGGTAAGTCATTCTTTCACATTTAAAAGAAGTGTCTAACATAATATAAATGAAAGTCAATTTAATTTTATTTTTATTTAAATAATGTATGTTTATATTCCATTTCCAATTTATGTAGATTTGGGAGGGTTATATCTGTGTTGGCTATTAAAAGTCATTGAGCTTTGAAAGGGTAATTAGTTTAGATCAGTAGCAAATGCAAGTTTAGTATCAGCACTTCATTATTCATAGAGAGAAACTAGAGCATGGTGCATTTTGTGTCAATTTTTAAATGTTTTTCTCCCTACACTGTTTCTTCAAAGGGCAAAGTAATGAATCATAAACTAACAAACATCAGGCTGACTAATGTTTTTTTCTCTTCTTTGCTGTTTCTCTCCTTTTCTCCTTCATGTCAAACTCAGATTGGTTCTCTCCTCTGTTTCGGACTACTTTGCAGCAATGTTCACTAATGATGTAAGGGAAGCAAGGCAGGAAGAAATCAAGATGGAAGGTGTGGAGCCAAAGGCATTGTGGGCTCTGGTTCAATATGCATATACAGGTAATTGAAGTGAAAATGGGAATTTCATCTAATGACATGTCCTCATGTGAGCATTGTATTGCATTATTAGATTTCAAATGCTCTTTACAAATTATTCACATTATTTAAATTCTTATAAATAAATAAAAATAAATCATAGAATATCCTGAGTTAGAAGCAACCTACAAAGAGTCTCAAAGTCTAACTCCTGACCCTGCTTAGAACACACCAACAGTCACACCGTGTGTCCCAGAGTGCTTTCCAAGTGCTTTTTGAACTCTCTCAGGCTTGGTGCTGTGACCACTTCCCTGAGGATCCTGTTCCAGTGCCCAGCCACCCTCTGGGGAAAGAACCTTTTCCTAATGTCCAACCTAACCCCTTGACACAGCTTCAGACCATTCCCTGAGGTCCTGTCAGCAGTCAGCAAGAAAAGAGATCAGTGCCTGCCCCTCCCCTTCCCTGGTGAGAAAGCTGTAGACAGCAATTAGGTCTCATTGCTGTTACCTGAGACAACCTGACAGGATAAAGTTTCTCTGATAATACTATATTCAGTTAGTTAATAAATTATGTGAATCTATTAAATGTATCATGACTCACAAAAAAGGGAATCTCATTAGGATTCCCTTTCCTTACAGCATTATAGATACTAATTTTGAAAACTATTAGTTATCTAATGCTGAGGGTGACGTTTGCTAAACCTTCTATTCTGTCGTAATCTGTAAGTAATTCTGTTGCTTTGGGATTTTAGGGAATTTGTAAGATTTTAAGAGCAAATTAATGTGGTTTTCTTTTTGATGTTACTAGGTCGCCTTGAGTTAAAAGAAGATAACATTGAGTGCCTGTTGTCTACAGCTTGCCTTCTTCAGCTCTCTCAGGTTGTAGAAGCATGCTGTAAATTCCTAATGAAGCAGCTTCACCCATCCAATTGCCTTGGAATCCGATCTTTTGCTGATGCACAGGGTTGCACTGACTTGCACAAGGTGGCTCACAATTACACTATGGTATGTTGTTACATTGAGTATAATCTGCTTTATTTAGTAAGGAAAATACAGAGGGTTTTCCTAAATACAGAACTAATGTTTTTTCCCCCAAAAAGCCTTCATCGTTTTCAGACAAGAATGCTCATATGTTCCCATGATGAAAAATGACAAAATAACTGCAAAGTTGCTAGTTTAGAGTTGGAAGGAAATGCACAAGCATTAGTGGTTCCCTGTAACAGAAATGGGAGCATGCATTTAATAAAATATTTCAAGATCTTGTTCTTTCTGACAGTCAAAAACTACAGACTTCACAGTGGAAAAGCAGTCATCACCTATTCCAAAATTGCACGTTACTAAATGGAAGTGTTGAGTTCCTTTTATCTAATGAACTGGACTAATCAGATTCTAAGTTATACTTGGGGTATGAATGTGGGTGTTCTGCAATTAGATTCTGCATTATCCTTAATAACTTAGCAATGGGATGTCAGGCATCAAAGAATTTAGTCTTAGGCTAGGTAATATGTGACTAAGTACAAATTTGCCAATTATATTTTTTGAGTTAATGTACAGAAATTTAGACCAACCAACTTAAGTAAACTTTCTCTGCTTAACAGTCATTTTTTATTTTGATATAAAATGGGTTTTTTCTTCTCACAAGTGTATTTTAGTAAAGTCATCAGAAGGAGGCAGGAGAACTATCTCTGCTCTTTGCAGTTTTGTGAGGCATTTTCCTTACTTGTTGATGAAATTTTGCCTAAGTAAGCTCTTGTGATCTAAATGAGGGCTTGTAGATACTACAGAAGAGATGTGGGAATGTAGATAGTACTTAATTTGCTTGGGTGTCATGGCATTACCTTGCCATTAAGATATTGGCTTAGTTCCAAGAGCTGTAATTTATGTCTTGTAATTAGTATTAGAAATCCGTGGTTCTTCCTCTTGCTACCTTAGGTTTTGCTGGTTTAAAACCATTTTTCTTAAAAATTACTTCTTCTTGGCCTAAATTATTTTAGTTTAGTATGAATAGCAGTTTAAGATGGGTGATTTTTTTCATATACAAGGCAAAGTTCTGCAGTGAATGAATCTCTCACATATTTAATATCATGGACACACAGGTTTACTGAGGCAGATCAATAAATAATGTGCAGATTGTAACTTACATGTTTCTATTCTTGGTCTTCATTATTGCACAGACAGAAATAAGGAGACTGCGGTTAGGCAGAATGTAAAATGAAACAGTAAATGTGGCTTATGCCTTTGAGAAGTATTAGAATTTATGTTGAGTGAGACCAGTGATAGAAAAAATATGTGAAAAGAGAAACTCCCTTCTCTGACCTACTTGTTCTTTTTCAGAATAAGCATGTATTTTGGTCTGGGCTATTGTCATGTCCTTTGTAAGTGAACCGCCAAGATCAGAATAGTAAGAATTGTTTGACTGTTGCATCCTTAAAGGGGAATGTTGGCATTTCAGTCTTAGTATTCTGACAGGCAGTTCATGACTTAGGGCAAATAGAGGCTGTGAACTTTCTAAAAGCCATTCTTTTGCAGCACCTATCTTTCTTTTGTTCAGACCAGAGGAAAATAGTTCTGTGCCTTTCGGCTGTTGTTTACTTCAGTAGCAAAATTGTTACTTTTAAGGCTTTGATGTGAATGAAATTGAAATGAGGTGGATTTTAAAAAGCCATTTCCAGAACTAATTAGTTGTGCTAGATGGATTTTTCCCAAGGCCTCTTTTAATGTTGTTTAGTTCCAACAGAGACATTAAATTGAATTTTAGTAATAATGAGTAATAGAGAAGCAGCTTCTTTATTTTGAAATGAATGTATGTTGCTGTGGAAACCACATAGAAATGTATAGTCCAATTGAATCTTCAATTAAAAGAAATCCCCAAGTAATTTCATTTGTTTAAAAACTGTTTGAAAAAAAGAAAATATTCAACACTAGTAAGTGCTAGGTACTTGATGCTCTTTCCATTATGAAGTATTAGAGTGTAAGGGTTAAGTACACCTGTAGTAGCTGGCAAAATTCTCTTTGTTATAACAGGGAATTATTTTTATGCTGCATTGGGCTGCAGAGAACAGTGTGGGATTATACTGAGTACAGTTTATAGTTCTGGTTCTTTTAAAATACTTGAAGGTAGTGAATAGTATAAAATACTTTTTACATGAAGATTGGAAATTCAGGTGAAATGAGAATTTGTTTAAACTGGCAGATGAATCAGTGAGTTATCCCATTAGGTCTGCCTCTATTAGTAGGGTTCTTCTGTCTGAGTAAAGTACATTACTCATTGCAAAGCACCAGTGATTTAAAAAAATATATAATAAGAAGAAGGATTTGAATGCTGCATTTCTTCATATTACAGATGTATATTACGCGAAAAGGACTGAAGTGCTGCATTACTTTATTGCTTACTGTGTTGACACTTGATAAGTTGTTCTGACAGAGGGGAACAATTTATCAAAACTGGTTGATTACTGGCATTACAAACTTAAGTTTAAAAAATCTTCAAGATACATGAAATGAAACATGAAATGAACTGAAGTGATTTGTAGTGGATTTAATGCTGTATAAAGAGCAACTCTGATTTTTACACATGACAGTTCTAAAATAGAGTTGATGAATCATGAAATGTATTTGATTAAAGATACCTTTTGAACAAAGGTTGCTGTGGTTCATATATAGTATTTGGGGCATACAATTATAAATTTAGAATTTTTATTAGACTGGCCAGTATTTTATCTGTCTGCTTTAACAAATTTTTAAAGGCATTTTTGCACAAAACACCTTCTGTGCATTTTTATTGCTGTCTTCAAAGTCAGAACAAACACCCCTTTTTGGCATCTTGTTTGTTTGAAATTGTTGATAGTGTACCTTGAATGAAAATCACTAGTTCCTCTTCCACGAAAAAGTAAACAAAAAGGAAGTTAATACTTTGAGATAAGGAAAAGCTAGCCTGTGTTATTTCCAGAACATGGAGTATCTATGGTGACTAGTGAGGTGTTCTTAGGTAAGGGTCAGTAGCTTCTTCAATAACTGTATTTTAACTTTCTGATTTGCAGCTAAAAAGGAAAGAGCAGACATTCAAAACTTTATGTGTGATAGTGCCTGAGTTAGTCCCTGTGTAATCATTGTTGCTCAGCTATGCTTGCTTAAAGCAGAGTGAAAAGTCATTTTGATTTTCATCAAAAGTCTTCAGAAAGTACATGAGCAGTGATAGTATTACGAGATTCAGATAAAGTTAGCTTTGGAATTTGTGTGATTTCTGAGCAAACCAGTGGATGACTAAAAAGAAAAACTTAAAAGAACAGAGTGATAGATTGAGTCCAAGCACAGAAACTAGGTAGTTTTGCAGAAGAAAAGGTATGGCACACTTAGACTTGCTTTCTCCTGTAAGGCGGTAGTTGGATAACAGAAAATCATGGAGTTATGATTTGAAAGAAAGAATTAAAGAGGGATAATTTGTCTTTTTTCTTGCAGCAGCCAGGACAGCTTTTTCTTTTGTTAGTGGGGAGCATGAAGAGAGGAGATATTTAAATGCTTTTTGTCCATAAAGGGCCAGAACCAAAGATTGTCATAGTGCCTAAAACAAGGATTTTACATTTTTGAACCTGAAATTGCAGTCCAAAATATCCTGCTCAGTAATCAATTGACTTGGAAAATAATCATTCACTTTCTTTTCACCTGCGAAAACCCAAGATATTTTTGTCTTTCAATTTCCCTCAGTCCTGCCTAGCACAATAGATGAGTACTGCGTTGTCTAGACTGAACAGGTTTTTGCATGCTGCTCAGTCTGTTTTGGAATACAGAAACAGTGCAGCGAGGAGTCAAGCTACTCTACCTGTACTCTAAGCAAACCCTGCACACAATGCAAGTATTAGGTTGGTTGATTGTTTAACATATCTGAGTCAAAATCTGAGTAAAAGTAAAGTAGACGGTATCTGACAGCTGCTTGACTATTAATAGTTTACCAGGAAGTCAGCTCAGTTCTTAGTGAATTCACACTTAGTTGACCAGTGGACTGAAACAGTCAGCAGATAAAATTACATTTGCTGTTTGCTCTCATTCAGATCCTGTGAATCAAACATCTCTTGCTTTTTGGTTGCCCAAGTTCAGAGTTTAAGCAGAGTGCCGTGGTTAGAGCGGACTGTTGGGCAGCCTCAGTCCCTCTCAACCTGCAGGTGTCTGATGCTCTCCAAGGTTTTCATCCTTCTGACACAGTGTGCAGGGAGACTAACCACCTCACTGCTTCCCACTGTAGGGATTAAGTATCATTTAGAAATACACATCATAACATCTTATTTTTTATGTGCTCCTAATATTTTTTGCTCTGTACCAAGTCCAAGGAGATTTGTGGTTAAGAGTATCAGTATTACTCACTCTGCAGTTGCTGAAGAGGTTATGATGTGAATGAGCAGTACCCAGCATTGAGCATGGGGACTATGTGTCCCTGTCTTGGTTAATACATAAGCCTCAGGCTACTTATTTGATAAAGTTTCCAAGCTCTTTGAATAGGTAATTTTGAGGTTGGAAAATTCTGTTTACTTTCAGGACCAGAAAGCAAGGGATTGAAACTGCAGACCGTTTGTTCTCTGAAATATCCTGTTCTTCCACAGAGAGTTCCCATAAGAAGAAGGAAAGAAAAGGCTAATGAGGAGGTTAAGAGTGCTAGGAGATACATTGGCTCCTTCTTTTTGTCTTCAGAATCTCTGTCTGTAAAGGAAGAGGAATTTTCAGATTCTGATTATAAAAATACCCAGACGTAGGACAAAGAGTGCCTGTATTCCCAGTGGAATGCTTTGATATTCTACTCAAAAGGAGTCTCTGCTTTAAAAATAGAATGGGAGCAAGAGGAAATTTAACTTGTTCCCATCAGAAAGCAATGGTCTGCAAGCAACAAGAAGGAAAATCAGGCTTTTTACACAAATCAGCTGTTGAAGTGATGAAATCCAGTTGGAAAAAAGCTTTCCAAAGAGGATCCTTGATTGACTTATGCAAGATCAGCTTGTTGTTGCCTCCAGAGACAAAAGAACTTTTCATGCAAGTGCTTTCCCCTTCCTCTTCCTGTGATCTGGATAGACAATTTGGAAAGTTTAAGGTAGTAAGTGTTTCTCTTTGTTAGAGCTCACTGCATGTTCATTCAGCAAAACAAAAAGCACAGCTCCAGCTTGCATACTCTCTAGGAAAAAGAACCAACAAAAACCAGCCAGTGGAAAAAATTAACTCAGTGGAATATGAATTCCTGTGAACAGCATGTTTAAACTGTGGAAATAATTTTGATAACTTCTCAGATTTCAGTTTTACTGCCAGGCATTTAATATCAGAGTGAAAAAATAGCAATGCATGTGTAGTGCTTCTGAGTATTGGTACAGTCCTTCCACTGTTTTTAATTCATATATTTGTTCATTTTAACTTTTATTTTGTAATGCAAATAGTTAAATGAATTAGAGAGGAAAAGACAACTCTATTGCCCTTTCTAATCTACTGTAGCTTTCACTTGGAAGTACTTTTTTGTGTAGACAATTTGATCTTTATTGTAGGAAACCTTTTCAGGTACTAAATATTTTCAGTTATTAAATGTAAAGGTTTTCTTTCCAAATCCTATCCACAAGTAGAATTATGTACACCAATAACATTTTCAGTTATTTTCCTGTTTTCCAGAATTACCCATGGAGTGGAGTAACTTTGATCTTTCCCCTTAAATATCTTGTAGCCATCTTGTTTATATCTGGCTTTCATGTAAGATGGACTGTTTGCACCTAATTAGTTTTTTCCTCTTAGCTCAGCTTTCTTTTTTTTTTTTTTTTTTAAATTAGTATCTTTGGAGGTATAGCTTTGACAGCAATAAAAAAGAAGTATTAACTTTTTTGCTTTGTTGTCATGATGCCCATTGCATATATAGTGCCAAACTGTACTGTCATTTTTGTTGCCGTTTAAAATACTAAATTGAGACCTGTTTTGCAGGGCACCTCTTGCTTCTTGTGAGTTTCTCCCCCTTTTTTACCTAAAAATCCTATTTTTTTCCAACATAGGCTTCTAATATACAGGTTTTTTATTAGCATGCAATTCTTTCTTTTAAAATCATTAAATAAGACACTAAGGCTAATTTTCCTATTAGGTCCAGTTAGAACTTCTGTGTTTATGGATCTAACACATTTTGTTCTCCAGGTGTTTTAGAGGTGCATGTGATGGCAGAGCAAAACCAGCACACCATTAGTTGTCTATCTAGCAATCCACAGGGCGTTTAATAAATCGATTGTAACATTGTTATCATCATGATGTTACTCTCAGTTTTGACTGTGATTTTAAGTGGAATTTGAGCTACCAAAATATAAGAATATATTGTGATTTTACTTTTTTGCTTTTGCATTGCTTTGCTGTCTTGTAAAGGCGTATGAGGAGAGAGGATAGACATCACCCTTTTCTGTTACATTCAGGTTTTTCACTGTAAGTTTGTGGTGCTGATCGTGTTTCTACATACTTCTGCTATTTCAGCCTAAACTGATCAAAATCCTTACAGAATATGCTGCAAGTCCTCATATTATGAAGTAATCTCATATCAGTGTAAGATGTGTTACATATTATGAATTTCTTATTTTGAAGTAAGGATTTGTTGCTGACAATGACAGGATGAAAGTTAGAAGATTGAATCCTATCAGAAAAAATATTGTCAGTGTAGCAAGGCGTGTGTAATGTCGTGCATTCTTTGTATGTTTTGCTCCTCAGTCAAATCAGATCAATTGTATAAAACCTATGAAATAGCAAAATAAACTTAAAATAATCCCTTTTAAATCAACAATAAAATTGTTAGTGTTGTTTATTTCCTCTGAAAACTTACTGCCATATTTTCATCTAGCAGTAATGGAAACAGTTACATGTGCCCAGTTGTTGTAGTGTGTTGTGCTCTTTGCTTGACAACAGGAACAAACTGCATCTTTTTAACTGTACTTCAGAAAGTATTTCTTCCCTTTGCAGTGCCAAGATAGTAACACCCACAACCTATGGCTCATTTCTGTCTGTACTCTTCCCTCAGTTGTTTCAGCACACCTGTCTGTGACACTGAATGATTGAGTTGGGGAAATGATCAGGGGTGAAAATAATTCAGTACTTTAACTTTGTTTTTGGTCTTCCTCCGGAGTCAGTATTCCAGTGGGACACTTGAGAGATGGCGTGAAGAAGGGAGGGAAAAGAGGGGGGAGAATGCAGCAGGTGTTCCATAAAATGTCTTCAAATTATGAGGCTGTCTCTATTAAAATACTTTTCTTTTTCAGGAGAACTTCATGGAAGTAATTAGAAATCAGGAATTTCTGTTATTGCCAGCCACTGAAATTGCTAAGCTTTTAGCAAGTGATGACATGAATATTCCTAATGAAGAAACTATACTGAATGCACTGCTTACATGGGTTCGACATGATTTGGAACAGAGAAGGAAAGATCTCAGTAAACTCCTGGCTTACATTAGACTGCCTCTGCTTGCTCCACAAGTAAATTGTTCAGTTCCTCTCTAGTTTATACACTGGTTACAATGGGCATAATGTCTTCGGCACAAATATATTGATAGTGACAGATCATAAAATTTGTAGTGATCTGGACTCTTAGAGCTGCGTGTAAGAACTTAGCATGTTGTATAGGCATGACAGTTTGTGTCTGTGAAATGCAGCATGTTCTGATCCTAGGACAGAAGAAGGGGGGGAGCTTCTAGAAAAAGTTGTTTTTCTTGCCTGTAAAAATGCTTATCAAGGATATCTTAGTCACTAGGAGCTGTGTCCTTTTAAAATTTCTTCTGTATTGAACTTGCGCAGTTTATTTGGCTCATTATATTTCCTTCATGTAGAAATAACTAGTAAATGCAATTTGAATTAATTGTTTGGAGTGATTTTTCTTCTGTTAATTCTTGATAAGCCATCATTGGGTACTTCTTGTTCTTTCCAGTCAATACTTTTTCTCCTTCTTGGACATTAACAGAAATTGTTGGGGGAGCTTTGGGCTCAGTTTGTTTAAATAGTTGTCAATTACAGTTTTCCTAGTCCAGTAGGAATGACTACTCTTGTTAGACTTCTTCAAAGGAAGGGAGGCCGTGCAGAGAGACCTCGACAGATTAGAGGACTGGGCAATAACCAACTGTACAAAGTTTAACAAGGAAAAGTGCCAGACTCTGGAACTGGCATGGGGCAGCCCTGGATGTACGGACAGATTGGGGAATGAGACGCTGGGAAGCAGTGACATGGAAAGGGACCTGGGGGTCCTGGTCCATGAGAAGCTGAACATGAGTCAGCAGTGCCCTGGCAGCCAGGAGGGACAACCCTGTCCTGGGGGCATCAGGCACAGCATCACCAGCCAGGGAAAGGAGGGGATTGTCCCACTCTGTTCTGCACTGAGGTGGTCTCACCTTGACTCCTGTGTGCAGTTTTGGGCACCACAATATAAGAAGGATCTGAAGCTGTTAGAAAGCGTCCAAAGGAGGGCAACAAAGATGGTGAAGGGCCTTGAGGGGAAGCTGTGTGAGGAGTGGCTGAGGGCACTTGGAGTGTTCAGCCTGGAGAAGAGGACACTGACAGGACACCTCGTTGCAGTCTACAACCTCCTTCTGAGGGAAAGAGGAGGGGCAGACACTGATCTCCATCCTGTGGTGCCTAGAGACAGGACCTGAGTGAATGGCCTGAAGCTGTATCAGTGCAAATTTAGGTTGGGTATTAGGAAAAGCTTCTTCACCCAGAGGGTGGTTGTGCACTGGAACAGGCTCACCAGGAAAGTGGTCACAGCACCAAGCCTGACAGGGTTCCAGAAGTATCTGGACAAAGTTCTCTGGCACATGGTGATCCTTGGGGATGTCCTGTGGGGTGCTGGGAGTTGGTGTCGATGATCCTTGAGGGTCTCTTACTTATTCACAAATATCTCTTACTTTTATCACAAAAATCACTTTTGTGATTCTGTGATTCGCTACCTGATAGAAAGTTTGTAAGCTAGGTTTGATAATTTTAAAGGTTTTTTTTTTTCCTTTCTTCTCTTTCCTTGCTGGACCTTCTTTAGTGATATTTAATATTTACTATATAAATAAGGATTTATAGTCAAAGGATTTTGCTTTATGATTTTCAGTTTGTTTAGTGAGAATTCACTCTTAAACGGAGAAAATAGAATTTTTATGGAAAAATCATTAAATCGTTAATGTTAAAATTCATTAACACAAGGAAAATAGAGTTCAATTAATTCATAGTGATAAATCACATACACTACATTTTGTGTATTACTTCTAATCTGACGTCGTCCTGCTGGATAGTAAGATTTTCTACCAAGCATTTTAGTATTTATTTCTGTACTGCTTATTGTATATTCAAGAGCAGAATTTTCTCAGTTGTGGCCTTGACTTTGTCATTCACTTTTTGTAGAAACATAATTCAGTGCAAGGCAATTGACAAGGAAGAAATCAGTCTTTTGTTGAACATTTAATAATGGATAACTAACTAACACCCACTGTATTCCTTTTACTTAATTGGCTGTAATAAAAACATCTTTAGAAACTGAAAGTACAGAATTTATCCCATAAATATGTACTGAAATCAAATTATGTCCGCTCAGTAGCTGATTAGGAAAATAGCAAGATGAAATACAAAAGCAAAACTGTATTTTACTTATTTTATCTTTTTCATCTCATCTCCAAATATATACTTATATTTCTAAAACAAGATTTTTCTGTTTAATTTATTCTTTTCATTTATAACTTTCTTTAACAAATGTGTTGGAGCTTTGATTTTAATATGGAAACATTTAGTGAATGAGTAAACTCATTTGAAGTGTCCAAAACAGTCTTAATGTTTTCAGATTTTTTTTTCTTCATGATCATGTGACATTAGGCAATTTGACAGCAAATATAACATAAACAAGAGCTTTTTAGTTTTATGGTTGGTGAGGTAAAGGTATTTGAAAGAAATTAAATTAGAAAATTGAACAACTTGCTGAAGCCGAAACCATTTCAAGCAGAGGTGCAGATACACTTAAAAAGAATCTTCAGGAAATACTGTGAAACTGTAGCACTGGAAGCAAATTGTAAGTAATTATTGGTTTTATTGGATGGTTTTATTCATCTCTTTGTAGACAGCATTCTGACATCTCTCTGCTTTTAATGCAAGTAGTGTCCTAAACATTAGTACATTTCTTTTTCCTAAAGGTGAATATTTGTCAGCCTCTTAAGCTGTAAGGTGGCTCTGATAAACAATGAAAAAGATGATTTAGCAATTTCTGAATTACAGGATGGCTCAGATTCCTTTTAGACAGAAATTCTTAGTGTCTGCACTACCATTCTCCTTAGCAGATTTGCAGTTACTATTATTTCATTCTAATGTGTCATTTGTAAATGCTGTTAGAAATGCTTTTAGTACAAGGACCTATGTAAATAATAAAACTTGGAAAAATTTATTTTTAGTAAGCCTATTCTAAGTTCTTTGAGTGAGGAATAATTATAGTAGTATAATTCAGTTTCAAGAGCCTGCAGACTAGATTGCATCTCTTTTTAAATGAAATAGTTACTTTCAGAGACTGCGACTCTGTGCTGTGAGAAATTCTTTATAGGTTGAGTGGGTTAGAAACTGTAGAAAATGTAGGTTGCACCTTGTTGTTGCAGAACTCATATTCACACATAGTGTTGCTTTAAATATTATATGCTGCTTGTCCGTCAGAAAAATATATTGAAAGTCTGGATTGGTCATGTTGTGTACAAGCCTTAGTTTTCATGCATGCAGCTCTGATTTAGGACAATAGGAATTAATTGATTTATTTTGTATATATTTTTATACTGTGTGCCATTCCATAGCATTGCACACTGGCAGTTAGAAGACAGCTTTTAGTTTATTATTTTATAATCACAAAGTGTCCCTGTGAAGTGATACAAGTGGTCCTTTGGGTCAAAAGAAGAAACAATGAAAGGTATGAAAGTAAAGAATGAGATTAAATTCCCTCCACTAATTTACATGAGATCACTTCATTTGCTATTTTAAATAGTGAGAACTTCAGCCACTTAGAGAAATGCTGCAAAAGTCTCAGTTTTCTGAAAATCACTGATTAAGGGCTTTGAAAGGGTTTTTTATTCTCTCTATGATGGTTAGTTATGTTTTCTGTCATATTTTGTGTTATTTTTCCTGATACTGAGGTGTTCAGGTTTAGCCATCTGTAGTTACCTGTATCTCTTCTGGAACCATGGTTATCCTATTTGCCACTTTGCAGCCCTAAGGCAGCTTTAAGCCAGGGATATTCACACCATATTGTGCGCACTATTTCACAGCAAGTCTCTTTAGTACTTCTGATGGCTGATGTCACAGCAGTTTTGTACCTGTTAGTGGCTGGCTGTCAACAGCTCAGTAATGACATCTCATTCTGGTTTGTGGACATGCATGTGTAATATTCACAAAGTGTTAGGATTTTGACTCTTCAGAGGCATCTGCCTTTATTTCTCTCTCTTTTTCTGACAAATGTCCAAATCCCAGTGGGGCACTTAATTTCTTTTTTTCTCTGTTATTCATGCCATGTTATGCAGCTCAGAAAAATGCCAGTTTCCAGGCTTTTAATAATTAGAACGTGACTCTCAACCTAATATTTTTTTTTGCTGCAACTTGATAAATATGGAGTACAAACCACTCCAGAATCTTTGAATTTAAAAACTTCTGTTAGTAGTCTTAAGTTGAATTTTATTTAATTCATATTTAAGACTTAAAAGTTACCAAATTTGCTTGTAAGCTTGATATAAAAATTTTAACAAAGGCTTTTATTAAGTGATACACTATGATCTTGGTCAGGGTGAGGAACAGAATATATATTAAAATATTCAGTGTGTGCTGAATATTTTACAGACCTCTGCACTGGTTGGATTTGGGAATAAAATCATAAGGTTGAACCGACTTACGTACCTAGAACCTGTTTCCATTTTCTTGAACATTCCTGCACAGCACTGGAACCCAAGGAGATTAGTTTCCTTCCTTTGGGCCATTAATCTTAACCAATCCATTAAGATCAGATGGCCTTCTTCTTTAAATATTTATTTATTTATTTGATGGTTTTGCTCAAAATGCGAATGTTCTGTTTATTAGAAGTTTTTTTTTACCCTAGCTTTTTTTATATGACCATTTTGAAAATACAGAGATTTTAAATCAAGCAGTGGAGGCGTTTATATAAAATATTACCTTGGTAATCATGGTTTTATTCTTCATGTGGTTTATAGCAACACAGCTTGTTTGATGTTCTTTCTCTTTCACAGTTTCTGGCAGATATGGAGAACAACACACTCTTTAGGGATGACATTGAATGTCAAAAGCTCATTATGGAAGCAATGAAGTACCATCTGTTGCCAGAGAGACGACCTATGTTGCAAAGCCCTCGCACCAAACCTAGGAAATCTACAGTGGGCGTTTTGTTTGCAGTTGGAGGAATGGATGCAACGAAAGGTATTGGCTTATGTAATGTTTAGTTGATGAACTGGTTTCGTTCTTTTTAGAAGAAATGCTTGATAGATTTTTTTTACAGCCTGATAAATCTAAAATTCAAGGATCTGGCAGTACAGAACATAAAGTGTATACTGTTTATTAGGTTAAAAAGGCCTATATATCTTTGAGAATACTGTAAATATTCTGGAATCTAGAGTTCTGATTTGAAATTATCGTACGAATAGCTGATTTCTGAGTAGTGAAGTGATTAATTGAGAACAAACTAATCTTTATTTACTTGAAGGGGCAGTAATTCAGAGAAGGAAGAAAAGGACTGAAAGGCCACAAAGGTGACCTGCACATCCTTTAAAAAAAAAAAAAAAAAGAAAGATTTTTCATAGAAAATTCCATACTTCTTAATGGTAATTAGAAGGGATCTGGTAAGTTAGGAAAGTTATGGCAGAGAAAGTGTTTACTTTAATTGGTTGTTTTAAAGCTGTTCCTCGGTAGTTCATGGCACATACCATCAGCTTTTTTGTCTAATATTACAAAACAGTTGATTTCAATATATGATTGCATTCCACATGATTGGTTTATATTCCTAATATTTCTGTCTCTAAAGACTTGATTCTGAAAAGCAGTTACAAAACCTGTTTTTTGTCTTAAAAAGCACCAAGAAAGTTGTAATGGTGCAGGTAATTGCTGAGGAAGTCAAAAAACACTATTTGTGTACACAGACTTAAGAATATGCTGCGGGATATCATGGTATCTTGTGGGATCAGCATATTGCTAAAATAAAAACTATCCTAATACTTCAGAACTTTTTTTCCCCCACATATAACTTGCATATTCTGTCATTCAGGAGCTACAAGCATTGAAAAATATGAACTTCGTACCAACACATGGACTCCAGTTGCAAATATGAATGGACGAAGATTACAGTTTGGAGTTGCAGTCTTAGACGATAAATTATTTGTTGTTGGTGGCAGAGATGGACTGAAAACATTGAATACTGTGGAGTGCTACAACCCTAGATCAAAAACTTGGAGTGTAATGCCACCGATGTCCACTCATCGTCACGGACTTGGTGTGTACAGTTCTGTAAAGGCTGACTGCATATTTTTTAAAGGTTACTTGTTTTAGGATTGGTCAAAAAGAAAATCCAGAAATAAAGTTTAAGAGGGGGGAAATTTTGTTTTAATGTCAACTGCTTATTCAATGTCCTTTCTCCTTCAAATTATACTGAAGATTGTATTTGGTGGGATCAGCTACCAAAAGGAATTTTTTTGTTTTTTCAGTTTTGTGGTGTGCACTGGACTGTCACTAAGAAATTCTGATCTTTATTCATCTTATCCAGAAGCAATTGTTTTTCATGTCTGTATTGTAGGAGTAGCTGTATTGGAAGGTCCCATGTATGCTGTAGGAGGACATGATGGCTGGAGCTACCTGAATACAGTAGAAAGATGGGATCCACAGGCTCGTCAGTGGAACTTCGTAGCTAGTATGTCAACTCCCAGGAGCACCGTTGGTGTAGCAATATTAAATGGAAAGTATGTGAAGGAATTTCTGTTTTCAAATTTAAAATCTCATTATTTTAATGTAATTAAAAGAACATCCTAAACGACTGCTAATAATTTGTCTTGATAGATACCAGTTAGTAGCATTAAGAGCCAAGTTTCTTCATTCATTCTGTTGGGTCAAGCAAGCCTCTCCACAGCATTACAGCTGTATGTCAAGTGTTCTAGCACCCTCAGCATCCTAGTGACCATCACCTGGACTTGCTCCAGTATGGCAAGATCTTTCTTATACCAAGAACCTGCTGCATTATAGTATAAAATTTGGCAGAAAATAATCTCCCTTGCATTCCAGCTGGTCCCCAGAGAGGCTGGGTGCAACTGGGCCTAATTTCTGTTTATGACCAGTTCAGTACTCTTAGTCTGGTTGAATTCAATACTTTCACAATCACAGATCCACAAACAGTGTGGTTTTTTGAAGCTACAGAAATGCAGATTTGGGGCTGCTGATGATGAATGCACTTACTGCATCAGCACTAAATATACCAAGACTAACCAGTGATTAACCAAGCTAAGTCAGCAATTCAAGTTGAATTAACAAATTCAGTCTCTTGCTTCACCCTTAATTAAGCTTAGTTTCACCTGGGTATGCGCCTACACAGTTGGAGATGCGATTCTCACAAAAGAAGTGTCCCTGCTTTGTGAGTGGAGAGAGGAGCATGCCATGTTTTGCCAGGGTGACTACAGGAATACCACAGCAGACAAATGTGACTGATTTACTGAGTAGTATGTGGTTGTGACAGAATATTTACACTCTATTGTCCACAAATTTTCACTTCCTGCTTTCGTGCTATCTGATGCATCTCCCTTGAGCTACTTTAATGCTGTCAGGTAAAAAATGTTTTTCACATTTTTTTTATTTTGGAAGCCTAGTCACTGGTAAATTAGTACTGCTGAAAGGCACCTAAAAAGGGTTCTGTGAGATCTGGAATAAGTCCAAGAATGAGTGGAAATGCTCACTGCCTACAGGAAGGAGGGATGAACTTGAACGACCAGCAAGCAGTGTCTTGGCTGCCTTGGAGCTGCAGTCTCAGACACCTAAGTTAGGTCTTAAGCTTGCTATATATTCAGCAGAGGGTCCAAGATGTGATGAAAAACATCAGAATTAGAGCTTCACATTTCCCTATTATTATAGAATATTGCCTAGACTCTTAATGAAGGAAGCAACAAAAGATCACTACAGATGACAATTTTAAAATGTATGCAGCATTTCAGATGCAGGAGCAGTAACTTCTGCACTTTCCTGTGACATCTGTCTGTAACTTGGTAAGTTTCAGTGAACCTTCCTACAGAGAAATTAATATATCTTTCACTGTGTCCAGAATGTGAAGTCACTGCATAAGTCATCAAAACTCTCTCAAGTTTTGAGGGAAGGTAAAGTTGGGAGCTTCATAAATGTTATGTTGCATAAAGGATTGATTTTAGTCATGGACTTTATGGAACTACAGCAGAGTTTTACAGAAACCTTCAGTATATTCCTTACCTTAAACAAGCTGTATTATTAAACAAAGAAACTTCTGTGCAATTTTTTTAAAGCATATTAAAACTGTTTCTGAGAAGGACTAGATCAACTATATTTACAAGATGTTTGTTCCTTGGTCAGTATATTTAAAAAACCAAACACTATTATTACCCAAACTGAGGACATTTTGAATAGTGCGTCATGGTAACCGTTGTAAATTGTTCACGCTATCATTATCCACAGTATCTAATGTTTGTTTAATTATTTAACCATTCTTAGGCTTTGAAATTATTTGAGGTGATTTTTTGTTTAATTATTTAACCATTCTTAGGCTTTGAAATTATTTGAGGTGATTTCTCACTGGATTTTACTTCTGATGCATTGCTTCCTTTTTAGAATGACTTCTGTGTTCCTGCTTTTTCAAATAATGGTGCGGGGCATTTCTGCTGCTATGCCTAGATTGCTCATAAAATCTGTTCATAAGCTCTTCATGAAGTTTGATTATTTGATTAGTTTTAAAGGTTCATCAGCAACTGAGTCCTCCTAAACCCAATTTTTTAATTCATTTCAGTCAGCCCGTGCAAGTAATTGAAATCGTTTGTACCAAATGCCAGAAACCTTTTTCTTAGGCCTAAGCAAATTGGGCCACCTAGTGGGTGTGAGGGATGTAAGGAAGCGCTGTCAGTCATGAACTAAAACCCAGGTCCAGCACTTGAATGCCTAAGATGACTGTAGAGAGGGTGCATGCACAGATCCACTACTGAATTTATCATTCTGACCCTGCAAGTCACATACGTAATTTTGAAATTGTTAGCTATAGGTGTAAGTTGGAATATAAATGCTATGTAAGATATTCCATTTTCTGTAAATTATTGTTGTTATGCATTGATTGTTACAATAGGAAGAGCCTGGAGCAAACTCTTGCCTGAGATTTCACAACAGAGCAGTCTACTGAAAGTTGAAATTGTCCTTCTAAACTTCCCTTTTAAACAGACCTGGAATCCTTAATGCTTCACTAGAAACTGTCTTATTTAGACAACATTTTCTTCTTTGTTTTTATTTTACTTTGTAGGCTTTATGCAGTTGGTGGTCGAGATGGAAGTTCTTGTCTTAAGTCAGTAGAATGTTTTGATCCTCATACAAACAAATGGACTCTCTGTGCTCAGATGTCAAAAAGAAGAGGTGGTGTAGGTGTAACCACCTGGAACGGGTTCTTGTATGCAATAGGTGGCCATGATGCTCCAGCATCCAACTTAACATCCAGGCTGTCAGACTGCGTAGAAAGGTAATATCCTGATGGAGGCATATCCTGCTGTGGGATTCTAATAGTGCTAGTCTATCATGTGATTTATGAAAAGAGCTGTAAGTAGAAACCCAATAAAATAAGTGTGTTATTTTTATCATGAACAGAGGAAACTTACGTATAAAAATATGTTGCATAGTCATACTATGATTCAAAGTATTACCAGCACAGAGTATTTAAAGCAAATTATCCTTAATGCAATTCATCTAGATTATTTTAACAATCTCATTGAGTGAATTATGATTGATAAGTGAAACAACTTGGAATTGAATGCTTTTAAAAATAGAGTAGATCTTCTTTCACACAAGAAATCTGAATCTGTTCATATAACTTTCAAAGTTGTTGACAGTAAGTTTTTGTGGATCTTTATAGATCTAATTCGTTTTTGTATCCCCTAATGACACTGAGGAACTGGCATGTAATTCCTAGGTTGGTATATCTTTCTGTAAAGTGATTAATGAATGACTGTATCACAAATTGCAGAAGCACGTGATCCATAAAATAATTTCAAAAGTTAGTAAAAGCTTCATAATTCACTGTATTAAATCTTCACTGTCATTTTAGGTGTTTCTGAACTATGCTTTAATTCTGTCCCTGCTCCCCCACCACCAGCTGTAAAACTTTTCTTCTTTCCTGTTACCTCCCAACACTTAGAGTAAGTCTTCATTACCCATATTCTTCTTTTACTAAATTTATTCATGCCAGGACATATATTTTACCCTTAACCCCCCCCAAAAACCCAAACAAACAAAAATCCACAAAACAATACAACAACAAAAAAACACACCACAAAAATCCATCACGAGAGTGCTGTAGCTTTTATAACCACACTAAGCTTCTGAATTATATTTTGCAACAGAAGTTGCTATTCCCAGATAAATACAATTGCTTATAAATTATAAAATAATTGGGAAAGTAATTTCTACATGGAGCTTACTGATCACTCTCTTCTATCTGCACATGTGCTTCAGGTAGTGTTTTCATGTTACAGTTATGCTTGCATGCATTTATGCAGTACTTTGACTAGAGGACAGCAAATAAAATTGTTAGAGCTCTTTGTATCTATGTTCTTCATAAAAAAAAAAAAAAAAAAAAAAAAAAAGACTAGTGTCTTTCAACCTGTTTTTAGCAATTATGATCTTAGCCAAATAATTATTTTCTTTGTACAGTTTTTTGGAGCCCTTCAGGGAGGGCTCTGTAATTACATTAGTTCTGCTGTAAGCATCTGCAGTCTTAAAAAAGATTGTCTGTTTCAGTCAGATTAAAATATATTTCTTGCCATAAGCATAGCATGGAGTCTTCTATGTAGTTCTCAATTTAACTTGTAAAGAATGTTGATGTTTTAGAACCACACAATTTTTTTCCATTAAACCGTCTGGTGTTTACTGTACTGATACTTCTGACTTCAAAACTGTTGTAAATTGTGTTAAGGGTTTTGTATTTCCCGTATAATTTTCTCAAACCACTTTTGGGGGTCATATTTTGAAATTGGTAATCTTAGTAATGGTAATCTTAGTACCAAACCAAATTTTACCAGCCTGTGCTTTGACACACAGTACTTAAAGCAAGCACTTGCTCTACTGTGGTGTAGCAGCAGAACTGTTTGTGGCATAGTATGTTTAGACATATAAATTGTAGTAACAGCAGCTGTATATGTCTGTATGACTATTTGGAAAGCAGCAAGAAGTACATATCTGGCTAGTAGTGACTGTGTTACCAGATGACTAAAGAAACAGTTTCAAAGGGAGGGGAAAGTCCTTTGAAATTAACACCCAGATCTGTACTGTCCTGGTTTCTACTACCTTGATAGCATCAATTCCAGTACATTTTGTTGTTGTTGAATTTTAGTAGGTTTTAAAGTATACCCAAATTATCTTTTTAGGTATGATCCCAAAACAGATGTGTGGACGGCTGTGGCCTCTATGAGCATTAGCAGAGATGCAGTGGGAGTGTGTCTTCTTGGTGACAAGTTGTATGCTGTTGGAGGATATGATGGTCAAACATATCTTAATACCGTGGAGTCTTATGATCCCCAGACAAATGAATGGACACAGGTATAGTTTCTGATCAGACCATATACAACTCTTAGTATTGTTATTTCAAATGTGCCTCCTTTTGCAAGGAGAATTCAAATATTCCTTCTCTAAAAGGCACTTTCTTACTAGTCTGTTGCAAGTCTCTTTTTTCCTTAGTGTACCATCTTGAGATGACATATCTTGAACAGACAGTTGTTAATTTCCAATAGACTGCCCTCCTTTCTTTTGCAAGAGTGTAGCCATTTTCTTTGACAATTTCAGCTGCTTTGAATAAAATGTATTGTCATGTTCCCCAAACTATCATAAAGGATTCTGTTTACATGACTTCCTGTTCTGAAGATAAATTATAAATGTAGATTAGTTTTAGCTCTAATATGTCTCTCAGCATTGATTTTATCAAGGTTTTGATCATTTTTTCATAAATAATCCCTTCCTGAGGTGAATACTATGTACAGTGTATGCAGGTTTCAGAAAGCCTTTACCCATTTTTCTTTTTGTAGATTTAAAATAAAAATAATTCTTCAGTTCATGCTCAGAAACAATTACTGTCAGTTCAGAGCTTGGTTACTTTTATATAGCTCCAGGAACGTGTCTCTCTATGGGAGGAGCACACACAAGGACATCCTGAGCTGACTTTGGTATGTAATATCATTTGAGATACCCTAAAGCATCTACCTCCACAAAAGGTTGTCAGATACAGCACAGAATCTATGGAACACCAAGGCCCTCCTGGAGTCCAGTTGCAGACCAGGATGAATGTCCAAGCTCATCTGTAATAGCATTAGACACCAGTATTTAGGCAACTGAATTCTGAACCACTTGAATATGTTATTCTGGCAACAGCCCCAAATTCTTAATTCAAAAAGAGAATTAAACTGCTGTTTTTAAAAATCCCTAGAACACAAAAACCTCAACTGTCCATTTCCCTCCATTTCATACTGCTGCAAGCTCTTAAAACACAGCCCATCAAGGAGGATCATCAGAGCTTGGGGCATTCACTGGTACTGGTAATGATAACCCATGGCATTGTTAGTCCTGCTAAAGAAAAAAAAAAAAAAAAAAAAAAAAAAAAAAAAAAAAAAACAAAAAAAAATAAAAAAAAAACAAAAAAAAAAAGAAAAAAAAAAAAGAAAAAAGAAAAAAGAAAAAGAAAAAGAAAAAGAAAAAAAAAAAAGAAAAAAAAGAAAAAAAAAAAAAAAAAAGAAAAAAAAAAGGAAAAAAAAAAAAAAAAAAAAAAAAAAAAAAAAAGGTGCACCAGAGGACAGAAGCTGCTTCTCACCAGAGGAGAGAAACTGTGCTTCTCACCATTGCATCTAAACAAATCTCACCTGTCTAGGTGGTGACCATCTGTATGTACCTTTGTATCCTCAGCCGTGACCACCTATATCTCAATGAATGCCATGATCCCAGCATGTAGGATAGTTTCAAATCTTCCCGGAGGGATTTGGAAATATTTGTGTACATTCCTTCTCTCCTGATTTGTCAGCAGTCTGCCACCTCTTCATCTTCACACAACTCAGGAGAGGGCAGGGAAATTTTCTTAGGTGATGGTTGTCAGAGCCACAGACAGCTCTGTAAAAGTCCATTGCTCATGGGGGATTAAAGAAATAGGGGAGTTGGCATAAATAGCCTTTTTTGTCTTTGGGATACTCAGTACCACTTGGTGTGCTGTTCACATACACTGCAATACTGTGAAGGTTAAAAAGGGAAGAAAAGGGGAGTGTTAGAAACTACTACAGAATCTCAGCAGAAAATGGTCTTCTCAGAAGGAAATTCTGTTTGCAATTAAAGAATAAAGACTGGTAAATTTATGCTGATTTCAAGAACACTTAACAGGATTTTATCAAATAATCAAGTAAAAAGGAGAGGTTACCCCTACAATTTTAGACATTTTCTGTTTCTGAGAAATGTATCTTTTTACCACCGTTTACTCAATTGTCTGTCTAGCTCAGGTATCCAGTTTGTATTATAAAAAAAGGTTTCTTTTTCCTGTAATACGGAATAATTGAAATTATCAATAAGAATTGCTTGATGTCCTCTTAGGACTTGCTATTGTTTTCAGAGTGCTTCACTCTGTTATATAAAATATCTTTACCTTTTCTTTGTGTTTGTATCCAATTTTGGACTATTTTGTAAGTCATGTTAACAGAGCATGGGTGATATTGTCATTCTGCTGCAGCCGTATAATTAGGGGGAAAAATTACTTAAAGGTGACCACATTTATCTCACAGATGGTTTGTTTATTTATTTACAGGTTGCACCACTGTGCTTAGGAAGAGCTGGAGCATGTGTTGTGACTGTAAAACTATGAATTATTTTCTCTGGGAAGGTGACATTCTCCTGTGTAGACGCAGAGGATTACTTTTTCCTCAAGCAAACTACGAGTGCACCAATAAACACCAGATGCAGGATATCTGCCACAGAAAAGTGTTTGGTCTGAGGCTGACATAATGTTCTTATGGACCAATATTAAGCACTTTTTAAAAACTTACCTTTGTCATGCATATGTTACAGGAATTCTACTTGTAAGGAAGTCAGCTGCAACCTGCCAGTTGGCAGCAGAGGACTTCTGTTTAGGAAGCGCTAAGAAAATGAGTGAACTCACTATAATAATCAAATGTTATAGTTCCAGGGGATTTCCCCAAATGCAGAGCAATGATGCTATAAATGGATATACTTTGTTATAATTGGGTCTATTTCTGGGCGAAACAAGTTACAGGATTGGACCCCATAGATTAAATTTGCCTGTAATAAATGCAAATAGGTATCTGAGTGACTACAAGGCAGGCTAACAAACCAATGCAAATTATTGTAAATGGCAGGTGTAATGTCTGCCTTAGAAATGAAGTTGTCTATTTGGTGAATCTTTTGCACTTTTTATCATCATTCCTAGTTTAGAAAACTTTTTATTTAACCAAAGCCTTATTTTAAATATTGTCCTATGCTAACAGAAACCTGCTGTTTAATAATTTCTGACAGATATTTTTGACATCCAGTGTATTTTTTGAATTTTCAAAGTCGTTATGCAAGATGCAGAACATCATACCTTTTTCTCTGCTTTGGTTCTTGTATTTACTTTGCTATTTCTAAGAGTTATTGGAAGAATTCTAAAGTGTGATAAACAATTAACCAATTTAAGTTTAACATTTGCACTTTGGAATTTTTGAAGCATTCCATTACATCTATACTAATTGCATTTTTAAACGAGGCTTTGCACTACTATGAGAAGTATAATTTTATAAGATGAAGAAATTGTCTGTCTTTCCTGTAAGGTTATTTAAAAATGTAACGGGCCTAATCCTGCCAGATGCTCAGCTGCCACCATTTAAGCATGTTCAGCATCTTACAGGGGGGTGAGGTGTGCCTCGCAGGACTGTATCAAATTAGTTACCTTATTTAAGTTACCTAATTTTTTCGGATACTTTATAATTTGCCTTTCTCGAGCCCTCTGCTGTTACACCGAATTGCTTTGAACGGTCTAAATGTCCTCGGGAGATGCCTTTTTGTATTTGCTTTTACGTGCCTTGTCCCTTTTGTTCTCCGAACAGAACCGCGCGTGAAAAGATGTGAACTCATTGAATGTTTACGGTTTGTTTTTGGTTTTGTTTTTTTTAAAAAAGTTTGAAGTGCCGGATACCCCAAGTCCTTTGTACATTTGTAATTTTAAATGTGTGTTTTAACGCTCTCGGCGAACTGATTATTGTTTTAAAAGAAATCGGTGACGCTTTATGATGAAGCTTTGCAGTTGGAATACAGCTGATCTCAAGAGGCTTTGCTGGCGGCTGTGTGCCTTTATTCCCTCGCTTAGAGACCGTTCTGCGTGCCTGCGGTCCAAAAACCCTCCTTTCCCTCTGAGAGCTGCCCGTACCCCTCTCTGGGGACCGCGGCCTCACGCAGAGCTCCTCCCGATGGGGGCGGGGGCCGGGGCCGGGGCCGGGGCCGGGGCCGGGGCCGCTCTCTGCCCGCTCTCTGCCCGCCCTCAGCCCGCTCCGTCTCCGCGGTAACCGCGGCGCCGTGGGCGGGCGGCGCATGCGCGGTGCCGGCGCTGGCAGCCCGCCGTGGCCGCGATGAAGGTGGGTCCGGGCGGCCGCGGGGCGCCGCGGCCCCGGCGGGGGCGGGCGGGGGGCGCGGGTCCCGCCCCGCGGAGCGGGCGAGCGGCGGCGCTTGCGGCCTGTGCGGGGGAGGGAGGCGCGGCGGGAAGGGCCGCTCGCAAGCGCCGAGGGGGCCTGGTGCGCTTGCCTGCACTCCCGTGTTTGTTTACTTTTTCACGGAGAGACTTCGGGTAGAAGGGGGATTAAAGCTCATCTAGTTGCAGCGGCTCTGCGACGGGCAGGAACATCTTCCGCTAGCCCGGGTTGCGCAGGGCTCCATCCAGCCTGGCCTTGTACGCTTCCACGGATGAGGTGTCCACAACTTCCACGGGAAACCTGTTCCAGCGCCTCTCCGCCGTCACAGCAAATACCTCTTAATAACTAATCTAAACCTGCTCTCTAAGTCTGAAGCCATTCCCCCTCGTTCTGTGGCTGCATGCCGTTATAATAGTCCCTCTCGGTGTATCTTGTGGGTTTCCTTCAGGTACTGAAAGTCCACAATTAGGTCACGCCAAAGCCTTCGCTCGTCCAGGCTGAGCAATCTCAGTTCTCTCAGCCTTTCCTCAGAGATAGAGGTGCTTCATCCCTCAGATCGTCTTGGTGGCCTTCCTCTGGACTAAGATTTTAAAATTATTTTTCAAAATCAGATGTCATTGTCAGATGTCGTTTGTGAATGTTGAATGTGGTGATTGCATTTTTGTCGTTCTTGTGAGCCGAGCGCAGATCCAGCGTGAAGAATGCCTCAGTTTACATTGACCCAAAGGACGGGATAAGAACATGTGACAGATTGAGCAAGCCTGACAGGCATTTGGTGGCCAGTGGGTGTTGGTGTTTATCTTATGACATGTAGGGATATAAGTCACGATAGCAAGCTGTGAAATAAACTTGCGGGCTTTATCTTATACCCAAGTTACAGAAAAATATCTGTGGGTGGTGTGAAAGAAAAAGGACGTTCAGAAATTTTCTGCACTGGAAGTCAGAATCTCCTTCTGTAGTGTGTTGCTTTGAGATCTTAGCTTTTGAGACCCAGCAATTCATAGTAACAAAAAGGCTACCTGTCTCTATAAGAGTGAATGTTGAGCCTTCTGCGTTGTACAAACTAATGATACTTTCTGGTCCCAGACTTTTATATTAAATTTAGAGAACTAGTAACATTGTGGTCTTTGAGCTAGAAGGGGAGTCTCATGCAATTTCTTATTCTTGTAGCTAAGAGGCAAAAATAATAGTTTTAATAGAGTCACGGTTCTCTATGCAGACACCCAGCAATAGAAACTTCAATTTTTTCCACTCAGATTGAAAGAACTTTTATGTGGGATTTTGGTACTTTGGTTCATTGGAATCACACAGAAGTTGTGTTTGGATTGTTTGGGGGGTGGGGTGGTGGTTTTCCTCCACAGTGCTCAGTTGCTAACATGCTAGGAAGTTGTAATATTCTTATATCTTATGATTTTAAGATGTATCATTTCCTTTTTTTTTTTTTTTTTTTCCCCAGCAAGTATTCATTCTGTATGAAAAAGCTTGGTCTGGTTCACCTGTGCAGTTTGCTTGGCAGAAAACTTTAGGAAATTTTCTTGCTGTAACAGGGTAAGAGTGCAACTGTTTATTGCATTTGTCCATCAAAATTACTGATAAAGAAAGGGAGTTATTCTATATATTAATCTTTTTTAGAGGTGATCATGCTGTGAAAATTTTTGATCGTCATGGTCAGAAGAGAAATGAAATCAGCCTACCAGGGTAGGTATTAAATAGGTTTAAATTATTTTCTTTGTTGTTTTCTTTAAAAATGCTTCTCTTATGGTGAGATACTTAGGCAATGTGAGAATTTTGTAGGGTGCTATACTATCTCTGGTGAACATACCTGGCAGAGAAGCAAACCAAGAGATGCAATTCTCATTGTCTTTATCAGACTCACTGTATTTCACTGACCATCACATCTTGCTGTTTGGGTTAGGTGTCACTCATAATATGGTCTGGCTGTGTCAGTCTCTTTCGCCTGGTAATATCCATGGCTGAGATCTTTCTGTGCAGTGTTTTGCACAATGTATGATAAATGCACATTCTCTCTGGAAAACCGTCCGAAGTGGGGAAAGCTGTGTGGAATCAGAGGTATATTATCAGAAAAATAATCTCAACTCTGAAGAGCCTCTAACAAACCAGAACCTTGCAGAGGGCTTTCACTGTCTCTTGAAAATCAAGGTGACGGTATTTCAAATACTAGAACATATGTAGCATTGTCTTTTATGACCTTCTGTCACCAATGAGGTCTGAGTAAGAGCAGAGTTGCTATAAAACTAGTTTACAGATAAATCTGTCATAGGTTTGCAGGGGAGGGGAAAGGAAGAATAGGGACTCAGTTGCATAATTCTGGCTGTTTCTGTACACTTACACTTTTTAACATTCTTAGTGGGTTTTTTTTCTTCAGTAACTGTGTTGCTATGGACTGGGATAAGGATGGAGATACTTTAGCAATAATCACAGACAAATCGAGCACCATATTTCTGTGGGATGCAATCACAAACAAAACAAGCCAAGTAGACAGTGGCATGAGGTAAGAATTTTTTTTTTTTTTAACATGGTTATTTAAAGACTTGGACCACTGTGACTTGTTGATGTGGAGGCTATATTTCAAGATCATATTTTTATTTGAGTCCTCATATATACTAATTAAACTGATACGCTACAGTTTATTGCTAAATTATTTTTTATATGATTTGCTGGTTTTGAAGTGTTTGTTGTGGATAGGGATTTTGGGGGTTACGGGGTGTTTGTTCATTTTTGAGTGTCAGCAGTGCCATAGTCTCTAGAGAGCTTCTCTTCAATGTTTCAACTTTGTGGGAGCAAGAAGGATGGGAAAATTTTTTTGTGTATCTGCACTGGCTACTCTTTCTCCTAAGTCTTTCATACCAGCTAAAGGGAGCTTAAAAGTGAAGGAAGTGATATCAGTGGTGCAGATTTTTTTTTTTTCCCTTAGATTAATAAGGGGGCTAAAATGCTATTCACAAAGTACACTTCGACTAATTTAGGATGGAAGGAGATATCTAGGTTCAAAGCCTTACCTTTCTGAGTTTGGCCACAGACTTTAAACTCTTCTGGGGTCTATGTAACCATCAAGCATTGAGTTAATAGATAAGCTTGGTTGAACAGTTAAACTTTTGGCTTCATTGAGTCTCTTCCACTAAACTCTTGCATTCTACATAAACATTTTTCCTGTAGGAAAGAGCATGGAAACAACTCTGTCCTATGTTTGTTAAGATGTATGTTATACATGTTATATTGTGGGAATGAACAGACCATATTGTACCATTTTCATGTGTGGACAAATACTATGGGGAGAAGAGTAACCTGCCAGTATGCAAGCAATAAAGGACGTAGAGGGTACTTAACAGAATGGAGTCTGCAGTTAATTGCAGTTCCCTCATGACCTTTCTCGCTAGTACTGGAGGTAAATTGCTTACTGGAGGCAGTCTTGCTAGAACATGATACATCAATGTAAGTCCCTAATCCTTTTTTTATCACAGAGTTATTGCTCAAGCAGAAGAAGCACCAAGACATAAACAATGTGATAATGAGTCTTTTCTGATAACCTTCCGTTTCTGAAATTAGAAAAGCTCCCTTATATGCAAACCAAATATATTAGAGGTCATTTCACATGTCAATATTTCAGATTTCTTTCAAATTTCTCTTGCATGCCTACAGTGAAATTTAAGAAGGTGGGAGGGACTGCACTAATTAGAAAATTCTGGTTTAAATTTTTTTGCTTAAGAGGCTCTTTGGTTTTTGACATGATGTATAGTATCTGTATATACATCAAAATAGGCCTTGCTCTATCTTAAATTTGAATTTAAAATAGATCTTTCTAACTTCTTTATTACATTGACTAGAACCATACCTACTCACTTTTGCGTTGGCTAAATGCATAGGGTTATTGAAGTACAAAAATCAGTACAAAAAATGACTGGAAGATTACCAGTGATTCCATCAAAGACTCTTGATGTTTGCAGACCCATTTGCATTTGTACAAGTCGCGTTACATCTCAGTTTTGTGTTACTTTTACTGCCTTCTGCATGCTTTGATAATTCTGATATTGGTAGAGAACTTTTGCTTAATTTAAAAGTTTTCCTTGGTCTGTATGACTCATAGAAATTAAAGACAAATGCAGAACTTCTTACGCAAAATGTTTTAATTTGTGAATACATGAAAGGAATCTCTACTATATAAGGTAAAATTTTTCTTTGTTTTAGGGATGCGATGTCTTTCTTGTTGTGGTCTCGAGTTGGAACTTTACTTGCTGTTGGAACAACAAAGGGAAACTTACTCATATATAACCGTCAGACTTCCCGCAAGATTTCTGTTCTTGGTATGGACTGGTTTGAAACTATTCAGGCGCATGTGAAAGTGGAATTTTGCTAATATGCATAGTTTCCTTTCCAGTTCTCTGCAGGAATGTGCAGTTAAAAAATGTGCTCGTACTCAACTTGCACCTTCTACTTTGGTGTACTCAGCGGAGTATATTTAGAGTATACTAAGTTTTTTATATATATATATATACACACACACACATGCACACAAATACCTAATTGTTTTTTTTCTTTTTCAGGTAAACACACTAAAAGGATTACTTGTGGCTGTTGGAGTATTGAAAACCTCCTTGCTTTAGGTGGTGAAGACAAAATGATTACTATAAGCAATCAAGAAGGGGATACTATAAGACAGGTAGTATTTATAACACACATTTGATTTTAAGGTGTACATTAATACTCCTGGTTCCCAACAAAGCTGGGACCTATGGGAGCTTGTGCTTTTTGAATCCCAGTGCTTTCAAGGACAAGGAGCTTTTTTTTTTTTTTTTTTTTTTTTTTTTTTTTTTTTTTTTTTTTCAGTATATTTTATGCTAACATGTCATTAAGACCCAAACTGAGGTCATGTTTTCTCCAATGATTTTCTTGATCTTGGTACTAAATGCAGTAGCAACTTTCCTTGTCTGTCCTTATGCAAAATTATATGTGGCAGGAGTAATGCAATTATTTATCATCAGTATGTGCTATATTAACTGTTGATTTCTCAAATCTGCACTTCTTTCTTGCAGACCTCAGTCAGCTCAGATCCCAGTGACATGCAGTTCTCAGTTATGAAGACTGATGAAAGAGTATCAACCAGGGAAAGCACAGTAAGAAGTCACTACAAAATACTGTAGTTCAAGTGGAAATAATCTAACAGGTTAACTCCATGTGACTGGCTGCCTTTTCTTCTGAGGAAATGGAGCTGACTTCTTTAGGATAAAGTCTTGAAATTGAGATGTGTGTTCTGCTGAGCTTGCATTTAGATTTCTGTACCACTGGCTCATGCAGAAGAATGTCCTGAAAATCTCTTCCCACTGTGGATGAAGATTCAAAGTTCAAATCCATGGGATTCTTAAGGATTATTCAAATTCCTAAATCTCATCTTTTAGGGAAGATGTAGGGCCTTACTTTAAAGTTATGCCATTCTTGTCATGTTAATTTTTTTTTTCATTTGTTGGCAGGTAAGTGTAGTGGTTGGCAAGAGGACTCTCTTCCTTTTTAATTTGAATGATCCTGATAACCCAATTGATCTGAAATTTCAGCAGCCTTACGGAAGTATTGTAAGCTACAAATGGTAAGCAGAACTTTCTTAATTAATTATTCTAGTATTAAGAAGCTGAGTATTTTCCAAGTAGTTCTGATAAATGCTGGAAACATAATCATCTATGCCTTGCTCAGACCGGATTTTTCTTGGCTGTATTGTAGACTTTTCAGTAATTCTTTTCCAAACCCAAGGTGGTCTACATTTTTTAACTGTTTTGCTTGATGATTCAATAGCTATAAAAACAGTATCTTCCAACAGAATCACTGTTGGTATGCTCAGCTTTAAACAAAAATGTGTTGCTGTCTTGACAGAAGTTTAAACTGAGGGGTTTATGGCTTTTTCTGTTTGGATGAGTAACTGATGAAAAAGCTAGGGGTGGAGCTGTGTCCTTCTGCAGTTTGTTGGTTTGCAAAGCTGTGCAAAGTTCTTGTAGCCTTCTTATTGTGCAATACCAGTGGTGATGTTCCTATGAAGAAAACCTAAGCTAGAAGTTTCGTATCTGTACCAAAAAAGTAGCTGTACTATTTCTGTATCTTTGAATCATTACAGCTTGTCTTTTAATGCCTGTTCAGTCGACATGAAATATTGACATCCCTTCACACTACAACTCTAAGAAAACCTGAAGCTCTCTGCTTCTTAGTTTATGACCATGTGTAACAAGGTGTACCTGGGCCGTGTCCCTTACAATGATTTTTCTTGCAATTGATCTAATGAGATATTGTTTGAATTCATCTTTACATGCTTTAATTATTTGTGCCTTAGCCTCATTATTTCTAATTGACACTATAAAAAGTAAACAGAATATTCACAAATTTGTTGCTTTGGTATTTCCACTGTGTTTGCAGTGCCCTTAAGGGCACAGTGACTGGCATTATTGTTTTGACATGGTTTTGATGGGACCACATAGACCAGAACCTTGAAATGAAAGTTGCCATCTTCTGGTATGTTTATTTCAATGAAGATACCAGAAATCTTTCTCTTGGCATCACTGCCATGTGTGCAGCTAGCTGAAAATAACGTGGCATTATAGAATACATTATGAATAAATATTGAATTAAATATAGAATTAAGAATATAGATTAAAGATGACTTACAGGGCATCTGGGCACAGACATGGTTCTGTCCTTTAAGGATCTTTGATAGTTTTTCCTTAACCTGTTTTATATTGTATATATCAACATTATATCTATATCTATCTATCTATCTATCTATCTCAACGTGATATAGATAGATAGATATAAATTCCCATAATTTTTTTTTTGTTGCTGGGAGGCAGTGACTATATTCCAACAGTCTGAAAGAAAATGCTTTCTGCACATTGCATTAATAGACCTCTTTTCTAAATTGTTGCCTTTTTGTGACAGGTATGGTGATGGCTACATCATGATTGGTTTCTCACAAGGGTGTTTTGTAGTCATCTCTACACACATTCGTGAAATAGGACAAGAAGTCTTTCAAGCTCGTAATCATAAGGATAATCTAAGCAGCATTGCTATATCACAGTCATTAAACAAAGCTGCATCATGTGGAGACAATTGGTAAGTGGTAGTTTTATATATAAATTATAGAATTCATCTCACAGAGCTGGAGCTACTGGACATTCACTCTATGCTTCCTAGGGCTTCAAGGCTCCCTAAGAAGTGAATTTAGAAAAGGTAAGATGAATTGCTCTGTAGAACTGCTGCTCTGCCTAGAGTTAAGGGAAGCTATTATTGACAAAAATCTCTGCAACTGTAATAAATATAACTAATTGTAAAGAAAATAAAAATAAACTTCAATATATATTTTTTCTTTTTGAGCCATTCTTTTTCTGTTACATTGCTTGGCTACAAAAAATCCGAATTTCTTTACTGAGATTTACTGATGAAGCATAAGCATCTACTTAACGACAGGAGAAAAATTAATTTAAATCTCTACTGAGTTTGTTGATATCCTCCTCTCTGGTGTTTAATCTTACCTGTAGTCTAGAAAAAAGTTGAAAAGTGTGAGCAATTAAGGAAATAAATAATTAAATACACTGGAGGTTTTCCAAAATGTTTTGTGCATACGATAGAATAGCTCCTTTAGCTCCTCATCTGCTAATCCCTGATTCTGTGATATCTGAATTCCTCAGCAAAAGAGGAATTGTGTCATAGTCGAAGCAGAACCATTCTCTCTGTCCTCAGCTCTGTGTAGGACCAACTGCTGATTTATGACGCACATCAAGAGTACTATAACTGTGAGCAAAAAACATGATGCAACTTCAAGCACTTGAGTTATTGTACATTAATGATTATTTCTTTAAGGAGTGGTTTGATTTGCATTGAGTGATGTGGCAGCATAAGTAAACTCTCACTCTGTCCCTTTTATATGCAGCAGGATTGAAAGTCTTTTTTGCACCTGTGTTTCAAGCCCTGTGTGTCCATCAGTAATGTCTTTTAAAAATAAAATGCTGTAACAGATCAAAAGGGAGTCAGTCTATGTTTCCCAACCCTGAATTCTTTCAAATTGGATTTGTGCCTTTTCCTCAAATTTTAGTTCTCTGAATAAATATTTTTGTACTGTGATACAGTGATACACTATTTACAGTGATGGATAATAATGTGTTAGTTTTTAGGAAATTGAAGACATTTTGCATTTGTGTTCTACTTTTTGCTCCATTAGGCTGTCTTGATTGGACTGGGTTTCTTCCAGTTAATGATGACTGAGATTTAGATGTGTGGGAATGACTCTTTATTTTTGTTTTAGCATCAAAATCCATGATTTGACAGATATGAAAGAAATGTATGCCATAATAAACTTGGATGATGAAAACAAAGGTATGTTAACTTCCTCCATGGGATAGAAATTTTTACAAATCAAGTAAACTGGAATTTTGACAGTGTCTCTATTCATGGAGTGTAAGTACTGCTGCTGGAAAAACTGTGTAAATGTAGAATTTTTCAAAAACTCCTGCTTTCCCAACTTGTATTTGTGACCTGTAGCAAAATGGGAGCATATTTCACCTATTCAATGTAGAGAGAAGTACAGCTCTCAGAATATTTGATCAGTTAGTGTTGTGCAGTTTTGAATCTGTATTACAATATATACAGATTATTACAATAATACACTTAACTGGTTTCTGCTTCTTTCCATGATTTTTTTTTGCTTTTAGCATGTTTTGTACTAACATTGATATTTGATCTGTTTTTGTCCTGTTGTACAGGACTTGTGCCTGTGGCTTCAGTGAACAGTGTTACAAAACCATTTTCCTGAGTAGTGAGTTTCCACCCTTATCTCCTCATGTAGTGTTTGTAAATACTTGTTATTGTTAAGTAGCTGGTTGCCTCCAACATTTTAATTTCTCAAAACCTTCCTTTTTAAAATTTTTCTTTTTAAGAAATTTAGTATATTTTCAGCATAATACTTCCCTGTCTCCCTTGGAATATTGGTGTTTGAGTATGATTTTTGTAATGACATTTGCAGACACTGAGGAACAAACACCACTTCTGTGTTTAGTACATACTGATTTGGAAGTAAGAGGAATAAGATGGAATTCTGCTCAGCTGCTTCCAGTATTATGGATCACTTTAAATGTGCTGCCTGAACTGTCAGTGTTGAAAAGAGTAAGGGGGTTGATCAGTTTTTTAACAGGTCTGTAATCTGGTCTAGTGGAGGGTGACTTGCACCTAGATGACCTTTAAGGTCCCTTCCAGCTCAGACCGTTCTGTGATTCTGTGAAGTCTTCACTCTCAGGAAAATGCTATATTAGTAAATTATGTGTTTGATTTGAGTGATTCTAATTGATCTTGGAATTATATTAATTGGTTAGCCTTGAGTACATTAGTACCTATATTCTAGATATTCATTCCTACCATTTTCACAGTTTCGAGCAAAATAATTGCTTGTTGGTTACAGTAGTTAAAGAAAGGATTATTTTTTTTTTTTACAAAAACTTGTGAATATTTTAGGTGTAGATCAGATGGCTTGGACAGATGATGGACAGCTGTTAGCAGTATCTACACGAAGAGGATCACTCCATGTTTTCTTGACAAAGCTTCCAATCCTTGGAGATGCTTGCAGTACACGGATTGCATACCTCACTTCTCTTCTTGAAGTCACCATAGCAAATCATGTGGAGAGCGTATGATAACCTCTTCCTTTTAAACTTCATGTAGATGTAATTAAAGTAAGTATTAAAAGTGGATGAAAACTGTATTATTTTGTTTTGTTTTCTTACAGGAGCTACCAGTCACAGTCTCTGTTGAAGTAGAGCCCAGTTTTGTCGCTATTGGTGTTTATCATTTGGCTGTAGGAATGAACAATCGGGCTTGGTTTTATGCACTTGGAGAGAATAGTAAGCATAAATTTAGTTCTCTTAAAACTTATGCAGCACTCTGTCTTTTTTTATTAATTCAGTATTGTGTTTCACAGTTCTGGACATTCCACGTTTTACAATAAAAACTTGAGTTGCCTATGGTCCTGCTAAGATGAGATAATAATTTTTGCAGGTTGTAGCAGTTATGGCAAGGCATTATAAATAATAGAAATAAAACTTCTTATTTGAGGTATTGGTCATTAAATGTAGATTGTTGCTTACTTGTTTATTTCACATCATCTTGTTAATCAGTGAAGGACTTCAGGCTTTTGATACATTATATATCTGTATCTTAAAGTACTAAGTTTGGCAAAGTACCTAGGAACTATGATCAGAGAGTTTAAGTTTTCGGTTTGGCAGATCATGTTATTTGTATGGGATAAGGAAAATTTGGTTATGCTGTGTTCAAATTTTAGATGGTGGATTTGAAACTTTGATGTTTCTCTAAGCATCCCCTTTTTTTCAGTGAGAGTAAATTAAATAAAACTGTAACAATACTAGTCAGAGTTGCATAGGAAAAGAGTTTCTCTTGTAGTGTCTAACCAGTTCTCAGACTTCTAAGAAGAAAGTCTCTTTAAGTGTGGCTTGTCCCCTCTCTGCTTAGTTGTGAGATTTTCACATCTGCTTACTCCGCTGCAAGTTTAGATAAGTGAAGACATGTACAAAATCAAAATATCTTTACCTGATCTTTTCTGTTTGAATCCTTTAGATGTAAAAAAGCTTAAAGATGTGGAGTACCTGGGGACAGTAGCAAGTATGCACCTTAATTCTGATTATGCTGCTGCTCTATTTGAGGGTAAAGTCCAGTTGCATATGGTAAGAGCTCTGGCAGTTTGGATTGTTGAACTAATGAGTTGATATAAGCTGAACAAGTTAATGTAATTCTAAAAATTAAATAAAATGCAATGACCTTCAGTTAATGGAGATAAAAATTAAAAATACTTCAGAATAGTTTTTGTGGCTAAGTAAAGTATAGAGCTGAGTTTCTGTAGACTTAGGAATACAACTTAGACAAGGACAGATGAAGAAAAGTGTTTTCTTGTCAGCTGTTCAGCAGGTTTTATTTTAAAGGTCTCTGGTAATGTGACAGAAGCAAATGTTACATTCTAAAGGGATGTACATGCAGGGATTTTTTTCATCTATTTTTCTTACGGATTGATACAAGCAACGCTATGATACCCTACTGTTAACAATGGAGTTTTTCAGTTCATTCTGTTCTTTATATTTAGATAGAAAGTGAAGGTTTGGATGCTCAGGAAGAACGAGAAACTCGACTTTTCCCAGCAGATGATGATAAATACCGGATTTTGTGCCATGCTTTAACTAGTGACTTCCTCATTTATGGCACAGATGTGAGTATTACTTCTTCTAAAAGATCTTTTTAGATGGAATATGTTTCTGTCTGAATTTTTATGATTACTGCTCATGATTTTGGCAAACAAAAAGTGCATCTATGAACTTCAGAGTGGATTATTTTCTGTATGAGAACTTTGAGCAAATACAGTCAAAATTGCATCCACCTTCCTCTGCTGTGGCATTTATATAACGTGCATTGGCAGGAAGGTTAAGTTTTGCATTTACTAGTGTTTGTTGCAAAACATTTCTTTTAATAGCAGAACTTAATTCTTATTGCATTAGTGAGAGGGTTGGCAATGAAGATGTCTTCCAGATTTAAGAAAAAACATAGCACTTGCCTTGCAAATTTGTTGATTTAGGTGGTGATGTGAAAAATGTGGACAAAAAGGTACTCATGTATACAAATGTCATGGCATAAATGAAAGCCTTGACTTGGTTCTGAAGCCTTGGTCCAAAGAGATTTTTTTTTATGTGTTTCAACAAGGATAGGAATTAAGGAGAACACTGAAGAGGAATGTGGACACGCTTATGGATTTTTTTGGAGATTTTTTTATGTATGCGGGTAATTTTTTGTCCTTTTAATATTTTCTGGCACTGAGAATACAGGGCATGTTTGGCATTGTAGCATCGTGCTCCTTGTGATATTGACTGATGTATTGACCTTCCAGAGGAAAGGAGAACTATCTCTGGTTTAATAACTGGTTTAATAACTTGAGTGTGTGTTCTGTAGCAGATGAGGCCTTTCCCACCTCCTCAGTACCTAAATTGATATTGGTAAATTTGAAGTACTAAATTTGCAAACAATCAATTTGATGCGTACAAATTGTACCACTGCTGCCAAAAGCCACATTTTTTAAAATATACTTTTAATCACAAATCAGTTTGATTGCTTTTATTCCCTGAGTTAGGTGCCTCTCTTCTTAAGAATGTGTGGTTCTTCCTTGGAAACAAATTTTACAGCTTTTTTTTGAAGGTTAGGCTTCTCTCAGCAATGAGACAGACATTTCATTTGTTTAGAAACTGCACAGTAAACACTCCACAAAGTAGAGGCAGATAAATATCAAAACCAGCAGAAAACCCCTCAAACCTGCCAAATCCTTTCTTTGTCCCCCAAAAGTTTTGCCTGTCTTACCCTAAACAGAGTGTGAGAATGAACCAAAAAAAACCCCTCTTGGAAGTACTTTTTTTGAACACTCAATAATCTAAGATGGAAGACACTGCAGCAAAATTAATTACCTGCTCGCCACTTACTGATGTAATTATTAACATTTTCTATTATTTCTCATTAGACTGGAGTTATTCATTATTTCTACATTGAAGACTGGCAATATGTGAATGAATATCGACATTCTGTCAGCGTGAGAAAGGTTTTTCCAGATCCCAATGGAACCAGAATGGCATTCATAGATGACAAAAGTGATGGCTTTGTCTATTGTCCAGTAAGTAAATATCAATACAATATATTTACAAGCGGGCTCTTCAACTATACAGTGTTTTTAATAGAAAATGAAGAAGATTTTGTCACTCCAGCATATATGCTGGTAGAAGAAATTGGTAAGGAAGCTTGAAGATAATTTAATGGTAATGTAAGGAAATAAAATTTGTCATACTAGATCTGGACAATTTCATTATACTAAGTTCCTGATGGGTAATTTTCAGAAATGTATGTGTTTGTGTATTTAAATTCAGATAATTTAGCCAGTTTCACTGTCCGTCTCCATACTTTTTTTTTAAAGAATAGTAAATATAATTTATATAATGTCTATTTTCTCCACTTCAAATTTAAGTTCTTGTGTTATTCAGAATCGCTCCTTATAAGGAAGCTTTTTCTTAAAACAATCTTCATATTTCTGGACTATTGTTTTTAAAATTTTTAATCACAGCTGGGATGAATATTTTGTATCTTGCCTTAGTCACCTTACTTTTGCATTATATATAGGTAAATGATAGAGTATATGAGATTCCAGACTTCTCACCAACCATTAAAGGAATCCTGTGGGAAAACTGGCCAATGGATAAAGGTGTTTTTGTTGCTTTTGATGATGATAAAGTGTACACTTACGTTTTCCATAAGGATGCCATTCAAGGTACCATAAGCTCTTTAAAAAGGTTATTCTTAAAGATTATACTGTTTTAGTTAATAAAGTAAAACATGTTCTGAATCTTCATTTGTCTTAAATAAAATGCATATAGAAATAAATAGTACTACAGAAGATTTGAAGTGCAACTGATGAATAGAAAACTAGTTGCTTTGCAGGTTTCTCTGTAAGGCTTCAAGGCATTTTGGTCTCAACTCCATACGCTATTATAATATTTCATCTGAAAGTTACATGTGCTTTAATTGTATTTTGAAGCATTCATGAGAAAAATCTCAGGATCAGGGAGTCAAAACTTGCATCAGGTTCACAAAACTTGTATTCACTTAAAGTATTAAAGTTGTAAACATAGCCATTTCTATATCTGCAAGAGAGAAACATTTAAATTTACCTACAAACATTTGGAAAAGGACCTTACTGGTTTAGAAGCTTTACATTCTGTATATTTACTGAAAGATGTGTGTTTGTGTAGTTGCTGCTGACTGCCAGAATTACAGACCCTGAATTAATGCCCTGCAAATATACGTTTTCAGCTGCTTCCTATACTTTCTACCATGTAGGGATTTTTACAAGATGTCTTTTGTTTTCTTCCTGATCTTTGAATCTAGGATCAAGGATTATTTTGGCAGGTGGCACGGAAGTCCCCTATTCCTATAAACCTTTGTTGTTGTATAATGGAGAATTAACTTGTCAGACTCAGAGTGGGAAAACAAACAATATCTATTTAAGTACTCACAGTTTCCTTGGCAATTTGAAAGACTTTGGGCCCGATATGCTGAGACAAATGCTTACTCAGACTCTAATGTTGAAAAGGTACATCTGCATTTTCATTATTTTGTTTACATTATTTTCTTCTGTGCTTATAGTTCAATATAGCATATCCTGCTGATTTTAAAGTGTACTGCTGAATATTGATAGATCAGATTGTTCCATGAGTTCACGTAGCTGTCCAGGCAGACCAAGCAAAGTAAATGACCCAGTGGTGGTTTGAGGTTTTTTCACTGTTGAGTAAAAGCCTAAAGTAATTTTTTCGGGGGGTTGTGACAGTGGCTCCTCCGAAACTGGTTGAAGGTGCTTCTGTCGTACTCTCCTCCCACTGTAATGAAGTAATGCAAAATCAGCGTAATGGAAAGAATACCAGAGTAGGGAGAGCAGTTGGCTTCCTGAAAATGTATGGTAGAAACAGGAGAAATAGAACTGTAAGGTACACATTTGTAATTTTCTTTTCTTCCTGATACATCTCTCTCTCCATGGCTTAGAAGTAAATGTTTTTTATGTTTTCTCTAGCAGAGAGAAAAAAATGTTGAGAGGGAGTTTTGAGTATGAATAATACCTAAAATTAAGAGTTGTAAATGTGTTTTACTTTCTGTAGGTTTTCTGAAGCATGGGAGGTTTGCAGACTTCTGAATGACCAGTCTTGTTGGAATGAGCTGGCCAAAGCTTGCTTACATCATATGGAGGTGGATTTTGCAATACGTGTTTATCGAACATCTGGTAATGCTGGGATGGTGATGTCACTAGAGCAAGTAAAGGTAAAATGTAAAGTCTTACCTAGGAAATACGGTAATTTATTTCCTCTTTAAGAATTGCTGAATTCTTGGGCTTTTTTTGTGGGTGGAAGAGGATGTTTTTGTTCAAACAGAAGTTGAGTTGCTTACAAGGGACTTAGAGGATGAAGTGTCCAAACTACAGACTGTTCACTTGGTTTTCTCTTGAGCTGGTTTCAGTCTCCACTGGACTGCATGGTATTTCTTTCTGCATTTACTCCAGAACAGCAGAATATATTAATGTCTCAGGCGTTGGGAGGCTCTTACTTCCAATTGTTATCTTTGAGAAAATGCTGAAGATTGCTATTAAAAAAAAAATCCAAAACAAAACCAGATTGCATTTCTACATCTAAAAGTGAAACAGTACCTTAAGATTATACTTCTGCAAGTTGCTGATTTTAGACTGTGTTAGCTGTAGTGGCACATAACGGCTTTTTCTGGTTTGTTTAATCCAATACAAATAATTATAAAATGTAAGGATATTTTATTTTACTATTTTGCTTTATTTTTCTTACTAGATTATGTTATTTATACATTATTTCTTTTCTTTTGAACTACTTCTGTACCTATTCTGTCTTTCTACAGGGAATAGAAGACCACAACCTTTTAGCAGGACATCTTGCAATGTTTACTAGTGATTTTAATCTGGCTCAGGATTTGTATCTGGCATCCTCCTGTCCTATTGCTGCTCTTGAGGTATTCATTTACGATGTGTATATTTTCTTCTGGTTTTGTTTCCAGGTTAATGGTGAATTATTTTACCTTCTGATAATTTTGTCCTTTTATGGTTTTGATCTTCCCATTGTGTGACTAGAATCATAGACTATCCTTTATTGGAAGGGAACCACAAGGATCATTGAGTCCAACTCCTGGCCCTGCACAGGACAACCCCAAGAGTGACACCATGTGCCTGAGAGCATTGTCTAAATGCTTCTGGAACTCTGTCAGGCTTGGTGCAGTGACCACTTCCCTGGGGAGCTGTTCCAGTGCCCAACCACCCTTTGGGTGTAGAACCTTTCCCTGAATGATATCCAATGCAAAACTGCCCTGACACAGTTTCAGGCTGTTCCCTTGGGCACCACAGAGAAGAGATGAGTGTCTGCCCCTCCTCTTCCCCTCAACAAGGAGGTTGTAGACTGTGACAAGGTCTCCTCCAGGCTGAACACTCCAAGTGCCCTCAGCCACTCCTCACACAGCTTCCCCTCAAGGCCCTTCACCATCTTTGTTGCCCTCCTTTGGATGCTTTCTAACAGCTTCAGATCCTTCTTATATTGTGGTGCCCAAAACTGCAGACAGGAGTCAAGGTGAGACCACCTCAGTGCAGAACAGAGTGGGACAATCCCCTCCTTTCCCTGGCTGGTGATGCTGTGCCTGATGCCCCCAGGACAGGGTTGTCCCTCCTGGCTGCCAGGGCACTGCTGACTCATGTTCAGCTTCTCATGGACCAGGACCCCCAGGTCCCTTTCCATGTCACTGCTTCCCAGCGTCTCATTCCCCAATCTGTCTGTACATCCAGGGTTGCTCTGTCCCAGGTGCAGAGTCCAGCACTTCCCCTTGTTAAACTTCATACAACCAGTGAGTGCCCAGCCCTCTAATTTGGCAAGGTTTCTCTGCAGGGCCTCCCTTCCTCTGAGGGAGTCAAGAGCTCCTTCCAATTTACTGTCATCAGCAAACTTACTTATTATACCTTTGGGTCCTGTGTCCAAGTCATTTGTGAAGATGCTGAAGAGCTCAGGGCCAAGGATGGAGCTTTGTGGAACCCCACTAGTGACAGGTCCCCAATCTGATGTCACCCCACTCACCTATAACCCTTTGTGCCTGACTCATGAACCAGTTGCTCACCCACCCCATGATGTTTATTCAGCTGTGGGCTGGACATTTTATGTACTCTAAGAGACCGTATTCAGAGTTTTACTGAAATCCAAAAAGATTATATCAATTGACTATCCTTGATCAGCTAGGTGGGTTACCTTATAATAAAAGGAAATTAACTTTGTCAAGCAGGACTTTGCTCTTCTGAAGTTGGCTGTGAGCAATGACTGTGTTGTCCTTCAAGTGTTTTTCAGTAGCTCCCAGAATAATCTTTTCCATAGTTTTACCAGGCACTGAAGTGAGACTGACAGGCCTGTAATTTCCAAGGTCAACCTAACAGACCTTTCTTCAGGATGAACTTCTCTCAAGTTGCCTGAATCTTTCTAGAATATTAACTCAATATTTATATTTAGAATAATTTAAAGTTCAGGATAGAAGACCAGATTTGATACTTGCATCAGAAAATGTTACTCTTTGTTAACAGATGCGGAAAGACTTGCAGCACTGGGACAAAGCACTTCAGCTGGCTAAGTGTCTGGCCCCGGACCAAATGCCTTTCATATCAAAGGAATATGCAGTGCAGCTTGAATTCATGTAAGTTCTCCTGTATGGCTGTAGTATAAGAATATTAAACCAATACTCAAGTTCAATACAAGAACACAGGATTGCGGTATTTCAGATGACTGCTTTGCTGAGAGAGGATTCAGTGAGGTTTTGCAGCTACAGTATGAGGAAGAGGAGTTTTGCAAAGAATCTTTCATGGCAGAGACATGTTAGTAAACCATAATTCCTTTTGACTAATTCTGGTTTATCTAGGTTCTTTGCCACTGTAGGTCCACTATATAATATCATCTACTAAATAAATACTTTGGTGCAGGCAAGTGCTTGGAAAATAGAGAAAGTCCGAATCATTTAACATTTACATTGGATGAAAGCCATGCCTTTTGCCTTTCTTTAAATATCTATAAGCCCTTCATTTTCTTAAACCATGTAGGTAGAGGTGTGTCAAATTTCAAGGCTGCCAACCCCTGAAAGACAGAAGGTATTAATCATTTGACATGATTTTAAAGTCTATTTAATAGTTAATTCTTCCCAGATAAAACCTTGTCTGTTTAATATCTAAGTCAAGAGGAAAAACTTACTTATTAATAGTATGTAGACAACGCCTTCCCCCTGGCAGTACACCTGGCATTGAGAGAGGACACTTGCTGGTCACAGAAAGGAAGGAATGGACGCAGTTGAAACAATGCAACCATCTGGAATTTGAGTTCTGAATATACACCGGGGAAAAAAATTGCCCTTACTTTTGTGTTGCAAAAATTCTAAGTAATTTCAAAGATTAGCTTTCATTTCAGAAAAATCTGGAATACACCTGAGACCACTGAGGTGTAGTTTGCAGATAGATTCTTTACATTTCAAAGGAAATTTATTGGTCTCTCTCCAATGGAATTGAGAAATGGAATTGCCTCTTTGACTAAGACTTTGGTCAAGTCCATAGGAAGTGCCGTGACATTCTGTGTAAACTGTCCACCTCTCACATACCTCACAACCTTCTATGCAGTCGTTATGTTTAAATCAAGACAGATAGATGCATAAGGCGTATGCACGCATAAGTGGTAGGAAGGCAAACATCTCTTCCTATTAAAAATATTTGTCTGTATAACTTCCAGTTTTCTTTTAGGGGTGATTATGTTAATGCTCTGGCACATTATGAGAAGGGAATCACTGGAATCAATAAGGTAATTCCTTTTTAGCAATGATAGCATTGTACTGTCACAATATGCATTAAGTTGTCATGTTTCAGACTCATTTGAATTCCAGTTTTTTAATTCTGCTCTAAATTAAATGTTATTAAGTCTGTAATATTTTGTTAGTTTGCTTCAATGCTTGATTACTGTCACTTTTGTGAGCTTAGTTTCTAAAGTGCAATTTTTAGTTACTGCTTTTCATTTGATTGCCACTCACCAGGAGCACGATGAAATTTGCCTCGCTGGAGTGGCTCAAATGTCCATTCGAATGGGGGATATCCGTCGAGGGGTGAACCAGGCCATCAAACATCCCAGTAGGTCACTAAAAAGAGACTGTGGAGCTATACTGGAGAATATGAAGGTACTCAAAAGAGTTAATATAAGTCAAGGCTGAATACATGATTTAGCTAGGTTATTGATTTATCTATTATCTTAATTTAGAAATTTTATTTTAATGGTTTCTGATATTGTAGCAATTTTCAGAAGCTGCTCAGCTGTATGAAAAGGGACAATATTATGACAAGGCAGCATCAGTATACATCCGGTGTAAAAACTGGTAAGTATAGATTTCAGGGAAATGTTATATTTGAGAGGATTTGCTGGGGTACTCTTTGGAAAAGATTGATTCTCTGAATAGCACAAATGCCTCATTATGTTTTATTGATTTTATCGTTCCAAATTCAAGCTTAGAGATTCTCTCAGAAATTTATGTTGTTTTAATATAGTCTTACTGTAAATGGGAAATAATTTGTTCCCTTTTTTTTGTGTGGTATGGTTAAAGTTTCCTGTAGTTTCAAGTCCTTTGTGGGTGCATGTACATGCTCACATCCACACTGAATTTAGTGCACACTGAATATAGTAGTTATATTTGTGTAGTTATTGTTTAATTAATTAAATTTCTTAGTTCTATAACATGCATAGCTGAGACTGAGTATTTAGAGAGCTGGAAAATTATTCAAGTGTAGCCAGTAACATAATTTTCTTTTTTTAAGTTAATTTGATTATTGTGAAGTCTCCATTGGAAAAGTCCAATTTTCTGAGACATTTAAGGGCTCAGTTCTGGCCTAATTATATTTTATGGACTCGTCATGTTAGGAACTGATCAGACAGTTCAGTAAGACCTCTTTCATAGGACTGCTCTCAAGATTAGGTTGGAATATTATGTGCATTTATTTGAAAAATTAAAAATTCATTCCATCGAATAATTGTCAGTCGCATCAAAATGAGCCAGGAGAGCACTTGGTTGAGGGGAGTAGCTTGCATCTAATGATAACCTCGATTTGGGAAGTGGGAGGTACAAGCTTTGTTTACTCTTGCAGAGGGAGGTTCAATTTGAAGAGTGCCCATCTTTCAGTCAGAGAGGTGAGATTTAAGGTCAGCCTCTGTTAAGTCTCTCATATCCTTTGTCCTGAAAGGCCCACTGCTTAGTTTTCTGGTTTTTATAGATCTTTCAGGTTACAGTTTTAATGCTGTGCTTCATCAGTTGGTTAATCCAAGAACACCCGAGGTAAAAAATGTTGGTCTGGCACTTCTTATGCTGTACACCTCAGACTTAAAAAAAGAGAAGAGAGTGTCTTCAAGCCTATATGCTCATAAAGCAGTCTGTAATTTCCAGTTCTTACAAAGTGCAACTTTTTGAAAATATTGAAATGACTTCAAAGCTTATCCGTTATGTTCAGTTTCTTCTATCAGACTCTTTTTCAGTGTTGATATAAATATGACAGTTTTACTGGAGAAAATTTGGAACCAGCTGTATTTATTAAATAGCTATTATCTTTCTAGGGCAAAGGTTGGCGAACTTCTACCTCAGGTTTCATCTCCGAAGATTCACCTGCAATATGCAAAGGCCAAGGAAGCAGATGGCAGGTGCTTTTGAATGCTCTTTTTTAGCATAAAACATGTTATTGCTTGTTGTTATTATTATTATACGTTAGTGGTTTTGTAAAATAAATTAAAACACATACTGAAACTTTTGCATAAAGTAGTCTTGTGAAATTGGATTCTAAAATATGTCAGCTTAAGTTTACAGTTATTGTATTGGAGGACATATCCAAGGACATTCATCTAGTATCAAGGATGTATTTCTAATTAATTGTTTTCCTGTCTAAACATTAATATCTTTCTAACAAAAATAATCAAAGGTTTTAAAGTACTGAACATCATTCCCCTTTGCAGAGTATTCAAGTTCAGTTTGTTTCTAACAACTCCTTAGCTGTGATTTTAATGGTCATTTAAGGGGAGAATAATCATTAAAGAAATTTCTTTCATTCTAGAATCAAATTATTGGTACATCTTAATGGCTGTACTTGCATAAGATTGAATAATGCAAAGTTATTAGCAGAAGTGAAAGCCCCAGATAGATTATATTTAATCACAGAATCGCCGAATGTAGTTCCTCCTAGTCCTTACCTGTAAGTAAATGTGCTTCAGAATAATGATACTTCAAAATATGAAACGGCACCAGAGTTTCATGTTTGCATTGATGAGACTAGAAAATACTGTTTGTGTCAATTGCATAGTGAGAGAATGAGAAATTTCTTGATCTTGTCTACAGAACAGAAAAGAGGTCTTATTTTTAGAATTGTGCACCTAGCTATAATGTTTGGGTTTTATTGTTCTCTTGCTCCCAAGGGATTTCATATGGAAGAGATGAACTGGTTTTAATATATAGCAAAAGAGATGCTGGCGAGTAGGTCAAAAATAGTATTGTGGTAGATATTTTTTCTGTTGCCTCTGCTTTTCATTCTCCTAAGAGAAGATAAAACCAAGAAGAACATAGTAAATGCAAAGCAATGTGATTACATGCAAACTGAAAGGAAGTTGCCACAAAGTAATCTCACAGAAATAAAATACTTTGTTTCCTTCACACCATATTATAGAGAGTTATTTACAAAGTTAAAACAACTGATGTGGAACCATTATTTTGCAGGTACACGGAAGCTGTGACAGCTTATGAACATGCAAAACAATGGGATAGTGTAATTCGACTGTATTTGGATCACCTAAATAATCCTGAAAAAGCTGTTAATATTGTGAGAGAAACACAGTCTCTTGAAGGAGCAAAGATGGTGGCCAGGTAACAATCATGTTTCGCACATTAAAAAGAATATATTGGGAGTTTATGAGGCTTGCGAACATATTAGACTCTGGTTATTGGTACTTGGCTAGTGACTGTATAATTCAATTAATTGATTTGAGTTCTTTAAGATTTGGACAAATAAACAGGTACTGAATTTTTTGTTGTTGTTGACTTTCTGATTAAAATTATATTAACCTGGAGTAATAAGTTTAGACAATAATAAAAAAATGCCATGCTGTATTATTTATACTAAGTTAATTTTAGGAACCTAGTTAAAACAATCCAGATACAGAATGGATTAGAATATTTGTATGTAGGTAATGTACTATCTTCCTAAAACATTTGGTATTTTCATTAAGGTATTAGTACTAAGGTATTAATTTGTCATTCTGATTAGATTCTTTCTGCAGCTTGGTGACTATGGTTCTGCCATCCAGTTCCTGGTTTTGTCCAAGTGTAATAATGAAGCTTTCACATTAGCTCAACAACACAACAAGATGGAGATTTATGCTGATATCATCAGTGAGTATTCCAGGCTCATAGTTAGCTTGCATTATGTTTTGCTGTTCTTTTACTGAAATCATAAGACAATGGGTGTTAAGTTTTGTTTCCCATTTGTGTACTTTGGGCCTGCAAGCCAGACTTTGCTTTCAGCTTTGCTATCTCCTTGGCTTTCAAATCTTGCCTGTCCTACAGGGTTTTTTTGTTTATTCATAGAAATAAAACATTTGTCTAGACTAATTTCTTGTGCCCATTGAGGATAATCCCTTTCTTTGACCTTGATACAAAATGGAGAATTTGACTGGTTCAGTTCTTGATTTTTATTCCCTTTTCCTTTTCTCCTCATTCCAGCTTCTTTCTTACGTGTCACTTTTTTTCCTTTTCTGGTCTTTAAGACCCTTCGTGGCCTCCTCTTGTATCAGTGAGCGATGGAAAGGAGACCTTACTGAGAAGCTGACTTGTATCTTAGTTCATCAAGCTAGTCAGAGTCCACCTTGTCAATTTGCACCAAATTTTATAGTTTCCATTTGTGTGAGGCACCTTTGAAGAGTGCCCTATCAGCTCCACATACATATATCCCAAAGTCTCATATTTTCAACTAATCTCTTTGTTTAGACATTGATTTGTTATTATGAAGGTTATGAAAACTTGGCAACAGTTTGCTTGAAGATGTATGGTTGCAGATGATTGTGAAGGTGACCACAATTGTTCTACAGTTCCTTATGTTTTCTTATTTCTATCCAAAATAGGATGCCTCAAACTGTAATCTAAGTGGGTAAAAAAGGAGTTTAAAACTTCGGAGTAGTGGCTGTCTTTTTGTCACATGTGTACAATAGAATGGAGTCTTGGTTAGAAGACTTAACTAGTACTCCCTGCTACATGGTTGCATTGGCCCTGATAGCCTTGCTTTGTACAATACAAGCATGCTTCCATATTCTGAAACTGTGAAAGCAATCCAGGTGATAATCTCAAAATCACTTGCCCTGCTTTATTGTGCCCAAGACATGATGGAAAAATTCATTATCAGATCATAGCAATGCCATTTCATTATGATTTTTTAGAAGAGAATGTAGTGACAGGATGAGGGGGTATGGTTTTAAACTGAAGGAGGACAGATTTAGATTAGATATCAGGAAAAATTTCTTTACTGTGAGGGTGGTGAAGTGCTGGAAAAAGTTGCTCAGAGAAGTTTTGGATGTCCCATCCCTGGGAAGGTTCCAAGGCCAGGTTGGATGGTGCTCTGAGCAAGATGGTCTAATGAAAGTTGTCCCTGCCCATGGCAAGGGGCTTGGAAGCAGATGATCTTTAAGATCCCTTCAAACCCAAATCATTCCATTATTCTATGATTGTGTGAAAAACAGAAATCTCATTATGGTGTAAAACCTGTGGTAACAATTATTTCACTATGTTATTAGCTCCTAATGTCTGACATTTAGTCTGATTAAATGGGAAAAATGTGTAAGACATAATTTGAGTCTGTTTGGCTTTGGTTTTCTTTGAAAAGTAGAAAAACAAAGTAGAATAGGAATATGTTCTTTCAGTGGGGTCTTTATCTTATTTAATAAGAATACCCTGCTGTCACTCGGATGTGTCTGTTGCAGGTTCTGAAAATACTACCAATGAAGATTATCAGAGCATTGCACTATATTTTGAAGCAGAAAAGAAACATTTTCAGGCGGGGAAATTTTTCTTGCTGTGTGGTCAATATGGACGGGTCAGTACTTAAAGGATAATCCAGTGAAAGTTAAATGTTTATAGAAACTGTTCAAAATACAGTCTTCAGGAAAGTTCATATTAGATTTTATGTGCCTTAAGTGGTGATATACTGATACATTTTTAAAAGGGTTAAAAATGTAAGCAAACTGTTTATATTTACTATTTATTTAGACTGTGTTCCATGAGTGATACATTGCCGTGCACATAGGGTTTTCATAGCAATAGAAGCTTGAGTTGAATCAATGATACACTGTAGTCAATGAATCTCTGAATGTCATGATCTGCAGCAGCAATTTATTTACGTTTCATTGCCTTGACCAGTGGAGACTTGGTTGCAGAGTAACTAGTTCATTTAAGTGCTGTAGCATGCCCTAACTGAAAGCTTTTTTAAAAAGAAGAAAAGATGTTAATTAAAGTATGTTAATTGACACACTTTTGATCAGTTACAAGTCTGTGAACTGATGCTTATGAAAAGTTTGACTTTTGCATACTGAACACATACCAAAATAATATGACTGATCTTTGCAAACTGTGGCCATTGTAGATGACAGCTCCTTCAACTGTGGCATGGGGGGCTCCATGACATTAAAAGCATTATGACATTAATCACATTGTGACATTAATTACATTAATCATTACTTTGTTCTCACCATATTGCTGTGAACATCCTTCACAGTTAGTGAAGGTGTACGTCAGAATTTGGCAGTCTCAATTGTTTCGTGCATGAATATCTGTGAGAGCAGCTGCTAACTCTATACTTGAGATAAGCATTCAGTGTGCCACTTGTCTTATCAAAATTCAGAGGGAGAGAACTTGATAAAAACTAGAAAAAATGAGTTTCATGTGTCTCAGTTTTAACTTCTCTTCTGTATCATTTTAGGCATTAAGGCACTTCTTGCAAAGTCCAAGCACAGAAGATAACTTGGCTATGGAAATGGCAATTCAAACAGTAAGCAACTTCGATAAAACAAAAAACTCTTCTTTTTAAGACATTATGTTCAGTATTGTGACATTTTCCCAGCATCACTGAGTATGTTTGAACAGATTACAAATAGAAGGAAAACTGTATCAGTAAAGATGATATCTAAGCATGTCTAAAAATCCCAACTGAACACATTAGAAAATAAATACAAACTGCTGCATGTCAAAGCTGATGAACCAAGGAATCATCTGGTTTGAACATACAGAACTAAAAAAATCATGTTCTAAATCTATCTAGTTTCAGTGCTTTATGGAAAGATTCCTTATGAGTAAGTTATTTTGCCCTTCTTCTTTCATATCATAATTCCTTGTGTCTTTTTTTAATAGGTGGGACGGGCAAAAGATAAAGCTCTAACAAATCAGCTGATTGACTATCTTATGGGAGAGGGAGATGGCATGCCCCAGGTATTGTATTTTTATCACTGCTATTGTGTCGCATTTCTGTGCTACAAGATATTTTGAGCTTGCTTTGTCCTAAAATTCATAGTAGGCACAGACTGTGCTTTAGTTTTTGTTAAGGAGCAAGACATGTATGATCATTCTGTGAGTCATTCACCCAGTACCTCCAAATTCAGAAGTGTAAGAAAGGAAGCAACTATCTTAGATATAATAGTTTTCTTCAGTCATCTTTATGAAAGCAGGTGGTTGGACAGAGGTCCAAATTAATGCTCAAAATGAGAGTAAAAAGGAAAAGTTAGCTGTTTGTTGTCACCAGTTTGTCAGCTGGCTGTTGCCTTTCCCAGATGGACAGTCAGCATGTGTATGTCTGGAGGTGAGCTACAGCACTGTTCTCTTCCTGCAGGAGCAGAGTTGGTCTGACTTTTGTGGTGGAAAAAAGCAAGGGAAAAAGTAGGAGATGCAGGTCAAAACCCCAAAGCTGACCTGGCTACAATAGCTCTTGTGGTCAACATCAGTGTAAGGCATAAAATGTTATGGACAGATTTTCAAAATTAGCAGCTCCTTTTTGATTTCTGAATGGCTTTGATGATAATAGAGCTTACTGTACATTCTGTCATATTTGGGCTTGAGTTCATGGAACTATGTGGCTGAACCACTTGAAGTTTTACGGCCTGTTACAGCAGACCTGGAATGTGAGCTAAGTGGTGAAAGCCAAACCTCAGGTGAGGGTGTTGCAGTCTGCAATCAGTTGCTTAGTCAAGGAACTTAGAGTTTCATACAAAGTCATTTGTATGTAAATACAGTCAGGTGCAATATGATATATATGGAAGAATAAATTATGCCTTGCTGAGGGCAATAAGGTTTGGTAATTATGGAGCTGACAGGGGCTCAGTGCAGTGAGTTGATTTCACCCCTCATATTACAGCTGTGGTTTGCAATTCTGTTAGGAAAAATTGGAAACTCTGTCTCTTTCCTCTCCGTATGGATTAAGGGTTTGAGATTTTAGACCTTTAGAGACAATGGGCATTTGATGGCCAAGCAAACTTTGCTTTTGTAAAAGGTAAAAAAAAGAACCAAACCAAACCTGTATCTCTTTGTTATTTACGTCTTACTTTACATCTAATATGAAATGTGAACTTCAATAAAATTATGAAAGAAGCAAAACATAGCAAAAAACCCCAGAATTCAACTGCAAGAACCCAAAAGGAATTAAGCTGTTTGAGGCACTGGGTGAAAAATCTATGCAGTAACAGTGTAAGCAAGACTAATTTCAGATTTATGCTGGAAGTTGGGCAGAGAGAAACTGTAGCATCCAGTCTCTTTTCTCAGAACAGCAGTCTAGCTACCTTGTTCAAGAAAGTCCATGGGACTGGGTAGGGGAAGTGAGCTACAGTATGATGTCCAAAGAGAATAAATTCTAAAAATTTTAGAAAATACTTGGGATTTTTTTGAATGCTATTATTGCTGTATGTAACATTGTTTTGAACTTCAGTGTAGAGCTTTGTTTTCCTTATTTAAAAGCTCTCTCTTGTTCTTCTGAATGCTTTAATCCAATCTACCATAGTCTCTCTCAGTGAGTAACAACATTTTATTTTATCAAACCTTACATATTTGCTTTAAAAACTACTTTAACAACACCATTATCTTCATCATGCTATGGAGACTGTTTTTGAACTTGTCAAGCAAGATATTGTTGTTTTTAGAAAATAGAAGCTTCTATGTCGTGACATTTTTGTAGAGCTGAAAGTAAGAGTGAATTTAATAGTAGCCATGCAGCAGAAACTTGTTCATCATTTCAAGCACTGCTCTTCAAACCAGATCATCACTGACAGCAGGCTGATTGCTTTAAATCTTTCACAACCAACAATTGTGTGGCATTTGAATGAAGTGCCATATTATCAAAATTATTATGCTCACCAAAATTTTGCTACACTATTGTCTGACTAATTATAAACTTAGATGTGTGATTATGTCAACTGTTGTGTTTGCTAACTTCAGCATATAAAGATCCTTAATTTGTCATGTGCACTCTTTCAGGGAACATTAACTAGCAAGGTTCTGCTGTTTTCTGTGTGCATATTTTCTGAGTACACATTTTAAAAAGAAAAACTCAAAGTATAAATATCTAATATCTAACCCAATTACAATAATAAATTTTCAAAAGATCTTAGGAGATGTATTAGAAAATTCTTTCCTGCATTTTCTGCTTTTTAACTTACTGACTTTAAAAGTAGGAGTATGAAAGTAAAACATGGGACTAATTTTTCTTTAATTACTTTCACTTGGGTTTTTTTGGTGGTTTTTTTTGTTTGTTTGTTTTTGGTTTGGTTTGGTTTGGTTTGGTTTTTTCCTTTTCTCTTTTTGGGGGGGAGCTAAGTATTTAAAATATATTATTTAAGTCAAATATAATTAGGAACATGGCAAATGCCATATAAGACCACTGTCCATGTCGGGACAGGAACCTTTCCTGCTGCAGCAGGAGAAAGGGGAGAAGCAGCCTGGATGGGAAAGTTGTGCTGCTTTCTGCTATTCATCAGTGGAATAGCCATCGGTGGCCATTAGGTGATGTCAGAAGTTGGGAAGAATTATGTCATAACCCCCCTTTTTTACTAATTTTTGGTTTATCCCACTAAGGGAATAGCAATTTTTCTTTTTTAGGCTGTGTATAGTGGATAAATAATATCTGTTAATATAAGTAGTTGGAGTTACGTTATTATCCAGATAACTATTTCATTATTCTTAAGTTACAATTCTTATGATGTTCAACCTTTTAATCATGTGTTACTTAAAATTCTGCTCCATCATTAATTAACAGTAATTACTTTTGGTCACTTAATGTTTTTCCTTGTATTTCAAGGTAAAAAGAAGATTCTGTCTTCTCTTTTTTTCTTTCCATATGCGCTTCTTTCTCTCTTGCTTTTATTTTTGTGATTTTTTTGTAATTTTTCTTTGCTTCTTAAGTGCAAGCTAATCTGTGCAGTCATCTTCTCTATAAGGAAATACTTTTAATATTTCTGTTCCCTTGAATTTCTGCGCTTTTTTTTTTGCTGTGTCTGAGACTCACATACAAAACCCACACAGAATTCCAGAGAATAACACAACGTTGATTAATACAATTATTGTTGCAGTAATTTTTATACCACTTTAACATAGAATACACACTTTAAATGTTTGGATTTACTACTAATATTACAGAATTGGTTGGTTTGGATTTTTTTGCTAAGCTCTCCATAAAGTTGCCAGTGTCGTCTTTGCTTTTTTTATTTGTACATTTAAGTTGGAACCATACCATTATATACAATATTTAGTTTAATTTAATCCAAATTTACTAGTTATAAGATTATCATGTACAGGCTTTACTTTTTATTGACCCCATTTTAGAAATCACAGCTAATGATACAAAATAGTGACACGCGCCCAATTTTTTTTTCACTTAATATTTCCTTTTCAACATAAGCAAGGTAATTTTATTTTGCTTTTTATTTTTTCTACTTCTTTAGTAGCAATAAATAGAATATTTTTAATATTTACTTTTTCTATTCTTTCCTTTATGTTCCTATATTTTATTTTGTATTTTTAATAATTACCTATTGAGAATTTTCTCAAAACCAGACCAACTCTGATTTGTTATCAAGGACCAATCTTTCTTTCTGTCATTGGTGTTTTTTTACTAGTCTTCTAGACATTTGTATACACTTACAAAAATAGAACTCATATTTATTTTCTACAATATTGCCATCTTGGTTTTTAGTTCTTTTTTAAAATTATTTCACTAATTTGCCTGTTTTGGGTGAGCTGTTTGCTACATTTGCCATTCTTGGGATTACATAATTATCAAAAGTACCTGGTATAGCAAATTATAAGTTTTATACATCTTATTAGCTGGTTGTCCCCTAATGTTCAGTGTTTTAGCTGTCTTGAATGTCTACCATCTGGTCCCAGAACAAGACATTCATTAGGGGTCAGATTTTGTCATCTGCATCCACACTACGCAATGTTTGCATTTAGATCCATAACGCAATTTAAGCATTTCTGGCAAGACTTCTGTATTTACAAGGAGCCCCTGGGTTCTTTTCTGACGCTATAAATGCCCACGCAGCTGGAGTTGTTTGGTTTCCCCCTGTACAACTCTCCATGTGCGTAGTGGCCGTGGCTTTCTGCATCCCTCCTGACAGGGCTTGGCCAGCACCTGCCGGGGCTCCCTCGGTGCTCGGCGCGGGCGTTCCGTGCCTGGGCACCAGCCAAACCCTGCAGGTGACTGGGGCGTAGCTGGAGCGTGTTCATACAGTGAGCTCTTCACAAAGCAAGCTTGTCTGCTTGCTTTGGACAGTGTGGTGGTGGATGAGCAAGTCAAGAAAGGGAATCCAGCAGTATGTATGTGGTCGGTATTCATTGCTTTTGTGTGATTTCGTTCAGGATGCCAAGTACCTGTTCCGCTTGTACATGGCCCTGCAGCAGTACCGAGATGCTGCCAGAACTGCCATCATCATTGCCAGGGAGGAGCAGTGTGCTGGTAAGTCTCTTTTCTCCGGTGTGATGGCATCTCTCATGCTACCTCCTTAGGTACTCAGGGTGCTCTTACTTGTGTAGGATTGTACTTACAGAAGACGTGTGCTTTTAATTATATTCAAGTTCAGTTTTGAAATTGAAAGTAGACTTGGGGAAAACCTGTGGACTCACGCTGTATATTAAATATTGGGAAAAAAAGAAACTTGTGGAAAATATCTGTGTTCTTTATTACATTCAAGTAAACACAGTGATTAAAACAGCCTGTGACTTTACATTTCTGTCTATTACAGGTTATAGAGTTGCCATTTCTCCATAGGGTTTCTGACTTGGTATTGAACCTTTAGTCTGACATTTATCAGTGGAAAATGGGCAGAGGAGTTGATTTCTGTTGAAGGACCAAACGTAAAATACCCCCATGCTTACTTTAAGCTTGGTTTTCCTTTGTAATGGGTTGCTAAAGTTAGGGAGAAAAAAAAAAAAGAAAAAAAAAAGAGGGCTAGAAGCAAAATAGCTGCCACCTCCATTATTCACACTCCTCTGTAGCCATGGAAACAACCCTACCATAACACTGCTTGCTTTTCATTTCAATTATGTAAAAGAAAAATATATAAAGGAAAAATAGCAGCCTCGGGAATAACCCAGGCAAATTAACATTTATGGGCTGTTCTTCAGCACTGGGCTAAGGAGTGGAAAAACCTCTGAAACCCTTGGCAAGCAAATCTCCCAATCCATCATAGTAGTGAATAATGTATTTGAGCTAATTATATAAGCAGGAAATGCAAAGGCTCAAAGGTTTAAATATTTACTAGCTTCTCTGAATTTGAAAATTTGTATCTAGAATGCAGTATCCCATCCTATATTTCATATTCCCTTGTAGTATAAATGTGCTCTGCAACATTGTACTTAGAAGTACAGTGTTTGTCTCACTAAAAGCACCAATCTTGCAGTAACTGTTTCTTCTGGAGAGGCAGTTTTGCATCAGCCCCCTCTTCCTTCAGCAAATTTCAGTGAGCTTGATTGTGAAATTTGCAGCAATATAGTTTGTTCTTTCCTTAAAAATCCATCTAATAATAATATTTAAGTCATACTGCTTGGTATTTTTCTTTGGATATCCATTTTTAGTGCAGTTTTCCATGAAGTCGTTTTTATGTAATCATATGATTTAAAGACTCTGTTATACTGAGAGTCAGTAATACAGTATAAAAGAATAATGTTGTTTTCCAGCAACTAATTCTGAAGTTAATTTAGCTGTCTCACACAAATTTCACAATTCAGTTCAATTGTAGTGTATAACAAAACATTACAAATTGCTCTGCAGAGTAAAAACATCTGCTGATAAGAGAAATATAGGGAGGCAAAGGAAAATGTTTGCTGAAATAACTGGAATTTCCTTTAAATGCCTCCAGCTGCGAAGAGTATGACTTTCTCAGCCTCTAATAATGCAAAAAAATCCCAAAACAACCAGCAAAACAATTGCCAAAACAAAACAAGAAAAAAACAACTAAGAATAGAAGAATTTCAAATCACTACTTGATTTCAGCTACACTGATAATTTAATGAAATCCTGTGGTTTCAGGACAATCCTCGATAGTAACCTTGAAGCAGTATAAGCTAGTAAAGTAACATTCAATTTTTACCTATCCCTTGACAGGTTTTGGTTTTGTTTGGTTGCAGAGGCATGGAGTTGCCAAGGCAAATGATCAAGTAAAAGTATGCTAAATTGACATTTAAAAAATAGCTTTTGAATATCTGACATTGAACAAAAAAAAAACCCAAACCCAACTTTAAATGCTGTGAAAACATCTTCCACTTTTAAACTTCATTATATTAAATTGCCGTCTTACATATTTTGCTACTGTTTAGTTTACTTCTCCAGGTATAATTTTTTTTTTAAACTTCCTAGCTGATATTGTTTAGGATACTGTGACAAGCAACTGCTTGTGGCTTTCCAAAGGAATTGTCATGCAATGGTTTTATTCAAAGGGTCAACATAACTTCAGCTTCCCTATATGTCATTAGTAAAGATATTGTTATGAAAAATTAAATTTACTGTTAATTGTTGTTTGTTTTTTTAAGGAAACTATCGAAATGCACGTGATGTTCTTTTCAGTATGTATTCAGAGTTAAAGACCCAGAAAATTAAAATCTCTTCTGAGATGGCTACAAACCTTATGATTCTACACAGCTATATTTTAGTGAAGGTAAGGAACTGAGAAATTGAATTTATGTCTTAGTTGCACAGTGTCTGATTTATTGAACTGTATGTATGGATGCTCTGTGTGCATAAATTATGTTGTCATATAGATTGCATCACAGAATCCAAGTGCATGCTTACAGCAAGCTTCAGGACAATCCATAGTTCTTTCTGCCTCTTTGAGTAGCATATTCTTTTTTTAAATACTGAATAATTGAAAATTACATGTGGCTTCCTACTTTTCTTCTGCATTCATGCTTACAAATACTATGCTACTAGTACAACTATTATTATTGTTGTTATTGTATTTGAGGTTATTATCCATAAGTAGATCAGCGCTTTTCTGGAAATGAAATCAAGCAGGGGTCAAATGTTTTCTATTAGTTAACCCAAGGATGCCCGTCAGGATATCCATTCCTACAACCAGCTTTGGCCTCCCTACCAGCAGTGAGGCAAGAGCTGCAAGTGGTGGGCTGAAGGCCAGAAAGACTGGGGAAGAGCCATGCTGCGGTCTCTGGTCCCTTCTGTAGTCCAACTCTGCTCAGTTTCATGAAGGAGCTGCTGGCATGGAGCAGCAGGATGAATGAATGCCAAGAGCAGGCTGCAGGAATTACTCTCCAATGGCTGCAATAAATGCGGTTTCTTTGCTGCATTCCAGATTCACGTGAAACGTGGTGATCACATGAAGGGAGCACGGATGCTTATACGTGTAGCCAACAACATCAGCAAGTTCCCGTCACGTAAGTGCTGACAGCAGAGGAGCTGTGCTCTGCAGGGAAACTCATTAATCAGCACTGCATTGCAAGGTTCATCCTCCCGCCGTGATCCTGTAGGCAGCAAGAGAGACACAGCCTCCAGGATGGGATGCTCACCAGCACTTTAATCTGTCCTCACATTGCTGCAGTACTGAGCAGCATCAACCACACACAGTCTCAGGATTGTGTGTAATGAACTGACTAGTTCTGGGACTTTATCACAGAATTTTAATTGATCTTTTTCAAAAATGATTTTTGGGTACATGGAAAATATAGACTAAAAATAGGCTTTAAAGAATGCAGACCGGATTTGGGAGAAATGGTTAAAGTCAGAATATTCCTGCTGCCCTGCTGAGCTTCTAGAGTGTGAGGCAGTGAGAAGTGAAACCATGGTTTTCTTGTATATGGTTCCAGGGATGGCCCAAATTGTGCAACTGTGTACCATGACAAAGAAGAAAAATAGTCTTTTTACATCAGTACTTTTCTAGCTGTGTTAGCTCAAAGGCTTTAAACATTAATATTGGTAAATAAATATTTGACATCATTGTTTCATTCTGTTACAGATATTGTGCCAATCTTGACTTCAGCTGTGATTGAGTGTCACCGAGCAGGATTGAAAAACTCAGCCTTCAGTTTTGCTGCTATGTTGATGAGACCTGAGTATCGGAGTAAAATAGATCCAAAATACAAAAAGAAAATTGAAACAATGGTCAGGTGAGTGATGTTAATCAAATGCACACAATTTCAAGGCTTTATTTGCAATGCTGTTTTTCCTCATAAGGCCTGTAGACTGTTCATATATTATTTCAGTGTCTTATATTTGAAAGGCTAAGAATGATTTCCCACCCTTCTCTGAGAGTTAAAGACTTTCTTTGAATGTAATAAGCCTTAAATGCAATGTGCATTTAAAATGCTTCCTAACCAGCCATAGCGTTTTCCATCTTCTCCATACAGACACAAGAGCAGCCTCACAGGTTTACTTGGTTTCTAGTTGAGAATCCACAGCCAAACTGTTGGCTGCTACAGCAGCAGCATTGTGCTCTTCTGTGATTTAGATGGCTAAATGGCTAAAATAAAGAAGAGTAAGGAGGCAAATAAAGTATATGAATTCCTGATGTTTTCTTCTTTATCTGAGGTTTTGTTTTGATCCTAGTCAATATTTTCTGCCAGGGGAGGCATAGGCAATTGTAGAAGAGCAGGGCACCCATATGTAACACTTTAGTCTTTTATTCTGCCAGTCTGTAACCAAGGCTCAGGGGCTTGCTGAGCTTATACAGGTGGTTTAGGTATTTTTTTCTTAAGTCTCTAAGCTCTCCATGAGCTTATCTAATCGCTCTGCTTAAAGTCATGTAAATATTTAATGAGAGTTGACTCCTACAAGTACCATTGAGTCAGGACTGGTCTCTAGCTAGTTTAAGGTGGTGCCCCATAGTTTTCCTCTTGGGAGAGATTCCCCTTTTCCGTGTCATTTATGATTTTAAACATCTCCATATTTTATTTATTTCCCTTCTATCGGTTACATCTTTTCAGGACCTGAAGAGTTTCAACTTACACAGCTTTTTATGGATACTGGTTTTTATGGTGTTTCTCTGAAACTCTTCTTACAGCCTTTTTGGAGACAGTTAGAATATGTATATAATCTGGTATAATCCTACCAGGAAGCCAGTTTTTTGTTACTCCTTTGTGGTCCTGCCATAGAAGAACTCTGAAACAAAGAAACTGTAGCTTTATAGACAATACATATAGGTCCTAAGTTTTGAAATCTTACAAAGTATTAAGATCTCTTTACACCTCTTAAAAGGTGGTGGTGTTTCTAATTAAATGGAAAATGACCTATTTCTGAGTTGCAGTAATTGGGATGAAGCTTGGGTGATAGTTAAAAGGAAGGAGCTGACAGAATGTAAAATAGCAGCTAGAAGCTATGCACATAACTCAAAGGAAAAACACTTGCTAAGTATCAAAGGCATTGTAAAACAGCTTTGATAAGTCCAAGCAGCGTGAGGCTTTTATCACAGCTATATCTATGTTTTAGACATCGTGACACAACTGAGACAGAAGAGCCAACAACAGCCTGTCCCTACTGTGCTTTCCAGCTCCCAGAGTGTGATCTTCTGTGTCCCAGCTGTAAAAACAACCTTCCATACTGCATTGCAACTGTGAGTGTCTGCTGTGCTTTCTGCACTGTGACAGTAAAGGCAAAGCTGCTTTCCCTTCTAAAAATAAGTTCATTTGAACTTCAGTTTGCTAGTGGATCCAAGGTAGATATTTTTATGCATTTATGGGATTTTCTAATCTCCTGCCAAATTTCTTTTGTCTTTGACTATCATAGAGCGTCCCCACTTGCTACCTACAAGTAGCAGGCATTTGAGGGTGCCAGTAAATTCAGGAAGTCATTCTGGGAGACTTCAGCTTCCCGAGAAGGCAGGTGCAGCACCAGGAATCCCCAGCACACACGTTTGGTGCAGCTGGTGCACTTGGGAGAGCAGACAGGCTAGCGCTGCTGATGCCTCCGCAGCGCCGCCATTTGCCCAGGGGCTCCAGAGCTCAGAGAACTAACAGAAGTCCCCCTTTCCTCTTCCAAGTACAGGAGCTTGTGGAGGGCATACCCCTCCTCCCCTAAGTTACCAAGACTTCAAATTTAAAAAAAAAAAAAAAAAAAAGACCAAATCAATCAACTGAATAAAAAAAAAAAAAAAAACCCAACAAACCTTCAAAAATCTGTTTTGGGGAATTTTTAAGCACATCCAATGCTAATGGTTCAGGCAGTGACCTCAGCATTTCTTACATTACTCATCCTTACAAAAATGAGACCTTCTAACGTGTTTTGTTTCGTTAAGAGTGTACTGGAAAGGTAAGGATGGCATACATTCCTGGTGGACGTTACTGTACAGCTACTGTATAACACAATTTTTACTGGGCTCACGTGAATTGTCATACTAAAATTGCAGGAAGAAAGAACTTGAACAGCAAACAAATGTTAGAGTTAACATTCTTTATTAAAACTAAAGAATTAAGTCTCACAAAAAAATTAATATCCATTATGTGGGGTGATTTTGCTCTATTGGTTTAGCAGAATGACAGTTATACTTTAGAAGTAATACCTTTAGGAAAACAAAGGGTTTTAAATATAAATTTGAGACAAACACAATGTACACGTTAATGTATGTTACACAATATTTACTTAGACTCCATCTTGGCCACAGTTTGTTTATGTCACAGGTGTTTGTAGACGTTAGGAGTGTGGCATTTTCAAATATCTAATGAGAATCAATGTCAGAACAGTCTGCTGTTGCATATTGTATTAGAGCATAAATTTCTCAGTATAGTTCAAGGTGCTGCTGTGTTTTTTATAGTATTGAAAAGGTACGTACAAATTTATTCTATCAAAAGTAAACTAGTAAATTGTAGCAAAAAAGAGAAAATGTAAAGAGGCAAAGGCCAGGCAGGCTCACAAACATGAGTGCTGAATATGACCTACTGGGCTCAGGTGCTTGGGGGACATTTTTGGTATGTCATATACAACACCAAAAATGCCAGCAGATTTAGGTACAGCTCTCGATACAGATCTACAGATAGCATTCTAGAATTGCCAAACTAAAAGAATTTTAATCATTGTAATTCAGTGTATTCTTAGATTTCCATTTTTAAAAGAGGAATGCAAATTATAACACTGCATCTCTGAGTGCTCCTTTTCTAGTTACAGAATTTACACAGCAATCAAGCTACAGTAACACATATATGGGGCTTTTAATTCAAGCTCTTAGAACTCAGTTGCTGAGACTTTTTCATAATAACAGCTCGGAAAGCAAATGCTCTCTGCAGCCAGGCACTTGCCCCTTAGTTACCTGCAGGTTTTGTGTGCAGGGGCGGCACATGGTACGCGATGACTGGACGGTTTGCCCGCACTGTGACTTTCCTGCCCTCTACTCAGAAATCAAAAGGTAAATTGGGATTTTTTTTCCATTGCAGTATTCTGATTTTTGTTCCTATTTTAGCATCTAATGGATCATTTGGTACTAAAAGCACGTAACAGCTGGGCTGGGTGGAAGAGGAATTCCCCTTACTTGGTAGTTGCATGTAAGACGCTCACAGAACATTGCTTCAAAGCTGACAAAACGATAGGATGTGATAAAGAATTGGGCCAGTGATGCAGGGCTCCAACAGGAACGGTAATGAAGATGGATGGTGAGCTTGTGGAAGTTCTCAGCTCTGTCCAGGAAGAAGGCCTGATAATGGGAGCAGGGCAGGAACACAAGTGCACCAGGAATCACCAAAACAAACAAAATGCATGTAGAATTGGGTACAGACTAAGACAGCAATAATGTCTTGTCCCTTCTAACCACATGACAACGGGATGGGATAGCTCTGTTCCAATGTCAGGGACTCTGAAGCTGCTAAAACCTCCTTTGTTATATGTTTCAGTGCTGCAAACAGCAGCCTTCCTGGTGTGGTGTTAGCTCTCAACTGCTGAAAACATAGACAGAAGCAGCCATTGCTCTGTCCTGCACTTGTTACATAGCACTGGTCAGAACTCTGCTCTAGGTTTTATGTCTCAGGCCCCACTTCCTTTGAAAAATGTTAGAATTAGCTTTTGACCAGTTACCCTTCTTTTAAAACAGCATGTTACAGACTGAAAACATATGTCCCATGTGTTCTGAAAGGATTAATGTTGTTGATCTTAAGAAAATAAATGACTGCACAGAGTACCTCAAACTAGAAGATGAGGACCAATAAATTCAGGTATGTCCTACAGTCTGCACTTTTTACTTAACAGGGTTCATCCTAAACAACCCTGGGAATTCTTCCCTGTAAGGAATCTGAACTTACAGCCTGGGTCAATGCCTCAGATAACCTGTGACCCAGTTCTATCACCTATTGGCCCTCAGGCATACAAACACCAGTAGGTTTTGCTACTGCAACTAACCTGGTTGTAAATTGGGCCTTAACTCAGTTTACCCCTATGACCACATTAACAGCCATAAGCTGTTCTGGTTTGGAACGTGTTCCTGAGCACCAGGTGTGCTTGAGTAGCACAGAGAATGGTTTGAAGATCTCAGCATCATCCAAACTTCTCCAGATCTTCCAGCAGGGGTTTAAGTGTGGGGAGAGAGGGAGAGAGAGCAAGAGTACTATCTGAAAGGAGCCGATCTAAAATACATGTTACATGATCCTAACCTGCCTATTTAACAGAATCTATCCCAGGATAACAGCAACAACTAAGGGCCTGAGATACTCATACCAAAGAATAAGAGCATGGCTCTGTCTAGACCAAAACTTAGAGCCAGGACTTTGGGGTTTTTTTATTTTTTAAATGGGAACTAAAAATGAGTTAACATTGTTCCTCATAATGTTAATAATTTCAAAGCAGATTTACTATTGCAAATACCTTACATAAAAACTCAGTTGTAGGTCAGAGTAATGGACTAAAGCTCTTTTGGGGAATTTTTAGTTGATTTTATTGTTCCTGATCAGCTATCACAGGGTATTTAAGAATAATTAACCACCTCTGTTTATTTCCAGAACTGCTTGTGTTGGCTGGCAAGCAGCAAGGAAAGCTCTATCACTACATCACACATCTCTTCCCCAGAAAGGCCTAATATCAGCCATGTCACTTCTATTTTGTGTATCTGTAACTATTTAGCTTTTGATAATTTTTGTACTTTGGTTTATTGTAGTAATAAAACCGATAATTAATACAAACAAAATCTGCATTTTACCTGCACCAAAGACAAACCACAGGGCCATCTTTGTAATGAAAAAAAGAAAAACCTCCTACCTACTGTTCTTTTTTTCAGTATCAGTTCTGAACTGTTAAGAATATTTTCAATTAAACGTTTTTTACTCTTTAAATATTCTTTTCTGGTTTTGATTGAAGATGTAACTTGTACAGCTACAAGCTACTCAAGTTTTGGAAGTAAATCCCTCACTGCTTTTCTGTGTTTCTCACTGAACAAAAAGGAAGTTGTAGGAAAAGAGGAATGCCACATCATGGTACGCAAAGGAAAGAAAAGGCAGTGAAATAAAGGAGGGAGACAGGACAGAACACTCCATGAACTTAACCAAAGCTTTAAAAGAGTCCTTGAACCATTTTATTGTCATTTCATATACTGCTTAATTTCTGTAATGTACAAATAGGCTATTTATGTATGAGGTTTTTGCATCACGTACTATTTACAAGACTTCACCACATAATGCCAGGGGATTTATATAAAAAAAAAAAAAAAAGCAGTGAAATCCTAGGAAGACTCAGCAGAAATGCCAGGTAACTACACATGACATTTTCAGCATGTTCACACACCTGGTGGTTGTTGCACAAGGACAGAGCTTGTAACATGTCAAGAGTAAGCACAGCAGTGTGAGAGCACAAGAGCTACAGCACCTCTATAAGAGGAGAATTTTAATGCACTGGTTCTACTTTCCCAGCACCAGCACTGGATCTGTTTCCTATTCCTAGCAGAAGTCAGATAAGCAAAGCTGTGTCCAAAGCAAAATTTTACTCTAAGTGTCTTGTTTTCTCTTTTCTTTTTCCTTCTTTTTTTGTTGTTTCTTCATTTTTCTCTCTTTTTGGCAGCTTGGAAGACTTCACCTTTTTTTGCTACAAACAGAAATATACAGACAGTTTAAAATCCAGCTGCAACCTGACAAAAGCTTAAGTCAAATTGTAGTCAGTGTTAAGGAAAAAGCCACCTCTTTCCCTCCCCTTTCAGGTGTGAAGTTTCCAAATGCCATGGAGAATACAGACTACAATATTCAGTCTTAGGGCTGACCACAGTTCCCCATTTGGTGATACCTACAAAAGTATTACTAGAATTGTCATCTGTAGTAATCACAGGCACAGGCCTGGCACCAACCTCATCAACACTTGAAACATTACTAACTTTTGGAATTGGATGCAGAACTCATAGATTTAGAGTGGTCTCACCTTGGTCCAACATAAGACAATGGATGGAAGTAACTTAAACTTTTCTACACTACCACAGTTAAAGATTTAAAAGATGAGAGATTATTTATTTAATATCTACTATGATTTTTTTCCTTAATTCATTAAGATGATGTTAAAAGTCACAGAAAGGTAACTAAAAACAAACAAAAAAGCCCCAACACTTCAGGGGGTGGTAATACTGAGGAAATTAAATCACCTTAATCATTGCATCACTGTCAACAGTATCCTGCTCATCCTCATCAGACTGGATCTCTTCCACATTCAAGTCTTCACTCAGATCTAAGGTCACTGCAGATCCCGACTGCCTTTTAGATGCCTTGACAGAACTAAGTGAATATGGAGTCAGATGTGTCTCTCTGTTGTAGGCACGTGTAAAAGCTGCTTTGACCTGGAAGGGGGGAAGGAAGGAAACTGAGCATCAGTTTTGGAACTGTAGATTGTTAGCTAACCAACTTACAGAGAGATTCCACATCAACTTTCCTTTGGAAAGATGTGACCAAAGATACATAGAAGACACCACTCTCTCAGAAGGACACAGAAAGCCTTAAGAGCTGTATGGGGAAGGCTCATTTTAAACAAGTCCCACATAATCCTCAATAAAGTGTGCACCTTCAGATGCTTCTTGCTTAGGCCTACAATAATTTCAGCACAGTCACACCAGAGTCTCCTTCAGCAGCACTGTACACTTGCCAGACTAAACAGCATATTTAGACTATGGGAAAACACCTGAAAGTAATGTAGGTTTAATTCCCAGCAGGTTCTTCCCTTTCTGTGAGCACCTGACCTGGATGAGGGAGATGATGGTTCAGATCACATTAGCCTGGTTTGTAAGAGCAACTTGAGCTTAAGCTCACCTTGTACCAGGTGAGGTTCCCAACCACTGGAGTGCAGTAGCTGGACACTGGAAGAGCAGCACACGAAGCACCCCAGGTCGGCAGTTCTATCTAACAGGACTGGGAAAGGTGCAAGCTGCAAGGCAGCCTCTGAATGCAGGGCCTCCTCTGTAACACAGGCAGCTTGTGTCCCTCCTCCTTTGCACGATTGTAAGAAAGGCAAGGCTGTGCCTGAAGGACACAGATCTTACAGCCAGGGCTTGCCTCTAGAAAGGTACCAGCTTTCCCTGTCCTTCCTCTGTTCTGCTTCTATACCCAAAACACAACTGACTCCCAGTAAACCTTTACACCAGGAACAAAAAGTGTAAGTCTCCTGAGTGAAGTACAGCCTGATTATCTTTAGAACTTAGCCCTGAAGTTTTAGTTTGTGTTTGACAGCTGATTCACAAAGCCTACTATCAATTATGGTTAAGCTGCTGCACCAACTTCAGCCTTTCCAAAGCACATCCATACCATAGCAATTATTCCAGGATTCCTCTTCTAAGATACAGAAGAAAACAAAACAAAAAAATCACTGGTGAATTTTACCTTGGGATCCAGCTTTGAAAAAGGACTGGGTTTGCCTCCCCATGTGCTTATTTCCATGATATTTTCAACGTCTTCTTTCATCAAGCAGTAGGAGTCCATACATGCTATAGCTTGTTGTACACCATCTGCTCCAAAGTCTTTCAAGGGCTGGACAAGTGCATCCCGCAAATATGACAAATATTCCATATTTACTGTCCTCTTGCACGTCTGAGTTCTTTGTCAAATTGAAAATAAAAATTGAGTAAGTAAATCTGTCCAACCAGCACCACTGACTTCTAAAGACAAGAACAAATAGGTAAGGAGGCCCTCAGCAAATCAACAATCAGATGCCTTAAGAGCAAACTGCAAGTTGTACTGTGCCATTCCTTTTGCCATACCTGCATTAGGGAATATCCAATGCAAGGTATCTGAACACCAAACAGTCTGGGGAAACACATCCCTAACTGAGAAACAACTTCAGGGGAAAAAAGAAAAATGCAAGGTACTTGTGACTATACTAAAAGTGTTTCCAGTTTTGACTTGTTTGAATTAAGCACTGAGAAAAGTGTCACCAATAACACAGGAACACACACACAGAACACCATGAGCATGTCACTTGTTTAAGAAATTGGTGGTATATAAAGAACTGCACAAGAAAGAACTGTATCAGAGGAATGTCAGTACTACCTGAGACTCATGTGCATTGCCAGTTCTTGAATGATACGATCATGTTTGCCTGTGGATGAGAATTTCCCCAGCCAGCTGGGAAAGACAGGAAACTGGGACATGTAACCCCTCATCAGCTCCCCTGGGAGAACACTTGCATAAATAGCCTGAAAAAGTAACACACATGCCAAACTCAAATCACACTGAAAGTCTCATGGACACCATGACACACTGCCCTGCACTGCACTGGCCCCAGGGAACGGGGGGCAGTCAATGCAGGGCCGCAGTGGGGAGAGTTTAAGAGAACTCTCTCAATTGCTTATTTCTGGTCTATCCCTGTTAGGTTACGGCTTCACCCCTTGTACCACCCTGTTTCTTACCATGTTCTAAAATACCAGTGAAATTATCTGGGTTTCAAAACTCAAAAAATATACCCCAACCCCAAAACAAGGCCTTTTCTCGTGTCCAGTTTAGAGTGCAGTCAGACAAATACTCACTTCACACAAACAAGTGATCTCCAACACAAAGACATGGTGAAGGAGACATTTCCAAAGGACACTGCAAATATACAGCAATTCAGTTATGCTCCTAAGCAATTCAGCTCTTTGGACCTGTACTGAGCAGGGGGGTGAACTAGATGACCTCCAGAGGTGCCTTCCAATTCCACCTACAATGCCAGCCATAATCCTTGAAGCACAAGTCCTGTCAGTGTTTCAGTGAGCATTAAAAGAAGTACACTGACCAAACTTCAGTCCTCTATGCTTTGGGAGAAATCCTGCCCTGGTGAGAGGAAGGACAAAGCAGCTTTGTAACAGCACAAGTGAAACACACCACATGCTTCTATGCTTTGTGACAGTCCAACTTTTCCAAGTTTCAGAAGACTTCATTTCATGTTGCAGCATGGGCTCAACAGTATGGATATGGGAAACTTCTGATCACCAGTGGAACAGAGAACACCACATGAAGTATGAACTATACAGATCATATAATCACACTGAAACACCAATCTCCACAGATCCACCTTTAACACTGGACACCCCTTAAAGAACATAAAATGAGTGGTAAGCGCTCACCTGTGTTGGAAGAAGATTCCAGTTCTGCTTGCTACGAATCTGCCTGTCCACAATATCACCATCACATATACTATCAGCTGCTTTACTCAAGAGCACCAAGTGCTTCTTTAAATTACCTCTGGAAAAAAATGAAGTTGATTTTATTACAAAGCAGAAATCTCCAGATAGGTTTTGGTCTACTTTGACTTCCTGACAAAAAAACCTAAGTCAGTTTAGGGTTTGGAGTAACTCACCCAGCAGCAGCTGGTTTCACATGCACATAATTCTCTTGGACAAAGAGTGGTGCTAGCGAGTAATCGTGGAAGAAAAGATCTGATTTGTCTATAAGAGACATACGAGCAGCCTCCTCTCCAGTAGCGAAAACCTTCCGGACAACATCGAAAGGGCCCTAAATAAATGACATTTCAAGAAGTCAGTGGCCAGAAGGTCAACACAAAAAGTAAGACACAGCACAGCATCAACTAAATTAGTATCCACAAATATCTTGACTCATCAGCACAAGCTCCACGTTCAGTATTTCCACCCTAGAACTTTACCAGTTTTAAGAACTGTATTCTATTTTTGATAGTAAGAGAATTAACTCCTAAGCAGAGAACAATGGATGGGAAGTATGAGCTTCATAATTGCATCTTACATGAGAGACCAGTATATCAAAAGATACACTCAGTCCTTGATATACAACTCCTCAGCTACTTGTGGCAAATGCGGTAGCTCTTGGCACCTAGGCTTTATTGCTTTATTCAGTGCTTCAGTTCAAAAGATGCTTATAAAACCTAGTGATTCTATCAGAATATGACAGTAAAAGCCAATTCAGTATTTGACACTTACCAGTTTGATGTCCTTTTTGGCTCTGCTGGCATCTGTTTTAGCCTCATCATAAGTCAGTGATTTGTCTTTCGCACACCACATATTAAGATTATGCAAAACCTAAAGAATAAAATTTACATTTTGGTAGCATAATAGAATTTAAATGGAAGACTCCAGCAGTAACAGCCTGATCTTTATACATAAAAATACTGCTCAAATACTTTGAAGTTAATGTACATGATCTGTTATCTGAATGGTCACTGATGCTGAATGGATACTGACCTGTCTGATGTCCTGATTTGCTGCCAGGATTATCTCTTGCATAGCAGGTGGGGGAATTTTTAAACCTTCTTTAAATGCAATAGACATCATGGCACCCTGTAATCACAATTGAGGAACTGTCACTAGAGAATTCCTATGAATTTTTCCCCCAGCAGAACACGCTGACACGTCTATGAAAGAGCATTGCATATTTTTCTGAATTTCTAAAGCACATATAGCTCAAATTTTCTCTCATAACCATAAACCATCATTAACCACTGGTATAAAAAGGAGCATGCTTATTTTATAAAACCACTTTTTGGATATATTCTTAAGGCAGACATCTAAAATCCAAAAGGCACTGGGAAGAAAAAAAGTCAGATTATTCATTCTGAAAAACAGTTACTCTGCCACATGAAAACTGAAGTTACTGATGGTAATTCAGTGCAGTCCATAAAGCCACAGTCTACTTACTTTGATCTGTTCTAGACGAGGTCTCTGAAAACGAAGATCCAAACAGTAGTGGACCAGGGAGCGCATTTTAGGATGGTTGCGATCATTGCACATACAAATGATGGGAATCTTCGTGTGTCGGATCAATCCGATCAGCTCCTGTAATTTAAACATGTTACAATTACATCAGGTAACTTGGATAACAGGAACAATTAGAATGTCATCAGTCCCTGCCTTAAATCAGATCCTTGACAGGTGCCAAGTCCCTAACACTCCTCCTGCTGTAATCACATTTCTACACAGTGCAAACCTAGCCCCTTGCCAACATTTTCACTTGCTGTTCTATTCAGCTGCAAGAGATCTGCTGCCTACCCACTCCCACTGTCTACTTCCACCGATTATGTTTGGAACTGTCTTCAAGAAGCAATGAAGACCAACAGCCCAGAGTACAGCTGTCCACCTGCAGAACTAGACTCATTTCTCCAAAGGCCAGTTTGACCCGGCTTATGCCCAGGGGGAGCACACAGCCTTCTGTCTGCAACCTGCCACAAATAATGAAAAAGAAGAAAGTAAAAAGATCAGCTCATCCCTGCTCCAAGAGGATTCATGATTTCTAGGCTTGCCAGAACAAATTTTCCTAGCTCTAATGAAGGTGAAATTCAGTTGAGTTTCGTTCCTGCAATGGAAATACCTGCATCTGAGCTAAAAATCTGTATATCCTTTACTGTCAAAGTACTGCACATGACTATAGGAAATCCTCAGAAGCTAAAACTGGAGCTAATAAAGAGAACAAAGGATGCTGCTGCCCATGCCACACATTAGTAACCCGTGTTACTGCCAATGCAAAAGAGCGACACTCCCAGCCAGACTATGAACCTCCCACTGCAGGGAGATATCACTTTAGAGAGACCTTAGGACACATGTATCTGTTCTGAAGTGCACACACTCTAGGCTTCTTCTACACAAGTATCCTTTTGCCCCTCTCTACCAATACACAATTCTTACACAAAGGCTTCTAAAACACATCAGACTGTACTCTGCAGTGAGTTTATGGACAGTGAGTTGAGGAAAGCAGTAGCTTGACTGTTTTCTGCTATATATGGCACACACTCTTGGCAATGGCATTAGCTAGGAACTACAGTGGCTTCACCTGAATCCCTCCTCTGTCTTCATTGCCTGCCATACCATCCACTTCATCCATGATCAATACATGCTTCCTGCTAACTGATGAAGATGCACCTGAAAATGAATATGGATAAGAAAATGAGATGGGAATAAAGGAGTCTTGCTCAGAGTTTTACCCAATGCTAACTAAGATAACCCCAGCCTAGACAACTGAGGTGGTGGCTCTGCCACTTGATCACATGAATCTGTGTTCACAGACCAGACTGAAAAACTCATGTCATTTTCAGAGAAACAAGTCCCAAGGAACAGAGGAGCAACTGCAGAGTTCTTGAGCAGTTTGTGCAGATTAACAACTCATGCTATGAATAGCAGGATTAAACTCTAAATTGAAGAAGAAATCTAACAGCTACTACATGAACCCATCCCTATTAGAGCCAGGTCCCTCCACCTGACAAGCAAGATAAATTCCTAACATTGCTGTGTAATAAGGAAGCTCCGTCCTTCCTCTAACCAGACTCAAAACAAAAATCTCCTTCCAACAACAGACGCACCACAACAGAAGTCTTTGATGCTGGTGTTGTTAAGTGATTCAGCAACCACTTCCTTCAGACTGTTCTTGCTGCGGGTGTCGCTGGCATTCAGCTCCACATAGCTATACCCCAGTTCCTGGTCAAAACACAAACCACGTAAAAAGTGAGAACACAGATCAGTGAAAAATCATACAGCTTTAATAGGTTTCTCCCCTTATATTCCTTTTCTCTAGCCATTCAAAATATTTATAACCATGTATGGAACAGACAGGCCCAAAAGAGATTATTTTTATATTTTTTTTTGTGGTGGCTTTTTTTAAATTGTTTTTTTGTTTGGGTTTTCTTTAAATTGTTTGGGGCTTTTTTAGTTTTTTGTTTGGCTGGCTGTTGGAGGTTCTTTTCTTTCCTTGGTTTTCATTTTGTTTTAATTGAGGAGAATGGGGAAGCATTGGAGTCATTGGCACATATTAAATTTTGGAAGATTAACAGAACTGCCAGAAGGGTTAGAAACAGAGTTATGAGCCCGGGTTGGCTAAGCTCCATGGAATTTCCAGCTGCATAACAAAGAAACATACCACATGGCTCTGAAAGCTGCAGGAAAGAGAAACTTTTAACTATTTAACCAACAGGAAGCACATGACTCCCCAAGGAGCATTAACACAGTCCCTGACACAACTCAGCAGCTCTTTTATCAGCTAACTCCCCTGCCAGAGGCAGCCAGAACACAGCACTGAGCACACACAGCCTTGGTCTGTTCTGCTGGCATTTCCTGTGAAGCACAGAGAAATGCTCTGCAGAGTCCTGAGGTAGCTAAGAGCAAGCCCAGTTGGAAACCAGAAACAGAAAAGACCATGCTTTGAGAAAATAAATGAGCCTAACACAGCACATTCACCTTTTCTAAAGGTCTAGTTCTAGGTGTGGTATCAACTTGTTGGCACAAAGCTCAAAGGCTTTGTGGTGGGGGAAGGATTAAGAGTTACTCTATACAACAGATTTCTAAATTCAGGTTTAGAAATGGACACATAACCCTGTCAATTTCTCTCATCCTAAAGTAGCATTTCAATTTAGAAGAAATTTGGGAAAGATCTCTCTGTGAGATATATAAAAACCATAACCTGAGGCTTTCAAAAAGCTTGCCAGAATTTGATTCCTACTAAATTAAGTGCAAATATTCTCCAGCTTGCAGAACTAGTACTGAATGCTCACAATTGGAAAACCATTCCAATTGTTCAACATACTGTGATATGCTTCCTCTCAGTGTAACAGAAAGAAACACAGAAACCCATTGGTACCTTCTCACCTCAGACCTGATAAAGACACCTAAACAGCCATGTATTTGCACGTGTGACCCTGTTCTGAGCAGGTGCAACCTGGCTGAGAGCAGCCCCTGCTCATTCAGAGCATACCCACCTGCACACTGTAGCTGTATCCAGACACAGAATTAATATGTAACAAAGAAGTGCTGGGAACAACCACTACTGTGAACTCACCTTACAAACCAAAGCAGCTGTAGTAGTTTTACCAACTCCAGGTGGACCAGAAAGTAATGCTGCTTTAAAGCCTGTCCCATCATCTTTGCTTCCAGTTTTACTGGGTTTTGCTAAAAAAAAAAAAAAAAAAAAAAAAAAATCAGGTTTTACCTAGGTATGTAATTATAAGACAAACTGCATGCTCCTAAGGGTATCAAGCCTCACTGGAATTCCTCCTCATTTAAGGCTCAATAAGAACATCCGAATATGCACATACAGCTGCATCCTAACCACTCGGGGAAAAGCAGCTTAACCCAGCTTACAAATTATGACTTGCAGTGATTTTGAACTGAAAAATACCAAAAAGTGCTATTAATCTAATACAACAATTTCAGCAATTTCCTCACAACCATATCATACACACAAAAAACCAAAAACACCACCACAAACAACTTAAGCCAAACCCCGAACACACCACACACAAAAACCCCACTACAGCTGAACTTAAACCCTCTTTTAAACACAGAAAAACCTATCTGATGTAGGATGAGGAACTGTCTGCTTGACACATGCATGTCCTGCGAGAGCCAGGACCTTGACAATTCATCCCTGCACATGACAGCAGCCCTTCAGACCCGCTCCCATCCTGTACCTTCAGTGTTGGCAGTGCCTAACTTATTTCCTCGCGCCGAGGAAGAAATCAACAGGCTCAACACAAAGCCATTTTTAGATACATTGCAGCTAGGCTATTTGGGGTTTTTTGCAAAAATGAAACCTAAGACTTGGGGGGAAAAAATCTTTTGAGCCACATTTTTCTGCTCTTTTTTGAGGTGGAAAGGTGGGTAGTAAATGAACAACTACTTTGCCAAAAGAAACTCAGGCTCGACTGCTGCTAAAAACACATCCACCTCCAGCCTTATTCCTGATTTCTAGAGCTGCTCTTCTACCACCCAGGCCCTCACTGGTCCAGGGAGCCAAGGAGCATGACTAGCACGGAAGAACAGAGAAAATGAACCAGGCCACTCACCTTGTCCATCTTCCAACGTGTTCTTGTGCCAGTTTCTGAGCCATCGGAGCAATTTATTGGCACAGCTTTGCTCACCCTGCTGTCCAATAATTGCCTTAAGAGATACAGGCTTATATTTATCTACCCATAGCAATCTCTCTGTGCCATCCTCATTAACCTCAGAAACCAAGTTCCCCTTAGGTTTGGAGGCTTCTTTCTCCTCTACAGTCTGACGTTTGAAGTCCGTAAGTTTTCGAACAGCAGTGGTTTCTTTCTTGACAGATCTGACGGTATCTCCTTTTTCAGGAGTAGATTTGTATTTTTTATTATTAGCTTCCCTTTTGAAGGGGCTAAAATTCCTTTTTCCAGCTTCAGCTTTCTGTGGCGTCTTTTTGGGTTTTGGCTCCACTTTCTTTGCCTTAGGAAAATAAAAAAAATAAGAACAAAATTTTAAAAAGACAATAAATAAAGAGCATATTAATTTAAACAATTAGAGGAGTGCTTAGAAAATGACAAAGCTTATGTATTGATTAAAAAAATTTTAAGAGCAGATACTCTCTGAGAAATAAAGCACAATGTCACCAGGTTCTGTAGTACAACCCACAAAAAAGAGGCAGGAAGTGTTCTGGTCATTCCAAAAGCAATCCCCTTATTCACAAAACCTGAGGCATCCTACAATGCTAAACTGACGACTGTCAGGTTGGAACAAATGGGTCAGACACCCTTGAAGCTCTTGCAAAACAACACTTGCAGAAGTTGTGCAACCCAAAACAACTCAAAGGGAGCAAAAGTGATCAGCTAATAAAGCTTAGAGTTGCTTTTCCCTGGGAAACTAATGGTATCTTTGCATAAATAAGTCATGCCTGTACTGAATGCACCACGTGTTAGAGCAAACAGAGATTTTAATAACATTCTATCAGCCACTACAACCTAAATTTAAACGTGCACAAAAAACTTGTTACCTCTTTTTTGGTATTGTCTGAAAAAATTCCCTTTAATATTCGTAGTTCAAGCACCATATAGAAACAAGGTCTGTTGTGTATACACATAGTTTATGTATTCCTGGGCCTGTCTGGGTACCACGTGGTATCAGTCACAATTACTTATTCCAAAGAATTAATGAATACTCCTTGTTTCAACCAGATACCATCTAAGGAGATGCAATTACCTGCTCTATCAGCTATCTAAAATGCTGATTGTCAGGAATATAACCTTTAACTCCCAAGTAGAGTAATTTGTCTTAAGCACACACAAAAAAAAAATCACTTTTAACCTAGAAGGTCAAACGGATGATTGTTGTGTTGTTATTACTGGAACAGAAGACAAACTCCTTTCAATTAAAACCAAACCAAAGCAAAAAAAAAAAAAAAAAAAAACCAACCACAAACCAACCAAACAAAAACAAAACAAAAAAACCCCCCCCACAACCCAAATCCCCCAAGTTTATAATAAACATACCTCTGCTTCAGCTGCCAGCTCATATTTGGACTTTTTGCCTGGCATAGTTCGAATAAGATCAAACAGACCATCCTCATCAATAATTTTTGTACCTAAAGTTGATGCCTGGAGCAAAAGCAAGAACTAAATATGAAGTCAAGTTACATTAGGATTTACATGCTTCATTTCAAAGTGTTTTCCAGTAAAAACTATGACTAGGAACACAACAAGAGTCGATATATGTCTCTGTGCGTCTGTATGCACAGAAGTAAACAAATCAGAGCTGTAAACCACTTGGCAACTTTTCATTTAAAAAATACACTTTATTGTTAGCACTGCTTCCTGCTGGCAGAGATACTTGAAATTACCAGCTAAGAGAGGAACAATTCAGTTTCACTTTGCCCTTGGCCAGGCACAGGAACACACTCACCTTCTCACACTTGGACTGGCCGCAGTCTCTCCCCATCACCAGGTAATTTGTCTTCTTGCTGACGTTGCCAGTTACTTTTCCTCCGTAACGCTCAATCAGAGACTTGGCCTCATCTCTCTCAATGCACTCCAGAACACCCGTAATCACAAATGTCAGGCCTTCCAGGCAGTTTTCAGCTCCCTGAGAACCAGAGCATTGCAGCAAATGCCATTACTGATACAATGCTACCAAACAGCTCTTAACCATCAGCTATTTTAACCCTCTACCACATCAAGTACCCTATGAAACTTTCCAAATAAGACTATCATACCTAGCTAGGTAATAGTTCTAGAAGTTCCAGTGGGAATAGCTACCAACAAAACTTCACACATTGTTTACCTGACCATACTTGTAGCACTCTGCTTCAAGTGTAGCCTGTCAGTCAAATGAGTGACAGGCATCTTCAACTTTAAGAACAGTAACTATTTTTGATCATCGTGACTTTCTAAACCAAGTTCTGAATACAAATTCTTTAGTACACTTCCTTACATTTAGCCACTGCTTTGCATTACAATTTGGGTTTTTCTAACACATTCTTCCTACTGGGAAAAAAAATTCCAGTCTTTAAAGATTTAAGTTGATACTTATTAAACCACTTACAGCAGTAGGTGTACCAAACACCCCATACATAGAATCCTGTAGCCAAACTCACCTGAGGTATCTCTTTGGAACCCAGGGCTTTCGGGCCCTCACGATTAAGGAAGCTTCGGTAAGCTTGGTAATTGTTCCGCTTCTTTTCAGAGTCCTCAGGACTTATAGACTGGATCAGGAGAGGGAAAAATATTAATATACATATTACATACAAAAAAACCAGCAAAATAAACCCAAGCTTCACAGTTTAAGACATTTTCATGCACCAAAGGAAAAGCAAGTTCTAACACTGGTTCTTAATCTATTAACACGCAATATTGAAGCTTGCTCTGTGCCTTTGATGCTTGTATTGAGGTGTTTTATCTGGTTCCTTTTAAAAATATTTCAAAAATGTGAGAGTTTAAAAATAGGTACCCATTGTTTATTGTCAGGTTTCTCTAGATTTTTCTATTGCACACGTACATGCTCACCTAACTCATAAACTGTCATTTTAAATTCACATCCTGTTTGTGATCTACACTTACATAAAAGTAGAAATACTATGAAGTAGACTTTAAGAGACAAATAAGCTTATTAATCAGTAAACAACTGTTAAAAACGCACCTCAAAAGGAGGTGCCGGCTCTCCCTTCTAATTACAACCATTATTTAATTGTCAAAATGGGGTACTTTATACTGTATGATTAAAAAGGTACGTACCGTTTAATGTTACAAATAACTGCCAGTGTTCAACAAATACAGTTCTCGAATCAGATAAAAAAACCTAAATTCTATTCCTACATAGCATATCAATAATAGGAAAAAATAGGAGACTAGGGAGAGAAATATAAATCCCTAAATAATGCCACCTATCATTCTAGCCACAGAACAGATCCTCAAGGTCACCACACACACATCAGGAAGTTTTCACTCACTAAGTGAAGCGTCAGAATTCCTGTATTCTGTGTTTTCCAGCAAAGTTAAACAAGAGAAAGCACAGAGCTGATTTTGCAGTGTACCTGCAAACCTTAATGGGCATTAGAGAACCTCAGGTCCATCATCTGTTTAATTTACACTTTGCCTGATACATTTTTCCACGTAGTTTTACAACTGCTGTAAGAGAGGAACTTACAGTCTTACCAGAATTCCATTCCTTAAAAGCTGCCCAGGAGATTCAAAGCACCAAGTTACAACAGTGACACCTATATTAAATGAAAGCTATTTTCCTGCAAACTCCACCAAGACATCTAAATTAATTTTGATGGCTCCTACCTCACTCTTCTTGGGAGAAACCTTCTCCTTCTTTGGTGGTGTCTTCTCTTCTTTCCCTGAAGCTGCCTTTTCTCTTGATAGTGAATTTTGAGCACCCCTTTCCTTTTCAGCAATCTCTTCTTTTTTACCATCAGATGATTGTGGGGATAAATGAGAACCTTTCAACTGCTCCGATTTAGTTTGTGGCTTTGCAGAATAATTCCTGGCTGTACCAGCTGAGTTTGTTGCTTTCACTTGAAAGGAGGCAGAGGGAGAAGAGCTCATATATAAGAATGCATCTCAATATTATAAATTAGTGCAATGCTTTTCAGTTTCTGTGTCCTACCTGTTTCTGATTGCTTGTATCCTGCTGTTGAATTAGGGCTGCTGGTGGTGCTCAGTACTGTTTGCTCTCCTTCTGCATCTCTCCGAGCCTAAACACACAATGCCAGAGTCAGGGACGCGTGCCCCAAGCTACCACTGGGACACAGCAGCACTTAATTATCCCAACAGAGGCATCCAGCACACACTGATTAGGCAGGACACCCTTTACTGAGCAAGGGAAAGCCAGGAGGGAAGTATAAAATGAGTGTGCTATTCCCCTGAAAACACCTTCCTGCTGTTTTTAATGCATTTGTATGGAAGTCTCAAAACACAGGTGGCTGAATAAGAACACTCCCAGCAATGCAACTGCTAAAGTTTAAAACCCTGAAAGCTTAAGTTTAAAAAGAATTCAACCTTTTTCTTCCGTGGTGTTTCATCCAACATGGCCAGAGTTCTAGCAAATTCTTCATCTTCATGCAGCTGTCTCTCCAACTGAAAAAAAAATATATATTTTCAGGCTAATGCCACACAAGTTCTAACTTTAGTATTTTGTTAAAAAAACCTCTAAGCCAGCACACAGCTAGAAGAACACTGTCCTGCCAGTGGCAAATAAGTTTCTGGAAATGGCACTGAAGGATTACTTGTTTCCCCCAGAAAGCAAGACTAGCTAAACCTAGTGAGAATAATGGATTTGTTGCACTAGAAATATTATTATGCCTGTATAAGCTGTTTTCAAAGGAGTTTTTTGTTCATATTTTTTATTGCTGCGTAGCCTTTTCTTTCAAATAATCAAACTTTGAAGGCAGCACCTCATGACAAACAGCCTGCAGCCAGAGCTGTTGGCTTTACCAAAAGCAGTCCCAAAAGACAAGTAGTAACAATGCCCGTTAAAAATTTGATGTTTCCAGAATGAATGTTTTATTCTCATTTACTACTAGCAACATATATATATATAAATATATATATAAAAAATTCTGTTTGTTTGGGAGAATTTAACTACTACCCTTAGCCCTGCTCTTAGTGTCAGTTCTATTTACTTTAAGGAAAGCAAATATATTTTAACTTTCTATTATTTATACTCATACAACTGATTTTCTCTGATAGAAGAACCAGTAAGGACAAATAGGCCACAACATCTGTGAAAGTTATTTATTAATTGTAAAAAAACTCCACCAAAGTCAGTTTGGTTTAATTTTTACTTCACTTAACAACATAAATTTGGCATCTCCAGTGATAACTGATCCTTCAGTTACCTTTCCTGTTCAATATGGTGCCTTGGGGAAAACCTTTTCTATTCGTGAATAGTGTTCATTATTGCCAATAAATATTGACCATTGTTTCAACAAGAGAACAACGAAATTACTTTCATAATTGAAATCCAACATGCCATGCTCTGAGATGCCAAGAGATGACTTTACAAAACCAGTATGCCACAGGCACTGTGTGTATGTGTCCGTAACAGTGACATCTACCTTCCCTGTGTATAGTAAGAAAGGGAAAGGGCAGTGACCACCAAATGCAAAGCAGACTGAGGCAGAGATACACCTGATATGAAGCACTTCCATGCACAGAAACTCTGACTGTTATAGATAAGGTCAGTTCAAATGAAAGACAATCTTATTTTTCCTGACAAGTTGTTTAACTTTCTAGTAGGGTAAAGCTGGATTTGTTTACTCTCACACTTACCTTCAGAGATGCCAATTTGTCTGTACAATCCGCTTATTTCAAACCACATTCAATGTTACAAATATATGTGGGAAATCAAATTTGCCCAAAAATTAAGTGTACCTTCCCCTCATATTAATACTGATTCAAATAGGAAAGTTTAAGGGTCATTCACGTTTTTGTCAAGTATAAGAGAATTCAGAAGACAAGTAAAACAGATCAATTTTTCACTCCAGAAAATGAAAAAATACGTAACACCATTAAAACACTACCAAAACATGAGGAAGAAGGAAGTAAATTTTATGTGAAAGGCAGCATTATTAGAAGCACATCAGCTGCACAGATAAAGTTTGGATAGAGAGAAAATAGATGAAGTGATACATTCTATTTACATAACTGAAATAATGACCAATAAAAATAACTGTGTGACCAGGCTTGCACATATTGATGAATTTTATTACACTTAACTAAGTGTAATAAAATAGCATACCTGGGAAGTCTATCTTAATTTCTTAAGGAAAAACCAATTAAGTTAAATTGATCTTGATATAGAGCATTAAATTTGTAGAGCTTTTACCTCTGAATCTTCTTCAAGCTGCAGTTGCCTAGCAATGGCCTCATCATCTAGAGTGCTGTCTCTGCTCTCTGAAGGCTATATTAAAGAGAAAAAAAGACCAACCATTCAGTTACCCCATTACTGTGTCAATTACAATAATTTAATATGTATAGATTCCTTCTGTATGCTTCTAGAAAAGGACCGTGAATGAGATATGCAACGTTAATTTCTACCTTTCTAACCTAACCACTATTAAACAAGGCTATTTTCAAGGGATTTTATTATTCAAAACAAGACCATGCTATAATATAAATATCTCAACTCTTCAAACAATGCTGAACATCTCTGAAGCTATCACAGTTGGCCCATCTGAAAAATAAATCAGTAACTACACTGGGAAGTTTTTTAAGTTCCTCCATACTTTACTTGGTGCTTTATTATTCCATGATTATGTGTGCTATAAAGCTTGGGAAAACAACCTTCTCCCTCTCCTGCCTACCCTCCACCCTCAAATATAAGCTATCTCTTCCACTCACTAACCTCAGAAAACTTAATGGATTTCAAGAAAAGGCACTTGAGAAGAAAATACTACCTTCAACTTTGTGCTACCTTATCAAGCACGGAAATGCTACTCCAGACTTGTATTTGAGGACCTGATGTGCACGCACGGATCATCAGGGCTCAACTTCTACCTGAGTGGTGATTACAAAGTAACACGAGGTAGGAGCAGCACTTAAGTACTTCCTTGCAGTCAAACTGTTCATTTTGAGCTGCCACGGGACACACACGAGCAGCCCAAAGGAACATCAGCAGTACTCGCCTCTTTCCTTTTACTTGCCACCAGTTTCTTCTCTGAGCGTTGGACACTCCTCGTCCCAAAGAAATCAAGCGCGGAGGTGGGAGTCTGTTTCACTGGAGAGAGGGGCTTGCTCTTAGCTTGTGGTTTGACTTCTTTTTTCACACTGTTTGTTCCTGGACAACCAACTGCTGACGTCCCATTCTCCTTCGGTTTCAGGGAAATTCTTTTATTGGCAAAATCGTCGTCTTCATCTAAACACAAAGAGAATTCCATTACTTCTGGTACACGGAACTCAAGTTCTAGTAATGGAACTGTCAAGAAAACTATTTTAGCATGTTACATCAACTCAGATCCTAAAAAAATGCTACAGGCATTCAGAAGTTTTCTGAAAAAAGGGCTGAGTTGTACAACTTGGAGTATTTAACAACTTTAATGGCATAACTCGAGTCTGAACAGATTCAGGACTGAAATAACAACACGACATTTGTTACTCGTGCTCATACATTACGTCTCAATTAGACAAGTTCACAAGGAACTTCTTCCCTTCTTAAATGGGGAAAACATTAAACAGAAGACCTAGATCAATGAAATTTGAATTCTCTCCTTAATTAATGAATGTGATATTGAACAGCACAACTCCTCCTTTACATTTTATGTGAAGTACAAAGGCACATTTATTTTAGTACTTCATAGTATTCTGGGGCAAGCTTCCTTGTTATTTTTAAAGTATTGCTCATAGATTATGAATATTTAGCAAAAACATTTTAATGCCATTTTTTCACTTTTTCTCTTTTAGAGATTATGTATGAGCTCTCTACATCTCTGTACTTAAACACACTCTCCTTCCAGTACAGTGAAAACAAACTTAAAGAAATACAACCTCCCAGAACACAGAAATCAGATGAGGTCAGCAAGACAAAATGGACTTTTCAGTTTGAAAGGAGGAGGAAAAGTGGCATCCACAGTCTTACTAAGAACTAGCCCACAGACCACCAAACAAAATTTTAATCTCTCCTTTTCAGACTCTTCTCTAATAACCAGGACATGGTCTGCCCAGCAGTGAGAGCTGGATGGCCATTTCAACCCTTCATCCAATCAATCAACAAAAAATTAATACCAAGGATTTAAAAGAGTTTTATGTCACATTGTGAAGTCTTACTGACAGTTTTACAAATGAAACTCTCTCACTGAGGAATACAAAATCCCACTTATTATCACTGGCACGTGATTGTATTAACACTACAGCACAGAAGACAAGCATCACTGGACAAACTTCTGACTGGTGATAAAAGCACCATCTTTGTGAATTATTCTACAAACTTAAAGTGAGCAAATAAACTGAGAGAAAATCCCCAAAATTAACATCAGACACACTAAAAAAGTAGTGGAAAGACTTGAGAGGAACAGAAACAGAGGCAGTTTTATTTGCATGTCTCTAACTGAAGTCTAGTTTCACTTTTTTCAAAATAGAGATGTTTTAGACACTCACCTCAACATATCATAAACAGATTGTTCTAAACATCTGGTTTTTCACAGAACTTAATTTGACGGCATTATCACAAAAACATGTTCATTTCCCAGCAACCTCTAATTTAAGCCCCCATATTTCTTTTCATACTAAAATTTGTTTTCTTACCACTTCCCTAAGTTTAGAAGATGTTATATGTCTGTCATCTCTTATTTTTGTTGTATTCTAGACAAAGATGGAGGGAAACAATTATTTTTTGTTTCACGCGTCCTCAACAGATGGCAGTGTTTGAGCGTTTGAGTCATCAGCCAGAACTTGCTGCTACTGAACACTTTCTAGGCAGAATATAAAGAGAACGAGCAGGATTCCACCTATTGCTGGGACAGAAAGCTCAGAGAGGGGAAAAAGTAACACAAAGACGCATCTGTAAGGGGGTAAATTGCTTCAGTAGCTACATCGAGAATGCCTAAAGTTAAAAAACTTATCCAAGAGAAAGTGGCATTTCGGCCACCTCAATTCACAAAGCAATGCATGGAAGGGAAAATTCAATTCCAGGACTTTAGCTGATAGCAACAAGTTTTACACAAAGCTAAAAGCTTTACTATTCTCAATGCAATTTATTTTCATGATGCAGCAGTAATTGCCCTACTGCCATTTAGCTCAATTTAACAAACTATGACGTATCAGGGAGATTTGGACACTAGATGCTGCAGGATTCCTAATTTACAACACTTTCAAGTCTGAATAGGAGATTGCTTATGCAAACAGTTTCAAGAATATTTTTGGTTCTTTCAAATTTTTCAGTTTAACAAAAAAAAATTTGCAGGAATAAAATATACTGTTACTGTAAATCAGCAGTTAATGTAACTACATTAATTTGTCTTAAGATGATACAAATTCTATTCTGCCCCACCCCACTCCCAGCTTTTCTTAAACTAAGGGCTGCTCAAGGCTAAAAAATATTTTTTACTTATCATTATTGTTATCAGAAGATCTGTATGCAATATTGATTTTATTCGTTATTCATTTATAAGCATAAATAGCAACAAAACCCAACAGGATACTGCTTTCTCTTAAGTAGAAAGAAGTAAATACAATTAGATTTTAATTAAAAAAATATATGGAGTTAAGCCATTTATGAACCCTATACTACATATTATCAACAGTCAGAACTTGGCTTTAATTATGTTGTTTCAAGAAATGACAGGATTAGAAGCATTTATTGACTGCAAGCAGTGCCTGAAGACAGACAAGAGATTTACTTATGAACAGCCATTGATAAATATAAATAAAGAAAAGGGAGAATGAGAACATGGAAGTTGTCATTAGGAAATAAAACTTTAGGAAATTAGGAAAAAGCCTGAGTATATTAAGTGGGTTTCAAAAGAGGCTTTAGGGGACTGACATCCAGGCTACAGTTCCATCCCAGGTTTAGGAAATTCATAAACACATCACAAATTCACCTGATCTCCAGGCACTCCCCTTATTTCAAGTAATGATAAACACCAACTTTTTCAGCAAAACCTTAACACTTTTCCTCAAAACAAACTGCTCCCACACCCCTACTGCCACAGAAGTGAACAGCAAAGTTCATCAGCTGCACACTTCCACTCTCCTTACAAGCACGAAGGCAACTTTATTTACAACTCTGAAAATGCCAAGAGAGTCATACTATTGCTGCTGCACTAACCAGGTCAATGTTTCTCAACACCTGACCTGTAAAAGGAAAAAGATGTGTTCTTATTCATACAATCAAGCCAGTAATTGTGGAAAACACAAGTGAAATTCTGAGTTTTAACATGTAAAAATTGTAATTAATTACATTCTTATAGCAATTGCTGGGAAAACCTTGAGAGAGCCTTACATGGGGGCATGATCTTCACCAAGAAACAGCAATCAATTTCATCATCAACCAGATGACTTTTCTGTTGTAAAAACTTTCTATAGCAGAACATGGCTATTCCAAGAACAGGATTTCCTGTTTACATTGATCCATTTCTGTGTGCTACCCAATGAAAAAATATCTTGAACATACACTTCTTTATTTTTTCCAGGATCAGCTCAGAACTACAAACACAAGCAAAGACCATATATTCTAGTTAAGGCTTCTGGAAATCAAGTACATGTGACATCACGTGATCAATGGAACACACAGGCAGTGACACAATCAGGAGATTGCTTTTCATTATATTGTATGCAAACACTACAAAAGAAGCAGGGATCAATTATGCCAGGCAATGTAGAAGGACAAACTTCCCTAGCAACAAACAGCTGTCATCCTGGGGGTTTTAAAAGCTATTCCATGAAGTTAAAGCACAGCTGGCTGGCTTTCATTTTATATACCGTTCCAGCAGTAGCACAATTATGTTAATAAACCAATGCCAGCAGGTCACTTGTAGCTGTTTGTTATTCCTCTTCCTCCTTCCTATCCTCATCCTTTCTCAAAAGAGTTTCACCTGTTGATTACTGAACAACATCTGTGGTTTTTCCCTAACTGAGCCTGATGAAAATTACCTAGGCTGTTTTTAATGTAAATTCAGATCCTTTTAAAAAGCTTGGGTACAGGAATTACCACAGCCAATCTAAAAAAAGGAGCAATCTATTGCAGGCAGGGACAGTGGCAACAAGCAGCACAGAACAGATCCTCAGAGGGCTTTCAGAACAATGTATTTTATTAATTTATTATTCCTGTACTGTTGAGTTGCTCATCATTAGAGAATGTAATTCCCTTGTTCCTATTCTATTTAGGATACAAAATATTTGAGGCAGGGATAGCTCTTACTATGACACCATAAGGCCAACTCTGAATACAGGCAGGGCATCTACAGATTATAAATAACTTGTACTTATTATGATGTATGTTGAGCTCCATTTGTAGACTACTACATAAGGATTTCTGTATGGAGCTTAAGGATTACATCCTAAAATCATTAAATCTACACCACTTGTAAAAAATGATAATATTCTGGACATTTTCCAGTTTCATTGACACCTCTTCTGCACAAGTACTTAAAAGAGCTCCTGTCCTACAGAACCTGCCATCTCCAGCAGCAGGCATTGCTGTCTAAGCTAAGCTGAGGATGCAGAAAGTAAGGTTTGTCTACAGTCCCAGTACTGACTTTATTTACTTCATCTGTGCATGGCTCGGTACCCAACACTCCCAACACTTTGGAGGACTGAGTTTTGTTCTCAACTTCTGCCTAAAGTAACTCTTTAAGAAGATTACCTTTAAGATAACCACTTCTCAAAAAAGCCAGCAAATCTATTGCAACTCAAGCCCAGTAACTCCTTCCAAACAACAGATGCTATGCATCATTAGCAAAGTGTATTTTTTCTTTCCCCTCATTTAAAAAAAGCTAGTAGATGCATCCTCCATTAAAAATTTTAGATATTATGTAATTTTAGATTTTTCATGCCATTCCTCAAAAAGCTAACTAATTTTAAATGCACTACAAACATGTGCTTTAAACCAAAATTTTTAGCACTTGGCCTACACTGACATGTCAAGGTTCTGGCTGTTATAAAAATATAAAGCTTACCTGAATCACTTCACTTTTACACCCCTGAAACAAACTTACCTTTAGATTTTCCAGTTAGAAAAGGTAGCCCCAGAAAGTTGCCTCTGCTCTGTTTTTCACTTTGAGATAAAAAGGTTTAGGGATACAAGACTGAAGCGCAGTTAACTACCAAGAGTTAGACACTTAAGTGTCAAACTACAAAGCCTTTGATATCCTTACATACCAAATAAAATTGTTAGTCAAGTCTCTATGCTTAGTTTTGGGACCACTAAAATATGTAAGAAGGGTGAATATATTTAAACCAAAGTAAATTATCTTAATCAGCAAAGCCATCAATTATAGCAACACCTTCCAAATGAAATGCTTGCACTTGGTATAGAAACAGCTGTGTGCATTACCTCAGCAAGCAACTAGAAGGGACCAGTCCATTAACTCACTCCAGCCTATTATTATTGAAAGTTTTATTCACTTGAGCAGGTTACTTTCCTACAACAGTAGTTCACAGAAGCAGATCTGAATCCCACTATGCAATGAAATTTCATGCTCTGGCTGAATTGCCTGAAATTACTTGTGTGACAGGAATGTTCAGTAATGCCACATGAATAATTACAAAACAGGGAAAAAAGTAACTTCAAGCAATCCAGGCAAGGACAAATGTGCTCATTTTTCCCAGCTGCAGCTCAACTTACTGAGCCTCTCAGGACACAGTGCTCTGTTTTCAAACAAAATCAATTAGCATAGGAAAAAAAATCCAAACATGAATCCTCTTTTTACATTTTGAACTAAGCCAGCAGATTAACCACACTGAGACCGGTTACTCTGGCAGCTCAATAAGGAGATCTGAAAGGGAAGAAAACAGTCTCCAGCATGGAGAATAGGAACAGGCAGAGGGAAGCAGCAACATCTTGAGCTAATAGAGCTACAGCTTGAGGTGCTACAGAGACTAAACTAAAATTGATTTCATTTCATGCCCTCCCATGTTTGAAATACAGGCTGACAAGTAATTCTAATGTCTTCTGATAAATGAAGCCTTTTTTAGTCAGAGTTACATTTATTTCTCAATACTGCTGTTATCCTAGTTTCTGTAGAAAGAAAAAAGACCACTTCTATAAGAATAAGATTATCTTTTACTTCATCCACACCTCTGGTTTACACTTACTCCCCTATTCAGGGAATTAACTACTATCATATATTCACGATGTTCACACAACACTCCTCTCAACTCTTAAGAGTTTGAGCACAAGAGCATGTACCATTACATGACCCTTACGTTGTACTGCTGTATTCCCAAACTTAACCAAATCAATTTTAAACAGGCTCACTCCTCAATAACTTTTGCTTTTTTCCTCTACAACACCCATCCCTGCTTCTTCAGAGGATTTCTGCCAGAACCCACTCTCATTCCTCAAACTCCCTTACGGTTCAGCTACACCCTCTCAACAGACCTTTCACAAAACACTTTAGAGGAAAGTTGGTACACAGAGCACTATTTATCTCCTCCTCACATTTTCACGTAAGTATAGTATAGTGTTTTCCATAAGTAGAACACAAGTATTGCCCAGGAAATGCCAGTGACAATATTTTATCTCCCCATGAAATATTTCAGCGAAAGACACGCTTATTCGCTGACCATCTGCTGCTCGTTTGAACCTGTGCTTGGATGTGGGGACTATTTGTTTGCCCACCAGCACCAGCACCTAATTAATTTTTTGTGTGAGGTTGTTTGGGTTTGGTTTTTTGTTTTGTTTACCCATCCCCAGTATTCTCTACATTAAAAGTCTATATTCAGCAAGGACCTTTACAAGCTATTCTGTCTTCTGAGCTGTAAAGAAACAATTTTCCAGTAACCTGCAGACCTCCTCAGTTCCTACTATGTCAGTTTTTCTACCTTTATAAATAATTCAGCCTCCCATTACAATAAGGCTTTTCTATTTTTAAAAATAGTCAAGCAATCAAGGCAATTGCTACATACAGGTGATTACCTCTACACAATGTATGTGAAAGATTAAGTATTCAGTTTGGGCCAGGTCAAAATTCTTGCTAAATAGCCACCTGTGATGAAACCAGGTGAGGTTCAACAAATCACAGGTCATCTACAAAGTTCAAGGTTCCATACTTCATTAAACAGTGCAAGTACTATTTTAACAAGTACAATGAACATCTGGATGTTTCCCAATCCCCTAAGACTGTACTACCAACAAAAAAAGGCTAATTTTTCCCCTTTGTTACTGTGCAGAATAACTTAGTTTAATGATGGCCAAATATAAAGCTAAGTATTTATTTAGATTAAATATATCAATAAAAACAAAGCACAAGTATTCTTGCTTTGTTCTTTTGCCTTTTAAAAAATGACCCTGTTCACAAAGCAACACAGGAATCCAGATCAGTCTACTCTTACACAAACCGAAAGATTACTTCCCCCAAACACTTTTAGAGAAAGCTGCATCCCACATAGATATACGGATCAGCTGAAAAAAAAATTGAAGCAACAAGAGGAAGAAAGTTTCAAATTAAATTGAAAAACAGGTTGAGGTGGTTAACTACCAAACTTCTACAGCCTTCTTAATGCCAAAAGGCTCTTTGAAACACTGACATGGGCAGTGCCCTTCAGAATGAGACTGACTTGAGTGAGTCCAAGCAGCATATACTTGATTTAAGCTTTCATCTCCATAACAGTAAAAAAAAAAAATAAAGGACAAACGTCAAAAAATTTTGTCAGGACCTTTTCTATCTGTGTGCCTATACTCCTATTTTTGTAAAACATACTTATCTCAAGCCAACTGCTGTATCGATACCACTTAAACGCACTCAGCTTGACAGTTCCATCAAACTGAAGAAACAATTTACAGAAATTAAATGTAAGCAAAATTCAAGCATTAAGTCTCAGGGTTATAAAGGCATTGTTTTAAAACACAATGTTAAATCAAACCTGTGTGTACTTAAGACTCTTTTGATAAGAGTAACCTTGAGCCCATGGTTTTCAGGGATTTCACTAATAACCTTGACTAGTGTTCCCATGTTATCCCTATGCAGAAAAACCTGATTACACAACTTGGAATTGCATAATAAACCTAAATATATGCTGTTTACTCACCAAGAATTCGGTAATTTACCTATTCTGGGATAAATGCTTTTAATTAGGAAAGAATTGTGGGAAAAATTGTCAAAGGAAACAAAGCTTTGAGTAAAAGGATAAATAAGACAAATAAAAAGTTGTTTTGGAAAACTGAGCTCATTTGAATACCTGATATGATACAGCAGTATGTCAGGTCAACCGCCTGCAAACTACAAGCAAAATAAGCACAATGTACCTTAGAGAGGGAAAAGACCCCAAGCAGGAAGAAAGGTATAGAAAAAAACAGCTGAGCCACATTTCTAATGCAACACTGGAGCAAACAATCCCTTTTTGTTTTAAAAATGTATGGTGTTATTATAGGGAGGCAATGTAATGTTCAGCAATAAACTTACACCAAAAAAAACCCAAAAAAACCACACTACCACACCTAGTGACAGTGTCCACTCTTCCAAAACAAGTATAATAAAACTCAAAGAAGGATTACAGAAGCCCTACTGAAATGCTATTATTTAAAAACTATGTTTTATCAAAACAAATTTGGATTCAAGTCTGTTAATTCAATCACAGTTTCTTCAGGAAGTACTGTGGCCAGTAAAGAAGTCTACTCCAGAGATAAGTGCAGAAGACAGAAGTTACAGCTTCAGCCCAACTCAGACTGGGTGCAGAAGTACAGGCAACCGCTGCAGCAACTGACAAAATAAATGTTTGTGTTGAGAAGTAAAAGATAAAAACCCCAGAACTTTCTAGTCACCAACATGCCACGCAGAGATCAGACATGGAAAGTTATATACCAGGTAAAATAAAAATCCTTGTTTTCAAACCCACAACCAACAGTCATTTCAAAATTCGCTAGTGAGCACCTAAACTACATTAAAAGTACTTCCTTAACTTCCTTCCCTAAATCTACGGCATTCCTTTAAGCAAGGAAGCTCTGCCTCATTAAACTATATGCCTATGGAAATCAACCCAAGCCACTACTCAACATCACCTCAGTTTTCACCCTGCTCCTGACTTTACAGTACTTGAGGCTAAACTTCTGAAGCATTTCTGGTTAGTTTGTTTAAGGAGAACATAATTTGTCTACCTCAATGTTAGTTTTTAAGGTCACACTTGAGTCTATCAGTCAAACAAATCCATCCCACTGTAACATAACCCACCCCACTGCAGGTGAACATATAATGACATATTTCTTCCTTTACCTGTCTCTGAAATATAAACAACAGGATCCTGCTTTACAGCTTTACCAAGTTTTGAAGTAGCTGCTTTTTTCTCAGGTGGCTTCTTGGATTTTTTCACTGACTGCACCTCCTCTTCTGAATCTGTGTTTTGACCACAACATAAATGTAGATTTCCTCCACATACACATCGGCTTTAAGTAATAGATCACATAAAAGTTAACATGTGTTCACATCTATTCAGCTGAGTGAGAAAAAGACTCCATATTCCTATCACATGGTAGGAAGGTCAGAGCATAGCTTCCCTTTTCAGACACCATATAAATGACTACATGAAAATTTCATCAGAACTCAGTCTCGACAGTGTTTTTGTTTACATGGCAATAAATACTTTGTTATTTATTTCAATAACTGCCATATCTGTACAGCAACCTTTCCAAAATTGAATGCAACCTTCAAAAATACCACAGCAATTTACTTCAAAAAAACCCAAACATCCCCAACAAAACAAACAAACAAACAAACATTTTTAAAGAAACACCCACCAAAAAACCCCAACACCAAACCCACAAAAAATATAACATTATGCTGGTCTGTTCCAATAGGTAGAAACCTATTCCAAAAACTAACTACAGATTTAAAAAAAAAAAAAAAAAAAAAAAAAAATTATATATATATATATATAGTCACAGAGGTGGTACTCTGATTTTTCAGGAAAACACTGGTGAATTACGACTCACATCACCCACCACTCTCCTTGTCCCAATCCCAAAAGCTGTCGAGATGACAGATTTACACTACTGTGGATTATGGATCCCAGCATCCACTTGAATAAATAAACAGAAGACAGTGAAGAAGCAGAGACGACTAACAAGTGTTAGAGAGGGCTAACCTTCAGAGTCTACTTCTTTCCATGACACACACAAATAGATTGCAATTATATCTAATAAAAAGCCAATTGACTTGAGCGCTGACACCCTGCACAAAACCAATAAAACCACCATCAGCAACACCACCAAAAACCCACACAGTTTTCCATCTTGAAGAGCTTAGAGCCCTATTTCTCTTTTTCTCTCCAAACAATATCAGTACTTTAAAGGTAGCAGCAATATATTAATTTTGTACTCCTACTATTCCTTACTGCTGAGCAGGAACTGTTTATAAAATTCAACCCACAAAAAACTTTCAGATGCACAATTTATGCACAATTTATTTAATCAACATTGCATGCAAAAATACAATGGAATATTCAGAAACAATTGTGAACACTACCTGAATCATAGATGATTCTTCTCTTCTTTTTTGTCCGCTTTTGTTTGGAATCATCATCATTGGGTGAATTATTCACCTAAGTGCAACAGTCCATTAGTTCAACCATTAAACAGATCCTCTCAGCTTTTAGTCAGTCATACATTCAAATTTATGAGTTTCAAACAAATTCCAACAGAGATTATTTAATTTCCAATATGACATTTACAAACAGTCTTGTGTTAACTTCTGCGTGGGAGGGGGAAAGATGCAGCATGGAGAAAATAAAGAAGAATTTCCACATTGAAACGATATAGTCAGAATACTTATGTAAGTAGCATGTTACTTCTAAATTGTTATGTTTCACATTAAACATCCCATCCCATTAGAAATTCTTCCACTTTTTAAGTGATTTTAAAAATAGCTTTAGCCATTGGTTTGGGGGGGGGCGGTGTTTGTTTGTTTGTTTTTTGTTTTGGTTTTGTTGTTGCCTTTTTTTTTTTAACAGCTCAGATGATCAACATATAAAGTAGTCTGAAACCAGAACCCAACCTAGTTTTAATCTGTCATTTTAAAGAAATTGGTTGTTGCAGCAGGTTTAGAGAAGTGATCCCAATAAACACAATGTTCATGTTTCCTGCACAGGTGTTAAAGAAAATGGTCAGCAGGCACTACACCACAGACTTTGACTTCATTTTTAAGCATGTCACCTTTATGATACATATACATCTACTGGGCACAAACCTTGGGTTTATTAGACTAAAAACTACATTAGCAAACCTAATTAGAGAACTGTGGCCAATAGTCAGAATAACTTCAAATATATCAGACTGTGCTTACACTAGCACTTAACCCTAACTTCTACCTACCTTTGTCCTACAAGCCAAATTTTTTAAATTACCAATTTTCTTCACCCTCTACAAAGTTTTCCTGCTAGAATTTAATTTTAAGTGGCAGTTCCCTCCCATGCCTATAAAAACAACTGACATATAAACTGTTATTTTAGTATATGAGAAGAACCATGACTTCAAAAAATGCTAGATACATAAACAATCCAGCATCAGAGAAAAGAAACCAAGCACTACATAAACATGAAAAGCAAAACTAACCTTAGTCTCCTTTTCCCTTTTCTTCCCACTTGAGGGTCCTTCACCATTTTTAATTTTTTCACTCTTTATCACAGTCCCACATTCTTGTCGCTTTCCAGGAGGTACAACACCAAAGAATTTTCGGATATCCTAGTAAAAGGGAAAAGAGATTTATGGATTTTTAAATACAGACAGCTCTTCACACTACAAGACAGCAATGCTCTGAAGCTACCTTCTCAGCAGCTCCATTACATTTATTGATTTTGAAATTTTGTTTACAGTTCAGAAAACAAAGCCCAGATAGTTAAAAGTAGCTACTGAGACATCCATACCACCTGACTCTAGTCTTTGAATCATGAAAAAAATTCATTTCTTCCTCAGCTGGGCATCTTCACCAATACATACATGCCAGACAAACTTCCAGCAGCAATGAAATACAATGACAGATGTAGACAATGACAGATTAAGACAGATGTATAATAAAGATTTTTTTTTTCTGAGTAATTATCTCAAACCTAAACCACAGTATTTCTACAGTTAAAATGATTAACACAGCTGTGAAGTAGTGTCCCATGTAGAAAGAAAGAAAAGGACCAGGAGCTTGAAACAGAGAAGTAATGGCACATACTGCATTCTCCACCTTCTCATAAATTTTTAAGACAGTAACTTACACCTCACTAAAAAACTAGCCAGCAAGAAACTTACAAAATTTAAATTAAGAAAAATAACACCAAGATCTATTCTGTTACCTTATTTTAGTACCTGACCACAATATAGCCATAACAAGCTTTTTAAACACATAAAATCAGCTGGAGCTTAAATTTTTAAAAATCACTACTGTACACACAAAATTACAGCTGACTACTCTTTTAAAAATCTAGCAATCCAGTTTTATTAAACAAAATTGAGAAGAGGCACCTGGTTGGTTTCACGAGCTGCAGGGTTAGCAGCCATTTTAGAGAAAGAAAATACCTCCTCCAGTGACCTAAATCACAGACAGCAGGCAAAGGATGGGGCTCAGGACTCCACGGGACACAGCTGAGAGCTATTCCCCATCGTGGAGTTCAGCTGGTACTTCTGCATTAGTACAGGGAACCACAAGTAAAGTGGATTTAGGGTTTAAAATCAATAGAACATGTAATCTGGAAGCATAAACAAAAGATGGGACATGTATAGATTCATTTAGAGCACTTAAAACAATGTTCTAAAATGGGAAATGTTGTTTCCTGTAAAAATTTAGGTTTTTTGTGTTATAAGTGCATATATTAATATGGATTCAGCAAATGGTAGATTGAAAATCATTCTTCCCCAGTGTGACTTCACACTTTTCCATCCATGGAATTCATGCCTTGAAGCATAGATTTTCAACACTCTACCATTTTACATATATTCCTGCAATATAAATGCAGTACTACATAAACTCTGAACTTTTGACTGCCAATATCTACAGCTAATAGGTCTGAAGAGAGCATCTATTTAAAAAGTCTCAAAGTAGATATTTGGACTTAATTACTCAATTATACTCATTATTACTGACTTCTTTTTAAGCTTAAGGTAAGCCTATAGACAAGAGAAAAACAAGTTTCATTAGATCTTTAATGTAGTAAAACAATTTAAATACTTAATACAACACTGCAAAACAAAGTGATTTTAAAGTTCTCTTTTTTTAATAGTTGTTACTTTAAACCTTAAAATATTTGAGGAATTAATTTTAGATCAACAGTAAGGCTCTACTCATTCTACTGTTTTCACTAAAAACTGTTAACTAAGTGAGGTGCTCTGCAAATCGACCTTGCTCTGCCCACCTCTGTGCTACCTAGAAATTGTTACATGAGGGAACATGAATATAACCCAAAATTACAGTCATCAAGCTTGTACACCTTATAAGTGGTAGCAGGGGATACGTATTACATTGGCTAGCCCAGCTTAAAACCACATGTCGGCTTGAATTTCTTTCTAAAGCTTTTCAGCTTCTTCAAAGGCCTCTTAGCAAGATTTATTAACTACTATTTTTCCTCTAACTTGATCTTGAGCTTGGATTCTGGTTCTGGAATCAGTTTTAAAGTGTACATAATTCTGGCAAAAGCTCTGCAGAACCTTTTGGTGTTTTGAAAATAGGCAATAATATTAGAATTCTTTAAGATTTATACAAGGTTTATGAAATGCAAACTTAAAATACACAGTCCTACAAAGGAAGATTGACATCTATGCACAGCCTTCTTCAATATGCTGCTATAAATTCACAAATCTTCTTCAACTATCCTGCTCCTCAGAGGAAAAGGTAACCTTGCTGACATATAACACACTGAATAGAGAATTACTTGGGAGAAAAGTATGCCTTAGGGCAACAATAAAGTTACCTTTTAGTGAAGCTTTTATCCAGGAATCAGGAAACAGATTTTTCATACTTTTTATAAAGACACGCCAGATAAATTATTAATTCATTGCATAACTAATAGCAGAAATCAAGCCACATAAGTATCTATCATACAAGCTTAGATCCCACACAGGACCACTTTCCTCCATCCTGAGCTTATTTAACATACTCTGACTGACCTTCCTATTGATATATTATGCCATCCATACATATATAGAACCACCAGGTGGAAAATCTGCATGTTCACCTTTCATCTATGCTCATTCCAACGAGGAAAGGCTGGAACTCTCAAGTTTCCTTCCAGGACATGCCCCCAAAAACCACAGCAATGTGCCCTGGGTATCCTGGAGTCACTCACCAGCATGGCTGCTCCCTTGCCCACAAGGCTAAAATTAAAATAGGCACAGTTATTTTGGTGTGGCTCCCCAGGGCTGCCTCAGCAGCAGCACCAGCAAGGAGGAACTCTGAGCAGTTCCACCTAGGCAGAGTTGGAACTACAAATATCTGATCACTCTCCCTCAGTTAGGGGAGAACTGATGCACGGCATCTGAAAGGCCTCAGAAGGCTGGCTCCTGCTCAGCTTCCAGCTGTATGGCTGTGCCATCTAGTCCGGGCCTGCTCCAACTACTGCTTCAAATCCTCCATCTTACACTGGAACAGAACACCACAGCAATTAATCATGCCGGGCTGCAAGTTTTCTCTTCAAAGATTTGTATCTGTCTGCTTTATTGGGGAGAGTAACAGAAACTGAAACCCATTTATTAGGTAGTACAAAGACTGGTAACTCAAAGAGTGTTTTTACAAGGCTAAGGTTCAGTAAGGCAGAATATTTCCCAAAGTAACATCATATAATCCAATCTGGACCACAAAACACAAGACAGAAAACTGAACTTCAGCAACGTGGCTCAATGACAGCAGCAGAAAGTAATGCACCTTACTTCAGGTACTGTGTGTGTCTCAATGAGGGCCTTTCATCAAAACAACCATATTTCCAGTCTGTCTATTTCAGTGCAAGTTTTGCTCACATATCAGCTCTGACACTTGGCACTTCCAGAACAGTTGCACTAACTAAAATCAGATTTATACTATCACTTCAGTGAAACCAGCTTGGATAGCTACACTTCATGAACTGTTACTGATAGTGGCAACTGCAGCAGTTTTACAAGCAGTATCACAGTTCTAGGTGCTCCAGCTCCAGCCATGAGCGTCCCTCTCAGCAAGAGGAAACTCAAGAAACCCCTACTCCTGGGCATTCATTCCCTCAGGTGTACCACTGTAGCCTGCTGCTAGTGAACTGGGTCATGGACACTAATCTGGGTGAAAAAATAAATCCCTTCTAATACAAATCAGTTTGTTATGTAACTCTGCACATATCAATTCTGCACAGCTGAGAATATGCTGCAGAATCAAGCTAACAGGGGCTACTTACACTTGGCACTACAGAACAGAAGTTTGCAAGGTATCACTAACACTGACCACTGACACTAATCACTGACTTGCAACACGCTCATGTTGTCGCTGCACCATCACTAACATCACTGTACTTTTGCCTCCATTTCCACAGCTGCAGCAGAGATGGCTGAGCAGCCACTTCAGCACTGAAAAGGGAATGGGATGAGGCAACTTTTATGCTTCTCAAAGTGACTGTCTTCATCCCTTCCAGGACAGGGCCAGACACTGTGAGATGTGTGATATTCAGAAGATCACACAGAGGGAGAATGCCTTTGTTCTGGGAAGGTGGGAAAGGAGGAAGCAAGCCTTCCAAGAAGATCAGTTTTCTAAAAAGGTGATAACAGGGACACAGAAAAGGCAGATTTGACCTCCTACATAAATTTGAAGCCATCAGCCAGCCCCAAACAAGCCATGAAAATATTAGAGTTTAATAGTCCAGGAGTCTTACTGCTGGCAGACTCCTGTCAGTACAGTAGAAGACCCAGATTGTATCATCCACCATTGCAGAGAACCAGGTGTAAGCTTTGAACAAGCTTAATCTCTTTGGAGAGTCCAAAACTAGAGTTGCACCTTAACCTGCAAAATGACATCTGTAGTTAAGCGAGTAAAAGATGTGCACAGAGATTCCATCTGAATAAAAGCAAGCTTATCTGAGCCGGAAATGAAAAGGGGATAACATCTTATGGTGACCGCACAGGTGAGCAGCACGTCGGAAAGCACCGCAACAACTGTACGTTTATATTTAAAATCTCTACATTCTACGGAGGGTTGGATCGTTATCTATAAGCAACTGTCTACTTCCAGACTTTCAAGCTCTTTTCTTCCCCCACCGAGTTGTTTTTCTGCAAATACTGCGCACACCCTCCAGCTCGGCCTCAGAAAGGCCTCGCCTGTGCTCCTGCTGGAATTAAATGAACAGTAACACTCGGGCGCACCGCGTTTACAGAACGTTTGCTCATCCGCATTCCTTCCCCGGACCAGCCCACGGTCCGCGCCCTACTCCCCACCCGCTTTCGGGGAAAGGGAAACTGGAGAGGCTCAGCCGCGTCGCCCCCCGGGCAAGGGCATTTCCTCGGCCAGGGTTGGTGGGCAGCCTCGGCCGCTGCGGGCGGGAGCGCGGCGGGGCGGCCTCTCCGCCGCAGCGGCTCGGGCACCGCGCGGGGCTGCGCGCCCGGGGCCGCACAGGGGCGAGCTCGGCCCGCGCCTCGCGGCCGCCCCGGCCCCGCGGGACCCTGCGCGCCGCCCCCGCCCCGCACAGCCCCCGGCCCGGCGGGGAGCCCCTCACCATGGCGGCGGCGCGGCGCCTGTGCCTGTGCCTAGCGGGACGCTCCGGGCTCCATGCTCCCGCCTTCGCGCCAACTCCCGCGGCCCGGCGCGCGGCGCTGCCGTCACGGCCGCGACGGGCGGGGCTGCGGGGCGGCCGGGGCGTGCCCCGGGCCGGGGCCGGCGCCATGGCGGAGGCTGCGGGGGAGCCCGGGTGCTTCCGGCGCGATCCCGGCCCCGTCGCCGTGGCCGCTGCGCCCGTCCGTGCGGACGGCGTTTAACCGCTGCCGCGGCCTCGGGCGCTGCCCCGGCGGGAACGGGAGCGCTGCAGCAGCGGCTCAGAATGGAGCCCTGTGGGCTCGGGCTCTGCCGGCAGGCTGAACTGTTGTGTGAAAACAGACAAGAAAGCAGTGCCAGGCCTCCATGACTTTCATCTCTTTATAGGGCACTGAGACAAATACAGCACCCGAAAGAGGCGGGGTCAGCGCGGCGCTGAAAGGCATTTCTGGCCATAAACATGAGATTGTCCCCTGCCTCCCTCCTTCCTTCCTTCCTTCCTTCCTTCCCGGCTGGCGGGGCGTCGGGCCCTGGTTCCTCTGATGGTACTTGCTCCCATGCGCCAAGGCTGAGGAGAGCTCGGAATTTAGGAGAAACCGGGGAATTAATTAACGCTGTGTCTTCTGTTACTGTCTGCTTAATTTTCTAATTAATTTCTAAGGAAATCTTACCTATGAAACACACTTGCTGAACGCTGGAAGGGAATAAACTTGTTCAAGCCAAATAAAAACGATTCCACTCTCAAATATTGTCTGATGTTTAAATTCTGTCAACCTAGTGAATTGCTAATTATTGTTGGACTTGGAGAAGAATGGGGAAGACAAACTGATTTTGTGAATATTGCCAGTGTTTAGGAGACCCACCATCAAAAAAAACCCAAAAACAACCCGAGAGTACAAGCTCGATTTATACTTGTCTCATAGTGCAGTCCCTGATGCTGTCACTCGTGTTCTGTGTTCACTGTCTACTTGGTGGCACAATCTCATTCCAGATAGCTGTTAGCGATACCTGTTACCATTCCTGTTTAATTCTTGAAATTGGACTTTAAGTAATTGTAAGATCCTGTTTGTACAGAAACTGCTGCCGTTCTGTTATGAACACACATGACGAGCCTGTGTATTTTCAGCATTAGCGTAGCTTGTGAATTTGCGTTTCTGCATAAGGTACACGGTGAGCAAGTAAACACAGACCCACAGCACAGGCTGTGCTTTTTGGCCTGTTTTGCAAGTTATTCCATATGCACTCAACATAATGGCTATGCAAACAAAACTGACAGTGCTTTAGAAAAACATCTCCAGTGATAAGTTTGTATTTACATATTTAATTCTCATTATGTAACTTTGAAAGCTGTGCATATTCCTGATCCCAGAACTAAAGATCTGTTACAATGGCTGACATTCGCAAGCGCCTAACTGTTCAAATAATGCTAAAAGAGTTATTGCAGGTGGTTATCTCTGTTTGTGGTTGATAAAGCCACCTAGAGTGACATCCAGAAGAGGAAGATCTGTTTGTGGGTTTGTGACATCTTCATGTTTCTTGGAAGGCAAGAGTTTAACCCTTTATGGAGACTTCAGAGTGAACAGGAATGCCTACAATTCACTCCTGGGTATGGTGGGGAGACATAGGATACCTCTGTTCTGTGTGCATGCCTATGGAACCAGTGGAAGTGGGAAAAACCTTGCTCCACCACAGGAAAGAAAACTGAATACTCATTATATTGCGGTGTGCTTTGCAAGATAAAATCAAGGCAAAATCCCTCCTGAGTCTATAACTGCTCATGGGTTATGTTTTAAAGGCCTATTACCCTACTAAAATTACAGCTTTTTAAAAAATAGCTGAAGTACACTTGATTTCACCCCTCTATTTACAACTATGACAAATAATTTTTACAAAATTACTATTGTTTTCTACTTTTCTGAAACTCGCAGATTATTTGGCTTTTTAATGTTGGGGGTTTTTTTTCCAAAATATATTTTAAAAAGTGAGATATTAAATCCTGAACTTGAGGTTTTTTCCCTCTATGTAATAAGCCCAGTCCTATTGTTAATATTATTAGTGAAGGCTTTGTCTTCCTTATTGAGAGAGGAGGGTTTTAATAAGAAAATTACATTTTCTTATATTAAGAAATAAAAATTAGTCTGTTTTCTTTTTGTTAGTATCTCATTTATTTTATTTTCTCATTTCTGTATATTGCTGTATTGATACTCTTTTGGAATTTAAACCAACTTTTTGAGTGAAATTTCAGGTTACATTCTGTTGTGGGGTTTGTTTGTTTGTTTGTTTGTTTTGTTTTGTTTTGTTTTTGTTTGTTTTGGGGTTTTTTGGTAGTAATAATGAGCAGTGAAATACTCCTTTACTAGACTGTAGTCTCTATTTTGGAAGAATCCCATAAGGAATATTTTTCTTACTAGACTCTCTAGTAAAGAAAATAAAATTTTTCTGGCATTGTAGAAGCAGAAATTAGTATTTTGTTACAGATGAAAAATTCCAAAAATTCTTCATAAAGCTGTGGTGTAGTTTCTATTTACATTAGGCTTTCTATAGTATCAATCACAGTTATGTGTCTTTAGAAAAGACTTGATCCCATCTCAAACAGGTTTTGCTGTATAAGGTAAAGATAAGGGATTTCCATGACGCTGTTGTGGGCAATTACATAAGTTGTGCTTCTCTGAGCACCTAACCCTAGCAGATCTGAGCAGCTGATGTTAATGTAAACATTACACTTCTTCTGAATGAACTTTGTCTTTAGGTCTTTTTCTTCATTTCCATAGCTAGGCAAAATGAGCGTGTCAACTCAGATACTCAGTCTAACATTCCAAACTCTATCGTTTCGACCAATGCATTCGGCATTTCTCTGGATCAAACCCCAGATTTTCAAGCCAAACCCCAAAACAAGGAGAGTACATATTCAAGGGTCAAGTGAAAAATTGTTTTTTTCACTTGAATCACATGCCTTGGCAAAGGCAAAGAAAAAAAGGAAAACTGGTAAGTAGGAATTGAACTGAATAATCATGAGGCTTCCTAACTACTGAATCTGTATCAGCAAGTGCCATGGAGATTTCAGCTTCTCCCCGTCTTGATTCATTCTGAAACCAGATTGATTAGGTGCGTGGACAGAGGCAGGAAATCCCACTGTGCAGCATCATTACTGCATTATGTCCTCATACAGCATCAGGGCCTGTCCTGAATCTTCCACTTGAGCCAGTGGAACCATTCATTCTCTTCCCCTCCTTTCACACCCTTTCTTCCCAACTGCCCCTGATCATATCTCACACTTCTGATTGCTGATTGCTTTCCAATCTAACAACAGTCACAGCATTTCCTTTCCACAAGTCTTTGCTCAGGTAATGAAATCCTCCTTCCAAATTCAAGTCACTATATGATTCTCATCAGTTAAACTGCTTCCTCTTTTACTTCATGAAATTAAATTACAGCCCAAACAGTTAAGTATGACCACACAGTAAGGAACTGGATTCACAGAGGCTTGAAACATCGGAACACTTCTAAACCCTGATTGCAGCATGCTCCCAGTCACGTCAGTAATAAGGAAAGAAGTGCAGTCCATAACGCTATCCAGACGGAGCCCGGCAGAGCACCAGCCTCTGCTGCACCTTGCAGGGCTCAGGCGGCTGCAGCCCGCTGTCCGCATCCGTGTGCCAGCCGAACCCGCGCTGCTGTAACCAGTGGGGAGAAGCCTCTTGTCCTTCCCTTGCCCACGCATTGCCCATGGGTTACAGAGCTGCTGTGGGTACTTGGAGCTCAAACATCTGGTAAGGATGGTGATTAGCTGCTTTAGAAGTGTAGCACATTGGTAACAACCCGTATCTGGGTTTTCTTTCATGAAGTAGGATACATAAAATCCATGCTTTTAAATGTCAAAGTAGAAAGACGGCGTTGATGCAATAACTATCAAACAGCACTTTAAATGCTGTTCCATGGAACAAAAAAGGAACATGTCAGTATGTTGAGCAACTGTGTTCAGTTCCTGTCTGCTCCTCTCGTTCCCAAGCTGCCTGTGTGTGGTAGGATCTTGGCTGAGAAATGTCGGTCAGTTCCTTCAGGTAAGAGAGGCTCATGTTAGATGCGTGGCTACCCCACCCCCAGGGACCTGGAGTGCAGAAGATGTCAATGGGAGCTTTTATCTTCATCTTTGGTTTGCTGCTTGCAAACATGGACATTTTGTTGTTTATCCTAAAAATAAATAAATTGGCTTCAATTTGTGTTAATCAATCAGCTTTACTGATAAAATAAAGGTATGTCAGTGACATTCAGCAGCGCTGTGAGCATGCTCTCACAGGGAGCAGGAGCAGTAAAGCAGCAGTAGCCCAGCAGTGCATCTGGACTCATGTCCTACATGGCAGCAGGGCTAATTCATCTGAGCAGAGTGCTCTGCTCCGGTGATAAATTGTTCCCATGTTCAGATTTCAGTGCCTATCTTTCTTGCGTGCAAAGTTACTTCATACTTCTATGTCGTTCCTCAAGGCTCTTCTGCAGCTGTGGTCACACAGTTTCTATAACTATATGGACACTCTTTATATTAGTGTACTTCAGGAAAAACAAAAATGGCAGGCATCAGTCTTACCATATTGAGTAAATTGACTATATCTCAACATACATACTGTTGCTAAACATGTTAAAAGATTAAATGACATTGCAAAATTGCTCTATAAATATTTGCTGTACTGATGCTCCAGCTGTGTATATGAATTGTTAAATTAATCAATAACTGAAATAGCATCTTTCACGGCTAATTGTCTTTACTAATTGTGTTTATTTGAAGAAATCCAGGAAAATTGTGTAAGAACTGGAACAGTCCCCTGTTGATTTTGTACTGCTGCTGTGTGCAGTGCTATACAGGAGACTTTTATATAGGGTAGAAAAATGGTTGCATGTGTTTGAAAGAAATATTGACTTCCTTTGTATTTTTGTATAGTTAGTTGGATATGTGTATATCTCTTGTTCACAACAAAATTTCCCACAAGTCCAGGAAGAGGTTTTCAGCAGAAGTAGATTGTTTGAGCACAGTTGGACTGAGGAATCATGCACTGCCCTTCCAGCCATCCAATTACACAGACAGGATAAATCTCCTTTAAATTGGTGATTATGTAGTGTGAATTGTATCAATGTTTCCTCAAAATGCAGTTCCACAAGAATAAAAGATGTGATAGCTTCTTAGACCCTCTGTCAGCTGTATTATCCCATTTGAATGACTGACCTTTAAATGAGGATAAACTAGTTCCCAGCATTTCTGTTGTTCAGGCAGCCTGCAGCAAGAAGCCAGGTGGGTGTCTCAGTGGTCATACAGAGGCCACCTCCCTATAAATTACACCATTCTCTGACCTGATCTACGTCTCACAGTTCAGGCTAATCATTGACAGGGCTTTTACAATCACAAGCTTTTAGTGAAGCTTTGATAAGACACTCCAGCAGCTTGTGGCAAATGAAGACAGTCTGCACGGCGTGGACTCCAACAGAAGAATGGATTTTTTTTGGCAGTACAAGAAATCTGATTTTTAACACTGGCACTATAAACTGGCATAATGTGTGGCCAACGACTGGAGAAGATTGTTGCTTTTTGGACATTAGTTTTCGTAAGGATAGTTACTGGGCTTGCTGGAGAGGGAAGATCTGTGTGGAAAAAGGACTCTCACTTCAGCCCCGTGAGTGAAACGCAGATGTTTTTATATGACACTTTCCCCAAAGAGTTTCTGTGGGGTGTAGGGACAGGAGCTTTCCAGGTGGAAGGCAGCTGGAGGAAGGACGGGAAAGGCTCCTCCATCTGGGACCGCTTCACCCACTCGGAGTTCAGGGATGCCGACAGCACGGGCACCTCCAGTGACAGTTATATCTTGCTGGACAAAGATTTGTCTGCTCTGGATTTTTTGGGAGTTACTTTTTACCAGTTTTCAATTTCATGGTCAAGGCTTTTCCCCACTGGAGTGGTAGCAGCTCCCAATGAAAAAGGACTTCAGTATTACAACAGCCTTATTGACTCTCTGCTGTACAGAAATATTGACCCCGTGGTTACACTGTACCACTGGGACCTGCCCTTGATGCTGCAAGAAAAATACAGGGGATGGGAAAATGAATCAATGGTTGATATTTTCAACGACTATGCCACGTTTTGCTTCCAGACCTTTGGGGATCGTGTTAAGTATTGGATTACAATCCACAATCCATACTTAGTTGCTTGGCATGGGTATGGCACTGGTATTCATGCTCCGGGAGAGAGAGGGAAAATAAGAACTGTCTACTCAGTAGGACACAATTTGATCAAGGTACAGTATAATAAGATCTTACAAATTGTTCTTGCACTGCTGTGGGAAATAATAGGAGGAATTGGTGCTGTGATCAATGTTTTTTTTAAAAAAAAACACCTACTGTGAAAGAACCAAGAAATAGCCTTTAGCTAAGGCAGTCTTTCTGTTAATCCTCACTTTGATCTTATTGCTTGTCACAACAGCTGACTCCGTAATTGTTTTAAAGTGCTTCTTTATTATTTTATTTAATTCTAACTATTAAAGAGCATTCTTTGTTCTTTACATTTAGTTAAACAGATTTGGCCATACTGAAATGACTGTTCTATTAGTTTAAAAGGAAATTAATTTGTATTTGTATATTGATTCAATTTTACTGGCCATGGAGTATGTATATGTCAGTATGATTGGTTCTAGCTTAGTAAGATCATATTGCAAAACGTTTGCTTCTAAACTGGTAAGGTTGGCACTTCTTGGTTCAGAAGAAAACAAATTTCCTCTTCAGTACTCGAGAGTTTCAAATTAGTTCCATGATATACAGTATTTTTTGCATCTGCCATGCTCAAAGTACTTTACAGAGGAGGTCACTATCCCACCTCTGCAGCCAGTATAATTCCCCCTGCTGGGACTATTCTTAACTGTCACAAAGAGAATTTTTCTACAACTCCCCATACATTATACATGTAATTAACAAATAAATCTGAATGGGTTCATCCTACAGAAAGAAGAATGCATGTGGGAAAAATTATTTGCCAGAACAGTTAAAATATACTGCAACTGACAAATTCTTGTATTTGCTTCTGGCCTTGAACCTTCAGAACATAATTTTTCAAAAAAGGCACACTGCAGTCAATAGAAGTTTTAAGCACAGAAAAGTTGTCGAGCATCGTGAGTCAATAACTGATTTCAGACTTAGCAGAAGAATGATTTAACTATAAAGATTTGTGAAGCATCTCAAAGAAAACAGATGCCAAATCATTATTTTTACTTTCAAAGGCTATTTTATATAATGCACGTAAAGGATACCATGTAAGTTTGCAGTATTTCTTGCCTTCACTTCTGAGTGTCACAATCAGATGTGGAGTACCAACTAGGCAGTCTCTGCATTTTCTGTAAAATCCACTAAAGCAGCACAGGGAGCGATACTCCTCTGCCAAAGAATCAATTGGATTTTCCAGGAAGCCAAGCACAGCTGGGTCTGATACACAAATTACTGACCTAATTTTCTTGGTCAATATTGTCTCTCAGATTTGATTTGATAGTTGCTTCTTGTTCTAAGGTATAAAATAAATCACTTGGATGAAAGAGGTAAGGAGACTTTCGGCAGCACACAGTACTTTAACTAATGTTTTATTATCCTTGGGCAGAAATTATTTTCCTGTGGTACCTTTCTTACAACCCCATGAACATTACCCAAAGTATTAGCAGTAAAATTTACTATAAAATGTCAGAAGATTTTGGATTTGAGATCAATGAAAAATCTTGAATTGGTAGTAAAGTGTTTGAGGAACTGGAGTTTTCTGGTTGGGGTTAGAGATGGAATGGAAACTCTTGAGGTACCAGTGGATATGAGTCAACTCATCTTTAGGTAAAATTATTTATTTCTCTTAATAAACTGTAATTCCAGCCAGCCATTCCACAGAAGTCCCAGCTGGTACTATATGTTCCAAGCCAACTAGCCAGAATCTTTCTCAAATATTTTTGTGTGAGTTTAAATGTTCAGTTCATTTGACAATGCAGTATTAATAGAATGTATTGATGCACAATCAGGATTCATGTGTTGTGAAATATCTCTCCTTTGAGAATCAAGAAAAGTTTTAAGATTCTCTCTTTAAGGAGATTCCACATGTTTTTTTTTATTTCATGAGCAGTATATACTGGTCTGTTTCTCAGACATTGTATTATGGCTACCTTCTAATTTCCTACTGCAAGCCAAAAACATTATCCCAAAAATAAAAGATCAACCAAAGTGTTAGGTTTTGGCAGTGTGAGGCAAGGCCTGTTAAAGCTCTTGAAAAGATTGCCATTTATGTCATCAGCTTTAGGAAGAACCACATTCTTGTCCATGTCAGGGCTTCATTTTTGGACAAGCTGTTGACAGACACAGTCCTCAATGCCACCCTGTGAAATGGAGCCAATCTTGCCACACTGTTCCACAGCAAATTGCTGAAAATCATTCTCAAGCCTTTTTGTAGTATCTTTGGAGAAATTAAATTAAGCTCTCGCATGAATCCTACTTTTAGTTTAATTTGCTTGTGTGTTGTTGATGTTATGGTGTTATCAGAATCACTGTTTATATAAAGGAGTGCTTTTATGTGATGTATCAATCACAACCTGAAGCTAAGTTTAAAAGAATCACAAAAACAATATAACAAACCACAAACCTCTGCTTTTTTGGACTTTGGATTATTTTATTGTAAGAACAATTTGAAAGTTGCTGGAGATCTTTGTGTCCCTAGAAGAGGGCTGAAGACATTTCTCTTCATTTTAAACTATCAATTTTATTGCTTTAAAAGCAATACAAAGTCTCAAAACCCAAATAATTGGCTGGCATATGGAAAACTTCATAGAATACCAGGTTGGAAGAGGACCTCAAGGATCATGTCCATGATGAGATGCATTTTAGAACTGATTAAAAAGTTATCTACTTCCATGAATGAATTCATGTAAGTAACCAGGCAGATAATGATTTTATTAAGGCATTCCAACAGAAGTAGGGTTGGTCTGTCCTCATCCAGCCCCGAGCTCTGTGTGTTGGCTGGCACAAGGCATTGCTGATGCTGAATCACCTGTGCTCCCCTCCAAGCCTTGCATCCTGTTAAGGGAATTCCGCAGACACATCTACTTAAGAGACAGCCCTGCCTTTTACACGGGCTTTGCTATTCAGGATCTGTAAAGAGAGGTAGTGAATGCAGAATCAAAGGCTGCTAAGCACAGTGCTTAGGAGATCCATGTGGAGAGAATAATCCAGAAGAAGAATTTCAAATTTCAGTTTAAAAAAAATTCAATTTAAAAAAATTATTTGCATGTTACTATGTCTTCTAATCATACACAGAAGGTAATCATTGCTACCGACCATTTCAAAGGACTTGGTACTATCTCTATGGAAATTAATATGGAATCTGAACTTTGATGCTTATTAATTATAAATTGCTAAGGGATTCTCTTAGATAAATCTCTCTTCAATTGTATGGTAATTATGAGTAATAAAAGGAGCATGTGGAATCTTAGACCAGACGAAGAGTGGCCATCAAAAGTGCATTTCTGTTCTTCATTAAAGGACACTGCACTTCACAAAGGCAACATCAGAAAACAATTAATGATAACAGGTAATTTGCTATGCAACATTTGAAAGACACACCAAATTTAAAAAAAAAAAAAAAAAAAAAAAAAAAAAGTGCTTGCTCCTGAGGCAGATGTCATATGGAAGTAGAGAAGAAAAAAATGGCACACAGAAAAAAATAGGTGGATTCCTTTGATTTATCAGTAAATAAATCTGACAAGAAGCAAGAAAATACAAAGCAGATGAATCATTGTGGCTGGACCTATGTGAGATATATACCTCATATATTATTACCACTTTCTCTATATCAAGTTACGCTCTTTCATATTGGATTGAGGTTTGTAAATATCACGAGGGCAGACCAACATATCGTCTTTACCTCCTCTGTATCAGTGCCCTCCAGGAAGTTCTGCCTTTGTTAGTAGGCAGAAGGCGGCTCTTTTCTTATTTTCTTTTTTATTTTCCTGTTAAAGATTATTCACACTCCTTTCCATCTGGCAGAAAAGCCCAGGGGAAAGATATCATAATGAGGTCTCTCTAAAAAATGTCTTCATCACATACTTGGAAAAAGTAATAAATTCACTTTCAAGCCTGGTGTCTCCTGATAGGTCCATTGCAGATCAGGTTCTTTTCTGTGCCCAGCTGCATTACTCCCAGCCCTTTGACAGATCTCACTTTGCCAGGATCTCTTTGTGGACACTGCTGACTTTGGGATCTGTGGATGAGTGTGCCCCAGGAAAGTCCTATAATTCATTCTCCTTAAAAACAGCTTCCTGCTTCATGAATGCAAAATAATTATTACCTCTATGTCCTCCCAGACACTTCCTTCCCTTCCCCCAAAGGAGACTCCATTCCTCAGGATGCAGAAAGATGAAACGACATTAGCACCTGTATTTCTTACGGGAGGAGGGGAACCTGTCTCCATCAAGTATGGCTCTAGGGTGGACATCAGAATCATCTATGCTTGCAAATGTTTTTGGTGGAAGATTTTTCAAGAAGTAGTAGCCATCAATGATGATGTAAAATTCAGCACTAATTCATAGTTTTTTGATGATTTGTCATTTTCGGCTTAGCTTTCCTAGATTTCTTGGTAACCATTAGGGAAAACACAATCCAAATGCAGGACAGTTAACATACAACAATTTTGATAGTAAACTCTCAAGAAGTGTAGTTGCCTGAATATCAAGATGTAGGCAATCCTTCACAAGGATTGAGATTCAGTTTGCAAAAGAAAGGGTTTAGTTCTACTTTAGTTGTACTGACTATGGAGCATCTTTACCACAGACCAAAAAGGCCTTGAACAGAAACACACTCTCCAAACAAGCCACACACCCCTGCCCTTCTTCTGAAGTGTAACATCATCATCATCAGACTCTATATTCTAGTTCTTCATGGTTTAAACACCAAACAAGTAAACAAAAAGCCCAAATAATATTTTTGGCATTTTTTCAATTCTAGTTTTTCTAAACATTCTTGATTTCCAGCACACTAAAATAACTCCACATACCCCTGACATTGTTTTGTATACATATTGTTGGTTCAAAGAAAAATTGTTTGACTGAAGTATCTTCGGAATTTGAAAGTATTGCTCCTTCTAGTGAAAGCTCTTTGCATATGTGTATGTTAAATTACAAGATCAGAATTGGAAGGAGTATAAGAATATTTCAAAAAGAGAGAAGAACTAAACTGTTGTCTTCAGTTCATTAAGTTGACTTTTTTAGCCTTTTTAAGGGGTTGGTACTAACTGACATAGCACTCTCTGTGACTTTCAAGACTAGAGAATATTTTGTACATTATTACCAGGAAAATATGCTGAAATTAATGAGTCATACGTATCTAGAATAAATACCCAATATTGATCCTACTTTAACTGTGTATTTAGCCTTGACATTTGTCCTTGCTCTAACAAGGAAAGTGAAAGATTAGGGATTACACTCTAACTGAAAAAAGATTAGTCAAAATTTACTGAAAATGCCCTATTTGATGTAGGATATGGCTTTTATATTAATGTTTATTTCATATCTGGTCTTTAAAAAGTTATATAAATCATCTGCTTCCATCAACAATAGTTTGCATTTAGCAAGCACCTTTTGAGAATGTTGAGCTTCTTTAATTAACAACTCAAAACAGGATTATAGGCAAGCCAATTATATTGTGTCTACCATGTCTGTATACCCTGTCATTGTATAAACAATGACAAATTTTTAACTGTAAGAGTTAGTCCTCAGAATTTAGTCATCAGTGATACATACAAATTTATATATGAGGATTCTACCTTGACTCATATTAAATGTACTTATTTATACTTGAGGTCTACTCCTCTAGAATTATACCTGTGGCTGTATTCTCTACTGTACACATTATTTTTAATAGTAACTTCATTTTCTTCTAATCACCTCCTGAAGATGTGTATAAATACGAGTTATCCCTGACTGGTTTTTACATGTCAATATTGTATTCTAATTAGTTGGTTTTTTTGGCAAAGGCATCTTTCTCTATCTCGAGCAGCGTGATTGCTGTGATTTACCTGGTGCTGTTGTCATGGTGCCTGGCACTGTGCATTATACAGCTGAGTGCAGGGGGGGGCTTCTTGTTAAGCCAATGCAGCCATACGCCTCTTGTTCTCAGTGGTGTTCGTGGGCTGTGGCTGGAGAAACAGCGTACAAACCGGGTGAGAACACACTAGAGGCACAGCACAGAGCAAGCCTGGCCCCAGCAGCCACCCCAGGCTGGAGGGACTTTCAGGAGAGGACAGTGAGAGCAACTGAGATGGCACTGGCCCCTTCAATTTTCTGATGCGGCTGCTAAGAAATCCATTTTATAATACTTTAACTCTGTCTTGCAATTTGCCTCATGAGTCCATTTTTGCTGGCTTCCCTCTTCAGCTACAAAACCTGCATTTCAAAGGTTAGTGTCACTTTATCAGTATTTTCAAAGACAGACCTTGAACAAATGTTACGAGCATGACCTTAGAAACCATAAACAACTGATACACAAAATTTCACAAACTGTAATTCTTTGGTACTCCCCAGCTTAAATAAATACCTACCTGACATCAGGCCTTTTGGAGTTTTTTTAAACTGTCAAGGCTGTGTGTTTCTAGATAAATTAACTGAAATTTTTATCAAAGGTAAGCAATGCTGTTTGGCTTAGTAATGATGGCAATCTAACTCAGCACTCAAGTGTTTCACAATGCTCCTAATGTTTTTTTCTGGGTGCAAACTATTATTTTCTTTCCAGCTTAAGAGTATAAAGCCACACTACAGGCATGAGGTAAACCCTGAGTTACTTGACAACTCTTCAGCTGGGAGAGGTCAGCTCCCCTCCCCTGTGTCAGATCACCTGATGTGAACATTCACGCTGCAGTCCAGAGTCACTCTTCTCTGACCTACCTTTCCTGCTTCCTTATAGGACTTTGACAATCGTAGCAGTTCCCTAGTCTCCCATGTATTTCTGGTTTTGTCTAAGTTTTGTCTGCTGCATGCCCTTATTTAAGTGATTAATAATGTGACATTTGAAGCTAATTGTCATGTGTGATAATGCTGTGCTTTCTAAAACATGATGATAATAATCAGAAAAGTGGTATTAAGATGTGATAGAGTGCAGTGGCCTTTTCAAAGACGAAAATAACTAAAATCCTGAACAAAATTCTCACTCAGAACTGTAAAAGTTGACATTTGGATTCAAACTTCACAGCTGGGTTCTTTGCCCAAGTTTTTACATGTAGGGATTGTGCAGATATTAAAACTTGAACACTTGCTTATATGACTAGGCAAAAATAAAACAACTAAATCCCAAGAAGAGGGATTGGGTGAATGTGGTTTGATCAGAGTAAGTCTAGGTAACCCTTGGAGCACAGAGCAGTTAGTAGCACAGAGTCACCACTGACAAATGAAATACCACATGAGTTCCATAATTGATGGAATAATTGTAAAGATGGTTTGAAATTTTAACCATATCAGGAATCACCATTTGACAAAGACTCAGATGGGACTGGCTAGATCACAGAGTTCAAATTCCACTATTACAGCTGTTCCAAAATGTCCTTGTAACAGGTATTCTCATCCCTGCTGGGATGTCTCCTGAAATTCAGGTGTACATTAAAAGTCAAAAAGCCACAGCCTCAACGTGTCCTAGGAACAGCACAGGAGTTACTGAGCATTGCCCTCATCCCAAGGAACCTTGCAGGGTAACAGTGACTGCCCATCAAACAGTGCAGGGTAATTCATGTGCCTTAACTGATACTACCTGTAAGCCTGCAGTGACTCAGATGGAGCTACCTGCCTCTCCAGCTGCCAGCACACAAAGAGACTTATTAGAGTCACAATTTAATGCTATTTTTCTCTCATCAGGCTCATGCAAAAGTTTGGCATACCTACAAAGAACACTTTGAGCCCTATCAGAAGGGGATGATATCCATAGTGTTGGGATCCCACTGGATCGAACCTAACAAATTGGAAGATGAGTCGGACATTTCTAAATGTCAGAAGTCTATGGAGAGAGTACTCGGATGGTTTGCTAAACCTATCCATGGGGATGGGGATTATCCAGAAGAACTGAAAAATGAATTCTTGTTTTTGCCCCACTTTACCGAAGATGAAAAAAACTACATAAAGGGAACAGCTGACTTCTTTGCATTTTCCTTTGGTCCTAGTAACTTTAAACCTCCAAACACTCTACCGAAAATGGGACAAAATTTGTCACTCAATTTGAGGGAAGTACTGAACTGGATTAAACTGGAATACAACAGTCCTCGAATCTTGATTGCAGAGAATGGCTGGTTCACTGACAGCCATGTGAAAACAGATGACATCACAGCCATCTACATGATGAAAAACTTCATTAATAAGGTTTTACAAGGTTTGTACAGAAACTACTTGTTGGATTTTTCAGATAGCACTTTTGATTATTTGATATTTAGCTCTGTAATAATTTTTTTTTTTTTTTAAGAAATAATGGCAACAAAGTTAATCATTAATTATTTATACTGCATGAGTACAAAGTCATGGATCAGGATCTACTGGTGCTAGGTGTTGTACAAACAGAAAAAACCCATAGCCCCTGTCCCAGAAAGCTAAAGTCCAACATCTGCATTGGTTTAGGTTTGGTTAGGGTTTCCATACTGAAACTATTACTCCTGCAGGACTCCAAGACTCCACCTATATTGTAGGTACAGAAAAGCCTTGAGATCTTCTGTGCATGCCACCTCTGGTGACACAGGGAGCTTAGTTAACCCCCAACCTTTCCTACCTTCAGCCTCTTGTTTCTGCCCTGAACCTTCCCCTTGTTTTTCAGGAGGCTTTTCTCATCCTCACTCTAACACTCAGTTAAGATCCTGTCCTGTTTCTGCCCTCTCCTTTCACTGTCCTTGCAGACAATGCTACAAACATATTTTCACTCTGACCCACCAGATCTCTATTACCTGCCTAACTTTCAATTTTCTTTACCATAAAGTATACCTAAAATAGTACATTCCCCCCTACCCCTTTAAGCAGCCACAAAGTCTCAGCATGCACCATCTCAAGTACCACAGCATCTTTGCTCTGACAATTAAACTTACCCCCATCTATTCAGTGCTTCTACAAACAAAAACGTTCTCAGTTGTCACTCTGTCCCTAGATGGCTGCTCCCATTTGTTCGACTTTCCTCATTGTGGACATCAAGTACTCATCTTTACCTGCAAGGCCATTCTAGCTTCTCTTTATCCTCTACACCATTTTGCAATGAGTATTTTCAGACATTTTTGTACTTTCTCCCATGGCTTCCCTAATTTAGAAGTTGCTTTCTTTGAAAATACATGCCATTTTATTGCTTTGTTACATTTCCTCATCTCCTTTCCAGCATTCTGGCCTTGACTATCAGCTTCTCATAGACTCACATTGCAAGCTCTTGGGCTTTCTGATTTCATCTGGCAACTAGCATCCAGCATCCAGCATCCAGCTGGACTATGCCCATGCTGAACTGTGCTGCATCAATACATGCACTGTGCAAAACTGCTTTCAGCAGAGACTCAGCAGCCTTACTCGGTCACTGCTTTACCTTGGGTATTCCAGCCCTTAAAAGGTTAACATAAGGAGTTATCCAGTGTTATTTCCTAGCTTAAAGCTGGTGACAGGCAGTGAACGTGACTGACCTTGGAGTTTGGACTTTTTCTTCCAGGCTGCCAGCTGGCATGAGCCTACATGGGTAAAAAACATTGTGGTTAGTTGGTGTCTGCTGAGAAGCTGCTTTGCAGGTTCTGCTGCCCTTTCTGAAGAATCAGGTTCCACATCTGAGAAAGCAGTAGTTTTGTCATCTTTCTCATATATTATATGTAAAAGATCATATCTAGACTCCTTTGGAAGAGCGACATTAAGATTGCCTGAAGAAATCAGTATGCACTGCACCCATTCTGTAACTAAATCAGTCTCTGGGTTGGTCAACCTAACTTCTTTAAAGTCATTAACAGTCCCATGCCAACAAAATAAATTTTTCAATTTACAAGCTGAGTAGACATTCCCAAATGTCTGAGCTTGCAGACATCTTTCAAATAAAGGTAGAGAGCTTTATCTTCATGACAAAGTTACAAACCAGATCAACTGTCACTTCATTTATTTTTACTTACGATTCTCTAATTTTACTGGCATTATTTTGCTGGCAAATTGTCAAATGCAACTTCAAACCTGGATGTGGTATAATATTTCTTGTTTGCTCAGAGCAGAAATAAAGCATCCTACGGTAATTTAATTTCTTAAGGAATTACCAACACCTTTTTTTTAGTAAATAAAGATATGTATGTCAGTTTTGCAATGAATTACAGTGGGTCAATAACCCTACAAATGTTGAGAAGGTACTCAGGATTTTCAAAGTAAATAGCCCTTTCTCATAAATATTCCTTATATATGTTAGAGTACAAGACTCATGGATGTTACCTTCTCTTATGCAGCTATTAAACACGACAACATAGATGTGTTTGGTTACACAGCCTGGTCCCTCCTTGATGGCTTCGAATGGCAACATGCTTACAACATCAGGCGTGGATTATTTTATGTAGATTTCAAAAGCAAAAAAAAGGAAAGGATTCCCAAGTCATCTGCACTTTATTATAAACAAATAATACGAGAAAATGGATTCTTCCCAAAGGATTCTACCCCAAACTTGCAAGCTCAGTTCTCCTGTGACTTCTCCTGGGGTATCACAGAGTCTGTTCTCAAGGTAAGTATAAAATATTAAGAGGATCACTGGAAAGAGAGTGATCAGGAACTTCAACTTAGTAACAAATGACCATATACGGCACCTTGGATTCAAGAATTTCAATGCACACTGCCAATAGAAGTTAAGCCATCATTGCATTGGTTCAATTCCATGTGTTTCCAGGTTTTCAGGTGAGCTGGTCACAGAGTACAGGCACTGCTCCAGGAGCCTTTCAGGCATGACCCTCCCTCTGCTTGTGTCTCCATGCTGCAGATCAGATGAGGAAATTTCAGACCAAGAAGTTGATCCAACCAATTGTTACTAGGTTATTCTTCAACCAGGGGTTTCCAAAACCAGTTTGCAGTGCGGCCATAGGGATGCTTGTGATGGCCAGGTGGCGAGAGTGACAAAGGGCAGGAACAAGGTGATTACCCTGGTGGCAGCAGAGCTACCTGCAGGCTCCACGTCTTGTCTACAGCAGAAACACATTCCTGAGTTAGGCCTGGCTCTAAGTGCCACTTAGACAAGTGGGTAAGAAACCATTCTTTAAAAAGACACATAGCACAGGTGAAGATAACCAACCTTGAGGTTTCACCATCTGAGCTCACATTAGAAAACAGATCATATGACCTTTTGTCCAAACTGGTTCTTACAGGACTATTTATACTTTATTTTTCTTCCATTTCTGCTTTAAAGTTAGTAATAAGCTAACTGCATGTACGGCTAGTGCTGGGATACCCTTCTTGCCATCACACAGACAGTCCCATGATAAATATCAGCCTCAAAAAAAGATAATAAAATCCCATAATTTAACCTATTCACTGACAACCATAGGAGAAAAAAGTTAAGCTTATATATATCTTGTGAATATGCAGCACAAAAAAGTACATTTTCTTTAAAAAAGTCTTAATATTTTAAACTTCGCTGTATTGTACTTTGAAACCTACAAAAAGCATTTTAAAATTGGAATTAAAAAAAAAGATATGTGCTATTCAGAAACTTTTCAACTAGTAGGAGATAGAAAAGATATAACTAAGTGCTACAAGGTGTTTGTGTCAGATTGCTATGCCTCAGTTTCACAAGGTTGATCACAGCAGCAGTGCCAAATTAATCCATGCTTGCCTCGTACAACCCCTGTGCTTGTTCTCACCACCTGCTCTCCTGGCAGCTGCCTGAGAATTGCTGTGTGCGTGACCAGAGGGAACTCGATCAGGGAGAGCTGTGTGAAAACATGTCATGTAGGCTGGTGGCAGGGCAAATGCCAATGTGTAATCGAAAAGAAAAAAGTGCGATTTTGATGCTTTTCATAGGGGAAGGAACAGAATAATAAGATGACCACTAGCACAAAGCCCATACAGTTGGTTATCCTCTTCACCCTGGAGCATCTAAAAAGGGCCTTCCGACATCCAGCACGAATCAACAGCTGAACACAGGCAGAAATGCAGACTACAAGCAGGTATTACGTTCATTTAATGAAAACCCATTGTAACATATTTTTATTTTCACAGGCAGAATCGGCAGCTTCCTCACCTCAGTTCTGCGATTCCAGCTTGTACCTCTGGAATGTCACAGGAGATGGGCTTCTACACAAAGTTGAAGGGGTAAAGCTAAAAACGCGACCAGCACAGTGCACAGATTTTGTCAGTATTAAAAAGCAACTGGATCTCCTGGAAAAAATGAAAGTCACCCATTACAGATTTGCACTTGACTGGTCACTAATTTTACCCAATGGAGATTTGTCAGTGGTCAACAGGCAAGTTCTTAGGTATTACAGATGTGTGATTAGCGAAGTCCTGAAACTCAACGTTCAATCCATGGTCACCCTGTATTATCCAACTCACACCTACCTGGGCCTGCCGGGTCCACTGCTGCAGACAGGAGGATGGTTGAACCAATCCACTGCCTACGCTTTTCAAGACTATGCAGCTTTATGTTTTAGGGAACTTGGCGATTTGGTTAAGCTTTGGATTACAATAAATGAGCCTAACCAGCTAAGCAATGTCTACAACAGGAGCAGCAATGACACCTATCGGGCAGCACACAATTTACTAATAGCACACGCCATGGCCTGGAGAATATACGACGAGCAGTACCGGTCCTCTCAGTATGGCAAAGTGTCCCTGTCCCTGCATTCGGACTGGGCTGAGCCTGCCAACCCCTTCTCTGAATCTCATTCAAAAGCTGCCAGCAGGTTTCTTCAGTTTGAAATAGGCTGGTTTGCCAATCCCATATTTAAGACTGGGGACTATCCAGCTACTATGCGGGAATATATCACCTTTAAAAACAGAAAAGGCCTCTCATATACTTTGTTGCCATCCTTCACAAGTGAGGAAAAGCAGCTTGTCAAAGGTGCAGCTGACTTTTACGCACTGAATCATTTCACCACCAGATTTGTGATTCACGAACCTCAGAATGGAAGCCAGTATGAATTTGATCGTGACATTCAGTTTCTGCAGGATATCACCTGCCTGAGCTCCCCTTCTCGTTTGGCGGTGGTGCCTTGGGGAATACGCAAAGTTCTCAGGTGGGTCAAAAAAACTTACGGTGACATCGACGTTTACATCACAGCAAATGGAATAGACGACCCGTCCTTAGACAATGATCAACTTCGAAATTACTACTTGGACAAATACATACAAGAGGTTTTAAAAGGTGAGTACATGACAGATTCAAGTTCCCCAGAGCTGTTTCCACGGCTCAGACCCAGGCACAGCTACGTCCTGCCCTGGACAGAGGGAGCAGTCCTGGTTCAGATGCAGGAGCCAGCAGCACTGAGCCCCCTGAGGGGCCCAACTCTGCAGTCACACTCAGGGCAGCTATGACAAAGCAATGGCTTCAAGTGCCTTGCACAATATGCAGCTACAGCTGCATCCAGTTTAAAGCATGTGAGCAGCTCTCTGGGCATGCACATACAGCAGAGTAGTTACTCAGAAGTTATTAGGAAGACAGCACTTCAGCCCAACAACTCCCAAGAAACAAATTTGTACTCTCCAAAGAAAGGCAAGAGCCTACTTGCTTGCTGAAGGAGTCATTGGACAGAAAAATGCAAGCAAGTCCACAGAGACATGGAGGGACATGCAGAATAAATAAAGCAGGGCACCAGCAGCACCAGCTGTTGTTGAAGGGAGAGTCCAACTCTAGTGCCATTACTTGTTTTCTCCTGGGCACATATGGAAATCTACTTCTTCACTTTAGAGAAAAACTAGTAAGAGTTATGGAGGTAGCAGACAAAAACATTCAAGGCAATGATCTTCAGCAACAGCTTATTGTATGAGAAATGCTGCAGGAATCTCACCCCTGTCCCCTGCTTCCTCCAACCAATCATTAAAGAAAAGCAGTGAGACATAGGCTAGCAGCAAGGCCTTGGGACCTGAACCATACAGGCAAAATGAGATGTGCAGTATCTCCCTGCCCTCGCTGCTCCCTACTGGTGAGCATGAGAGAGATCCTGATCAGGACATGACGGGTTCAAAAGCTTTTCTGAGGCAACTGACATTAAACAGTCTAGGTATCCTGGTTTCTCTTCTCTAGGAGTTAATAAAAAATGAGACAAATCTTACTCATGGCTAAGCATGGCTTCAGATTACTTGTAGACATGAAGAAACAAAGTGTTCTCTCTCCAGTGCTTAGCTTTCTCAGTTACTACAGGACCAATGACCGTTTGCTGATTTATTTTCCACACTGATTTCATACTGCAAATAAAAGAACAATACACTATTAAAGGAAGTAAATTATTAAATGGAAGGGTTGTTTAAAGGGCACTTCATTATAGTATTCCTATTTTAATTTTCAGAGTATGACACTTTACAGTACTCACAAAAAGATCCTTCAATTTACATGTTCTTAATCTGGATCATATTCCCAACTATGCTCACTGCTTGACATGACTTCAAGGCCTGTTATTTTTGAGTATTTTCACCCAGCACGTGTGCAGCAGTGTAACATGGAGTCATGCATGCTGCAGGGATGAACAGCTGAGTTTGGAGCAGGGCAGGAATTCTTGGAAAGCTGCTCTGATGGCACCAATGGGCAGCTGCTCCCAAGTCACAGCAGCTGGCTTCAGTTAAGAGCAGCATCTAGCTCTTCCCAAGAAAACAAACTCCCAGTTCCAATCCTGTATGAATCCAGATTTCATGGGGATGGTCCAAAAATTCCCCAAATCATCAGGATTTTTTAAAAACAGTAAGACACCATTCCTGTGTAATTGGGACAACTGAGTATTAGAAGCAGTGAATGTTTTATGATATAAGTACACTTTTTAAATTGGTAACAATTTGAAATGTGAACTCCTTACCAGAAAGTCTGCAGGTTTTACTTAAAATATAAGTTTTTATTAACACTTTTGGTTTGGTTTCTTTTCCTTCTCAGCTTACTACATTGACAAAGTCAAGATTAAAGGCTACTATGCGTTTAAACTGACTGAAGAAAAATCTAAGCCCAGATTTGGATTCTTCACTTCCGATTCAAAAGGAAAGCCTTCAATAAAATTTTACAATAGCCTGATAAGCAACAACGGCTTTCCTGCTGACTACTCAGTCTGTGACCCCTCTAGCCACGAGAAGCAGTGTAGCTTCTGCTTGTTTATTTCCCAGAAGAAGCCGTTAATATTTTTTGCCTGCTGCCTTTTCTCCACCCTCATTTTGCTTTTAGCTATTATTTTTGTTCACAAAAGAAAAAGAAGGAAACGTTTTAAGGCAAAAAGCATCAAGTGCATCTGTGTCTCATTTTAAAAGGGGCACAAGCCCACTTTCAATGAGATCCATCACTGCATTCTACAGTGGACTATGGCACTCAGCTGTGGAAAAACAGAGTCACTCCAGTCACACACACCAAGCATTTCATTCAAAAATTAAATAATCACATTCACAGGAAAAAGAGCCACAGCGCTTGTTTCTGGTGAAACTACTTTTTTCCACCTACTGTACATAGAAGACAACATCTACTTAAAAAAAAAAAAAGAAAAAAAAGAATTATGACTCTCCTGTGCCTTGGAATAACATTTAAAACAGCTTTACTTGCAAAGAGCAACTTTTGAGAACTGATATGCACTTTTGTATGAATAAATGTGTCTTGTGATGTGTATGCATGTTATGAGTGTGGTTGAGCATGAAACTGCAGCTGTTAAGGTTTAGAAAGTGTTATTAAACCCCACAAACCCTCAACTAAGTACACCGGGAATGGAATGTGCTGAAGACAGCTTCTGAAGATACCCCTAAAAGAACAAAACCAAGTTAACTTCATTATTGACCAACACAAGACATCCCTTAGTTTGGGTGAAGTAGTTTTAAGCAAATATAACTGTAGACAAAACCATGTATAATCACTATTTTTCATCTCCAAAATGGGGCAGCCATAAATTTTTTTCTAGCAGAGAAGATCTAAATAAATAGTAACTACTAACCCACTCAATAGTGATGAATGTAAATTGCACTTGTCATTATTCAAGTGGATCTTTGGGCAATTTTTGGAATTTTTTAACATGCGTGGGATGCTTTAGCAACTTGTTGCCAAGCATGTTTCTGCATTATCCCAGTATTTTATATATTTTTTTCCAAATTGAATGGAGCAACTGACAATGTGGATTTTACTACTGCACAGAAATAGCACATCCTCTCAGTAAGAAGTTAGTACATGGCAAGATAAGTAGTGAAGAAACGAAGCTGTAACCACAGCTAACACAGATCACTGCTGGTGAAACACAGCAATACACTCTGAGCTTTGAGGTCAAGTCCTTTGTTTTCTTCATTGAGCAATAAAAATAAAGCTTCATATTTTCAGACTACTGCCTCTATCTATATATTTAGTTTAAATGGTCTTACAAATCTAGTTCTATTGATTTCAGTTTTGTTTTTCATCTACTTCAGATTCTGTCGTCACAAGTCTGAGGCTTGAGGAAAGATGTGAAAGAATATTGGTCTCCCCCCGTGAGAACAAGGCTTTTAATATTCCTTAATGCTGCGACTCAAAAATGCCACTTCATGATTTTATCACAGAAAGATCATGGTAGCATGGCCTACACATTGCCCTACCAGTCTCTGAGCACATTCTTTCAGCCTGAATGAAGTTTGATGGTTTGAAAACACATTAGTAGTGTGGACCCAGTGCGCAATCTGCTTCTCCAAAAGCTATCCGGTTCATGCAATCACCACTTAGTTCTTTTAAAAGAAGGAAAAAGAAAAAAAAGAAAAAATAAAAAACAACAACAAACCCAAGATATGAAATACAGTTTGTTTTATTAAGCCTCTTGAACACTTGGTCAAACTTCTACCAGCTGGCATTGCTGGTAGAATGCCTCATGGTTGTTTTTTAATCAGAATCCAGACAACTGCAAATAAAAAATTAAGAGCTTTTAGAAAGGTTTTAGCAGTGCAAATGTGAAACTGAAAGTTTATAACCATTTAATGTTAATTTACCTGATGATTTTAATACAAGACAGACATTTATATCTCAGAGAATTTGCTCGATTTTACAGACAGGATTACTTAAAAGATGCCTTCAAGCGCAACAGCTCAGCTGTTCAACAAATGTAGTAAGTTGTTCCATCTCTCAAGGCACTTGTAACAGCACAAAAAGTTATTTTTTTGGAGGCTTATAAGTGTTTTGTATCTGGAGGATGATTTTTAAAAACATGGGTTTATGAAACACACTTCATCAACATCCTGCCTCAAGCTTAGGATCTGAAGGCACACAACATAGAATTTATCTGCAAGTCAGACTGTCTCATCCTGTACAGGTGTTTTGTACTATGTATGGAACCCCCACGTTACCCTGTTTTTTCTGAGTTTCTTTATTAGCCTTTTGATTTTCATAAATGGAGTCAGATCTTTTAGTTACTGTAGAATATTAGAGCAGTTTTTTACCTTTCCCACAGAAGTAATATAAACAAATCCTTTGTTTTTCATTCCCTGTCCTTTATTTGCATATTTCTAACCTGAAAACAATTGTAACTGACAATTCATCTGGCCACTGAGGCTGAGAGGTGGAAACCCCAAAAAGCCAATCTTTTGCTAGACCCACAAATGTATAAAAAGTAAAAGAATAAACAAAGGGGGCTCTTCCTCTCTCGGTTTTCAGCTGTGAGCTGGGATCAGAAGGACCTCTGCCTTGCGAAATCTCGTCTGCGTGTGACTGCTTTGTGTGTCTCTGTGACACCCACACAGGTGAAACACATCAAATTCCTTTAGCAGTTAAAATTCCTAAATTATCCCCAAAACCTTGTACTCAACTTCAGTAACAAATGCCCATAGACATTGTAAATACTTGTCCTTGTTAAACTGATCTGTTTACAAGCATCTACATACTAACTGCTCAGAAGACCTTTATACATAATTTGCCCTCACTATTTTAGTAAGGGCAGTGTCCAACCAGGAAGAACACTAGTCTGAGGTCTTCCCTGTAAATGGCTGTAAACTGGACTGTCAGACCAGGACAGCTGATTTTAAATTCTTAGCCAGCACTGCAGCTTCCATTCACAGTGCAGAGCACAGCACTGGAGAGACAGCTTTTCTCCATACAGTAGCAAAATGCCAAGTTGATGAAAGATGGAAAACCTCTGTTGAAAGACCTAGCAAAATTCAAGATTTATGATGCATCTTATGACGCCCGTTCCAAACAAAATTTCATCCCTGTTGGGAACCTGTTTAACCATGGCCACGTTGAAGCAGATAAACCTTGTTAAGACTCCATCTCTACAGAGAAGATGTACAATGTGTATTAAGATAATACCAACCTATGAGTTTTACTCATCTGCCTGCTGCACTGTTCCTTTCTCGGAGACGTAGATGCCATCCAAGAATTTCCTGATATCCTTGTTCTTGACTGTGGTGGCTTGCTGGATCAAGGCAGCTGCAGAAAAAGTGAGACCATGAGCACAAAGCCAAAAGGTCCAAGTTAACTTGCAGCCTTTGTTTATGCTCCAGTATTTCAACTAACAAACAGGGCTGTCATCTATAGACAGGAATTAGCAACTTAAAATCCTGTAAGGTCTAAAGAAAATAGGATGCATTTCATTGAGCTTATCTTGGCAACTCAGGGTAGTGGCACTTCATTATTGCACATGTGTACAACTGAAAAGCTGAAAAGTTTGGTGCCAAAAAGGCTGTAAGTATTGACTTGAAAGTTATGCAGACTTGTAAAAACATCTTTCAACTCAGAAACAAAGTAAGGAACTATGAAAAGCAATTACAGTGACCAGAGCAAAACCAAATATGGGCTGTTGTTTACCTCAGGGTTTGAGGTAGAGTTTGCTAAACTGACATCTTCAGAAAAAATTTTCCATGTAATTTTCCACACATCTATTTTCACCAACCTGAATTGGAGACTAACTCAATGTCATTTCCCTCAAGGATCAGCTCATCTTTCTGGGCTTGAGATACTGCGCAGGTAACACCTACGGAAAGGCAAAGACATAATCCACACTGCTGAGGGTGTTAAGTGTATTAAAGAAATCATATTTATGTCCTGTCCCAATTTACATATCTAGACACTAGTATTCAAGACAATAATTAGCTTCTATGACTTTGTTAAACAGACTCCTGCAAATCCATTCCAGGGTTTGTCCTCCCTCACAGTTTCAAAATTTAAAGATTAGTGCAAGTCATGCTCTGGAGTGAAAGCTACTGAAGTGATACTCCTGCTTACCCATTATTACATCAATCACCAACACTGTGTACAAGCCAGTGCTTTTGCCAGCACGGCTCTGTCTGCCAGGTGGTGCCAGCTCCCACAGGCTTGCTCTCATTAAGACAAAACTGGAGCCACCCCAATCAAAAGCCACTAAAAACCACCTGCCCCCTGTCATGGTCACGTACTGTGTTTACACTAGCAATGCTGCAAATACTCACAACGAGTAAACACGAGGGCATTCAAGAATCTAACAGGAAACCTGAATTTGTAAGGAGAGTAACAGAAGTTTTTATACTTTGATCTACTTACTCAACAGCTATCAGCTTTTAAGCCAGCCTTTTACTAACAGTAAATGCTGACTTTAAAGCCCTGTAACTCTGCACTGTTATCTACCAGTGTTTTGGGACAAGTCTGATGCGTTCCTCTACAGCCGCCCCAAAACGTCAGTCACATGTCCTTATCTATCACCAGAAAGGGAATTAGAAAAAAACAAATGGATAAGGCAAGTCTTTCCTACGGTTTTTACGTATCTCTGTTTATGATGCTCTGTTGCCTCCTTTCAGAAGTTTAACAAGCTCCATCAAGTGCCTGCTTTTCTGTTAGACATTTTACTGAAACTCCAAGCGTGCAAGATGTGAAAACAGCTAATAAGACAGCAACTTTTATATTTATTGTGCATGCTCCTAGATAATCAGCAAATTCAAACTACAACGCCTTAAAGACCAAAACTATGATGTGGTATGAAACTAGTTCATGTATAATGTTTTAAAACAGAAACATAAACCTAACAGTAAGCACCTGCAGGTTACCAACTATAAACACTGTTAAAATCTCCCAGTGATTAAAGTAAATCCTGGACTCCTTGTATTAAAGTAACAAACTCCAGATCTGTTATCAGCTAGCTCTCGCTAGTAAAGATAAATTACAGAGGCATTATTAATAACAAATCCAGGCAGTGGCAAGGGTATCATTAGAAGGTTACATAAATTCAGACAAGCACACGCTGCTCCAACAATTATTCATCCTCTCCAATTCTCAGCGGCAGAGCCCAAAGAAAACAGCTTGAAAAGCCTAGAACGGGCAGAATACATCTCCAGAAACGCTCACCTGGCCTCATCCGCACTCTGCGGATGTACTTCTCTCCCAGGAAGTTTCGGATCTCCACGAGTGAGCCATTGTCCTGTATGACTACATTGATGGGGAAGTGAGCGTACACCGACCTCATCTTGTAGCGAAAGCCCTGGGATACAGGACACAACGGGACATGGAGAGCAGAACACACACACAAAGCTTACAGGAGAAACTAAAGCCAAGGTCTATCAACAGCTTCTGAAAAAGGGCAGGACACCGAGCCCAAGAGCCATTTGTGCTTTCCTCCACCCGCACAACTTGCCTGATAGCAAAGGCAAGACAAAAAGCAAAAGGAGAAAGAAGCTGCATCTTGGATGCTTAGAAGCGCTCTCCTGCCATAAAGTAAAAAGCTCCCAGTGCAAGTAACAAAACGGGCAGCAGTTATCCTGGCTGCAAACACAACTCACCAAAGTGACCCCCTTGATCATGTTCTGTACATGGCTGCAAATTGTGCGAACTGTTGCCAGCTCCTTTCTGTTACCCCACCACTTGTCAACACGAAGCTGCATCAAAAAACACATTAACAAAGCCTTCAGCTACACTTCAAAACCATCGACAGTAATTCTGTGACAAATGAGGAGCAAAACTTTCAGATAAACTACTTAAAGCCCACCTACCAAAACCACAGAACTATTTTGTTTCTTTGACAGACTAAATGCCCACCTTAAATCCTACCCGAGACACATGAAAAATGTTTGTTTTTTTCAAGTCTTGCCATTAACAAGTCTTCAAAAGAGCTGGGATAGATAATATAGAATCTTGAGCGAAAGGATGTATTAGCAATTGCTAAGCATATTGTTTTAAAGTCTGTCTCCTATGCATAATCATCTTAAATGAAATGCTACGTGTGGATGCATTGTTTTAATGAAACATTTGATCACTGTGAAACAGTAGCTGAAATCAGTCACTCTTGGTATTTTCTTATATTACTGAGACAATATGAGAACTCATACATTTATTCATAGAACATCTGCTCTCCTAACATAACTTGCGGTTTCTGGAAATCCAATAAACTGATTTTTATCCTGTAAAAGAACCAGCTTGTAGAACTGCAAACAATGATCAACCCCCTTCCCTACAACTGTCACTACAGAGGAACGCAATCAACAAGTTCCCTCCCACAGTGCCCGAGGAAGCCCCATGCCTCCAGCAGACCAACCTCTCCCAGAAAACACAGGAATAAGCAAAACCTATCAAACAACACACGCGGAGCTGAACATTTTTGGTCACCCTCCTAGACCACCAAAATGTTTTTAAACCAGCTGTAAAGCTCCCCTCTGTCTCCGGGCAGCGAACCGGCCTGTGCAGCACTCACCTTCTTGCGCTTCTTTCCCAGGAGGGACAGCTCCACATTGATGTGATTAAAATCTCTCCTCAAGGTTCCTCGGGGTCCCTTCACAATGACCGTCCGGCCCTTCAGCGAAACTCCCACTGCGAACCAAAGGCGGACGCGCGTTACGGGCCGCGGGGGCGGCTCCGCCGGGCGCCTCCCGAACGCGGCGCGGACTCACCTTGCTCGGGGATGTCCACGGTCTGGTTGCTGAGGATGGTCTTCATCCTGCGGGCGACAGCGAGAAAGGCTGGAGGTTCCCTCGGCCTTGTGCCCGCGGGGACCCCGCCCGCTCCTCCCCCGCGGGACCCGACGCTCCCCCCCGCTCTGCCACCGCCGGGCTCCGCTCCCCGCACCGGCGCCCCACGCCCGGGCCCGGAGAGCCGCGGGGCGCGGCGGCCTCAACGGGGCCTCGCCGGGAAGGCGCCGTCCCGGGGCCCTCCCGCGCGGGGTGCGGGACAGGAGGCGCCGGCGGGGCCCGGCGCCGCTCCGGGGCGCTGCCCGCGCGCGGGCCGGGCGCCGGGGGGCCTCGCGCCGCGGATGCTCCCGGATTATCCCGGGAATCGCCGACGAGCCAGCGCCGCCGGCCTCACCTCGCAGCGCTCGGAGCCGAAAGAGACAGCGCGTGACGTCATCGCGTACTTGTAGCCGCTCTCGACCCCGTTACGTCATCACGCCGAGGGAGCCGTCCGATAGGCAAGAGTAGCCGAGCCGGCTGAGCGCGTCGATCGGCCTGGGCGCCGCCATGTCGCTGCTGCTGCCGCGGGGCCGGTGCGGGGTCGCCGCCGCCCGGGGTCTACTGGTGCCGCGGGGCCGGGCCCGGGTGAGTCCCGCCGTGCGCCCCGGGGGCCACCGGCAGCAGGACGGGCCGGGCGGGCGGGGGGCGCGCGGTACGGCAGGGCAGGAGGAGACCCTGCGGGGCGCGGCACGGCCGCGGGCAGAGCCCGGGAAGGACCGGCCCGGCCCCGCACGGGCACACGCATCCGCGGGACACCGAGCCACGGCCCCGCTCCCACGGGAACCATGGCAACGCCGCTTTCTGCGGCCCCGAATCACCGGGGTATCCCACACAATGTTATTTCACAAAATCTGTTAGGTTGGAAAGACCTCTGAGATCATCGAGTCCAACCTGTGACCAAGCATCACCTGGTCACCTACAGCGTGGCACCGAGTGCCACAGCCAGGCTTTCCTTAAACACCTCCGGTGACGGTGACCACCACTGCTCTGGGCAGCCCATTCCAATGTCTAAGCACCTTTTCTGGGAAGAAATTCTTCCTAATGTCCAAACGAAACCTCCCCTGGTGCAGTTTAAGAGCATGTCCTCTCATCCTGTCGCTGGTTGCCTGGGGGAAGTGGCCGATCCCCACCTGGCTACAGTCTCCTTTCAGGCGATTGTAGAGACCAGTGAGTTCCCCCTGAGCCTTCTTTTTCTCCAGGTTAAACACCCCCAGCTCCCTCAGCTGCTTCTCACAAGCCTTGTGCTCCAGGCCCTCCTCTGGACATGCTCCAGCCCCTCAGCATCTTTCTTGTAGTGAGGGGCCCAGAACTGGACACAGGATTTGAGGTGTGGCCTCACCGGTGCCAGGTACAGGAGAACAGTCACTGCCCTGGTCCGGCTGGCCACACAACCAGCATATGTTAACCAGCAAAAGGGCAAGCTGTTGTTTAGTATATGATGCCAGCATGTTTGTTACTAAATAAATTACAATTTTGCTTGTTTTAGGTGTCAGGGAGCCATGTGTGTAACCAGTATGGAACGTCGGGTTCTTTGCCAGGGGAAAAAAAAGAATTCCTGCAAAATGGACCAGACTTACAGGACTTTGTCTCTGGAGATCTGTCAGACAAGAGCACATGGGCTGAGTATAAAGGCAATTTAAAGCGTGAGAAAGGAGAAAGGTAATAGAGATTTTAAACAACTTTAGTTGCTTCCCAGCACGATCTTGCACATTTAGTAGTAACTACAAAATGTATTTTATATATCTTTATTAAATTCTGCCCTACTGTGTTGCAAATTTAATGACTATTCGAGAAAGGACAAGTGTCATTAACTTCAAATCCATAACAAAATGTGGAGGTGTGGTTATATTTTCTTGAGTGCCAGTAATTAAATTACAAATATACATCAGTAGGTGACTGTGTTGAAAGAGTACTACTGGTAGAGAAAACAAAAAATGAAAACTTAAGTTCAAAAAATGTTTAACACCCATATTTCCAGTTACAGATTGATCAGACTTTGTGATAGCTGTGCAACATCTGCTGCCATTAATTGTCGCAGTCTCCAGTGTGGCACTGTTCAATCCCTCTGAAACAGTGAACAGTTTTAAACATTTGAATGACAACAATTCCCATGCTTGAGTGATGGAATGATGATGAACAGGGAACTGGTCTGGCCTTGAATGATATTAACATTAATTGCTGAGTTGCATAAGTTTTTAAGGGATCTTTCCTTGTTGGGATATGTAACAAATCAAAACAAATCGATTAATGAAATTTACCATGTAAGTAGCTTATTAATCTTTATGTTTGCTTGGTGTTTTTCAGGCTGCATCTTCCTCCATGGCTGAAAACAAAGATTCCCATGGGAAAGAATTACAATAAACTAAAGAATACCTTGAGAAGTTTAAATCTTCATACGGTAAGTCTGGCACTAACCAAGTGTTCCTGTAGAAATAAGGCAAATTTTATATTTTTCTCTTGGAAGACAGGTGGAAATCATGTCTTGCATGATCTTCAGTGCTGAAACCAAGCCCAGTGCTGATCCTTTTTGCTAGCAGTGAATTTTACCCCTAAAGAATTAGGGTATGTTTTTCATACTTTGATTTTAAATACTAGGATTTACTACTTACATCACCAGAGATTAGAAAATGCCGTATGCAACTGTTTTTAATTGAAACACACACAATTTCAGAGTTACATGCTTGATTTTCATGAAAAGAAACTGTACAGATTTTATTAATTGTACTTTCCAGATAGTAAAAAGCGGTGGGAATATGTGGAGGGGATTTTTTTCATTATTTTTTTCTTCTAAGCATGACTGAGTTCATGCTTTAATGAATCACATACTTTGTGAACATTTTATCAGATCCTGAATTTAAAATATTAGTGCTAATGATAGGTTGTGTAGTGTAGCTGAGCAGTTTTTGCAGTTTGGAAGTAGAGAAAGTAATGGTAATGTTAAAAACAGCAGGGAACTGTTAATCTCATTTATCACAGAAGGACTTATGTTTTGTTTATAGGCTAATATTAAAATCCATCAATAATATATAATTATTTGCAAAAACAATATGGAAAAATCCAGGTACAGTGCAGCGTTTCACCTTCAGGTATGTGAAGAGGCACGTTGTCCCAACATTGGAGAATGCTGGGGAGGTGGGGAATACGCCACGGCGACAGCTACTATTATGGTAAGTCATTAACCATTTCTTAAGTGTTCTGTTAGCGTCTGAGCTCTTTGCACTCTATTGTTGGATCTCTGCTGTAGCCGAGTGGGTTCATTACAATAAATTTGGAGTAAAGCACTGTCCTAATTTTTTTTTGCTTACTGTTAAGATTTATCCCATGTAGCTTATGCAGCCGCTTCCCAGCTGAGCAATAGTGATACGTACAGTGTAAAGGTAGGAATGTCTTTCACGTTCCAGCTGATGGGTGACACGTGCACCAGAGGCTGCAGATTTTGTTCAGTAAAGACTGCAAGAAACCCGCCTCCGCTGGACCCGCAGGAGCCGTACAACACAGCCAGGGCTATCGCGGAGTGGGGCCTGGACTACGTGGTGCTGACGTCGGTGGACAGAGATGGTGCGTACCTTGGCTCCTCGCGCCGCCCCGAGCTCTCACCGACGTCCGTGGCTGCACACGGGCCCCAGAAACGCTCATCTGCACAGCTGCCCAGGAGCACTGACTGAAAGGACACAGCAGTGCCAAAACTTGGCACAGTTCCTACCTATTCTTAGTGTTTCTCCATGGCTGGTGAAATACAACAGAAATTACACTGTTAATAAACATCAATAGATACTACAACACTAAATATTTTATAACTAATTTTTAGTAGAATGTGTGCATATACTTACACCGTGTTCTATTACTTGGTAGCAAAAAGACAAACATTCTTATACAATACCATTACAGAACTTCCTTCCAAACACTAAACCTGGAAAATATTATATATTACGAAACTGAAAATTGCGTTTTCCTAAGGAAGTAGCTTCCTTGTGGTGACACCATATTGGTGAGGAAAGCCATTGTACAAACTGTTCAGTATGATGGAAAGACCAGTGGCTTCAAAGGGGTTTAAAAGAGCACTGATATATACTTCTCAATTTTTGTACAACTTTTTCAGACCAGAACCGTAAATAGGTAAAGCCATTCTGGGCTTAGGGAGACAGGGAACCTAGAGACAGCTAAATCTGAACTCTGCCTTAGACAATCACAGTTAGACTTTGTGCAGAGGCTTGGTAGGATATCTTTTGTAAGCCCTTGGAATAACCAGTGAGAAAAGACTGGCGTTTGACTGCTTCATTATTTTGCACTTAAGGTTTGAATCTGATGGGTTTTTTGCTTTGCTAATAAGTAAATACCTTTCTTGAACAGAAAGATTAACTGAATAATTGAAATTCTTCTAGATATGCCTGATGGTGGAGCGGAACACTTTGCAAAGACAGTCTTGCATCTGAAAGAAAGGTTTGTCATTGATGTGTGACTGTTAAAACTTTAGAATGTGGTACTGCATGTAAGTCAAAGCTTGTTTAGCTGGGTTATTCCAGGAGCCATGCAAATGCAAAAGTCTGCCTCTAGCCTTTCCCCCCCCCTTTTTTTTTTCCTTTCTTCATCTTTCTCATAGACTGGCCCCAAACTGTTTTGAATTTGGATGCATTTCCAATGCATCCCAGGCTTATTTAAAGCTAGGCACTGCATTCTTTCTTTGAGTAGACAGCTGGTTTACCCGGAAATGAATACATTCTTCTGAGGTATGTTCATTCCTGAAGTTGGGGGCTCAAACACAGCACTTAGGTAACACTGTCACCATGTGACCAAAAGAGTCTTGTTTCTCATTTAGCAGTCATCAAACTGCTTTTCATTTTGCCTCAGTGGCCATTTCCAAGTCTGTGATTGTACCTTCCTGCTTTCCCTGGCTGATGCTGCTGTCACCCTACCTTGGTGCCCTGTATGCAATTTGACAGCACATTTGTCTGCCTGCAGAATTCATTTGTATAACCTCATTGAAGTCTTTATCCAGTGTGTCTTGGGGCTGAAGGGTTCTTGCAGTTCTCTCCTCCTGCCTTTTTGAGCTGAAATCAGGCTTGTGGACACTGAGACTAGATTGTAGACTCAGAGTCTTCTTATTCCACTAGCAGAATTATAGCTCCTCTGGATTTTGGAGCTATGATCATCTTAAACAAATTCCTGGTTTTACTGATGCAAGCTGAAATACAGCAAAAGCCAAATAATAAATAGAAAAGCAATTCCAACAGATTCTCAAAGATACATGTGCACTGTTTATATATATATATGTATGTATGTATGTTTATGTATATATTTAACATGTCTTTGTTGCAGGTTAACTTGAGTTTGTTATAAAGTATTTGCAGAAACCTGTTGGTTTAGAATTATCTTGAATTTGCTTTGCTTATTAGAGTTACATGTCTTCACTTTTATGGGGGTTTTGGTGTTTTTTACTATCTTGATTTCTTCAGCAACAGTGACACAAAACGCCACAGGTGTGTTCCTTTTGTCTCTCGTTTTCAGGAATCCAAAAATCCTGGTGGAATGCCTAACTCCCGATTTCCGAGGGGACCTTAAAGCAGTGGAGAAAGTCGCTTTGTCGGGGCTGGATGTGTATGCCCACAACGTGGAGACGGTGCCGGCACTGCAGAGGTGAGCCGCGCCTCCTCCGGGTGTGCGGGACCGGGGCCGCGCCCGTTCCGTTCCCGGCGTGCCCCGCGCCGCCGCCATCCCGCCGCCGCTCCCGCCGCCGCCGGCAGGGGGCGCGCGCGGTGCCGCCTGGCGGGGCTCCCCGGCGCGGCCGAGCGCCTGTGCTCCGCCGCGGCGCGGAGATTGACAGGACGCGCCCGTGCCGCCGTGCCTAACTTCCCTGTGCCCTTCCGCGTGTTCTTCCCCCTTGTGCTGGAAATGCGCGAAGGAAGGTCCGCGACCCCCGAGCCAACTTTGAGCAGTCCGTCCGTGTGCTGAAACACGCCAAAGAGGTCCGGCCCGGCGTCATTTCCAAAACCTCCATTATGCTGGGGCTAGGCGAGACGGACGAAGAAATATATTCCACGATGAAATGTAAGTTGGTGTTGAAATAGATGCCAGAATTCACTGGCATGAAGTTTACTGTGTTGGAAAACAATTGTAAGCATCTTTGCCTCTACGTACAAATCAGTTTGCTGGTGCAGGAAATGTTCTCCAAGTTCCATTGAAAAATAAAAGTTTTGTTAAAAAAGACTGAATTTCTAAAACATTTTGTCTTATAGCTTAAGAGATGCAATTTGACAAGTAAATCCATGATTTCCCTTGTGATCCTTCTGCCACTAACAAGGAATTTTGTTTTTTCAGTATTGCGGGAAGCAGATGTAGATTGTTTGACCCTAGGACAGTATATGCAACCGACAAAACGTCACCTAAAGGTAAAAGTGCCTTTAATTTACAGGCAGAGTTATGGTCCATACCTTGCACAATCATCCTTACTCTAACTGCATATGTTGGGAAAAATTTCCTTCCTTGTTTAGCCTGACAATGATTATCTGTTAGGGGCTCTTCATTAAAAATTACCTCAGCCATCTAGTCCCTTCCATCTCCTGCAGACTTCCTAGTGCTAGTTTCTGCTGTTAGCCAGGGAGACAGCTGGAGCTGAGACACGATTCTGGAAAACAAGAGCTTCAGTGTATGTCTCAAACATAACTGCTCAAGTCAGCACCCCTTCACTGTCTTACAGGCCCTCCCTTATTGGTGCCACTTCAGTGGAGAAATTTACCGTTTTCTGCTTCTGCAATCTGTCCAGAAATTTGCTTTCTGTTCTGTTCCTATGTTTCACTGAATTAACTATTAATGAAGAGATGTGTAGGACTGCTGTGATTTTTCACTAACTTGGACCAAAAAAAAAAAAAAAAAAAAAAAAAAAAAAAAAAAAAAAAAAAAAAGGTTTGCTCAACTAGAAATTAAATTCCAAACTTTTCAGCTAAATATGTAAAGCAAATAAAATACATTTGAAAGCAGAGCAAAAATGCAGTTTGCGACTTCACTGATGAAAGCTTTGGAGTGAAAAATTTTGAACTTGCAATATAACTGTATTTCATTTCACTGTATGCTAGCTAGAGCAATTTCCTTTGCAATAATCCTGAGCAAAATTAATTCTTTTCCCCCAGGTCGAGGAGTACATAACTCCCGAGAAGTTTAAGTACTGGGAAAAAGTGGGAAATGATCTTGGATTCCATTACACTGCTAGCGGGCCTTTAGTGCGTTCTTCTTATAAAGCAGGTAAATTACAGAAAGGCATTGGATTACTTAGCATGCAATATTTTATTACACAGAACTAAAATGGTGAAGTAATGTGCAACAAAGCTCACCTTAGCTCAAGGACACCTCACATAGTTATCTCTATTTTAAAAATTATTTACGCTATTTCCTATAGGTCACCCAAATGCATCAGTATGACAGTAATTAGTAACTGTAGAATTGCAGTGCTGCTTAACCCAACTGTGTTTTCCAAACCCGTTCTGTACTATATTTAATGTGTGAGGCAGGATAAAGGGTACCAAATTTTCAAGTTTTCCTTCACTTTCTGTCTCTTGGATGCTCTTGGGTTCGACAAGGTCCTTGGTTGTTTGTGGTGCAATTTTGTTGCTTTAGGCAGAATTTATTTACAGTGCTTTCAAAATAATTAGAGACACTTATGGCAGTGCTTTTCCTGACAGAGCACTAGGTATGAAGTAGCAGCTGATATTAGTGGAACTGTTGTGTAGGTACAACATCCTGCCTTTTTGTAAGGAAAGAGCAGAGAAGACTCATCTGGGGTACTGTGCTGCTCAGTCTGTTTTAATGCCAGCTCAAACAAGATTTATAGCAGATTTCACTATAACTTGCTGATACTTTATGAAACAGGAATTAAATTTTAATTAAATCAATTCACTCTTGCCTGTTTTAATGCACAAAGCAACAGAGCTATTTCATAAAACTGGACAGAAGGAAAATCAGGATTTTGGGAGTGGAGGGGCTGTGTGTTGGATTATAGTTTTGAGAGTTTTTTAGATCCCTACTGTATGTAGTGGAAATGCTGTTATATAGAATTGAATTCCTATAAAATAACTGGTAAAAACAATTGTATTGTAGAATAGAGCACCCATGTTAAATAAGAATGTATTCTTTTGCCTTATTTTATTGAAATACCCACAAACCATTTTGGTGGTTTTTTTTTTTTTTTCTTTTAATTAGGTGAATTCTTCTTGAAGAACTTAGTAGAAAAAAGAAAGACAAAAGCCATCTGAAAATGAGCGTGAACTTATGTAAAGCAGCCAGTTTTAAGAATCCTTTTCTCAGTGCATAATTATACTCAGTTCCAGAAATGCAGAAGAACAGATGGTGGCTATATGAATAAACTTACTATCTTTCCAGAACAATTTTTTCTTATCAAAGCACATTATTTTACCTCATTTCTCCTGGCAAGGCTACAACAACAGAGTACTTCTAGTGTTCAGGAAGAAGAGAGAAGATAGAACCGATTTTGAAAGAGTGATGGAACTGAGGTGGAAGAAGTCAGCGTAGGCTGGGAACAAAGACTGGGCACATTTCTAGTTCTCCTAGGACAGTCAGCATTGCTGCAGTTAATACCTGTGAAGGTGCTGATAGTAATTTGAATGGTTCTGATACTTTGGTTTACTGTGATGTAACCTAAGCTTGCAGGGGCTCTGGGGATGGTTGGAGTTCTAAAGAAAGACTGTACATGATAATGCACCAGATTAGAGCTTTCTTGAACCGTGCCAGAGAAAGTGTAGCGATACTCCTTCTGAAGATGCTATCTCACCTGCATCAGAGAAAATGAGCTGTTTCATTCTCATAGCTAAAGCTCTTCCAGAGCTTCAATGTCTCCAAGTATGAGTCTTGGTATATAAGGTATCAAGCTAAAGAAAACAAAATGTCCTTTTTGGCAAGTCAATTAACCTTGTGTAGATACTGTTAATTTAAACCATTTGGAAAATCAGTTGGTGTAAGAGTATAAATGGAGCTACCCCTAATTTATGTACGTGACTGTAACAAACCCCACTGAGCTGCACTGATGCTTCTCTAGTATTGAGTCTGCAGAACTGCTGTTCTGTACTGTGCTCCTACTGCATGGCTATATTGTCTTGTCTTTAAAGGAAAGTTAAAACCCTGGTGGTTGTGTTTGGTGGGTCTGGTTACCTGCCCCTGGAGGCTTGGTCTGGCTGCAGAGAAGTGAACCACATTGTGGGTGAAACATGAAATCCACTGTATACCACACTAAGCTCAAGCAGAAATAAAAACATGGCATATGCTACATTAACAGCTCTACTTGCCTCTCTTTACAGCAATAATGCTGATGATTGTCTCTCCCTAATGCTCAGCTATGGACATTAAATACCATCTCTGAACTAACTTTACCTGTATCTTTGTGAAGTTATTTGGGAAACATCTCAGGACTTTGCTATCTGTCCCAAACTGTCATCATGCAGGTAATTCTATGACTGGCTCTAGTATTTTTCTAAACTACTGTAGTCTGTAGAAGGAGAGTGGACTCTGCACACTCACCAGCTCAGCAAGATGACAGAAGGAAGACAGCTACCTAGCAAGATAATATATAGGAGAAACTTGTACGAACATAATATACCACTGAGGCCAGTGATGCACAGCTGACACTTCACAAAATGAAGTACAGCAATATTAACACACTATGAAGACGAAACTAACCAAGAAGGAATGTACTAATTCACCTTAATTCACATGTAAGGGGAAGAGAAGTGTGAGCTACAAGGAACAAAGTGGGAAAAGGGATAAGCAAAAGAACAGCTATAATTTGTAAGGGCAGAAAGGCAGGCAAGGGCTGTTTTTTTAAAATAAACAATAAATTTTAAAAATTAAATTAAAAGGTCTGATTGCTAGTCATGGAAAGCCCAGGTACATTTTGAGCCAAAACCGCCCTGCTTCAGCTAAAGTACACTTGAGTACTAGAGCAGAGAAAGGTTATCAACCATTGCAAGGAAATTCAACATTCCCTCCACTGCACCAGACAAGAGAGGGTTGCAACATCAGCTCCAGGATACCCACACATTTAACAGCTGCCTGCCTTTATTAGAGGTCCAAATGTAAAGAATGCTTTTGACTTTGATCTGCGACAGAGCAGATTTAACAGAATATGACTTTAGCTTCTGCCAAGTTACTGCTCATGCAGCATATCAACACCAGAAATATAGAAAAAAAGGAGCTGGGAGCCATACAGCCATTATCAAACTGGAACAAGAGAATATTGCACAGTGACTTCTTTACAGGGAGAAAAATAATGCTTCTTGAAACAGTCCAATATTGTGTCATGTTAATATTATCTTGTGAGTTGCTGCTGGGTGGTTCAGAAGATGATCTCGTGCCCTCTTACACAACTGTCTGGTCAGAAGCTAACACAAGCTTTTCTAGCTGCGTGTTTTGCTGTGGATTCTAGTGAAAGTCATACTTTGACTTCTTAGATTGGAGAGGGTCTTTGCCTGTTTTTTTTTTAATGTTTGGGGACAAGCCCTGAAGTTCTTTTCTGAGTTAATTCATAGTGGTACAGGCATTTGACTTCCCCTATTGTGCATTCAGTTTTTCCATAACTATGTGTTAAAGCACCAAACTCTGACAAACATCCTTTTTGTAATTCAGCACAGGTCTCATTACTCTGTTTAGTTAAAAGTTTCATGTTTGGTGACATTTTCATTTTGTATGTCAATCACATCATTCTGTCAGTTTGTTTCACAAATCAGTTATAAAATATTTTAAGAAACATTAATCATCCTTGCAACCAGGAAAACATTAAACTGGGCTTTGGGAATAAGATTTAGCGTTGACACAGACACTTTAAAAGAATGAATAGCCTTTTTGGCATCATCACATCAATCTATTACACTGTCTGAAACATAATTAAATGTTAGAGAATTGTTGCATCTTCCAGTAACTTCAAGTCCTTAGGTGAACTGAACACTGGCTTTGTCAATTTAAAAACAGTTTTAAATTTTTTCCTACTTGATGAATAATTAATGCTGGTGTCCTCTCCATTAAAAAAGTGTCAAGTATTTATGCTTTTTTTACTACAATGTAGTAACTTATTGCAGGTGTTCAACTTGGAGCAGAAATTTTAGCTTGATTCCAGCATTCCTAAATCAGATCTCCATTATGCCTTCCTTCATTGTTTAACAATTAAATTTCAAGTTCAGGTGTTGAACAAGAACCTCAAATGAGAAGTGTAAACTTTTTGGCCAGTACAAAATCTCATCCCTAACTGCTCCTATAATCACTAGTCTTGGTCACAAATGTGTGTTCTATTCACTTGGAATATTCTTGGCTAGTGTATTCCTGGAACCAGACTAGTTTTAGCTGCACAAAAACATGAACACACATACTCAGAACAAAAACATTACATCTTGCCTGGCACTTAAAATTAATCTGTGTACATCTTGGGTAAGACCCAGTTTATGCATTCTGCATCATACTATTTCTAGACTTGTATCAAATCCTGTTTTTCTTCAGCTGTTGTAATGACATTTTTGCAGTGTAAAGAAGTGTTACCACGGGATTGCATTTTAAGAACCCGTAAAAAGAATTTCAGAGCACTGGAGTCCGTTGGTCGCGTTACACAATTCTCATGCAGAATGACACGCTGTAACATCCATACACAGACTCAATAGCATTAAACCCCATCTCCTACGTGCACTACTCAAGCCTTCATAACAGGAACACAAGTCATGTCCAGTTCTTATTTCCCAGATAAGCGTACTCTGAAGACCATGGCTTACAATTCACATTGCTGCACAAGCTTCTGAAGCTCTTCCTTTTGGCCTGTGTATGGGCAAGGTTCCCTGGCATATATGCAAGGTATGGCTGTATCCTGAGGGAATGCCCCACTGAACTCATCCCCCGAATCCCAGTTCTCCCACTGAAAGAATGCAGCCACCAAGAAACTAAGCTGACTAAGCAAGGGAAATGCCAGTACTAGTTTTACCTCTTACTGCTCTTGAGAAAGGATCTGCTGCTCTCCCTTAGCTAAGAGAGCGAAGTGAGAGTGATCCCACTGTAACGAACTTGGCCATTCTTCAGTATCTTTATGACTACCCACAAGTCACAATTCAGGCTTTGACTAATTCTGCAGGAGAAACAGGGTAGCAATAGGGGTAACAGCACTTAGTTTTTCCATCTCTTTGGGATGGCCTGTGAAAAGCCACTGGAATCTCAGGAACACTTGCACATTCCTAAAAGGAAACAACGCAGGGTTGTTACACAAGAGTAACAATTCATCATCTGCTTCAAAGTGATGAAGTCAGGTCCCATACAGAGGCACTACGACAGGTGTGTGCAAGTTTCAGAAAGGCATCCTGGTTTTCTGACACCTCTACTCACTATCCTAGTTATGATGGGCCCTGAAGCAGTGCTGTGCTAACCTGAAAGTCAAGGACAAGAGATCCTTCAAGTACAACTTGTCAGCCTTGTCAGCACCCTCTCCTTAATCCCAAAGAAGCAGTGACCAGCCTGCCTTCTCGGGTGCTACAGAGCCAGAGGTAGCCAAGAGGACACTCACCTGCAAGACCAGGGTGCTCTGCCTCTTGGATCACAGTGCTTACAAGGGCTGCGTTGCAACCCTTGCTGCATCCCAGGGCTGTTACATGAAAGCAGCACTAGTCAGCAGGGAGGAGGAAATGGCATCATGAAAGATGACAGATTTTAAGCTCCCATAATTCCCACTCACTTTGAGTGGCTTTTGATGTGCGGAAAATCTTACAGTAGGACAAAAAGCCTCCGGCAGATTTGCCCCAAGTGCCAGATGATTGCTGCAGAGTAAGTCCCTATGTGCAAGCCATTAACAGGCAGAATCTGGAAGCATCTGGTTCAAGGACACAGCTATTTCAGTCAGGTAACAGTGTCTTGTACTGTTTATCCAAATTGTTATAGAAGTTCCTTAAATCTTCAAGTAACTGTCCTAAAGCTTAAACTGTATCTACATACCTGTGGGTAAGCAGTTACAGTAATAGCACTCCTTACCAAGACACTGATCTTACCTCCTGTTTAACTATTGGTACACCATGCTTGAAGGCACACCAGCTGTGAATAATTCAGATGGTATTATTTGACCAGCTGCAGGATAATTCTCTACTATCCCAACACCGTTATTCAACTAAGATGTCTATACCTTCTATTCTGAAACCTGTTCATGGTCATCCTTCTCTACCTTCCCCTCCATTTCACAACCGCATGCAACAAGCCAAACACCGACAAACACTGTCATCTCAAGGATTTTAATAGCACTGGCCAATTGAGAATAATAAAAACAAGTAGAAACAAAGGAACAGTAAAGGCAAAAATATCAAGAGAACATTGGAAGTATTCATTCCTGCTAGTCAAATGAGGTAGGAAGCTGATTTATGGGGCTGAATATATTTTTAGTAATTTCTTCACAGCAGAGATTATTTTTTTGCAGATTTGTTAAGAAGACTGCTCTCAGATGGGAGTATATAAGGAAGGAAAAAGATAACTCTCAGGTAACATTGAAGCCAATATTTGTTTTCTACTTGGGCTGATACCAAATTAACATAATTATCCTTAAATTCCATGTTCAAATGAGCATTTTTTTTGAGAATGCTCCTCTGCTGAAGACAGGTTGTGTTGCTGTAAGTTAGGGAATACTTGCCCCAGGAATCTGATTAAACCAAAAATGTGTGGCTGTACATGGAATGTAGGCAAGACAACCAAAGAATGAAAACTGAAGATCTGCCAGTGGATCAGTTTGCAACTGCTGTCCACTGGCATAAATTACACAATTGATAGCTGCAGAACTATCTGGTCTCCCAGCAGATGCAGTTTAGACTGCATCAGTGCAAATGGATCCCAACCAGGGCTGGGGCATTATTGTTGAAGTCAATATTATCTTAGGGCTGGACCTAAACCCTACCAATTTACTTAGAAATGATCTTTTGACTTCAATGCCAGTTAGAGCACGCATTTAACTGGGCAAAGAATCACCCCAAAAGAAAAAACCGCTGAGACCAAAGTTCCAGTCTGTAGATCACAGTTTATATGGACTGATTACAGTCTATAACTGGACTAAAGTAAAAAGATATTCTATTTATTTGTTTTCATATTATTTGAAATATTTAAAGTGCTGTTTAGGAACATTTCTGGAAGCAGAAATCTGCAGTTTGAAGGTAACTTTTTCACTTAAAAGGTGATTCATTATTAAAATCAGGTTTGTACCATCTTCAGTAACCAAAAAAAATTGCTATAAAAATAGAGATTTGAAAATAGACTGAATTCACATGTACCAGGTACCATTTCTAGTGTAAAATTGGTTTAGTTTATGAAAAATATATTTCCTTAAAAAAAGCATAGGCTTACAGTATTATCACTAAGAAGATCCACAGAATTCCTTCAGTATCTATTAAACATTATACTCTAGGCTTTTTGACAGGTGGATCCTGCAGGCTGAATTTAGGAATTTCACATGAAGAAGCAAAAGGAATTCTTTTGGCTGACACCTTCTTCCCAATTGTTTCAATCTGAAAGAGAAAACACATTTAAGAAGTGATTAATAAGCTAACAATCATGTCAACCTATGAAGAATCTACTAAGAACACATATAAACATTAGACTAAAACAAGCCCCAAAGTACAGTGTGCCCAAGGACACTTTCTGTGACTTGCACTCTGGAGTTGCAAAGTTTATTTAAAAACCAAAACAACCGACCAGCCTTTTACAGGTGCCTCCTTTGCCTACTTAAAGATGCATCTTGACAATTTGAATATTCATCTGCCTTGCCTTCCATAGGACTACAAACACAAACACCATAAAATGTTTCTGGGTATTCATTAAATGGGGATTCAGCCTCCTTCTCCTGAAGATTTAAACTAAATTAGCACAGAAGCTTTTTCCCTCCACAATGCAGTAGGCTGTTTTTGAAGCAACACAACCCTGAAAGGCTAAAGGCAGCCAACACAGGTGAAAGCATGTAACAGAGCCAACACACATAAACCAGGTATGGCAAAATTCAAAGAGCAAGGCAAATTCTCCTAATTTCTAGGTCAGACTAATGTGAATTACTAAGGACAGAGCTTGTAGAAGACAAAAAACCAGCTAGGAAAGACAGTTCAGATACTCATTAAATAAGCAGAACTGTAGCTTTGCTCTTAAGCATCTCCCCGTCCATCAAATGCAAAGATCCAAAAGACAAAATGCTTCAACTATTCTATTTTAACAAAATTTTGATGGATATATTCTAGGCAGACATCTGAGTTAAAGCTGAAGAGCATTGTTTAAACTGTCAAGAGAGATGTATGTACCATATTTGCCCTTTAACAGCTTCAACTGCCTGGTTAAATGGATTTACACAAGCTGGTTCACAAACAGTGTACATACCTGTAGCTTAAACAGGGAAAAATATCAAGAGAGAAATCCTATAGCCATTATGAGAGTAAGCACAGTACTCAGGAGTACAAGGAATAAAAATGACTGAAACATGCATCAGATGTGGCTTGCAGATTTTGTTCTTATGGTATCTGGCTGAGATGCTTCTATCAGATTATTTGGGGATTTGGTGATTTTAGTATTAAGTCAAATTCTATCTATGCTGAAAGTGCTTCAAGCCCTTCAATCAAAGCTTACTCTGCTTTCCCTGCTTGAGACCTGAGCAGACTTTTTTCTCAAATCAGAAATTACTCTGCCTAGAATCATGGAACTTCCCATTCATATTTCCTGAATTAAGCTTTAACTGTGGAAACAGGTTTTAATTGAAATGGTAGGTGTATTTAAAGTTATTTAAACTCCAGTTTGAGAAAAAAATTTAAAACTACTCAAATTCATAGGTTTGGATTTGATACAATGGAATTGCTATTAGCATCAACTGCTAATAGCAATTCCATTGTATGCAACAGCTAATGCATACAGTTTTAACAAGGAAAGTTAAAAGACACAGGCCCTAAAAACATGAATTTTGGGATTGTCCATTTAAGACAAAATCCTTGTTATTATTTTATGCAGAAAATATAGGTCAATTGTTAAATGCCTTCACAATGATAATCTGGCTGAAAAATCTGGATAGTAAACCTGGATGACTAATTGCATTCTGGATGGTAAACTCACAAATTGGTTAAAAATTCATGGAATTTCATGGAAGAAACAAACATACAGTCTCTGATCTATAAAGTCTTCAAGCCACGGAAGACTTCAGAAGAGAAATTCCTAGGAGAAATATCAGATTAGATATTTTATACAGAACAGATTAGAATTTTATATAACATTTGCTATTAGCTTAGCAAAACACTTAGCTAAAAAGTTAAGCTTCTGGGTCCTCTCTCTGGTGTAAACAAACACCATTGTTTGGATCTTCTAGCTGATCTTAATCAAACACAAAGGTTTTTACATTTACTTCTGCAAAAAGTGTGCTTTGCCATCCTGTTACTGTCAATTTCAAAAGTGGAGGGTTTTTTTGTTGTTTTGTTTTGTGTTTGTTTGTTTTGTTTGTTTGTTGTGTGCATGTGTTTTTGTTTTGGCTTTTTTTGGTGATGTTAAAATAAGTCCAAGTAGGGGCTATGCCATAGGTTGTAACATACAAACTCAGCCCTTCTGCTGGCTGGTAGCAGCAAAGACTGCAGGTCTGGAAGAAACAGTGAAGGGACTGGTTTTGGAGTCAAATACCATTGCCTAGAATAAATTTAGGCATGGGATTTAGCAGTTTTTCACATTTGTCCATTATTTCCCTGCTGCAGAGAAGGGCAGAGCAGCATTCAGATGTTACATTTATGGTTGCACTCTATGACCTCAGATGTCTTTTCCAACCGGAATGATTCTAAAGGCAGGATTATACTGAGGAACGTTGATGGCATAACCTCAACTGTAAAAGCACATCAGCCAGTGAAAGTAGTAAGATAGCAGAGGGAGACAGTACTAATGAACACCTAAGAACAGACAGGCTTACATTCAAATCCTCACCTCTAGAGGGTTTTTTTCCCTTGCTACTCAGTCACTGAAGAGGGAAAGCAATAGGGCAGAGAGCAGAAGGAAAGAAACATAAGAAGCATCACCCAGATGATTACCTGGAAGCCAATGACTTGTAGCTCATTATGAAGATCATCTAGGACTCTCCTACCATCAAAGATAAATGCAGGCTTGAGCATTTTCTTATGAATACGTTCGTAATCCAACTCCTGTAGAGTAATTAAAGGAGACAGAATAAGTAAGTAGCACAACACTCCCTCTTTTTTCCTTTAGTTTAAATTAAAGATGACATTTACCTTAAACATATCCCATTCAGTACAAATTACTAGGGCATGAGCTCCATCACAGGCTTCATAGGGATCTTTACTGATAGTGACCAACCGAGACACTGTAACAGAAGGAACAGTTTTACTCTGCATGACTTTAGCATCCATCTGGCACATTTCTGGCAAATGAGTCTCCTTCCTTGCCCTACACAAACAAGTGGTTTCAAGTCACTCACCCAGAGATATTTTCTACCAAGAGACTTAGTATTTTGATTTTACTTATTTAAATGAAAGCAGACCATACCTGGCATCTGAGTAGTCAGAGCACTTAAATGTTTGAAGTCAAGCATTCAAATTTGATGTAAACAGTCAAGCCTATCTCTAGAATCTGAAGGTACTATGGAGTGCTCAAACACTTTACTCTCACAAGTGTCCTCGTCTGTACAACAGTAGCACATCACAGTTTCTATTTAACACTCAGTTCACACTAAAAGAGAGACACACGTGGCTCCTCACGGGCTGCCTAAACAGCTGCCTAGAGGAAAGCCTCCACGTTCCCTCGAATTCAAGGGCATGTCTAATAATGTACACCCTTCATTCTTCATCACAGCTCAGTTTGCTCCATTCTCTTCACTTCTAGAAGCCTCAACTATTCTCCCCATCCATCAGCTCCACTCCCCCGCTCCCCAGTAAGAAAACAGGAGTCCCAAATACCCCTTACCTCCGTAATCATAGGTGACTATTTTAAAGTTTTCTTGAATGTCAGGGAACAAAGTAATTTGGAAGTGATATGAGGGAAGGGAGAATGATCAAGAGTGCATTCCAGAATTACTTCTTTATTTCTATTTTAGATACATAAGAAAGAACTAAGATAGAACTTGGGGCACAAAGGAACTGTCAGAACTGCACATTCTTCTTTCTCTTCCTTTTAATTATTCAGAGATAAAATTCTAGGCATCTATTCAAATGAGTGTTTATTGAAAGAAAAATGTACCATAGCTGAGAATTAGCATTTATCTCAAAAAGCTGCAGGGAAAGGAAGAAGAATGAGAGCAACCCTCTGAGCGATAACAATTTTCCAGGAAGTGCAACCAACAGCACAATGATGTCATGCTGGAAATTAATTTATATTTAAACAGATCCATGTATATTGAGAATAGGGTGGGAAAAGGGGAATAAACTACATGAGAATTCTTACCTTGGTTATCTTCTGAGACACCCAGATGTGAGAGATCTAAGATGATTTGCTCCTTAGGTACTTTAGGGTCATAGATATGCAGCTTTGCTCCTTCATCCATTAAATACTTGCTGATGTAGATACTGGATGACTCTCTAAGGGAGAGAATCAATCAGTTAAAGAACCAGGTGGCATGTTCCAAGTAAAGTTTTCAAGTATCATGATATGTAATGGCGGAGTTTTTATATCATTTTTACATTAAATGTCTAAGTAGCAACCATGCCAGCAGAAACCTGTAATCTTGATGGACACCAAGAAGAGTAATATGAAAAGGTTTGAATCTCTTGATGAATCATCCAAGAAAGGTTAAGTCTGATGACTCCTAGTGACCAAAATTATAAAGGCCTAGAATTTATAAGTTTCTCCACAAACTGTAGTTGAAGAGTTTTATCAAGTGTGACCTTTACAGGAGAACAGAATTAACCACTCCAGGAAATCAAGCTGAAACTTTGATTTCACAAAGCAACTTAGAACCAGCTGCAAAAGTGTTTACATTCTTTGTTGAGGAGAATGAAAGGAGTCTGTCAAAATCTCTCTCTGCTGGTGCAAGTTAATAAGGACTATAATTATCTGCAACTTCTGCATGATTCAGGTCTGTCGTAGAGATCAAGAATCAGTTCTCACCCATTTAAGAAAGACAAACCAATTCAGTCGCAAGAAAAAAAGGGTCCCATAACCAGCTTAATAGCTTAATTCAGTTCAGTGGTGGGCATTAGCTTGGTGGCTGGTGACAGCTGTAAGGAATCCATACTGGTGAACTGAGCTTGCTTGCTTACCTTGTGTCCCCAGTATCCTTTTTGAAAGCAAACCCTAAAATAGCAATCTTCTTGTCAGCGACAGTATTAAACAAGCTGTCAATAATGCGGGAAGCAAATCTTCTTCTCTGATAATCGTTCATGTCTATTACCTGAAATTATACAAGCCATGATGGTACAGAAGGGGGCCATTTTAAATTATAAACAGACTCTATTAACAATCTAGCCAAACTACCCACACATAAATTTAACAGACTTGAAAGAGAAAGCTAAGAACTTTTACTCACTATCATAAACAACTGGAAGATAAATTTAGTTAATTTATCAAATTCTGAGATAAATCCTATTTAATGAGTGAATACTGATGCACATATACACATCTTAATATGCATTATCTAGTTTAAAGGCTAGGACTTTTTTCAGGTTGCTTTTTTAAAAAAAATAGAACTTACTGCTTTCCAAGTTTCTGTCTAGAACACAATTTCAGTGATAGGGTACTTCCTGTCACATGGACATCCCATTGCCAGACTTACACTGGCAATGTGCCACATTCACACTTTTTTACATGCCATGTGTAACAACTGTGAGAATATTTTTAAGCTATTTTAATCCACACTAACAGATGCCAATACACAAAACCTGTGTAATTCAACCACACTTAAATGCCTCACTTTTGTTATTTTGTTATTACACCCAAGTGTTCCAATTGTTCTTGGGATGGACAAGAGTGTCAGGGAAAAAAGGCTAACAAAAATGAAGACCAAAAAACAAAGCTGCTAAATAAGGCATGCAAATCATGTACTTGGTATTTTGAGGGCATCTGCTGGGCAGTCTTATACTTGACCATCACAGACAAATCAGGACAATAAACCAAAGGGGTTTTTTGACCAGACCACACATGTCAAAGCTTCTCAGTTAGGACTAGGAAGAAAAGTGAGGTGCTTTCACTCGTTAATAGAGAAATGCTTGCTAGTACAGACTGGGTATCATGGCTGCATTGGAGCCAGGCCTGAGAGCACCCATATCCTCCCAACCATTCCTAACATTAAACCAGGGAACAGGAGCAACCATGTTTATTTAAAAAAAATAGCAAGACCTGAGTTCTTTCAGAACTGTAAAAGATATCTGCTCCTTGGAGCTGAAACAAAGTTTGTGTAGACAACACTTAAAAGCTCAATGCCTGAAAGCTGAGTACTGAAGAAACACCACCCTCTGAAAAAATTGGTGAAGAACTTGTACCTGTTGCCAGTAGCGAGCTACCTCAGGTAAGTTCAGTGCCTCACAGAGGTACACTAAATTCAAGACATCCTTCTGAAAACAGCTACCTCCAAACCCTGAAAGAGAAAGCAGTTATTTTACAGGTGACTGTAAGGTACTGATCCAAGGCAATCTGCGGAGCCAAGCATTTTCTGGCAATCACAGACATAGTCAGCATTATAATTTTTCCCAGTTTTTCACTGCTAGCAAAAAAAAAAAATCTTAATCTCTTAAAATCCAACTCCTGGACCTACTTACTTTGTCAATTACAGAAGGCTTAATTATACTTCAGGTTCCACTAAAATTAGTGGAAGTTTTAACACAGAAACCTGAACTGAAAAGCAACTATGGGCTATTATTAAACACAGGTAGACAAGACCCTGGGCCTGTTCTCCCTCCACCTCAAGATTTAGACTAATATTTCTCAAAACAAGTGTGTTAGGATTAGGTTCCCTCCTCTTGCACCCCCAAATGGGTATCTAATCATTGCCAAGAACCACAGATCACCACAGCTGACCAAGGGAGAACTGAGACAGAGGAATCCTTGAACTCGGAACTTTGCTCAGTAGGCAAAGTCCCAGAAACAACACACACTGTAGAAGGAATTCTAACAACCTAGTAGCAATTTTTGGTAATGCATTTGCTATCTATTTTTCACTCTTACATGGACTCTAGGATAGGTTATATATAGTAAGGTTTTTTAAAGTCACACTTTCTAGCATGAAACCATACAAAGAGGCTTTAATCTTCTTTTGAAGTCTGAACACTTGATGCACTGATCACCACTTCATCACATTTTACTCTCTCAGAAATCTAATCCAGAAATGACTGCATACGGCATTTAGTGCCATGGCCTAATTGACTGGTCAAAGGTTGGACTCAATCCTGGAGGTCTTTTCCAACCTTATGATCCTATCAATTCATCCTACAAATTAGAAGCTATCATCACACATTCTGAGCTACAGGTATTCTCTCCCTCAAGCCACTGGCATCAGGTCCCAAACAAAACTGCAGCAGCTGCAATTGGGAAGACATCTTAGAGAGCAGTGTCATCAGTGATGCTTCAGAAAAATTAAGTCACAGCTTTTCTTTCCAGTGTCACAGGCAGAGTAAACCATGCACTCTGAACTCTCCAGTTTCAGGTCGCTGGGCCTGGAGCAACCTCAATTCTACATATTTTACGAGAAAAATGTATTTATACTAGTATTCTACAGCAATATCTTCACACATTAAGCATTTCTAATGCTGCAGAAAATTTTAAAGAATCAGATTACTTATTTCAAAACACTACTATTGCACTGTTAAAGAGAAGCCCAGTGGTGAAAAAGAAAGGAAAAATTTTTCATTTACCAACACTGGCTTTGAGAAATTTATTTCCAATTCTTTGGTCTGTTCCAATAGCTCTTGCTACTTCTTCGACATCTGCTCCTGTAGCTTCACACAGAGCACTGATTGAGTTAATGCTGCTGATTCTTTGGGCAAGGAAAGCATTAGCTGCCTGCAAATACAAAGCATAGTAAAGAACTTCATTTTTCCAGAAAACAAGATGTCCACAGACGAAAAGGAGTTGCTACTGAAAGGATTACTTTAGTATCTATGCAATTCCATTGACAGACAAAAGGGTAACAATGAGCTTAATATATACATGTCAGTTAATGGGATTTAAGCAAAACAAGATAAAGTCCAACTTGCAGAGTTTGAACCATTTTATGACAGTAATCATTTTCTGCAGCACTGGAGGCTTGCACTTAGTAATAACTAACAGCAATAAAAGTGAGAAAAGGACTTCACAGAAAGTCAGAACCATCTATTAACTAGGTCAGCTGAGAACTGGAAAAGATCAATATCCTTCAACATATGCATTGGGTCCTCCCAACCTCACCTGCCTTTGCTAGCTGCATCACTCAGTGTCAACAAAATTCTGCTTCTGAGCTTTGTCTCACACCCCTTGCTCATTGCAGACCACAGCAAGGAGCAACACTAACCAGTTTCGAAAGCTCTGATGACCAGGTATTGGTTGTGAGGATTTTTTCTTTGGGCACCCAGTGCTCATAAACAGCACAGAGAGCACGCACAGCTTTCTGTCCCTCTGGAGAGTCATCTCCACCGATAAGCACTCTGTCCGGGTTCTTCAGGTCCTTGATGGCTGTTCCTTCGGCAAGGAACTCTGGGTTAGACAGCACCTACACGCACAGGAAAAAAGAACAGCAAGTAAAGCCAAAAGCAACAGCCAGCCTTTAAATACACAACTCAAAGATTATGTTTACCTGCAAATCCAAGTTTGGCTTAGTATTAGCATCAAATATTCGACGAATGCTCTCTGCAGCACGTACTGGAACTGTGCTTTTTTCAGTGACAATTTTATAGCCATTTGAATTCTGGACAATTCTTCTAGCACAAGCTTCAATGTATTTCAGATCAGCTGCTCGGCCTTTTCCCATTCCATAGGTCTTTGTTGGTGTATTAACCTAATGGCAAATACGTGAAAGGGGAAGAAATGTTACAGGTCAGTACCTCTTGTGTTAAGAGGCAAGGTGAAATTGTTAAGACTGAGGGACATTTTCCTTCTCAGAGGAAGGAAAATGCTTCTACCCCAGAATTATTCTGGTTACCACATCAGATGAAGAGGTATTAGCTGCCTCAATTATCCATTTTGTTTTTTTACAGAAAGCTCACTGGTGTCTATTCAAACAGGATTTAAACAAGAGCAATTCATAGCAGCTCTGCAGGCTTTGGTGAACCAACCCTTATTCTGGAAATACCAGTAATTTCTCCATGATTATGGTCAGCCACTTTTTATTACCTGTCCCACATTAGGAGTGCAAAGATTCATGTAAGAATCTTGTGGCCAGTGAGGTAATTAGTTTAAACTCACTTTGCAATGAAATCTAAGTGTAGGGCTGATGAAAATTAGCATAATGATGTACAGAGAAAAGGCAACATGAAGGAAAATGCATCATTTAGATTAAGACAGAGGGTCCTTTTCATTACAAATGGAAAGAAGGAATGGCAACAATGTGTAAAGCACAACAGCTTGCTTTGAATCAGGGACAGGTGGCAATATATGGGCTGTATTAGTGGCTGTCATCCAGCCACATAGCATTCATTTTAGACTTAATCGATAAAGAAAAATACTTTCATTAAGGGAGCTCCATACTACAGTGCCCTAACAAAGAGGAGACCTCAAGAAAAAAAGAATTTTAACAAAAAACTTAACTGCGGCCTATCAAAGCAAATAGCAATCAGTTCTTTTGGATTCTGCATTAGTAAAAAACCTCTAGATTACAAAATCTTTGTTCATCTTTGGCTTAATCCTCTTTCTAGTGGTGTCAGTAGTTTTGGATATTAAAGCCACCCCTACTTCCATTAATACACTATTTTGAAAAGCTTCTAGAAATAGGTCATCTTTGTAAGCGAATAACCAGCATTTTGCATATCTGTCAAGGAATTTTATCATTATTATCAAGGTCCCACAGATCTCAGCAGTACACTGCAATGATAGAGCTGCACTACACTCTGCTCTGACTCCATACACCTAACCAAGTTAAACATTAACATGACCATTTTGACTTAGAACCTGTTCATTTGTAAAAAGTGATACTGGCTGTAAGAAAAACATAAAAAGCTTACTTAACACTTTTCCCACAGTACACAGAAAGACAAGGAGAAATCTGTGACACAATGACATGACATTGCTAACTGAATCTACATGACAAAACAAAGGCAACTTCCTAAAAGAAAACACAATTATTTGAAAAGAAAGAAAAAAATATGAACACAACCACCTTCTCCTAAACTTACAGAAATAAATACAAGATCAGCTTCTCTAATGGCATCATCAATACTGGTGGAAAAGAAGAGGTTTCTTCCTCGACAAGATTCTACTACTTCTTGTAACCCTGGCTGAAAAAAGGCAGAAAAAAACCCAGTTAAGATTAATGCAGTTAAAAGAACAGCAACCTCTATGTCCAAACAGAATATAATTTCAGATAAATAAAGATTTTCTTTTTTCCCCCCTGTTAGTGCAGCATGTTTTCAGTATGGCAGAAGTAAAGCCTCTGAAGATTTACACAGTAAAAAAAGTTAAGCTCTTTCTTATTCAAAAGACTCAAAATGCTGTCCTGAAACTTTCAGCTACACTGAATTACTTATTTGCACAGCCAGATTTTAGCTTTCAGTTATTCTCGTGCTCAGTTCTACTACCAAATGAAGCAATTAAAGAAATACCTGTAGAGTGATGTTAAGTAGATCTAAGAGGGAGACTTACAATATTCTCTAGGCTGAAAACAAAAGAGTTGGTCCCAATTCTCCTTTTCCCTCTTTCCATGATCCCCTCAATACCAGATCTAAAACTGCTTCAGCACAAAAAAACACCCCATGAAGTCTTCCACCAAGTAAGCAAGCCCAGATCCAGCAAGGGATAGGCAAGAGACACACAAAGGAAATCAAGACCACTCCTTTTAGCAACCACCCATGTTTGGGTCAGATTAAACTTATCATGGCACCACTCTTACAGTGTGGAAGAATCACAACAGCCATAATATGATTAAATTCTTCCAGAGGCACATACGGTGCTCTAACACTTTCCCTTCTCTTAACACTTCCACTCAGACAAGAGGCAGGAGGTCACATACAAACGAGCAACCCTCGGTACTAGAATGGTTTTAAAAAATCTTTAACCAAGATATAGTTGTCACAGATGAAGGAAGCTTTTAATTTTTGTTTGAATAGTCAGTCATGCACTTATACGTGGCAATCATATCTCCAACTCAAGACACCTATTATGACATTTAAGTAAATGCCAAAAAGGCAAAGGTTCACTGGATGGAGAGAAGAAAACAAAGCAGAAGCTTTCTTATGCAAGACATTTTTACTGCCTTATTTTATATCAAATACCACCCACTTAGAAGACAAACACAAAGGTCAGTACAGGCAAAATAACATGTCTTCCAACCCATCAAATATTTCAGCTATGGTCTTACAATGGGATGCAAAAAGAAAGGCAGCCCACCAGACCATTTCTGACACTGAAAAGAAACAATCCAACCCAAGAAACACAGAAACCTCACTGTGCAATGACTCAATTTTACAACTGTCTGAACTAACTCTTGGCAGTTTTTGTACATTCTTTGTAAGCAAAGGACACCATTCCAGGAAACAGATGTTACAAGTTTGGCGTTTTTTTTTTTTTAAAAAAAAAACATGCCAAGGCGAGCTCTACTTTAGCTCATTCAGTCTAAGTGTTAAGAGAAAGCAAAGTACTTGCTTTCAAAAACTTTATTCATGTCTCACCTGCTAATCTGAACATTATACACAGTTTCTTTTGAATTTATATGACTAAGGAGGTCCATTTATCTTGACTTAGTCACAGTATAGCTCTGATTTTAAGAGGGAAGAAGACTTCTTATAGCAAAAGAGCAGCTGTTAGTACCAGTCAGATGCTTTGTTTTTGAGAGATGAGTGAAGGTAAGTTTTCACTCCTATTAAAGAACTCAAATCTATAAAAACTGTATTTCATGAAAGAATGAAGGAAAGAAAGAAAGACCTATTTGTTTATGATGAAAAAGAGTGGAAAACAGCAAATGCTAGGAGAAGCAAAATAGAAAAACGTTTTATGTCTTTTCAAATTAAAGTAATTCTGTAATGAAGGAATGACAGTGTGGTACATTTATTTGGCCTAGATTTCCCAGACCAGATTGAAGATTTATGATACAACTGAATCAGAAACATGACTGTCCCCATCCTTCCACATAGTGAAAGTTGGGCAGCACACAGATTGGATTTTGGCAGTATTCGAAATGCAAATAAAGCTTACAGCTTTAGTATTACGCATTTATACTGTGCTACAACACAGCAGGTAATATCTGTAATTGAGTAAGAGGACTATGCCACGATCAAATCAGGTCCCAAAAGAAAGTCAGCATGATTTAGCACAATTCACTATATATAGAATTACATTTTCCTTATTAGGCCCTTCATATAATCATTAATACAGATCTGCACCAGCTGCATTAAGCTATTTTAAAAATCTGTTTTAATGAGCAGTAGCGACAAGCAGCTGTTCCAGAGTACCCTTTCTGAAGGACGTCATTCATGTGCTAAGCTTGACAAGCTTCAGAAATGGGCTATGGGGAAATGCCATGTAGTGGGTGGCAAGCAAAGGCAACGCTGGCTGGAAGAAGAGAAAATAGCGATGCTTACCTCGTAGATGGGGAGCGTGTCTGAATTCCAGGCATTGATTCTGGCCTCATTGACATCCACAACAGTAACTTTGATACTGGGGCACATTTGTGCAATAACACTACAGGTTGGCCCACCGACATAACCAGCACCAATGCAGCAAATCTTCTTAATTTCAAACATGACTGCTCTAGTAAGAGGAGGGGGAAATGGAAAATCAGGAGTTATAAATTAAAATACTGGTCAACAGTTCAAGGAAAACAAAGAGTATTAGTGATTTCAGATTTTATTATGCTGCGGCCCCCAGAACCGTTTTCTTATGGCTGATCTCTTGAAATGAACTGCTACTCCTCTCTCCTACAGGAGAAGGTTTTGGAACCTGCCCCTCTCCGAAGCGCCAGCATACACAGACCACCAAAGAAGCGTTTCTGTGGTCGCTCTGAGTCATGACAGCCCGAACACCACCCTCGGGCCGATGAACTGCCGATGCCACGGCAGTCCCGGGCAGGAGCAGCGCCCGCCGCCGCAGACGGCGCTCGGAGGGGACGGGCGCGGCCCCCGGGCCTCGCCCTGCCCCCGGAGCCCCTCGGCCGGGAAGGGCAGGCCGCAGCTCCCGCCTCCTCCCCGAAGCAGGGTGCGGGCCGAGCTGACCGCGCTCCCCCCGGGCCGGGCCGACCCCGCGGGCTCCATCCCCGGGAGCGCAGCGGGAAGGGAGCGGCTCCCCGGCCGCGGCCCGGCCCCGCGCTCAGCGGCGGGAAGGGGCCCCAGGACAGCAGCGGGGGGAGTCGCGGCCGGCACCGCAGCCGCAGCACGGACACTTACCGCGGACAGGCAGGCGCGGTCCGGCCCCGGCGCCGCGGATCGAGCGGGAACGCTGCGGCGGGGATGCTCGGGGAGGATGCGCGCCGAGATCAACGCGACGCTCTGCTGCGAAGGGAGCGGCAGCGACGGCGGCCGCTATTTAAAGGGCCGCGGCGAGCCCGGGGCGGCTGCTTCATGGCGAGGACGCCGAGCGGGGCCGTCCCGCCTCCTCCTTCCCCTGGGGGCGGAGAAGGGCGCCGGCCCGCCCGCCCGCGCTCCCCGCCCGCCGCGGTGCCGGCGAATGGCCGCGGGACACCTCGGGAAGGCCCGGCCCGGCCCCGCCAGGGCCCAGGGGCCGCAGGGCCCCCGGGCGCGGCTGGGGAATCCGGGCCTGCTCGGCGCTCGGCCGCCGAGCTGCTCCCGTCTTCTGCCTCAGGGTATTTTTGTAAGAGAACTTAATTGCGGTGGTTGAATAATTTTTTTGTCCTTCAGCTATGGTTACTGTGAAGTCAAGAAGGCGGTGTTCGTTCTCTCTCCTGTACCGTAGCACCGTCTTAACAAAGAGAAGCAAAAGCAAATGCGGATAGGTTACGCTAAAGTTCAGTGTTTAAAGTCCAGGCTGTAAACATTGCCCAGAGGAAGGAAATAAGACTAGCTTGCACTCTTGCCTTTGTAACCTGGGTACTGCCCGGGGACCTCTTGCCTAGTAGTGTTAAAGTTCTCAGATACTACTCCTGCTCTTTATGTTTACGTGGTATGGTATTAGTATACCACATCTGACTTTGGTTGCAGAAGGATTGTGAGAAATCTGCCATCTTTTCTCCTCCAGTTTATTTAAGTTCACTTACACTGCCTCTCCTAGAAACTGGGTGTGGGGTTTTGCTCCATCTGCATTATTGCAGTGATTTAGACTTTAAACAGATTACAATTTCTATGTTAAATGTTGCCAGACTAGGTAGATAATAAATTCATGTTCTTATCAAAGCAACTAAAGAATTGCCTTGTTCTTCTGTGGCATTCTCATCCACAGCTCTTAAAATATGTTTTTAAAAATTGAATAATTATTTCTGGTTTATATTTTATCCTGTTACTACTTTGAAGGAGCTGGTCTTTCCCTAGAAGAATCTCTGCCTGTTTGAGTGAATACATGCTATAATCACAGGTCCTTTAGAAATGCCTGTAAAATATGTGTGTTTCTCGTGAAAGAGCCTACTGAGGTTTGCAGTCAGTGCAGGATCCTGGCAGATTCAGTGTGGTTAGCCAAAGAACTGCCTGGCGAAGGCACAGGGTTCACTGTGTTTATTCTGAAGTAAAAACAAGTCATACCTTTTCTCATTGGTTACTGGCACGGCTGTCTCAGTTTTAAACACCTCTGTCTGTTTTGTTGTTGTTGTTGTTGTTTTCTTTTTTTTTCCTTCCAGGGAAACCTAAGCAAAGCAAATAGAAGCTCAGCGAGTGACTCAGAAGTCAGTCTCACCTATACCATCCTCTTCAAAGCCCCATCTATCTCCTCAGGTCTCAGGCTAGCCATGAATGCGTACATTTGTACTGCAAGAATGTTATCTGGTCCCTCCGTACCAGGCAGAACCAAAACCACTTCAGGTCCTTTAAGTGGTCCCCTGAGGGCGTTGGTAAGTGTGCTTAGTGGGTGCCTGGCACACAAGGAGTGGATTTTCTAGAAACAGGAAGGGTACAGTGGTTCTGTGCAAGGCCTGGTGTGTGTGACAAGGACTTCCCTCTGCCTGCTGGTGTATGTGTGGGTAATTAGTAGTTCATTAGAATCACCTAATACCTCCCAGTTACTGAATTTGCTAAGAAGGGGGACAAGAGCTTCAGTGCTTTCCTCAGCTGGTGGGGTTCAGGCATACCTCAGGAGAGGGCTTTGTCCTGAGGATTATAAAGAAATGTGGCTCGAACTCTCCACCTGCATCTATGCTACTTGCCAAGGAGGTTCAAAGGGGATATTTTTTGTATCTGGTAATCATGGCCCTTTCCTGGGAGGAGAAAGGTCTGGGTTGTAGTCTATCATTTGAGAGCTGTTCCAAACATCTGAAACAGCCCTTGGAACAGGCAGTGGACCCCAGTCCCTCTTCTTGTAGCAAAGGACCTTCACTGACAATAGACAGTCACACCCCTGCCTGGGATGTTGGTTTTGCATTCTTTCTTGCAAACAACACAACCTGAAAGGCTGGACTGCATGATCCTTAGGCCTTTTCCAGCCTAAGTGATTCAGTGAAAGGGTGACGACGAGGGCTGCTTTTGTTTCCCTATAGTCTACACTCTGGTGGTGAGGGCACAGTGGGCAGATTAAAAAATGCAGGGCTCAAAGGCATTGCAATGAAAATGGTGAGAAGTTTGGGTCTCCCCTCTTCTTACAGAAAAAAATCTGAATTATTGGATGGGATCTTCTTGGTTTTTTCTATTCAGGCAGATCCACCATTTACCAGGACATTGAATTTTTTGCAACAGCATGCAGAGGCAAGAAAGCTTATGTAAGGCTGTTGCAAGGCAGATGAGACTGGTCCGCTGTTGGCCATTTTTTAAAATAAAAGTTGTGAATTCTGCTCTGTTTTTTGAAGGCTCAGTGTAGGCTGTGAATACTTTTGCAGTGCAGGAGGAATGGGATTTCGGGTGTGTGTTTTTCTTTAGCATTGGCAATTGATTAGATGAGGTGAATCAATCCTTCTTCCAGCATATTGGGTTTGAGGCCACACCTCTGCCTTTCCAGAAACCACCAAATGAAGAGTGATCTGAATGCCAATGGTGGGTGAAGGGGCCACTTTTCACCTTGCATGTACAAGCTGTTCCATTATGCAAGGGAGAAATCATGATTTATGAAAGATTTGGGGGATGAGGAGAAGGAGAGGGAAGACAAAGAGCAAGTGAGTGCGTGATTGCATAATCTCCTGGCTGGCATCCTGATTTTGGAGGTGGGAGGAAAAGCCAGCAAAGAACTCTGGATATTAAAGAAGTTTGGAATCCTGTCTGGTTACTGTTTAATGGCAGACTGATGGCCAACCAGATTTAGCTGATCATTAACTAAAAGCAGCTGAGTTTGTGTAATCAGTTTCTGACACTAACATCTGACACAGATTCAACGACCGCCATTGTCTGTCAAGCCTTTCTTGAACTTTTGAGAAAGCATGACTGGTAGGCAACCCTGCCTGTAACTGGGAAATCTGAGGTACTCAGCAACAGTCCCAGGCACAAAAATGCCCAGACCAGTTGGATCAGTACTTGAATCCATGCTTTGTATTTTTTACATTAAGAGGAAGGAAGGAGATGCAGCTAAAGAGATTATTCAGGACACGTGGGACTGGGCATGTGTGTTAAAAAGGCTCCAACAGCTTCATAAAGCAGCCATGTGCCATTTCTGAACACAGGCAGATGAGAACCTGAGCTCTACGTGTGCTCAGAGCCAACATTGTCGTGCTACAAGACGTTTTCTGCCTGGCATGTCCTTACTTAAACCCTCTACTCATCTCCACCTCTCTGGTTCACCAGAACTTTGACATTGCTAAACAGCCTGACAGTTTGCCCAAACATCTTATGATTAATCTAATGCAGTATTTTCTTTGCTGGTGACAACCAGCCTCTCAAACTGCACTTATTGGTAAAATTTGTTGTAAAATGCAGTGAATTTCTGGTCAGGTTCAATATGCCTGTTTGCATAGGGCATGGAACATCTGGACAATAACGTCATCAGGTCTCATGTACAATATTGCCATGTAAATAAAGCCCCAAAGCCATGCAGGATTTAAACTTGAAAGTTGGAGGAAGGGCACTCCAAGAACTCTGATGAAAATATCCTGTCAAACCCCATTCTTTAAGTTACTGCACAACATTTTGTTTCCCAGTACATGACCTTCCTCTAATTATATTATTTAAAGCTCTCAGTATACACAGAATTTATTCACACTTCCTTCCAGGTGCAATTACATTTGGTGGCCTATCTGTTGTTTTCTAAGTGCCTCTTTTTTTTTTTTTTTTTTTTTCATTCTCTTCTGATGTCTTTCTGAAAACCATATACTTCATACCAGACATCAAAGCTGCTTCTCCAGAAGCAGTGCAGTGGGCTTTGCTTTTTTGAACATGGGGTACACTGCAGCTCCCACCAGGAGAGCCATTTCAGGCTAACAGCCATCTCAGCAAAACAGTGAGGAAATATTTAATGCTAAAACTAATGCAGTGAGATTAAGAGCAGCCAGATAAGGCTCTGCTTTTCATCACTGTCCCATTGGAGAGAAATTGTTTTGTAGCACCCCCACTTTAAAGGGTTTTACTCAGCTGAGCTGTCCCATTGCAATAACAGTTGTTTGCATAAAATAAGGTGAAGATTTGATCCAGCCTCACAGTGCTAAAAGCTAATTTGGCTTAATCTCTTCCCTTTACATACTGAAGCCCAACACAAGCATGCAGCAGGAGGGGGTGTCAGAGACAAGATGCATTTGTGATTCAAATTACAAGCTAATATTTGATGAAGGGGGGATGATTATTTGGATTTTCTATTTCAAACAAGACTGCATGAAATCACTAAGGGAATTGAAAAAACCAAATTTTTATTCATCATCACAAGAAAGCAGATTTTGATGCATTACATGCAGTATTCTATGTAGTGCCAGTCCTGTGAAGGCTTCTTTGGGCTGTTTTCTTGCTAATCATATTTATCTTACCATTTATCATTTCAAATTCTGCCCTAAACTGAACACCTTTTTCAAGGTTTGCTTTTTATATCAAACCAAAGGCTGTGACCTTCTGAATGCTGTACAGTGGCAGGGTTTTTCATTGGTCTGCTAAAGGAAACATACTTTCTCATCTCTAGGATCTTCTTCTACATTTTAAGGATAGCTTTTGCAGCAGAAGAAATTAATTTTAAACTGGATTTAAGTCTGAAAACTACATAGTCACAAAAATTATTCCTCTGTTTCATCATTTATAGCTTGGAAGGATGTAAGAACAAAACATATAAGTGCAAAGAACTTTTTTCTTAAACCTTGCTACGTGTGATCTTTGATTACAAATTACTGCTTTATTTTCAGTAAGTATTTTACGGTAACACTTTCCATAAAAGCAAGAAGAGTGAAACCTTTAAAAAGATGTATATATATGGTGAATTAGTATGTATTGCCAAATATTGAAGTGCATTTGTTTCAGGCACCCCCTCTGGCCAGTGCTCTGACCTGCAGATGTTACAAAGGTAATGTGGAAGCCAGATTCTTCTAGGTATTATATTTAACTACAAAGTGTCTGCTATGGGAGTTGGCAATTTTGATACAAGTGTTCAGTTACTTTTCTTATATGAAAAGACAAATCTTCAGTTGATGTTTCCTGGAGATGGTAAGAGTTACGTTGTTTTACAAGTGAGGATGTGGTTCAGCATGGAATAGTCTGCCTCTTCCCCCACCCCAAGGTCCAGATCTTTGCAATGAATGGCACTGTAGGCTGTTGGCCGGTACTGAACAAATAAAGAGAAGGAAGAAAGGATGCAAGTGGTCCATTTTTGCAAGGAATCCACTTAATGGACTATTTTGCTGCAATGATTTGGTGTATTTTTCCCAAACATCCTAGATAGGGTAAATTCTTTTAGGCTTTAGGGCAGAGTAATTTCAAATTCCTGGTGATCTTGAACAGCTAGTCCTTGTACAGATTCGTTCAACAATGTGAATTTAGATTTGTGTCAATTTCCTTTCTGCATCACTTTTCTCAATAGGCTTTTGTATCCTTGGCAAACATTTTAAAAAGCATACTTAGAAGTTTAGCTTTAGTTTAGGGGTTATTTATAATCTCATGTTTGAGTAAAAGGGTAAATTTTGATGAGCAGACATTAATGATATCTGATTAAGATCCTGTACTTTCTAGATTAACTAAAATACCTAAAATATTTGTTATTTCTTGTTGTTAATACATTGTTCTGGTTTTGTTTCTGATTCTCTGGTATTTAATACCACCATCTCAGGATAGCTGTGTATTATTTTAAACCCTAATGCTCCCCTGGTTCTCCTTTTCTTCCTCAGATTAACACAGGAATCCCTAATGAGGGATCTGAGTTGCTGTTGAGGCAGTGCTCAGAATTTTGTGCTCTGCTTCCAGAGAAGAGTGCTGCACTTCATGGTAACAGTGAGGAAGCAGCAGGTCTCTCCTACTCCTACGCACTGTCTTAGAGCCATTACACCATCTTCCTGCCTCAGAGCAGCTCTGGGTCCAACACTGCCAAGATCTAGAGCTAGAAAATAGATTGCAAATCCCAAAGTAGTAGGATTTGATCTAAAACATAGTAACACAATCAGCATATTTGTCAGAACTTTTCTTACTGTGTTATTTCTAACTTTCTATGTTGCATAACTGCTTCAAAGAGCAAAAGGCAGAGGCATCCATGTTGGTCATCGAAGTATCTTAAACCACGGAAACTGCTTTTTATTAGTTCGTTCTTGCTTGAGATACATACAGTAGACAAGTGTCCATTAGAAAAGTTAGAATTTACGTTTCAAAAGTTATACAGGTGACACACAATTTTTACAGATTCTTATTTTTTAGATGATTTCAAATTACCTTAGAAATTGATAGGTTGGTGCAGTCCTGTATCTTATATAAAAACTAAAAGACAAAGACAAGAGTTTACTAATGATTGCTATTTATTAAGTCAATAAAAAGTGCATAGTACAAGCCCTTTATCCCAATCCAAGTACTCAGTAAGAGATTACTAGGAAACTGCAAATGGCACAGATGATTTTTTGTTTGGCATAATTCAGATACTTTAAGCCACCGATTTACATTAAGTACATGACATAATCCCTCTTCCTTTTCAATCATGGATATTACAAGGCTAAGTGATCTGCAGACAGTGCATTAAAACATATGATTTCTCAATTCAGAGTATAGTAATTGTGTTAAGCAGACTCTAAAAATACTATTGTTTTAACAAAGTTAAGGTATAATTGTAAATTTCCCTCCATACTTCCCAAGTTGCTACAACTTGCATCTCTTACTAACCAAGCTTAAAACCATCATTACAGAACTGATCATATCCTGGAGCTTTGCATACCACTAATCTCTTCCACACTTCCCAAAGTTTACCATAAACATCTGTAACCATGATACGATTATTTATGTAATTCACAAATTACATCACTAAAGGCCAGATTTCTGCCACCCTTACTAAAGCTGCTACTAGTACATTATCTCAGAGTAGTTCCACAAACTTCAGTGCAACTACTTGATGAGTAAGGCACTATTTAACACAAATAAGAGTGGCAAAATACAGTCCTATGGTTAGTTACTTATATTTTAATTAAGAGTGCTGATCTGAAGTTTATATCTTGGAGAGAGAGTATCTGAATTAAAAAGGCATACATTTTGATGTGGGATAGTGGCCTGGCTCTTTAGTAAAACATTTTACAATAAAATATTTCCAATGTTTTTTTTTCTTTTACATAGAAAATTTAAAATAGCAATTTACATGAGGAAAGCATACATGTATAAAATCACTGGGACAATTAGAGGAATTTCAAGCAATACATTTCATTTAAAGGTAAACCACAACATTCCTCTGAACAAAAAGTTCATTTGCCAAGACTCTTAGAGCTGGGTGCACGTGGTAAGTTTTATAAATACATAAACAGACATTTAAGTGAGACTGATCCTCACAAGTAATGAGCATCTCCTGTAAATCTCACCAACTCCCAACAGGATGAGGAGTAGTGCCCTGTCTGAACAGAAGCCTGTTTCAGGCTTTTTAATCAATTGGAAGCTTGTTTTATGCCTCCAAGAGTGAAGAATTCTGGCCAAAAATCCTTGGAGAAAAAAAAGTCAGTATGGGAGGTTATATATGTTTCCTTGTGGGTTCAACAAAATGATGCTGTAATACTTCTTCTGAACAGTGTCCCAAACATAAATGTACATGGAAGGCAAAAAGTAAGCATGACCGAGTGCTTGTCCCAGTGACATCTCTACACAGTGTTTGTGGCCTGTACATCATTAGACATAATGGGACAGATCTCTCAGCTTCTCCCCTGCAGTTTCATTGCATGGCACTGCACTAATGTCACTGAGACTCCTGGCCCAATCTTCTTTTTTTTCTTTTTTAAACATGCTCCTATGCTTGGGAACACACTATTCCATAGAAATGCAAAGGTCAATTACATCAAATTACAGAAGCCCTTCTTCAGGTCTACCACTGTACCTTTACAAGACGGCTTAGCTGACTCACCATTTATCCAGAAGAGCAAAACCCTGCCTCTGTCAACCCTGGGATCTGATGTGAGATTTCTGTTAGAGCCCTGTTGGGGGTTAGGTTTCTTTCCTTTTGTTCCTTTTTACTTAGGGAATTTTTCCCGTAAGTTGTTAGGAAACACTAACAACTGGGTGCTTAAAAAAACCCAAAAGTGGCCAAGTTTAGAGGAGGAGGGCATCTGGTTGCACTTCTCTTAACTGGGAGTTTGTCTCTGAAGGGCAGAGATACCGGAGAATTGGGCAGGTAAAGAACTGGAGCTCTCTGTCTGTCTCTCTCTCTCTCTCTCTGTGTGTCTCTCTCAGATTTGGAGGACAGTCAGAGCTGCTGCTTGGGGCAGGGAACTCGTGGCTGCTGCCAGAGCCCAGCCCAGAGCTGCTTCTTCTGTATGGGGTGAACCTCTGCTTGTGAGAGCAGCCACTGACCTGGGACCTTATTAACACCCGCCTCACTAAAAGAGGGACTTCTCACCATCTGCTCGGGTGCCCGGGATCCTGAGCTCGCCCCTCCCTGCCCTGCTCAGAGCCGAGCTGCCGCTGTCCCGCCCCAGCCGCTTCTTCTGCACTGCTCCGAGTTTTGGCTGCGCTGTAGCCCTGCACCCCCTGCCCGCTCAGAGCTCCTGCTGGCCCGGCTGGTGCTCCTCAGATCCTGCAGGGATCGGCCTCCCCAGGGGGTTTGTGAAGCAAAGCCTCTCCCCCGTCCCTCCCCGTGTGGGCCGAGCCGCCGCCGCCGTGCGCACCCCGAGCCCGCGCCACAGCGCCCCCTGCGGCCGCGGGGGAATCAGCGCGGCCGCCCGGCCCGCCGGGAGCCAGCAGCGCCCCCGGCGGCCCTCAGCGGAACTGCACCGACGGGGAGAGCGCCCGCGGCCGAGAATTGGGCACCGGGTTCCTGGTGCTGTTTGTTGTTAATGCCAGAGCTGGTGTTGGTTGTTGGCTTTATTCTACATACTAGTAAAGAACTGTTATTCTCATCTCTTTGCCTGAGAGCTCCATGATTTCAAAATTATAATAGTAATTTCAGAGGGAAGTGGTTTACATTTTCGATTCCAAGGGAGGCTCCTGCCTTTCTTAGCAGACACTTGTCTTACAAACCAAGGACAAGCCTGTTAATACAAACCTTTTTGAACTTTAATAGTTAGTTCCTTCAGCTCCGTAACTAAAGTCCTCATGAAATAAAGGTTTGTAGAGTAAGGCTTAGAATTCCCCTATGTCTGTTCCACTGACATTTAAGGAAAGAAGTTTTATGTTGGTAACATAAAAATGTTCTTTACATTATTCTGATCGATTTTTCAATTTGAACAAGAAAAATATACAGTGTTGCTTTTCTGTACATCTTTAAAATGTTCTTAAATTAATGTACATTAAAAAAGTAATTCCCATTTGCCATAATGGGAGATGTGCACAAGTGTGTGCACAGCCACACATACACACACTTAAAACATACCACACATACACACAAATACTAGAGGGAAGAGACATGCCATATGTAGTCACCTGCAAGTTTGTTACTTTACAATTACAACTAGTAGATAAGGATGAAATGTTAAGAATTGCTGATAACATACAGGTGAAAAATCTTGAATAATCTAGTACATGTTGTATACCAAAAGTTACTGTAGTAACTTCTTGGTATGATTTCATCCTGTCCAATATACATTATATCATGGCTAAAAACTTGTTAAGGTACCAATTATGAAAACACTATGCCAGGACAGAAAATTCTACCAAGTTCTTCTTACTAAATTTCTCCTTTGACAAAGTCTAAAAGTAAGCATACCTGGGTTTAGAGTATTTTTTTTGACAACATATTCAACAAGACATACAATTTATTCATGAAAATGGCTACATTAACTTTTTTGGTGGTATAATCTTTTTGTAAAGTTCTCAATATATAGATCAAAGCTTTGACAGTGGCAATCGTCACATTCACTTACGTGTGCACGCACACACACAAGAGTATAATTCTAGTGGACAAGCCATGCTTTTGCCAGCAACCCTGAAAACTGTGTTAGTGGTCCAAAGACCAGAATAAAAGCTGCTCTGAAACCAGGGCAAATATAAGACAATTTCTATTTTTCAGCACATAACTAATTCCAACCATAATATAACTCTCAAAAGCATACTGGAGAAGAAATATGAATTAATCTGAAGAAAGGTCAGTAACCTTCCATTCTTCTAGATGGACTGGGATTTTTTTTTTTTTTCTTTCAATGCATATCAGAAATCACAGCAAAGAAATTAGGATCACTGTAGAAAGAGACTGAGTGGAATGTCCACAGTAACAGTAACAACCAAAAAAACCCTGCAATGCCTTACCATTATTCAAATTACAATCTTATAGGAATCGTAATAACATACAAAGCAAAAATTAACTTAAAATTGAAGTTGCTAAAAGCAGTTCATGAAGATTACTGCTGAATGATAACTCTGCTCTATATAAATGAGAAAAGGAAACCGTATTGAGTGGGGTTTAGGAGTAATCTGGTCACTTCGTTCATTTGGTCGTGCAAGGTTTTAGCTGCTGAACTTTTCCAATCCAATACTGAATGCTCTAGTCCACTGGTGGGGCTGGTGGTTCTTGTCCCTTGGTAGAAGAAAGGAAGGAAAAAAGAGAAAAAAAAAAAAAAAAAAAAAAAAAGCACGTACAGGATTAGAAACAGTGCTTCACATAGGAGGATTTAGAAATAGAAGAACTCAGAAGTGTTACACTGTTTTCTTTCATGGTTTTTCAATATATCTTAAAATAATTAGAGTAAATGAGCATCAAAAAACTGTATCTTTTCCTGTATTTATTGAGATTTTTTCCATGATCCCACATCTAGGACAAAGATCACCCTTCTCAAAGTATCATGCTGTAATTTTGTTTACTGACTTCTCTTAAAGCTGTGCTTGCCCCCTTTCACCTAAGAAGGCAGGAGGCAGTTTCAACTACAGACAGTGTCCAGAGGGCACGGCACCTGCTCCATCCCACAGCAGTCCTCACACTTAGCCTTCATGATTTCTTTCACTTTGATTTAACTCATTTTAATTTTTAATGGAGCTCCAAGAAAATACAGGGGAAAAAAATGGGAAAAAAATTACTTTGAGACAGTGTGTATTAAACCAAAATAGATTTAAGCTATTATAAAATCTCCCTGCAGGGCACTTGAAGATGCACTTACATTGTGTTGGCTGGCTGCCTTTCCGGCTGTGTTTGATCCTCTTAGATTACTAGGTCTCAGTAAGAACAGGACAAGTGCAATCACCACCCAGGCCATCATTATCATGGCAAAGCTGATGCCATTGTCACCAGAGGAGTTTGGTCCTGGCACTACAGACAAAGAAAACTCAAGTTATAACAGAGTAACAGCAGAGTTCTTTTCCCCAAGTGAAAACAAAAATGCAATCTCAGAAAAAAAATCCCTGAAATATTTTTCAATGGAGTGTTCTGATTAGTCTCTCATTTTGGCTTTGAGACAGTAATACTGGGTTTTTATCACATTTCTTATCCACTTGAAAAGAGAATTATCATATTTCAATGGCATTATCAGAATTATCATGAGTATTTTGTAGTTCATATTAACTCCTAGTGAACTGGAGATGATAAAAACACTTCACATTTAAGAAATCTAACTTGATTTTTAAAAATCTAACTTGATGCAAAAATATATTTATGTAGAAAAATCCCCCATATGTATTTTGGTCTTTGTTTTTTTGCCTCAAACAAATAAAACAATTAAGACTAAACTGATGAAAGCTTAGGCTCCATTGTTAGGCCCCACACAGAGAACATGCATGAAGAGAGCAAATAAATGGTAATTTCTTGACTCTACTCTTAAGTTATTTCTTGAGGGTTTGTTTCAGTGTCAATATGCCAGATCTCCATGACTGATCATCCAGGTCATGTGGTATTTCTGCTAGCAATGTATCTGACAGGAGGTGAAAAATGCTGCTGAGACACATTCCAAAGGAAGACGGTACAAAAATTTTACACCAAATTTCTGTACAGAATACCTGAAACAACATCACGTGAAAATAAATTTAAGAAAATACCTTCCAGGCTGGAAACAGCTGGTTTATACGTTTGGATCAAGAAACTCTTGCAAATACCTGCACATTTTAAAACAACTCTTCTCCTCTGAAACATAACTTCAAGTAATCAAACAGTAACTAATCTTTTCAGCTGAAGTGTAAACCCATATATAGCTAATTACCTGTAATTACATGAATCCATTTATCATAGTATCTAAAGGCCTAACATCTTCATTAACGATCTAGATGATGAACTGATACAGAGCAATTAGTTCAAAGGTGTAATAAATAACCCTCAGAAAGAGAAGAGATATTCTATTTTATCACTCAAGATGAAAATTTTAACATCCAGAAAACTCCACAGAGATACTCATATCTGTCATATTTTCAAGTTGTCTTATGTGGATCACCTGATTTTGGAGTCAAGTCTGGATTCAGTATTGGTTGGATTGTTCTTGTTTAACATTTACTTGATAACTTACACCCTGCTGGAATCACTTCCTTGAAGGTTAATGCTGATACCACAGAACCACCCTCATCACCGTCATCCGGGGTAGCATTGCTAACAGAGGCTCTTCCATGGAAAGGGTTTGTTCATAACACAGCAGAGGGGCCCAGCAGGGAAGCTGACAGCAATGCCATTCTCCACACAGCTGCTCTGAGAATAAGGCTTCATGAGCTGGGGCTTTTGGACTGATATCCTTTACGGACACCACATGCACTCAGAAATGTCCAAGACGAAAAAAACCCGTGCATTATAGAAGTTCATGCTTCTCACAGCACAAACACCACCATTAACATGCATGAGCAAATGAAACTGCTTTTGACTTTTAAATGTCCAAAACATAGACATTTCAAAACTCGAGAAGTTGCTGATGTAGAGGACTTTTATGATTAGACTTACATGAGAATTACATTCTCATAAAAATGAGAATTCTTTTGAAAATTTGAGTAAATAAAGGGTTTTGTATATGAGGAGATGGCATAGTGCACAGAAAATAAATAAGAATGCTACAGCCTTTAATTCACTAAACTCTTACACATTTGATTTTGAAAGCATTTGGGATTGTGAAAGAAAGAGTTTAGACCTTCAGTTTTGTTGACTAAAATATTATTATCAGCAACATATATCAATATTTTAAATCTTGGAAAATCTTTATACATACAGTCCAGGAGACTAGCATATAATTTTTCATGAAAAGAACAACTGCTTTATTTTTGGAGCGTCCAGACAACATTAATAACCTGAGACTACCTTCAGCAACAAGTAAGAAGGCCTTAGGTACCTGCTTTGGCAAATATTTCTGGTAGAAGACTGAAAATTGAGATGACTTGTTAGTCATACACTGCAGAGAAACAGACTAGTCTGACTGCCTTCTGGAATTTTTGCTGAACATTAGTGTACTTAGGGTCTGTTGTGACTAAGCAAAAGTTGGGGTAAGCAAATGATGCCAGATCAGATCATGCTACAGGTCAGGGAAGGGAGCAGAAGGGACCACAGAAGGAAACAACAGGCGTTCATTGCAAGACAGTTCTCTCCAGCCAGCATTGTAACACAGTTCAGATGGAACCAAACGTGATGACACATGTTCTGAACTGACTGGCCCTTTACTACCTACTCAAAGTGTGCCAGACACTCAGACAGACACAACGATGTTTACACTTTCCAAGAACCGCTAAACCCACATCTCTCACAAATGATCGTGTGCTTTAATAAGGATGAGAGATATTTCAGGATCTGTTACTTTAATCTCTTACGGGGAAGAGGATAAGCAAAATTTCACATAGCTGGGGCTGAATCCAACTTTTCAAAGCTTTGCATCACAAATCAAGCAAATGGAAGGAAGTTATTTCAGCTACTGGGAAGCGGTTATATGTAGTAGACAACAATCTTGCTACAAAGACCTCCATCTCTGAGATCACAAAATAATCAGATAAAACCAGCTTATGGATAAAGAACAGTTGAGCGAAGGTGAAACCAAGCAGGATGGAATTCATGATGATGGGCAGAAGAAAAAAAAAATCTTGCTTCTAAGATTTCACAGTCACTGTGCCTTTATCTGTAACAGGTATTTTTTTGCAAATAATTTAGAAGTGATGTTTTGACTCTTTGAAGGATAAAGGTTATCCTCTAAGAGCACCTGTGAATGGTATTTTTTAATATTCTCAGATGGATAGAAGATTGTCCTGGTCTGAGATGAATGTTCCTGCCACCACCCATTTTGATGGATGGATATGGTTATTAATCTCCAGTGCTCCAGAGACAGCAACTAGCACAGAATTTAACAGCACATATTCCCATATCACTCAGAGACATGACACACAGTCTCCAGCCTACCTTTCCATGCAACACTGAATCCAGCCCAAGCTCTTTATTTTCAGAGTATCTGGTCCCCTGGGTTTGGCACACATATATATCCACACACTTCTGAATGATGCTTGTGAGCAGTTCTGGCCCTGGTTACCTGAATTTTTTTTTTTTTTTTCAGCATGGCTGAATTATCTCTCTGCAGGAGAAAGTTTTATGAGGAGCTGTGTTGCACTGCGCCCCCACAACAGAGTGAATGTTCCCATATTAGGAAGTTTTACCCCAGGACTTTTAAGGGAGAAGAACCAGAAAACTCTGTGCTTCTCTCATCATAATTGGCCCAGTGCCAGCACAAAGGCACCTGTTGGTTCTTTGAAATGTACCTCAAAACCTGTAGCTGTTTCTCCTGGGCAGTTGCCAAAAGACCCTCCTAAATCATTATGTACTTAAGAAAGAGCACAGGGCCTCTGTGCTTTTCGGTGTGTCTTGGCAGGTGTAAGGGGCTTCCCTGCACTGTGCTCAGCTTTTATTCTTTTGTATAGTTTGTTATTTTCTGCTTTAATTAAAACCTTTTTGCTTTTCAAAACATACCCGATCAGCTGTTTTGCTAATTATTCATAAGCCATTTCTAGGAGGTTGCTGGACACCCTCAGAGTGTGCTGAACCCTCGTGGGGGCTTAATACATGCTGGCCTCACACAGGGATTCAATAGAGCTGCTCTGAGATTGTGGGACTAACTCCCATGGGAGTTAGTGACTAAAGTGAATCTTATCTGTTGCTCCATGTAGGAGATACAGTTTTTGGACTTGCTTTTTCCTAGAGAAGCAGAGACCAAGCCACATAAATTAGTCTTCTCTCAGAAAGACATGGGGAATAGAAAAAAAAAATCCTTTGTGACAGATGTTTGCAGATTTGAGCTTCTAGAAGGCAGTCACAGCTATTGAAATTATGAGTTTGGTAAAAAGTTTTTGAAGATTAAAGGTCAACCAATTCCTGATTGTGCAACTGAAATCTCAAGGATACAATATTAAAACTGTTAAGTGCCCGTGTTAAATACCCTTACATGAACTCAGTTCACCTCTTAAACTGCAGTTTTTCCTTCAGAGTGAGGCTGTACTCTAAAGAGAGAGGAGAAATTTCATTTCTTTTACTGTGAAAGTGTATTATATGTGGTGCTTTTTGTCTGCCCTCTCATGGTAGAAATATATTCATTTGAAGTACAAACAGATCAACCCTGGTAAAATCTGCATGCAGAAAGGCAAAAGCATGCTCTCTGACTTATATCTTCTTTTCATGGTGCTTTAAGCCTTGCTTGTTCTGTGAAGGAAAGGCATGAAACTGTATGAAGAAAGGTATTTTACAAAATTAATCATGGGGGAAGGGCAGGGAAGACAAAGAGCAGATAGGACCCTCAGCAAATAATGCCTGCAAGATGACACTTTCAAAGGCAAGGATAAAGAAACCAAAGAAAGCCAAAATGGACTTGAGCAGCAGAGGAAGGGAGAAGGGAATTCCCAGAAAAGGGAGGGAAGAATTGGCAGACATTTCAAGCTAGGCTGCTGTGACTGCCCTAGATGAGTACAACTCAAGATGAATCACAGATATGTATTCATTTTCAATTGCATAAAAATTTGGAAGTACAGTAGACAACATTTGAGACAGTCATCTCTGACCACATTACAACCTAGCAAAGCACTGAGAATAGTGGTGAAAATATGAATGTGGTAAATTGAGGTCACAACGTCTGGGAATTGCTAGAACACAGAGAAAAAACTCAGGCAGTAGCCTCTCATTTCCTTTGACACAGAAGGCTGATGGTGAAGGACCATGAGCCATCAGAGCAGATCAGTACCAGCTGGGATCCTCCCTAGGCTGGATGAAACCGCTGATGTCGCAACTGCCTCATGTCAGAGAATCTCCATGCTCCACTCGCATTAGACAGAATTCAGAAAAGAATTACCGCTCTTATTCCTCATTTCAAGGGAAACTCTAAGATATTCTGATTTGCTGAGCATTAGGAATCTCAACAGAATATTTAATATGCTGCCTATTCAAAACTTACTGCCTTTTCTTTTCTGCAAGGCATCTGCTGAAATTGAGGGAACAGTCATGAGACTCTGACTCACGCTTTAATGTCACAGCAGATATTCTGACGGAGAACCAGCAGATGAACAGCCATCAAGCAGAGAGCCCAAATGCTTGTTGAAGTGGTGCTCCTATCTTCCTAAATCCAAAAGCTCTGGTCCTGACCCTGGCAAGAAACTCTGCAGGGCAGTCACTTTGACATAACAACTTTAAGTAAGAATTTATAGATAATAACACAAAAAGTAAATGAGGGAGACCTGGTACTACTGCCTTGATATGGCTCCAAAAAAGCAAAAAAAACCACAAAAAAACAAACAAAAAAACCCCTGAAATCAAGGGTTGAAAAAACAAAGCATGCTCAAGAAGAATCAACAGACAGTGTTTCTGAAAATTTCCAGCTGGTAGCAGCAGCACAACACATGATGCTGCTGTGACATTGGCTGAACCCCAGCCCTGACGTCTCCCAAAACAAAACCACATTTCATCTCATCAGTTATTCCACAACCTTGCAACTTAAGAATCTGTGTATGACAACATTCCCAGCTGTGCTTCCAGAAGGAAGACGAAATTCTGGGAATGAGCAAATTGGTGAGAGTGAAACAAACTTGTTCGTATCAAGATTTTGAAATGAGGAATCGAAGTCAACAAATAACAGGAAATGGAGCTGTGGGACCTAGGGAAGAGGAGACCCACCTCAAACGTAAGCTCATCCCTGCACAACTCATAAAAACAGGATGAAGGAATGGACAGAAAACTGGCCCAGAATTATTTTAATATGTTACTGAAAACATCTCTCAAAGTTCTCCAGATGCTCATTCTGTTTATTTTTGCCTTTGACTTCCCAAGGTCTTAAGAGACTGGCACAAGCACAGAAGCATCGTAAAATAATGTAACAAATACGCAGGCCATGTCATTGCATCAACAGAAAAATACCTTTGCTAGAACTAAATTTAAGGCAATATAATAACATAGGAAAAGATTTACTCTCTAATTTTTGCTTTGGTTTTTGAAACAAACCACTGGTTTGGAACAACTGCTGCCAAATTGCTTGCATCTGCACAGACAGCTGTTGCAAGAATCTCAGAATGGAAAGCTATTTGTTGCAAACCCACTGTACTATAGCTTGATAACATTAAAGCTATCCCACAAGCTTTGTGCCCACACATATCAGAACTTACTAATTTATACAGTCTTTAGTCTAAAAGCTTCATAAATACTGATGACCCAAGACTCCCAAGGCACGAGTGAGAATGACCTACCATTGCTTGATTCTGACCATGAGCTAAAGCTCAGAAAGCTCCACCCTGTCTGTGCCTCCTTCTAATATAAAAAATATTCTGTCTCCCATCATCTGCCTCTTTCTCTCTCCTACATGCCTGTGATTAAAAAAACTACATAGAAGTCTAAGGTGTGGGAGACTAAAAAGTCTGCCCTTGGACAGGTGTATTTGGAAGAGGAGGAGTAACAGAAGTCACAGACAGCATAACTTGCAAAGCCCGTAAAGAAAGAGTAAACCAGCAGCGCTGTACAGCACATGTGCACCACACCATCTTTTCCTCAGGGGTTATGTGGAACAGTTTTCCCGCTTCAGGCCAGCACGGCACTGAATCTGGGACTGTTTCACACTGGGAGAGCCCAGTGCAAGTCTGAGCTGGATGCCCATCTCTAAACAGGTTTTACAGGGGAGTGAAGAGGGAGTAACATGAGAGTGAACAAAAGCATGCACTCTCTCCAAGATGCTGGAAACCTTGCCTGCACTGCTCCTAGACCTGTAAAAGATACAGGCACCAGCAGCTCTTGCTTATAAGAACACTGCTCAGGTGCTTGCTGCTCCCTCAAAGCGTTACAGCAGTCCTGATGCAATCTGAGTTCACACGCTCAACTGGTAAAGTGATAAAGGAAAAACAGATCCACTTCACTTTTATGTATAAACAATTGACAACATTCCCTCTAGCTCACAGACTGTCTCAGGGAGTGCCTCAATGCCCCAGGGCATGCTTACATTATTGCATAGCCTCCACACAGCTATGCTTCACTGCCAGTTCTGTTCATCTTTGACTGACCTAATACTGTTCACTGTTTGGGAGAGGTTTTTTGATGCATTTCACAGCAAATTCCAAGAAAGTGTACACATCAGTCCTCTGCTTCATTAACTACACAGGCACCAAATCAACAGAGATGCAGTCATGGTGTATGTCAGCTTATGAGTCAGAGTCTCCTCTTCCTCACAGTGGAGTCGGGGAGCATGGTACTGACAGCACATCAGCCCCAGCTGAGAACATGGGTGGGTGGGTGTGTCAGTATCTAGGCTTCATTGGTTAGGATGCTCTGAATCTGAGGAGGACAAATAAAGCACCTTCCAAATTTTCCCCTCTCATACCCCAAATCATCCTATTTGTAGGCTAACAATAAGATTCAGTAATGCTTGGGGCCTGATAAATGGTTATGCTGGTCTATTGATACCTCCAGGCTTCTCATCAATGCTGCTTCTAATGTACAAAATGTTCATCACAGATTCTCAGAAATTACCTCCCCAGCATATCAATTTTATTACTGTAGTATTTAATATAATATATTCCTATAACATTAAATCAACCACTGCATTTTAAAGAACAGTCAGACTGTCTTTTAATTACTGCTGTTCATTTTACTTCCATGAACCTGATATGAACCGTTACTCACATTCCTGAAGGCATTCAGTATCTGTGCAGTACGACTGGGATTGTCTCAGCTGAAACAGAAAAAGAAAGCATGACACTTAACAATAAGTCTTAGTCAGCTTTTACTGAAATCAGGATTTAATACACTGTCAGAGTAAAGTTCAAGTATAACTGATCCTTTACTGGATCACACCAGGCTTATGGTATGTGAAGAATCCCAGGTATGGAGATCGTTTCTGAACACAATTTACATAATACCTTTAAATCATCTGATTACAGTGTTACTGCTTTCAATTCAGCCATTGAATACCTTTCAAAATTAAAGTAAAAAAATCTGCAGTGATACGGGAGCGATTATATACAGATACACTCTCTACAGATATTTTGGATTTAAAATGGACAGGTGTTCTTACTATTATCTAGATCAAGTAACATTAAAATACTCTGTGATTACATCATAATAAATGATCACACTATGATAATGGTTATGCAGAGAGAAGTTGAATTACTATTTCACATTTAAACTTAGTATTTACTATTTTTCCACCCCAAGACCTTTTTTTTTTTAAAAAGCAGGTTTTAATATGTATTTTACATTTTTTTCTCTTTACTGATGGGTAAAATTTAAAACATTTTTAGTGACTGTAATAATTATTTTATTTACAGACTAGGTAAGCTTTCCAACTGCAAGAAAAGTCAACACTGGCTAACATGCAAATCAGTATAGCTACTTTACAGATGACAGAGGCAAAAAGGAAGACAAATATCACATTTTTTATTAGGATCATAGACGTTAAATGGATGGGATTTTATGTACAGTACTTTGGAAATAGATTCTATCCTCTGCTTAGGTAAACATAATGGATTATTAGTAAAGTTTTTAAAAGTACAGAATTGTTATACTGTCTTGGTTAGAAATGACATTTGCTTTTTCAAAGATTTTATTATACAGTTGTGTCACAAATTCAAACACTTTTTGTCACAACAGGCTAACCTGTTTATTACCAGTGTAAATATAAAAATGTTAAAGAGAAGAAAAGATGGTGCTCTTTACATAAGAAATACAAAGAAGTAAGAAATTCCACAAAACGCATTTTCCCTTGTGTTGGCATAACTAATTTAATGTATGTAGTCATATCATGCAAATACACATCAAAGAAGAAGAACTGAAGAAGGAAGACAGCTGGGAAAGTATAAGCTCCTTCTTTTATCATAAAGATTGTCAATGACTGACACATTTGAAATAAAAAAATGTAATTGCAGATTGATCACATTAATTCTTTCATTAATATACTAAGATCTACTAGCAAATTTACTGAGACTACAAAGAAGTCTCTTTGGAAGGAATTTGGAAGGCTGGATTTAACCTTTCAGCTATTTCTACAGTTAAAGCGTTGAGGGAAATTCAGGCAGAATACTTCTCTTTCTTACTAAAGGAAAAAAAAAATTCTATCAATCTATGCATATTTCCTGCCCTTCTTATATAAAAGCTCATTTTATTTTAAAACTTTGGAAGTCAAAAAAGGGGAGGTTTTATCTTAGCAACAGAACCCATTTGAAACATTCGAAGGATTTCCGAACTGGGAAAAATGGATATTCCTATACCCGTATTTTAAAGAGTCCAGCAACATAATTATCTTCTGTTTGTGTAAGAGTTTAATTCTGAGAGGGGCTTAATTTATAATTCTTACTTAAAACACCATTTACAGATATTCAACACAGAAGGATTACCAGAATTAAAATGGGCAACAGATATAAGATCAGAGATATTGTACAAGCATCTCGTTATCCCCCTCTGTCCCCATGATGGCAAGTCCTCATACAGCTTATCCTTGTTTGCCTAGATATAGAACACTGCCCGGGGGTGTTCTAGCCACAGTATCAGTTATCTCCCATTCTAAGTGTCACACTGTCCAAGTACAACTTTTTCAAAGCCCTAGGATGGCTCTCTGAGCCAGGTAACAAATCTGTTTTTAACAGCTCAGCGAGAGGCTGCATATTGTCATCGCGGGATGAAACACAGCAGATCATGAAAAAAGAGCAGCAGTAAAAAGAGGTTTTTCTTAATTCACTCGGATCAACAAGTCCCTTACTGTGTAACCCAATATCAATCTGATTCCCTGTGGTCACTCATTTAGTCAAAAGACAAGAAGTGATTCTGGCACAGGTATGAAATGCTTACGTAAATTGAATGGCTGGGAAAGGTAATGCCTTTGCTGAAAAAAGAACGTTCCTTCTACCAATTAGCTCTCTTTTGACAACGACAGCCTTTAAGGAATGTAGCAACTGTTGGGAAAAACTGAATGTGCAACATTTCAATAGTAAGGCAATTGAAAAATAGCAATTACCAGGGACTGGAAATAAATAGTCCTTTGTATTAAGATTTTTCTAATCTTAGAAATGTGGAGGGGAAGTTTGGATGAAAGTTTGTGGAATAATGGTAAAAACTTGAACCAGACTTCACCTGTTCTCAACAAAACCCTCAAAATGACTTCAAATACACTCAATGTTTTTCAGACTAGGAACACTTCAGAGCTGATAAGAAAAATTTGAACAGAGAAGTAATTCTTCAAATACATTAACTCCTAGATACTTAAAGACAAAATTAACAATGATTTTGATTTTATTAATTCTTCAGAGATCCTTGCGTGGCCAAAAGTGTGAATTTAGTAGAAGATGAATAGCTGTCTGATCTAACATCTAATAAAGTCGACAACAGCCTTTTCATTTTTTCCACAGATTCTAAAACAGACCCTTAAGAACACAAAAATCAGACATGTGAAACATCAGGGCATGTTCAACAAAAGAAAAGAGCTAAAGAGCAACAAAACGAAATATTTATACTATTTTATTCCATTTAAATAAATAATTATTGTATCTGAATTTTAACATTCTCTGTGCAGTTTGTCATTCAAATATAATAAATGGCTTAGTGCATGTGAGCCAATTAACTACTTTATTTTTAATTGTCCAAAATTAAGTAAACATGAATTTTAAATAGCATGAAAGCTAGAAGAGAGCTAAAAAGAATAAAAAAAATCAGTTTTAGTACTGTACAAACTTGAAAAAATAAAAGTAAAAATAGTAATTACAAATGTATATTATTTAAAATACAACTGTGAACTTTCATTTACTCCAAGTACATTTTACGACTTGAATAGCCTAAGTAAAAGTAAGTTAAATTAATAATCTCCAAACCACATGAACTCTTGGTCAATAGGAATATTTGGTTTCTATGAAGGCCCTGAAAGTTTTTGGAAGAGGCAGCAGTAGCTGAGTCACAGCAAATCAGTGCCCACTTACTGACATATTGTGAATGTAAACTCAGCAAAATACCAAGAAAAAAAAAGAAACCAAGTTACTTCCAGTGGTAAGAGAAAAGGGGTCTTCCTCACTCTTTCCCCAAGACACTCAAATTTTGCATTGCAAAAATGAAAAGGGCACATTTGAAATGGCTACTAGTTCTAATTTGAAACTGTTCTTCCCTTCTTTTCCTTTTATAAAATATATGGCTTTTAGCCCCAATTAACACTAACACAACAGTGTTTAGATCCTGCTTCTTTGAGACAAGGACAGTTTTAACACGCTGTTTTGTGGATCAACACCATCCACCCATCAAACACACCTGAAACCTGTGTCCTGCTGCTCCTCTTTAAACAGATGCCATGTTATGGTAGGAGTGTGCACAGTTTTAGCTATAAGAGCCTCCACTTTTTACAAAATCTTGTTTTCTGTGAAGAAAACGTGAACAGCCACAGTAAAGGGACACTGCTATTGGCCTCTGAAAACTTTTGTGAAGGCACCATATTAAGTAAAGTTTGTTTTGGGTTTTTTTTTAATATGTGCACACAAACATGCCACTGTGCGGTGAAAACAGGGTGTGAATTTTTACTGCATTTTAGCTGCTCCACAAAATCACTGAAGTCCAAGTGAAAGAGTAAGCCCAGTGAAAACATCTTCATCTAGCTAAACAGAGGACTTGTTTTTCTAACACAGGGACCTCAACCACTAGGACAACTTCAGTCTTCTTTGAAAGAAGTTAAGCTACTTTGCACTGCTCATCACAGATACCTGCTGTAGAGAAGGAAATGCACACTTTATCTACCTACACAGTAACTCATTCTTGCTTCGATTCCTCTGCTTCCTCTTCAGAGTTTAGTGAAACTCTTCAGGTGAGTTTTCAGAGTTTGCTGTGTCAGAGTTCAACAGTCTCTGGGACTGATCCTGCAATCTCTGCTCAGACAATTTTTTTTAACTAAAGACAATAGCATATTGCCTGAAAAAAGATTCAGGGTTTCTTTCCAGTGTGAACACTTTTGCCTGAGAGTTAAATGTATTATTTAAGAGTTAAAAAAAAAAAAAAGGACAGAGCATACAAATATCAGGAAGATACCAATGATCAGACAGCTCACCAGTTTGTCACTTTTCAGGAGAAATAGCAGCATAATCCCTGTCCAAAAGCACTTTCCAACTCCAGAAATGGTGTACTAAAGAGGTAACGAAACAAGAACAAGACTATTGGCAAGAACAAAGTGCAACCATCAGTGCAGTCTAGTGTGAATGGCAGATGAGGTGAAAGTATATTATTTATGTAGGGATAAATAAAATAACTACATTTTAGAAAAACCTTTGAGTCCGCTAAAAGCAGAAATAAGTCCTCAGAAAAGACAGAAATGAAAAATTAGTAAGTTCACGAGACAGGTCAGGAGAAGATCTCCATACAAGAAATTGTGATGGATGAAAGCCCAGAGAGATGTGTGAAAGAAAGAGATGGCACAGGTACAAGGGTAAGAGAGTAAAAATGGATAATGGTGGGAATGAAAATAATAGTTAAGTAGGAAAGCAAGGACAAATAACTTAATTGATATGGTCATTTATTCCATGAATACAAGTGAATTTAAAATGGAATCATAAAGACTGTTGATAGAAAATTTTATGTGATAACAAGGGAAAGTATCATCCCTTGTGAAAATACTTTTTTTGTTATTTAGACCATCTGGAAGCTCTGCTTTTGCTCTCCAACAATGCCAGAAGATGACAACACAATGGTATACTCCTGATTGCATTCTCATGTTTCTGGATAATGAAATCATTGTTTAAGCTTTGTTGGCAGCCACATCTGTTCTCACCAAACTATATAAATGATCTAGTAAACAAGATGATAAATAAATTGCAATGGTAGGATATGCCAGTCCTGAATACAAGCCAGGTTGCAAATTGAATTGCAGCATTATCTGAAAGAGTTCAGATTTAAAGATGCAAAAAATGACACCTACATGCATTATTCTGCTACAAGATGGCAAAGAGAAATAAGAGGAAAAGAATGGCACACTGATGGAATTTAATTGTCTCTTAAACTATGCTAAACTTCTTTTAGAAGAACAAAGAAAAAGTGAATACTGCCTTCCTCACTTCTTCATCTTCCATGTGTATGTGCCCAATTAGAATAAATGATTGTTCATACAAGGACAGAGTAACAGTCTGCAATTAAAATATAGAGCCTGGTCCTGTGAGGTGGCAAGTAATTTCCTCTCTAATTGCAAGTGAGAGAAAAGGATGGTTGCTATATTTCAAAACAATATTCCTAGATTACAAACCAACTTTTGAGACCCAGAATCATCTGCCAGTTATGACAGAAGGAGAACATTAACTTTCATATTGAGAGACATGACATTTTATGGAGGAAGATGCATCAGAAATGCTAGGGACTGCAGTCTGGAGTACTGATCTGGACATGCACATTCTTCTCTTAGTCTTTTACATTTATTCAGGGATTGCTGTTTCACCTTGGTGTCATATAGATCCTCCTTTCTCACACTTCCCTCACTTTCCTACAATTGCCTGACTTACTGGTATGTCCTTTCATAATTCTGCTGACCTATGATATCCATGACATCCTCCTTTCACTGAATGCAGAGCAGAATGAATAAGCAGCAAAAAGAAATTGAAACAGTGATGATCAGGATCATTACAAGGAGCTCACAGCATCTCTGACTATGTGAAATACCAGACAACAAAGACACGAGGGAGAATATTAAACAGAGGGAGCTGAAAATGTGCACAAATAACATACATATCTCCCCAGAGGACATTTGCAAACTTATATCTAAAACATAAAATCAAGACACATACGGGCTTTTTTGACCAAACAGTTGAGTATCTTCTGCAAAATTATGTTTATCAGCAAAAGAGAAACATACTCCCATGTAAACAGCCTTGAGGAAGAGGCTTAGAATTCACAGTTCCAAAAGATAACTGTAGTTTGCTCTAAGTGTTGATTACATGAGGCCTGAGAGAAAAAGCACAATTGTCACCTTTTTCCTCAAAAGAGATGGCTGTAACACATCTCTGATTATCAGCGTTCAGCCATTCATAGTACACATTATACCTATTAGTTATTTCTGGAATATCAAGCTGAAAGAATTTTCAATGTATGATTTTTTACACTGCTCATAATACACTATGCATGCCTTGAGATGATCGTGAGGTGTGACTGAGATTTTCTTTTGTTTTTTATTTTTCTTGATATATGTTGGTTGAGAAGGAGCAGTTTCAAACATACTACAAAGCTCAGGAATGGGAAATGTAAAGAATGACAGACATGTTCAAAAAGTCCTGATTCCTAACCTCTTATAGACCCAAGTAGACACCACTTTCCAGTTTTTTCTTTTTCTAACATGTCTAGAAAATAGTTTCCATTTGCACTGTTTGATGCAGAATTAGATTCTAGGTTATGACACGCATTGGCAGTACATGAATTCTGAAATACAGTTTTGTGGCCTTAGCCGCAAAAAGGTTCTGCAACACCAGTACCTTGAGCACTCAGTGAAAGGAAGAAAGATATAAGTCAGTGGAGCAAGAACATTCAGGTACAGTCTTACCCTCTGTCACTCCAGCCCTGTATCTTATTCTTTTGGGCTGGTGTCTAAGCAGGTGGATCAAGTCTTTTCCCCTGCACCTCTGAAGAATGACAGCTTCACTGTCCTAATGAACAACCTAACGTTCAGCTGTTGGGAAGGCCTTCTTTGAATCAGCTTGAACGCAGAGGACAAAAGGGGCAAGTGAGAGCAAAATGTAGTTTCCTGCTCTTGGGATGTCTGGCTAAAAACTACAGACTAGAAGAAGTAGCACCTGCTATATAAAAAAATAGAAGGCAAACACCATGGAACATGTGTAAGAAGTCTCTAGTGCAACCTTAAATATAAAGGACATTTTAAATTTAAAAAAAAAGGTGTTTGGTATAGTTCTGGTGTGCTTTCAGTAAAAGCCTGCATCAGCATGGAAAGCCACTTCTGCTGACTACTTAAGTTTGGCTTAGCTGTGCTAACATCTTGAGAGCTTTTCAACCATTTGCAGCACGTAGCTGTTTTAGTCATCTGTGTTTATTTGGTGCTGTTTACATGAAGTCTTCTTCAACCAAGACTTGTGGCTATGCTGGATACTATTTCAGACTTGGCCAGTTTGAAACAGTTAGACTCACTAAAATGTCAAGAGCATTATGCAGAAACTTGGTAGACAAAAGAGTGTTTGAACCAATTGTGTTGAAACAGTTTGAGAATTTGCAACTTTTGCTATAAAAATCTAGTGACAAATCAAAATACAAGAGAGATTAAAATAAAGAATGATTTGCTCTGTATCCCCCCAAGTTTGATTTTGATATAGCAAAATAACTAAGCATGGACCATTACTTTGCAATTAGCTACTGAAGGACAAAACACAAGGTTGTAATTCCCACTGTGGTTTGTAAGTAGAGCTGCTGGCAGTTTATCAAAATGGGTTCTTTTACATTATAGAATTAGAAATGTTTTGGGTTAAAAGACATACTGCTCATTTTTGTAAAAACTAGTATGAGAGAATTCTGAAGTCAGTTTCTGTAAAGCAAATAATACTGCACCAGAAGGAGACAGAAAAAGGATGTTTACTTGACACAAAGTCATATGTGTTACCGGCTTGCTTGGACATTTCTGGCCACTCTAAGCAGTCATAAGCAGGTTTCAGTCTTCATGGAAGATGCTATATGTATGATTATTCCTCACCACCACATAAACTGTTTTCAGTCTAGTTTTCAAACTTGAACTGACCCTTGGGCTTACTCGGAGAGCATTGATACCCAGAGGAGTAACATAAGGGAATCAGATTTTTGTATTACAAAATGACATCATTCTTATCTAGGGATTTGCTGTCTTTTGCCAAAACTAAGACAGGAACCATTTTCTCTGGGTACACAGAATGTCCTTAATCATGATTCCTTCAAACAACTATCACCTTGTCTGACAGATTCCCTCCAATAAAACCACTTGCTGTCATTTGTTGTTCCTCATACTTGAACTTTGGCTCTTCTTGTCAAAATAAGTTTTGCAGATGGAGGAGGCTGAACAGGAGATAAAGTCGTGCAAGCTAACAAACCTGTCATTGTCTTTTGACGAGTCTTGTGCATCTGCAAAGGATGGAAAGTCTTGTGATATTTTTCTTCTATGCTTACTTCCTCTTATGGAAGTTCCCAATTACTGCTATATCCATAGAGTAAACAGTGAACCCAACATACAATAGCCAGTGTAATTACACACCACCACCAGATCTTAACAGATGGTGCCGTGGGTATTACCCATTAGATATTATATTTATGAAGTCACAGCCAAAAATTTTAGATTTCTAGTGTTTCCTAGGAATATTTGGAGATCATAATATCTGCTTATTATTTACAGTGGCCATACTACAGAAATTTACACGTGTGAAATGTTCATATTTTGACAACAAGGAGAATCCTGAAAAGTCCACTTCAGGAAAATGACAGAACATTTAGCATAAAATAATTCAATGCCACTTAAGCTCATACATATACATTGTAAGAACTCTGTGTATGAGCAATATATCCAAGTTAACCTAATAAGCAGTAAAATATTATGCATAATAGAGATACAGAGCTGACTGAATATAAAATATTCATGGTATTATGAATTAAAAAGGAAAAAACCAACCAAAAAAACCCTTGCTTAGTAAAGGAAAATGAAAGACATAAATAACTAAGCCACATAACTAAGAGGTGAACTTTTTAACAGCTTCCTTGTTTGTAATTTTCTGCAGTGTTGCTAGTAACAGAGAGAAAGAAGAATTTAAATGACAATAGCTTTTCTTTTTTCAATGTATAAGCATTAATTGTACTGTAAGATGAACTGAAGTCTGCATTTCAAATAGAGAATTAAACTATATGCAGTATAAAACCCCTAAAATAATGTATGCAACCACAAATTAAACTCTGAATGCCACATAAATTTTCTAAGAGTTTCAAAGTAAATATACCAATAAAACTAGAAGTTAAAATTATCATATTGGAAATTAAAACAAGAACTTCAGGTTCTAGAGGCAGACTTTTTCACCTCCTGATTTTGGAATAGCAGTGTCATTCAAATCTCCTGTACAGTTAATTCTAACAGAAATTCTGTGTATTTGAATATAGTAACTCTGCATATAATATCCATGGCTGAACATATCATAACTTCTTCATTAGCAGAAGCCTTAATTCTTATCAGTGTTGGAATTCTTATAAATGTTGATTTAGAAAGGTATGAACAAATTAGTCTGTAAAAATTAGTTTACTTTAACTCAAATGCAAATTTTAAAAAATCTACAGTCAATCATGGGGGTTTTGCACAATGTCATTATTGGACTGAAAGACCCTAAAAGTAACGTTTTCACACTTGGGCATCTCCTATAATTACTTTATAATTCTGTTAAATTTGATTCTGTTAAATCTTGTCTCTGAACTTCTGCCTTTACAATGCTCAGTCTGGAGACAATTGCAAACACCTTGTTATACAATTTGCTCCAAAATCCTGTTTAGTACTGCCAGCTATAACACCATTCAAAGGTACTCTGGTGCATTTTATACCTATCTAGGTTTCAAAGATTCAACAATCAAATACATTAGGAAACCACTCGGGGTACATAGCATATTTGGATATCTTTTTCTCACCTAGAGTCTGAACAGATCGCTTCACTTTGTTTATCACAATAGTTTTGAAGTTAGGGTTTTGAGGATCCAATTTTTAGAGGTACTGTGCACCCAGTCTCCATTGAGACTTGTGGGGTTCAGCAATTTGAGAACCACATGCCCAAGTGTTCTTTTTAGCACAAACAGTAAAACTTCTGTTTGCTTGTCTTGTGTAAGACTGAGTGACAAAACAGCAACTTAGAAGGCAAACTCTTAGTGAAGCAAAAAAGTTACAGCAAAAATGGCTTAGCAAGTCTCCTGCTGAGATCATACGATAGGTTACTTGAGGATAGTCTGGCTGCTGACTGAGACTTCTGAGACTTTTCTTTTCTAGACTCTGCTAAATTATCCTAGCTAGTGATTTGGTCTTATAAATATTTAGGAGCATCTGCTTTGCTTTTTAGGAGAGATGAAATATGGAATTTCCCTTTACGCCTCACAGTTTCAAGTGCTAATTGGTATGATCTTTTTGGAAGGTGGATACTTGGCAATAAACTCCATTCCTGCAACTACACAGAACATTGTTAGACTCCTCTTGGTGACTGCCCAAGAGCACACACCTATTATGTGCTCAGTTCACATTTGTAACACAGGAACTAGTGTTCCTCCAAATTATCTATTTTTACCCACCTCACCCTGCATGGAGCAGCCCAGGAACAAAATCTCACAGACATTTGTGGCATTTCCTTTAACTCTGGACACAACTCACCTACATTGTTCATATCTAGAATGCTCCAGCTACAACAGAGAGAACTGGCTGACCAGTATGATTGCCTGTCAGTATCTTCTAGCAAAAACTGAGAAGACAGAAAAATGTTGAATGGGTGTCAAAATTTTGAACTGTGCTAGTTGAGATTTGCATCTGACAAGCCAGAGGAAAAAGGGCACCCTCCTTTCTTTCTCCCAACTTCTGAACTTGGTCCTGGGAGTTCCTTTCTCACCACTTTAGTATGTGTTCAGAAGCCTTAAGGTTCAGAATCGACACAGCTGTGGGATATGGCACAAACATCATGTTGAGGACAAAAACAAAGTCCTTCTTGGGAAAGAACATACTTACAAACATCCATATAAGGGCAGCAGGGAGAGCTCAGAAGATTCTGAAGTTGTGCTTCTAACTGGGAAGCATGAGCTAGGATGTCTAGGCCTGATGTAAAGGCCCCACAGAAAGTACAAATATACTCCACAGAAGCCTCAAGTTTCTGTGCCTTTGTGTCAGCAGCACCTTTCCAAAATACTGTTAAGAAACCTCTTGAAACAGGGTCTGATCCTAGAGAGAATCTTCTTCACACATAGCTCCTTTAACAGCTGATGTACTTCGTAACTTAAAATTATATTAATTTAGGCCCTAAGAAAGAAAATGTTATAAAAACAAATATATGAAAATCAACAAGGGGAAGTACACCAAATGAAGCTGATGTATAGTGAAATCTTAAAAAGAATTTAACCAAATTAGAGTTGTAATCAAGTTCCCTTCATTGCTTACAGTTCAAAATTTTTAATGGTATTTTTAAAAATATATACTTCCACTTAGAAAAAAAAATAAGCACTTTGTAGCTTCTTTTTCAATAGACATTGAACTAAGTTCAATACAGAAACAAAGAAACAGCTATTTTAGAGGTCACAGAGCAACGTACATCATTTGCTTGAAGTTGCTTAACCTATCAATGACATAGCAAGAAATGAACTCAAAACCCAGAATCACTGGATTCTCAACTTCAGAACTTTTTAGAGGATAGTTTTAAAAATTTAGACATCGTTATCTTGTCATATGAGTATGCGCAACTTCATATGTTGACCACAAAGACTTTGCTGGGTAGTTTCTTTGGTTTTATGCAGACTGAAAAAAGGCATATAAAAGAAATATTTCAACAGAAACAGTGTCAATGCTGCCAAAATGCAGCTCTGGGAAATAAACAGAAAACTGTAACTTGTATTGACTATTCAAAAGCTCATCAGAAAGTTCGATACCCAGATTCTAACTGCACATGCTACTGAATAAGCAGAATCAAAAGCATCAGTAACTGCAAATCTGCAAGAGCTTAAGTAATGTCTGAATAACCACCCTTCCAAATATCCTCATGTTATCCTTACCAGATTAATCAGTCTTCTCATGGCATGTTCATGTGAGCAAATGCATTCACAGGGATCAAATCCACCTTCTGCCATGGCTCTCTGGATAAACCTGAACTTGTCTGTAAACACCTAAGAAGAATAAGAATAAAAGGACAATGAACTCTTTTTCAACTGACCTTATTTTCCAGAGACTCACACATCAAGTTTCAGTTCATTTAATGCCAGGGTGAAAAAGCAAAACAAAGCAGGGTAATCCTATTATTCCTTTGGCAGTATGAACGAAGAAGTCTGGTATGTGCAGTTATATTTTGATGTTGCTGAAAACACTGTCTCACACAAATATTTTTTGCAAGACTCTGTGTGTCTCCCCTGGGTTTTCTCACATACCAAAATGAAATACATCCTAACAAACGCAAAGAACAAAGATTAAATTCTTGTCTCTCATCGGCACAGTGGGACTCTTAAGTATATATATACAAATTGAAAGGTCAGGTGAACTTGTACTCCTAAACCCTAATAAACTGCTGGTATTCTCCCTCCAGATCTATGTACAGGAAGATGATTTAAAACTCAATAAGTTTTTGGCTGAAGGAAACAATCATCTTGTATAATGAAAGCAAGCAGCAGGGGTAGAAAAGTGAATGTACTTGGAAACACTTTAAAATGGAGCTATGCACACTAATTTTAGATCAAAGAAGTAGGTTAATCACTTAGCAATACAGAATGTTCAAAGAAACTGTAATGGACATGGTAGGAAATCAATTCTAGATTATTCACCTGCTAGAACCACTTATACCAGACAAGTCAGGCATGTTCAAATGTATGTTTACTATCTCCCAATAACTTTTCAGTGATTTAATTGAGGGTCAAACCACATAGCAGACTGCAAGGCATTTCGACCCCTGTGGTCAAATCTGGGATTGATTTCTCTCAAATGAAGACTCTTAGGATGTATTAGGTAGTTCTGCAAAACTATATTCAAGAAATATTTTTCACTTGCCATCAGTAAAGCTGTATTCAGAATGTGTTAGTGTTGCATGCACTCAAGCTCTAATGCGACACAACTGGCAAGCTTAACAATCACAGCAGTGCAGAGCAGATACAACTTCTCAGTTCCTAAAACAAGTACTTTATGAAGGTACCAGCCATTTGATAAGGGTGTGCTTAATCAAGAGATGTGCTCTGCAGTCATTACCAATAAAAACTTCCAGCCTTGATCACACATAAGCATTCTAATATTTCAGTGTCACTAGAAGAAAGAGAAAGAACCTATACATCTGTAAGACATCTTCATTCAACAGACTATAACACTGCTACAGTTCTATCCTCTTGGGGGAGAAAAAAAGCAAATGCATTCAGAAGTCCTTCATTTGTTAATGTCTACTATTCTGAATAAACCTTTACCACGGCGGAGAGAGCGAGAGAGTAAAAGAAATTCAGAGATATCGGTCTTAATTATGGAGTTTGAACATCAATGTCCTTAACCTGTTATGGTCTCCACTTTTTAAAAAGAAAAAAAAAAAAAAAGTTGAAGTGATGGAGGAAATTCTTTTTGCCTAGATACTAAGAAAACATAATCTGGCTATGTAGTAAGAAAATGACAGAGAGATGACTTGATTATGTGGCATACAAGTACATTTGAAAAGAAAAACTGGCCCAAGAATTGAATTCTTCACTGAAAAGGTAATCAAGAACCAGTAATTGGAAACTGTAATTAACCAGATTGAAAAGAAAAGCAAAGCATACATTTTTACCATCACAGTAACTGATCAGTGCAACAAACGGCCCAAGAAGCAGTGGATTTCTCACTATTCACTGCATTCAGATATGTTTCAGTAAAATACAGGTTACTGAGCATCTTGTTTTGTAAGACAAGTGTCTGCTAAGAAAGGCAGGAGCTTCCCTTGGAATCGAAAATGTAAACCACTTCCCTCTGAAATTATTATTATAATTTTGAAATCATGGAGCTCTCAGGCAAAGAGATGAGAATAACAGTTCTTTACTAGTATGTAGAATAAAGCCAACAACCAACACCAGCTCTGGCATTAACAACAAACAGCACCAGGAACCCGGTGCCCAATTCTCGGCCGCGGGCGCTCTCCCCGTCGGTGCAGTTCCGCTGAGGGCCGCCGGGGGCGCTGCTGGCTCCCGGCGGGCCGGGCGGCCGCGCTGATTCCCCCGCGGCCGCAGGGGGCGCTGTGGCGCGGGCTCGGGGTGCGCACGGCGGCGGCGGCTCGGCCCACACGGGGAGGGACGGGGGAGAGGCTTTGCTTCACAAACCCCCTGGGGAGGCCGATCCCTGCAGGATCTGAGGAGCACCAGCCGGGCCAGCAGGAGCTCTGAGCGGGCAGGGGGTGCAGGGCTACAGCGCAGCCAAAACTCGGAGCAGTGCAGAAGAAGCGGCTGGGGCGGGACAGCGGCAGCTCGGCTCTGAGCAGGGCAGGGAGGGGCGAGCTCAGGATCCCGGGCACCCGAGCAGATGGTGAGAAGTCCCTCTTTTAGTGAGGCGGGTGATAATAAGGTCCCAGGTCAGTGGCTGCTCTCACGAGCAGAGGTTCACCCCATACAGAAGAAGCAGCTCTGGGCTGGGCTCTGGCAGCAGCCACGAGTTCCCTTCCCCAAGCAGCAGCTCTGACTGTCCTCCAAATCCGAGAGAGACACACAGAGAGAGAGAGACAGACAGACAGACAGAGAGCTCCAGTTCTTTACCTGCCCAATTCTCCGGTATCTCTGCCCCTCGGAGAGAAACTCCCAGTTAAGAGAAGTGCAACCAGATGCCCTCCTCCCCTAAGCTTGGCCACTTCTTTTGGTGGTGGTTTTTTGTTGTTGTTGTTGTTTTGGTTTTTTTAAGCACCCAGTTGTTAATGTTTCCTAACAACTTATGGGAAAAATCCCCTAAGTAAAAAGGAACAAAATGAAAGAAACCTAACCCCCAGCACTGAATTAAATACAGAAGCACCCAAGTTCAAATTTAATGTCCTCCAATATACAGGTGATCAGAGCAGATAATCTAATAACTCTTTTTGAGAATTAACGTAAGGCTAATACACTAACTTTTATGAAATTATTTCAGAACCACATGATAGCAATAGAAGAAATTTTTCAACTGCACAGTCTCCCTGAATAATATGCCACACCAAGCAGAGAAGCCTTTCTAAAACTAGGATAAGATAGCAACAGATAAAAGCACTGATTACTAAACAGTGCAAAATAATGGAATAAATACAAGAAGGTATTTGAACAAGTGAAGTCACAAAAAATACTTAATTGTAATTTGAAATAATTTAGGGATCAGTAACACATAATAACGTCACAGCAGTTAACAGACAAGTGTTTGTATTATAGAGGACTACAAAAAACCAAGCATCTAAGAGTCACCACTGATGAAACCAGGCTAACATTCTCTATAGAGCATACAAGTGAAAAAGATTAGACAATAAATGGGAAACGTTCATCTGCCATACAACATCATAAATTTAGGCGGAGGTGCGCTAGAAGGATTTACCCCAAGGCACCTATAACATGACAAATTACCTCAAGGAAAGCACAAGAGACATCACCAAGTAAAACGCCATCCAAGCTTTGAACAAAAGTTCTCTTACAAGCTATCCCACCTTCACATAATGCTGAAACGAATCATCCTCTTTCCTCCAAGCTTATAACAAACTCTTTCATTGGAAAAGAATCAAAGATTGACCATGTACTTTGGGAAAAGCACTAAGTTTTCCTCCTTAAAGAAAGCTAAAATTGGGTTGTTTTAATATGCTTAAAATCCAGGTAAATAATTCCCCTTTATGCAATTATTTTTTGCCAGAACTGAGGAAAACAGAGATTTTATACATCTGCCCAGTTATAATGAAGAGAGAAACACTCTGTACTAAATGATGATTTTCACTTCAAAATTACACTCTTGTGTCTTTACTTCTCTTTACAATATTCTTGACTTAACTGTGTTATTTGTAACACACTTCAAATGTATAAAGTACTAAGCTCTGTAATCAGATCTTAAGGTTTATTAGTGTTTTGTGACCCTGTCGAAGAATAAGAGACTAGTATTTTTTAATACCACAAAGCAGGATTTCTTGGCTCCTTAAGCAGCCTGTTTGTATCAAAATCCTGTTCCAGAATTGCAATGCGCTTCCTGCCTGCCTCCCGGTACTTGCAATTGTCCGATCTCACGTCAGCAACTAACCTGTTCTGCTCAGCTCTGACCTCTTTGCTGTGAGTCACACAAACTCTCCACCTTTTGCAAATACGGTCGTTCTGCATACAATCTATCACAGAAAATGGGAGTATCTACTCTATTCTTTTCCTCCTGACTTGGAGAAATAAATAAAAAGCTTGTAGTGTCTCTTTACTTATTTTTCTTATATGCTATTCTGTTTATCATCACCTTGTTTTCCTTGGAGTCAATAGAGTTGGTTTATATCAGTTGGTAGGACCACAGCAATCAGTAAGGCTATGATGTCAAATACCTGCAAGTCCTCTGACTGGCAGTGTCTTTTACTCAACTCCAAATTACCGTATTTTGGGTTGGCTGTATTACTGCTAGCACAGTATTTAAATCACAGGGTTCACAAACAGCTGGAAGACATAGTTAGTAAATATGCCAAAGCTCTCTATGATAACAGCTGAGAAGGTATCTATTATGGCCTCCAGACTAACAAACGGATAGAGAGCATAATACAGGAGAGAATTAGTAAACATGGACAAATATGAGGTACCATCAGAGAGTCAATATGACCATTCCAGTGTAAAGAGGCCCACAGATGTAATCATAAATAGAACTGTTGAATTTAAAAAACAATGGTCAGAGTTTGAACTACTTTAATTCAGGAGTAAAGTAGAAAATGGTCTCTGATGATTTAAGTCAGAAATAAAAGCCCCTCATTACTTTTTGACTTGAGTATCTATTTGAAATTGTAGTCAGGGAAGCCATATGGAAAATATTTCTAGTCTCTCATGATTTAAAAAATAGCATTCTCAGTTACAGTAACTATTGTAAATTGTTTCTTTTATTATCTTCCCCACTCCCAGCCCTACAGCAGTGTGTTAACCCACAATCTTTATGGCTACAATCTGGCTGGGGGGAGGGGGTTGTCCCCAGAGACTGTTCTGTATTTTGAATTATTGCAATGACTATACATTATTTTCCAATTCCGCAACACTGCTCCTGAGTAAGTAGCATGCAGCTTGGTGAGCTCTGGGAGACAGAAGTAATACTCTGCCTTGCTCCGCTGTAATAATTACAAAACTGGATTCCTTTCTATCATGAGAGCAAACAAGAATTTTTGCCCATTTTCCATGTGCTAGATGCCCTTCAATGTGATTCTAATATGATGCTGATTAGCAAGGTCAAAGTCTGCACATTGGTCATCTCTACTCCTTGGTATAAAAGACTGTGAAAAAATATTTATCAGTCCAGTATTTGAAGAAATACTCACTTTATATGATACCTAAATCAGAGTTATTACAGACTTATCACGGACTAAACCAGGCATCTTCAGCATCAAAATATTAAGCTCATTAACTCTTTTCTTTTCTGGATCCAGGCATTTAAAATGTAAACAAACATGATAAATACAATGGCTGAAGATTCGCCAGCTAAGATCTGTTTTCTGTGTTGCTATTTTCCTGAAGACTGAAGGTAAGAAATCCTTAGGAGCAAAATACCTCATAGCACAGCAGGCAAGTAACAGAATCTTGACACAGTACTTTAAAGATCAACAAAATCCTATTCAGATCCTCAGCCAACTGCAATAACTTGGAACACAGTTGTCAAATACCTTTAAGAAGCCATCAAGTTAATTTTGCTTCAAGTTCAGTTTGGGAGAAGTGTGGCAAAACAAATGAAAATATGTATCAAATTTAAAATAAAATTACAGAAAAAAATCAAATTAATTGCTCTGCCTCTTGCAGGCATTCTGAAAAATTTTAAAGGGCTAAAACAGCAAAAGCCATACACAAAGCATGAATAATTCACTGCCCCAAAGACAAAATGCTCATTTTTATCTTACTGTCAGAGGTGGAAATCATCTCTCTCATACTCATCCAGTATCTATACTAAAGTATAGAGGTTTCCTTAAAAATTATGTCTTCCCTTGCCTTTTTACTTGCATCTAAGCCATACTAGTATCCATGTCTTCTTACAATACCTGACCCTTTTTGTAATTCTTCTATTCACAGCATGGTCCAAGTTTGGTTCTTTGGTACAATCTTTCCCATCTCCAAATGACTTCTGAATATTTTCTTCTAGAATCTAAAACATCCTGTACATTGGCCTCATATAGTGTAACCTAACACCCTTGCAACCCTGCACATCAACTCCTGTCCCGGAGAAACTACCAGTGTGACCATAGTACCCATTAACTCAGGGAGAGAAAATTTGCTTCAAGCAGGAAGAGACTGGTGTGATAAACTCCCGATCACTGCTTTCATAGGAATCTCTTCACCTCCTTGGCCACTCTGTCCCCCTAGGTACTGCGAGCACCCAAAGGGCAACTGGGACCCCAGCTGACTCATTACTAGGCATTTCAAAATGCCTCTGAGTACAACTGGTTACTCCAAAATCTGTTTCAAATCCTGCCTCTTCTAGAGAGTAGACCCACTGAACCCTGCCTAGTCATACAGAGTCCAATTCAACATCTGTTAATTGTACAGTAAAAGAAGAGATAAAGGTATATGCCGTAGGACAATACTGTTTACTAGTGCCCAACCAACCAAGCCAAAACATTCCAAAATGGTGAATCCCAGATAAACTCCAAATTTTCTGTATTTGTTATATAATAGTATTTGTACTTCATGTACATCCCACCCTCTCACAGAATCCTGAGTGTTTTGTTACTCTTCTGATTAACTACCTACATCCAAATCACTAGCATGTTATTTAACTTTCCGTTATTTCAGTTGTACAGCTAAACTTTGTAAGTAAGACAAGGCAGGGAATTTTATCCACTGATTTCTGTATTATGTGTTTCTTCAGACTGGATTCAAGCATAGGGGGGGAAAATAATATGCATGGATTTGGGGGTTTTCTCTTTAAAAGCCAAATAGATGTATGTGTACACAGGACTGGCTGATTTTACCAGCACATAGCTTTGTGAAATTTCTAGTTTAACTGCTACTACCAGAAGTGCAATGCATTTCTTAACACCAGAGCAGTATCAAGGAGGAACAAGGCAACAATGGTAGCAGAACCATTAAAAAAGGAAAGGAAGGCAAACTAAACACTGGATAGAACTACAGGACACTGTAAGGAAACAAAAGCAGTAGTAGTTGAGTAGGGAGTAGGCAAGAAACATCACAAAAGGAACTATGAGAATAGGGAGAAAACTAAAGAGAAAAATAAGCAGTACTTTAAAATAAATAAATGCTATTCTGTCTGAAGTTAACAGAGGCATGATTCTAAGGCAATAGAACCCGCACTAAAGACAAAGACACCACACTAAATCAAAATTAATCCAGAAGCCAAGGGCCTGGCATGAATAACCAGTGGAGGTAGTCTTCATTTTTTATAAAAACATTTTAAATTGCTGGGGTTATAAAACTAGCAAAAATAAGCTTGAAGTTTTCTAGGAAAACTTCCTTTACAAAGCAACTTCCTCTGTTCAAACAGGGCTAAAAATAGCTTCTGTAAAGAAGAATCTTGTATACAAATTGATACTAATTAAAACATTCCAAGGATCTGTTCTCCTCTATTACTGTAATTTAGATAGTTCAAGTAAATATTCCCTCATAGAACTAAAATCTGAAACATGGCAACATTATATTTGGCTTTTTTATAGTGCTGATTTTTAATCCGTTTTATTAATAACCCAAGAGATGCTCTCTCTCATCATCTCTTTCACACTTACAGCTGCACCCTGTTTTTACTGGAACAGATACGATGACTCTCATCAGATTTAGTGCACCAGAATCTGGTAGTTCTGCGTGACCACAGATCTCTAGAGAACTACTGATGATCTTTTTCTACCAGACCTCCTCCTGGGCATAAAACTGAATTTTCAGAACAAAAGAAAACTAACTGGCTAACTGGGCAGCAAAAGCAAAACAGCAGGATATGAATGTGGGTCCTGCCAAGAGGAGAGCTGCCACAGTAAAGCGTGGCTCCAATTACAGCTTTCTTCAACTAATTGTCCCAGTTCAGATCACCCATTTCGCTTTTCTTCAGGAAAGAGCTGCAATGATTTTGATGGCTGATTCCAAAGTGGGTTCCTAGGCATAGCAGCACTTTCATGGTATAAAGCAATCATTTTCACTCTCCTTGTAATTCCAGGGGGTGGGGAAAGAGCAGCTGGTTCTGTACTTGAAAGCATCAGCATGTCTCCCTGGACTTTCAGCTGTAGCCTAATGAGTTGGCAAGTATCTTTTGCACTACAGCTTTTCTCAGGATAATTAACAAGATCTAAGATGAACTCTTTGATGCAGATTGAGCTAAGCCAATTCCTCACGGAAAAGTCAGTGCTTATCCACACACAGGCGGAGGAAACTGCTGGAGTTCTTGTTGGATTCAACCAAGTTGACTGACACCAGTCAAGTAGGAACTACAGACTCCAGCAGGAGCTCCACAAGAGAAATGCTCACCCAGCCACATCCTGCTCAAGGCAGGTAACTTTGGGTTGGGTAACTTTGCTACTGTCCCACAAATCACCTCATAAGTAAACAGTGAATTAATTTTCCAGTGCCATTCATCTGGTGTTTCTTAAAGATGCAAACATAATATAAAACAACTCCTAAAAAATATGACAAAGCCAAAGAAACTAAGAAATGCTAAGCCAGCCACTTAAGGATACTACAGTGACATCTGAAATCAGGGACGGAGCTTTTGAGCAGGAACAGACTTGAAGCTGAGAAGTAAGCGGTAAAAGTCTCTCTGAGTTTTTTTTTCTGGTAGTCTTACAGGACTACTAAAGCACTGAGACATCCCTTGTCTCCACAGCACAACTCCACTACTGTGTGACCACCACAATATTCTGAGCATTGCTGGGTTGCAATCATTTTCACCCTGAAGTGGACATTTGGAGTTGCTCTGAGTGGGGCAGAATATTCTTCTGAGCCAATCTGCCAACAACAGTGCTAGCAGCTAGAGCAGTGAAACAGGAATCAGAGCATAAAAACTTCAACTACTTGTAACTATGGTCAAAGCCCTTTCACAGCCAAGCATCACAACCCTTCTCAAACAAGTATGTGAAAAAGTTCACACTCCTTCAAAGAGTGGCAGGATCTAATAAGAACTGGGCTAACCAAGGTTAGAGGTACGCTGAGCTGCATCAGTTCAACACTAAATGGCCTATCAGGGAAATACAGAAGATTATATAGATGCTTCTTTCAGCTTAGTTAAGTCTTGTCAGTGTCAAGTACAACTCTCAGAGGACAAGAACCCACACACTGAAACTCCTCATTGTTCCAGACTGTTTCCCCTTTCACTTTCATGGTCAGACCCCAGTATGTCAGGACAAAGAGAGATTTCAAGCTCTACAGGCAATAAGGCTGATGTATGTCAGTGACCAAAACTGAACTCCCTAAGGGAGCTGAATAAGATCCACCAAGATTAAAAAAGGCTATTGACTTATTCCCATGCAGGTGGCTCAACATTTCCTCTGGGCAACACTTGAAAAGGAGCTAATTATGCACATACAATCATGGACCAAAAAAAGCAGTCCAGCTATTTTAGAATTCATTTACTGATATTTGATACAGAATGTTATTACCAAACTCCAGCTGTCAGCTTTGGTCATCCTTTTGTTAAAATTATGACATTTTTCTGAAAGAAAGCTCTCGGAATATGAAAACCAATTAAGAGAAGATGCTAATGACACAGAACATAGGCCAAGAATAATACCCTCTTTCTGCTAAGTAAATGCTTCAGATTCCTCTAGTGTAGGAGACTGACAATGGTCTATAGGACAACAAAGTTACTCCTATTGCACTGAATAATTAAGAGCTATTAATTTTATTTTACATATGTTAATGCAAAAAGGTGAGCTATCCTCTGCAAAATTACTAACACATTGTATTTCAACCAGTTTACAGAGCTAACTGGGAACGCTCTCCCCTGGTCTTCAGTAAGGCAAGAACTCTCAGTGACTTTCATGGTTCCTCCACTTCAATGAGTAGAAAACCTGGGCATATTAGCTTACTCTTCTACTTTTGGTTAGTGTCTCCAGCACTACAGACTGCCTCACTGCTTGCTGACATTCCTCTTCCCATTCCCAAACTGCCAATCTTCCAAATTCAGCACTCTTACAGCTGTATGAGTGATACACTGCTGCAGGAAGCAGCACTTGTTAAACCCAAAAAACCCTGCTGGAAGCACTTCTGCACCAGCCCTGCGAGGACACCCATGCTGTGCCACGCCAACCAGGGCCAAAGGCTTGTGCTGCTTTGGCAGGCCAGATTCTGAGCAAGCGCCTACACATGGAAGAGGAGCAGACCTACCAGGAGGCAGACCTGCTTTTGCAGGAAGGTAAGAATGAAGAGTACCCTTGCAGATGGAAAATGGCAGAGGTGAGGATCTCATACTAGCTCCCCATGGAAGTAGAAGAGCTGTTTATTACCCCATCTGAGAGATGTTTCGGGCTTAACTTTTTGTGCTTCATAATACAAAACTAATCATTTACTTTTAAAAGTATTTAAGAAGTATGCTCCTATAAGAAACTATATAATCTATTGTATTGGTTTTAGCCATTGAAACACGACTATGCTCGGTCTGTAAAAGAAAAAGGTTACCCTGAGACCCACCAGAGTGGCCCTGAGCTAACCATGAGCAGCCAGGCAGTTACCACAGCTCAGGTGGCCAACAGTAACTATTTCGAGTTAGGTTTTTTTAAGTGTTATTCATTCAGAAATTCTTAAACATTTTGTCTCTTTGCAAAATGAAATGTGAAAAAAACTCTCTTATTCACTCCTTTACAAAAAACATACAGTTTCAAAACAAATAAAAATGGAACTTTTGCCACTATATTGAGACAGCAAATGCAGCTCTAAACCATAAGCTATGAAGATTTTTTTATACTGGTATATTAAGAGTACAATTGTTTACACTACAAAATACCTTACTAAATCCTTAAAACAGTAAAAATACACTATTCCTTAATCTTACTCCAATCACATACAAACACCAAATTATACTGAAATTCTTTGGAATACTTTAATTTTTTTTTCCCTCCAGGGATAACATATGTTTCTAATAACTTGCCACTGAGCAAACAGATTTAACAGGGTAGCAGCATGCTGAGAAAGATAGCAGGATTTTCAATTTTCAGATGAAAGCAGCTCCATTCCCTGGCAGCCCTATTTCTAACCCCTTTAGGCCAGATCAAATTTTATCTGAAGCTAGCTGGTGCCTGTCTTCAACTTCAATTGAAGTTGAATTAGGTTTTTTACATACCTGCAGTAAACAATTTGAAGCTTATCAATTAGAATTTTTAAAATCAGTACTTATACCAGAGGAATCCTAGCAGTTAACAGGATTTCTGGACTTGGTTATTTACATATGTTTAGCTAACAGATGACCCAGTTTTTACCAGAGAATATCATCCATCTAATTCTGCAGACTCACAGATTAGTTTAGATTATCAACAGGAAAGTGTTATGCAAATTACACAACTCACCCCTGCACCTATTAGCAACAGATTTTTAAATCCTGTATTAATTTGCACAACAAAAATCTATGGTACTGTTTCAGAAGATCAGGATTAGTTTGCAACACACATCTTACCTTTGGCTCCACCATTTTCACACAGAAAATAATCTACCTTTCATGCTTAGACACTTTTGTTCTACATACTGATTTGAAGCTAAACCATTTGACAATCTCCATGGCTCAAAAATGTCTCTTTATATAAGGAATACAATAATAATAATATTTCTACATTTCACAGCTCTCTCTGATAAAATGCTTACCTAGTATTTTCAAACAGGGGTTCTTAATTATGCATCACATCAGTCTCATCTAGATACCAGGGTGAGGAACCCCTTACAACACTGTAATCACTTGCACTGGAATTCTCGTTATACTAAGGCTGCTCACATCAGGAAGCTTTCTTTCACACTTGATTTAGTTCAACTATTTGAAGAGCTAACCCAAACTTTTCTTCACACCTTCATGTAATTTCATTCAAACAGCTGGTTTGGTTTTGTTTTTGTTTTTCCTAAACAACTTTTTAATGTGTGAAAAAAAGATATAAATTACTTTATCAAGTTGCCCTGCTAAAAATAAAGATTTTATGATTGATTAATTAATGGGAAATAAATGAACATATACATATGAACAAAAAAGACTAAAGCTCTAATACTAGATGTCTGTATTTGACAAAGATTCAACAAATTGCAGCTGCTTACATAATGTAAATGGTTGCTGCTACATTTTTGTCCAGCTTTTCTGTTTTTTTATTCTGATAAAAATCTTTTCTTTCTGAGGAGCGCTCAGTGGTTTGGATCTGACATTTGTCTAGAAGCTTTATAAAGTAAGAATGAAACTATATTTAGCTTTTTAATGCATGCAAAGCTGCAGAAGAATCAGAACTAATATTAATGAGGAAAACTTTTATCAAGTATAATTCTATCTGTTGCCACCCAAATGGGACTAATTTGTTCAATTATCTGTAAAAATACCAGTTAGACAATTAAATGAAAGCTTCTGAAGCATATCTGTTCAATTAACAACAATGCAAATGCATAATCACTCAATCATGCCAGGGGCTGCTCCCCCAGGCATCTTCAAATCTTTCATGAAAAGCCCTATCAATCATCACTAAGGGACCCTTTTCTTGCCCCAGTCTCAGACAATAGTTTGGAATAGGTGGTGGGAATAGGGAAGAGGACAGGACTGTATTTCTCCACTATACTGCTAGCAGAACCACTGCTCTGTCAGCAGAAGTAAGACTAACACAGCTAACACACTGATCCTTCTCATATCCCTGACTGTATTCCTTCATAATGAGGAGCTAAGGAGTTAAGTTTCAAATGAGGCTCACTGGGACCTAGGGAAGCTAGCTGTTGATGAGCCAAGGCATACAAGCTGAAGGAGCTCTTCTGGGAAAATAATTTCTTTTTCTTTTTATCTGAACAAGGACTGTAAGATTCAGGTCTGTGATAGAGCCTTAGAAAGTTATCTTAGCTTTGACTGTACTTACAGAGGGTTTGGGAGTACTTGGATTTTCCAAGTATTAGCCTTTCACAGATTCAGGTATCTCATTAACAACTAGATGGATCTGTATGCATTCAAAAATTGAATCTCTAACCCGGAAAGTTAAAAGACAGAGAGCATGTTTAACATGAAGTGTAATATCAGGTACGTAAATGCAAATATGCAGAGTGTGTAACAACATGTATGCAAACTAGGCTCACAGGCTCTCTGAGCTGTGTCCCAAGCAGAATATGGCCAGATGACAACAAGCTTTATATGCATAAATGCATCTGCTGAAACATTTTCGTGTTTGTTGTGATGAGGAATCTGATAAATGTTCAAATATAGAGAGTAAGAATTTGACACTTGGCATTGTCAGGACACTGTACACCTTTGCTATTCATATGCATTTATAAGAAGAGAAGATCTTGCTACTTTCATTGTACTGGCCCCTGTGAAGTTTCATGATTTTATTAGGTCAAATTCTGGTATGACACACTTCAGCAAAGACAAAATTAGGTCTTTAGGAATGCATGTCAAGTACCCATAATATCTAGGAAGGAAAATTCTAAACGTACAAACAAAGTTTTATTACACATCTGCTATGCAAATAACATTCACACACCACTTACTCTGAAGTTTAAATATATGAAAGTAGGAAATGAGAAGTTAGTTTCTAACTGACTTCTGGTTTTGTTATTTTCTCCAAAACCAAATACCAACTTTTTGAAAGCCAGTAAAAGAGTTAAAAATTATTGAAACATGATGAATTGTTTAAAATGTAAAATACTTCTTTAATAACAATTGTATTATTCTCATTTTTCCTTAGAACAAAAGAGCATGAACTGCAGAATGTTGCTGATGCAACTGGGCCATGCAGTTTGGAACTTAATGGACTTGATTGTGGTTTATTTAAGGTGTTGCAAAACCATCGCAATGTGATGTGTGATGAATCTTGTCTATTATATTTATTTCTATAGTCAGCAAAATAATATCCAACTAGGCTAAAAAAAGATCCACACAGAGCTCCAAAACTGCTGCTACCATCATCTCAGTTCTACAGCAGATCTCGGGGCTTACGGTCCTGAGGGGTCAGGGACGTCCTTGCCAGTCCGAGAAGCACGAGCAGCAACACAGTGTGGAATTACCAATAACACATCCAGTGTAACTTTGCCGTTATTTAGCTCCTTATACGAAACAATCTTAAATGACTTAAAATACAGAACTCTGCACCACTCAAGAGTTAGGCAAACACTGTAAATCTTGTCTTTTATAAAGGACAAAAAGAACCAAAGATGTTGGACTCACCCACCACAGTGGCAGGGGAAAGAACAGTGGTTAGAAGTGAACTAACTAATGACTGCTAACATTACAATTAATTTAATTTTGCAAACTGCTTCCACCATTTCAAGCCTCATTGTTAGCAACAGGGTCACTTTTTAAAATCAAAGACTGATTTCTTTCATCGAGTCACAGGAATTGGATGAAATTATCAAGGACATAGGAAGAAATAAAAAAGTAAAACTGATCTCCCACACTTCTGATTTTTTTGAGCTTATGTCTGCTTTTGGAATGTAACATAAGTGAGTAAAAGGTGGATAGCACTCCAATAGCTAAGTACTTAAAGACTTCTGATACATAACCCACTAATATTCACTAAAGATACACACCTTGCCCAGCAGGCACACCAACAACATAAACGTAAAATGCTATTAAGACGCAAATGTTAGCTGTCCTTGCCTCTAAAAACTGGAGTTGGTTTTCAAGACTTATCTATCTGCAGAGATCTGGATGTTCAAACAGTATTCAAACACACAGTCTACAATCTATAAGGAAAACCTGAAGACACTTGACTAGGCGAACAGGTGTCTGTCAGGAAACCAAAGTTTTTGATGTAGGTCTTGCACCACATTCACAGAGAAGCGCTGGTTAGCCAAGGCCTCAGAAGTGCCATGGAAGGCAGTGGTTGAGCTGCAGGGCAGGACAGCTGGGGAACCCAGCACAACGACAGCAGCAGAGAAATAACCATATCTTGTCATCTCCAAGGCCAATATACCCCTTCCCCACTGATTCCCCAGGAATCACATATTCAAGCACACACGAAGAGCTCCTGGCAGGGATCCTATCTTTAATAAATTAACAGCAGTGTGATACCGTCCTTTTCCCGAGATTATCTTTCACATGACATTGTTTCATCTCTCTCACTTCAGCTGCACCCTGTTCGTAAAGGGGGAGCAGCCTGGAAGCACATATCCTGGCATCTGCACGCCACTGCCAGCTTCTTGAAAGAGAGAAAACTGAACGTCTTTTGCTCAAAGTATGTGACTGAGACCCTTTAAGGAAAAAAAAAAAAAAGAAAAAGAAAAAAGAAAGATCGACAGAAGAGTGCCACTTCGCACTAAAATTCCCAATAACCAAAAAACCCCACAATCAGACCAGCTGACAAGACTAGCCGACGTTTCTCTGGTTTGGAAAAACGGAGAGCTGCCTGATACCGAGCGGAGAAGCTCCGGGTCTCCCGGTGTTTACCTTCCCCGGCAGCCGGCGAAGCGCCCGGCGGCGGGGACGTTTCTGCACTTCAACAGGCTTGAAGTTACCCCGCAGCCCCCGCCGGAGCTCCGCGGCCGCTCCCCGGCCCGCGCCGCGCCCGGCGGACGGGGGGTCGGGCGGGGGTGTCCGCACAAACCCTCGGCCGCCGCCGGCCCGCGCCCTCCCCGGCCCCGCCGCGGCGGCCCCGCTCACCGTTCTCCGGCCGCCGTCGCGGAGGGCTGCGGGGGCGGGGGCAGGGCGGCCGGGCGGGCAGGGGCGGCCCCGCGGCTCGGCCCCGCGGCTCGGGCCGGCTCACACGTCAGCCCGCGCCACGAGACCCGGATCTGCCGGCTCCCGGCGGCGGCGGGGCAGGGGCGGTGCCGCGCGGTCCCGCCCCCCGCTCCCTCCCCTCCGCCCGGAACGGGAGCCCGAGCTCCGCTGCGGGCAGGGGCGGCCGCGTCCCGGGCGCGCCGTCCGGCGGGGCAGGGCTCGGGGGCCGCGGTAGCGCGGTGTCGAGCAACGCGGCGGCCATAAAAATCAAACTCCGGTGGGTCGGCGCGGGGAGGACGCAGGGAGAGGACTGCTGTGGGGCCAGGTATGCCTGCCGGTCCGCCGCAGCCCGGGCTCCGCGCCCCCCTCACAAACACGGTCGCTTCGGCCGCTTGGCCCTAGCCATCCCCACCGAAGTACGAGGGAAATTACTGTGTAGTTTCTCATCTTGAAATCTAAATCGGGAGCTCGTGACTCACGGACTTCTAAGCCATTAAAGCACCCATCAGAATAGGTATTTAGATGCTGTGAATGAAGTTAGAGAGGAAAATCAGATTGTGGCTTCTCAGTCAGCCAAGGAGAGGGAGTGTCATGCTCCCAATACAGAAAGATAGACCACATCCTGTCTTGGCACGCTGATTCCATGCAATAATGCAGTGGGGATTGTACTGAAACATGATTTTAAAGAGTTAAGATTTTAGCTAAGGGTTAGAATCAATTTATATTGATCAAGAGGTAAGTTAGATTAGTAAATGGTAAGTTAATGATTATTAGATGTCTAAATTAGAGCTAACTGTTATATATGAGCTTGTTTATAGAAAAAGTGGAGTAAGTGAACCGTCATAAGAACAGATTGAAACCACTAAGAACAATGGCCAGCACCTGGACTTGGTATCAATCAATCACGAAGCAGGGGACCTTGGATTGTGCCAGAGGGTCACAGAGACCTGATGAAGACTCTCCTGACTTCATCCTTCGAGACCACTGACCCAATTCGAGACCACCGACCCAATCCAAGAGAAGAACTGCGCACGCGTGAAGGACTAATAGCCTCATTTTAACACAGAGCGGGGATGGGAGGTGCTGGGGTTATGCATATGTATTTTATGTAAGGTCTTGGAAAATAAATAGAGAGCAAAGAGCCTTGTTTGGGGCGGCCACGCCTTTCGGAGATGACTCCCGTGCCACCCGCCAGTGAATAAACATACCACTTTCTAACTTTAATTGGTTAGAGGGTCTTTGTCCATGACTATATTGGTTTTCAGTGACTCAGTACAGAGAAGAAAATCTTGTCCTCCAATATTTCCAAGGCTGCCTTACCTCTTCCAAGTCAGGAAACAGGGACAGCACTGCAATTAGAGTGAGAAAGGAGGGTTGGATAGAAGTTGCAAGTGCTCTCAGGTTGGTACCTCCGACCAGTACTGCATAGTCTCATGTGACCCACGTATGGCTGTTCTCATTACTATTTGCAGCTGTCTTGGGGCTTTTCATGCCTCCTTCCTTTTTTTCTAAAAGTTTTTTCTTAACTTTGGGTGTTTAGCCTATGTTACTTTGCCAAGTCTTGGATGCACTGCCAGTTGGCAGCCTTGCATATGCAACCATCACTGGTGCGCAGAGCCACCTCTCTCTGAGAGATGCAGGTAATTAACTCTGCTCTGTTTGGGCTGGTTCTGGATGTGAACATTCCACTTCTGAGAGGCAGCAGGTAGGCTGCCTTTGTCTAGTAATGCCACAGAGTCCTGACTTGCTGTGGATTTTGCCTCTCCCTTCCTATGTTCTAGTCCTTTCTCTTGTCTTAGTACCCAGCTGAGCAGCGGCAATACTGAAAAGGGAGGCAAGGCACTGACAAAGCCAGGCCATCACACAAAAAAGCTAAACTATGCAGAACTTGTACCATCTTGTTTACCTCAGTCCAGGGAACAAAGCCTCTGGTAAGGCAGTAGGGATGCTAAAACTTATCTTTAATTTGGAATATGAAACTATATCCCTACAATGTTTCCTGGGAGAACAGGTTTCTTGACAGCCTGTTCAGGAGTTTGGACATCAGCAATCTCAAGGTACTCTTGGCTTGAAGTATATATTGGCTGTTCTGGCCAAACACTAGACTAACCTAGACAATGGTGTCAGAGGGTAATCATAGGAAGAATGAGCAACTATTAGCTGCATCCTTCCTTCCAGCTTTCCCTCAGCCATTCTCCTAACCCTTCACCAGGAACAAGCCACCCTTGAAACAAGCAAAGGCAGCTTCTCAACACCATTAAGTAGTCTTGCTTATCTGTCTCCCATATCTCATACACAGGGCTAGCCATTGTTCTAGAAAATGGATCTGAGATCGTGAAATCTCCAAACCAGACACAATTTATCATTAGTCCTGACTCAAACAAGAGAGGAGAGAAATACCAACTGCACAGTAGCAGAGAGGAAGGTTCCTCCTGCCAAGCTGAGGCAGGAATGCCGAACACTCCTATTTTCTTGCCAAACAGCTCTTGGACAAAGTCAAACAGCACTTGCTAAAATGATAGCAGGCACATTTGGAGGAACCATTGAAACTGATAAGGGAACCTCAACGATTCATTCTTGGAGAACTGAATTTGGACAATCCTAGAACTGGAAGGGCAAGACTGTAAGCTGGACCAGCAGCATGAGATGCCTTGTCAGAAATAATATGAGCCTGCAAAGAGTTATACAGGAGAGGTAGGAGTTGAGAATGATGACAACTGAGTGATCTACAAGAAAGCAGTATACAATGGTGGCACAGCTAGAGCTGGGATGTCTTCCTCACTTCGAACAAATGCAGCCTCCTCAGATCTCAGTGCATCATACCTTTCCGGCTCATTTCTCACATCACGCCATCAAGGTACTTGCATTATGTTTGGTAACATCTTGAAACTGTGCCTCAAAGAGATGTGCAAGCAGCCCTACTTGGCTGGCCAGCCAGCCCCATTGGGTGAGATAAAAGCTACCCCTCCCTACTCTAATTTCTTCACTTCATGTTGTTACTGCAAAGCTCAGCATATTTGAAAATAGTTTTAAATAACTGGTTTCAGTAAAAAGCTAAGGGTTTTTTCCAGTATCCTGCATTATTTGCACTGCCGTTTGACAGCAAAATAGCAATTTTCCTGATTATTTTTCTTTGCTCAAAATATGTTTCCATTGGCATACTTGGAAATACAGGAAACTGATGGGCCTAATGAAGGATGGATTTGTGAAAAGTTTACCCTCATGTATGAAACTTCAGAGGATGAACCATCAAGGAAGAGGGGCAGGCAACAGGAGCCACAGAAAGCAGAGACCAGGAACGAGAGAAACCATGCATAAGCTTATTGCTTTCAAATCAGTAAGAATGTACACGTAAGCAGAAAGTAGCTGGTTATTTTACATAAAACATTCTGCCAGAGCATCCCTCAGAATTTGGTCCTCCTGGTTCCCACGGGCAAATGAACAAGTCATAGCAGGCACTGATTCTGTCTCAGCTTCCTACTCCCAAGCTGCAGCCATCTGCTCCCCTTACACGCACACTTAGTGCACAATACAGCAGTAAAACAAGATCCTGATATGGAGGCTATATTCAGACTCACTCTATGAAGTCTCCATTCTGGCAAACTATGATGAAAACAGTGATGACTTAGACTACCTTATGAACAAAGCCATGAGATGCATTCAAAATCAGCTAGTAACAAGGACAGAATAATGAATCCACTGAGTATGGCACACTAAAAGAATTGTGCTGCCCACTGCCAAGCTAAAACTATGAAGAGAACTCTGATTAAAGAGCAGAGGATGTTAATATTCCTTCTACCAAAACCCTGTACAATGGAGGAGGGTGGAAGCTGAGCAAAACTTAATATTACATTCTCTACATCCATCATCTGAAAGTAGTGTGGTTTGGGCATTTTGTAAAGCAACAGGCAGGTGTCACATTCCACATCACAGTGCTAGCTTTCAACTTTTCTACCCCAATAGGAAATGGTAAAGTAGGAGTCATGTTGGTGATCTAACTTGCCAAATAGTGAATGAGCTTGTTTACAGATACCTAAGAACATTACTTTACACTACATTCTCAAGTTTTTTTCTGCTGATGTTCTTCCCATCTTTGCTGCATAAGTCTTGTCAATAGGCATTGTATTGCTGACATCCAGGTACTCTGTGGAGTGGAAATTTTTTATATGCAATTCATGCAGTTTCATCAGATCTAAAAAATTACCTAGAAATGGAGCAATTCTTCCTAATGTAACTCCTTTTCTGTTTGCTCCCTCTTTTCTTCTATGCAGTTCATAAAAAATAGATAATGCTATTCCTAGAAGGAACCTGAAGGAAACTCTGCTGCAAATTTTGATACCAAGGAGTCATTTGGAAGAGGTCTGCAAAATGGTCTGCAAATGGCACCTAGGAAGCGGAAATTAAAAGATTATTAAATACCCTTGTAGTATCAAGGTAAGAGAAGCCTTTTGGCACCAATACTGGAATTTTTGGAAAGACAAAACAAATTTTGGAAAAAGATGCCAAGTCCTTAGAAAAGTTGCCTGCAAATTCCTAGAATTCAGCTGGGCTGGCATCTCACACAGTTCTGGAGAATTGAAAAGCACTTTGGGACACTAGGCAGCAAGTCTGTGAATTGGCTGGCACAAAGAGTATATAATGTACTTATGTTAATTTAACCAATATTTACTCATGTAATCACCACTGAACCAAATTCATTCTGCCAGATTTTCTGTCAATGCACAGATCTAAACTTAATGAACACTCAACCACCATCATCAGAACTCCCAGAAAAAATATAGCTCAATGGAGACAAAAACCTCCACTGAAACTGCCAGAGGATCTATGGAGGATTGTTTGTGCTCCTGAAGCATCAACATACCAACACCAGCTTTTGTGATCAATTAGCCAGTCTAGGGAAAATGACCACAAAGGATTGCTGCAATGCTGCCAGACCACAGCTGCCCATTGAAGTTTTCCAAACTAGGAAATGGATGAAGGAAATCTGTAGTTGAGAGGTGACAAGGATTATTTTACACTTAACTAGAATAATGACTAGTAATTTAGAGTAACTATGAAATGCAAGCAGGCCAATTGGGATGCTTACAAGGTCAGGCTGTAAGCAATTTAAAAATAGAGGATTAAATCCTGAGCCACCAAATTGTTAATGATAACACTCACTGATAAGGATACACCATCTGAATTAGGCTGAAATTCTGTAGTATTAGAATAGTATGTTCTCAGTAACCACATAAATTTCATTGATAATTATCCAGTCAGTACTGGGAATATTATTTTGCAATTGCTTTGGGCAATCCCCTCTAAAAATGTGGTCTAAGTGAACCAACATTGCTATTACCTTAAAAAATTGTTTTTCCTCTGGAGCAGAAATCATAATAGCAGCTGCACAATTGTGGTGGCTTTCTTGCAAAGAAAAGATGAGAAACAGAGTGAACTGCTTCATAAGCATCTGTAGTTCACATAAGTTATCTGCAGCCATAAATTTACCAGCAGCTAACATTGCTATATTCATCTGAAAACTGCTGCCACTCGGGAAAAACACATCTCATGTCACCCTCTATGTTCAGAGCCATTTCAGCATTTAGTCTCAAAATGCCTCTGAACATGAGTCAGAGCCCTCAACTGTTACAGTTCTCACAGACTTGAAATAAAAATAAATCCCTGTTCATTTCCAAGTGAATGCCTAATAGAAGAAGCCAAATCTGATCTGATCGACAAACCATAAACTAAAATGCAAGCAAGCAGATTTGATGCAGAAGGTGCAGAAGTGAGAAGAGAAAATGAAAACAAGATCTCAAAGGATTTTTTTAAACACTTTACAGCAATGAGTTAAAATTTTCTGTTCATGAACTAAGAATTACTCTGATCTGCAATGGATATATGCAGTTTGCAGTTGGTATTAAGCATATAAGTCATATAAGTATATGACTAAAATTTAAGAGTACCATCCATTAAAAAGCCAAGGCATTATTTACTAAGAAAAAAGATATGACAAAAAGAGAAGACATTTCATGTGTCACTGAGAAGGAGTCTCGAAAGGCATAACTCAGCCAGTCAGCGCTTGAAGATCAGTATTCTATCACATAAAATGTGGTAGCATCTCTAGTATGGACTAGAGAGAACTAAATCACATTGTTGGGAAAAGATCTGATCTGTTATCACTGTAAGCAATACTCTGGTTTCTGTAACACATTTAACCATACTTTTTTGTTTGGATGTTAGAACCTGAGCATTGACAAGTGTACAAGAAATGACTGCTCTCTCAGCTGGGCAAGATCTCAAGAGGCATAATGCAAGGGTTTTAACTTGTGCTCATTTGCTTTCAAGCAAATTTTGTTTGAGGATGTGGTATGATGCAGCTGGGTGTTTGCTGTAGTGTCACACCTTTTGAAGAGGAGCTGTAAACCCCACAAGTGGTTTAGTGTAAGAAAGAAAATTTGGCTTTACAGAACTTGACAACACTGTCTGGTCAGGAAAAAAGAATTCTTCTGCAGTTTACCCTCAGCAGGTTTGCTGACAGCACCAAGGTGAGTGGTGCAAACATGCTGGAGGGAAGGGATGTCATCCTGAGAGGCCTTGAGAGACTTGAGACGTGAGTCTGTGTTAACTTCATGTAGTTCAACAAGGCCAAAGTGCAAGGTCCTGCACATGGTTTAAGACAATCCCAAGGAGAAATACAAGCTGGGAAGAGAATGGATTTAGGAGGTGGATGAGAGGCTGGGCATGATCTGCCAAGGTGCACTTGCAGCCCAGAAAGCCAATTGTATCCTGGGCTGAATCAAAACCGTGGTCTGTAGGTCAAGAGACATGATTCATCCCTCTACTGTGCTCTTGTGAGACCACACCTGGAGTACTGTATCCAGCTTTGGGTCCTGCAACATAAGAAAGATATGGACCTCTTGGAATGAGTCCACAGGAGAGCCACAAGGATATTAGAAGCATGGAGCACCTCTCCTATATGAGGAACAGCTGAGAGCTGTTTGGAGTTTGGAGAAGAGAATGCTCTGGGGAGGCTCTATTTTGTCCTTCCAGTACCTAAAAGGGGCCCTACAAGAAGGCTGGGGAGACTTTTACAATGGGTTTATTAGGATGAAATTTTTTCACTGTGAGGGTGGTATTTTATTTTGTGAGGTACTGGAACAGGTTGCCCAGAGAAGCTGTGACTGCCAAATCCCTGGAAGTGCTCAAGGCCAGGTTGAATAGGGCCCTGAGTAACCTGGTCTAGTGGAAGCTCTCACCCATGGCAGGGGGCTGGAAGCAGGTGATCTTTAAGGTATTTTCCAACCCAAATCATTCTATAATTCAATTAAATTCACATTTCACAGTTCATAAATTTTGCAAAAACACTTCAAAGATTGAGGGAAACTGTTTTCATGTTTGAAAGTATGAATTTACATTTTTGGTGTTTAAACAGGTTCTTGTGGTTACCTTTTGTTAAGCTACTAAAGTAATTATTAGACACAGATGACGTCTCTAAAACAGAAGGCAATTACTGAAAAAGAAGGATGGAAGGATTGGAAGCTGAAGCTCTATTATAGCAGAAGCCCAGCTCCTTCGTAGAGAAAATAGTGGGGGAGCCAGTCCCTTCACAATGATGCCCTGTGACAGGAAAAGAGCTAAACATAAGAAAACTATTTTATTCTGATGCTAGCTGAGCATTGGTAGAGGTTGCCCAGAAGGGCTGTGGTGTCTCGTATCCATAGAGATATTCAAATAGACATGGTCCTGGCAAGACAACATGCTCTGGCTGATCCCACTTTGACAAGAAGGGTGGTCTAGATGATTTCAAGAGGTCCCTTCCAATCTTGACCCTTTTGTAATACTGTGATACTGTACCACTCAAGAGGGAGTAGATACACCTGCAAAGCACTTTCACTGCAATTTCCGCGGGAGTAAAATTATTTGGAATAAGTGATATTAAGATACAGGGATAGTATGGCACCTACAAAAATGTGTGCTGGGAGAGTTAATATCTTTTATGTCTGCTCTGTGTTTGGGGAAGGAACCAAGAGCATAATATCACAACATTCCTAGGACTAAGAGATAGAATCTGCAAAATCAAGAGACAATCATACAGCATGACTAAATACTTCCCAGTATGACTAACCTCTGAGGAAAGAAAGATATAGTCTAGGATACTGCCTTTAAAAGCTACTTCCAATTCACCATGTGATCTTTTTGCACAGTCAGAAAGATGGGAAAGCTGTTAACAGGAATTTTATGAGATGGATTATACTTCAATGAAACTGCTATAATTGCTACCCTTCATTTGAGAAAAATGTTCAAGACAAGAAACTCCTTACATCTAAACTAGATCTTCCACCTAAACAAAGGCGTATGCTATTACTGAAAAGACACACACAGAATAGTAGGGTTTTTCTAGATACTGCTCTGTGAAACATTGCGTGCCTGGCAGACATCCACAGCCCGGAGAAATGGCTTGTACCTGCTGTGTTCAGGGAAACTGTACATTACCCAGTACAGGACACTATTTGAGCCTTGTTTGTTTACCCGACTTTATCCTCAATGTTCTCTAATAAATTGCCAGGTGCTGTTTTCTTGCTAGCCACGTGGACAAACTGAAGACAATCAGGGTAGGAAAACAACAAACCAGATTGTCCTGACTTCTATTCTTGAACTGATCCTTACAGATTTCTGTGATTTGAAATCCTGTTCAATTAACTTTTTTTACACAACTGTGGTGCAGACACTGACTAAGGATTTAGATTTAAGGTTTTAACTGTAAATTATTATTCTACTGTGGTAAGATCAATAGAAAAACTTGGTGGGTTTTTTTTTTTTCTTTTTTTTTTTTTTTTCCCCAGTACAAAATCTAGTCTCCAAAATGCAGCTATTTTAGGATGGTATCAACATATTTACAACAACAGAGCCTGACAAATTACCCATCTGTCACAGCTGAGCTTTTCCTGGATGATCTCTGACAAAATTCAGTGTTTTGTAAATTTTTGTTTTAGACAGTTCCAAAAGACTTCCATCAGTAGTGGATTTGGTGCCCATCATAACAGATTATACCGTAGTTTAGCAAAATGGCTATCATTAGAAGTAAGTTAAAATTCTAGATACAATTTCCAAAAAGCCTCAGAATCAAAAATTGCTGGATCAAGCAATAATAACTGAATTCGAGAGTTTCAGATTGCTTTTTTATTATTAGTCCTACCTTTCAGGATCCCTAAAAAGTCCCATGCTTTCCAAATCAAAGAGACCATTGAAGGAATTCTTAACAATTGATATGAAAAATATACTGGAATATGTTGTCTCTGTGGCTTAGGTTGTAGTATTTTTCTGATTTTACTGCACATATTCTTATATCAAACTGTGTTTATTCATACATCTTTAATGCATATTCTCTTGTAGCTGGAAACCTTTTTTGAGGTGGGACCACCTCATAAGACTATTCATAAGACTATTGCCTGCAGCCTGCATTGATGGCTCTATGTCTCAAGTGATGTACATTGAGAGGAAAGGTGTCCACTCTTACTCTTTTCTCCCAGGAAGACATGGCAGTGACGCAGATCAGTTTGCAATATAAACTCCCTGAATAAGTGTTGCCTATCTGCTCAAAGGAAAATACAGGAGCCAGGTGGAACCATCCCAGAGACACAAATTTGATATGTATGCTGGCAGTTGGACCAGTGAGCTTCCCAGCAGTCAGCTTATCTACACTGTTAGGAATATGAAAATATTTTAGCAATAAAGACCACTACCAAAGAAAGTGGGTTTATTTTTAATTTATTCTGGATTCCTGTATTCATTCAATTACTGCCTCACTATTTTTTGCTGCTCCAGTTCTAATTCCAAACTCAAATCTCCTAATGAGAGACTCTAACTCCATCCTCCAAACAATCACTTCAAAATATTAATGCCATTTTATCTTCTCTTACTTACTTGCTGCATTTAGGCACTTCCCTGGCTACCACTGCACAGAATAACAAATTTAAGCTTCTAGTTAAAAGGTCTGATATGCATCAGTCCTGATGACTTTTATGAAATGGAGGTTTACTGAGTATCAGTCTGGATCTGATTTTAGCCTCTGTTGTCATTAAAATAACAGCAATTGCTATTCAGTCACAAATCCTAAGGCTGTAAGGAGAATATAATATCTAGTTGGCCAGGAAAAGCTGTTCAGCTGGCCTTTTTAGGCAGCTCTAACTCCCATTTGTACCCTTCTATGAAAGAAAGATCACAATATTTAATTAAATAAAATTACATAGATTTGATAATGTACTAAAAGTTATTCCATTAATAGATGATAATACAAAATCCTTAAAATGGTACCCATTCTTCACTCCAGGTAGAAAATGTTTTTTTGAGTGGACAGCAATATACCAGCAATATACCATGGTGACTAGTTCTTTATACCATCGGTCAAATCCTCTCTTCCCTTATAGCACTTACATTCATAAAACTACTAATAAAGTCATTTAAGGTTGTGAAATCTATTTCTGTATTCACAGCTTACTTCTAATTTGAAAGGATCCTCAGAAAGACTGCTATCTTCTTTTTGTATTAGGAAGAAAGGAGCACAGTTTTGCACCTTTTTCTTTATAAGAAGTGCTTCTAGTTCCATGTAATCAACTTGTCAATCAGTGGCTGCCAAATTTTTAAGGTAGATTCCTGATCATCAAGAATATTAATCAACTTGGGAGCTCCTGCAAAATTACAAGAACTATTTCACAGCTGAACCTAATTTCCCCTTTTTTTTTTTTTTTTTTTTTTCTTCCTTCATGAAGCCACAATTGGCTCAGGGACCCCAAGGTGTATGTACCATCAGTTGAAAATCACTCCTCCACAAAAAAGTGGAAGCTTAAAACCCCAGTAATTTTGCTAACAGACTCAAAAGCATTGGGTGTCTTTGTATCTAGGTTTTCCTACTAGAAGCACCAGGTCCAGATGTAACATTAATTTAGAAGATATTAGCAGACCAGTATCAAATTAATGAAAAGTCCAGGGTGTCCTGTCAATTTCTAATAACAGCCTTTAACAAGTGAAGGACAATAGGGTGTTGTTAAACTACAAAAAAAATCTGCACATTCATTATTTAATGAAAACTCTGCGACACCATACACTGATTTCTGATGTAACTCCACTAATTTAGGTGAATTGCATTATAAGAATTCAACCTGAGTGACTTCACATCATTCTAATATTTAGTTAGAGCCCTTAGTGCCTTTTAATGCATATATATTTCAGCTGCTAACAACATGAAAAATATAATTTGGTAAGCACAGGCACCTCCCCTCTCTCTTCCGGAACACCGAACAATTTTGGTTCTACTGGTTTTGGCATTTCTGCCTACAGAACTCCTACAAGTTCTTCATCAACAACTTTCCAGGTAAGGCTGGACAAGGCAGTGACAGTACCTTGAGCTTTTTTTAAGGCAAGGAAAGCTTCCCAACAGAGGTGTCCGAGTCAGCAAAGCAAGGCAAACAGCCCTGTTCCACCCAGGAGAGGGCACTCTTACACCTGGCCACGCAACCGGACATGGGCACCTATAGGAGGAACAGGAAAGTTAAGATGACATCTTACAACTCGGTCAACTTGCACGACCAGTTAGTTATTTTTATGATAACGCTAATCACAAGTAACTTGAATCATCCAGACACTGCCACAACAGGAACACAATATGACAGACGATAGACGTGCAGGCTAAATTTAATCTTAGTCTCCAAAATGTGCTGAATGATGATGATAAAAAAGACAATTTCTGCATTTCTCTGTTAAAAGTTGGGATCATAAAAAGAGAGCTGTAGGTGTAACTTTCCAGATAAATAAGGTTAAATTTAAAAATAACCTAGTTATATGAATATTAATTGTTGCCTTTTTTTTTTTTTTTTTTTTAATAAAGCACTATTATAAATGAGCATACAAGCATTTAAATGCAAACTGCATATAATCTAATACTAACACAGCCTGTAAAGTTAATCCTGGTATGGATATCTCATCGAATAAATAAATAAAAAAAGAATTTTAAATGCTAAAAGGTCAACCTCTGTTTCTAAAGGAATTGAAATCAATATACGTACCTCTTGAGACAGCTTTCCTCTCCAATAAGAAATCCTCCAGCAAAAAACAGAGATCAACCCTGTAATTTTTGATTTTTTCTAAATTAAAGAAGCCAAGATGAGGAGGTGGTAGTTTTGTTATGCAAGACATAAAACAGTAAAAGAGGAATAGAATGCTGCAACTGCAAAGTTAATGTTTCAAAAAATGTTATTTTCCTCTAATCACAGGAGATAATCTCAGTAATTCCAAATTTTCTCTGAGTAACTTTACTAGAGAAATGTCCTATTGATATGAAAAGAATAAAATTAGGAAAATATGGAAATGAGAAAAAAATCACCAAGAATCTCAATTTCAAGAACAGCAAGTAAATTATACTTAGTGCTGTCATAAGCATCTTGGAGTCCCCAGGCAGTACACTGAGGCTGAGGGCATCCATGGTTTGAGAGAGAAGAACCATGCACATGGGGCTGTATTGGATGTACAGCGAGTCCAATGTGCATAAACTTTGCATGAGCCATAGCCACTTTTCCATGAAAATGTGGGGAACTCTTTCTTGTATCTAGGTTGCAGATAGACAGTACTTCCCACATTACATGGGAAATGACAGAGTGTTTAGGATGTTTGGTTAGCCTAGCATTGGCTAACGAATATTGTTAGCCTTTCCATACTGACAGCTTGGGCTGAGGCCTTACTGACCATATCAGCTTTCCCCCTGCAATAACCTTACATGGTTTGAATTTCATATCTCTTGCTCCCACCCCCAGAAGTCTTTCAAAACAATATGCCAAGCATAATAAACAATGCAAAGATACTTAGAATTGTATTTCCCACTCTATCAGTTGCGATCAACATTAATGGGCAAAAGCACAAACTAATCTGCAGCCGGTTTGTAAAAGCCGCTATTGAAAGAGTTGCTCAATAAAATTATGATAGGGTCAATGAAAGAGCTATCTCCTGAAATCATATATACTACAAATTTTTTAAATTTAAAAAAAAATGAGCTATGTTCAATGGACTACAGTTGTACATTTCGTGTATGGATTTTTCTAAGGGCAAAAGACTTATAAGAACTTAATTCAGGGCTTTATTATCAACGTACCATAAAATTTATTATGGAGTCAAACATGAAAATCACTGAAATCACACAAAGAGGCTATGTTCTCAACTTTTGTCTAAACATTATTTTTTTTAACAAAGCAAAAATACAACAACAAACAAACAAACAAGCCCAACACTCCCCAAAACCCAAACCCCGAAACACCTATTCAAAGTCTGTGGTCCTGTTTTACCCTAAAACCCTGTAGAATCTTCTGTAAAATAGTAAACTATAACAAAGTATAAAACAGCATAGGATTTATAAAATGATACTCAGCATCCTGCTTATGTAAGGTACTGACTTTTATGTAGATTTTGATCCTTGCCACTATTCTATTCCACCAGCCAAAAAGCCTTTCTATATCTGTCTTTCAGCAAAGAGAAAATTACCACAGTATATGGTGAATATGAAACAGCTGTGAGGTAAGTGAAACATGCCTGTTTAAAGACACAGGAAAGGAATGGGGTATGCCAAGGAAAAGAGATACAGTAATTCATACCAATTTCATTTTTTGCAGTAACAGACTCTGACATTTGTAATCCAAATGAGCACATGAAAATGAACCTAAGTACAAACCAGACAAAATCATTGCCCTTTACCATGGCTGTTACTGGATGTCTACTACCTCTAACATAAAAGCATACTTACAGGAACACAAAGGATTTTGACACTTGATAAAGGTCATGTTTTCCACTCCATCTAGAGCAAAATCTGAATACTGGAAGCTTAGCTTCTTTCTGTGAGCTCTCTGAAAAGATATGAAGGATTTAGGCAAGAGATTTTATGTACTACCTTTATTATTTTTGACTGTGGTAGTCATAGTTGCTCAGCATGCTATAAACCTAACTTTCATCTAAGAAGCAAAAAAGAGTTATCATCCTTTGTTGGTGAGAGCCAAGGGCACAGAAAAGCCATGGCCTACCTCCTCAAAAGGAATTTAAGACCTATCAGTGGAACTCAGACATCTAAATTATTCTGAAAATGAAGGGCCAAGATCACACTATTAAGTCATTAAAAAGAAACCAGGCCTACTGCAAAATGGTCCTTTTCATAAAGGTATTGAAAATGTCAGCTGAAAAACTGGATCATGTAATACATTTTAAAGTGTTCATATGAAAAAAAAAAATTGATGAACAGAGGCACATGATACAACATTTTTTGCAGAAAAATGAACTTTTCCCAGTCAAACTACAGGGGAAGAATAAGCACATTAAACTGTATGCATCTGTATTTAGTTGACAGGTTTTAAAAAATTATTGATTTTTTTTGTTGTTGCTTGGGCCTATACTTTCTTTATAATGTATATAATAGTCAAAAAGCTGCATATACTAATGGAGATAAATGAACAGCAGCTTCAGATAACGGCCCTACTGACATTTGTTGAGATAAATGTCTATGTTGTATGCTGTCCTGCATTGCACCACTAAAACGGGGCCCTATAAAATGTTTCTTTAAACCTTAATGTCTTGAAAGCCTCTAGTTCCTGAATAAACAACAGTTCAAACTCCAATCTCATGTTCTCCTCTGCAAATCTATGTTCTTCGATAGCATACCTTATTTTATACACCTCAGGTTAGAAGTTACGGTTACTGTTACCCCATTTCAGATTTCAGAACTGAAGCAGCATCTGTGGGTGCCCGTGTTTGCTTTTGCAATAAAATGCCCATTTGACAGGGCTGACCTTTGCCTTTCACTCTACTTTTTAAACATCGTAGGAGTATCTGCGAAAGTAAGCAGGTCCTTTCACTGTCCCCATTCAGTAACCTGTTTCTGGGCCTGCAAGTTCCCCTGGTCCCGTGTGAGGAGGCACCAGTGTCTCTAGGGGGAGGGGGGAAGAGGACGAGGAGCAGGTTTGGGAGAAAGACGTGTAAGGAATAACATTTTTCTCTGCCGAGCATATAGAAAAATACAGATGAGAACCGCTGTTGCAGGCCCGGGTGAGCAGATTCTCAAGTTATGTGAGCGCGCCCTGGTTCTTTTCGCTCGGGGGCTTCACCAGCACACATACCAGCTGCTCCTTGAGCCAGCTGTCTCCTCAGCGACACCTCAGACATTTCTCCCGCCACCGCGGCCCAGCTCTCCCAAGGGTGCTCCTTCACCCGTTCGCCGGCCCGGTGCCCCAGGGCTCAGCCAGCTGCAGGTAGAGGACCGGGCGGGAGCCATGACGACACAACGGCCTCAGCTGCGCCCCGGGGCTCGCCCGCGGCGGGGCTCTGCCTGAGGGGGTGCCTCCTCACGCTCTCGCCACGGACCCGCCCGGCCCGTGACAGGCGGAACGGTTCGGGCAGGTGTCCCCCGGGACGGGCGGGTGGGCGGCCGGCGGGGCGAACCCCTGCGCCTCCGCAGGTGGGCAGCGCACCTCTTCCTTTGGGGCCAGCGGGGAGGAGGCGGCCTAGGGCCTACACCCTGCAGCCGCCGCGGCCGCCCCATCGGCAGAGTCCAGCCACGGCCCCCCCGGCCCCACCGCCGCCCCGGTGCCGCTCCGGCCGCGCTCCTGCGGCCCCTCCTGAGCAGCGGCGACTGCCCTTTCGCGCATGCTCGGCGCGGGCGCCATTTTGGTAGGGCCGGGAGTTCTCCAGCGGAGCGGCGGTGGAGCTCGCTGGGCCCGGGGTGGAGGGGGCGAGGGGTGCCCGCTGCGGAGATGGCCAACATCGCGGTGCAGAGGATCAAGCGGGAGTTCAAGGAGGTGCTGAAGAGCGAAGAGGTCAGAGCCTTTCCCCCCTCCCCCTGCGCGCCGCCGCCACCCTCCCCCGTGTGAGCGTGGGCAGCAGGGGACGGTGCGGGCACCCCGCCGGCCTTCGCGGGGACCCCGCACCCCCCTCGGCCCCACCTCCCCGTGCTGGAGGTGGTCCCGTCCCTCCGCATCTGGGAGGGGAATGGCGATTCCCGGGGAGACGGGGCTCGCCGGCCGTTGGGAGGAGGAGGAGGGGGCCGCAGGAAGCGCGGCGGCAGGGCCCGAAGAGGTTGGGCGGGCCGGCCCCCGGCGAGGGCTCCCGGCGGTCGGTGCTCGGGAGCGCCGCCAGGCCGGAGGCCACGGGGCGGGGCGGGTGGGGCCGGGCCGGCCTCCGCGGGGACCCCCGGTACGCGCCCTCCCGCGTCCGGCCGCGCGGCACCGGGAGGGATGGATGAAGCGGATTGGGGAGGGTGAGACGGGGGTACGTGATCCCACACGTCCCCTTCAGGTGACTCCTTTGGCTGGCCGGTGCCAGAGGCTGCAGGGTACCGATTTAATGTCCGGGGTTTTTTTATCGGTTGCTATTACACCCCTGTTTAGCTTCCCTGTATACAGAACTTCCTTTATCCCACTGCAGGCTTACTCACCTTCAGATGGATGCTTTTAAAGCCTCACTTATTTCAGTCATGTTACCTCGTTTGCTGTTCAGTATGTTCAGAGGTATGTGTTGGTCAGTAAGAGAGGCTGACTACTTTCAGGGCAGCAGTAAAGAAGTTCTGATCAGTTTGGGGGGTATATAGCAGTGTTTGCAGGGTTGCATCAGTACGGCTTTGCTGTGTCTGTGTCTGAGTTAGTGGACGTCAGCCAGATAGGTTTTAATGGTTGTGTCGTCATTGTCGTCCTACTTGGGATGATGTTGCAGGTTAGATCCTTGTGAAATATTAATGTGAATATGTAACTCTTAAAGCTGGTGTTTCAGAAATATGGACATATTCACAGAGAAAAAATTGAGAGGTTAATTTTTGAAAGGTACTAATGGCTTAAGGAAAACACGTTTCGGTTAGCGGTAGTTGATGTACTTTTAAATTGTGTGCTAACAACATTGTTGCTATGCAGCTTGAACGAGTCCCTAGAAAAATGTTAGGGTCTTGTTTTACAGCTGCCTTTAGAGCCCGGGCTGATTTTGCCAAGCTATTGCACAGCAAATACAGAATTGCATGGAAACCAAGAGAAATTTCTAGGTGGATACCTTTGTACCAAAGCTAGAGAATGTAGACCTCATACCCTGTATAACCAGCTAATACTGTGGAAACAAAGAAGTCTATTTGGAAGTGCTTTCTAAAGGCTTCAAAACCCTTTCCCTTTGTTTTATCTAAGGGAACAAAAAACCCCCAAAAAACCAAAAAACAAACCACGTTAAGTTATATAGGTTTTGGGTGTGCACACTTTTGATTATTTCTGTTTGTTTTGTCTGTAGGACTCAGTTACAGAATTTTGGAAATGGATATTATTATAAAATAACCTTTGAGCTGCCTAAAGCTAGCCAGAAAAAAGGTCATAATTCTTAGGAAATTCAATTAATGGAATTTCAAAATCTTAGTACAGCAGACTCTTGATACTTCTTTTTCTTCTGCTGTTAGCAAGCTACATAAGTGTCATGCTGATATATTAGTATGTATAAAATTGTTGTTTACAAACTATGCTAGCTCCCATGTCTTGAATGCAAAATGTTAGTGTTACTCAATGGTTATCAAAGTTGCAAGCAAAAAAACCACAAAATGTACATTCCAGGGCAGTCAAACTATAGTGTCATCATCTCTGAGTGTGAAAACATGTGAAGTGGCATGATGAATGAAGGTCCAACTAAATACTATGAATCACAAAACAAAAACAAACAGGTTTTCTTATTATTTATTAAAATTATTGTTAAACCTGGTTTCTTCAAAAAGAAATCTTTTAAATGAATGGTGATGCTAAATTTGTTGTTTAGAAGTTTGTAAGTCACTCTCTGAAGGCAAAGTGGCTCTCATTATTTGTTCTTAAATTATTTTTGATTTAGTGCTTTGAACTACTTGAAGAGCAGTCATTCCTCCCCCTTTCCCTCTCCCCCCTCCCATTTCCTCATGGGTGTAATAGGAGCACGAATGCCTAGAAAGGGGATAGGCACACAGGGAGAAAAGTACATAGGAAGTTTGTTCTCTGTCTTCTTCCACTACTCACCTTTATGCTAAAATAGAGTGGTGGAACCAGGAATGTTTTTAAAAGGGAGCAGCTGGATGGCATTTAATTCCTTCTGCATGTGAAGTATCTGTTGGAAGTGCTAAATTCCAAATGAAGAAAGAATTCTGTAAAGTGTGTTTATCCTTACTATGGTTAAGTATCTATGAATCCTTGCTATTTAGTATACTAAATATACTTTTCATATTACTTAGCACTTCCTGTTTCCTTGAATACAATTTCTGGGAAGTAACTGAAACGTGAAATACTGCCTTGCTCTCTGGTTTACAGATAAGAGATGAAGGATCTTCCATATTTTTGAGTTGAGTTTGGGACTTCTTGAGTGTTTTGTAAAAGTATTTAAAGTCTTTTCACACTTGAGGAAGAGAAAAGTGCTTCTGCTCTGCTTGCTTTATTATTTCTAGTTTTGCTATAAACGTGACATTATATTAAGAAGTAGGGTATTGTTTATTTAAGAGAGATACCTGTAACTTTGCATCTCTTAAATATTTGAATTAAATAGATAAAACTAAGGTTTCTTTGTCAGAAGTGCTCTCTAGGGTACGATTTTTAAACTTTTTACTTTTTTGTGTGGAGAAAGCTTTACAGTTCTAAGGTAGGCAAAGTATTGTGTGTCTGTAATGAAGATGAAGTTGTTAAGTTAGTCTAGGTAATAACTTGACTTGTTAAATATGTGTAGGCAAGGGATCAGATGTCCCACTTTATCTCTTTTCTTGTTCTGTCATTTCATTAATCTGTTATCTTGTTGGGTTTTTTGGGCTGAAATTCTAGTGCTACAAAATGTATTTTGAACAGAAGTATGAAGCTGCAGCATGATGGAGAAACCAATAAAGAGATGGAAGGAAAATAGTATCCTGCTTTTATTAAGTAGGAAAAAGTTCTAGTGAAGGTTAGCTGGTACTGTTTTTAGATTAAGTTACTGGAATACTGCAGTGTGTAGCCAAATCCTTACCTGCTCTCTGTTTGTAAGTAGCTATCTTATGAGAGGGAGAACTTGCCTGGCATTTAATAAGGAATAGAAACATATTGAAAGATCTTGTGGTCACTTAAAGGCTGATGCTGAGATGTGTTGTAATTGATCAGGTATTGTAATTTAATCAAGCATCAGTGTTTACTTTGAAGAAATTATACTATGCTAGTGCTGAGGGACTCAGTGTTTAATATGCCTTCCACTTTTTCTTAACATGTAGAAATATAAGGTGTTTTCTACTAATTGATACCTTTTGCAGTGAAAACTCTAATGTGGTACTAAAGGTGATGCACTGGGAAACATAGCTTCTTTCCAGTAAGAAGAGACTTGCTGGTATATCTACCATGAAGTGTTCTTCTCTTACAAATACGAAGAGACATTTATGGCAGGTAAATCCAGGTAGAGCTGAGAGTAAATTAAACTCAGCTGCAGTTATGGAATATGAGTATCTTTATGAACAGATATCTGAAGTAGCTGTTGAAATTTGTAACTTGCTTGAATCCAAAACAGCATTCAAGCGAAGATAGTAGGTTAACAACACAAAAACTTCAAGGGCTTGATTTCCAAGAAGGAAATGAATGTTTGTTTTGGAGTCTGCTATGTGTTTCAGAGATTTACAGGCAAAAGGGAAGGGAAAAATAACTGCAGTCTGCCGTGCCTTTCTTAGACTTGTAAAGACCTATTGAGTAGCTCTTGTGTTGGCTTTTATCATTGCCTGTAGTGGTCTTGTGATTTATGTCAGTATATAACAAGATACTAAATAGTGCCTCTGAAAATTTCTTGCTGTTTGGAAAAACCATAGATATTTAATCTTTAGGATCAGAAGAACTTCATTGCTTTAGTCTGTTTATATTTGGACAGTCTTGGGTGCTAGATACTGAATTCACTAATGTGGAAACTTCTAGTTGTAATTGTGCTTTAGTGTTAGTAGGATTCTTGTTTTTCTTCCTATTTATCATGTAGAATCAGTGCAGGTATCTGTAAGAATGAGATGCCTCCTATTATGGTTCCTGAGTCAGCAACATGTTTTTTAAACAGTATCCATTTTATGCTGATACATGTGCTTAACTTTTGAATTGTGAGAATAGTCACATTGAAGTCAGTAGAGGTTTAGTGAGTGCAGCAGGATTGTTGTCATTGTTTAATCCCAAGGGCAGCTAAGTACTGTGCAGCTGCTCAGTCAGATGCCCCACTCCCCATCATGGGCTAGGGAGGAGAATTGGAAAAAAGGTAAAACCCGTATCTTAAGATAAAAGCAGTTTAATAATTTAAATAAAATAAAATATAGTAATAATAATGAAAAGGGAGATTGCAAAAAGAGGGAGAGGAATAAAACTGGAGAAAGACAAGGGATGCCCAGTACAATTGCTCACCACGTGTTCCCAGCCTATCCCAGCAGCAATCAGCAGCTCCCAGCCAATCTCCCCAGTTTCTATAGTGAATGTGATGTTCGATGGGATGGAACATCCCTTTGGCCAGTTTGGGTTGGCTGTCCTGGCCATGCACCCTCCTGGCTTCCTGTGCATGTGCTCACTGGCAGAGCATGGGAAACTAAATAGAAAGTCCTTGACTTAGAGTAAGCTGTGCCCAGCAACAGCAGTGTGTTATCAACATTATTCTCAGACTAAATACAAACCCCAGCCCTGTACTGGCTACTAAGAAAAAAATTATCTCTGTCCCAGCCAAAACCAGGACAGCTGTTTGTGTGAATAAAGTTTGAGTGTGCTTAGTTGATTAAAAGGCATATAGGTAAAAAATAGATGTAGACATAAAAAAAATAGGTGTAGACATAAGAATGTGTAAGTGTTATTATTGTATTGGTACCAGTCTCTTGGAAGGCCTGCATACAATTAAAAAGTGTGTGAGGGGGAGTTTTAGCAAGCTGGAGCTTGGGGCTGCTATGCAAAAAGGGATCTTAGTAGGTTGAAGAAATGAATGCTCTGGCAGGAACCTTTTGAAGCTCAGCTGAGGTAGGTGCCAAGTCCTGCACCTGGGAGGAAGTAACTCCATGCATCCATATGTACAATTGGGATACTGACTGGAAACAAGTCTAGCAGGAAAAGAACTTCATGACCTAGTGAAGAGCAAGCGCCACGATGATGGTGGCAAAGAAGTCCAACCACATACTGGGTTGCATTAGCAAGAATATAGTCAGCAGGTTGTGAGAAGTGATTCTTCACCTCTGTTCTGGGCTTGTGAGAACATTTGTGGTGGTCTGTGTTCAGATACATGCTGGAATGAGCTGAACAGAAAACTGTCAAGGTGGTTAAGGGACTGGAGCACAAGATGTGTGAGAAGAGGGTGAAAGAGTTGGTGTTGTTGAGAGAACTATTGAGAGGGACATCTTCCTGTTATCTACAAATACCTAATGAAAGGCTCCTGAGAAGAGCCAGACATGTCTCAGAAGTGCATGGGAATATAAGAGGTGGTAGACACAAGCTGGAGGATGGGAAATTCCAACCAGACACTGGGGAAAAAAAATAGTGGTAAGTAGTCAAAAATTTAAGCAGCATGATCAGCAAGATTGCAGAATCTCTCCTTGGAGTTGTTCAAAGCTCAATAAATTCTTGAACCAACCTGCTCATATTGGACCTGCTTTGAGCAGGAGGTAGGAACTAGAATCCACTCAGCTGTCTCTACCTGCATGATTGCAGAATCTATTGTAGGTTTGTTTTTTAATTACTGTTTCTGTTTGTCAGAGAAAACATAAAAGGGTTCCAATTCTGTTGCCACATCTGGTAAAACCTTCCCGTGTAAACAAATAGAAAAATTTTTAAGCAGACCATTTCTTTTTTGTTTAAAAGTTTTCACTGTTGTATGACAGTAATGAATCCTCTTCCTTTTCAGTTTGGAGGCTGGGTTTTTCTGGTAGATGCAAAACTTTCAGGATTTTTATGTTGAATGAGTTCTGGTTTGGAACCCTGAAAGTAGAACAAAGCACAAGATTTGTACTACTTCTTTAAGCTTAATTTCTCTGAAATGTGAAGATCATCTTAACTTTAAAGTAGTTGTTTGTGAGATCTTTTGTACATTGCTAAAAATAATTTTGGCTGCTGTGTTTTTAGCCATGCCTATAGTTTTAGGCAAGACAAGGTTTAGACCTGTTTCCTATAACTGCATAGGAAGAGTAGTGAAATGCTGTTACTGTGCATCTTTGATTTTCTTAATCCTGTCTATGGTGTGTTGGCTATATCTTCTAGTTTGTACTGGAAAATAATGGAGAATGGATTTGTGGGTCTTTGCCATCAAACAAGTTTGTCTGTAAGTGGTGAGAAAACTGCGTGTTATTCTCACATCTGGGATGATCTTTCAGAATTATTACGTTATTTATAGTTAATGCCTCTTTACCTGAACCATATAGCTGTTTCTCAAATTCCGGGAATATAATACCAGGAACTTTTTATGTACATACTGATCAGTACAAGTATTAGGAATATTACTTAAATCTGTGATTTAAAATATAAAATGTCAGTGATCATTTGACCAGACCTATGAGTTTGCCAAGTACTGGTAGTGGGAATACTTGTGCGAAGAAGGCTAGATCTATTGCTTTTTCCTGTGTTCAGTTGGTGACTTTGTAAATGTTAATATGTATCTGGTTGGGTCTAGATTTGTAGTGAGGAGTCTACATATCAGTTGGCAGAATCCTAAAGATTTTGGGAGTAAGTGGAAAATGGAAAAACTTAAGTCTGCATTGGAATCAGACTCATTTGGTTGTCTTTGATAACGTCATAAAAACCTGAGGAAAGAGAGCAGTCCCTGGTTACAGGAGTTTAGGATGAGGGGATAGATTGTAGCTGATGATGGTACCCTCTGATAATAACCCTCTCTGGACATAAAGCAGTACTAGAAAGTAGCCAGTCCTTTACCAATTCCAGTCTTGCCTTCATTCTTCTGTGCTTGTTTCCAGGAGTTTGGCTTTAATAGGAAGGAAGTGTATGAGTCCTAAGGTTAGTTCACTTTAAGTAATATGAGATTTAAAAAAAGTTAACATTTTATCATAGTAAACGGCAAGAAAGTGCTGGTTAAGAGTCCAGTGATCTTTATTTTGCATTAAGCTAGTGCAGGTACTTTGAGTAGTTCTTAAATTATTTACCTATTAAATGATTTCTAGATTCCTAGATTTCATAATCCCAGTAAGGACTGTTGTCATTATTATACTATATCACTTTTACACTAATAATTGCTGCTGTTATTTTGAGAGAATGCTTTAGGTTAAAATTTACGATTAAGATGCAGGCTGCCTTTGTCTTTGACAAGCCAAGTAAAACTGCTGCAATTTAGGTATAGAAAAGGAATACATTTACTTATTTTATGGCAAAGAGTAGGAATTTTGGCAGATAATATTCTGTATGGCACTCTAAGGATGTTTCACAGGATCATTGAATATTCTGAGTTGGATGTAGTCCACTTCTGTATCCCAGCGTTTTCCCTTGAGATTATATCACTGTTAATATTTGTAACATTTGAGGTGGGAGAATTTGAATATGCTTGCCCTGAGTATTTAATAAAATAGTGTGTGCATCATAAATAAAGTATCTCTGTGAGTAGGAAAAATAACTTTGTTTGAGTATCAGATCTGTGTTTGTTAATCTAGTATATTGCAACGGAATTGTGCTAAAGTCATGGATTGCTCCTATCTATCCTTCCAAGTGTCTGTTCAGGAGGGAGATACTGTGAATGTCAATGGCTACGGAAGAAGCTTCATTCAGTGTTATGTTTATGGGACGCTAGAATTCAGTCCTGCAGTATAACTCCAGTTTGGCCATGCCAGTGTCAGAGAGCTGGGCTCATTCTGTGTATTGTTCTTCTCTTGGATTGCTAATAGGGGCTGTCCTGTCTACCTTGTCACAAAATACATGGGAAACTAATTGAAGTTCATTATTTCCTAATTTTAATTCATTATTAGCCAGTATGATCAACAGTTCATTGGGAAAGACTAATGAAAGACTGTAAATCTAATTATTTTTTAAAAAACGCAAGTTTAAGATAATATGTCTTCAGATTCTAAGTATGTCTATAGAGTATTTTAGGAAGGGAGGAAAAAACTCAAACCCACAAATACATTAGTCCATATTTTACTTAAACAGGTATTTTAGCTCAAGCTGAAAGTACTTCACTTTTTATTTTTAGCTGAAAAGGAACTGTGAGAAAGTATTTTTGAGTTTTTGCTGTGTTAGAGTGTGTTAAAGTACAGGAGGTTATGATGAAATGAAAGGTAGTGTACATGAATGGAAATCATGGTAGCTGTGTTGTATTTTCCCCCTTTGTGTAAGCTCTTAGAGCCTTCATGGTGTTTAGGTAATCCACTTTAGAATAAGGGTGTCCATGTGGGAAGCTAATACAGGAAAACTGAGCTATTTTCACAGGTCTTCAAGCTCTGAGACTCTGAGCGAATTAGCATAATCAATTCAAAGTTAACTGAATCCTGCGATTCTTTTATATGTGGAATTGCTAACCTAAGTAGGGTAGATGCACAGAATTGACTGCAGAGTCTGCATCAAATGGTTTTATATGTTCAGAAAATGACTAATTCAAAGGATGGTTCAAAATTATTATTAAAGCATGCTTTATCTGCAGGGTATTTCAGTTGTACACCAAGACCAGAACTATGCATAAAAAGATGGGAAAACCACATCTTTTCTTCCCCCTCTTACTTTCCTGAAGGGAACAGGGGTCCTTTGCACTATACCACACTGATGTCGTGTATCTAGTGGGCTCAGATCACGTTTTGGGTAACTCTTGCGCGTGACTTAGCTCCGAGGTACTGTAAGTATCTTGCATAGCTCGACATGGCCTGTGCAGGGGCCCTTAGAGTGGTTCAGGAGAGGATGTATGCAGTTATTTACACACCTTTCATAGCACGGCTTTGCCAGTTTAACCACAGTAGCTCTTAGTGAGACAAGCTGTGACTGTGAACCTGCGCTTAGGGCTTCTGCCAGGAGAGCCGTGTCAGTTACACCTCTAGTTTCCGTGGCTGATGCCACGGTTTTGTCAGGAATAGTTTAGACACGCACTAGGGCTGAAGTTTCAGAATTTTTTTAACTTGTCCTAAGGCAGTCCCAGGAAGCAGTGTCACATTCCTCTTCCAGACTCATGTCTTCTTCCTGCTTTTGTGCTCCTTCTCTTACTTGCAGTGTTTGTGATGAATCAAATCAGGTTGGGTTAAAATGAGAGATATGTCTTGCTAATACGTGTTTATTTCAGATGTTTGCTGTGCGGTTGTGTGAATGCTTACGCAGAATCTTACCCTTTACCTTAGTTCTATGATCTAAGGGAAGTAAGGCCTTGGCCACTGTTAGGCTGGTTTAAGGTGCTGTTGAAGTACAGTCTCTTTTGTGTTTTGGTAGATTGATTGTGTTTTAACAGCTGAACATTAGCAGGAGTGGGTGTTTACCTACCTTAAATTAAAAGAAAAAATCCACAAAAGCTTTGTGGTGCTCCAGGTCTACCTCTTGCAAAACGAAGATGGTTTTAATATTTGAGATATTTTGTGTTCTGAGAGGAAGAGAATATCCCTCAGTATTGATCTTGTATGTAAATGTGTAACACAAAATTTTAAGGTTGGTACAGATTTAATCTCTTGATTGGTTAATGAAATGTTTTAACAAGATGGATTTAATAAGTAAAATTATCATAAATACAAAAATTCTAGACTAACCACCACTAATACAGAACTCATGCTGCATTCATACTTGTATCTCCTTAGATACATTAAAATACAAGTTACTTATTAGTAACATAGTATTTTGATCAGTAAATGAAACACGCAGTATGTAGATACCATGTCAGCTAGTTTTACTAGAGCAGATGTAACTCTAGAAAATGTTATGTTAATACAGGGGGATGAAACAGAATGTGAAATATGGTAGAACTTTAAAGAACATGGGAGCATTTTAAGGAAATGCATTTGCTGGTATTGAATATTTCTTATCTAGAAAACTGCTCTTTAATGTGCTTTAGAGGGAAGTGTTTCCTCTTTCCTCCTTGCCCTGCCCCAGACTGGATTGGTTCACTCTGTGCTTTGAAGGTCGGCAGGTGCTTGCCCTAGAATGCAGCTGGGATCTGCTGATCTCAGCTGGTAGTGCAGCGTGTACCTCATAGCTCTGTGGTAATTACGTGGCATTTCTGCTTCCCTTAATAATAACAAGCTCAGGATATGCACTTGATTTTGGCGTTTAAGCTGGAGTGAGTCTGAAGGAATGTTTTGGAAGTACTGAAGTATTCCCTTTTGCTTTGGTAGCTCTTTGAGGAGATGGCAGTGGGATTATAATTTTTTTTTTTTTAAAGTTGAATTTACCATTTTGCAGCAGCGCAGTGCACTGCACTTTGCTTCCTAGTTGAGCGATACCTCCTGCCTTTTTTACGTTTTTCCATTTCTTGTGAAAGAGTGAACTGAGTGGATGCAGTGTACTTGCTCTGGGGTAGCAAGGGAGTTAAGAAGGGAGAGAGTTTGAAAAGAAGGGTGAGAGGCTGATATTGACTTGTTAGACAGCAGCTGGAGAGGTGAGCCTTTATTAGGAATCTTCCTTTCTGGCATATCCATGAAAGAGGGAGACCTGAACCATTTGGACTAAATTGAGAATGGTACCTTAGCAAAAGAGCACAAGAAAATAACAAGATAAATATTACAAAACAAAAATACTTTGAATATTTTTCCACAGATTTACAAAGAGTTGATAAATAGGAGAAGAATGAACTTGGCTGTATTTTAAAATTCATTTAAATAATTCTTTAATGGAGTAAACTGCTACTGAAATATTGGAGTCTTTTGCTCAGTACAAGTTGACTTGGAGTACTTATGGCCTTGTGCAAAAATTGCGTTCTGGATTTCACTGGAATAGTCAGGTGATCTTTTTCTGTAAATCTGATGAGATATGTTCATGCCAGATTTTGATGCAGAAGATGACTGTTATGTTAGAATATAAAATGGATAGGAAGATAAAGAGTTTATAAGCCTCTAGTAACTTTATAGTATCACAGTTTAATTTTGCTAGCATGGCTTCAGAGTAGGGTAAAGGATTTCTTACTTAATTTGGCTTATTAAATATTGAACCTTATAATGTCAGTATAAAATGTTTGGATGTCCAAAAGTACCTACTTCACCTTTGTAAGTCATGGCTGTAATAAAGAAGTAATTTTTTTATTAGATTTTTTTTTTATTAGATTAGGTTCAAAAGTGGTTATTGCCAATTTACCTCATAGATTAATCAATAATTTTAAAATCCTGTCTGAAAGACAAAGAAGTAATTTTGTTTTGTTTCTGTGATTGGAGAAGCAATTAGTGATTGAAAACATTTTGCAAGTACAAAACGTCTTTCACAAATGTTGTCTTGGGTTGAGAAGATTGCAGAGAAATTTTTAAAGTTTGTTCCTTAATCTTTGCTCAAGTTTTTGCGTGTACATTCTTTAAGATTTTTGTCACTTACTTAAAACTCTTTCTTAATGTGCAGGGGGGTAGTCTTAAAGCCCTGAATGATTACAGAGTTTTAATATGTAGCTGGTTTTAGTGCAGTGTTTATATGCATCACTAATCACGTGTGTGTGTCTTTTCAAAGTAGTTTTTTCTGGTTTTGTTTTCTTTATATATATATATATATACACACACACACACACACACATTTATTCTAGAGTTTTCTATGAGTTATGTTTGGTAAAACAAAGTAAATTAACAAAAAATAATAGTACTTTATCTAATATAGAGTATATTCCCCTTGAGATAGAAGAAAGTAATTTTTTAAGACCGATAAAATCACAGACTCTAGGTAATTAATTCCTGTATGGAATAGTGGGATTTTGTGATTTTGTTTGGTTTTGTTAGTTTGTTGTTTTTGTTGTTGTTGGAGGGGTTTTTTTCCCCCATACAATGTAATTCAGAAGTAGCCATTGGGTTTTAAATTCCAGATCTAACTTTGTTTAAGGTGGTTTTGTGCGTGCTGTTTATTGTATTTATAAATCCTATTTACCACCTTGGCCTTTATACCCAAAGATACTTGATGGGAATTTACACATGGTGTCTGAATATGTAAGGAGAGATAGACAGACCTAGAGCATGCAAATAATAATTCCATTTGACACTATTATTTTTAAAATAACATGCTGAAGTTATTAATATTGCTAATAAACATGATTTCCTTTTTTAGTTTTGACACCAATAGTTAAAAACATAGTATGTTTGCTAATGAATGCATTTATTTTTCTGCAGAGTGATTTATTATACAGGGATTAAAGATCTAATGTGAAGATGTTGTCATGGGGGGAGTAAGTAGAGTTGGCTGGTTCTAGGAAAACTTCACTCAAAACATTTTTTTGTATGTCTTCATCATTCAGTATTAAGTTAAAGATGTTTGGTAGCTGTAGCTGGCATGGAAATGTGAAGGATTTATTTGGAGTTTGGGTTGGTTTGTTTGGGTTTTTTTTTGCTTTTACTCAAGAGAGTTCAACACATGTCAAGATTGTTGGCTATGTAATTAAAGACAGATTAATAGAAACATCTTATTCTTTCATTTTTAAATGAAAGTTCAACCTATTAGCATCTGTCCATACATCACCAGCTCTGATAATGGGCATTTTTATGCTGATTGCTTGAGACTGACTCTCTGGTAGTCTCCTTATCAAAATAACTGAAGAATTTGGAGGCTTGTAATTCCTGATGTACTTGTAATTCCTATTTGTAAAAAAAGCAATTTGCTCTTCTTCAGTCTTTATGAAGTAGACTTATCTCAGGATCAAGCTTTGAATATTTTTTTTTTCTGTTTTTAGTAAATATAGTAAATAGTATTTTGTTTGTGAGAAATAAAATGAAGAAGAACCATGCAATTTTTAATAACTTGTCTTAGTATGCTCTTTTGTGTTGATGTGTAATGGTTTTGTCTGTTTACATATAAAGGAAAACTTTGGATATTTAAGAGTAGAGGTGCTGGACTAGTGAAGAGGATAATAGGCCATGAAGAAATGGAAGATGTTTTTAAAGGCAGGTTGAATAAAGAGAGAAGGAAATGGCAAGGAAGGCTCAGGAGAAAGATTGGATTTACTGCAGAATGCAGACATGCCCCTCCTTACTGAAGCCTGTAGACTATGGTGAATAAGGAGAGGAGCTTATTGTCACTGAGAGTAATATTATGGAGTCCAGAACTGCTCTCTAAAATGATTTTAGTGATGTCTTTTGAGGCTACCCAGAACAGAGGCTAGACAATGTTAAAGGAATGAAGTAGATATTTATTAAAAAAAGCCTTCAAAGAGTACACTTTGGGCAGTACAAGAGCCTGGCTGAGGCTAGACCCAAGATGGACAACAGATCACACATTCTCACACTTTTAAAAGTTTTGGCCCATTTACATGTTGGGGTCAATTGTCCAGTTACAGGTTCAGGTTGTGAAGTCCCATCCTCCCAGATAGCTCTCCTCAATTTGCTGGTTTTTATACTTCTTGGGCCTGAAGCTGCAGCAATGTCCTTGGTTCTCGGCTGAAAAAGGATTGTCTAACTAAACTGTGAGGAGAACTTGCTAACACTTTATATGAACTTCAGAGTCACATACTAATGCAGTACAGAATCTGGAAAATATGAAAGCTAAAACCTATGGTGTCATTTTAGAAGTGAAGGCATGTGGGAACTGACAGTGGTCAGAAATTAGATTTTAGGCTCCAGGCAGTAGCTTGAAGCCTGTGGGAAAAGCCAGGCATGTAACTCTCTCACTTGGGCCTGGGAAATCATAAGGAGGAATCCAAAACAATCCTTATAGATCTTGTTCCTGACACCTGGTGTTTTTCCAACTTGTTTATGGTAAAGATGTTTACTGAGAGGCATTGGTCTGAAACAACCAAGTAATATTCATTGTACCAAAACACTGTATCAAAGAGCTTGTCTCCAATAAACCTTTGCTGTAATGCCATCTGAAGAAACCGGAGTTCTATGCATCGTTATTTGAGCCGTCCCGAATGGCAGCGATAAAGATGTGTGTTGAAGCTTTCGCAGTGGCAGACCTTAGTCTTCAAATTTTCTGCTGGAGTGCATTGTGTGTTCTTTGCAAGGAAGTTACTCAAATATAAAACTAGGGAGTATAAATCTGGATTATTTTTTTTAAGAGGAAGCAGGTGAAGACAAGTCAAAATATTATTTTGATAATAATATTTTGTTACTGTGATAAATGTCATTGGGTGTCCTATCTTTGGAAGATGCTCACAGAACGACACTTGATGAAGGATTGCTCCCTTTGGGTTTCTTTTTAGAGATAAAGCTTTTAGTAGTGAATAAGAGCATAATATGAATCTTCCCCAACTTGTCTGCATCATACTTTCAGTTTAATCTCTTATGCTTGGGTTTAGTTTCTGCAAGGCAGAATAAAATGGATTAAGCACAATTATAACAGCGCAGAAGGAATCTTAGATGTTGAGCTGGTCTAAAAGACAACAAATCTTTTGACTAGACCCTAGTTAGAATTAAAGGATGCATTTACAAGGGAAAATGGTCATCCATAATCCTTCTAGACTACCAAGAAGAAAAGAGGGAATGATATCATGCATTGTGTAGTATATTGCATCTGATTTCCTTTCTCTCTTTCTTGTCTTTATTGTTTGAGTTTTTTCCGTCAGTGTTAATCAAAATAATTTTCAGGTGTGATAATGGAAAGTTCTGGTAGTGTTGGATTTGAAGATTTCTAGAAAAGGATTTTGATGTTGGATTTTTTGGGCATTGTCTTGTTACAGAATTTAGCTGTGAAACTGTGGAAATAAATGCTGCCTGTAATGGCATTGCTCATATTGCAGAAATTGCTAGCCCAGTGACTTAGTCACTAAATTGTTACTGAATCAACAGGAGGTAATGCTGTTTCAGACTTGGTGTGCAGGTGTATTTAGGTCTTTGTAGAACTGCTTCTGGAAAATCAGCTTGTGGTGTGAGATCACAGGTTGATTCATAAATTCTGTGCTAAGATCATTGGTGTTAGAGAATTTTTGAAGACCACTGTTGTTGGTAGAGGGGGAGGCCAGGTATTTATTATGATAGAACTGCTAAAATTAAGTAATATTATCCTGCATGATCCTCATTAAAGAGAAATATTGTAGGAAAGCACTCCAGATTTAATTTGATTAATAATCACTTTGGTGCTGGTTCTCCAGGGATGAAGGATAAAGCAATACTTGTCAAGGTGAAGCTGCGCTAAACCTTGAAAAGTGTCAGAATAACATGAAAAAATAATCTTTAGTTATATAAAGAAAAAACTAATTTGGTGTGTGGAGAACATGGTAGAATTTAAGCATAAATACCACATTAAATAATCTCTGCAATAGAGCCGTGAAGTACAGCATGCTGTTTTTCCTTAAGGTTCTATGCAAGGCAAATAAGGGCATGGGGACAGCTACAGCTGTAGTAATACAAGCAGTCATTCAGAGCGGGGAACCAGGATCACTGGCTCTTGAACAGGCTGTGTGTTTGATTGCTTTTAAACAAATTTATGGAGTTGGGAAGGATTTATTGTGAAAACAGCTGACCGAAACTGAATATGAAGGAGGAGATCCAGGCTGCTACAAGACTGTGCAGATCACTGAAGAAAAGTAGAATGCTAACTAGAAAATGAAGCAAGCTGCAATATGGATTAACCATAGATAGTGTCACTGAAATTCATCCAGTTTGCTATTAGTACAGTCCTCTAAATGAAAAGTTACTTGCAAAAACAAGAACTCCTGCCATCCAGGTGGAGCATGCCAGGTGATGTTGGCAGAGGGAGAGCAGGAGCAGCTCAGGTGAGGTTCAGGTGACTGCAGTACCTGCACAGATAGTTACAGTGACTCACCTGTATTGGTTATTTGAACCAGCGTGCTGCTTTGGGAACAGAGGCCATGCACAGGGGAAGTACCTCTGACAAAGCACTGTGCAGTCCCTGGAGAGGACAAAAACTTCTGCAGGAATCCTTGCTGGGTCTCTTCTCACTTCATCTGAGCCTTAAGTCATGCTACCATGAAAAGGACAGACTTCATTTAGGTTATGCTGGTGGTGATGTGTCTTCAGTGAATGCAACAGAGTGGCACAGATTCTGAGGCATCATATGATTTTGTTTTTGCAGGGCTGGTTAGGTGATCATCTGACAGAATTTTTTTTAAAAAAAGTTATCATGGTGAAATTAGAATTTCAGCTTGTTTAAAAGCAAAATTAAGGCTGGAAAATCAGTGTAAATGCCATATATTTTGTGAGGGGAATAAATACTAGATGTATAAAAAACTTGTTGAAGCTGGGAAACAATGCTGTCACAGGTGGGCCTAAATAGATTGTAACTTTACCTAATTGTACTTCAGAAAGCTTTTAAAAATTATGAGGTGTTGGAACAAGCTGTCAGTTGAAAGTGTGAGAGCAAAAAAATTAAGAGATGTTGGAAAGCTTGCAAGAAGATACATCATATAAGATCAATCATTAATTCAGAGGGGGAATTTTTTACAGTGCCTGGCCATTGTGGAGAACTGCAGGTGCTGCCTCATTGGTGTGGTTTGAAGGGATTTCAAGTTCTAAAGACAAATGGATGTTAAAAGCTTCCAGTTTGTCATTGAATTAATTTAGTGAATTAGGGTTTTTACATGGTGAAACTTTTACCAAATCTTTGATTTTCCTTTATATCTGTGAGCATCTCTGGTTAGAAGAGCATTCTTTATTTTGGGGGGACTGATTCTATAGAACACTTGCAGGAAAGAAACAGAAGTCATTTCCCAACTGTTTTCCAGTGAATTCTGTGTGCTTAATGGTTCACATCACTGATAGATTCAAGAACAAGTTGATGGCACCTACCATGGTTAAGGCTTTACATGCCTTAACCCTTTTCTAGTAGCTGTCAGCAGCCAGGTTTACTCTGAGGGTGAAAAGAAGCACAGCTGTATAGAACTAGTTGGAACAATTTTAGAAGATCTGGGAAGATGCTAAGATTTCTTGCAAAAAATAACACAGGAGTGAGGAAGTCTGTAATCCAGTCAATGAACACAGGATGCAGAAGTAGCAGAATGGGAAAACCTGTAATTACCTCTAAAAACTTGATGGTACATCTTTCTAAAAGGAGATTTGGTGTCGTAAGCCCTCAATAAAAGTTACTGTCTGGGAGATTTATATGGCTTTCAATCATACTGCTCTCTGGACCTGGAAAGCAAATTCAATGGAATGAGTAGCTCTGGCTGAACACTTCTGAGAATCTGTTTCTGGAAAAACATATGTTTTCTCCAGTATCAAAGTGCACTGTTTTTATTTTGTAAGGAAGTTGATATGGGGTGTGAAAATGTTGAGGAGGTGACAATGAAATTCAAGCATATAAAGTAAATTGTATCTTATGCTTAAATATTAAATATATACATGAACTTAAGGCTACAATATTCTGTTTAGATCATTGTAATGTTAAAAATACTGTTCCGTTTGGGGAAGCCTTTCCATGTTCCATTGAAAGTGACAAATGTGTCTGTTTTTAAATAAATGGTCTAAATATGAAAAGAACTGATGTATAATTTGGTCAGTTGAATTTTGTAGTTTAAAAATGTGGAATTAATAGCTGATTTGAAAGATCACGATCATTTAAAAGCATAGTCAACTTAGAAGTACAATTTTAGATATATTGCTGGATTGCTTTGGATATTCTAGTGATAGTATAAATAATACTGAAATTTCTAATGTTTCACAAGTAGCCTGTTTTTAATGAAGTTAAATTTCAACTGGAAGGTAGTTATTAACTTTAGGTTACTATATTTTTAATGTTTACTTACTTTAAAGTACTGTTCTAAAAATTTTAAACAACGTATTTTGGGGGAAATTTGTATGTCAAATGCTTACTTATGATTCTTTGTTTCTCTGTTTATTTTTAAGACGAGCAAAAATCAAATTAAAGTAGATCTTGTAGATGAGAATTTTACAGAATTAAGAGGAGAAATAGCAGGACCTCCGGACACACCATATGAAGGCAAGTAAAGTTTTTGTGTATGCAATCATTGTACACTTCAAGTCATGTGTCTTGAGATACTTTTTTTGTAAAAATAATTATAGCATGAAATGCAGAGTTACATGTTTTAAAGTAGTCTGATTTATTTGTGGGGTGTTTTTTTGTGGGTTTTTTTTTTTTTTTTTTTTTTTTTTTTAAGATACAGATTCTAAACTTAAAAACTATTTCAGTTCAGGTTCTGTGTTGCCTGAAAAGAGATCTGTTCTACAGTAGGATAGATTATCCCGTATCAAGGTTAATTTGCAAATATAAACTGTGTGGTTTAATTGGTATAATTCTGACTTTTAGTTGTTTGTTTACTGTCTCAACTGAGCTCCTTAACCATTAAGCATTAAGGAACTTAGCCTCAGATTGTACATGTATTTTTGTGATCTAGAATGGTGATCATTCATAAACTTTGCATTTCTCCTATCTCAAGCAGCGATGCTGTTGCAAGTTAAATTTGGGATTAATTTTGGGCATCCGTGTGTCCCAATATTTAATTTATACTGACGCAGGGGACTGTAGAAGAACTTCACATCTTTAACTCTCTTCAAATACTATGCCTTACTTACTTTCTGGTTTATTAAAGCTGGTATCAGTAATTATGTATCTCTTAAGGTGTGGTAAAGCAAAGCAACTTCTTTATAGAAGCTTTAACAGAGCACCTTCTTCAGAGATACAACATTTACTCAATAGTACTGATACTTGTAAACTTTGTGTATAATATATATGAAACTGGCCGGTGTACCTTCTATTTAAAGTTCTTTCATGATAAGTAAGGGTCTTTATTTTTAGACTTCTGGATAGTTTTAAAGCATTGTTTTACTTGACTTTTCCATGCCAGGTATCTACTTTGATTTGAATTTGTACTTTCAATAAAAAAGTATCAAGGAGTGTTACAGGCAAATAAATTGTTTTGTTGGAATATGAAACAGTTTTGCAAATTCTTCAGTTGCTCTAAGAGTGGGACTTCAGTATTCCCCTGAGACTGGATGCATGCCATTTGTCATTATTTTGAAAAAATAAATTCTCATCGGGTGGGAAAAAAACCTGAAGATTGTTTAGTAGCTGCAGAAGTATGTGCACTCAAAAACATCAGTGACTGCTAATGAAAATCTGGTTGTCACATCTTCCCTAACAGAGATATCCCTTGTGATTTACTTTTCCGGACTAGAAGCTGGTGCAGCAATATTGGACTTGAGAGCAGGGAGAGTCTTCCCCCCCTCTACCTTTGTGACTCAGGACAGAAAAAGAATGAGGAAATAGCCTAACAGTGGTTGACATGGAAGAATATTGGGAAGGGGTAGATGTCAGAAGCTGACAAGAGGGGAAATTAGTCTGGAAGAAAGAATGTAGAAAAGCAGAAGCAGCTGTAATGGTAGGGATGCTCTGCAGAACTTCATTTCCAGACTTGCTCAGCAGTCTAGCAAATAATGGTGCTTTTCCCCTCTCCCTCCCTTCTCCCACGTGTCTCCATCTCATCAGCTGCTGATGTATAGTTGATAGAAGATAATGTCTGGAAACAATTTATTCTGGTTGTAATATGTGCCTACAATTTAAAAGGACTACTATGCTGTTCTCCTAAAATATAGACTCATGCTGGTGATCTATTTGGAAGTGAATCGTTCTATTTAGAATTTAGTATAATTGTTGTTTAGCAATAGTATAGTTCATCTTGTAAATCCAAGACTTAGTATTGTAATAACTTAACATCTGTATATAAGCAATAGGATTCTAGGAAGCATCTGAATGGTGGTAGAAGGGTGTTGGTTTTGGTGTTTGTTTTCCATCCAGACAGAATTAAACCTCCTTGGGTGAGTTGGTTTGTCAGAGCATGCTATTTTTTCCTCCAGGTCAGTATTACCTTGGTTTATAAAATGGCCCTTTTTTGGAGAATGTATTGAGTTAATTGAAATTAAAGATGTTTTCATGGGTCACAGAAGTTAAAAACTATATAGCCAGTCATGAAGAGGGTAAAAAAAGATTGAAATGTCTGTCTGCTGAATTGGGTTCTGTGTGATGCTGGATGATTCAGGTAGACAAGAATTTCAAAAGCTAGGTGCTGCCTGCTCACATGTTCAGCATATCCTGCTAGTGAAAAACAGCAATATGTTTAGTGCAGAATTTGTTGATATGAAATGCATGCATAATTACATACTTTTGAGTACATTTAATTATAAGGATATAGTAAATACTCCTTTTAGGGGGGGCTAACTGATTTTTTATTCTGATTATGGCAGGGTTCTCATGGAACAGTAATGTGATAGTATGCTTAATTTAATCTAGAAGGCATATGCATCAAGGAGCAAAATGAGAGTTAGTGCCAGCCCAATTTATGGTGTTTCCTGACACTAGAATAATTTGCTTTGGAATGTTAGTATTTCTGTAATATAGTTGTATGCATTTATTTCCTTACATAATTACGGAGGGTGTGCTAGTGCGTGTCATCTTCGTTTTATGACTATAGCAGTAATGCATGCTGTGTAATTACTGACTGATGTTTTGTCATCTATAATCTGAACAGCGACACAGCAAGAAGTGCTTTATGAAGAAGTTTTATGCAGTAGTTCTGGTCAGACAGTCCCTGTGGTACAGGAGGGAATTCTAGAACCATTGTGAAGTGAAAGAACAGTTGTTGACCGTAGTTGGTGAGGTATCTGAAACCAAACTGCTGCTGCAAAATTTTTATAGGTAATGTTGGAACATTAGTTAAGAATGACTGAGAGGAAGAATGCCATCTATTGATAAAATATTCAGTTTTTATTTTTCTCTTAGTAGTGTCAACTCATATTGATCAATTATCAGAATATTGCAAGACACAAGTTTAATTGAAACATGTTTACATCCCATGTTAAAGCCTGTTTGGAGAGAGCACCTTTTAGAGACTTGGTTAATGACTGCTGGGTTTTACTTGATTCAGGAGCTTTTCAGTACATAGGCTGGGGTTTTGTCAGTTTGGATTTTTTGGGGGTTGGTTTTTTTTTTTTAAAGTCAGTGTAATATTGGTATTAATTTCAAGCCAAGCTTGCATGTGAGCCACAACAACTGAAAATTTATAGTAGGGTATTTCTTCAAGGGAAATAGCTAAAAATTGCTCTAACTCTTGTGAGACCTGTTCCAGTAGGACTGCAGAAGGAATATTGTGCCATTACTGTTTAATTGAATTTCAGGCATTAAATAGCCACAAAAAAAGCCATACACATGCATACTCTTAAAAAAAAAGGCAGAAATATCGGCATACAGAAGTTAATATATTAGTAATTTGTATTTTAAATTTAGTATTTAAAAAAGCTACAGATTTGTTTAGGTTAGGTCTTTAAACCTGTATTTTTAACCACAAAGCTTATTGGAAAACAATATTACATAAATAATACTACCAGCTCATCAGTCTGCAGTGAAAAATATTGGTGGCTGAATATCCTGTTAGGCAGAAAACTTGTAATAGTTTGTGGTAAGCAGAATAAATGATAATACCCAAGGATAGATTTCATGTTACCTCACGAAGTTATGGGGCAGCAAAACTGATGAATGACTGATGATTTTTTTGTAATCCAGGCAGAGTGTAGCAGTTTTCTTAAAAACAGATGCTGCTGAATTATGCTTCAATTTAAAGAAAAGGAAAACCAAACTGATGTATGTGTCTTCAAAACTGTTTCTCCTGTGCTGTCCTGTAATCAGACAAGCAGTCAATTTAGGTGTTATTATTATAATTCTGGATTTATCGGCCTTTTTAATATAGTATTTTCTGTTAAAACTTCTCAAATTACTTTAGTGTTAAGTGAGAAAAAGAACAGCTGTACACAATAGTGGAAAATACCAAACTGATACTAACTAGTTTCAGGTGGAGTGTACTAGACTGAAATACATTTTAAAAGTGAGAGCTGTTAGGAGCTACTAATGTGTTTTCTGGCACAGATGAAAAGATGCCATATACTGTAACTGCTGAGAGCAGTACTTGGAGGCTTTTTTTCCCTATGTCTCTTGTTGCCAGTATTGTCACTACTTGAGAGCTGGTTTTGTATAGCTTGATTTGCAGAGTAAGTCACTCTGGAAATCTCAAGGAAAATAGATTGCAAATTCTTCAGCTTTTATTCAAGAAATTGTATAAATTGTAGCACATTATACTAACAGAGGGAAAAGGTTTCTGCAAGAAGAGCAGGGGGTTCAAGAAAAAAATTGCAAGTGAGGATAAATGCTTTCCGTTTTTTTAAAAACTAAATGTCTAACTTGGTGTGTATGCTTTTTTTTTATACCCTGTTCTTTTTTTGTCATTGAACTGCCTGGCAAATGGCCTTCACTGGGCAGACAGAGATAGTTTGAAATTGCTCCAGAAGACATAAGTGTTGGTAGTGAACTTGAATGTTAACTGAACTGTAATGTAAATAGGATAGGGAATGATACTGTGATAAAGAGATAAAACTGAGAAATGTTTAAAACTGGGCAGTAGGAGGGGGTTCTGTCTTCCAAGCTCCTCTTATCCTTTATTATATGCTCTGGCCCTTCATATTTTATTAATGGTACTGGTGTGTCAAAGTGTTTGCAGAATTGAAACAGAACTACTTCAGATGGTAATGTAGAACATAATAAAAGTTAAACACTGGTACCTCCTTTATTATTTTTTTCCCCCAGAATGTGTGAGCTTTTCTGAAGGAGTTATTTGAATGTATTTGAATTCCAAAAAGTTTAAAATTAAATACAGGTAATTTCAATTGTGTAATTTGAAGAAAAATTGTCATGAGGTATCAGAAAAGAGTCAAAATCACGTACTATCCCATATTCAGCATGAATATTCCTGTGGTCTCTTTTTTCATCTGTTTAGGAGATATTTGGTTCATATTTTGGTATCTTTGACTAAAATAAATCATGGAAATTATAAGATTGGGAATGAGAAGGTACATGTTAAATAGCCCTCAGAAGTATAGGTACTGATTTGCATAAGCAAACACAGCTTTTCTAACTGACTTTATATGCATTTATTTATGAAACAGATGAAATCTAAATGTATCTCCTAACTAATACTGCTGGGTAAAATTGAATTACTTGAAAATCTGCTCATTTAGAAGTGTAAGCTTTAGTGTCATGAAGGACTGAGTTTGAGTAATGTTCTTTTGGTATAATTTCCAACTTGTTCTTGTCTTTTGCAGGTGGAAGGTATCAGCTAGAAATAAAAATCCCAGAAACATATCCATTTAATCCTCCTAAGGTACTGCAGACACACATTTTTGGATAATACAATTTGGCTAACAAGTTGGGTTTGAGTATTCTTATTGACTTGTTTGTTTGTTGGGGGTTTTGTTTGTTTGTTTTTAAAATTCACTTCTAGACAAGGATTGGAACTGTTATATTTAGGTAGAAATAAGGCAGGATACAAAACTGTATCCAATCAGAAGTACACTCTGATTATTCCTGAAAGTACAAACTGGGAGATTCTGGGGAGGAGCTTGGGCCTTATTATTGATATTTTAATCAATATGATATTTTTCTGACAAGATAAATACAGTTCTCAGGTACTTATAAAAGATATAGATAGTACAGCTGTCTTCCCTCCCCCTCAACATAGTTGAAGAAATGTTGGAATAGGGAGTTATTGATTCTTTTAATTTTTTTTTTTTCATTTCTTGGGCTCCATGGTACTTATACCTTATACTTAAAAGATACATAACCTTATACTTAAAAGGTTCTTGAATCTTGCCTACCAAGTTTCTAGTAATAATGAAACAGTGACATGTACAGTTGTGTGTCTTGAAGAACCAACAGAGAAACATAATAGTCTTACTGCTTCTCTGTTGAAGGAATAGATAATGTGCACATGAATGCGAGATGAGAAATGGCTGTGGTAAAGTCATTCATATATTTTTCACAACTTAGTGGCCTTTTAACTTTACTGCATCTTTCTATAACTTCAGTTTTGTGATTCCACTCTGTGTTCTCCCCAGCCATATGCAGCTGCAGCTGTATGTTCCTGTACCCTGATTTAGTCCACTCTTCAGTGGCTTGAATCAGTAGATGCCTGACTTGTCTGGCTCAGCATCTTGATTGGTTTTCTGTTTGTCTATAAGTTGTCTTTGAATCAAGAACATGTCCTAGATTCTTATTGTTCTCACCCTGATATGTAATACTGGGAAGGAACTGCAGAAGAGGAGGAATAGAGAAGTGCCAGTAGCTCATAGGTGCTTTGAATTATTTCTTTGCAGCTGGAGCAAAAGACACAGAGAATCTTAAAGAAATGTCTCTTGGTCTCAATTCTTTAATCTGCACACATTCTCGTGGGAGCTAAAATAAGGAGAGCTGAAACAGGTTGGAGACACTGAAAGATGAGTCTGTATACCATGATATGGTTGCTGCTTTAGGGCTTGGTGGTCTCCATTTCCCATGTGTACAGACTTTTGCTGTAGTGCCTGACAGATAATGCGTTCGCTGATTTGCTTGCACGTCAGGAGCAAAAATTGAAAGATCTGTGCTATACATAAAATGTTTTTCAGGAGTTTGAGGTGGGGAGAAGATGAGAAACAGATGGGTCAAAATCACTGGAAGGCAGTTAAAGTGCAACCTGAAGAAAATGAGGGAGGAATTTCCAAAGACATATATAACCTTTCTGAGGACAGCTTTGGTCTCCAAGACATTTAAGAGAAAGTGCTGCTTTTACGTTTCTCCATGTCTTAAAATAGCCCAGAAAACCCAACCACCAAACCCTGATTTTAGTAATGCTTTGTGAGCATGAATACACTGTAGTGTAAAAATATGGACCTGATTAATGACTGAATGCTGGAACTAGATCCTTTCAATAGCAAAGAAAAATAATAGTAATCTAGTAAAGTTTTGGGTTGGTGAACAGCTTTCTGCATATGAGGTAATGAGACGGAATGGTTGTAGACGTAGAACAAAAAAATTTTTCTAATAATTCTGTAGCCAACAATTTAGCTCAACAGTGAGTGATATCTCATTCCTGTGTTAAGAGTTCAGGACTTTGTGAAATCTAGAAAGCTCACTTTTAATATGTTAGAAGTTTTAAGTCTGTATTTGACCATCTGCTTGTCAAAATGCTTGTATGCTGGAGGATATTTCTAACTAGCTTTGTGTGATGCAGGGATGTGAACACATGACATGTGAGAAAGCAGTTAGGAATGAGTTTGGGGAGCTTGGCAGTAGTCTGTTTTGAGTAGGGCAAGGCTTAACAAACAGCCTTACAAACTTGAAGCCTTCTGAAATAAGCAGTATCACACCTTAGTTCCATTTGTAGTACTACATTTTCTGAATTAGTATTTCTTCACAGTATTACTTTAAATGGTGGATTTAAAATGCTTACTTAGTATACTGCATTTAATTACTTCTTTTGTTTTTAAAAATTGTCTTGTTTTTTTTTTAGGTGCGATTTATCACCAAAATATGGCATCCTAATATTAGCTCAGTCACTGGGGCCATTTGTTTGGATATTCTGAAAGATCAATGGTAAGATTCCACGGGGGTTTAAATGTGCAAAATCAAGTATACTGGTGTCCTGGATAGGCATCAGCTCACCTTGCACTTTTAATTTGAGATGTCCTTAAAGCACACATTTTGGTACAGTATTCTGAGGTGCAAATATGCAAATGAAACGATTGGGCGATAGTTTGGAAAACACTAAGTATATATTACATACACAGAGAGTTCTTCCAAAAATTTTTGCACTAGAATGCACATTTCATTGTTGACATTTTGGGTGGTTTTGTGTGAGTTTTTTATTTTAGTTCTTTTCTGTTAGCAAATACTTCCTATTGCCTTCTTTGATCAGTTAATGTTACTGCAGAAGTTTTAATAGCCAAAATCTGTGGCATAGACTTGTGTCCAAACTAGCAGCTGCACTCACTGTTCATTTGTCTTTCGAAGTAATTGATTTCACGTGGTTTGAAGTTTGTGTACAGTAGTGTATGGTAGACATGATATGGTTATGGTAACCAGTACAGATGATTATTTTCTTCCATGTCTGCCCCAAAAGAATAGGACTGTAATTCCCCAGCAGATCATACCAGTTATCTAATCCATACAAACTTCAAATGCTTGTAAAGTCAACAGCTTTGTCAAGAGTGCTGTTGGCCAAGCAGACATCTGTTGGGTTTGAAACAGAAACTTCAGAGGAGAATATTGAAGTCTTGAGGTCTTGCAGGTGACACATTCAGGGTATTAATTAGTCTTTTACCGATGTATGAGATTATAGAAATCATCTGGCACAGTATAGTGCAAATTACTGAAATGAAATTGTAATGGTCATAAACTGCTGTCTTTCTAACTTCTGGAATGGCATATATTTTCCTACCATCTCAGAGCACTTGATGTTCTTTCAGGAGTAGAATCTTTCAATATATGTGCCATGATACCTGGCATAGTTTTTCCTATCAGTAAAGCTGGTGCACTTTTGTACCTGCATCTAATTGTTCATACTACCCTACAGTTTTACTGGAAATTAATTACTCTTTAACTGTCCAAGTACAGTCTCCTGGGAGATGGTACTCTGAAGCACAATAATGAGTGGGCATGAGGTTGTCTGTAAGTATCAAAAGGCAACAAAGACCTAAAAAATCCATGAGCTTCAACTTAATTTATGTACTTTTGGGGTTGCTAGTCAAAACCTTTGATATTTGAGAAGGACAAACAGGAGAGAAGAGTTGACATGTATTCTTGTAATCTTTGAGTTATGTCTAGCACAAATAATTTTATCTGTGTCTTATTTCTGTTATTTCTGCTTGATGAAAAAAAATCCAACATAAATATCTTCCTTCTCCAAGATGTATATGAAATAGGAGTATTGGAAAAGAATTCGACTTCTGTATATTTAAACCAGCTGACATAAGAAGTACCATTATTAGCCAGTTATATAGTATTAAACTCTTCCTTTGGAACAGTGTCTTCATTTGGAAGCACTAAGGAGAGAATTGCACAGAACGTGGTGGTGACAGTGGGAGATTTCCTGTATACTATTAATCCCTCTTTAAAAGATTCCTAATGTAGTGTGATTCCTTCATTTTCTAGTAATGCTATTTGTAAGGTTTGTTTCTTTTCAAATCATAGAATAGTATATGAAAATCACTTGAGCATTGTTGAAGTGCTTGTCAAAGCCTCTAATCCTTTGATAAGAACAAACTTATAGCTGCTGCCATTGTTTACTGTTTGAAGCATTTCTCTATTGTGATTGATAAGACTCTTTTTTTCTGAGTAGGTTCCTGAAACTCACTAAGTAGTATGAATGGTTAATATTGTTTAAATAAGCTCTTTATTGTCCTTCAGTATATGCAGCTAATTAAGAAATGCCCACAGCGTAGAATCATAGAACGGCTTGGGTTGGAAGAGACCGTAAAGATTATCCAGTTCCAACCCACCTGCCGTGGAGAGGAGCACCTTCCACTAGATCAGGTTAAATCTGAAGCAGCAACATTCAAAATACACGTGCACACAGGCAAAAATAAGTATGTACAAAGGAATAATTAAATTAACCTCAAGTTCAGTGGAGTTCTTGCAGATGCCTTTGGATCTTCTCAGTGGGCAAAGGATTAAGCTTTGAGGAATGGTGAGGATATTAGCCCAGGCTTCACTGGCTTTCCATGGCAATCCTCAGTGTCCCACAGACTTCAGAGTTCACTGGCTCTGAGCGTCATCCCACTTTGGGAAGTGCTGGTCACAGCCTGCTGTGGTCCAGGACAGCTCTGAGGGTCTCAGTACTATTGTTCATAGATGGGTCACAAATCATCAGTAAATTTCCATCCTGGCCACAAGGATGAGTTGGTATTTATGGGAATATTCCTTGAAAAGTCCAATAACAAAAGTAGTATTCCACTTGGTCTCTTGTTCAGATAGAAGGAGCTCAAGGCTATTTATTGGAAAACAGGAGCTTGCTAGACAATGGAAGTTCTGGGAGCGGACAGTGGTTTTGGTAGGCTTGAGGGAACCTAAGTGTCCAGGTGCCATTAATCCAGGCTGAGGCCTAGCAAGCATTCCTGAGACCATAGCTGGCCTAAGGAGGGGGCCAGGGGGAGGATGTACCACCACTCCCCACCAAAAAATAAGTTTTCTGCATGTCTAGGTTGAAAAGTGGTTTGAATGACATAATAAAACAGCTTCATTGGAAAGCAAACAAACAACAAAAAAGCAATCCCAATCCCCTCCCCCCCAAGATTAAGTTAAATATTTAAGTTATTTCACCAGGCATTCAAATATAAATTGGACAAATGCAATTCTGAAATATTCCCGTGGCAGTATTCTAGAAAATACATTTAGTTTCACAATCTCTCTTGTTAAATCTGTTTGCAGCAAGATCTGTTTTTGAAGTGCCACTTCATTGACTTATAATGCTCTTAACTGAATAATGCTCCTCTTGTTGCTGTGTTTAAATAAAAGTCTGAAATGTCACTGCATGTCTGTTTTTCAGTGAGGTTTGAGAGTTAATAGACTGGAGAAGTTTGGTGTATGGGCCTTAGCAGGATCTCTGAAAGAGTTACTAAGCTGATAAAATTCTCATTTGTAGATGGTGAATACAAATCGAGAGATTTTAATGTGTTTGTATAGTTTTTAAAAAGTCTCTTCCTTACTCTCCCATCCTGTGGTAATGAATTTTCTGTTCTAATGAGTATAGTTGAGATGATATTCTGCATATTGGCAGGAGGTTTTATCAGATTGCAAAGTAATGTCTTTAAATTATTTCTAATGAGTTTAATCAAATTCTTTTTCCACATTGTGTTCTTGATACTGAAATTCTTTGCAGCTGTGGGTTTTCATCATGTTTAGATTTTTACCTGTTATGTTTGTATCTGTTATGCCAGTCTGTTTGCAAAGCAACAACTGTTTGCTGCTAGAATTAAAACAGGGGTATGATTTTGTTAAAGGAATACTGTTTATGCTTATCTGGCATAATTTTCATTATGTGGTTTCAATTACTATGGCCTATATTTATCTTCCAGGCTAGTACTCTGTCTCAAAGCTTTAATCTTAAATATACAACATATCTAATGCATTGATTCCTCATTGAAACCTGAGAACTAAATTACTTGTAAGCTGTTCCGCATAAATCCCTCGAGCAGAGATTATTAAGTGAATGTGTCATGGCTGCATATATGGCTACAAAAACTCTTGGCTTTTGTGGGTTTGACAGTCAACAGTGAACAATAAGAATATTTTTGTCATAGTGACTCTAGTGGAGGATTCATGCTTCAGTTTTAGTTGAGATGCAGAAATCATTATAAGAGATAATACAATTTTAATAGATAAGTAAGCAGCAGCCAGCTTGTAATCTTCCTGGCTACCCGGTACTGCTGGGTTTTGTTCAGGGTGTTTGAGGAACACTGAAGCTTCTTAAAACTTTGAGAAAAACGCAGGGAATATTAACATGGTTTTAGGGAGCCCTTTAGCAAGCAGGCTGTCTTTCCCCTCAGTGCTGTGTTGAAGCGATCCTATTTTTTTTAAATTTATTTTCTCTGATGGGTGCCTGGTCTTGTTGTGTGTCCTGTAAATAGTGACTGTGCAAAGGGCTTCCACTCAAAGGCCTTATTCATTTCCTTCCAGATCCATAAGCCATTGGTACAAGGTCCCAGAGATTTTCTCTTGGATTAACAAGCTTATGTATTTCACAAATGGAACAAATATTGCAGATTATGTAGAAAAAAATGTTCCCGTAGCCATGTTTGGTTGACAGAGTGGAGTAGCAATCTGCTGGCTGCAGCTGTTCCTGGCATTCTGCTGGGTTACCCTCTTGGAATAATGAGAGAGATTTTTTCCTAGAGAGGAATGTAAAGAACATAAGTAAAAACTTCCTAAATTGAGAATTACTTAGCCTTTAAAAATGAAGAGGAAAAATAAAACCTGGCAGTGTGTTGTAATCCTCTTAGGACTCGCTCTGCTCATCAAAAGGTAAAAGAGATTTCTTTCCTCGGGCGTGCGGGGCACAGCTGGCTTGCTGTGCCTTTTAGTGTTAACACTATAGTCACCCAAACTAGGGGTGCTCTTTTTTAATGGAAATGCCCTTAAAAAAAAAGGAGGAAAAAAGTGTAAGTGAACAAAATGTATATCCAGCTCTCTTTGTTCTGTGTCAATCCAGATTTTCCTTTTGGTTTAGCAAATGCAATGCCAACTGAAAGCTGAGCTTTTGGTTTGGATGTCCAGAGTGGAGGCTTTTAGTTTCAAGTTCTCTGAGGGGCAGTGCATCCCTGTAGGGAGCTCTCTGCAGCTCACTGGTGCATGATAGTGGCTTCCTCCCATTTTGCAGATGGCAAACCTGCATGATAGCTAAGCAACATTTTGGGATCAGAGTGAAAGTCAAGGGTTACTGTAAGCTTCAGGAGCCAGCAGGAGCCTGTAATGTCCTGGACAAAGGGGATGTAAGGTCATGTGCAACACAAATAGGAAGTTTTACCTATAAAACTCACTCTACAAGCTGGCTGCTTGTTGCTGGTGATCGGTCAGGTTTCCATTGAAGTAGTGTACCTGCTTAGAGAGTTGTACAAGAAAGATGGGAACCATAGGAAAAATGCAGAGTGAAGTAACAAGAATGATGGTCTAAGCAAGAACATCGTACAATGGAAGATTGGAAAGCCATCTCAGTGTGCGGAATATCAAGCATGGTGAAGAATTGAAGATTTTCCAAGAGCCTTTTGAGGCTTCATTTAAGAACAGATCAGATGGAAGTCTGTCAGGAGCAATACAAAACCCTGCCTTTGGCAAGGAGGACAGAACAAACCTAGAATGCAACCATGAGGCTAGCTTGAGTTACCAAAGAGAATTGCTTGAACTCCATGAGCTGTTGCACCTAAATCAATACCTAGAAGTAAACTTCAAATGTAAGAAGAGTTGGAAATACCTATTTTTTTCAGGGTTTTATTCTAGATCAATAAACCTTTGAGGTGCATTGGAAAATTCAGATTGGTATCTTTGCACTGGAAATTTGTTTTAAGGAAAATACAGCTTTTTTTCTCGTTCTTCCCCTGGACATTCTTCTTTGGCTTGGGAAGTTCTTGGGGAGGGTGTGTGTGGGTGTGTGTGGGTGTTGGGATTTTTAGCTTTGTGCCACTGTCAGTATAGATTTTCTTTCAGAACTGACTATGGGAATTATTTTTGCTTTTTGCTTGTGAGGAACAGGTCCTGCCTTACTGGTATCTGTAAATACAATTCTAGGCAGTCATCTCCGTTTGCTGTATTCTCCCAAAAGAAGGTGACAGGAAGAAAGAAGAGCTTTTAAGTTCATGGGAAATCAGGATCTATTTTTAGCTGTTTCTTCAGTGTCTTCTGTGAATCTTAATATGTATCTGAAAAATTAAGACTGAGATATGTAGAAAATAACAAGCCATATTTACTTTCTTTAATCACAAAAGCTAATTGGTGTTCTAAAGATAGAAGATTTTGGATGGTTATGGTATAGTTACATGAAGTATGTCAGTTTTTCTCTCCCATTAATCACAAACTTTAATTTCTTCTTTTGATGAATACAAACAGCAACTGAAGCTGTAATGGGTTTTCTTTTATGATTTAAGGATACTTCTTTGAATGTTTTTCCAATAAAGACTGTCGTACAGTGCATGAGATGGGAAAGCTGTTTTGAGACATGAGACTTGAAAATAAGTTGTAAGCTACATTTTTAAACCTTTTAATAAATGTGGCTAAACCAATCTTGTCTGAAACTTAGTATTTCAGAGTTTAAATTCTCTGATCATATAGCCATCTGTATATATAAATGGATAAATTGTTATTTTTTATTGTTATTTTGAAATTGGAATGTCAGATGTTTAAGTGTCAGTATGCTTTGTATAAAAATCTACAAATGTAACAGGTGAACAGGGATTGAAAGGACCTGGCAGACTTAAAAGCCGGAGACAGCTGGTGTCCATGGCACATTTGGTTCTTAGCGATGCCCCCTGCTCCCCAAAGTATATTTTACAGTCCTCTCCTAGAAGGTACAGTGAAAGTGGAAGTAAATGGCATGTAAAAGGGGCACAAAAAGCTGTGATCCTTTTTATGTCATCTTCTCTACATTTTCAGATGTCTCTAAAGGAAAGGACAGAACAGCTTTTATTTGGAGAAAGTAACTATAGCATTAGTTATGGTTGATAGGTATTTCATGTTAAGTCTTGTCTTTAAAATTACAGCAAATAAGATAATAAAATTACGTAAGTGGGAAGAAGACTTTGGGTTTTACAGTGGGTGTGGCAGATGTGATAATACCTGAAATTGATTGCATAAAAATAAAAATTATTACATCCATTTGAGCATAGTGAGGCCTGAAAGACTTAGTATTCCATGACACCTAGATGCTGGAATAGTAAATATGTTGCATTACATTCCTGTAGTGCCAGTAGATGAGACTGTGAACTGTCTCATCAGTGTGTACATTAAATAGGTTGATTTCAAGATCGTATAAACCAGTAGAGGTGACAAGCCCAAGGAAATTATAAGAGCAAAATAGCATTAGGTACATGTAAAGAAAAGAACATTACTATAGGTTTGAAAGAGGAGTATGTTGTGATGGTTTTGTGATTTGTCAGAATTCAGATTTAAAAGCATAAGGATTTTTTTTAAGATTTAAGCCTACTACATTCAGCTTAGGGGACTTCAAGCTGGTGTGGCATTTGGAATGAGGCACTATGTGCTAATTAAAATCTCTGTCATTTGGGATGTTTCTCACTTGCATTTTGGTGTAGAACACTGCACTGCGAAAGCTCAGCGATAATTATCGAGCTGAAAAGTAACTTACTGACAAAAATCTTCTGGAATTAGAAACAATTAGGGAAGAATGGCATGTTTGAATGGTTAGTGACATAGCAAGAAAGCTGTGAATGTAAGCATCTAGGAACATGAGATTTGGGTGCCACAAATGTACCTCTGACATTTTACTACCATCTATTCTCTGTTCACTGGTATACGCTGCTAGAGTACCTTAATACAGTGACTCAGTACTGGAAAATACGTAAATTTCTGCAACCTAACCCTGGAAATGCACTTGCACACTGTTTCCTTTGTAGCTGGACCATCAGGTCAGACTGTTTCCCACCTGTTCTAACAAACTCTTTGCATTTATTTCCAGTCTTCTGAAAACAATGAATTGAAAATTGAGGTTTGTTTGTAAGAAATTGGATGCCTGTGTTTTACAGCCTTCCTCTGACATTCCTGTGCCATGATCACTTTGCTCAAATCTAAAATGTCGTATTTTCCCCACTCACCTTGCTACTAGTTCTTAAGCAGAGTAAACAGATTCTGTTATGATTTGAACATCTGTCTGTGCCAGTGCTACAATGATTTTAGACTCTAGTTAACTGTTCAAAATACTCCAACAGTCTATGGAGTTCTTGCTTGGTTTCCAGTGTATGCTCAGAGATGTTATTTATGATCAAAATCTAATGAAACTGTGTAAATGTTACCACTTTCCAGGCTTCCAGTGTGTAATAATTTCATGTGATTACTTTTGAGGGTTTATTGACTTGTCTGAGCATACTGCATTTTTCCCTTACTAAATTATTGAGGTGTTTTTTTTTCTAAATACACTTTGAGATCAAGATAAATGATAAGAACCCAAAATCTTAGAAGTTCCAACTCTGGGACTGTGCTACCTTCAACAGGGCTCTTTCACAGGGGCAAAGAATGACTTTACTGGACCATTGTGACTACAGAATGTTTTCCTGCTGCCAGCAGTAGTGTCAGGTTGTAGCGAGAGGAATCCAAGGAAGTATTTTGATTGCACATTCCGTAATTAGCCTAACCTTTTTATTATTGCAGTAGTAATTAACAATGTAAATAGTTCGATTTAATGAAAAATATGATGTTAAAACCGTTGCAAAGAGACCAGTGTATAGAATTCCTTAGCTGTTGGATGTCGAAAATGTAGGTCGCTGCTCCTGCGCGAAGAGTGCCGGCAGAGGGAGCATCCCCGGGCTGCCGGCCCCGCCCCGGGGAGAGTGGCCAAACCTGCTTTGGCCTCGCTTTTTGTAGGGTTTTTTTTCCCCATATGAAATGAATTTCATTAAATGGGCATGGTGAAATGTGTTGGTCAAGATACTTTCCAAAAACTTCAGAAAGCGCTGGTAGAAGGAAAGTCCATATATATATATATATATATATATATATATATATATACACACACACACATGCAGAACAGTATTTTAATTTATGTTTCTTGGACTTTAATCTGTACATGAACTCATATTTTCTAAGACAGTGCAGCCACAAGGGTGAATACAGGCATGGGATATGATAAAGGATTTTTTGAATTTTCAATTTTAGGGCAGCAGCAATGACTCTAAGAACAGTGTTGTTATCACTGCAAGCATTGTTGGCAGCTGCAGAACCAGATGATCCCCAAGATGCAGTAGTGGCGAACCAGGTAAGATACTCAGCTGACTGATTTTGTAACACTTCTGTAACCTTTACTGACTCAAGTTAGGTCCCAAGGCTTACAAGAGATACATGACTTTAAACAATTTACTGTAAAATTGCATATACTAAATGTGAGCTGCTACAGTGTTTCGTGCTCTTCTTGAATTCCAGAGTGAGTATTAGTTACTCTACAGCACCAGGGGTTTTGTCCTTTATTTATATCACCTTGTGAGAAATGTCAGGAGATAAAAACACAGTTACATGAATTTCAGTGTATCTTGCCTTTTAAAATCTAAAGCTTCCAGTATAAGAAAAGCAATATCTTATTGGTTTTAGATGAGTTTTAAGTTGGTGGTGTTAATTGGATTTGGCTTGGTATGTAGCTCCTCTTCTGGATTAATATGAATGTCATTGAGCATTGTATTTGTTTAATGTCAAAATTTTATGAATAATGTAAAATTTTGTAATCAATAAGGTTTGTTACCTTTCAGACAGTAGTGATAACTTTTAATACCAAAAAATGTCAGTTGGATCTTAGGCCATCCCAGGACTAGCATGATTCTGTTTAAGGTGTCGCTGAAGGATAGAAACAGTCATTCCTCTGACAATTCTCAACGAAGTCCCAAGTATGTGTGTGTTTTCCTTTTCACTGTGGGGAGAGAAAAGGGCAGCCTGGCTTCCCCACTGACTGGCAGTAAGGGTGTATTTCAGTAACAGAGGAACAAAGCAAGCTGGTGCTGGGAGAACCTTCTATCTCACCTATATCTTCTGTAAGTCAGAACCCTACAGGATAGGGTGACAAGGTGTGCACTCTTCCCCTTTAAAACTCAGTGTAGAATGATAGATAAGCATTTTTTCAAAGCTGTCAGGATTCAGGGGGAAACATGGAGATTAGAGGTAGCCCATTGCACTGCCGGGTGCGTGAGAGCTGTTGGCTACCACTGTACTCAGTAAGTACAGAAGGCTTGCTTGTGAGATTCTGCACTAAGGCAGCTCTGAATAAGTGTCCCTGAACGGTTCTGTCAGGCTGAATTGCTCTGCCCAAGGAGAAGCGTTGCAAAGGCCAGAAAGGCCACCAGGCACATCCCTGAGCTGGGTTTTTTTCTGGATGTATGCCCTTGCTGTCACACTCCTTCTTCATTTTAAAAAAAAACACTATATCCTTTTTTACAAAGACCAAAAATAGTGTTTCCCATTTCTGGCTCTGATGGTAGAATTTTGTGTGGGAATCATAACAGTAGAAGCACTTCAGCTGGTAAGAGTTTTTTTATCAGACAAAAAAACTCCATGAAACTGTAGATTCCGGAGAGCAATTTTCCAGCCTGTCCCTCAGGTGCTTGTGGGGCTGTGTCCAGTGGGACTGTGGCATGGCTGATGTGGAGAGGATTAATTTTATCCTGTTTCCTGCAAATACCTGCATGAAAACTATGCTGGGGTTTGGCCTTGAGTTACAGGCATGTGGATGTAAGTAGAAAGTGATTATAATGGTTTTGAGAGAGATGTCGGTAAACAACTGCTTTTTTCATGTGTTTATTTGGTGTTGGGGTCTTTTTCTTTGTTTGGGGTTAATTGCTTTTTCCAAGACAAAATTTCACAGGGAATTAATTACTCTCCACACTTGTGCTAATTTAATAATAGCTAATATTAATAGGTATTAATAGATTGTCCAGGTAAATGGCAGTGTCCTACAAGCTCTTGAGAGAATCCCAGGGAGAATTCCTGTTTGAGTAAGAGCAGTATTTTCAGACACCAGCTGTCTGGTGCATTAGTTGCTCTGATTGCTGGGTTTTTTTCAGTACAGCAACATGAACTGCCTCAGATTCCTGATACTGAAACATCAGCGAAAGTTGCCTTTAGGCTTTTCTAAATTCAGTGAAAAACTGGATTATTTACAGATACCTAAGTAAAGGAATTCTATTAATGGAACACTGGAAGCTAGTTCTGAGTAAAATGCAATTATGACTAATTCTTTGCGCTTCAGCTTGTTGCTTTCTAGGCTTGGCAGTGTTCTCAAAAATATTTTTAAAAAATTAATTGGGGGAAGATCTCTTAAGAGCAGAAGAAAATAGTACTTCAGGATGCTACTAGTGTTTAACTTAATCCTTCTTTTTTAATCATTGCACCAGAAGAAAGTTATTACAGACCACTGTATTTATAACAGTGATTTCCAACAATAGATTGCCTCCCATGTTTGTTTTGATGCCATTAATGCCACCAGATACACAAATTATGACATGTGGATCAGAATTAGAGGGAGGTGGGCAAGGCACACAAAGCAGTGTGGTTGTGGGTTGTTGTAGGAGATGCAAAATGACATGTACAGCATTTTACTGTGCTTTGCAGAGCTAATTATTATTTTCATGTATTAATGAAATGTCTAAGAATGATAATCAGCCATGTTTCTGTCCTTAAAATGTACCTAAATATTTGAAAAATGTATTTCCTAATATCTTGCCTTACTAAAGTGATGATCTAAGGGAAGAGGATTTTTTTGAGGCAAAAAACTTGACATTGCATACAAAAGCTGTTAAAATGGGAAAATCATTTAACTTTGCTGAGTACAGTTTATGACAGATGACCCACTTTCTTGGCAGTTGAATTCTTGGCACATGCTAAAAATTCTCTGCAATATGGTCCAGTCTGTTGTTTATTGGAAAACTGGTTAGTGACGAGATTGGTACAAAATAATGTAGTTACATACTGGCATGATTTTTTTTTTTTTTTTTTGTTTTAAACTGGTAAATAATAGCTTTTATGAAGAGTTGCAGCTCCCTAGCTTTTTGCACTTGCTCACCCATTTTTCAGCCCTTCTTCTATCACCTGTGTGATCAAGAGCCTCATTCTCAGGAAGAAGCCTAGTAGTAGAATATTAGCCCAGACTGAAAAACTGCAGGCCTGTTTGCAGTGTGTAAAACCATATGTATTTTTAAGTGATTAGAGGAATGCATTAGAGTAGTAGATAGTACCATGTTCAGGAGATGTTAACATAGGGATAATTTGTACTCTGTCACACTGAATATCAGTTTTCAGCAGCTGTGCTAAATATAGCTGCTTTACTTTGATCTGTGCGATTGAGAGCAGTACCTGGTTGCACACATCAAATACCAACAGTACATAATTTAACCTGAAGGCAAACTCATTATATCAAATGCTTGCTTAGGTTTTCCCTTTGTGTAACCCTCACCTCTAAATTTACTTCAAGAATAGCAGCATGATTGGTATGAAACATTGTGGAAGATATCATAGGAAGAATGATGGGTTGAAGTCTGCCATATTGTCTCGCTGTTTGGTTGGATTGCTGAGTTGATTTAACTTTCTGCTTTCCTCCCCCTCTTTCTTTTGTGTAGTACAAACAAAATCCAGAAATGTTTAAACAGACAGCTCGACTTTGGGCACATGTGTATGCTGGAGCACCAGTTTCTAGTCCAGAATACACCAAAAAAATAGAAAACCTTTGTGCTATGGGCTTTGATAGGGTAAGTATAAATAACTTAAATATTTTCAGTAAGAACAGGGCAAGTTTATGCATGTAAATACAGGGAGTCATCAGCATCATTAGAATCTACTAAAGTAGATTCTCTACTTCCGTGATGTTGTGTAGGTCTAATTACGCTATTTTACTAATTATTTTTAAGAACTGGAGTTTTGAAATACTATGCTACAGATAAATCTTGTGAGCTACCCCTGCCTTTTTGAAACATTTTTTCTATCAATTATTAGTTGGGATTTAAGAAATGGTAAACTAATGTGTTTTGATTTTCTGTGAACTTTTCATCCCACTTCCTGGAGCTGCAGGTTCACACACTGAAAATATTATTGCTTTTGTTTTCTCATTGCAGAATGCAGTAATAGTGGCCTTGTCTTCAAAATCATGGGATGTAGAGACTGCAACAGAATTACTCCTGAGTAACTGAGCCATATAGAGTGCTGCTTCTGTAGTCCAGCTTGCCCCTTCTGGAGGAGCATCACCATCTGTTATTCCTAGGATTCTATATAGATTCTCTTTCAAAACTGGCAGTCTTGCCTGATGATGCTATCTAGGCACTATTGGAGACTGAGAAAAAGCGCTCTGTAAATAAAGCTAATTAAACGTCTGTGTAAATTTAAAAAGGGGAAATACTTTAATTTTTTTTTCTTACTAAATATTGTAAAAATTCTTTGAGCTCAGCTAAGATAATGGGGGAAAACAATGCCTACTTTAGTGTTTAGCAGTGTGACAAAGACTAGCAGGAACTTGCTTCAGGATTTTGATTTAGTAATTCAGAAAGCAACATTTTGAGTGTTAGTCATCACAATTGTTGGTGCCACTCATCACAGTTATCTTACTGTTTTTAACATGGATCCTATGTGCCTGTGGATTGACCTATATTTGCATGCTTGTACTTAATAGACATATTAGGTAGGGTTGCTGAAGAGAGCACCATTGAAATACTCAATTGCTTTTGTAACTTTTTTCCTGACAGACTTTCAAGACTTACCCAAAGTTCCAAATGGTGACCTATTCAGAACCATTTTCTTTCTAGCCTATTAATTGGGAAACCTGATTCTCCCCTCCCTTACATCATACTGTTGATTATGTTTCATCATCTGTGGGTATTATGTGTGCCATTGCAGTAGTCTAGGGTCCCCTTGAAAAATATATATTTTGAATTATTAGTAGTGATTTTCATCCATCGTATTTTCTACACAATCATGTAAGGAGTATGCCTCGATACAGCACAAAAAGATGGAACTGGTTTCATTTCTTTTCTTTTAATCTTAAAGAGCTGTAAAGTGTTCTTCAGTACACTCTGGATAATATGATTTCACAGGGTTTGAAGGAGGACAAAGCTGATTCTCCAGTGTACTGAGAATGAAAAAAAATTTTTTTTGAGTACTTGATATGATGCAATCAGCTGTTTTTTGCAGCAATTTTCTAGCTTTATTTTGGGCTTCAGTTTAAGGATTGCTTACCAGGTACTTTAAAATTTATCCTTGCTTGCATTTTTCTCTGGTTAACACATGGAGGCTGTGTTGGTGTTTTTACTGTACATACTTCAAATGCACATAGAAGTAGAAGTGTGTTCTCAGTTTAGCTTTTTTTTTTTGGATTGATGTTTCTGATAAATGAGAACTGAAATCTTACCTTGGCTTGTACATACAGTCAGTCTTTTTATTTGTATTAAAATGACATTTCATCCTGAGTGCAAAAGCTTGAAAATTATTAGTCTTGCAACTTCAAACACTAGTACATCTATTTAAAGAGAGCTGTAATGTCTTTGTGAATATGATGCTAATTTTTGAGAGTATATCTGACAAGGAAGTTCAGAAAAATCCTGAGACTAGAGAGTGGGGATTGTGGATAATGGAGTACTGTATCAGTCATCTTTTCTATGACTCTTTTGTTTTGTTTTTTTTCTCCTAGGCTGTGGATTAATGGGGTGGGGAAATATGTGCCTGCTTGGGGTTTTTCTAGAGCTGTGAAGTACAAATTGAAATAGTTTTGCACTTCATGGTCTGTTTATAATTCATACAAGATGAAATCAGGAACATTATGGTATCTGTAAAATACCTGGAGCATAATAGTAGGGGAACAAAAACAGAAAAAAGAACAGAGCTGTCACGACCTGGCTAGTTCTGGGATGTTCCCTGTACTGCTCTGTCTTATGTGTCCAAACTTAAAACAGGGCACAGACAGTAAATACTTTGAACTCATATCAGTGCAATACTAAATGCATTTGCTTAGTCTTTATACTTACTGCTTTTTAAGGTGTAGTCAGTGATCAGTTTTCTTGGGTTTTCTTGAGTTAGTGTAAATCATTTGCAATGATGCCAAAGGAAATGAGTTGTTTTGACTTTCCTTATATTTATTTATTTTTTTAACAAGAAGCTGCTACTGTTCAGCTGGTTTGCGAAGTGAAAACCAGGGACAGTAGGAAACTGGCAAAATGCTATTTGTGTTAATCTCAAGTTGCTGTCTTTTCTGTTATACAGGCTAAGAACTTCTTGATTACATCAACACTTTTTTTTTTTTTTTTTAACCCTGGTGGTAAATATGAATTGCTGACTACTTTCCCTTGTTTTTCGCTGCTATTTATCAAAAGAAACTCGGAAATCATTGTCGGGGACATAAAACTTCTCAGTAACGGGCTTCTGAACACGTCTTTGATGAGACCAGTCTCCTAGGAACAGCAGGCTTCTCCAACAGTATGTAAAGTGATAAAGGAAGCCAGGGAGAGGGGGAAAAGAGGCTCTTAGGTGAGCACAGTCACCTCTGAAAGAATGCCCTGTTAAGTTTTACTTCTCTCATGAAGTTACCTCATTTTCTTCTCTTACTGCAAAACACTTGTCTTCCCCTTCCCCCTTATGTATCGATGTTGGATTCTGGATTTTGCCCTCCATCCATGTGCTCGGTAGCTTAATGCTAGCTCAGGTGCTGGCAGGAAGCTTCTCAAGAAGTGAGCTGGGAAGGCAACATGACCCAGCATTAAGGAGACATCTTTGGTCTGAAGTCCCTCTGAATTTTGACATGTGACTCCTTTATAAGGAATGTTTTTGTATTCTTGGTAATTATCAGAGTTGAATATAGGGATAATGTTGTACAAGGTTAGTTTAACTGCAGCTGGGGCTGAGCCCTAGGAATTTTGCTGTTAGTGTTCAGCTTATCATTGTGAGACATTGTACATACAAATGGTAGTTCTGTTTTCTGTATCACTGAACATCGCTATATTCAGGGCCCTGTGCATTCACAGACGTGGAGTTGCCGTGCAGCCCTCTCCAGCTCTGGACTCAGGCTGCACATTTACCACTCCTTGCAACAAGAACATGAAGCATGGGTACAGTGGCTAAGTACAATTAAATCATGCATTGTCTTCCTCTATTGTGCCAGAAGATGGCTTGAAACAGTCATTTTGAAGTCTAAATGGCCCCATTTTTCTGAACAAGGTATTGGTAATAACACTTACGGATTACCAGAGCATCCATTGGATTTCACTGCTGAACATTTTAACGTGCATCCAGCAAAGTGGTTTATCCTATCTTACCCAATTCCTCCAAGAGCAAAGTACAGCTTTGTTCAGAGGTAGAGAAATGCCCTTTCCTGTTGCCAAAAGCCTCCATTTTCCCATGTGAACCAAAAGCCCTGACTGTATTCCACCCCCTTGCCAAATTCACAGCTTCCTCCCATTCCTTCTGTGAACAAACTGTGTTCTCAGTGTGACAAACTGGTGCATTTTGGAGACAAAAAACCTTAGGAACATATCCTGGAAAGATGCATCATTTAGTGCATTCTGCATACTCCAGACTTTTTTTTTATTATTTTGTTTAAAGCTTGCAACAGAGTACATGGGGCCTTGACTATAATTGGTTCGGTAGTATTTATGAGTAATTAGGTACTACTGGTGTATGAATATGTCTTAGTTTTTTTCTAATTATCACTGTATTCAACTGTTTTCCATGTAAATTAGTATTGGAATACTGACATAAGGAATATAGAAACTTTTTTTGTTGTTGTCTGAAAGGAGGAATTAAATAGCCAGAAAGAATCTTACCTTGTAACACCAAATCTGCATTAGATGGTGTGGGTAACAGAAATATTTAAACTATGCAAATTTAAGCCTAACAGCTGTGACTCAGACTAGGCACTTCGGAGCTTATGGATTGCTTATGTCATTTGGGAAGGGAGAAGGGGAGTGGGGGGAAATCAAAACAGATCAAATCAGATTCAAGCAAGAGTTCTTGTTTTACTGCATTGGTCATGCACTGTGTCAGGAAGTTCTGTTTTTAGCGCAGGGGAAGTTATTTGTGCATGTCCCTTGTTCCCTTCTGAAACAACACCAAAAGCTGGCTTAGACTTGGAGGCTTGCCTGAAGTAGGAAACATTAAATTATTTAGCAAATAAATTGTTTTTACTTAAATGCTGTTGAGCAGAGGCAATGAGAAGATGGGGTGTCCTCTCCTGTTTTGTTGATGGAGCTGGTGAGTGGGGGCACTGATTTGTGACCAGGTGCTTAGTTTTGTATGGTTTTGATGAGCAACTGGCTTAATAAGAGACAGCAAAAGTGCATTTCATCAGCATCTGTTGCATCATGGAACTAAAGCATGAAAGTCAAGATGCTTGTGGGTGCATAAAGCCTCTTCTGGGAAGATCAAATAGACATTTTCAGTGTTGCCATTCTTGTTTTCCAGGCACAGCTTTCTCCTAGGGCTAGGCAAAGGGGCAATCACATCTTTCTTGCTAGTTTTCTGATGTGTTCCAAACCTATCCGTGAATGATGTAGCTCTTCCTGCTTGTGGTGTTTGTCATCAGCTGATTCATCATCAGACTCACAAGACCAACTGTCGTCAACGTGTTTGGCTTCTGGCTTGGTTATTCCAGCTGCAGTGCTCTGTTGGCAGCAACCTCTGGATTTGTTCTCACTGGACAAACCACTGTGGATCATTTGCCCTGTACTGTGCTGTGATGTTCAAGCTGTGCTGTTACCTGCTTTGTAGGCATCAAACTGGCTCCAGGATCGCTCATGGTGCTGAGCCCTTCCTCGATAATTTAAGATCACAGCTTGGCAGATGAGGAAATGTACTGTGACAATGCTGTGCTTGTCTGGTGTACGATCTGCAGCGACTGCTGCTGCTCTGGTGCAGTGTCTGAAGAAGGCCGCCATCATAGGAATGCTGATGTCAGCTGCTGAAGAGCCCTGCTTTTCACTTACCTTTTCCATCCTAAATTCTGGCTTTTCTAGTAAATGAATATTTACCTGTAAGTACTGCAGGAGGTTGGTTCCTGAGCACCAGACTTCCTGTGGAGGCAGAACAGGGGTGGGGAGGCTGGAATGCAGCATCAGTGGTTTTTGTCTTGAAAATAAAAACTACAGAAACACTTTTGTACACAAATGATTTTTTAAATAAACACACATTTTAAAAGATGTTGATTTTTCACTGGGAATGCTTAACAATAAATGCACGTTTCCCTGAAAACAGTTTTCATTTTATTTCTGGCAGTTCAGATTGTTCTAAGATTACAGGGTCTACTGCCTCCACGTCAGTAACAAGAGAGAAAGGAATGATGATTGTCATGGTGCACATTAAAATTTTTGAAGAAGAAAATTGATAGAAGTTGTGTAATATTTCAACTCGGACTGCCTCATGTGATGGCCTGACCCTCCTGCACCACCTCGTCTCCTTTCAAAGGCTGCAGCTGAAGAAACAAAGCCACTACCCCAGAGGGAAAGTTCTCTCGCATTTCCCTGCACCACTTCTGTTCATTCCATCTTTGTACATTTTGAACTGTGTACCTCAAGCTGCAGTTGGTTCATGCACAGGGAGGTGACAGCGTGGTCGATAATGGCACTGCCCTGCTGCTCAGCTCTAGAAGAATCTAGGAGGGATGATGACTATGGATTTACTACACGTACAAACTTCACTTTTTGGGCATTTGTCAACATTTGTTAAATGGAGTAAAGCAATTTGGAGACAGCAGCTGCACAGCTGAAGCAAGGAGCAGAGTTTGCTGTGAAGCTGGTTGTAATATTGTGTTTCAGATCTGCATCCCATCTTCAAGTGGTATTTGTCCCTGGGCAGGTTTCTGGGCAGGCTCTGCCAGCTGGGATAGTGCTGCACTGGTTTATGGTGTAAGATGTGTGGGATTTTTGTTTAATTTTACTGTCATCAGGAGCTGTGTCGTATTGTGGTACCTCATTCTTTAAGAGGGGTGAGGGAGAGGGAGCACTCCCCAGTCCCCCTCCTGCAGGTCTTAGCCTGACATTAATTCAGAGTAAAGAAAAGCCCAATTTCCCCAGTTCGTAGTTAGACACTGACATGAGTAACTGAGAGCTGCTTTATACTGAAATACTTGTGAAGTTGTCCAACAGCCTTGTCATTTCTTCCAGTGCGCCAAAACTGGAAGCGAGTTCACAGCTGAAATGGACTGATGGTGCTTGCTAGCTTGACTCGTCCTGTACTTAGTTTTCTGTTTCAGTGGCTGTAATACTGATGCATTTGGCTCTCAGACGGGTAACTGATACCTCCAATACAGCAAATCCAGGATTTTAAATTGTTTTTAAGGTCAAGTCTGGATCTGGAGCACCCGTGTCTGGTATAATGTCAAATAAATTACACATTGCTTCACTTAGTGGCTGCTTTGTGTTGAAATACATGTATTCTTTAGGTGGGTTTATGACAGCCTGGTATAAAACAAGGGGTAGTAAGCTGGGCTGGTGCAGAAAATAGGGAGGGGGGAGGGGGAGGTGGGAGAGAATCTGTTTTGTGCTGATAATACCTGAGCCACCAGACCCCTCTAGCACCCCAAGTCCTCCATGTACAGTTGCTTGCAAATGGTGCAGGGCATGGGCTTGTGACCCCCTGCCCCTGTGGTGGGTGGGAGAGGGACAGTGCTATGGTCTCTTCCCTTTGTCTTTCCCAAAACCTCACAACTGGCAGTTTAAAAACATGATGATGGTGAATAGTCCTGCTGCCCCTGAGAATTTTGAGAAGTTCTGTGCAGCTGAGCCATGTTACTATATCAGGGCAAATCTGCCTATCCCCATTTTTATACTTCTACCTGCTGCCCAGGTGCAGAGGTGGATGGAGGGTGCCTTTCTTGAAGGAGGAACATTTTGCTGGTTACAGCCCCCCAAAATAGGAGCCCGTTATGCAGCAAGATGGATTTTGGTTCAAAACCAGAACTGGTTGGTCAGTCATAACAGAGCGGGCACTGGAAATCCTGTCCGTTGCCACAGCTTTAAATTTCCATCAGCACAAGGCTGGAGAACAAACACCAAAGTGGGTCCCAGGTGTTTCTGGAAATGGTGGCCATCACATCTTCACCTTGCTGCAAGAAACTGTTGGGTGTGGTTTACCTGTGTATAAAGTGGCGTAAAGGATCCAAAGCTGTCAGTGCAAATGGAAAGAAAACATCTGATGTTTATGGCTTTTGCTGTTAAAGAGGCAAGAAATGAATCCTGTGTATGAACGACCTGCTGGGATGGGGGCTTGCTCACGCTTTGTTTGGCAGATGTATTGCCCACTATAGCTTGCTCCACATTCCGGTCCTTTAATGGCCTGAACCACATCAAAAATAGTGGGAGAAAGTGTCTCTAGGCCATGTTTATCAGAGAGAACTGTTTGGAAGAAAACATGTATGAATAAAATAGTTACCAAAAGTTCACTGGGTCAGACAATGCTGAGGTAGAAGGAGAAAAAGACAAGGCACAAACCAACCCCCAACATTTCTTAAAAACAAAGAGGGGAAGTCATTCTTTGTATTGTGTGCCATTCTTTTCACCTGTGAATGGTTCTCACCTGTGAGGAATTCAGGAAGGGAAGTGCAGAGACCTGAACCTGGGGAGGAAAAGCCCAGGCACCAGTACAAGCTGGGACAAATGTAAAGCAGCTTGGCAGAAAAGGACCTGGGGGGTTTGGGATCTGGTCCAAGCTGTATGTGAGCCACCAACCTGTGCTCATGGCAAAGGCAGCAAATCATCCTGGGCTGCACGAGGCAAAGTGTCAGCAGCAGGCTGAGGGAGGTGATCCTACCTCTCTGCACAGCCCCGGTGAGGCCATGTCCAGCAGGAATGCCAGGTCCTGCTCTGCTGGGATGGGCTGGAGGGAGCCGGCTGTCCACACAAGAGGTTGTGTACTCGGGGACTGGGCCTGTTCCATGGGACTGCAAAAGAAGCAAATAACCACAAAAGAGGCCACATCCTGCAACTGGGAAATGACAAAGCCCTCTTAATAGCAAAAAGGTTAAAAAAACCCACCATCAACCCAAAAGAAGAAACAATCCATGTTTTGGCTTAAACGTATGTTTTGAAAAGAGAGCAGCTCAGTGATGCACAATCGAATGACATTCTGCTGTCATCTTGGCCAGCTGCTTTGGGCAGCTTCCAAAACCACCCTCACGAAAGAATGCATGCAAGGGAAATGCTTAGAGCAGGAACCCTGCTCTGCTCCCCTGGCAGTGAGTACCCCTTGCACGCGGTGCAGCTCCCACAAGGTAGCGGGAAGGGGCTTGGACACAGCAGGTTGAGTGGTCTTCTGGAGGAGAAACTCATTACCATTTCAAGGCTCAAGAGTGACCAAATAAAAATTAGACTTGAGTTCTTGAGATCTGAGGAAGTTGGCAAATCTCTATGCCTCTTCTGATTGTAGCTCTGGGAATAGAGGTGCCCTCAAAAATGGCCAAACAGCACCAAATACATAGTGGTTACATGGGAAAATAGTGAATTGGTTGGACACTACATACTTGGAGAAACTGTGTTAAGGAGATGGAGTGAGGCAGTGGGGAGGAAGTAGTGCCACAGCACTGGCAGGACACGTCCCTCTCTCCACAGGCACAAGAAAAGCTCCAGAGAGCAGAAGCCTGTGGCCAGCCTGGGGGGGTGATGAGTCAAAGGAGTGGATGCAGTGATGGGTGTTTGGCTGTGACCAGTCACAGGAGAAGGACATGATCTCAGGCTGATCTTAACTGGTTGGGAAAAAGTTCGGCCTGGAAATGGAAAATTTCCCCATTTCCATTCATTTCTCTAGGGATGTAGCTCTGGCTCTATTTGTTTACACTCTCCTGTTCAGGTATTTGATACACACTGAAGGATGATCTTATAAGGAAGGCATCTGGAACTTGGAGAGCCAAAGATACAACCACATCCACCCCTTGGTCAAACACACCAGGACTGCCGTGAATGCCACCATGATCTTCTGTGTGCAATCTGCGAGGGTTTGGGGTTTCCTACGTGTGTGGAAACTTTAAAGGATTAAAAATACACCCTATTTCTGCATGGGGGGATGCTGGATCTCCTGTCCTGTCTTGTAACAATCCAGGTGCTTAGAAAGCTTTCCTAAAGCACTGGAGATCTGGCCATTTAGTACACTATTGACAGACAGAGGCAGCTCCAGAGGTGACTGTGACTCTCACATGGGTACGTCCCGATGAAGGGAGTGGTAACAGCAAGAACCAGGGGCTGACCTAGGGAGGATGGAGGATACCAGCACTGAAGGCAGTGTCCTTGTGGGAAAACCAGACCTTAAAAGCTTGTTACTAAAGCAGAGCCTGATAAACTGTGACGTGCAGGCCCCCCACAAGCCTCAGAAATGGATCAAGGGAGAGTCCGCTTTCTTCCCAAATCGTTTCATGCTCAAAGCTGAGCTCGTGTAGATTAAAATGAGAAGGTAATGCACAAGACAGAACGTGCAGGTACGGATGGATACAGCAAAGAGAGCCTTGAGAACACCTGGGAACAATATACTACAAGGCTGAGAAAAGGGAACTGGAAATGGCACTAGGGAAAGCACCAACCTGTTTTGTCATGCTCACACACCAGGTGTGAAAAGCAGCTTCCTTGTCCATGTCCCAGCCTGAATCCTGTCTTGATACAGCATGAGGAATGATAAACTGTGGTTGCTGCTACCACCATCCAGAATACTTGATCCAGATTACAGATTACTCTCACCTTTTCAGGGAACACTCAGGGATGGAAGCAGGTGATGGCTTGAATTATGTGGGCAGTGAGTCTCCTGACTTCACAGGAAAAGAGCTTATTTGTGGGCAACAGGGAGCAGTGAGCAGTGCAGGGCAGGAGACAGCACATAAACTTCCTGAGAGGAGACTGATGGCTCAGACCTCTGCCATCAGCATAAACCCAGCTTGTTTCTGGTTTGGGGATAGTACCTATGGCATCCTGTGACTCCCCACTTGCTTTACAGCCATCAGACTCGACACCAAAGAAAACAGCCATAACCACCTTCCATCTCCTCCACGAGCTTTGGCACATCAGAGTCAACACATCAATTCCTGCTTCCAGGGCAATGAGAGACTTAAATGCCTGAACTAAGAAGCAGAACATGTATTTCTTGTTCTGGAGCATGCCCAGCCTGCAGCGTTACGAACACACATCTGAGCTCTTGTGGCTGGCAGGGCTGTAGGATTCTCAGTGCTCCTGAGCTACTTGGTCAGGCTTTTTGCCTGAGCTGGCACATTGCTGAGACTACACGGCTGCCAGCACGACCTAAGTGAGTTACAAATCGGCTTGGATAACCTCTGTGCTCGCAGTGAAAAGCAGATGTCTCCTCATGGCTGTCCCTCCTCACCAAGCAACACGAGACGCAACTGCACCACGCACTTGCGCTGCCCATGGAGGTCTCGGTTCTGCAGACCACGGGTAGAGCTGCACAGCTGGTGATGACTCCACCATGTTCAAAGTTGGATGGCTCCTCAGTCATTTCTTGCCAAAGCTGAAGGGTCACCATGAGCCTAACTTCCTCCGGGTGGCTCGCTACACCCGGCCACTGCAGGCTGACAGTCCTGATAAGAGCGTCAGGACCCTCCCTAGGCAGAGAGAAGATGCTCTGTTGCAAGTCAGAAAGGTCTTTCCAACAGATGAGCAGGAGGATTTTTTCCAATGGTATGATGATTGCCCTTTGCCTGATAGGACACCAGGGCTCTGAGGAACACGCTCACAGCGTCTTCCAGCATGTGTGACGCCAACGAGTTCGGCTGCAGAGCGGAGTACATGCGGCTGTGCCGTTGGCTTTTTCACCCTGAGAGAGCAGGATGTCTGGACTGCAACAAGCCTGTGGCTGTGATCCCACTCTTTACAAGTGCACATGCCAAAAACTTGCTCATCTCCTTTCAGACTGCAAAAAATAGGGCTGGGAAGTTCCCCTGAGCCAGAGATGTTCCCATTCTGAACCTGAAGTATACTAGGGAGTGATCCGTTGGAGTAGTCAGCCTGTGGGTCACCACACTGACAGTGCTAAGGAATTTCTGACGGGATTACTGTGTCATTCACCTGCTTTGGTCTCTCATTTAGAAATAAGAAATAAAAGGAAATCCTGGATCCACTCTCCTGACTCAGACTGTGCAGCAAGAAATGGACAGGCTGTCAGCAACCGCTTCCAAATCCTGTTTCTGATGAAGTTCTGTCTTGTTTTCTGTCTTTGAGGAACTGAGGCAAATCGATCCACAGAATGTGTGGATTAAAAACTCTTAATGAATGGAAGCTACTGTTGGTCTTCGAATTTTAAGGAGAAGTTTCAGTATTGTTTGAGCTTCCTTCTGGCCATCTGAATACCCAGGGTACTCATCAGCATGAGGAATTCCTCCTGTCAGAAATTCAAGCAGGGGAAGCCTTCAAGGGACACAAAGTGCTGCTGTACGGAAGGACTTTGCTCCCTGTGCAAATCTGTTCTTGCATCCAGATACAGTGCCCTGGGCTGAGCCCAGCCACTCTGTGACTGATGCTTGGTTATCAGCTCTGTGCACCTGCAGCCAGGCTGACAAGTAGACTTCAGAGCCCAATTTCTTTAGCTCGGGCTATTTCCCTGAGCACCAATTTGAGATTTGATTTTCAGGCACAAACGGAACTATTACTGCTGACAATAACAAAACATTGCAGGCAAGAGAACTAGGATTCACATGGATGATCTCTTTAAGAAGCAAGTTTCCTGTGTATTGCAAATGTTTGGTGATCCCAAATCTATCTTTAAAGGAAACAGTTCAGCTGTTACAGCCCCATCAGTTAACTTGACATTCAAGGGCCAGTCTGATGCTGAACTTGGTCCAACAGTGTGAGCTCAGTATCTAACAGCTGGAAGCACATTTTAGATAACATTTTGTTACCAGTTCTGAAACTTGGAGGGCTTCTCAGCATGTGCAGAAAAGGTTTGTAGTGCATGTTATTCCTCTTGTTTAAGATTGCTCTAGACAACATTATTTTTTTATCCAAAACAACTATTTAGATTTAGTTTTGTTGAGTGGTAGAGTTTTAATTTAGTACATTACAAAATATATTCTCAGAACAGCTTTCTTGTCTTACTGTGATGAAAGTCATGCAGTCCAGGCACCAGAAGACAGGAAGAAACAGCAATAAACGTACGTCTGCTAAGAAACACAGCCAGACTTTGATGAAGGTGAGAACTTAAAAGATGATTAAGAACCTAGCTCTAACTATGTAACTGAACGTGAAACCTCAGCACCTTTAAATCCTACACCGGTAAAAAGCCATAATGACTGGGTTCTATTAGGATTCCTATTAACTGCACATTAACAAGTGAAGAACTCTGAGCATCAGTTTTCCTTACTATAATGGGAGAGTCCCCACTTTTATGTACAATATTTGAACACTGATATATATGGCCAAGTACACACACCCCACCCCCCCTTTCCTTTGAAATACTTTGCCATCCATTCCAGAGTTTTATACTCATTACTGCATCAATTGTGTGTGTGTAGGGATGGTGGCTGTGCTCTCTGCCCTGCTTCTCCAGGCTGTCCCCTGTGTGCTGTCCCCGGCCTGGGGTGCAGCTCTGACACAAAGGTGCCAGATCCAGGGACCCAGCGCTGGGCCAGCTTCTGGAAAGAGTCACTGGGGCCCTTCTGGCAGTTCTTGTAAGCTGCATTTTGGCTCAGCCAGTTATGCTCAGCATAGTTTGCTACATGAATGTACCAACTGACTCCACTGATAATCAATACATGAAAATAACTCAGATATCCACATTAAAAAAAAAAAAAAAAAAAAAAAAAAAAAGCCAGAGAGAAAAAAGCTCAATGCAATTCCATATGGATAATGACAACTGAAAACCATGCTCTGAGCATGGCTGTGAACCTCCAGAAACCTCTTCTAACCTGTATCATTCTATGATGATTGAGTAACTTGACATTGTAACTAATTAAAAACTGGCAAAAAAGATAAAAAAGAAGAAAAAAAACCACCAATAATTACCCACATCATAAAAATCAAAGCTTTTGGAAATAAATCTGAATTACTTGCAAGACTTGTCAAATCTAGATTTCAGATTACTGTTAAAGGCACACCGCTGGGTACCAGAACTTATTTCTAAGAAATAAGAAAGAAAAAGCAAGTTTCTTTTTCAGGTAGCACCAGAAAACTTTGAACTAAAACATTTTAAGAACAGTTTAAACCAAAATACTCTTAACTTTCGTGAGAGAAAAGTATTTGACCAGAGCACTGAATAGAAACTGCATTACAATCAGTAAATCCACCTTGTGAAATTATTTCAGTTTAAGAAATCAAACCCCTGATAGATGTGTAATTAAATAATTTTAGCATCTCCTCTCTGCCAAAAGCATTTCCAATCCTTCAGGTCAAAGCACTGCTTTAGAAGGGGAGCTGCACACACTGCTTTATGCACAAAGCCTGATTTCCTGCTGCAGAAGAAAAATAACACCAGCTGTACACTTGCTAAGAGCGACTTGAAGAGCACACAACCGCACCCTACCCATTTTAGGAGCACAAGCAATCCCTAACTAATGCCACCGGTATCCAGCTCCTCTATGTGAATCAAGGGATTTCAAAACAATCTGCAGAAGAAAAATGGGGAACTGAAGCAGTGGGAAGCAAAGCAAACTCTTCACTGTCACTCTGCAGACCAAGCCAACCCCCTTCCCAAGATAAAGCACTGTAACTTCACCTAAAAAACTTAACTTTTTAACTATGTAACTGTCTGCATTACAGCTCCTTCGCTCTGTGCAGTACTTCTGTGAATGTCCAAGCCCATACAGCACATACAGCAATTAAGTTTTCTGTGAAAGAAAAAAAAGAATTAAAAAAAGACCACCATGTGACACCTAGAAGCGTTTATTTTATGCAACAAACTTAAATATGATCATCATGTGTACATAAAAGTGTACACTGTATCTATGCTGAACAATGCCAGGAAACATAATATTGATGCAACAATCTTCTAAAATAAACATTAAAAAATGAGCCTGGACAGGAAGACAAAATGCAAAACAGACTTACTTCCAATCAGCACAATGCTTAAAATTGAGAGCAATCCTAAACATTTCCAACTTTCCTTACAAAGCTGCCAAAGTCCAACTATTTTTAAAAACTGATTTTTTTTTTTCTTTACATCAATAATAAAAATCTGGTGACAAACATTATAAAATCAAATGCTGGACTGTCTTTACTCCTTTAAAATTTAGAATATTCCAACAGAACCGCAGGAGTAAAAACACTTAAAAGTGATATATGTTTTTATAAAACAAACATCAATATGTACATTTATTGCAAATTATATTAAACTAAAATGGAGGGAAAATTAAAAAATGAAATGTCTACTTGCGAATTAATAATAATTTTAAGTGATTACTTTCCCACTCTGATAAAAATCAGAAAGCAACATTTATAAAATTGCCACCACATGACTTTTCATAGCAGGGAACTGAAATCTGTACATCTTATTTTTGCAGAAAAGTAGGCAGGCAGAAAGAATTATACATAAAACAGTCTCCAAAAGTAAAGCAAAAAAAAAAAATTGTGTGGGGGTTTTTTTTGTGTTTTTTTTTTTTTAACTCTAGTCTTGTTTAAAATCCATTCAGTAGACTTCTACCTTTTCTGTGAAACATGGGAATACCTGGCTCTAGGATAATGAATTTTCAATGTCAGTGTAAGGACCTTCTCTGACTTTCTTTAAAAAAAAAATGCAGCATGAAAGTTAATGGTGTAAATACACTTTTAAACTCCAGAATGCAGGAACTGGAACCAAGTGTTAAGCAATTTGCTTAATTATTGACTTTTCATAAAAAAAGTCTCTGGGGAAATAAGTACAGATGCTTTTAGCCTCTTTCTCAAGAGTTTCTGCTTTACATTTCCATTGAGAAGGATTAATTTCATGTGAAAGGGAAGCATAGTTTTCCTTCTGGTTTCAGAGCTGAAAGCTGTGTGTTTTGAAGTAATTTCAGTTCCTGTACAGGAAATTCTGAATCCTAGTTTTTGCAGAAGCTTGGAGCATGCCTTTATTTGGCCTTCATTTCCTCCCTTTTCGAGCTAGTTTTCTTTTTACCTTTATGTGGGGAGAAAAGAAATGAAAGTTAATTGTAAGGACAGGGAAATTACAAGTGATTCTGAATCAAAATCCTATCAAATATTGTTTACATTTTAGCTTTTACACTCTTTATACTGTGATTCTTCCAACTCCATCTATCTTCTCAATAATTACACCATTAATTGAATACAACTGAATTTCCTTATTGTATAGCACAACTTCCTGATAAACTTGAATTACACAATTCGAATTGTGCATTTTGTAATTTCAAAAACAAGCAATGTTCTTTCAGCATAAATATAAAGTTATCCACTGCTTTCACTGGAATCAGAGATTACAAACAGTAACTTGATCTAATTAACTGTAATTACCAAGGTTTATAAAAATAGCCCATTTTACTTCAGAACAGGCACTAATTCAGATATTTTCCAACTATTTACAGTAACTTGTACATGACTACTTAAAAGCAAAAAACCTACTGGACAGAGCTTTTTTTACACACGAATTTCTTTGATTTCTTACTGTATAAACTAAAATAAAGAAGTAAAAACAGAGAATTGTCCTATATAAGATGCCGCCTGCTACACCTTAAGGAAGCCTCCCTCTGCTATCTCTGTATCCTCAGTATCTTCCTGGCTGCTCCCACAGGCCTTAAAAAGATCCATTGCATTTTGAGAGTATTCTGAACTTGAGTCTATCTCCAACAGTGAATCTCCATCACTTCCAAGCACCTGGCTTCTGAAAAACGTTAACAACGTTTTGGTATTTTGTCCAAGAAACACTGAGATATTACACATTTTAAAGATGTTATCTGATACAGGAGCTTATTACAGACTATGGATAATGCAATTTGTTTTGAAGACTTGAAGAAATTTGACACATTAAACAAGCATTGCAAGGCAGTACACAAATACTATACTCTTGACAGAACATTTCAGTGCTGTATAAAGCTTACTCTGAGAAGAAAAGGTTAAACTATTTTTGTTCAAGGTTCTCTGCAAGATCTTCAACTTACAGATCTCTAAAAAGAAACTATTCCAATGATTCTTTCTTCCTTTAGATTAATTTGTGATTTCTTAAAGCACACATAAGGTTGTTATAATTGTAAATTTGGGGTCTGACTCAAGACAGGAAAGGACCACATCCCCCCCAGTGTATTTCATTATTTATTTTTACCTCTGTAGATCAATTTGTCTCTGTGCTGCTGCTGGCTTTTTTGCTGTGTCCTGCTGTTTTGGTGCTTTGGCATTACCTGCCTCTAAACTCCCTGGACTTTCCTGGCTGGCTGCTGCCCTCTTCCTTCCCCTGACAGGTGGTTTATTTGTTTCCTCGTTTTTTGCAGTGGTACCCTGAGGTTCCGGTTTGGTTGGTCGCCCTCTTCTGGTTTTTGCTGCCAGCGATGGGCCTGTTTCTTCTACGCTTTTTTCTTCTGTTTTTTGATGAATATTCTCTGTTCCAGATGCTGTTGCTGTTCTTTTTTTCCCACGTTCAGTGCTATTTCCTTGTGTTGTCTGATCAGAATTCATCTCCTAGAAAATAAAAACCATGAATGCAAAGAAAAAGGATCCCAAAGGCAACCCTAAATTGTTACCTCCAACAGAAATATGAGTTTTGTAAAATTTTAAGTATTGTTATTAAAACACCTCACACGGTCTTAGACCTAGCAATAAGTTTTACTATATGGGATTTTGGACCTTAACCTTGCAAAAGTATTTTCTACATTGTGTGTAATGTTAGTATCTGCACCCAGTGTATCTTCTAATGGTGTGAGGGAGAGCTACCATGAGAATAATTATCTTTATGAGCTCCTCCCATGATGGTTTTTCTGGACAAGCTCCTTTTATTGTCTCTTTGTCAAATGAGAGGAGAAAACTGAGGGGCCAAAGAATTATTCCAGTACAGCAGTATTTACTTCCATACATGCAAATTTTGAGACCAACATTCAGTAAAGGTGCAGTTTTACTGAAGATCTACGTGCCACTAAAGAAAAACACAAGACTTGTAGGGAATAAAGAAGTGAGATCACACCAAAAATGATACTCGCTCTGTTTGTTAATTCTTCCTCATGTCTGAATAGGTATGGCCTAGATGAATGTTTTTCTCAACACACTGAACAAGGTAATGAAGTTATTAAATACCACCAAGAGGTGTCTGGGTTATGTGAAACAAAGGGTTAGCAATGTACTTCTCTACACAGAGCAGTATTCATATGGAATCCAAGAGGAAGCAAACTGGACGCTAAGCCTTCATCTGAACACTGACTTACAAACCAGATGGGAGAAGGGGTAGACAAAAGGATACTGAAGAAGTCTGGCTGGGATGACTCAGCAGTTTCAAACAAACCAATGTCACTATTTTAAGTGTTGTATCTGAACCAAGGACTTTTTTTGTTAAATATTCCACTATTATTTCTTGTGTTCAAATGAGCCAGGCAACCTCTAATCTTCACTACTGTTCCAGCAGCTTCACAATAGACACAATTGCTATTCATATGAACTTTACAGATGCTCTGAAACCTCAACTTCAAGGACCTAGAAAGCATTTTTGAAGATTTACTTTTTATGTGCTTTGCCTAGCTTTTCTATGTGATGATACAAATACAAAACACCTGCTTATTACCCTGATTTCATCTAATAAAAAGAGATTGAGCAGATATATAGCTTCTTAAAATGTTCTATGTATCCCTACATTATTACAAAAATCTATTTGAAATCAAAGAATCATCTAGGTTGGAAGCTATCTTCAAAAACCATCTTGTCAAACCTGTTGGCAGTGGGGCCTCAGTGGTTATCCAGGGCCTCAACAAAGTCAAGCCATGAACACTGATAATCCACCACTTTTCTGGACAGTCTGCTCCAGTGTTTCTCAACAATGTAGACTTTTTTTGGTATTTTTTTCCTGCTTGCATCCAGACAGAATTTCCCCTGAAGTAACTTCTTCCAGTAGCCTTTTGTCCTTCCAGCATGCAGCCTTGAGAATACTTCCTTCCATCCATCCTTTCCATAAATACTTTTTAAATATTGAAAGACTGATTGATCCTCTCCAAGGCTTCTCTTCTCTAAGCTGCACAAACCCAACACTTCAACCCCTTTCTTCACACAGCAACTTCTCTACACCTCAATTATCTTGGTGCCCTCTGCAAGGCCCTATCCAGTTTTCCAGTATCTGCATCAAACTGAGGAGGACACAGTATTCCAGGTATGGCCTAATGCATGCCAAATGAGGTGGAATAACCACAACCCTTTATGTGCTGACTACTCAGGACACTACTCAGCTTGCTGCCCTCACTGCAGCCAAGGCACAGAGCCAGCTCATGCTCTGCTGGTTATCCACTGGGGATGGTCTCCCAGGTCCTTCCCAGCCAACCTGCACTCCAGCCAGGCAGATCCCAGCATGTTGTAGCTGTTTGAGTTTAATCTGTCCCAGCTGCAGGACTCAACTGTGTTAAAATTCATGCTACTGTATGTTTTGTAACTTAAAAAATCATTATGATTTACACATGGTGTTCTCTTTAATGAAAGGAGGGATGAACCATACAATATATTTTTAATAGTTTAATTAAGATTGTAGTTGTGAAAAAATTAAAAAGTTAGATGCTTATTTCATCCTGTAGGACCACTTGACATTTTCTTGGCAGTAATTTCAGTTAAGACTACTACAGGGGTAAACTTCCCCTCTGAATCCCAGGCTCACTGTTACTTACATTGGAAAACGCAGAATAAACGTGGGAATACTTTGGAATTTTAGGAAAGAAGAATGAATCCATTCAAATAAGCACTATAAATTACTCTGGATAAAGTAAATGGCCGTTTTGAAGAATAGGTGCCTTCTGTTAGGCTAGGAAACTTGACAGAACTATATGAAATGAAGCTGGATGTTACCAGTTCCTCAGAGACCACCTGCAATGATATGTACTGAAAAAACCCCAATGTCAAGCTTATTCTAGACATACAGTCCATAAAATCCCTGGACATACCTTGTTTTTCACAGGTTCTGCCTTTGCTGGTGTGACTGAAATAATCCTCACAGGATTTTCATCATTTTCACTGACTCCGGTTTCTGATATATCTGAACCTTGTTCCCTGGGAGCATCATGGAAGATATAATAAAACAAAAAATACACAGAAAAGGAGAAAAATATTTGGAATTATTGGGGGTAAAAAAAAGGGGGCACGGAGGGGAATCAGCGCAATAGGCTAAATTAAGTTTAAAAACAATTGAATTTGCCAGAGTCCACACTTATATTTTCTTTCCCAGAACTGGGAAAGGTCTCAAAGGAACTGGCTGGTCACTGAGCCAAATCCTTTACCACAGACACACCACCATATAATGACTTTTGCAAATTTAAAGACCAGAGCTCTATAATAGGCTGTGTTATTCTTCCAGATAGAAAGAGCTGATACTGGAAAACGTAGTGAAGAATAATAAACACAATAATGCCCCAACTTCACAGAAAACAAAAGAACAAAAAAGAAGAAACCAAGATTATTACAACTTACATCATGCACTCTTCCAGAACAAATTCTGAATGCAGTTATACTTCCCTTATGGAATGTAGCAACTAGAGTTGACTTTCTCTGCTTTCTTTAACCCTTTAATCAGGTGACCAATTCCAAACCAAATTAAACAATACTAAAATCTGAAAGTGTAACTGTTTCTCCAGATTTACAACAAATTTTAAAACTCTACATCCATATAAAAATAATGCTTGCTAGAAGAAACACTGAGTAATACAATCATATGTTGCACCTTTCCACTGAGACCCTGGCCTGCTTCAACAAGCTCTTTTTATCATTTTTAATCTTACATAGATCAGAGTATTTCATCTGTATCAAAAAAAGTTTCTTGCTCCCAATCAAGCTTAATCCTAATCTATACATCAAACAATCAACCACACAAGCTGAACCAAAAAGCAAGTATGGAGATTTTACCTATTGAGAACTACTACATTTTCTAAAACCGGACAAAATAAGGACACTCTTCAAACATGTAGCACACACACCAAATCATCTCCTGTCCTAAAACTTGCAAGCACAGCGGAGAACATGAAGAAAAGAGCTAATGAAAAAAATTCTGGACTCTCATACCTTGATCTGTTTCCTGCAGAAGAGCTGAGCTCAGAGTTTACACTGCTTCCAGTCTCTGATCCTGTAGTCCTAATATATGGTCTCCTTCCAGTTGCAGATAACGGTTTGTTTACTGTTCCTAATACACCAGTTGGTTTTGGCTAGAAAAACAATGTTTAAATCTTAAAAAAATGCAGACTTCACATATATACCTAATTTTACAAATACTTGTTTGATGGTTTAACAATACTTTTTCTGGATTAACAATCTTGATCACAATTTAATCAGTTCAGAACTACCAACCTTATCTTTACTTTAAAAACATTGTTTATCCTTTTACTTCTTGTAATTTAAGAACACTTCATCAACTGCCCTTCTCTCTCTCATGCTTTGAAGGCACAGCAGCTGGAGAAGTCTCAACGAAAGCCGAAATGTTAGGAAATGTTAGAGTTGAGAACCTCTAGGTAAGGATGAATGGGAAAACAAATGAAGTGGATATTGTTGTGGGAGTCTACTATTTACCACCCAGCCATAATTCTACAAGGAATTACAGGATCTTTCTGGATCAACTGCCCTTGACCTTATGGACAACCTCGGCCCTGTATATGGGGTACAGCAGACTTTGGGTGCTCCGGGAATCTGTTTTTGAAGGTACTGCAATCTATGAACACTGGTCACTTTTTAGGAACCATCTCCTAAAAGCACAAGAGCGGGCAATTGCAAAGTGCAAGATGCCAAGCAAGTGAGGCAGAGGTTTAGCCCGGCTGAGCAGAGATCTTCTTCTGGATCTTGGGCAGAAACCAGAAGTACACAGTATCTGGAAGCAATGACAGACAACATAGCAGGACTACAGAAATGCTGTTCACCACTGTAGGGAGAAAATTCCTGTGGTCAAAGCTTGATTAAAGTTGGCCAGTACTATAAAGGTCACAAAAAGGACCTTTTAAGATAATGCCAAAAACAAAAGGAGGATCAGAGATAACACTGGGCCATCACTTGATGAGGCTGGTCACCTCACAAACAGGAGGTGACAAAGCAGTAACATTTAACCCCATCTTTGCCTGTCTTTAACACCAATGATGGGCCCTGGGAACCCCAGAGCCCTGTGTTAGAAACACTGTCTGGGGGGAATGATAAACAACCGCAGTTCCCTCAGCTGCTCCTCGTAAGACTTGTACTCCAGACACTTCATTCATTTTGTTTTCCTTCTTTGGACATGCAGTAAATTCAGCTACTCAGTAAACTGAGCAAATAAATAATTATATTAAAAGAATAGTACGTTTAAGTAAATAATACTGCACAGAATTAGCACTAGGATGATGTAGCCCCTGAGCATGTGTCCAGTAATAAGCCTTTTCTACAGAGATTGTTGCATTTTTTTGCTAGCCAGTGTTTTCCAGCATCTGTAATATCTTTCTCCTGCCTCCTCCATCGTAACTTTCACACATGGGAATTATTTTTCCTTCTCGAGAATGTCTTAATTTATTAACTTGGCCTCTAAGGAAATGTAAAATTACATGAAGAATGTGACATGCCAGTTACGAAAACTTCCTTGACTGCTCTCCAGGGACAAAATAAAAAACTTCCTGTTGCCTACTCTGTCTGAGCACATGGGTCAAGTCATCAGCCACAGCAAGATCTAAAATGTTTTAACTGTATCAGAGAACACCAAAGAGATAGTGTTTACTTCTAAATCACCTTTCTGCATATAATTATGTAAATATAAGATATATATCATAAATACATCAATAGTCCAGTTAAAACTCAAGCTGGCCACTGCAATGGAAGATAATAAAGCGTTTTTACAAATACACTAACAACAAAAGGAGGGCAGAGGAAAACCTCAATGCTTTACTAGATATGGAGGGGAACATTGTAACCAAGGACAAGGAAAAAGCTGAGGGACTTGATGCCTTCTTTGTCTCTTCTTTAACAGAAAGATCAGTAATAACTCAGGCGACCCAGCCCCTGAACTGGCAGACAGGGACAGGGAGCAGAAGAGATCCCCTGCAATCCAGAAGGAAGTAGTTGGCCTGGTGAGCCACTCAGACACAAGTTTATGGGGCTGGATGGGATCCCCTGAGGGTGCTGAGGGAGATGGCAGAAGAGCTCCCCAAGCTGCTCCATCATTTTTCATCAGTCCTGGTTAACTGGAGAGGTCCTAGATGACTGGAGGTTGGCCACTGTGATGCCAATCTACAAGAAGGCCAGGAGGAGGATCTGGGAGATCTACAGGGCTGTCAGCCTGATCTTGGTGGCCAGGAAGGTTATGGATGATCTTGAAGACTGGTTATCTTGAGTGTCCTGCACACGATGTGTACAGGACAACCAGGAGACTGGGCCCAGCCAGCATGGATTTAGGAAAAATGGGACCTGCTTGACCAACCTGATCTCCTTTTATTACCAGATGACCTACCTAGTGGATGAGGAAAGGCTGTGGATGTAGTCTACCCGGACTCCAGTAAAGCCTTTAATGCTGTCTCCCAAAGCAGCCTCCTGGAGAAGCTGGGCAGCACATGGTTTGGACAGGTACACTCTTCACTGGGTTAAGAACTGGCTGGGTGGTCAGGCCCAGAGTGGTGGTGAAGGGTGCTACATGCAGCAGTGGCTGGTCACCACTGGTGTTCCCCAGGGAGCAATGTTAGGGCCAATCCTCTTTAGTATCTCTACTGGTGATCTGGACGAGGGGATTGAGTGCCCCTCAGTCAGTTCACAGACGACACCAAGAGAGTGGCAGCACTGTCTGCTGGAGGGCAGAAGGCTCTGCAAAAGGACCTGGACAGGCTGGATCAATGGGCCAAGGCCAGTGCTACGAGGTTCAACAAGGCTCCCTGCCAGGTCCTGCACTTGGGTCACAACAAGCCCAGGCAGTGCTACAGGCTGGGGCAGAGCGGCTGGAAAGCTGCCCAGCGGAAAAGGACCTGGGAGAGCTGGTTCACAGCTGGCTGAACATGAACCAGTGTGGGCCCAGGTGGCCAAGAAGGCCAATGGCATCCTGGCCTGTGTCAGTGATAGCAGGACCAGGACAGTGACTGTCCCTCTCTACTCAGCACTGGTGAGGCCACACCTTGAATCCTCTTCCTCATTCTGGGTCCCTCACTGGAAGGACACTGACGGGCTGGAGCAAGTCCAGAGAAGGGCAATGGAGCTGGGGAAGGGTCTGGAAGAAAAGTCTTATGAAGAGCAGCTGAGGGAGCTGGGGGTGCTTAAAACTCTCTACAACTGCCTGAAAGGAGGCTGTAGCCAGGTGGCAAGCAGCCACTTCTCCCAGTCAGCTAAAGACAGGAAAGCAGCAATGGCTACAAGCTGTGCCAGGGGAGGTTAAGGTCAAAAACCAGGAAAAATTTCTTCACTGGAAGGACTGTCAGGCATTGGAATAGACTGGCCAAAGATGTAGTGGAGTCACTCTCACTGGAGTGAGAAACACTCATCATGGCATTTAGCACTATGGTTAGCTGGTTTGGTCAATGGCTGGAATCGATGATTTTGGAGGTCTTTTCCAACCTTAACGATTCTGTGGTATTTCCTACTGTTGTATTGAACCTAATTCTGCATTATATTTTGGAAAGCCTCTCCCAGAGGTGCTTTCCCCTTTACAAATACAAGATGTTAGAATCACAGAGTATCTCCAGCTGGGACTCCCTGAAATAGATATTCAAAATCGCACAGACATTTGCAGCTGAATTTAACTGCATAAAAGCTATATTAAAAATATTACAACTGAAAATTTAAGATCTCCAATGCTTGTCGTATCACAATTCTCTATATGCATCATAACTTTACCCCAAGCTTATTTCACTAATAGATGAAACTGTAATCAAGAACCTGTACATCAGCGTACAGATAACAAACTTGGTGTTGTGTACTCATCAAGGCAGTATGTTCAAGGATCATATGTCATCAAATAAAGGAGTCACAAATTACTGTACACAAACTCTTAATATGATTTATAAACTAATGTAGTCCAGAATATTTTAAAAATCACAAGTAATATTCAAAGACTTGCAACTTGTCAAAATAGAGTACCTTTCCTGTCAAAAGAAGAACCCTTGTCTCTTCTGAAATGTAATTCCTGTCATTGCAGAAATCCTGCATAAAAAAGAAATTAAAAATCAGTTTGTCTCAATCAGATGTCTCAATCTCACCTCTTTTTTTATATATGCTCAACCGATTTCTCAAATTAGATGCAACTATCAAGTGTTACACATACATCACACCATACAACCTGCTGACCAATTAATCAGTCTAATAAAGATAGGTCAAACTTGTATTTTGGTGGAGATTTACAGTAAGCATTACTGAATGGCAGTATGCCATACCTGAAATTGGGATGAACATTTCTCCTTCTAAAGTGACCATGAATTGTTTGAAATGATGCAAAACTGCTCTCCCTATTTGTTCACTTGCACATTTTTAATGGGAATTCCTAACAGAGGAAAAGAGGAGGCATCTTCTCTAAACAAGCTGAAAATTGCTACCTTTGTCACTCTGAGTATCAGAGTTTGACACAGACCGAAATCCTGTAACTGGATAAAGGCACCAGCTCACTGTCACATGGCATCTCACATTTCACAATTAAATAGGAAACTAAACTTTGCTTAAACAGACTCTGGAAAAGCTGTTAATTAACAGTCTAGGGCACTGAAAAATGTCAGCCAGTACATTTTCCAGAACAACTAAGACATCGGGTCTGGTCCAGAGAATTACTTGTGCTCCCTTTACACTTTTCAGAAGTAGGTCTCTTGGCGAGCAGTAGTTCCACTGCTGACAGCACAGCTGTACTTGCCAAAGCTATTACTCGGCAATAAGAGGATCAACTTGTACAGCAAGCAGAATAGCCCAACAACTACAGACAGACAGAAACATAAAACAATGTTCCCTTTTTTTGTCTGATTTGCATTCTAATTCAGATGTACAGTCAGAACATACGTATAGTCTCATATATTCAGATGCACTTGTAAAACACACTAATGAAATGATTCAGCAATACGTGCCGACATATCAGCATTAAATCCAATTAGCTCTCACCTGGTTACAAACATTTCTGTCACATGGTCATAATACATAGCACAGGACAGAGCTGACATTAAAAAATAATGGCTGATAATAAAAGATTTTCCCACTCAATATCTTAGAGAGATAATCAGCTCTCAATCATCAAGAAAAAGAAGTTCCCCTTATTACTTTGGAAATAAAAATCCGCAGATTTACCTTTTCAGGTTGTGTAAAAAATTTAGTTGGCAATACAGGGTCCTTCGGTGAATCTGCATTGCACAAAGCACTTTTGCTGTTGATTACACATAGTGCTACATCACATACTGTGTAAAGTTTCTGGAGAAAAAAAAGAAAAGAATGCTTTAGGAATTACTTATTGTTTTTACAGTGTAGAAAGAATGCAGTACTTTAAAAAGTTTAAACTATGTGTTCAAATAGCCACCACTAAGGACATATTTTGTAATTATATCATTAACCATACTGCTGGGTCTTAAAAATGGAGAAATCCTAATTTTTTGTATGATACTATTTATAAAATCTAGTATACTTTACATTACTATGCTGTACAATTGAAGCTCTTGCTCAATCAAATCACCTTAAATGGTTTCTCATCTCTGCTAGAAACTAATGGGTTTACCAGTAGCTGTATAATGCAATATTTTTTCCCTCAACAGCAGAAGATACTTAAGTCAGGAAACTAGGCAATTGTTGAAATAAGGCAGGCAGTAAGAGGAGTATTTTCAAAATTACAGGTATTATGTACTGGCTGAGGTCAGCAAGGTTTTGCACGAATGAGATTGGAAACATACAGAGAGTGCCTGCAATTAGCAGTGTCACTAATAAACCATAAAAATGTCAGAGCTAGGTCTTTCAGACCCTGCAAATCCTGCATGTGAAACCCTCAGCTCAGCACCCAGCACTAAACTCAAACTGCATTTCTTACTTCATTGGCCTTTGGCTCATCAGGAGACTGAGCATCTCGGGTAAGCTTGATGTTTTCTGACATCTTTTTCATGAAGGCATGGCTATTGTTTTCATTCTTTGTCATTAAAACTTCAAGCATGAACCACAGGCACCTAAAAAGCCATAAAACCACAAGCAATTACACTCCAGATTTTATACTACAGCTCTTATATACAACAAACTTTACAGAATTTTGATAGCTGTACTAGCTTTTTCTTAAGAAACCAAAATCAATTTGAAGACAAAGAGATAACATCATATAATGGTGTGAACAGAGTCTAGACGTTTACCACACACAGTCTTAATTGTACTCCTTAGAGTAAACCTGCCAAATTAGTGTGCTTATTATTACATCTGTAAATACTGCGCAGCCAATCAACTTTTTCCTCTTCCACATATGAACAGAAACAGGAATTTCACCCAAATGTAATTCTGTAATCATTAGCTTGAGCACCCTGTCTCTATCAACAATGTATCAAGAGCACACTCAAGGCTGACTTAAAACAAATCCTGCTGCTGCTAGACAGTTATCTGTATGAGGTGGATTAATACTGCAGTTCAAATAGGAGAGGAGATCCAAAAAGCAGGTCAGATTCTTGTTAATGTTCCAAAAGGGAGGAAAATTCTCCCACGTAAGATGTCCTGGAATTAGCTTTCCTAGGTTTCTTTCTTTAAATCTAGATTATTTATAGTGAGCCTACGTTTTATTTTGACTGTGAGTTTGTTTTAAAAATTTGTCAATTATGATATAAAGCACAACTGCTCCATCCATACTATCACTTGCTACCAAGCTCCACCACTGCATATGGTTAGAGGGTACAATATGGTAAAATAGTACTTAGTTGGGAAAGACATACAGGTGGTTCTGAGAAACGCAGGCTTTGCCAGTAGCTAATTTAATTCCGAAGCTTCGGAAGAGAGATTGTTTTGTAGAAAGAAGCAATAAAACCCAAGAAAAACGGGATGACTGAACATTAAAATTCCCTGTTCACAAAAGCCCCCATCTTCTTACCTGATACAAACTGTAATGAAAGCGATGAAGGAACATTTCTCTCAAAAGCTCAGAGGCTCATGCACCATCAAAATACTTACAGAGCTATCTGATGTTCAAGAAACTAAGATGTTTCTAGTCTGATTTGCATCCAAGAGCTACAAAGGCTATAGTAAATAAATCTGTTAGATAGCTTTACTTCCACCGCTCCACTATTTTCAAGGACATGAATAGGATGAATACAGGAGCAGTAACATACCACCCTAACCCAGGTTCTGCAAAATCCAGTGTCACCTCAAGATTCCTACTGAGAATATACTATACTCTGGTAATCCCTGTTCAGTAACTCAAGTCAAATTCAATAGCTTGGCTTCCTCACTAAGTCAGTATACTGCATAAATAATTATCAACTTTGAACAAGACCTGTCCAAAAAACACCAGTGGGATTTTATGTAAAAAAATATGCACCTAGAGGAACACAGTCACACGAAGTCATTCTTTGTATCCATTTCAGTAATTTCAGAATACGAATTACGACGAGAGAGTTACTTGAGACAGTATAAAGACAAAAAACAACCAACCCCACATATAACCCTGATAAGCTTAAAAATCCTCATCAGTAACAGTAAGTATTGCAGATTATGGTCCAGGAACTGTTAAGCATGCATTTACTGTACACCACTGTATCCAAACCACGTAAACCAATATGAACCTACAAAACACTGCAAAGCCTGTTTTTCCAACTTTGCAAGCACCTATGTTAACACTTTAAAGTAAACACTAAGACACTCAGAGCTGTTAAAAGAAACACTGTATCACATTAAATGGAAAAAAAAAAAAAACCCCTCATTTCAGGAGACTCTTCAGGGAAGTATTCCTGCCAAAATTCCCCTACAGAGTATTTCTTTGTTTGGAGCAGTACCTTCTGGCTAGCTCAGCCAGTCTGTGACAAACGTGAGGGAGGAAATTTGACAACAAAGAAAAGCTATACAAGGAGCATCCAAAAAAGCTCTGCACACTAGAAAGTGCTTCTCAAAGGAAGTATTAACTCGGTGACTGCAAATCAGAACTTGTTCCCATGCATTTTGGATAAAGCACATGCTGGAGGATGCTTTCACACGTTGCCAGGAACAGGGAGTGCTGGGACAAAATGCAGACTTGTTGATAAGGTAAAAAATCTTCACTGGCTTCAGGTCTGACCAGGTGTGAACCAAGAAGCTCAGAAATCAGAACACACCAAGCTCTTCATTTAGAGAAAGAATCAGACTTGGACTGTCAGAAGTCAAAGCGCAAAAAGTATTAAGATCTGAACTAGTCCACTGGTGCCAAAAAAGAACTGCTTTTCAGATGATATATACTGTAGTATGTGGTTATACATGCCTAATACAAAACCAACGAAGCTCAGTTTCATCAAAAATAACTACAACAAAAACACAAAACACTAAAACCAGAGCTGTATGGTGGGAGAGACAACATACTTTAACAATTTTTAACTGTTAACTATTTTTTAAAATTTTAAAATTCACTGCAACACATAGGAGCAAAAGAAGATGTGAAATATTATTTGAGGCACACAAGAAGGTCTGAATATGGAAACAACACAGAACAAACTCCTGCAAAATATGACTGTATTGTGTACAGTAATCTTATAATAGCAATAAAATTGTATGACTGTATACAGTAATCTCTGCTGAATACATTAAGAAGTACTAAGCCTGTACTGCTGATGTATTGTGCAAATAGTAAGTCAGCAGCAAACTTAGAATGAGTTTTAGTAGGCTTGCATAGGAAGGGGAAAGTAAGTTTCCAGTGAGGCAGGACTTACCCAGCCTCAGTGTTTTCAAGTTTTGGAAAAGTGCTCTATTTTGAAAGTTCCAAAATATTGGAACTAACATTACTTGACATCCTATAAATACTCCTAGGCACAAACACAAGACTCTAAAATCACAACTTTAATCGAAGGGTACATAACTCACTAATGTGGTATACTACAGTACAACCTACAGGTCACCATTTGGGCTTCCAGACTGCACTGCTAAGCAGCTGTTGATGCCTTCTTCCCATGGTTGAAGTGTTTCGTATTTCTGTTTTCTCCATTTACTGGTTTGCAAGATACTGTTGATAGAACAAATATTTCTTCTTCCTAATTAGATTTTCCTCTTCCTAATCAGAATCTCTCCAAGTGCAGAAAAATTCTCAGCATAAGAATTCTAGAATCATTTGACACTTACTCTTTGACATCACGAAGCTGATCAACATCCTGAGGTTTTGTGAAATCTGGATCATGTGCCAGTAAGTGAATCATATATGGTACCACATATTCAGGCAGCAAGGACAGCAATTTTTCTACAGTAACAACAAAAAATTGCTTCTATATTACACACGTACATCTGCACCGTAAGAAAGACCTTTTTAAATACAATTTTTTCAAACATGAAATGTAAAATTTTGACTTGCATTTTCTTCCTACAGTCTTTACCTTTAATGAACCATTAAAAATAAATGAACAGGTTTTACTACTACAAAACCACTTGGTCTTACTTCAGGAAGAAGGTCATAGAGCCTAAAAATAGCAGGACACAAATATTATTTTTTGAGCAGAACAACTACAACCATAAGAGCATTGTATTTGACATCCATAATTCTCAGCAATGGTCAGAGGAGCATTTTATGGTTTATGCTAGTACTGAACTAGGTAAATTTTGATTTGAATGTGTCTAATAGAAAGATGAGGAAACAGATTAAACTTATCTAGTGTTTCTTTAGAAAAGCCAATTGCTGCTTAAGGTTTAATAATTATTCTTTCCAGTTTAGTACTATTGTATTCTTAACAATTTTACTGAAATACTAACCATTAGCCATGGGATTCTGCTTGATATATTCTCTTCGAATACTGATGTTTTTGAGCAAGCACTGTCTGGCATGCGCTCTTCTCTCCTTCACAGGGTCTTTGGCACACAAAGCAAAGATTGCCATATATTCCAAAGGGAGCAGTAATTTCACAAGTGCCTTATGCAGCTTCTGGGCAAATATCTGCCTCACTTGGTAGCACTCATCCTACAGCAACACAAACCATAGAAGTGCAATCAAAATCCTGGTCTTAAAAAAGGCATTCAAGGTGGAATTATGAGAAGACTTTTTAAAAATATGAACAGGAGCAGCAGCATAAACATTTGAAATTAAAACTTCAGTGACTCTTGTGAAAGCTGCAGTGAGAAACAGAATATACTCAGTGTAGCAGCAACAAAAGCTCAGACACAGGGACTCAGAACTCAATTAAGGGTCGCTTCAATTCTAATGCGGTTACTTACATTAATGACGAGTGCACAGAGCTGGAACTGTTCTGGGGTAATTATTTCATGGTAACAGGGTTCCTGTGCAAGCTTCATTATTGCACTACCAGCAGCTAATCTCAGTCGAGACATATCTGATTTACTAAACATGACAGAGAAAAAACCCAAATAATTAATCCCAGCTCACCTCAACTATCCTTAAATTAGCTGCATGTCTCAATTTCTTCTTTTTACAAGATCAATGACCAATCAGTGAAGTCCCTGTAACATAGCTCTAGACCAAGCTAAATTAACCCTACCAAATTTGTGAAAAACCAAGGGCTTTACTTTCCCTACAAAAAAACTCTGCTTCCAGTAAAACAATGAAATTAGATGAGTCAAGTTTCTTGTTTTCCTATCACTGTCTAAATGAAAGCAACACTTTTGCCAGTTTTTCTCTTTCCTTCCTTCACCCTCAAGATGAAGTTGAGGTGCAGTTACCTCACAGTTGGAATGAAGAAGCTCCATCCACGAAAAAAATCTAACGTCCTTGGGAGGTTATCACTCAATCGTTTTTAAAGATACCTCTGCAGGTGTTTTACTCTCTACAATGTCTTTTACTAGGAAAATAATCTCATTTGGAACTCTGTACGTATTAGCAAATTGCAAGAAAGGGAGTACAGATACTCTAAAGGAAGCATCTAATTTCATGCTACCACTCCAATCCTTCTATGACTACACTGATTAGATCCGTAGCCAACACTGTGCTACCTTAACATTTCACAAGCACTCTGAAAGAACCAACGTTCTCTGAATTTCTACAACAAAATTTAGGGAAGCCTGCAAGGAACAAAACCTGACCTGATGCGCTTCTGTTCTGTCAAGTCTCCTTCACTGACGAGCATGGCTGACAATAACCGGAGTGTGGAATTTGCAGATTTTGACTGGTTGTTCTTCATACCCAACAACCAGCGCACCAAAAGTTTAATTGCTTGCACCTATTGCATACAAGCAAATCAACAATCAACTTACTTGACAAAGTTAGTTGAGTTACTAAAACCTAATTGAAATTGAACCTAGTTGTCAAATGGAAATTCCTATAGATTTCTGTGTATTAGAGCTGATACATTCTTAAAGGAACAGAATGAAGCAGTAAATATTTAGGGTGAAAAAAGAAGAAGCAGTATTTGTGACCTCAGAAGACTTCAACTATGGGGGTCCACTGTCTTTGCAGATTTGCATCTGCAAAGAATGCAGGATACTTGATACGTGATTAAAAGTAAGAGCAACCAGATAAAAATTGCTAGAAATGGCAGTAATTAGATTCACATTCATCAGAGTCTATTTATTTCAAATTTGTTTACAGGTCAGTAAAGTTAAAGTAAAGTCACCTTTCTTATAAGGAAAACTAAAATTTTTGAATTTTTTTATTTTCTCAACACTGAATAATTAATATCAGTAAGTGAAGAAACTATGCATTCTGTTGTCTATCAGTTTTATCAGTTCTGTGTATAACCCACAAAAGCAGTAATATTCTAATAGGACTAATACAAAAACACTTGAAGGGATTTATTCTAATACTCCCCATTGCACAACTTTAAGAAAAGTAAATTTTTAATTGCAGATATACACATTATTGCCGTCAGCGGACAACACACCTTCGCTAGTACTTCTGGAGAAACTTCTTCATCTGGAGACCACAATTTTCCATTTTTCTCACCTGTTGACTATAGAAATTCATGTAAGTTTAAAAACTGGTTCAATCCATACAGAAAATGAAGAAGTGAAAATAGAATAAAGTCACGGATTAGGCTTTCTTTTACAAAAATACCTTTTATAATGCAATTATCACTGTACTAACCACTTATGGAACATTACTTTATGGACTCGTTTGATAAAACAGCTCTATTCCCCACAGAGTTCATAATGGGCTAACAGCACCATAAGCATTTACAAAAAAGACAATCTTACCCTGTCATTCATTAGGAGATCTTTCACAATGAAATTTGCAACAACAGATTTCATTGGAGAAGCAAACTGGTCTGGAGCCAACATAGAAATATGACCCAAAGAGACCAAGGGAGTTATAAGCTGCTCTGGTACATCAGCATTCAAACTTCTACTAAGAGGCTGAGGAAGGAAAAAGAAAAAAAAAAAATTCAAAATTAAAGATGAAGTTGGGGTGGAGTTACCTCACAGTTGGAATGAAGAAGCTCCACCCAAGATAAAATCTAACGTGCTTGGGAGGTGGTTATCACTCAACTGTTTTCAAAGATACCTCTGTTCAGTTAATAAATTAGCATGTCTTAAAACAGTTTATTTTACTGCTGTATTGCTGATGCATTTCACTGTTTTTCCTAAAGAATTAATAAAATCAGCAATCAGAAGTATAAAGAATACCATTTCCTATTCAACAGAGTAAACAAAAATCTCACATAAAGTAAGGGCAAAGCAAATTCTATATTCTCTTCTTATTTTTACACGAAACACATTCAAACCTCAGAGACATGGGAAAAAACTTTGATTCAGCTCTGTTCAGAAGTTGTGAAAACCTGAATCCCAAAGGTAGAAAACAGCAGCCAAAACCTTGGAAACCACCAGGGACATTTCTACTAGCCATCAGTATTTCCTTCCAGGTCACAGTCACCAGGACAATTCCTGTATGACCCCACACCACTGCATCGGATTCTGGTATTAGGGAGGGAACAAGCACTCTCACAGAAGTCTAAGCAGAGATCAAACTCTGCAAGCTTAATTCAAAGCTTTTCACACTTATAAATAATGCACAGGCTCAAAGACAGCCAAGATTAAGAACGTAAAATACTTTAAAAGTGCAGGCTAATAATGTTATTATTTAAAAGACTACATGATTAGCAATAAACTCTTTGCTCTGTATAGTAAGTCTTTTTGCTTAATAACTTGTCTAAGGAAGCTGTAAGTGAGCAGTAAGCTGATGTCTGAGCTCAGAGTCAAGTTGCTCTGCACTAATTGCCTTAGTGAGGCAAGGCTGTGTGTGCAAGAATCTTAAAGCTGGACAAATCAATACAGCTTGAAAGCAGGGGATGTTATCTCCCATTTAGTATCTACTAAATGCATCTCCATGGGATTTGCTGTGGATCAGGCCAGCATATTTAGCTTACTCCCCTCAAATGTCTCTCATGCAGATAAAAAGGAAAACCTTCATTTATCAGACATGAGAATATTAGTAAATTGTGATTTTAAGACAGCAATATAAGTAACTTGCTATTGCAAAATTAATGATTACCATTTATCTCTTGACTTCCTGACCTCATAAACTGTTATCACTAGGAATTAATTTTAATTACTAGTACCAATTAAGAACAGAAGCAAATCTTAAAAACAAAAAGGCAACACATACCTCAAAGATCTGTGCAAGTTGTACTTCTTTATTTGAAAATACAGCATGTATACAGTGAACAGCTTGTTTTGCCTGATGAGGAGTGCCTCTTTTTGCTTTCTGATGCAAAATTGGAATTAGTGTTCTGTGTGAACATTAAATAGAATGCTTCAAAATTACTACAAGCAATCTACAAAAAAATAAGTATCTTCACACATACAAATCTATCATCACTGTCTTACAAATCAAGCATTCCTTTGAAGTCTGTTCAGGAAAGATCACAATCATAAAGCAAAAAGCAGGACAGAATTGTATTTAGCAATACTTGTTGAATATCTGACTGTACACACACAAGAAGGAAACTGCCCACTGGAAAAAAAATCAAACATGAAAGAAAATAATGACCAAAACAAAGCTACTTAGGAAGACAAATATAAGGTGGGGGCAACATGACAGTTCCAGCTAGGGTGAATTCCTGGACTTACTATCCAAGCCTGGGAGCAACAGAGCTGAAGGAAATCTGTAAAAGCCAGGAATAATCACTAAACGTGAGTGTGTTTACAGGCTTTTACAAATGGAACTTTTAATTGCAAATGTACACCAAGTGAACAAGTACTTCGTTGTGAGATTTTGAATTTGAATCTCCTGCAATCTATCTGCTGATCAGAAGGCACGGAAGGAAAGCACAGGGCAGAAGCCACTCCCAAAATCAGGTCCAGGTTGGTCAGACTGCTCAGTGTCCCTCCTCAGGCAATGCTGGAAGGCAAGCCTGTCCCCTCAGAGCTCAACAGCTGAGACACTAACTGGGGAAGGTTCACCCTGGAACTCACCCAGCAACTGACACGAAAAAGCAAAATTACCTAGAAAGAGTCTGACACAGAAACATCCCCCAAAATTTCCCTACAATATACTATTCAGTACATGGATCATTCAGCACCCCGCTGACACATTCTACATAACCAAAATCAGCAACTGGAGGCTAAGCAGCAACTTGCTGGATTGAAAGAACCAAATCTCAAGCAGTTTCCTCAAAAGCCCCACGAAATCCAAAACCAAACCAAAGACCCAGAGAAACATGTTAACAGTAACCTGAAGTAAAAAAATCTCTTCTCAAACCTGCCAAGATTCCACAAATTGGATTAAGAGCCCAAACAGGAAAGAATTCAGTAAAACCTACAGTTAAAATAAGCTTCAACACCTAACCTACAGTTTTCATGGTGTTAAGTACACATACATTAAAGTGTCTTTGCCAGGCCATGGTGCAGCAGTTACAAACCACACCTCAGCACACTCCAAATGACACAAATCTGCAAAAGGTGAAACCTGAAATGTTGACGTGCACCTTTACATGTTTACATCTAAAAGTTTACACACAGTCCATATGCTCTGTCTGAGCATGGCCAGTGCTTCCATCAGGCTCTCAATTCATCTGGTGTTCTTTGTCCATGAACTAGTACAAAACCCATTATTCATCTCCTATACAAGGAAGAAGAACTTGAGCTGCTGCTGGTGAACACTGCTTCCAAGGACAGCAAGTAGCCTGCTCACAGAAGCATTTAAAAAAACCCCAAAACACAAGCAGGTCCTTTGAACCAAACTATCACGTTGATTATACTGAATCATTCATTTATGATAAAGATTTGTGAATACATGAAATCTGGAACATCTACTTGTCCTCAGACTACTTTTTTTCTTTGTATGAAGTGTAAACATGGCTTTTCAGAATGCCAACCTGACTTGTCTAGAAACCACACCAAGGATGTCACCTCCACTTTGACAGTTACATTTTTAAGTTGAGACCTTCCAGACTAAACTTCACCAATACCTGGCTAAGGCACGAAGTCAAAAGAAGCGTCAGCAATACCAGATCCTTTGAGAAAACATGATATAGCCAAGGAACAGAGTATTGATTAAATTCTGGTAGGGAACCAAGGACACTTGAGACTATACTAGAAACTGTACTGACAATGGGGACTGCTGGGCTTTTCCTTCTCTTTGCCCCTAACAATGTCTTAAAACATATCTCATATAACTGTATTTGTAATATTTTTCTTTTGTCCAAAATCTGATCCACATTCAGAAGAATCGCTGAGGTTACATAAGCTTTAATTTACCGCAAACATAAAAGTGTACACTGGTATGTATTTTAGCAAGGCTAATCCAAAAGGCTATTTCAATACACGAGAACTTGAAACCTGTGATTTATTATTTGGACAGGTTAGGTACTGATAGGCTGATTTTAAAGTTTCAGATGTTCCTCGCAAGGTACTTAACACTCCGTGAATACCTAGATTATACAGCTTTAATCAGCAGTAAAGCATGAACTGCATGACAACTTACAGACAGCCAATTATTCTTAGCTAGAAATTCACGCCAGCTTTTAATTTTGTATCCCATCTTGTTTAATAACAAACAGAGATGTTAACTTTATCAGAGATTGCATCTGTGTTCCTTACAAAGATAGAAAAACCATGTGAAAGACAGATATGAGTAGAAATTATGCCAAGTCATCATATCTTTCCTGTATTTTTGCTGCTGCTTATTTTGTAACCTAAAAGATTTGCTATGCACTGGTTTTAATTTGTCTATTACAAGAAGATCTTTAAGAAGTACCCAGCACGTTTAATAAATGCATAAAAACTGTGAGAGCACAGAATGTAAAAATGAAGGGACACGGACAAAAAGGTACTAAAGCAAATCAAAATCATGGAAGAGAAGCTGTTCATATTAACAGTAGACTAGGGGCAACACACTGAATGAACTATCAAGAGGAAGAACTCCAGATATGAAAAGCAGCATGTAAAAATACTCACGATCTTATCTGTGGCAAGTCTGTTTCTATTTTATGACCCGTGTTTCTGAAAATCTGTATGGCTGCCTCAGCTACCTTATCATCTTCCATCCTGAGGCACTGCAGTAGAGACTCATAGGTCTCTGCAGAGTGGAACGAGGTAGGATGTGTAAAGGACAGAACCTGCAGACACACATTAAAAAAAAGGTATATTTATTCATAGCAAATGAATAATCAGAAAAACAAAATGATGGCTGTTTATGAGCATTAGCATCAATATAAACAGCTGTTATATGCCCAGATGAAACTATTACATTCAATAATTTCATTGTGGAGAAGATTATACATAAATTTTCAAATAAATTCATCTAGGTTTTGTTTGTCAGGTGTTGAGGGTTAAGTCTCCTGTAGAATTCCCCCCCCCAAGTTGCTAAGAGACTAAATGCTGAGTACTTAACCTGGACAAAAAGAAGCTGATCACTTAGTTTGGGGGAGGGAAAAAACGCTCAGGGAGAGAGAGCTGAGGGTGGGGGGTCGGGAGTCTCTTGTTTTCCGGGGAGCAGAGATCAGGGGCTGCTGGCTGCTGGAGTCCACGGTTAACGAAGGAGTCTGGTCCTGGGAATTCTACCATCTGTTGGAGTATCCAAGAATTCGGAGTTTCTTCGCTATCCTGCTGGATTTTGGGTGAGACCGGGTCCCGCCGCTGCGGCTTCTCCGGCATTGCCACCCCTGCCTGCCGAGGACACCCCCTGCCTGCCGAGGACAATCCACCGCGCCCGGCTTCCAGCCATCAGCGCCGGAGCTTCCACCGTGTGCCCTCGGGGTTCTGTTCTACTATTGTTATAATTGCTGTTGGTTTTTGTCTGTCCTGTTATATTTACTAGTAAAGGACTGTTATTCCTTTTCCCCATAGCTCTGACTGAAAAGTTTTATTTTTAATCTTCCAAATTATAATAACACGGAGGGAAGGATTCAAATTCCTCATTTACTAGAGAGGCCTGCCTCTCCACAGCAGACACCTGTCTTTTCAAAACCAAGACAGTCAGGTCCTCCTGTCCTCGAAATATTTTTTAAGATACTACAATATTTGAATATATAAAAACACTTCTTCAAATGAACACTTATTCAAGAGTATTTGTTTATATTGCAATCTATTTAAGAACACCTCTTTTCAACCTAATTTAATGAACTAAAATTTTAGTTTTTCCAGAATCCGTAGTCCCTGATCTGAAAAGAAACAAAGGCTAAGATATCTACAAACAAAACATGGGCTACTGTTTTCCAGAGACTTCAGATCCTTCTTTCTACCCTTTCCACTTCTCAGCACCACTGAGAACACAAGTTCCCTTTTTTCCTCTACGTAACGTGGCTCTTGAGCTAACTGCTTGTTTTCCTTCCAGTGTCATGCACACCCCCAAAAAGGTGTCTCTCTCAGTCTCCCTGCTCCTCTCACTTTACCTCTACACCTTCTTCTCTACTACTTCCCTAAGCAGAAACCAATTGCTGCTTTAACATGTACATTTCAACTCTCGGCACCCTTTTCAAAACATACTTCTTCCAACAAACCATCTTTTCCTTTATTCTTCTTTCACAGGAGTATTAATAACCAGTTTCATACATTAAAGAAGTAATTATCTAAGTAATAACTATTAAAGCCATGCTAACATTAATTTGTTACTCATGCCACTTTTGTCCCTTCCATGACAGATTATAGCTGCATTAATGTAGATTACCTTGAGAAGTTCAAGTCCTGCACGAATAGCAGTATCAGGACTTACACCCTCCTCTTCATCATCAGCTGTCCCCTCTATGGATTTATTCATTAGTTTTACTAGTGCACTGAAATGAGAGATACAAAAAGGAACAAACAAATAAGTATGACGATGTTAAAGGCTGGGGATATAAGCAAGATTACTTGGTTTTCACAACATATAAAGGGAAGGCAACAGTCCCTCGTGGGTGGTGTTGGCATTGCTGTTTGGTTTTTACTATTTTTAAGTTATTACATTAGTCCTTTTCATTCTAATTTCACTTCCTGCAAAACTAATTCTTTAGGGGGGGAAAAAAGTCCATCCAAAAAAACCTCCACCATGCTTGTGGCATTAAATCAACACATACTTGCACAAGTTTCAGAATGTAATTAGGTTGCCAGACAAGTCTCAAAAGAAATCAAAACGTTCTCTTGCACAATCCCACAAAAGCTAATTAATTCAGATGCTATATGGAAGACTGTGCTGCAGTTAACTGTGTGAAAATTATGTTCAGAGTTTTCACCTGAAGCCCCAAAAATAGAACTTTCACCATGAACTGCTAAAATAATTTTGCAGACAGCACCACAAAGCATCATCAAAAGAAGTTGCATCCTCTAGGTTGCTGGGAATGAATACATCTACATAATTTTGATTTAAAAGTCACCCACACATTTAGTGCTAGGACAGACCAATTTAAATACCACATTTTTTTTTTTTCTTTTGCCATTTCTATTATCTTTTTAATCATTCATGAGTCAATTGTTCATGATCTTTCAAACTTACCTAATGGCTTCTGAGTCAATATGTACAGGGGCAATTCTTTCCAAAAGAAATTTGACCATTTCCAGAAAAGGATTTGTTGGCTGCTTAGGATTTGCAAGTTTCCGAGCTATCTCCCTCTACAAGAATGTTAGATAGAAACAAGAATTACACTTGTAAATTTACTTCTTTACCATGTTGTTGCAATTTTACTTCTTTAACATGTTGAGTAAGTTAAATATAGTCACTACTTTTTACCACAGAGATTGTCTATATAATCAGTGAAATGTATTTTAAGGGGATTATCTCCACACCTCTCTTTATCATGTTATATTCAAAGCAGACATACTTTACAAAGCCATTGAAATAGATTTCTAGTTAAGAGTTCTGCAAGGGCTCTTAAGAAGTACAGCCCAGATTCAAAACAGTTTTAAGGAAGAGTGAAATGCAGAGCACAGAAAATATATGACTGTGGTCAAGTGTAATCCAGAAAACTGTGGGTAACCCTGTAGTACATGACATTTCATAACAATGAAAAAAATTGTCCTGCTCCCTTCCCTAGAAAATTTCTGAGCCATTAGACAAAACCCAAGAAGTCTATGTCTACTTGTAGGCGCTCTTTGTGATCTTTGTAATTTCTGTCAATGAAATTGCTTAGTTGGCTTTAGACCACTAAAAAAAATATCTGTGGTGGTTGGCAGAATCTGGAAGGGGACAATTTAATACTAAGGTGTATATTTTCATCAAAGAGGTTAAATAACATGAAAAAAGAAAGAGTGATTTCAAAATACTATTCTAGGATGAAAAGTATATTAATAAATTATTAATTTATAATAACAACATGCAGATGGTAATAGATGACTTGCAGGTACTTGAAAGTTGAATCAGTGTGAAAAGACTGTTTGGGAACCCTACCACAAAACAAGAACTTGAAATAGAATATTTAAAAAAATAAATTGGTCCTTTAGACATTATGCTTGATGCTCATAATCCCAGGAAGGAATAAAACTAATCTTTTCTTAAGATAATGATTGTAATTATCTTTTCCCTAATCTCTACAAGTTAAACAAAAAGGCATTTTTTGAAAACTGGAAACATGTAAAAACCATGTTTAGGTAACTAAGGCAACCATTCATTCCAGGTAGCTGGTTTTTTAAGCACAAATATTTTTGGGATAGTTTGCTTCTCCATTTCCTTACCACACAGACATCTGCCTGTTTACAAGAACATGTAGGGCTAATTAACAGTTCAAGCTGGGACCGAAGTTTCTCATCATCACCCAAAACCTGATTGAATTTCTTCACAAAATCTTGTGCTTTTCCAGGATCTGGAAGGTTTTCTGTATGATTAAAAATAATTTAACATGAGATACACATGCAACTTCAGCAAGCCAAGATTCACAGAAATACACTTTCCAGGAATGCTGTAGTAGTTTATAGAATGTTTACAGAAAGTTATTAACACTTACTTGCTATGGTCATCAGCTTTCCAAACATGGCAGCACTGTTTGCTTCTGACTGAGGACAACAGCAAAAACAGACAAACAAATCAGCAATATCTTCTTTATAAAATACACCTTTAAGCTGAGTTGTTAATTCTTCTGCAGGACACCTTTCTACTCCTGAATCTTATGTTTTATGTTTTTGTTTAAAGAATACATACTAGAACAGTGTAACTATCATTAGCAGCTACTACACAGAAAGGGGGAAAATCTTCTTGTAACATCAAAGAATTGCAAAAATTCATTAATTCACGTAACAGGTCCAAATCAGGAAAAAGACCCCAGTACCTCTCAAAACAGAAAATTCCCACAAGCCCACTCCCTCACCAAACACCGTCCACTTAAAATTTCTATTAGTAAAATTCCAGTACAAATACTTAAAAACTTATTTTTTCTAACCAACAAAGAAATCATTGCTTTATGTTACACCATATTCCATTTTCAAAATCTCTTAGAAAGTGAGAAAGAAAAAAGCCTGTCAAAAGCAAAGAAAAACCTTTGAAACTTTTAAAACTTGTTCTAAAGTTCTTGAGCAGTACTACAAAAGAATGATCAACAGAAGGAGGTCAAGCATTACAGAAAGCAACTTTACTTTGTGAGAATGGAATGTTGTCTACTTACAGAAATCAACGAATAACAAATTTACACTGAACAAGTAACACAGTATTAAAACTCCCCAGTAAATCAGCCCCATAGCTCCACTGGAGAAAATATAAGTATTTTCCAAACCGTACAGTGGGTTGCTTATGCAAATCCAGCAATTCTCGTACATGACTCCTTAGCATGTTCTGGCACTTCCACATCTCATTCAGTGCTCTGCAAAAATGGGAAACCAGAAAAGAAAAGCTTCTTCATGACAAGAACATGCTGGATGTTTTAATAAACAAGGCTGTTGATTTATCTTAGAAGCGCAACACGGGCTAGGTACAATCAAAACCTACCAAATACTAAAAATAACTGTTGAAAACAAGGTGGAATTGATTTTCCCTTTTTACAGATCATCATCTCTCTAATTCTTCTCGGAACAATTTAACATATGCAGGATGCCCATAGTATTTCTTACAACCACCCAAATAAAAACCAGGCCACTATTAACCAGAATTCAGTTACAGATACCTTCATCACAGTCCCTAATACAGAGCAAACCTAGAAGTCATCACTTGTGCACATTTAAGTCTGCATTGTTCTCATTTGATGAAAACAAATGGATAAACCCACCTCTCTCAAGTATCATGGGATCTTTTAGTCTAATGGATGTGTCGGGTTTGTATATAAAAGGGAAATGTTTTCAAATATTATGCCACTTGCAAATAATGCTAAGCATCCATTATTTGTATTTTTATTATACAAGTAAGGCAAGCGAGATGTTAGAAAAGCCTAAGAAAGCAAGTATTAGTTGAATACCAACTATACATACTTGACAGCATTTGGATCCAAGCTAGCATACAAATAGTACAAGCATTTCATTCGCTCTTCTGTTTCCAGATTGTGTGGAACAAGATACTGAGCAAAGATTTTCTCAACCAGCAATCTGCAGCAAAAGAGAAAAAAGAGAAATCACTACTGTACATGTCAAATAATAGTGATACCTTTCAGACAAGCTGAAAAAACAAGAAATAGTGGAAGTCATTAAAACCGGATTTTTCAACAAAGGAGGAAGACAAAAAAAGCAGTGGCCTTTTTCTCAGCAGTAAAAATTCTTTCCACTACCAATAGAAAGACTAGCGGGAACTGCTCTTCGAGAGCTTTCACTTCCACCTCTAAGAGGGAGTAATCTGCCACCATCCAAATTCTCCTTGCCTTTAGGATCTGAGAATCTCCCTTTGTTTATTCTAATATATAGAAGGAAGGAACACAGTAAAAAGCTCAAATAAAGGAGAAAGAATACAAGAATATAACTCAAAGGGGAGGCAAAGTAAAAATCTGAAGTCTCCTTGAGGGAATGGTTAAAATTGAATTGTAGTACCTGAGAATCTACTTATTCTAATACATAACCTAAAAATCAGCACTAAAAAGGTAGAGATGAAGGAACACCAAACCATAGACAATTAAAGGGGCAAAAGGGAAACTAAGTGAGAACAAACCAAACCAGCAATAACAATCTCTGATTATTTATCTATTTTAAAACACATTTGAAGTTCTACATCAAATACCAACTTGGAACTACAAAATGCAAGTAGCTCATCTAATTATAGGCCCCAATGAAAGAACATTCAAATGTTAATTTAATTCATATTAATGAAAGCTGTGGACAATGTTCAGCTATACAATTTCATATTTACTGACAAATACTGTGTGTGTTTTCTACCCTTTTCACTGTGTACCACTGCACTAGCAAGAACTCTGTGAGTGCCTTGTACAAAGACCACAGCAGCACAGATCAAACACACCTTATTTCTGCTCACAGAGCTATTTTTCTTGAAAGAAAATTCCAAGAGACATGATGGCAAGACAGAGGAATAAAAGGATGACCATGCATATGGATACAACTATCTCATGGCAGCCCATCAGTATTAAAGAAAAAATGGCTTTGTCTCTTTAAATGTACACTTTCCTACTGATGACTCCATGAACTAAATAGTCTGGGGAACAGGATCTTCAGATCTCAAGGGACTCCATCTGTTTCACAAACTAGGAGATTGGAGGCATCAGAGCTCTTACCAATTTATGAACATTGCTCTAGTCCATGTCTCCACAGATATATATATTCTAAAAAGCTGCTAATACAATGGAAAGACTGCATCATCCCTTCCCTGGTGCCTGTTGGTTAGGGTCAAGATTTACAAAGTGGGAATAACTGCAAGACACATTTCTCTCCTGCAAGGAAAGTGACTGGCTAGCATAACAATAGTTGATAACCAGGCGCTGTTTCAGGTGTGGCTATTCCACCCCATTCCCTGTGTATTTGTTGCAAAACAAAGAAGCTCAGACAACACATGAGAGGCAGCTTTTACTGTCAGAAGTTTTCACTCTTGAGTAGATGTGTTTATCAACAGTCAAGCAACAACAAAAACACTATCAAGTGACCAAGTTATCAAAGTGTGGAAAAAAATCTGTTCTGTTCCACTTCACACCTGAATTCTGTGTGATACTGCACTATTATCTTCTGAAAGAACTAGAGTTATTCCACGCACCTCCGGAAAATATTCCAAGGTTTAGAGCTGTCCAGTGCTATTTTTTATCCTCTTTGCTGCATTACTGAAGGAAAATAGGCCAGAGTTGGCTAATTTTGGCCCACGCTTGCTTACGTGTTTAAAGGATTGGATAGACTGTCTTAAAAGATCATAGCATTTCTATAGCTCTTCAGGTGCTAAATCTTTAAAATCCTGACAATAGCACTGAAACACATTTATCTCTCCACTGAGATCAGGAAACCAACCCAATGGTGTCACTGAGCAAGAACTTAATTGTCAGCCTTTGAATACTGGTAGAATTTGAATTAAAATTCAGGGTATAAAACTGACCTAGAGGAACATAAAAAATCAAGCCACCAATCTTTCAGTGTGGACATCCCAAAACCAAACAGGATACAATCCATGCCTCCTCATGAAAAAGCTAGTTTCAATAGTGTAATCAGACTTTCTGAAATCATGTCAGAGAAGGAAACTCAGCTTTGATGACACACTCTTCCCTTAAAATTCCTTGCCTAATTTCCATCAGTGTTCTGCATTTGCTGTGAGCAGAAATACAGAAAACATCTGCCCCATTCAGTATACAACTCTAATTCATTCTCTGTCCACTATCAAATCTGTGTACTGAAAATGAGATGTAGACATGGTAGAAAAACCATAAACCTCTCAATGCAAACTAAAGTATATTTTTATGTATAAGCTGCATTAGCTTTCTATAAACGATGTGAAGATTTCCTGATTTTCAAAAGAGATGCAAACTAATCAAATATGTAACTATGGCCCACTTATGATCAGCCAGATGAACAAAGAGAGAGCCTTCACCACTGCAGTGGTTAAAAATTTACTATCATAACCAGCAAGTGAAGGAGGCCATTGGCCCATTCAGACTAGTCATCAAAATAACAAAACATACTGAAGTAGCAGGCTGCATAAACAATGGGCTAAGAAACACTGTAAAGAATTTTCTGAGTTTACTGTATGAAAAATCTAGGCTGAATTTCTGCTTTTGTGTGACCTCATAGCTTCTCTTTTTCCGAAAGGCTATTAATAGTCTTCCAAAACCTTGGCCAAAATACTTTTTTCAACACCAAAACGGTATTTCAAAAAATCAAAGGGACGGAGTGACAAAACAGAGATGAATCAAATGTGAAAGCAACCCTGACGTTTCTTCAGCTTTTAGTCTACCTAAAGGTCTGTACCAGAAGGAGAGATCTATGTATGTACTGTGGTGTAGACACAACATTCACACACAATGGGTTTTTAACAGCCTGGCCTCTGGAAAGCAGTAATGCAAACAAGAACTGGCATAGTAAATGCCACATTTGACCATTTTTTTTTCTACACAGTAGTTAGTTAATGAAAATCTGCAATCATCATAGATCTAGTTCCATCAGTATATAAAAATGAATCCACAAACAGATAATATAACAATACTGAATATGTGCATACATGTCTTAATGGTTAATTAAATACTTCATACATCAACCCACAAATACAGAATATAACAGCTTTCACAGGATAAGCACATATTTTCAGGTTACCTCTTATCACTATACAATTAAAATTAGGAAGACTTAGATAGACTCACTTGTCATCAATGCTATTTTGATAATATATGTGCAAAAGTTTATCCTTTATCCAGCTCACTTTCTCTGCAGCATCTTTTCCAGCCTCAGCATGAAGGCAATACTTCTTGTACAGCTGGGCAAGACCCATCATAGCTTCTTTTCTTACTCGCCACTTGACAGGGAAGAAATTAAAAGAAGTTGGGGAATTGGTTTTAGTATATAAATAAATAAATAGATAAATAAATTAATCGATCAAACATACAAAACACAGTAAAGATGTAGAAACATGAAAGACAAAATAGACACTTTCTGATCTCCAATATTTAGACACTTCAAAAGCTGAAAAATACTGTTTGAAGCCTCTAGATGAGAATTTGCAAAACCTGTGTAAGGGTTTTCTTGCCAGTACTATGCAGATTAAATACTGCCAGTACCCAAGACCTCAGTATTTCTCTGCGTTGAGCAAAGAAAATCTGGGAGCTCGCCAACAGAAAAGAAGTTAAGTACAGCTTAGCATGTATGCCTAAGTGTCTTACTGAGTCAGGGTTTGGAAGGCTTATCTATTCAGAGACAGGCACTAGAAGGGGCAGACTTCTTTCTTCCCATTGCCTTGCACCATCTTATAGCACCCTTCCCTAGACACGGAGATCTGGACCCTCAGCCAAGCCAAACCTGCCAGGCTTGAACTCTTAGACCCCTTTCCAGGACAGTGCAAGAGGCCCATTTTGCTGAAGCCTTGAAGCAACTGCTCTAAGACTACAGGGATTAAGGAAAAAAATCCGAAAACCCAGAGAACAACAGCTACAGGAGAAGTTTATGGGTTCTCAATCTTGCTTTTGGTGCTCATACTTTATCCCCTCGAGTAAATAACAGGTATCCCATTAATAAACAATTTAACTCAAGATCCATAAGCCATCCTGCGCTGATTTGTGTAAGGAATCATACCCGAACCAACTTGAGGATTAATTTAGGCAGCACAGTGTCTCGTGCTGAATGGTTTACGTAGTTAAACCTCAGAAGACATTTGTTTTCCCACATAATTTAGAAGAAATGCCTGAAATTCAAACTGAGATAATTTCTTCCAGAATACACTAGGTATCACTCCTGGCCCTGAACTCCCCAGGATTAACAATGCACAGATCATTTCAGCCTATGAAGCATAAATGTAGATACTGTTATTCATACGGTGAGTAACTTCCTCAATCTTGTTAAACTGAAGGCTTGACTCAATACCACGGAGATAACTGCACATTTAATTTCTTAATAGTTTTACCGAATAATTTCCTTTTCTTGAAGGGCAAAGAAAAGACAAATGTTCAAGATCATATGGCTCATATCACCACAAGACACCACTAGCTGTTGGAGTAGGTAATAACAATAAGATGGAAAAAACCCCTCGTATTTTGTTACATATTTCTTAAGTATTAGAACACTAAGTGACAGGTCAAGACTGTAATGAATTTTCTAGAACAGAAAACAGTAATTAGTTTTCACAAAAGAGAAAAACTTTAGCTATAAATAGATGCTATTGTTTAACTTTTCTGCAGGAATTTGTTCACTCCTGTTGCAATCTAAAGCACATTTTAAAGAAAATAAAGGTCTGAAAGGGAAACACTTTCAGAAAAGTATTAATATTTTTCTGCATTCAGATATACCCTTCCAATGCAGGTGATAGCTTCATCAGATCTCTTATATGAGACAGGAAGGACGGCAAAACTTGTTAGAAGAAAACAAATAAGGATTTCTAGAAATCATTCCAGAAAACTTAAGCCTAAAATAGAGCAACAAGGGGTTACAAAGGAAAGGAGATCTGGACCAGCAATAGAATTCTGATTAGTGAAACTGCTGTAGAGTACATCTCTGAGCATGTAGAAAGGCAGTTGCAGACTGACAGTAGGAGACTGTTTTCAACAATCATGGAAGCAAGTCACTGAATAGGTGATACATGTAGGGAAAAAAAGAGTAAGATGCTTCTGAGAATTAAAGCTGAAACAGCAAATAAACAGAAAGAGGAATGTAATGATTAGTTTCAAAGGCAGCATATGAATAAACATAGCTAACAGAATTACCACCCTGATTTAATTAACAAAAGAATTCTGATAACCTTAGCTTCCTTGGTTGACCAACCTAATTAAATTCCTCCACTGATGACTGTTGGGCTGAGTTTTGAAAATAAATTGCTATTGAAAGTTCAATACAATCCCCTACCCATTAGAATAACTAACCTATTCCTTTCATAAACATCCTACAATCATTCTCCTTTATCTGGAAAAAGCCACAGTAGTTTTCAGCACAGTTAAAACTAACACACATGCTGAAAAACGTGTAGAGGAACTGAAAATTGGTGTATGACTCTATGGTTCCTCGCTCTATAGCTTTTGACTTCAAGCTGATGATGTGCAAGTCAGTTCTTATGGAGGGCCTGGGTCTCTATTCATAAAGACTGCTGGGAGAAATGCCAATCAAGTCAGCCATCAAAACTCTCTCAACTTCTCAGGTTCTTAAGATTATTCCAGTAAAATGGAAAAGATTATTTTTGTTATTTGTTTTTAAAATGTCTCCTAATTATTCTAAAAAGTGAAGATGATGTAAAGACCCTTGAGACAGAGTTCCAGTGGAGCTTTCCTAAGAACAATTATAGCCAAAGACTAGATGTCAGTTCTTGGGAAGCATCTATTACCAGAGTTACTTTTCTATCTGACACAACAAAATGGATTTGAAAATTACTGGTGGAAGTGGGGTTTGTTTGTTTTAAATAGTTACAATCATAATTCAAATGTCTATACAGATGAAATCAGCTAAGGATGTTCCTTTAAAACATTAAGTAGGGTCTTCTAGCCAGAAACTTTTACTCTAATAAATGTTTAGACTATCTTTACCAATACTGTGCCAATTAGAATATGATGAAGAGGAAAAAAAAAACCCAGATCGCTTAAATGGCATACCATGTAGCAAATTTAATTTTTTCCCCTGATTTATAAAGATAAGAGGCAGAACTGAAATGATTCAGGCATTTTACTTCAGCCTGTTGGACAAGCGTTCTTTTCATAATAATAGCAATACTCAAGCATTCTTTTCATAATAATAGCGATACTCATTTGATAGATGATTGCAGGCCTAAAAAGACAAAGTCAAGCTGATGAATGATCATTTAGGAGTTTGCAGTAGATGTGTCCAACAAAAACCCAGCTACAAAGGGTAAATGCAGCCAGCAAAATACAGTGTTCTTTTAAAGAAAAGGAATTATTAAAATAGGTATAATGCACTCAGCCTGGAATTAATAAAATCCTACACAGAAAACTTAAAGACAGTTACATGGACATTATCAACGCTCCTCTCCCAAACTGGAGAAAAATCCTAAAAATAATAAAAAACAGATGAAAGTTTACAAGTCCTTGATCTCAATTTTATAGCACTAATTATATTTACGAACACATTCTATATTGCTAAGGTCTACTTCAAATGCTAAGTATTTGCTGTAGCAATTTCTAGTCAGTGCTCAATTTTATTTTCTCCTCAGGATATATTTTCATTAAAGCTCTCTCCAGAGATTTTTACAGGAGAAACATCATATACAGACAAAGTTATTCTTCACTGGTTGCCTGAAAAAGCACCTAACTTTGAAATACAACATTTCAAACCTCTGACTGCTGTGAAATGACTTAGTCAAACATATGAGGAACATTAAGTGCCGTCACACTGATTTAAAGCCACACAAAAGAAGACCTGGCTCTGTAGAAATCAGCATTACAGCAGTGCAGCAATAGCTGACTGCCTCTTACTGACAGCAGCACGTCAAATGAAACAGACACTGTGTTGAAGACACAGTAACAATCATCCCTTTCTCACTAGGTGGAAATCCCAGGGGGAAGTGGTGGCTATGCTAAAAGTTTTTAGATTTCATAAATGACCTTTTGGACATGTGTAGTGGCTGAGAAAGAAGGAAGGTGATCTTGATCACTTCTGAGAAACATGCAATGTCAAGGTGCAAGTACAACTAATTGAAGAACTGCTTTGTAATAGTGAACCAACTCAAAATCAGTATTTCTCTGTGTAAAAGTGATCCTTTTCTCAAAATCCATTATAGTAACAATTTCACTTAAAAGGGGAAAAAATATGTAAAATTAAAAAGAAAATAACTGAAGTAATTAGCTAGAATGACATAGGGAGCATTCTTTTAACAGCCTATCAAAAACCCCACAATAATAAGGGAAAAAACCATCAACATGGCTACATAGCACAGAGAAGTCTGCCATTAAGCATCACCATCCAAAGAGCAAAATCCGACAAAATGTAAACAGGAAATGGTGTGAGCTCTGGTAAATTGAAAGTAAATCCTTGATGAAGCATGGGCAAGAGTTTCAAAATGAAGTTATTAAAAGCATCCTAACTAAACATCTTCACCAAAGCTCCCAGAAGCAGGAAGCCTTCCAGACCCTTTCTGTATGGCTGGAAGACAAACGCATTTAATCCAGGAGAGAGGTCTGAAGAGGTTTTTTAAAGTATCATTAAGAGACACTAAAAAGAAAAAAAAAAAAATAAAGCAAGAAGGAACAAAATCATTAAGACCAGGTGGTAATCCGTCTATGACTTTTACAGGAATTTAGACATTACATACTGAATACAAATTTTTCTATTATTGCAATCTATTCATAAACAGACTGAAGACAGCAAACATGAAAGAAACCAAAGAGTCTGAAGAGGAAGAATGTGCCGCTCATCAGAACACCTGATTTGGAATGGGTAAATAAGTTGAAATAAAACAGTAACAACAAAGAGCTGACACTACTGAAAAAGAGGTTAAGGAAATGTGTCACTGAACTTTATACAATGGGAAGTTTTATCTAAGAAACAATAGCTTAGCAGACCCAGAAGAACATCAGTAAAATGTATTAGGATCCCAAAAAACTTCCAACACAGTCTCGTACCAGAGGGCCTTTAAATAAAACTTCTGTTGTGAATTAATTATTAACTAAAACATAGCGGGAAATGGGTGGAAGTAAATGACTGGTTTTCACAATGAAGGGTAGAAAAGGAACCTACTGCGAGAGTCAAAAAGGAATCTCTGACATTTAACATACGGAAAATTATTAGAAAATTAACCGAACCGTGTGTATAAAATTTACTGAGGTAGTCAGATGCAACATCATAATTAAGAATTGCAGAAAAATGTCATGCTACTCAATCGTTACGATATGAAATGGAAGGAATTCAGATTAAGGACAGGTTTTCCCACTAGCATTAACACTGCATGTACAGTGTTTGCTAGTATGCCATCTAAAGTTATTCAAGGAAAACACTGATGTTAACACGAATGTTTTCCAAAACTGTCAGCTCAGTGCTCAGAAATAGAAGAGACAGACAGAATGTTTCAGAGTAAGAAAAAAAGTTATCATGAAGTATGTACACGATGTGCTGCGAACTGTGAATGCCATTCAAAATCAGATGCTCTGATGAGTGGCACACTGTTCCTAAGTCTGGTCATCTTAGTTACAACAGGATAGATAACATTCAGACAAGAATGATCAGAAGAGTGTAACAATCAACTTGTGTTGAAGTTTATCAGATGATTCTTCAAAATGGAAAACAAAAACTGGAGAAGACATGGTATTCATATTTATTAAATATAAATGAGTTATATTCATTATTTTATGTAATCCAAGAACTATACCCTGTCAAATTATCAGACAAGTTTCAAAGCAAACAAGTGAAGTTACTTTTCCCAAACATGCATTAAACCTGAATTTACTGATGCATATGCCATGGAGGCTTTTATAGTACAAATAAATTCAAGAAAGAACTTGATAAATACATGGAATAAAGTTCTGTTGAAAGTTACTATGAAAATGGGCCAGCAGACTTAAGAAATCCTTAAATCACAAATTGTTGGAAGCCAAAACTGACCATTGTGAGGATTATAATGGGTTATAGCGACCTTTGGCTTAAACATGTGTGACCGTTCTTATGTCCTTACAACGTAACAGTGTTTATCACAAGTCAACGACCCCGTTTGCTTGACAACACTTGAATGACACCACCATAATACGGAACTTCAATTAAGATGTTCTTGTAAGAAAATTAATTTTTTTCCTGGCAGTATTCTTGTTAATAATCAACTCTGAAGATTCTCTGAATCTGTGGCTTTACCAAAGTTTATTAGAAGCAGGTAATTGCTGAAAATATGCTATTAACACTTACCCGTTTGTCCAGCGTTCTTTCCCTCACAAAGCCAAGCAGCTGGTCATTGACTAAAGAGAGATCTCTCTTGCCCGCAGTAATAATTGTAACAATAACATCATGTCGAATGGCTTCTTCTGGGTCATGCGATCTAACCTTCAAATATTCTGAGTAGAAACAATGAGAAGCTTGGCTTTTTTACATAGGTGTGATGTATTCTGATTTATTAATAATGTTTAATCAATTCAAAGTCAGTCATATATCACAACCTATAATCGGTTAAATACAGAACTACCTGCAGAAAACATCTGTTCCAATATCTTTCTGTGTTAAATATAAAACATTTAGATAGCTGTAAATATCAGAAGAACATAGGAGTGATAACTTATATGACAATCTCATCTACAAGAAGGAATAAAGTGAAATAAAGTTGACTAGAATATATTTTAAGTAAAATGGGAATAAGAAGAAACAATGAGAAGAAACTCTCATTTCCAAAGAGTGAAAAATGTAAGTAATAAATCAAAAATACTGAAGATAGCTTGCATCAAAAAACAACAGTATTTTCAGTTAAGCCTGAAAATCTTTTCATAGTTAAAATGATACTACAGAGAAAGAAGAAACTTCATAGTTAAGATAGGCAAAAAGGCATTTTCTGAATGTTCAGTAGAACACAGTAGCGGGGAACTCAGTGACTGGTTTAGAAAAAGTCAGGTTATTGCACCCGTATTTACTTTGCCTCATCCAGAGTTTCTTTAGAACTTGAATTTCTTTAAAATTCATTCTGCAATGGGTAGCTTCTTAACGACTCACTCTGACAAAGTCCACTCAAAATCACACACTCCTCCTCTTTCTTATAACTAGCACTTGTCTTCAACAGAAATGAATTACTCAGCAGATATCTCTTCCACGCAGCATCAAACATTGGACTCGATACATTCCAGAACTACACTGCTATGCACAAAAATAGTTACACAGTTCCTTGCTCATTTTGTAGATTATTCTAAACCCCTGTATGAGCATCTCACCAGTGAGGTCTTTTGCTAAGTCTGGATGGTTCATTAAACAATGACTGGCGAATTTCACACTCTCTAATCTCACAGGGACATGGATATCATTGAACCTAGAGGGACAGAAGATGATGAATGTTAATTTTTAATTAGCTTTGCAAATCAGTATTAGTCTCTATGTAGTAACATGTGTTGATAGTATGTTAACTATTAAAATACTTTTATATGACGAAACTAGAGAATATAAATGTTTTGAATTCATCTCCATAATGTACCTCATACAAGTATTCGTTGTTTCTTGTAAATTCAGTCAAGACTAAAATTAAAGAATAAATATGGTGTATGTGGATAAAATGTTGACCCAGTGGATTTTGCCCACTGACTTCTGAACACAGTTCTCCCTAAAATGTCAACTGTGTGTGCGTATACATGCACAAAATTATAAAAAAATGTAAATTAGCATCAACAGGAACCGTTTGAAAACATTCATTTTTTTAAAAAATCATGAACTTCTACATTTATGTAAAAGAAACTATCCCTTCACTCAAAGATAAGTGCCAAGCAAAACAGTTGCAGATACAGCCGAACAGTATGAAGTTTCAGACAATGCTGGCATAGCTGTCATGTAAATTCTGCTATGCATATAATGTGTTGTCTAACTTATATGCCCATAGCTGACAGCTATATAGCAGCAGTTCTCTAGGTTTCTTCCGTCTAAAATGTAACTGTATGCAGTTTTGTGCTTTGAAGACTTAATAAAGTAGCTTTTTCAAATACAAAGAGTTATATCCTCTAAAAAGACAATGAAAAATGCAATACTGTAAGAAAACAGACAAAGAACATAAAGGAAGAACAGAAATTCAGAATTCTATCCCATTTCCTTACCGCCCAAGAAAGCACTGCCAAAGAGGTCGATTTTGCGTGGCCAGATCAGAATCCTTGGAGCCAAAGAGTTTCGCCAGAAGTCGAACAACAGCCAAACGTTCTTCTCCATCATTGCTCTAAAAATCAAAGCATGAAAAAGGAACTGTAAATCATTATCCATAATACCTTAGTAATAACTTTCTTTCTGTTTTGTGAACAGTTAGATTAAATCCTGAGTTTGAAAACATTTCTGATAATCCTCATTCTCTTTAATTATCTTATTGGATTAATATGAGGCAAAATATACAAATACTTTTTAGGATAATGTATTACAGACACAGAATAAATGGCTCTGCTTTGAAAGGACCTTCTCTTTGAGGAATAAAAATCCATACACAGTACTCTTACAGCTGACAATATAAACAATTAGTGTTTTGTTTTAAAACATTTTTAAGACTACTTTATGTGTGTGGAAAAGATACAAATTAAGATGTTATAAACACATGTGCACTAATGAAAGCTACATGTAATTTCACCAAATACCTATTTCTTGGTTATTTTTGTTTGTTGCAACCATAGCCTACATGTACATCCACACAAAATTATTTCTCTTGTCCACTTACAATCTTAGGGAGGACAAACAGCTTTTTTATTAAAACCCCCACAGACTTCCAAATCAGGATAAATCAACTATTTTCAAGGATTCAAAAGCAGTCAGCTGACTTATTAGCTAACAATAACGAATCTGATAAAACATTAGGAAATACTCCCCTATTATTAAAACATTATTTCATAGAAGAAAATTCTGCAAATCAATACTGAAGCTAACACATTTGCATTTTGTAAGATAAGCCAACCACAGCTTAATTAATTCATAAATTTTCGCTGTAATCCAAAGATTAAGTACATAAAGCTTTTGCATTAGACTGCATTAATTCATCATTATAATTATTATATATATTTTGTGTGCATAATACATGTTTGCAAGCACAATAAGCACATAACAGCATACAAATTACAAGTATCCCTTCTTTAATATTATATTTACCTTCAAAATAAAGCAATAAATACAGAATTTTTATCCCCGTAGTAGAACACTTATTCAATCTGTAGCTCTGCACTTTTAATATCCCCACAAATTTTACTGACTGTCCAAAGCTACACTGTAACCCACCTTCAGCTTGAATTCCAGCTGCGGCATGACAGACAGCAGTAAGTGAGGATCTATGGCAAAAAGCTCTTGTATCAAGTCAAACACATGTTCTGATAAGTCACTTACTGAAGACTTTCCCAGTACCAGAACCTGGTTAAAAAACTAAAATACAAACAGTATCATGTAGTATATTTTCCTTCATTAATACAAACATTATTTTAAAAAATTATTTTAACGTAGTATCATTAATGGCTTTATACTAATGGAAGGCACTCAAGGCATAATTTCTTCATTACATCAAAGCATTTCACCCTTACGGTTTTGGGTCAAGCAAATTACAAACAACCTTCTCAGTTCAGTTCTATTAATTCTATCAAGAGAGCTTAATACATGACAAATTGTTAATTTCAAATCTTAGTAACTATCTCCCAAGGAAATTAAGAGTTAATAAAAGAATTGTTAACTTAAAATGCATATTAATCCAGTAGAACACTGATCAAAAAAAACTAGTATTCTTAAAAAATTTTCTTATAGCTGAAACCAAATCCAACTGAAGATCATCAAATGCTGAAAATAAAGGTTCCCTGCTTCAAATCCATTTTGAACAATGTCAGATGTCTTTATGTTAAGCCTTGCAGTATTTGATGGGTAAGGTATCAAGGTCATTAGTGACCTAATAGAAACAAAATGAAGTAAACTATGAATTATTTATTTTTGGATTTATATAAAGTATATTAAAATTTAATACTTCCTATTAGATACTGTGGGTTAATATTATTTAAACAGTGCAAATGCAACAGCAAAAAAAGCTATTATACACTTGAAAAAGAAAGTAAGGAGAATAGTATTAAATAAACTCAAAGGTTACTTTATGTACTATCCCGCTACCAGATATGACTAATTACAAAGCTTAAAAAACCTGGGGAATTGGAATGTGGTAACTGTTAGTGAGACTCCTTGAGCTTTCAAACACTTACTGATTAATCTTTTATGAATCTGCCTAATTCCCTTTTAAACTACCCTGAATTTCATTCATTTTATTGGCTTCAGCACCAAGGAAAGGCAACAGAATGGATCAGACCACATTCATCAAAGACTGCAGCAGCTGTATTAATAGGCAGAACGTACAGCACTCACATTCAACAAGAAGGAATTATAATTTGAATCCCTGTAAAAAACATAGTTCTTTTATTCTTTATGACTACAAGTCATAGCAAGTTTAGGAGGGGAAAGAAAATGTAGCAAAAAGCCGGTAGTTTGAAATGCTACATCCTACAGCTTGGTATGAAATGAGGCTGTCCGGTTTGCTGGACATATGAACTATTAATTCCTTCGTTGTAACGGGAGTTTTGGTGATCACCATTTTCACAGCCTAGATTTAGGCTTAACATTAGACTGAGATGGATAAAAATTAATTTCCTCTTAGCTTATTTGAAATCCTCCACACACTTAACAACCAAGCCAACAATATCCTATTTGGAAAATTGTAGCAGCTTCTATAAACAGTATTTAAAAGGACAAAAATACCCATCAAATCTCCAATAAATCAAGACGGTAAGAAGAACACTTATTGCTTGCAAGTAACATGGATTAATTAATTTACATACATTGGCAATACACGGTTCAATGGTCTGGACGGTCCTTTTCAACAGGACTTTTGCAAGATCAAACGCTTGTTTGTTAAGGTTCTGAAATAAAATATAATAAAACTTTATAGAGTTTTCACATGCAATAACAGATTTTGAAGAAACATTATCATACGTCCATACTCAGAAAATTTACATTCACCAAATCTGGCACTGAAGAATGAATGAATTTAAATTAATATTTCAATGTGGTTTTGTTTGCCCCTCACATACTCATTAAAGGTACACTCTGTAGCAAGTTCAGCCTTTTCTAGAGAGTAAAACTGTGCATTGACTTCTCCAGAGACTGCACCACATGCTCTGAGACAGCCCACAGTGAGACTACAGAAAGCAACTACACTCCGGCAGACTTAACAGTTAACTTTTCAAGTAAGCATTTGATTGTAACACGACAAATCTGAAAATTGTTTATATTGCTCTTGAGTAAGAAAAAGAATGTAATTGCACATCTGAAAAACTTGACTGTCCAAGTCTGTACAAATCCCATATGCAGTAGCTCATAACATCTAAGGATTAATGCAGCCTGGAGGGGGGGGAAAAAAAAAAAAAGTATGGATGAGCTGATTGCCCTGAAAATTACAAATCACTGCAGATAAAAGGCAGGTAACACCTAGGGATGACTGATTCTTGGAAATACAGTATTTGGCAAGTCTACATTGAGAACAACTCCCTCATGTTCTTTTAACTAATGGGATGACAAAGACATCAATAGATAGCAAAGAAAAACAAGTGGCCAAAGGCTCAAAGAAATTATCTCCTCAGTCACCGAAGCACTAAACTGATGTCTCGTTAAAGAAGACAGACCGAATTGCATGAATTCTTCTCAAAAAATATCCCAACGCTTTTTCCCTGAACCTAGCCAGGATTAAAATCTTGTTGACTGGTATGCTGGTAATAAACTAAAGGACTGCCAATCTCAAACTTTAAAATATATTTTCTATGGATCTTCAGTACAGTTTCTTACAGACAACCAAACCAACAATCCTCCAAATACACACACAAACGCAGAACATCACAATACCGAAGAACCAAACACCAAAATAGCCTAGAAAAGTAATATATAACTTGATAAAACAAATAATCAACTATTTCAACTTTTAGGAGAAAAGAAACCCTGTGAATCTGGATTACTCATACAGTAGAACATGCAGAAGAAAATACAGATTTTTAACACATGCAAGTGTTTTTAAGGAATAACTTATGTAAGACTGGGAAGAAAAATACTCACTGAATAGCACTACTTTTGAAGTTAATAAAAACAACTACAGTTTGAGGCCACAGGTCAAAATGTGAGCAAAATGTAACATTCTACTGCTATTGAAAACCTGGATTTACTAGATGAGAGTCACATTAGCACACACAGAGAACAATGCACACCTCGCTATCCCTTTACTATGAATGGATGTACAAATTAATATAATCTAGATTTGGAGGTAGGCTGTACATCATGTCTAATTAAAAAAAAAAAACCAAAACCAGACTTCAAAACACATTGTTTCAACTTCTTTATAAAGACAAACTTCCATCAATCTTGCCAGAGTGATATTTTTCTTATGCCATAGCAGAGAATGACTGGTATTTGACTGCTTTGCATGGGCCTCCAAGTAGTGCTATTGTATGCATTCTACAAGAAAATCAAATGTGTTCTTAAGGCTATAATGCTTCTGATTTTACATATCTAAAGACAAGCAATATAATAATGGAATTTTCTTGGAGATGTGTTCATGAAAGGAGAACATAGTTACAACAGTCAAACTCTGCTGGGCAGATCAGATAAAAGAACATTCTGGTTGGTGGGGGTTTTTTTAACTACCGCGGTAAAGCAGTCATTTAAGCGCTGTTGTTACAGGAAACAAAGTAACACAGACTGACATACTGACCAAATTACAATACTGAGCACTGACTACAGGATATTATTTTGCTCAGTCATGACCAAGAGCTGGCAAGGGTGGCACCAGTCCTCTAAGTGATATCAAATATGCATTACAACCCAATACTTACAACCAAGTTTACCCCCTCTTTATCAGAGCCTTGTTCGAGAATTTTCTTCATTAGGCAAAACTATAACAACGTTAACATTAAAGGATCACATTCACTTTTACTTTGCCTAAATCAAGTAGCCACAACACACTACTAAGTTGCACAAGGTTTTACTGGGCTTTTGTACCCTCAGATCAATGCACACCACTTAACAGTATCACCTCAGATCACCACTCACCACTTCCATTCCTCCGATCTACTGCCTGTAATTCACTATAAGCAACTTAAAAAGTACAGTGTATCTTCACAAGGACTCTTGTTGTAAGAGGCCTGTGTTAGCAGTTTCAGTAAGACATTATCTCATTGCTGTCAATAAAAATCATTTGATAGAATGATATTCCTGTCTCATGATTATGACAGAAGGAATGCAAACATCTCCAACAACAGATACTTTTATAAACTTGATGAGAATTTCACAGGTACACATTTCCATGAATTCTCCCTCTTTATGCAACCAAATCAGTAATCCCTGTTTTTGTATACTAATTCAATCATGCAGTCATCGATGGACTTGCCTAATTTTTGTAATCATTTTAAATTAACAAATGAACAAACAGAAACACATACTTCGTAATCAGAGCACAGTTCATCTGCTGTAATTAATAACTGAAACTTACAGTACTCCATATTATTTTTGATAAGCACAAGTGTTTCAGCAAGGGAATTCTCTTGGTCGGTGTAAAGCATCACCAGCCTGCACCTCATTTTCCCTTATCTCACAGCTAAAGGAGATATGTTTATTCTCTTTTAAAATTTATTAAGGCATTACAGTAAAGGTACTTTAAAAGCTCTAGTGCAGACCCAGTGATTCCCTCTTCAAGGAATGTAAAATTCTTCTAGGAAATGGAATATGTGTGTGTTCTGTGGCACTTTGTTCCCTATAAACGAATTAAATGAAGAAAGACAATGGAAGGGGTGCGAAGCTGCACCGTCCTAGTTGTGCTAAGTCTGACTGGCAAGCTGGGGAGAACAGCAAGACACCACAGAAGTCTTGGGAATATCTTACCCCCGCCCCCCTTTTTTTAAATTCAAAAATATTAAATATCTTCTCTATTAAAAAAAACCCCAATATATCCCAAAAGCAAAACAACCAACTACCTACAATCCTCAAGAGATGTCTCCCTATTATATTTGCTTTAAAACACTTTATTTATGTTTCAGTACAGAGATACTGAGGTGGCACAATCCCTTGGTATTGAATAATCTAGACAGAGCTAACCAACAGCACCAGGTAATTCCCAAATGAATGTGAGAAAATAAAACAGTCACGATAGCTAAAGTGTATAAAGAGATAAACAATATGCAAAAGACAGTAAGAATTATTGTTATTACAACAGTATATTATGATAATATTTTACTTGGCAGACCTTGTGTGCAGGAATGAGGTTAATCAAAATTGAGTCCAGCAGCTCCTGAGTTACTCCATCGCCTTCCATGATGATAGAACTCATCAAATCCAGCATATGCATTTGTACCTTCTGGTTGTGGCTATTACTAAGATCAGAAAGAATATTATCAATATTAAATTCTCAGATGCTGACAAATACTAACAGTACAATCAAGAAACAACGTCTAATGTTGTCCAATTTGCTCTCCCTTACACTCTCCACATTTCAAAACTATTTTACTAACTACTTACTAAAACCAACGTAACATGGACAACTATTCTAAAAGACATCACTTTCAGACACACACTCCTCCATAATGTCAGTAGTTCACACTCATTTGCTTTTCCGGTAGCTCTTCATTTAGGGATATAGACTTCTGTTCAAACATATTTATCTGCAGATTATGCAATGATTAAGTCTACCCCCAAACCTGATGATATTTTAACAGTTAATATAATGGAAGCCATTCAACTTACTTGATAACCGAAAAAAGAGTCCTAAAAAGCTGAATAAAAATTTCATTGCAATCTTCCAACTCAAAGCAGATGTTGTAAGATTTGACCCAAGCTAAATTCTGAAACAAAAATTAGGATATTTAGGCTAGTACAACTTCACATTAAGTAACATAAATATAATCATGTTAGCAATGGGTTTTTTCTATTTAAAGAAAAATAATATACAGTACATGTAAATGCTTTGGGGAAAGAGACTGGATATTTGCTTTGCATATAAATAGCTCCTAACACAGAGGGGATTTGCAACATATATCCAGAAAAAGCTAAATACAGAATGATCTGTTTTCTTAAGTACAAAAGCCGATTGACAGCATTTGTTAATATAATAAGACCTTATTTTTTCTTCATGCTATGAAACAATACAATTTTAAACATCATGTTTTAAACATCAAATACCTTGTTTGTAAATATAATACTATTTCTAAAAGCACATTGAACCCCACCACTCAGTTCTTGTCAAGAGTATGGTTTTGCAGTGTTTTTAAAGAAAAATAATACATTCCTCCTCCTATCACCAATACAGGGCCATTTACATTTTAATCAGCAGTTGAAATTTTCTCTCTTGATAAACCCCCCCAATGTATGGAATTGTAAAAAATTCCATAATAAATTTATTAAAATGAATTTTAATAAATACCAATTATTTTAACATGTCGTAACCTGCAGATTGATAAACTTACTAAACACAAACAGCATTTTAAGTAGTAAAAGAAGAAATTCACTGAACTTTAATGAGAGTGGTGTGACTTACAATATAAAAGAAATTTGCCAGGCATACTGGCACATCAGGAGAATGAGCAATTACACTTCTTAGGCTTACAGGGCTAACATCATCCACTGAAAAGTTACAACTATTGTATTACCTCTAACAAGTAAAAGTATCTGTTAAATTGAGGGCTCTTCGTGTCCTCCAAGCCTTTTAATTGTCTTGTAATAAACAAGAATATGTCCTGTCAAAAAACAAAATTTGCAAGCTTGATTCAGCAGAAAGTAAAAATACAGTCCTTTAGTAATGACATCTATCACCATTTTCAAACTCATAATGTGTGAACATTAAATTGTCTTTTTTAGGCACTGACAGAAAGCTATCACTAGCACAGATACTGGCCATCTAGCTTTCCTTTACACATCTCTGGCCCTGAAGTATTACAGTGACTTACAGGATTAAAGCAACTTCTCTTTATTAAAACTAAAAATCAGTGTACATGGGAATAGAAACTTTTGGTGGTGGTGTTGGGGGGACTGTTTGGTTTGTCTGGGTTTTTTGGGGTGAGGAGGTGGTTTATATTTTCTTCAGTAAGAATAAGGAAGGAGAAAAGCCTTTATTTTATGAAGCATTTTTACCTTAAGTTTGTCATGGGAAGTATATGGAGCTTCAGGAGCATAGATACGAAAGATATCAGCCAAGCAACATGCTACAAGGAGGCGCACATCTTTATTGGGATTCCTGAGGAAGAATTCAGACGCAAGGTGCAAGGCTAATGGGAGATACTGCTGCTTCTCATCTTCTGAGTCCTGGTCCATATCCATGAAGGTTTTTACCACCATCTGAAAAACACCAGAAAAAAAAAATTGAGTTCTGCTTTTATTCCTCATTACTAAACAATACTTCTAAAAAGGATGCAGTGCTATCAGTGACATGTCCTGCTGCATAATCACAATTAGTACTTGAATTTTTTTTGTTAGGACAAATATCAGAAAAATGGAAGCGTTAATCTGATACTTAAAGGTTCACTGAACTTCATATTTTAGATTAAGACACTGAAAACCATGTTGCAATTCTGCTTATTTTGTCAATCTTGACCTGAGGTACAGCACAGAAACTGCTGTGCACAGATGAGGTTGGAGATGGCAGCATCTCTTCCTCAAAGCAGTCCCATTGCAATTCCAAGTGAGGACTCACCCCAGTATGAATGGTGTGAGGGGCTGTAAGCCATCTGGCCTAACACATGGCTACAGTACAGTGCAGCTGCTTTAGAGCTGTGCCAGGACTAGAGGAGCCTAAGAGGCCACTCTTAATACTCCGCCTCTATTGAGGCACAGACCTCACAAAGCACTTTACGTATGCGCGATGATCTCTCTATCTAGTTTAAACAACCTAAATACTGGATAATTTAATCCCTCATGTAAAATAAGTCTTAACACTGCAGATCTCTCTTTCTGCATATTTAGAGCTGCATCATTAGCCTTATTAACATAACGTAAAAAATTCACCACACGATTTCCTTTTTTTCTTCTAGCACAGCTAAGAACTATTAATTCCTATGAAATGCCACCAAAATAGTTTATTTTTAATTATTATACAATCCCAGTTAATCAAAACTTTTCAACATAATGATCTGGCAAAACTGGAAGTAGAAGTTTAATATGAAGAATAAAAAGTTGCAGGTTTAACTTCTGGAATAGTATTTGTTAAAGGATGAGAATGACTTCCAGGACGTCAGCACAGAACAGGCAGATGTGCAATAGACTCATAGAATGACCTTTGTGAAATCAATCTTTGTGTTCCATTCCTCCATGTTACTTAAGCATCCTTAGAGTTAAAACTGTGAAGGACAGCCCACTACAGACACAGTATGCACAGTGCACACAATGAAGAGATACAAGAGACAACACACAATGATAAATCTTGATGGGTCAAATACACCTCTAAAATAATAACAGTAAAACACAAAAGAAGACTGAGCTCACACAGATAATAAATACATCTCTTACTCTAACCAGAATTTTTTGTTACAGTGTCATTCAAACGATTCTAGGGTTGCCTCTCCATTATTAAGCACGTCCCTGCTTCCAACTTCCTGTATGTGCTGTGTTTCAGCTTTCTTTCCTTCCTGAGTTTTGAAATATAGTTTCAAATTCAGATCTTATAAATTAAAATAAATGTTTGACAGCAACCTCTCCTACAGTACATTACTTAAAAGTCCTCATCTATTTCTGGAAAGGTACAAGTATAATCCAATTTGCCACAAAGACAAAAAAAGAGGAGACGGGAGAGGAGAAAAACCCTGCACAGCAACAAACAGAAAAAACCCAGAACTTTACATCCACAGCTCAGGAAAACACAAATTGTACCTTACTGGTCTGTTTCCTTAAAAATATTTTTTAGCTATTTTTTAAAGCCCTAGCTAAAAGCACAAAACCTTGTCTTGTACTGACAACTCAGGTTTGCCTGTTCCAGGGCCACGTCTCTGTGTCCTGGGGTGCATCAGGCACAGGGTAGGGGATTGTCCTGCTCTGCTCTGCACTGGGGTAGCAGCACCTGGAGTCCTGGATGCAGCCAGAAATGGATCTGCTAAAATAATCTGCTAATGAAACCGAAAACCCAAAATAAACTCTGTAGATACAAAAGGCTAAAGTCCAAATAATATGAGGTTTTGAATGTCCAAACTGGAAACTACTCATTATCACGCTAAGACAGTTTTTATTCCTGAAAAATGTGATCAAACTGTAACAAGAACCCAGCACTTTTTCGGATTACAGCAGTACTGTTTAACTGATGTCTGGCTGTACAGTTGAAACTACCTAGAACACTAATATTCATTTATATAAAAAGCATAAAGACTTAGCAGCTTTCAGAACAAAAATCTGTTATTGTACTCTGTACAAAAAGCAAGAGACAGAAAAATATTCTTTAATAATATTAATGTGACATCATCCATTCCTTTCCAAACAATTAAGCAGTCAATTAAAACACTAATTCTAGCAAATGTAAACACAATACAGCTATGCACATTTATGATTAAATTCATTCTGCATCACTTTTGATTGAATGCATCTCCATTAATTTGTCACATACTGGTACTTTAGTTAGCTTGAAAAATAAGTATTATAACTATTCTAGAAATTGACATTATTGCCATTTTTACCACAGTACCCTGAAATTCTAATTATCAGAGCAAAATTTTATTCTCCTAGGTTCTGCAAATAAGTAAGTGAAATGATCAGATTATAACACTGAAGAAATGCAAATGCCTTCATTCAAACTAGTGAGAACAGCTAAATGTGACGACTGCTAAAGTCACTCTCAGCATGTTATGAACATACTGAAAACTGGATAAAGCTTTCAGGAAGGTGTTCATCTGATTGTATCAGCCATGCAGTGTGCAAGCCAGTCACTCTGGGTTACCCTTTCACCCACTGGAGAGAAACACACAGACCCTGACTTCAAGCACAGATGTCTATGATGACATCTACAGATGTTGGCTCAGTTTTGCCCTGAAACTCTGCACCAACTATGAAAGCCACTCAGTGTGACTCAAGGCCTGAAAGGAGGGGAGATGAACAATGCCTGCAGCTTCTTGTGAGACTCTCAGCCTTTCGACTGCATTGAAACATACACACAAGGGTTGCCAAAGGGCTGTTCACACACTGCCCACATCTCCCATGCAGCTGACATGTGGCCTGTTTCCAAAGACGAAATCAGCATGGTAGCTTGCCCTTACGTGACTCAGCTGTGGCTCTTGTGCAAGAGCTATGCCTCAGACAGGAATATTAACTTCTGCTGTTCAGATCTGCAGGATTTAGGAAAACCATTTGTTAGATCAGAAAGCCATTCTACTGCTGAAATGTGCTGATGACTCCGGCAATATAAGGCGGAGAGGTATATAAACACCGAGAGGAAGAAGTAGGCAGATCTAGAAAAGCCTTGCTGCAGTTGGCAGGACAAGCATAAACCTCCAAGCCAGTCACAGCAGGGGGAAGGCGTGTACATGTTGCATTTGTTTTACTGTTCTTACACCAGCTTATTCACAGGCCTCCAAAGCAGTAACATTTAACAACCCTTGGCATATAAAAAGACCAGGGAAAATATTCAGTATTTAAAAAAATCCCTTTGCAAAGACTGAAAGAAGAAATTCAACAACTGAGCGAATTTTATACCATTTGTTGTAACAGGGAGGATACTGTAAAGTAACTTCAGTACTAGGATTAAATACAAAAGACATTTGAAAGTAAAACTTATCCAAATGGCTGTGAACCCAGATAGCAAACAGTTCAAGAGCTAGGACAATTCAAGTAGAGATGCCAAGAAAAGGCTGAAATCACAGCAGACCCAAATAATGCAACTCCGTCATCAGAGTGTTTTTGCACCTTTCCTGATACGATTTCAGCAGTACTATAGGTGATTCTTGCCATTAACTATTAACAATAAATTATATTTTTATCTCAGATCTCACAGTAAAATGTAACATAACATTTCACAGACATGTCTCTGAAAAAAATACTTCTATGAGGTACAAATTTAGGATGAGAAGTCTTTGTCAGCCTCAGATACAGTCCCATCTATCAGCCAGATGCATCAAACAAACGTGGAAAAAAGAGATGTGAAAGTATGAAGAAAAAGAAAAGAAAAATACTCAGACTGTGAGGACCAGATGATTGTTACTTCAAAATCTTCAAATTTCTGACAAATGAAATCACAAATATGGTAACATGGGTTTTATTTTCTTAAAACAGCAAACAAGCAAAATAATCTCAAACAACAAGCTGTACACGCACAACACTCCACCACCACCCCAAGCTAATGCCCAAACAAGGGAGATACCAACTAAGAAGAAAGCACTAAATACTGATGTAGTAATCAAGAAATGACATCTTACCAATACATCCAACAGGCTGACATCAACACAATTTTATAATACAAACCAAACATAGGACAGGTAAATAAACCCAGAAGTCAAGAAAAAACAGGGTAACACATAAAAGGGAAATGACTTTGATAACCCCTATCTCCAAACAACTCCTGCTTTCAATAAAGACAGTCAACACTTTACACAAGACTGACCATGACAAGAGACATAGTTTGAGCATCAAGAACAGCCACATGGAAACTGAGGAGCTTGAAAGAGATGAAAATTAGGCCAGTACTGTCTCCTTATCCCCTTCCTAAAGTGATGAACTGAAAGAACCTTTCGGAACTGAATGGATTTATTAGTGGAGAACAGTGTTATAACTGACCCTATTTCCATAAAAACCTGTGGTATGAGAAGTAGGAATTGATGGTGATAGCACAGTTACAGAATAGCAGACAAGAACAGAAATACCAAAAGATCACCATTGGTAAATCATCATATGCTTAGTGCTTAAATCCAAGAACTTAAGCTATTAAGATCTTATCTGCTGTAAACAACAGGAAAGGAGAAAGATGGACATTTAAGTAAGCAATTGTAAAGAATTTGAGGCAACCGGCTATGTACATTAAAACAATGAAAATGCAATTGCAGGATATGAAGAAGGAAAGGAAAAAACCAGCAACACAACTCATTAAATGCTAAAAATACTAAATGCTGATTGGAAACACATTACTTAGTCCTGATTATCCTCACTAATTAAAAAAAAAATAATTCAAAATGACACAGGTACAGAAGGCATTTGCCAAAGCAGCCTCAAATGTCTTCTCTTGTAAGGAGACGTTTACCAGACTGTGCTAATTAAAAACAACAACTGAAAACCTCTCTTTGGGGCCAATACTGTTTAATATCTTTATGAACGATCTGGACTAAGGGATTGGAAATTCACAGATGACACCAAGATTGGTGGGAGTGTTGTCTGCTGGAGGGTAGAAGGCTCTGCAAAAGGACCTGGACAGGACAGACTGGTGGGCCAAGGCCAGTGCTACGAGGTTCAACAAGGCTCCCTGCCAGGTCCTGCACTTGGGTCACAACAAGCCCAGGCAGTGCTACAGGCTGGGGCAGAGTGGCTGGAAAGCTGCCCAGAGGAAAAGGACCTGGGAGAGCTGGTTCACAGCTGGCTGAACATGAACCAGTGTGGGCCCAGGTGGCCAAGAAGGCCAATGGCATCCTGGCCTGTGTCAGCAACAGTGTGGCCAGCAGGAGTAGGACAGTGACTGTCCTGCTATATTTGGCACTGGTGAGGCCACAGCCTGAATTCTGTTCCCAATTCTGAGCCCCTTAGTTCAGAAAAGACATTAAAGTGTTGGATCAAGTCCAGAGAAGGGCAGTGCCCCATTTTCACTACAAAGTCTTTAATCTATACTCTCTGACAAGACATTTAATTGGCTTTGGATAACTTGGGGCAGGGAAAAAAGAAAATGAAAAGTTGAACAAAAGATGATATAAAGCATATACACTCTGAGGGGCAAAGACTGCTTTCTTCTTTATATATATCTTGCTCACCATATGAAGCCAATGAACAGGGATTCCAGATGCAATTACAAATTTATCATATGAGATGGAAAGCTGGTGTAGGAACAGCAGTGGTAGCCACTGTGACGCTCCCTAACTGGGCAGACAGTTTAACTGGCTCTTCTTCCCCTGGGCACTGACCTACACCAGGCTTTTCTTTGGAATTCTGACCTACTGACCAATCGCAAGCAAAGAGGTCACAGTTTGTCAACCTGCCACTATCTGCTCATTGGTGAATCAGCATATTCTGTATTATCGCACTTAGATCAAGCAAGTCAGACTATTTTCCAAGAACCTAGCTATTAAATCGATCCGACATATGAAAAAGCAGAAAGACTGACTACTACTTGCATTAAAAACAGCATACAGAGCAGATAGTTCATGGATTATTTGAAGTAACTTCCTTGATACACATTTCAAGTAACTACAAAATGAATTCAAATATCAAATAAATAGGACAAGTACTGTTACCAAATAGGGAGAGGGATTGTACAATTACCCACATATTATATCTTCATAATCAACACACAGTAGAATTCCAGTTCTGTTGTAAAGCTGTAAGATACCTCACAGTAGCACGAATGCAAGAGAAGGGGTGAACAACGCAAATAAAATGAGAAAAATCTAATGCCTTAATCCAAAATACTTTTCATGGCACAAATTAGAACACGCTTTTTAAATTGTGCCTCAATATTCTGCTCTGCAAAAATCAGTCATGTATTGACAGTCAACCAGATTGACATCTTGGTTAGAGCAACTCACATGGACTGCTGCAAGGAATAGTTCCAAGAAAGTATGCTTCTCAAGATTACAGTGGTGCAAAAGGAAGTAAAACTCTATCCTTCCTTCCCAGCACAAGATAATCCTAATGCTGTTACCACTGCATGTAATAAATCTTGTACTCTTTGGCCATGAACAAGCCCATGGGAAAAAATCAGATTCATGATGTGCAAAGAAAACACTGCATGCCCTTTCCTAGCACCATAACCTTGTCAAAATATATTTTGCTCAGAACTGAGTATTTTAGACAGTATCACTGATTTAAAATTTTTACTAAAGCAGGATTTGGAAGATTCAAAACCATTTCTGTACACCCATAGTTCCTTCAGCACTATATGCAACCGTAATGTGCTTTTTCCTCCAAGTAAATGTACTTTAAACCCAAGTCAATTTCTTTGGTGTTAAGCAGGTACCACTGTGTTTTGTGTAAGAACAACCTGTAAGTTTATTTACAGTCACACTATTGCAACAATACAGAATCTTTATAATCTGTCATTTCTTTAGAAGTTATGACTATTTGAGTGATCACGTGCAACTAAAATCATAGCTAGCTAGAGACAGGTTTGAATTGATCTGATACATTCCAGATCCAGCAGCAAGAAGGTAGTTAGACTTCAATGGCCAAGACCTAGAAGGGAAGAAGTTATGCCTTTCCAGTGCATAAACTCATAACAAACAACCCAATACAGGCACGGATTCTTAACCTTAATAGTGGCAAGCTCAGGAAGCCTGAAATTAACAGCTATAGATAGCCAAATCCTCTTAGATCCCCTGAAAATTCACCTTTACTTCTGTTTAGTGAAAACTTGCCTAAGATGTGATCACTGATCAATTTAAATTCAAGGTCACGAAATGTGTTACTACAGTAATTTTCAAAACTTGTATGCTATGTATCAATTAACTTATTAATTTTAATTTAATAATATGCTTCCAGGTGTTTTATCATCATCTGAGACAGCAGAAGTTTCCCATTTATCATTTTAGGCCACCACTTTCCTTGCCTTCCAGGTTCTTATTACTCTTGTCATATCCTCATCTCGTACCTTTGGAGACAAAGGGTCACTACAGCTTCAGTATTGCACAAGAGTACATTCCCACATGCAAATGAGAATACGCATCTGATTCATATAAGGGAAGCATAAAACAGTATTCACCATCTGGATCCTTACTCAGCACTAAATTCTATAAGGTTTTTCAATAGAAGCTGTTCAGTCAAAGGTTTCATTGAGCAGCCTCAACTGATGCATCAGAATTCCCTTATGTAGTCCTTCCTTTACAATTTCATGAAGTCGTAATTTTATTTTTTCTCATTATTCCTCACCATGCTTTAATCAACATGAAGCTTAAAAGCTCCCACTGGATCAATTCCACTCAAATTATTTGACTTGATACAAATTCTCCTTGGCTGTGATGAACAAAGCCAACCCACCTCATCACATTTCCCAAACAGCTAAAATGTTTTTAAGTGCACAAAGTACTACGTGACATTAGGTCACTGTATGGTTTGTCACCAACAAAAATTATTTCTTGGTATCTACCTTTTACTTACAAGCAGCTTTGGATGCATGACAATACTTGGCTACTCAATCCAAGACTCTTAAGAGTTATTTTAATGCAAGAATCATTGAGAGATATTGTTAGTTTGGCTGCACCAATATCGCAGTCCCTAAGGTATTTTGTTATCTGAGTTTTTAACTGGTTCACACAATTTTTCTATGACACAAACTATAGTCACAATCAAATCACACATTTTAACAATGTATGTATACCTCTTCTCAAATAATGAAAAGTGTGCTCATATTTATCACATTATGTTTTCACACTCACACTACCCCCAGCTCTTACACATTTATGATTTATGTGTAGTGTCACAGGACCTTTTTTTATTTTTTTTTTTTTAAGTGATTCAATCCTCAGCAGTATCTAGTTTTCATTACTGGAAAGATCTGTAATGGTATTCTCTGCAGTTTTCCTGCCAAAGACTAATAATTGTTTAAGTACCCTAAGAAAGTTCCTAAATTCTCAGAAACTTTGCTCCCACATACATAGATACATAACAAAAGAGTTTTGCAGGGGGACTAAAAAGAACCTATTTTTAAAATGTTCTAATGATAATTCAAAACATCAGCAGTTAGAAGCATTTCCTTAAGAAGTCCTCCTCCCCATGTATAATGACAAGTGTTATATATGGCCGGGGCAAAACAAAAAAACTCTTCAAACCTTATTCCCCACAGAGAAGGAGTTTCTATTTCCATATGAAATTTCGCAAATACTTTGATAATAGCCTCCAGATGTGAGAGAGGATTCTTCATAACTAGCTCAATGCTGTGTGTTAATTCATTTCCTCTTCCAAAGAGAAGGTGGTGTTACCAAAACAACAGCATTTGCATTTCTACTGTGAACAGACTGTAAGGATGCATTTTGAAGTGATTATTTAAGATCAATTCTTACAACACAATCATGTGCTAGGGTTTCACATTAAACACACCTAGAGAACTATGCTGCCAACAACACTGATGTTGTAAAGACTATATCTGTGCCTATTTCTACACTGTGGTACAGGTGCAGCCCATGGTTCATCCTACACTCTCCTGACTGTGAACCAGAAGCAGGGTACATATAAAGAGCACCATGTTTGTTCCTACTTGTGTTTTGTAGTAGGTTGATCCTGGCTGGATGCCAGACACCCACCAAAGCCTATCACTCCCCTGTATTGCTGGACAGGGGAAAGAAAATATAACAAAGGGTTCCTGAGTTGAAATACAGAGAGAGATCACCCAGCAAATACTGTCACAGGAAAAATAGGCTCAAATTAGAAATACTGAATTTACTACTAACAAAATCAGAGCAGGATAATGAGAAATAAAACCTTAAAAACACCTTCCCTTCTGTCCCTCCCTCCTTCCCTACAGCTCTACTCCTCTCCCAGCAGCACAGAAAGACAGGGAATGGGGATTATGGTCAGTTTGTCACATGTTGCTAGTCCCACTACTCAGGAGAGGAGGAGTCCCCCCTCAGGAGAGGGGTCTCTCCCACGGAAGACAGTTCTTGGAGAACTTTCCCAACAGAAGTTCATCTGACAGTTCTCCACAAACTGCTCCAGCCCAGGTCACTCTTCCATGGGGTGCAGTCCTTCAAGGACAGGCTGTTCCTGTGTGGGTCCCCAAAGGGTCTCAAGTCCTACCAGCAAACCTGATCCAGCATGGGCTCCTCTTTCCATGGGTCTGCAGATCCCTCCCTGCTCCAGACAGGCCTCTCACAGGGTCACAGCCTCATCTCAGGTATCTACCTGCTCTGGCATGAAGTCTCTTCCACAGGCTGCAGGTGGATCTCAGCATCTCCATGGTCCTCTGCAGGCTCCAGAGGCAGAGCTGATTTACCACTGCCTTCAACACAGGCTGCAGGGGAATCTCTGCACCCCTGTGGTCTTTCATGGGCTGCAGCATCACAGCTGTTTCACCATGGAGTACACCCTGAGCTGCAGGGGAATCTCAGCTTCAGGGCCTAGACCACCTCCTCTGCTACCTTCTCCACTGACCTGGACATCTGCAGAGTTCTTCCTCTCATATATTCTCACCCCTCTCTTTCTCTGGCTTCCATCAGTGCAAATAATTTTTTTTTTCCTCCTTAAAATCTGTTATCACAGAGGCATTCCAACCATTTGTATCTGGCCCTGCCTTTCCCAATGGCACATCCATCTTTGGACCCACGAAGGATTGGCTCTGCCAGACACAGAGGAAGCTTCTCGCAGCTTCTCACAGAAGCTATCCCTGCAGGCCCCCCTCACTATAAAAGTTTGCCCATGCAAACCCAATACATGTTTCAACACGTTCAATAATTGAGACAACAAAAAAGTTTCTTTTATTCTTCTTAAAAAAAAGGTGGTTTTCTATTTCAGCAATCCTGTAAACTGTGGTGAACTGAACACCTCCCAAAGCAGAAGATTATGTGAACGATTTGTACCTTGATCTTTAACTGATTCCACAGTCTACTTCTTTTAAAAGAACAAAAAAATTTAAAATTTCTTTTATCTGTGACAGTAAGAGAAAAAATAAATTACAATTTCTTTCATGCAACTCGCTGAATGATTGGCAATTGCACATAACACCATCACACACAGTATCAGAACAATGGTACCATGGGTCAACAAGAAAATGCTCTTTAATTATGACATAAATTTTCTGGTTTGTTTAGGAGCCATATTCCATTGTGCCTTAGAACTGAAAGTCAGGGGCAAAATCATGTGAGACCCTAGCATGAACTATATTTAGTGACAAAACTTCATTGATGAATTTTGTCTCTTGTCATCTACTGGAGTCATAGTACAACACTGCCAAATTAACGACAATTACATAGAATGCTGGAACTGAGCGTTTCCATTCTCAATGCAAAAAGCTGGACAAAAATCAGAATTGTGAAACTGTAAAAATCTTTCATCTTTCACTACCAAAACTTATACTACTAACCAGTAACAACAAAAACAAACCCCTAACAAACCAGCACGGCAAACCAGCTCCTCAGAAGGCCCTGGCTGCCATGAAGAATCTCTGCCAGCACTGGTGAGGTGCCAGCTACTGTGCCTACCAGGCGAGATGCACTGCTGCAAAGAATTTCTGATCAGACAAATTATCTTTCTGCAACAAAGCACTGTTTTACCAGATAATTTTGCTACCTGTTGAGCACTATAACCTGTATCAGAAACACAAACCCCTCCCCTCAGCTTTGTCTTTAGCCAGGTACCAACCTCTAAATGAATCCATTACAAAATGGAATGAACGCAAAATGCAAGGATTTTCTTACTTTGTGTGTGTCTAGTGGTTTCATTTTATTTTTAACTAGGCCCATCAAAAACAAAGTTTCTGAAAATTCTTAAAGCACAGGGAAAAACTGATGCAAAAAAAATGGACCTGAAACTTACCTGGAGTGGTTTTCCTGGCTATAAGTCTTAATTTTTTAATAAGGAGGAAGAAAATTATTTCTAATAAATGTATGGAAAGTATTGTATCTCTAGAATTCATTTAGCAAGCCTAAATTATTTTACTGTGCATAATGTCAAGTACCCCTAAGTAATAGACTGACTTCTGATATAGGTGGAATGAATAATATTTTTAAGAAATTTTCCATTTAAAAATTGTCATTATAATGGAGTGGGAGACCAAAGGAAAAATAAAACGCACCAATACCTTGTATCAGCGATACAAGGACAGAAAAGTCAAATCCACAGTGCTCAGCAAAAGGATGATGCTAAAGACATAATGATTATGTGTAGGATATTCAGTTTCTGAGAAATAAGCCTGTAAAATATGACACATCTATGCATGTGATTCTAACATATGTAGCAAAGAATATGAAAAGTTTTCAAGATATTCCTATTATCATCACAACTGCCAATGTTAAAAGTGTTGAAATATTTAGAATCAAATATATTATTTATAGAAAGCATTCTCCTGGACTTTACAGGACAGTATGTAAAATGTTTGTTTTAATGTTTTTACTGTTCATTATATGATACTACACGTAGATGTCTCCATTTTGAGCACTGGAGTAATGTGCATTTGTATGCCCAATGAAAAAGTAAAAATTAAAATGCAAGGACAGGACAGCAAGAACAAACAAACAAACAAAGACAAAAAAAGCAGGTTTTCCCATTTGTGTCTCTGTATCACACCTGTTTTTATTTGCTGGGTCTTGACATTTACGCCAAATCACCAGTAGCAGGACTATGTTTTCACTTGTTTCTAACTTTGTTAAACATTTTAATAGTATTTTCAAGCAGTATAGCTACCTTTAGCTGATGGAAAATTACCCCAAATCCAGAATATGTACTGTGTTTTAAAACCACAAACTTTCTTACTTAATAAAGAAAAAAAAAAAAAATCAAATTCCTGCTTTTAGAGAGTTTTAATATACCTTTCTGTACTAGCAATATTGTTTTAGAGGATATTACATCACATATCTCAGAGCAGTGGCAGCTTTGCTCTGATTTTCTGCAGTTATTTTAATGTCAAGTTAATAAAGTCTCGACCGGAAATTTTTTTCTAGTATTTTGAGAACTTAAGTAACTCCTTGTTTCCATCATAAGTTCTGCAACTATTTTACCTATCAGTTCCATCAAATTCCTTCCTTGTAGATAGCTAGAGTATGTCCACAACTGCTGTACCTGTCCCTCAACATTCCTCCTATGTAATCACAGTTTTATGGCTATTGATTTTGTTAAGATAAGAAGCAGGCAGTATATCAGATATAAAGTGTTAATGATGTTTTTTAAGAAGTCCCAGTAACGAATGTCTTGTACTAAAACTTCATTTTTGAAAAACGAAAAATTTTTGGGATCTCACCGAGGTCCCAAAAATCAGAGAGCACTGCCATTTCCTTGCTCTGCTAAAAAGAGACTTCAAATAAAGACATTTCTTAAAATTTAAAAACACAGCTTATGTATTTAATGTTTAATTTATGAATTTAAATACATCATTCAAGTTTAGTCTTACAATTGATGATGCTGAACTCAGCTGAAAGTAGCATTTCACTAAACTACATTGCTGGAATCAGCAACCTGCAAGTAACAAATATAATTTAAATAGCTGCCAGTAATATGCTCATAAACAGTGCCTACAACAGGAATCACATAAAATTTCTGAAGATCCAGCATACTTTAAAAAAGCTTGAGGTACAGTAGCTCCGTATTTACAAAACACTTTGGCATGGTCATCCAGAAAAATCACTTATCCTCACTATGACTAAACTTGAGAAAATTCAATGCCAAAAGTACAAAACCACACAGGAGTTGAGACTTGAGAGAGGTTCTTGAGGTTATACCCCTTAAATTACTTTAACACCTAGTTCAATACTTCATTAGAAATGTTTTGTTACCGTTTCTGGGTTTTTTAAACTCGTTCGGTAAATTCCACCACCACAACAACCACAGTGTGTCTCAAGACAGTGCATGCTCTGCAACAGTGAATGACTTTTGCCTTCACTTGAAATAGCTGGAAAATTCATCTGATTCCCTTTCTAAGATCAGATAGCTGAAACAATGTTAACCTGTACCCCAAGCACGAACATAAATTTGGTACCCAGTGGCACAGAATTTGGTCACTTAACAAATATCTGCATCTGTGACAGTGTCAAAGAGAAATTTGAGAAGCTTACAAAGAATGCACCAAGCTTCGGCACAAAAAATTATGATTGCCCAGAACACATAGAAAGCAGCCACTTCATCAATAGTACTGGACTGAAGTGACCTGAAGCCAAAATAATGCCTCATTTAAAAGTGATCTTTGTTTCTCTGACTCAAAAATTACAGAGATTTCACTTCACTCGCTCAGCTGCAGTGATCTCAGAACAGTAGTCCATATGCATGTGCTGGAGGTTCAATATATCATAGAAATACCAATGATTGGGAAAACTAAAAAAAAAGGATGGGAAATGTTATCTGTAGAAGCACAGAACAGATCTCTTTCATATACAAACCCTGCAGAATGACAACTAGCTGACTAGATGACTAACAAACCACTTGGTCTTTCTTACGCATACATATGGCATTACACATAGGCACTTAATTTAACTTTTCTTATCTAAAACCACTCTAGACTGTATAGATATTGCCTTGAGGTCCTGAATCCTATATAAAATATTATGTCTCTTAAGCTTGCTCACACAAGATTTTAAATACATGAAGCTCCATGGCTCTTATTTTTCAGAAGCCTTGAATGGCTTTTGAAACCACAAAACTTTTTCATTCATGTTCGGTAAGTTGTATTTCTGGGGTTTTTTTCCTGTATTTTGTTTTAGTTTGTTGTTTTTTGGGTTTTTTTTAATCCCCCTCATGATCATAGCATGCAGGTCATGTACTGGTATACTGAACCCATGCACAAAAAAACCTCAGTGGAACATACCTTGCTATCTTTGCTTTCTCATCTTTCCATCCTAAAAAGAAAGCTGTAACACTGCAATTTTTTATTCCGATTGAATTTGCGGTCTTGTTTTGGTTTTGTTAAATTTGAAATCAACACATTTCACAATTCATCTTCAAAGTGAGGAAAGAAAACTTCAGAATGCACTTTGGCCTACAAATTGTAGCGGTATGAAAGTCTTCTAAGCTGCAAGAATTCATCGGACATCTAAAAATGCTGTTGCCTAAGATTTATGGTCAGAAAACAAAATCTGTCGACTACAATCTTTAATGCCTAAAACTCAAACATTAAACTGAAGCCACCTAGCACCTTGAAGAAAATCACTGAGACCTAATATTTTACTATGAATTTTATGGGAGAATAGTGGAGGTTGAAACAAGCAGATGCTGACCAAGTAACTGATCTTGAGGAATATGCTTCAGTATTTTTATTCAACGGTCCCAAAATACTGATACATTCATGATGAGATTAATTACAGAACTCTGTTCAGATGTTGAGAGTAGAGCAAATAACCCTAATGCAGCTGGGGTTCAAATTCCCAACCAAGGAGAGAGGCCAAAAGATGTTACTCTCAGATTCCACTATTGGCAATTCCCCCAGTGAAGGTAAGCATTGCCTGTACTAAGGATCAAAAAAAGCATCAAAGGGGAACAATCCAGCAAAGAAAACTGAAGGCCAGAGGGAAATGCTTCCTGATGCCTGCTTGAAACCATCGCCTTGTTTAATATTATAAGCGTATTTCTTTTGCCAGAGTTCTGACTGCTCACACACAGGGTCAAAAAATGGTAAAACCTGGGGTAACATTCAAATCAGGTAGTGGTCACCTGCATATTGCTGACACTGTGTCTACAATATTTGTTTTGAATTTGCCTAGGAGCTGCCTTCCGAGGTCAGAAGACAGCTGATTCCTGTGCAAGTCAGGTATTGAGAATCCAAGCAGTAGGAAAGTAGTTTTCCATCACTGAATAAACTCTTCCAATTTAAGCATTTTGTATCCTATGTGCTCATCACTTCTCGCAGGTGAGAAAGCAGTATCTCCTAGCCACCAGTCTTAGAGAAGCCCAGGAAACCCAGAACATCTTCCCCCCTCATTTTCAGTATGATGGTTTTGTAAACATTCTGGTCAGAATAAAGACAGCACAAGGTAAGTTTAGAGTAAAATAGGTATTAGCCTCCATCTAGCTCCCCATAAATGTACCTAAATTTCTTTGTGCTGGCCAAACGTCTGAACATTTGTTCCACTGGTCATGAACGGTATCAGTTACTCACAGGGTTCTTTTTTCATGTACTATCAAAGACCTGCCAGGTAATTACAGATTTTTGAATCAAGAGTCACTTAAGGTCTCCAGAATTTATATACAAACAAAAAGACTGAACTCCAGGAATCCCCATATACTACTTAGATGTGAATATATGTAAAGCATATCCACGCATTCATTTCTTGAGCATTATTTTGAAGTCTTCTTAAGAGTACCAGTAAGGGCTTACTTCAATAATAATATAAAAGCCACAAACCCAACAAGCCACAAACCAAATGATATGAGGTGAAATCAAATTATTTCAAAGTAAGGATTTGTATAATCAAAATTATCTACATAACTTCATCCAAAAGTTTCTGGCAACATTCCCACACTACTATTTTCATAGAAGTTTCCATATACAAACAAATTGCTGCTAGAAAAGCAGGAAAAAATTCATCTCTAACATTAGCTGAAGTTTGGCAACTATAGAATTTCAATGCATATAATCACTAAAAAATTGCAAACTCCTTGTAAACACTGTCTCTAAGAAGAATAAACAAAATTATGTTCAAACATATTGCAACAGCAGCTGGATTTTTGGGACTCCTATCAAGGAGTCCTTAATACATTCTGCACAGCTCTCAGGTCCCAAAGTGTAAAAAATATTACTTAAGTGAGTTAAAGGAGTTCTCACTTTCTATGAATAATTCTGGTAGAACTTCACGTGCAAGAATAAACTTAGAGATATAAGCCCTCTGGAGCATTAATAACTAGCTTTGATACTACATTCACACTAAAAAAAGGTTCTACTGCTTGCATTTTATCAGCTCAGGCTTGGGGGAAGAAAGGTATTTATGGTGCCTATCTGCTGGATAGTACAATTCTTTTTCTTTTCTTTTTTTCTTTTTTTTTTTAAAATGTGTGATTATCTGGAAACAAAAGATTCATCTCTATCTACATGTATGCATGCATAGTTACTCCCCGAGAGACAGACACACATCCCAGAAGTTAGCACACATCTTTGTTTAAAGAACAATCAACTACAGCAGGCATTAGGAAGGGAAAAAAGCCAGTAAGAATCAGAGCCAGCATGAAGACAAATCTCTTTGCAAGCACTGGCCTGTACCGCCTACTCTGGTTCAAGTCACAGCACAAGACTCAGTAGTTTGGACTGCAGAACAGGAAAAGACCAGTCTAAACATCACAGATTGCATCTCATAACCATAATACTGGTACAAAAATGGGAGCCATCATGCTTAGGGAGGCCTGAAAAACACCGAAACCTCAAATTCCTTCTTTTGTACAAACAGGACAGACAATAAGAGAAAAAGAGAAAACGAAACAATCCTAGAAAAAAGGGAGGTGTTGTGCAAGTATTTCTCTCTACTTACTACTACATCAATTCTGAATTCAAATATAAAATTAGTTAAGTTTGAAAGCAATTATGCATTAGGATGAATGGTATCTATTACTGCAGTTACTCAGCTAAACATTAGAAAATTCATTGTGGATTCCCCAACATTTACACTTGTTCAAAATTACTGGCGCCAGCAAAATCCACACATTTGTGTATAAATACAGCACTGATCTCAACTGTCTGTAACCAGAGAACATTCTCCTCTGTTTCTTAGCTTCTTTTTTCAGACATGTAAAGCCAGTACCTCATTCACTGCACTGACATTTGCAGCTCCCTGAAACAAGGGACACACTTCATCCTGTTTAGAGATACTGCCTCACAAATAGAGGGGGTGGAGGGGTGCTGGTAGAATTGTTTAGGGTGTAGTTTCATGGCTGTGTGAGTCAACCCAAATCTGCCAGATCTGTCCCTCCACTATGCCAGCACGTAAGTGGCTGATAAGTGATGCTACCGAAAAAATCCCTTTTTCTGCCCAGGTTACTTTTCAGATATAACTGCTCCTTGAACCAGCTCATTACATGGCTGTAAAAATGACAGGGGAAGGTGATATCACTTCAGCCCAATCTCAGGGTGCAGGTTAATGACTTAGAAATTGACTTAGTAAGGTCAAGCTCAATGACCACAGTGTTCCAAATTCACCTGTCACTGCAAGAGTTCACCCCAATATTGCCACAGAGCTTCTGTGAAAGCGAGGAGGGGATAGCAGGTGACTGCGCAAGTCACGCTGATCCAAATGAAAACTTACCTGGAAAAACTGCTTTTGAATTGGATCAATTCCACGATCCAATATCCTGCAAGCCCACAGATACACCCGGATAGGCATGGGGAAAAGGATGGTCCACAACAGCAAGAGTATTTAACTGGCTCAAAGTACTGGCTTTGGTGGTTGTGCCTCCATACTCCAGCGTTTGATTCAGAGCAATCCTCCACCTACTGGCGCAGCAACTCCACCCTTTCCAACTACACCAGTTTTCACCTCTTTCTCTGCCATCACTAAGTACCTCTATTTTTTACGTTTTCTCCTCTCACTCTTCACAATCTTGATTTGTTTCTATGACTTTAGGCGTGCTGGTGACTCAAATAAGGAAAGTTACTCTGAGCCGTTATTCTTCCTGAACAACAGTGACAGCAGCAGTGAAAACGAGCAACTGCTTCTTCAGCAGCAGCATCACACAAAAAGTACTCCAAAGTAGTCAGATACAACAGTGCCAGGATGACAAGCTTCCAGAACACAATTCTGGCAGACTAAAAAGAGAAATAGGCTCATTGTTATTATTTCTTTATTTTAAAGAGAAAATAAATTGATTTAGACTATGTTAGAATACCCACTATGCAGGTCAGCTTAGATTACTACACTGACTTTCAATATTCTACAAAACCAACCTGTCATTACTCCTCCACGTTGTTACACTCCTGATGAAATTGTTTTTGCCCACAGCTTTGTTTTTGAGCAGAAGATTGATAAAGATGATGAACAATCGTGGGAAAACTCTCAATGAATCTTATTTCTAAACTTTTGAGATTAGTTTCAGAATTAATTTCCTGGGGATGTTGTACAATGCCAGGCTTTTACCAAGTGTTGAGAGGCATCAATTCAGATTCTGTACAGAAACAAATGCATGACAGCCCTCATACAGACTGAAGTTGGAGCGACTCTGAGAAGTCTCAAGACAGTCTGAATTAGGGCACAGCTCCACAGTATGCACTCTCAGGAGGCAGAGCCTGTGAGAGAGAGTCCCTCAAGGCATTTTTCAAACCAGCTCCACTGCTAGATAAAAATCTAATGGTGAACTCCATCCTTACAGACATACACAGGTATCAGAAACCAGTTTTCACATTAAACATGGAGTGACACACAGAGAACTCTAATTCTAGAATGAGTATTCTTTAATCGGTGTAGCATATCCAGCTCAGACCAGAATGCTCCAATTTGCACAAGAACCTCAACTAAGAACAGTATCTAAAAATGTCAAAGTGAAACAAAATTAAATGGCAGCTTTTTAATCTCTAATCTGACTGAAGGTCATTTAGCCTTTAAAGGGAAACAGGCTAGGACTGAAAGACGGTAACTTTGGAAAACATTACACATCACCCCCGCTTTCCCAGTTGAGATTTAGAAACACAGACACTAAACTCGGTTTTTACTCCCATTTCAAAGCCATTTTTTAACGGCTTATTAAGTTTTCTACTGACCTACTTCCAGCTCTATTAATGTGTATATATTCTACAAAGATTTAGTTTTTATACTTTGTGAACCCTCCATTTCCTAAAGCAAAATTCTCATGATTTTACAGCAGTCTAGACTACTACCAGTTTCAAGTGGAACAAAGCTGAAATCTTATTTCAGATTTCCCAATTTCCCTTCAGCTACAGTTATGCCTTTCATATTCTATATACATTTTCTAAAAAAAAAAAAAAAAAAAAAAGTTACTAATAGCTCACAAATGCAACTCCTAGACTGTCATTCATTGACTTCACATGAGCAAAAATAGTACTTCATGCCACTGATACTCTACTGGCAATAGCAGAAAAAGGAGCTTTTGAGAAGAGATGGATTAGAATTTTTCAGGAATAATGGCACATACCAACTACATTTATAAAGGATGATTGAATTAGGCATTTAAATAAACATGCATTTTCAAGAAAACAGGTTTAAAGCTGCCTTGCGTTCTTCATTTGCCTTCTAGGTGAATGAATGTTAACTCCGAAGCACTTCATTGTTGAGAAACACCTGTTAAAACCCACACATATAGGGCCACTTTTTCCATCTCTCACAGATCACTGAGATGTTTTTAACCATCATAACAAAGTACTGGGTATATGTGCTTTATTTTTATTACTGCAACAGCTTAAGAATTAAACTTTCCTTCATGTACTCCATACTATATTGTGCCATTGTGCAAACAAAGCAGCATAATTTCTGAATTATTCCTCTTCACTACTTCATGTAAACAAAGTTTTTAAAAGAAAAATTATTTCCTTTATGACTGACAAGAATAAGGCCCACAGAAAAGCACTGCAGTCAGAGTTAAGTGACTGAATGTCGAGTTTTACTCTCCAAAATCAGAAGAAAATAACAATTTTTATATTCTGCAGAATTTACTTTCAAATATTTTCCCACTAAACTATGAACAGTTTGATTAAATTTCAGTAATAAGTTTATTACAGAGAATCATTACTGCATTTGGATAATTAAGTACATGTGTGTATTTTCAATTGGTACCAGAAGAAAAGCACAGTTAAAACACAAAGTTAGACTAAAATAACAGGATTTACTACAGTTTGACTACCCCGTGGACCAAAACACAGTAAAAATTTTAAGGTGAAATATGCAACCACATCTTCCTTACACTGAACTTGTAAGAGAAGGCAATTAGCTTATTTTTTTCAAGGAACAACCTGTTATAACCAATTTTTTTTCATATCCACATCACTATTGGTGTAATCACAGCACTCACACTGCAAAATTTCTTTTTATTAAGCACTTCCTAAGTTCAAATATAATTTCATTGCACACATTCTGCTTCAGCACTCGCACCATAACCCTGATTTTAAGTAGCCAGAAAAACCTGAAGAACCTCATTACATAAGAAAATCAACATACAAAACAACAGTTAAAGAACTTACTGTTTGTCTTTTGAGATTTTAAACTACTTTTGAGTGATCTGGGCTCTGTTGGGTTTTTACGCTGGCTTTTTAAATTCTTTCTTTACCCTTTCAGTAATACCATATTGCATAAGCAATTTTCATCAAGATGATCATGGAATAAAAATATCATATTCAGTTGTTAAAAACAACCACTTTTAAGTTTGAAAACTAGTAATATTTTTAAATACCATGAACCACCCACTACCAGTTTGTGGTTTAACAGAGTGTTAAAAAGTTTTTGTGCTTTGTTTTCCCTGTTTGTCTCCTGTACTGCTCCTATCTGAAACTGATTTTATCACAGGCAGCAAAATTGCCGCTGGCTGGTTTCCAACAGGTCTCTTCCCCATCACTCTCCTGTCAGAGAGCTGCTGCATCCCGTACCTTGCTCTCATCCTCCTGCATTACCTGCCCACTTTCCTTTGCGTGCCGTGTCCAGAAAGCTGGGGAGGGGTCAGCAGATTGCCTAAAACATTTGAAACACCCACGAAATAATTAGCTGAATTTATTCCAGCCAGCACATGGGCTGCTGCCTATTGAAATGTTTAACAGTGCTGGTCCACGTTCCTTTCTGTAAACAGAATTTAGATGTCTCTACTCTGTTAGCACCAATTAGACAAGTGCTCCACCTCTGAAACCTTTGTCCAATTGCCAGCAAGTTTTGAACTAATGTAACTTCAAGGAAGATCAGTAACAAAGAAATTAAACTTATTTCATTAGAAAAGCGAGGTAAAAACATTTTTCCAGGCAAAGTTCTATCACATATACAAAGTAAACTGAGACACACAAATGTTTTCCTCCAGTTTTTGAGAGATTGACTTTTGGGTACTTAAAACAACAGCAGTAAGATTTTCATAGTAAGCACAAGTTTACAGCTGGTCTTTCGTGGGCTTACATATTAGATGCACTGATAAAACCGTTTTAAGATCAGTAAGTTATATAATATTTTTAAAATATTGTAAAACCGCAGATGTTAAGCTACTTCCTCATGGTCAATCAGGCCTGAGAGAGCCGTAAGAAAGAGAGACAATTGCAGGGGAATTATTCAATGACTGCAAGCAAAATTTAATTTAGTACTTAGTACTAAACTAGCTACTTTTATTTTTAAGCACATGCATTTTTCAGGTACTGTAGACACTAAAGAATGGTGTGTAGGGAAACTCCAGAAATATCTGACTTCTACAAACTCCTATTTATAAAATGTTCCTTCTCTTTCTCTTTCATCTTCACTATCTGTTCAAAAATTATTGGTAAATAGAAAAGACATGTCTCTTTAATGCTTATGAATGTATTTTGCCAGTACAAAACTTTTTCTCTGTTTCAGTAGCTTGGAAAGTTTTGACAGATGTCATGGAGAGAGATGTTTTAATTTCTAGCATTAGAAACTAAAGACATGAGGCCTAAAATGCTAATGACTACCAAACTGTATTACAGCAAAACGTGACAGGCTGTATTCATGGAAGACAATAGAGTACCATTAAGATTAGGTAATAGAACAGAACAACTAGAAAGAAACAGGAACTCACTTGAGAGCAAGACATTAAAAAGGCTGATCAGCCCTCACAGTAAATTTGCAAGAATTTTTCCCCGACTGCGGCTGCAAAACTCATCCTAACACAGAAGCTCTGACACATCCATCACTATGTATCTTCAGTCTCACAAAAATAAAATGTATGTTTAGAATATCCCTCTGCTATCCACGTACCAGAAAGTTTTTAACCTTCATTCCTGAGCAGCAACTACATTGTGCCAATTTTATCTTTTTTCTCCTTAGCAGTATTCTTCATGCTTATGAGATCTTTACAACAGCCAAATTCTGATGTCAGCACAGCAGCGGGAATACAGTTCATTAGTTTACTGCAGCTGCAAAACCAGCAAAACACCTATTGCTTTGAGTAACACCAACAAAAAGCATGTGTTTTAGATTGATTTCTAGGTAACAATGGTGATTAACAAGGTATTGCAGTCTGGAAGAAAACCCTCAGATACGAACAATGATTAAGACAGACTGGGGACTACACAAAAGTTTGGTTCCTTTAACCACCAAAATGGCTAAAAGGCTACAATATATACTGTGAAACAAAGATCTGCTAATTATTTTGTCTGTTGCTTTTCTTTTACATAGGAGAAGATGCATATTGACATTAAGAAGACAAAATAGTATGAATTGATCCAAGCAGACAAGGTAGAAAAGTAACCACACATATATGTCTGATCTCCCTTTCTATCAATCATCTCCATATTACTGATTGCATGCCCAGGGATAGTTTTTCTTTCACTTCATAACACTGGTAAGAGAATAACACTTCTTTTATGAGTCTTTGACTACAGCTAAAGCTCCTGCTGTTTTGCGAACTTAGGCATACGAACTCCTTATAAGAATGCAGTATGTCACAGATTTTGTATCCAAACTTTATTTAAAATATTTAAATTCACAAAAAGTCTCCCACATTGTACCATAAAAATACACACTGACTTGCATATCCACCTGAAGTGATTTATATAAGATTAAATCACGTCACTTATACTGAAGACAGCATCACTACAGCTCTGGTCTGCCACAGGCTTCTAGTATGCCCCCAAGTAATATTTGGCCTTCAATAGTTTGTTTCAGTTTTAGAAGAGGGAGACAAACCCAGAAATTTGTAATTTATTACTATCACAACAACTCTTATTCATCTCTTTTCCAAGGTAAATAATCCTGTACTTGTCAAACTTCTAATTGGTCTTTGTAAGATTAATGTTAATACAGTATTTGGTAAGTGATTACACACGCACAAAAGGAAACACTACAACCAAAATCTTGAAGCCATTATTTGATTCCATTTACATTAAAAACCTTGTTCCAGAGTTAATCAAGGTAGTTTAGTAGAGAAGCGTATCGCTCAAAGACCACCTTTCTAATTTATCGAAGATGGAATAGTATAACTGAAGGAAAATACTTGAAGAAAAGGAATATTCTATACTGTATTTTGAAATGGTAAAGTCTGAAGATTTGCAGGCTGGCCTCCCACCTATTACAAAGTTTCTATACAATGCCTGTAAAACAGCCTGCAACACAGTTTTCACAGAAAACATTAGTCATTTTCTGGGTTTTGTAGGAGAGATGATGAGGCCTGATTTACAGATGCCCTGGACACTCAGAAATGTAACTGAAATCAAAGAAACTTTCGGTCTGATCATACAAAGTGCAGCAGAATGCACTTCACTTCAGAAATCACAATTTAGAAATACTAAATCAGGCATATGAATCCAGCTTGTCCTTCTCGTATTGGGGTTTGTTTTTTTCCTTTTCAGGAACTCTTCAGTTCTCCATCTTTTAAGTGCAATTCACATCACGGAAATACCTCACAAAAAAGCATTAGCATAAGAATGAGATTAAAAATTCTTTGACGTTTATAGCAGAATAAATAAGGGCATAAAGACCCCTGAACTAGTGTGTCCATTTCAGTGATAAAACATCAGAAGTTATCATTTCTAATTCAGCAACCTTTGGGGTACCCCCACCCCCCCTTTTCAAAAGAGGGCTTTTTTTTCTTTCACAATACATTTATCTTAGTGTTGCTGGGAAACCATTAGAATAATATTGTAAATGTGAAATTGCCATTAATTACTGCTGCACTTGTAACAAAAAAAACCTATCAGACACAAAAACAAAGGAAGGGTGTCATCATCAATCAGTTTGAAATTCAGTAACATCTGGGTGAACTGTTCCTCTAAGGACTGACAAAATTGGGACATTTACAAAGCAATTGGTGAATATTCAATTGGAAAAAAAAAATCAGAACACAATTTATTCTTCTCTGACTAGTGGCCTGTCCTAGTTAACGAAAAACTTGATTGTTACAAGACTCAAACTAATTAAAAAAGATTAAACTACGAGCAAAATCAAATTAAAAATTTGGCTTTAGGCTTATGTGGCCAGCAATCGCTCAAGAACATTGCAACTGCAGTCTGTAGTTAAATACAATTAAGTAAAGTTTAAAATTATTCGAATAACTGTGATCATTTCTGTAACCTGTATAAGGCTGTATGACCTCCACAAAATTACTTATAAATCTTAAATATAAGCATGTAAATACATGCAAGTCACCCATGTCATCTAAGACTTGCCAGCAAAGAACATTTATCAGTTAATATACTATCCAACCCACTTAATAAGTATATATCTTTTCCTCTAAAACATACCAAAATCTTGTGGGTGACACGACATTTTCTTCCACCAGATGATATTTTAATTGGTATTTTTCAGTATTGCTTAAAATAACTACCTAGGTAGAAGCCAGGTCAGATCAAAGGTCCATCTAACTACAAAACCTCAGAGAGCAGCCATTAACTTATGCAGAAATATCAGAGTTATTTTAGAGCAACTTTTTTTCCCCTCTCACCAAACTACAGCCTACTCCAAAATTTAAGTAGCAACAAGCAACCTTTCTCAATTTTAACATGATGTAACAGATGCCTAAAAACCACCCGTGCATGATATGACAAATTGTTAGGATTAGCTATTTCTAGTGGTATGGAAACACAATAGGTCAAACTACAAAGGGGCCAATACCTAATAACCAGAGGAATATGCAGAAAGACAATGGAAAGGAGAGGGAGTGTGTTTGTTTCATTCTTGCACAAATACATATAATAACTAAGAAAACCAAGGGACAAGATAGGGAAGACTTCAAGGCACACCTGGAGTGCTAACTTCTCCAGATGATCACAAGCTACGTCTTGGGGTGGGCATGGCAAGGGGAGAATTGGAGAGAGGATGAAAGGATGTGGGGGGCATTGAAATCAAATGCAACTTTCACAGCAAATGCCTTGCCTGACTGTCACCATGGGAAAAATAACAAGACTGTTGGACAGACTGAATAACAAAAGAACAATCACTCCCCCAAAAAATCCAAACTCCCACAAAACAAAACCCAGAATCCTAACCCAGCTATGATAAAGAACTGTATCTCCCTCACTAAATTCTAACCTATAAAACCTAATTTCACAGAAACATATTCAAATGCTGCCTTAAACTTGTGTTTAAAATTTCCATGCTGAAATAAATTTATCACTTCTTTTCATTTGAAAAGTTCCAGAAACTTTTTTTTTACTTTTATATATTTAGTATCTGATTAAATGTGCTTTTTACCGATTTCATGATTAAGTGTTGTTTACACTGATATCTCTAGGAAAAAGAAAATACTGCACTGTATTTTTTTCATACAGACTTGTCTTACACTTTACCAAACTACACAGTTTTTAGTACAAAGCTTTATCTGAACCCACCATCATGCATTCTTTCTTTTACATTAAAAACTTTAGCAGGCATGATGGCTTTCCAGGAACAACGCAAATGTCCCCATCTCTATCTCAAAAGAAAACGTTTAATAACTTTCACATTCAAATCAACTCTGAAGATCTTTCAACATTCTAAGGTAGGACTGCTAAAAAATAAAAGAAGTTGGGTTTTCCCCTGTGCTAGCCCAAGTATTTGTGAGTTCTCCAGATAAATTACACGAGAAAATGGTCCAGGTTAAAATTAACACAGTTGTAGAGGGGTGGGTGTTGTGTTGTTGGCTGGTTTGGGATTTTTTCCCTGCTAAATTTTAACCCACTCAACCCCTCCATTTTGGTATGCAGCAAAACAAAATGCTTGTAAAGAGGGTACAGAACAGAGGTTGGGACAAGCACCAATGTATGTGAGAGCCCCACATATTGCGGTGGCAGTTCTGGGTTTGTCTACAAGGGCTATTTATGTCAGTCACCGAGAAAATCAGCCTCTATGCATTTTGGATTGATGGGGCTATTTGTAATGTGTCTGACAATTAAGTGCACCACTACTATTCTTACTCATAATGACTAAAATGTTTTATATGCTTTATATAAATGACATTTAAATATTCTCTTGTGATCAAAGTTATATCTGAGATTTAATAGTTTACTGACAGCAGTATACAAGTCTGGAGTTTAACACAGCAGTAAAATACAGTCAATTCTGAAAAAAATTCAATAGTCATAAAGAAGCTTTGCAGCAAAGCAGATGCCAAGTTTCTAAAACTTCTTTCAACCTTCAACTATCTTATGGAAAGAAATATATTATGCTAACACAACTGCTCTCAAGTTTTATTTAGGTTCTGGTTTGGTCTTGGAACTGAAGGAGGGCTCCTTGGGTGCCCTACAATTGGGGTTTTTTTTCCCCCCTTCTATCACTTGGTTATGTCAAAATTACCACCCTCCTCCCTCAAACCTTACCCAAATTGTCAAGCATCTGACTTGTGGCTCTAAAACCAATCCCAATATAACTTGAACATCTGCCCTGCAAAGAGGAAGACCTAACAAGAAAAATTATTTTATAGTCAAAAGTACAGTAAACCTCAACACTCCGCTACATGCTAGCTGCCTAGTTTGGTTAAACTTAATTGGATTGATTGAATGGACACTTGACCCCAGCCACAGCACACCAGTGAAAATCACTTCCTCAACAGCTGAAACTATACATCCCACACTGTCCCACTCTAAGGCACCAAACCATCAATGTAATCTAACACACCAGAAACTACCTTTGACTCCATTAAGCACCCAAACTTGGGTTTAATTTCCCATACATATGCAATCCTGAGGCATTTCCATTCTACATCCCTCAAAAGATGAATGCTAATTTTAAAATTCTCAATATTTTCATTTTCAGGACAATGATAATGTTATCATACAGATATATCCAAACATTTTGAAAATATCTGGCCTACATTTTATTACCCACAACCCCAAGCAGAAGGAGGGAAAGGATATAAAAACATTCTTTTTAAAAGTCCTTGGCACAAAAGCTACTGCTCAGGCACTCTGGGACAGGTGCCCAGAACGTCTCAAGTTCCAATAATAAGAAAAGCTTTCATTAGGAGAAGAGGTCTGGACACAAAAATAAAGATGCAATACCAGAAAACTTGCTAATAAGGACACAAGTCTGTAACCAATTAAGTTGACCATGACTTCAACAAGCTAAAAGGACAAAAATTTGCAGGAACTGACCCACATCCTGGTGGCCAAAACTCTAAGTTACAAATTTTCTCTAAGAAACACCTTCTCTAAAAGCATCTTTGGCTGACACATGGCCAAGAAGACAAAAAAATCTACAGTTTCAAGAACCGATTCATGCCTGAGTTGGTACATCCTGTTAAAGCTGGCTTTTATCATTAACTCGTACTTAAAGTTCCAGAAAGTTATATTTTAAGAAAACTTGAAGAAATTGAACAAAACTTTTTCAAGCATTTCCATTCCAAGCACAGCATCATCATAATATTCCACATACCAAAATGAATTTGCTTTTGTAAATTAAGTTGATATAAAGCTTGGACTTCATCAAGAACATATATGCTACACAAAAGCATAAAGAAGAATATACTTGTTGGTTTAGTTCTAGAGTGGACAGTACTTCCCATTTTCTTGATGCTTCAGTAAAGCCAATACCTGACAAAAAAAAAAAAAAATCCTCTAACTCAGATTAAACAGTACCAATACAGTAAGAACTTTCTCTGTCATTGCAGTGATGGTAGGTGCAGTAGCAAAGTACTTGCTTCCACACAAAGTTAGTCTCAAATTTTTTGGCTGTCTGAACTCTGCAACAGTAATTCATTTAAAAAATGACAGAAAAAAAAAGTCTACTCTTAGCCTGAAAATTATGTCTAATACACACACAGGTGAAATCAGTAAAACATGTATAGATGATTAAAAACCCATACCTGTTTCAAGGATCACATCAAAACCACATTCCTCAGACTTTCATCCAAGGTGTCTGCCTAAACAGTTACAACTCTAGTATCCTCTCCCCTCTCCTGTAACTGGCAATATTCAACTGCAGTTTTGAAAATACTAGGCTGGACTTGTCCATTCAATAATTTTCAAAACTGTAAATGGACAGCAACGCTGATTTTAAAAAAAAAAAAAAAAAAACCCAAAAAACCAAAACAAAAAGACAACGAAAAACACACTGACATATGCCTTGCTGCTTAAAAAGCAAAGCACAAAGCCTATGTTCTCTTCACATTTATAGCTAAGAAGACTTTTCAATACACTAACTGACCTGCCAAGACCAAGATGTCCACTTTTCAGTCTTTGTGGAGTCACTGCTGTCATGGGAAACAGATCATCAGATGACAGATTATTTCCAATCTCTGAAAATTATTACTCCACCCTGGGCATAGGACCAAATCCTAGGTTACAAAAACCTTTGGTCCAAAGACCATGGTGTTAACAAACGAGCTGTGTCAATATTTGATCAATGCTCCACTTAATTCTCTATTTTCAGCATGGACTTAAGAAATAATACTACTGTATCACAGTAGCACTTAATTTTTTTTTCCAGTGGAAGAAGGGATTAATAAAATAAAAAAGAGGCAAGACTCACATTCCTCCAGGATGTTGTCAAACAAGCAGAGAAGACACTTTTCTAATAATCTCCTTTGCTTATGAAAAATTTGTCAGTTACACTAAATAGGAAAAAACCTAGTATGTACTACACTAAGTTACAAAATCTGAGGCAGGTCCTACATTTGAAACTATTTCAAAATTCCATCCATAAACTCCAGAAATTAAGCTTTGTTTTTTGCAAACAGTGTGATCTTTTCAGTCAAGAATACCCTTATGTAGATCTACTTGTTTCCTCCGCTCAGCTATACTTTCTTCAAATGCCAGAACCCAAAAAACCAGCTAGCTTGCCGAAAAATTTTGCTAACATATCCTATAATTTTTACTTGTGATTCCACTTCAGACCTCTCCTCTAAACTGTGGATATGTTTTATGTACAAATTCGCAGTTAATGTATCAACTCTGGCATTGAGCAAACTCAAGAACAGTGATGAATTACAAAAACGGGAAAAATGGGTCCTCCGCTTTTAAGGAAAAGCAATGAAGTCATATTCCCTTAAAGGTCTGCAGGCAGGAAGGACAACAAAACTCTGGCAGTTCTCCATTCCAGTGATAAAATGTTTACCTTAACAAGTAAAAGTTAACGGGAAGGGGGATGGTGGTCAGTATTGCTCACCTTTAACCGTTTAACCACCTCATCGTTGGTAATTTTGTCCGTAATCTCCTTCACTCCGGGAGGATAGTAGATGATTTTACCGTCGGCAGCAGGTTTTGGTTGTGTAGCAGGGAAGTCCATCCTGGCGCTGCTGGTTATAAACTTTCCTTCTCCACAGTCCTCTACCGGCCTCTATCGGTCAGAAAACAAAAGTTCAGCAGAATGGAAACGACTTTCTAACCCTCTTTTTCTATTCCTCACCCTCAATTCGCTGAAGGCCCCGGCTATCGCCCCGCCGGCCGCGCCCCCCAGCGCTGCCCCCGCCGCATCCCGGCGGGAGCGAGGCCCGGCCCGCCGCCGCTCCCCACGACTCGGGCCCCTCCGCTCTCCTCCGGCGCCTCCTTTCATTGCGGGGCTGCTCCAGCCCAATACTGTTAGTTCGCAGCCGACGGTTTTACAATGAAATTTGGGGCCCAATCGAGGGATACCCCGCGGCCGAGGGCCCCTTACAGCCCGGGGGGTGGGCCGGGGACGCCGTTCCCGGCCGCAGCGGTTGGTTCAGAGCCGGCACACCGGCCCCGGAGCCGGGAGACGAGGCCTAAACAGTTAGGCCTCAAAACTATCGGGAGGCAGAGAAGCCAACAGGAGAGGGGGAGGGAGGGAGGAAGGGAGTGAGGCGGCGGCGAGCGCAAACAAAACCCCCCCACGACCCCCCCCCATCCCCTCAGAGCCCTCTGGCCGCCCTCCCGCGCCTCCAGGAACACCCCCGGGGAGGGGGCCCGGCCACTCGCCACTTTCCATTTGTTCCCGCAACTTCATGTCCCCTCAGCCCTCGCCTCGCACCTCCCCCCCCCCCCCCCCCCCCCGCCCCGCCGCCCCGCATTCGGCCAGGCCCACAAAGAGCTCCCCGCAGCCCCGGCCTCGCGCACACATCCCCGCGGCCACGGAGAGCGGGGAGCGAGCACGGGGGGAAGCGGGACCCGGAGCCGCCTTTACCTCATGCAGCTCCGGAAGGTGCAGCATTGAGCAGCCTCCGTGCCGGGTGGTGCTCGCCGCTCCGCCGCTACCCCGCCGGCCGCTGCCCTAGGCGCTCCCGCCGCCTCCTGCTCCGCGGCGCGGCAGCTCCTGCTCGGGAGCGCTGGCTGGGGGAGGGGGAGCGGCTCGGTGGCGGCAGCAGCAGCGGCGGCGGCGGCCGGGAGAAGGGGAGGCTCGGGCGGAGCGTGCGCCGCGGGAACCCAGCGCCGCTCTCCGCCCGCCCAGGGAAGCGCAGCCCGGGAGGAGCCTCCGCGCCGCCACCGCCCCTTCCCCTTCCCCTGCCCGCCCGCGGCCGGCGGTGACGCCCCGCCAGGAGCCCCCAGCCCCCGCCCCGGGGTGAGGCCGCCCAGTAAGTCTGGCGCTACGCGGAGTGCCGCGCAGGGCGGGCGGCGCTGGGTGCAGACGGTGGAGGCCTTGCTCAGCTTGGCGCCTAAACCCCCCGAGCGGCCGGGCCGGGCCGGGCCGGGCCGGCTCCTCCGGGGCGGCGGGGGCTTTGGCCGGCGCCGAGCGGCGATGCCTGGCTGCCGGCAGTGTCAGTGAGCGAGCCTGCGGGTTCCCGGCAGCAGCGCGGGAAGGCGAAAGTTACGTTGGTGCTTCCTTGCGGAGGCCGCTCATGACTGCGCGGGCTCCTCTGGCCGCTCCCTCAGGCGTCTGCGGCCTGGTCAGCGTAATAGAGAAAACTGCGCGGAAACGCTGTGTGGGGTGGCACGGCGGGAGTGAACAGTCCTTCAGACTGATGCGGGAAAAGAACAGTATCCACACTGGTTGTAAATCTTCAGGAGAAACTTGAATATGCAGACCGAAGGAACACTTGCCAGCCAACTCAGGAAATCTTTCCGTGCAAAATGTCTTTGTAATTTAATATTCATATTTCCAAGGGATGGTGTATGTCTGGAAAGTCAATAGCAAAGTGGGATATATCTGTCTTGAATCTGCAGTATGTACCCTGTCTGAAGTGTGACTGAAATGTTTTCTAGATGCCTGCGCTGCTCAGAGAAGTTGTGTGACAGCTGAAAAATTGACTTTTAACTGATCAAGACTAATTTCGGGTCTTCAGCTGGTTATTATTGTTATTCAAACCAGCTAAAAGTATTATTTTTCTTAATTCTGTAAATCTAATGAATTGTGTTTAGAGCTAATTGAAGGTAGATCAGGACCAGTCTCCATGGAGGGACGTTTCTCTCCATGAGGGTTGCACAGGTAAGACAAGAGCCTCGCTAGGCACAGCAGGGTGACTAGCATGGCCCGACAGTGGTGAAGGGAAGATGCAGGAGGGTGAGGGGATGGGAGAGGGGTAAGTAAGTAAGATTACGGTGAAGTGTACCAAATTCCACTTTACAAGGTGTGCATGGAAAATATACAAAGACTGAGAAGCTCTCTGGAACTTCTGGTGCAATAGCATGTGGGTAGGAAATTGCTCTCGTACGCCTGTGTTCCTTGTCTCCCTGCAGTGTTGTCCGAGGGGAGTTAAAGCCTTGAATGTCCACTGCCTCTATGAAACCATCTTAGAAGGATTATAGTGAAAGTGACTGAGAGCAAGGAACGCTTGGAAGATCTCAGACACTGATTTTGAAATTTAGAACGGTCTCATCAGATCAGGCTTTTAAATCTGGCTGTGAATCCAGACTTAGATGAAATAATTCTCTCCAAGTTTAAGAATTGATGAGTTTGGTCATTCACAATAGATGGGTGACCTTAAAGTTGTACTGATTTAAGTAAATAAATAGAGCCAATTCAAAGCATGTCATCTTTTCTGAATCCAAACTAAAGGGGCCATTTAGATTTGCCTTAGCATTGAAGTACTCAGACTAGCTATCAGCTCTAATTTGTTATCAATCAAATAAGATGTACAGTCAGAACTTATATACATTGAACATATATGGGTCTTCTATACTTATATTTGTTACATAAGGTACTTCCTTCTCAAATCAAGTTACTAATATAAACCATTTGATGTAGGTTCCTTATTTTTAATACACTTAGCACAATAAATTAGAAACAAATCCTACAGGATTATTCTGTAACTAATTAAAGTATATATCAAAAACCTATGTGAGCTGGTTTCAGTTTAAATAGAAAAAGACAGAATCTAAGTCAGTAAAAATAATGCAAGAAATAAATATAAAGAGTCCATTGGTAAGATTTTTTTAATGAACCAAACATAAAGCTAGAAAGATGTTAGGCAGACTTCTCTTTGGGCTGAATTGAAGTACTACGGGTTTTGCATTCCAGAAATTTCACCTAAGTCTCTGAACTTCCTGTATTTTAATACTTGTTTTCAAATACTCTTTAGTTGTTTTTGAAAAGCAGTTTTGTGTATCTCATTAGTGTGATCTACAATGTCATAACTTCTAGTTGTAATCTTGTAGTTACAAGATTTTTTTTTTCCTCACAAACTGACACCATCTTAGAATTGTTTATGCAATGGGTCATGAAGTAGGACTAAAAACGTAATGGTCAAGGGCTTGCTTTTAGACTAAGTTAAGGACAAAGTGCAAAGCACAAAAGTGTATGCACTTCTAATCACTTTTATTTTTCACCAAAGAGTAAGATGAAGTCTTGCACTGTAAGGAATATGTACATTGAAAGCAGCAAGTAGTTAGACAAGGCAATTCGAAGATTTGACTTGAGAGTGCCAGGCAGGGTTTGCTCATTCAATTAAAATAGTTTCATCTTATGCAAGTTCTTTGTGAATCCCCACACTGAAGTACTCTTGGTTGTCAACCAAGACCTCTCTGTCTTGCAGATTTCAGATAAATAGTAGTTAGAGTAACACAGTCTTGAAAGGCATCAGTGGAAGGTTGACTATCAAGGAGTTCACATGAGATTCCTGCTTTAATCAGTAATGAGTGATTAGTCAGCAGTATGTTATCCAGATATGTGGTGGTTTGAATGAGTATTGGACAAATCATATCAGCAAAGTGGCTGAGAGGAGTAGGTGCAAATTCTGTAATCATGGGCTGATTAGGCAATGGTTCTATCTTTTCTCAGAAGCGAAGTAGGGAGATTCATACTTCTGCACTATTTGAAATTCTAGAGAGCTAAAACAGAGCATGTGCTTCTGATACCACACCCAATTAAGTGAGGTATGAATGAACACTTAACTGCTAATTAGCTTGAATATATGCATGGCATTTTCAGAATGTAAAAACATAAAAGCTTCAGATAATCTGACCTGTGGTACTCTTTAATCTGAATAGTCCTAAAATCTGCTCTCATCAGATACGATTACAGCTGCTAGTGTCTGGTTTGTTGCTTTTGCTTGTTTGACCTTCACCCTTATTTCAGCAAGCAGCTGAGATCTGACTTGGACTGTGCTTGTACAGCTGCAGCCAGGTTCACATGATCCCTTGGGTTTTACTGGATGGCTCTGTCTAATATGACTGAGTCCTTTAGTCTTTACCCAGATTTTACGGTTTCAATCAGAATTTTATTACCTTTACTCACATTATTTTTATTGGGATGTATTTACTGTGATCTGCTCTTGTTTGTTTTGATTATATTTTAGACTTTGATTGCAAGTGTTATTCATAGACTGAAATAAAGGGTGCCAAACACCTGTGGGGCAGCCTTGTGAGGTGCTTCTTTCTTTGTATTGTGATAGGACAGGTTCGAGGAAAGGATCAAGAAAGGAAAAATATGTTTTTACTGGTAGGGAAAATAATGCAGCACAGGGTTTTCAGAACAAAACACATTTCAGGTGAAACAGAAGAGAGTATAGAGTGATTACTTCAAGCACAGAAATCCTTTAATTCATGTTGATTAAATTAAGCTATACTCATGTGTTCCCAGGAACTGCTTAGTGGTTGTCCTCAGGTCTTTGTTAATACAGTAAACATGGACAGTAACAATGACTAAGAAGTAAACAGTCACATTAAGACATGACACTGTGTTGTGAGCTGCAATAAGTAATATCTGTCATCTCAGTATAACATCTTTGATAACACCACCTACTTGTTTTAACTGCCTATTTTCATAATTGATGTATTTTATATCTGCTATAAATTGAGGTGGATCAGAGGTGGGTTTCTTGACAATGTGCCTTGCTACAATGAAAGAGCTCTAAAAGGTGTTCCATTACACAGGGTATTTACAGTGAAATTACTCTTAGAACAGCCCAGGAAGTGAGTTTTATAAAAAAACCAGGGATTTGTCTGTCTTTCATTTTCTACATTGACAAGATAAAATATGTAAAAAGGTGCAGGAGGACTTTTGTGTATTATGTCATAAAGACGATCAGATGGAGACACAAAGTGCTTCTGTGGAAGAGTCCAACAGCTCTTTGAGTCTTCATGGAGTAGTCTGAATAAAGGGAAGGAACAAATACTGTATGGACGATAAACTCTTTTGAAACTGATCCCTAGCCATGATTTTTCTAAATGTTATTTTTACTCTGAATTTGGTAAGGAGGACTTCTCCATGTGCTGCCTAAAAATGTCTATTTTCTGAATCGTGCTTGGAAATAGGGCAGTTATGATAGAATTATAGAATATTTGGGTAGAAAGGGACTTTAAAGGTCATCTAGTCAGTCCAGCCCCCCCCCAGTAAGCAGAGACATCTCCAACTAGATCAGGTTGCTCCAAGCCCTGTCCAGTGTGACCTTGAATGTTTCCACAGATGAGACATCCATAACCTCTCTGAACAACCTGGCTCTCCAGTGTTTTAGCACCTTCCTGGTAAAAAATATTTTCCTTATATCTAGGCTGAATCTACTCTTTTGGTTTAAAACCATCATCACTTGTCTTATCCCAACAGGCTCTGCTAAAAAGTCTGTCACCATCATTCTTGTAAGTCCCCTTTAGGTACTGGAAGACTGTGACAGGATCCCCCTGGAGTCTTCCTTCAGGCTGAACAACCCCAGCTCTCTCAGCCTTTCCTCACAGGAAAGATGCTCCAGCCCTCTGATAATCTTCATGACCTTTCTGGACCAGTTCCAACAGGTCCATGTCCTTCCTGTGCTGGGACCCCAGAGCTGGATGCAGCACTGCAGGTAGGGTCTGACCAGAGCAGAGCAGAGGGGCAGAATCCCCTCCCTCCCCTGCTGCCCACGGTGCTCTGGATGCAGCCCAGGACACATTTGGCTCTCTGGGCTGTGAGCGCCCATGGCTGGGTCATGTCCAGCCTCTCACCCACCAGCACCCCCAAATGCTTTTTACACAGGGCTGCTCTTGATTTGTTAGTTCCCCAGCATACACACACACACACATTATCTATCTATCTGCACTTGCCAGGGACAATTACACTCGCCACTGAACTTTTGTAGTGTCTTGTGCATTCAGAAATGGCAAGGATTGTCACTGCACATAACATTTACACCATTGTGAAAAAGTGTATTTTTATGAATACATTTTTAATTTACAAACTACTCTATTGATAGAATGATTCTGCTTCTTTCATTTGCTTGCAAGTGAAGTAAAATCAATTTATTGGCACCTGCAGATTGGTGATTTCACAGGAGAATTTTTAGAAGCCTCCATGATCTATTGCTAGTTTTGAACATTTGGAAACTGAAGTTACAGCAGCCTACTGCATGTCATCTATCCACCTCCTTTCTTGCTCCTCTCAATTACGATGACTTGTCACCATTCACTCCATAATTACATTCTCAAGGTTATTTCCATCTCTGCTCCTGATGTGTCCAAAGCACATACATTTACACCTATTCATTTCTAACAACCAAGTCTACTTTTCTCCAATAATATATTTAATATGTGCATTTATAATCTTTTCTGTCCAGAAGATATGTCTTTGCTTGTACCATATTGCAAAAGCTTCAATTTTCTTTGTCACAATCATAAGTTCTCAAAACATTCATAAGTTGCTACAGCAAAAAATTAGGCATTTTACCAGCCAAATCTTTCTACTTTCATGGTGAATTTTTTTTCCAGGCTTTTATAAGGGAAGCTATGAGGATCAACTATTCAAAATTTTCCAGTTTCTATTGGATAGGTTCTGATTGGTAAATTTGATCCCAGGTAAACTGAATTTATGAACAGTCTCTATAGCCAGACCACTAATCATGAAGCTAGCTAATACTCAATTTTTATTAATTAAGTAAAGTTATTTTATTTATGGTATACTCAAGAATACCCTGTGTTTTTCATTAGCCTTTTATTGTCTCTCTGATACTTAGTGTACAACAGACTTGGTTGTGACAGAGTGCTATGTCATCAGCTGAAGGTCATTTAAAAGAAGCCAATTTAAAACTCAACTTTTCCATTCTGTGAAGTTCTGAGATTCTTTTTTTATCTCAGTTAGGCTACAAGGAAATTTCCAGTTACCTGTAGTTTTAATAGTAGCTCATGGTTCTTTCTATTCACTTGGTATTTCTTCAAATAACAAGGCAGATTTGGGGAAATTCTGAGTGTATAGGACTGCTTAGAGGAAATACTACTGGGGAAATTGGGAAAGTTTGGCAGTACATTTAGCCCATGGCAGCTGTTTTCTGGAGGCAAAACAATTAGTCTCTTCCCCTGCCCCATTAAATAAGAACTGTGCTATGATCTATTAACAAATAAGAACGTGTGGTACTAACAAGTTCTGATTAGGAGGTTCGTTTGTGAAAAGTATCGATTGTATTTATGATGCTGCTGTTGCTAATTCTACCAACAGATATGTCTGCTGCTCACAGTAAAGAAAAGAATTTTATGAAGTTTTACAAATTAATATGAACTTGGAATTTACCATTCTGGTCAAAGAAAGACATTTGATGAATGGATGTACAGCCTCAGAGCTGTGCTGTAATGATGTGGTCATTTCATGTTGATGGATAGGTTGTGTGGTGTATTCAGAGGCTTGAAGAAGGGTTGCATTTGTCAAACACAGGGAAGCATCAAAGTGTGTGGATACGACTGTGTGAGCAACAGAATCATTGTAGTTTGTCTTTGAACAAAGTCAGGAAATATATTGATCATACAGGTTTATGCACTAGGGGAGCAACTAATGATGATCCAGTCAATGTGTTCTAGGAACGGCTCAAGGGGATAATCATTAAAACATTACACCACTACACCATTTTGGAACTTGAATATGAAACCTGGAATTTCAAACCTTCATAAAGAACTATTTGCATTTGAATTGATGAAATAAAATTACTTCATTGTTTGTGCTGCTCCAGTCACTTCATCCTTACAATTGTACTTCAGTTGATGCCCTGGATGTTTGCATCCAGGTCATCAGCCAGCATGACAGTAGCGGCCCACTGACAACATAGTGATCCAGCAGCAGGGAATACTGAGTGTCAGTGGAAGAAAATTTTCCTAAATTCAGGATAAGTAGCAGCAAAGGAGCAAAATAAGGTTATTTGAGACAGTACTTGTGTGGGTGCTTGACAAAGAAGAGATTGAATTGGTGTCTGAAGAGAGCACAGAATATCAACTATTGAGTAGACAAAGCCAGAAGTAGCCTAGATAAGGCATGGGCAAATAGAGAAATGAGAAAAGTATAGTCTTGACAAAAATGCTTACTAAACTGTGTAAACAATAAACTTAGTAAACTTAGTAAACAATATATAGATTGATAGCCAAAAATTCTTCACAATGCAATATAAAAAAGTCCATGATGATGAAGTGATCAATGAAGGTGATACTAATGCCAGCAGAGGGATTACTGCTTGTAAAGTAGACTTGTATGTATCCACTTCAAATTTCACCAACATCTAATACCACTAATTATATCCTATCTGAATTTGGCAAGGCAGCTCATGTGTACTCTGTGTAATATACTATAACTACACTGTATCAAGCACATAAACACTTGCTTTCTTAAGTATGTTTCTGTACTGTGTTTTTTATCTTCCAGACACTGCATACATATACCTAATCATTTATATTTTCAGGGAGGACTGCTAAAATTGTAAACTTCCTTTATCTAAGTCCTTTAATAAGGCAGAAAAAGACTTAGCCACCACGTGAACATTTAAGTCACTATTTTAGATGTAGTCAGGTTTTGTTTATGAAATGCCATTGACCTATATTTAATCAATAATTTTTAAACCTTCAAGATCTGTTCAGCAGCCACCTCTAATCCAGAGGAAAAGTAGAGTGAACAGTATTTTTCATCCATTTTCAGTATCATTCAGCTGTCTGGATGAACTCTGTTAGGCATGATTTTTTTTATTTAAATGAAAAAATATGTTGACAAGTCTATCAAATTCTGAATATAGTAAGAACAGAATAATGTTACTTTTAGGGGAGGAAAGCAATAGATCCTTAAATCCCCTAAGGAAGTTCCTTCCATATAGCAAGTACAAACTACACAAATGCTGACATAATCTATGAGAAAAAAAACAACCCCAAAGCCTCTATAGTTTCCTGAATTAAAGCAAACTTGCAGTAATGTTTTTTCTGTCTTACCAATGCTGTATTTTCCTGTTTGTCTCTCTGTTTCTTTCTAGAAGATTTGTCCCTTGACCTGCTACTGGGTGTAGGAAATGGGAACTCAGGAAAAGGTATGAATGAACAGGAGAAATGAGGTGAGCAAAGATGAACACATGTAGATGGAAATCTGCAGCTGGCTGGGCAGTAGGAGTTTCATGTGAGCAAACAAAAATTGCAGAGATAGAAGGTGAAATAAATAGCACTGAGTGAATTGTAAGTATCTTTTAAATATCATTATTTGTGATCTGTAAGTACAATTTTGCCAAATTCAAGGTGAACTGGAGAAGCCAAATTCTGAGAACAATATAATTAAATGTTCTGTTAAAGGAGTTACACCTACAGTTCTATTTACTTAATATAAAGGCTCCTTTCAATTTTCATTTTGGCTTTCCATATTTAGCAGCCACTATAATAATCTCTTCAGAAACTAGCTGAAAAAGCTTGCAAGAAGATTTTTACAAACAGAGCATACTATTAAAATTAAAAGTTAAAAAGAAGACTCTTGTGGATTTCTTTTGCCCCCTGTTTACTTATGAAGGGGAGTTTCAGGTCAACTGGAGAGCTACATCAAAATTTACTGGGAGCTTTTATTTCTGTGTGTGTATGTCCTGCTTACTGTTTTGATGCTGCATGGTTAGTCTCCTTGCTGAGACCTGGGAAGAACATCTGTGTGACAGTGGCTGCAGTCACACTAAAGCAGTGAACCTGACAGTGTAGTGTTGAAAAAGAAATGAAACAAATTTAAATTAGGGAAATGTTTGTTTTCTATTTAATCCCATTAATGGGCTTAAACCTAATTTAGATACGGATTTACTTGTATGTGCCTTTTATAATTGCTGAATTTGAAAAGTACATGTATAACCAGAAACAACTAGGAAAGTCCAAAAACATGTCTCTAAGAGTCGTCAAAGTCACAAACTATGTAATGCTGCTGAGGAAAATAATTATCAACATGCATATGGATGTTGTGGTTTAACCCCAGCTAGCAACAAAGTCCCACACAGGCTCTCAATCATTCTCTCACAGTGGAATGGGAAAGGGAATTGGAAGGGTAAAAGTGAGAAAACTCATGGGTTGAGATAAAGACAGTTTACTAGGTAAAGCAAAAGCCTCACACACAAGCAAAGAAAACCAAGGAATCCATTTACTGCTTCCCATGGGCAGGCAGGTGTTCAGCCATCCCTAAGAAATCAAGGCTTCATCACATGGATTTGGGAAGTACAAACACCATCACTCAAAATGTGCCCCCCTTTTCTTATTCTTCCCCAGCTTTAAATACTGAGGGTGACACTGTATGGTCTGGAAAATCCCTTTGGTCAGTGTGGATCAGCTGCTCCTGCTGTGTCCCTTCCCAACACCTTTTGTACCTCCAGCCTCCTTGCAGAAGATATCCTGACACTGTGCAAGGGCTGCTCAGCAATAACAAAAACATTTCTGTTGTATTATCAACCCTGCTTTCAGCACACACAGCTCCAAAACACAGCCCCATACCAGCCACTATAAAGAAAATTAACTCTACCCTACCCAAATCCAGCACAGTGGATGAGGGGGAAATTGGCAATTTGAATATGTAACCTTTTCCTTTTCTACTCTTCTGCTGTGTAGTATATTTCTTTTCATTTTTGTACATGGAAATTAGGCAAGGTCGTAATAAAAACTGAGAAAAAGATAAAATTCTCACTTGAGTTTTAAGGTACACATTTTTGTCTCCTAACCATCACCACTGTACAGAAGTACCAACACAGAAATTGAAGAACTATACAGAAAATATGAACTACCCCCATTTCAATGTTCTTTTAAGTTAGTGTGTTTGTTCTTCCAGGTTTTGGGGAATGTAATCAGAGGAATAAAGTGGTTGAAAGAGTTCAGTTTGATCATCTATTTGAAAAAAAGCTTAAATATGTTTTCATGCTTTTGTTTGGGGTTGGTTTCTTTGTTTGTCTGGGTTTTTAATAAGTTGTCTATTACAGATGGGCCCAGATCCAAATGACACCACCTCTGCTCCATCCTGAATTGTGTGTATCAGGTTGCAGATACCAATCTGAATGTCATGAGCTAGAGCAGGGTGGAGTGGAGCTTGTCTTAAGATATGATTCCCTCATTCTTTGAACTTGGAATTGTCATGAATTTGACAGGTACAAGCTAACTAATTTTGCCTAGTCCTTAAATAAATTGGAAACTGTAGACTGTCCTGTTAGAAGGAATGACTGTCCTTTTATGTTGCTTAGCTGCCTGTGGCTTTCTAAATTTGAGTTTCTTTTGTTGCTGGTGTTATTCACTGGGAAAGAATGTGGCCCCATTTCCAGTGGGAGAGGGTATGAAATGTTAAAAAATAGAAATGATAGGTGGATTTTAAAGGGACTGAAAAAAAACCCCAAAGAGGTCAGAATTTACAGGAAAGCAAAAGAAGGTCTTCCCCATTCAGCAACAACCAAATAGCTATCTGTTCATTTCCTATCTAAATACTTAGATTCTATCACGTGACAGTTATAAAGAAGCACATAATAAACAGAGAATTTTCTTTTAAAATGGCAGTCTACGCAGCTGTTTTTAAATGCACATCACTCACTGCTCCCTTCCCCCATCTCATTGGCTTCTTGTTTCAGCATAACACATCTGGCATACAAGTTATTCAAGTTCAGAAACTAGTTACTGAAATCTAATTAATAAATGAGTGCTAGTGGCTTTAGATGATAACAAGTTCCCTAATGTATTTTTACAAGCAGTTGGAGTAATCCACAGGTGTTTGTCACAGATGTCAAGCACAAGGGTTGCTGTAACTAGCAGCTTTTGTGTAACAAATGGTAGGTGAGGAAAATTGACACTAAGAAGGATACCTGCAAGATATTTATATATTGTAGAATTTTTAAGCCATTGAGTTGTGGTATCAAAAGTTTTGTAAAATATTCATGTCTCAATATGACATGTATTGTACATATCTGTACTTGAGAATAAGGCCTCTAAGAAACTCTTTTGGGAAAGAAATAAAATAGATTTTTGTATTGTTTTAATCTAATATTAATTGAAAGTCAATCACTGTGAGGAAAACAGGTTCATAAATCACTTGTGATTGGCTAGCAATTAACTTCTGATAAATTAATTGCATGGGCAATGGAGTACAGTCTGTCTTGACAGGTAAAAGCATTTTTTCATTAGAGTAACATTAATAAATGATTGAAACTTGCCTAAGATTCAGGCTTGTACTTAATATTAGATCTACTTGGGAATTCTATCCTGCAACAAGGTCCAATATTTTAACATTTAAAATTGCTGAATCAGAGCAAACATCACATCTCAAAAATTCCAGTAGAATGGAAGTACTGTTTTTTTATTTAGAATCACTGAAGAGTTTTAATGATTTTTTTCCCAGAATTTAGCAAGGTGAAATGGACCGATAACTTAATATCACAAACCCCATAAAATACAAATATATAAAAACTAAATTTTACTTGTAGTATTAAATGGTTGAAAGAAAATAACTGATAGCTTTTTGTCTCCCTTTTCTTTCAAACTGCTGTTGTAAATGGTTTGTTTCCAAGTGTTTATTTCTGCATCTCAGTATGATGTGGCCACATTAAGTAAACTTGGGAATTAATATATTTGAGGAAATGCATCTCTTTTGCTCTAAGGAAAACATTTGTTTTAGGAGATGTAGAGTACCTTAGAGTGATAAAATCCTAAGCTGAGCAAAGTAGTTTGTAGTTATTACATGCTGTCTTGATGAAGGTAAACAGGTAGGAGCATAAGATTATTTTAACCATCTAATACATATAATAAGATATTGTTCTAACTAAATGAAACAAACTTTTTTTCCTTTTGCCTCTGCTCTGGTTTTTCCTTAGTGAAGAAAAAGTCCAACTTGGAATTTTTGGATTCAGTTGCTATCACTTATGCTAGGGATTTGGCTCTTTGTAATATATTCGAGGAGAAGCTCAGCTGCCCAAGAATATAAAATGCTGAAGTGTCACTGCAAATTCTTGAATTATGTTAGTTCTGTCTTAATTTAAATCAGTGACATTTCTTCTGCAACTGTGCCTGTCCTCTTAACAACTGCCTGAGGGCAGATAATGTACAGATTGGAAACCTGGAGATTTTCTGTCCTGGGGCACTTTTGTTCTTACGACTCTGGCTTTACGAATGAATGGAGACCATTAATAATACTGTTCCGTGGAAACGTCCTCTATCTTCATCAGCAGACAATACCTGTTTTGTAAAGAACAGTAAGTAAACTTTCACATCCTGGTCAAATTCCAGTTTAGATAACAGCACCCTTCTGACAAAATTCCTACAATTTCAGATGGATAGTAACTGCCATTTACCTGCTCTGTGTTATTGCATGGCATAGTTAAACAGCAGTTGCATTTTATTTAATGTAGATGCATTAAGTGAATCCCCCGTGTTTTTGTTGTTTTGGGTTTTTTTTAACAAATCATTTTGGGAATGGCAGAAGTTGCAGAAGTGTCAACCATTATTAATTCTTTTTCCTGTTAAGTCTTATTCCTGCAGTGATATACATGAAATCTGCTTTTTAAAAAAATAATACAGGAATGCAATTTTACTGCTTACCTTGATTTAAGCGACTTAAATATGCAGATGTCTAAGATATCTGATATAAAATTTACCATAGGATAGGATCTATGCAGTTTTAAAAATAAAGAAAGTGATATTCAACAGATAAAAGCATGACAGCTGCAATGAAAGTCAGCTTATTGCTTTTTATCATATTCCAAAGTGGCATATTAAGGATTGTTTGTTCTCCACTTCTGCAGTTTAAACAGATTAGGGTGGATTCTTGGTATCTATTGCATTTGACATATCAGATTGATAAAAACAGCAGAGCAGTACAAGAATCAGATTCACCACAAATCAAATCTGAAGTGTGAACTTATTCCAAATTCAGAAGATCATTGTAGCAGTGAGGATTCTGTAAGCTTTATAAGCATGACCTCATTCTATGCCTGTAGAGAAAATACAATTAAGTATAATTCTTCAGTTCTTGGATAATAGCTTTTATTGTCATTATCTCTCTGCAACTCCTTTCCTAAAACCCAAGCATCTTTATAGTTCATATATTCCGGAGATGTTTAGCATAGCAGGTATAATGAGCAAATTTTATTTCTGTTCTGCAATATATCTGGAGTACCTCATTAAAGTACAGGTACTTTAAATGAAGACTAGTAATATGCTGCTTTAGAATGCGTTTAAACAAGAATTTGAAAATTTGCAACTATTAACCTTCAGTTGTAACATTATAAACTCCTTTGATAGTTTACTGATGGATAGGTGAACCAAAGTACTGATTTGCAAAGTGACTTCTTTAGTATTCATTAGTGGTAATGCTGGTATAGGTGTGACCTGTTTACTTAAAAATGCAATCCTATTGATATCAGCAGAATTTTTGCTATTGTCTTCAGTGGGGCAAAAAGTGTCTTAATGATCTAGCTTTCTGCTGCTTCTAAATATTTTTTTCCAGTTTAAAATAATGCTGAAATAAAACCCTGTACAGAGGGAATTAAGGTATTATTTTAATATAGATATAATAAATCTGCACTATTTGGAATTAAAAAATGAATGTGTAAAATAAGTAACATTACTGCAGTGATACCAACCTGTTTCTTCAATTAACTATGCAATCGATCACTATAGGGAACAGAAGATCAATATCCTGCAAGTATAGAAGCCAGAATATGGAGTTTTTTGATGGAGATAAACCACCAACATTCACTATGCATTTGACTTAAATCTGGAGATGGGTGGAGGAGAAGAGACAAATATGTGAGTTACTCTGCACACATTTCTGTTTATAAAACTTCTCCCTCTTTTTTTTTCCTTAAGGAATTAAATTTCTACTTCGCAAATCACATTCTGGTAGAGGGGAAGAGTTATCTTTTGTAGGAACACAAAGTCTAAGATCATGGACAAAGTCATACTAACAGGAGACAGAGACATTCCAAGGAGACAAGTTTAACCTCTTAAATCAACATTAAGGGAAATTGATTTAAAAAAAATAGGCAGGGATAGCGAACACTCTTTAGTTTCTGCAATGTTAAATGAAACCTAAAGCTGGCAGTGGAATGTGGAAGGCTCCTTAGGAAGAGGATTACAGCATGGAGGGATTGGATCAACTTTTATGAAGATTGTTTCTGCAGGAACTTGATGAGGGCTATTTTCATCTCTCCTTTCTGAAGGAAGGAAAAACCTATGATAGTTTGGGCCTTTGATTACGTATATTAATGGTCCAAAGTAACATTCTGAATAATGATAAGAACTATACCTTAAGTTCCTGGAAAGATAACTTATTTCAGATTTACTGCAGCAGGTATTAATTTTTAATGCACACTTATTCCTCAGGCCTTTTCCTACTGTATTTATTATTGTATATTCAACATGTTACTGTAAGTAATAACAAGTCTTTAATACTGGCAAAGTTAAACATGTCTTTTCTTGCCTCACCGGTACGCTCTTCAAGCCAAAGGTTTAGCTAGAAATTGTTCTTGCAAATCAAAACCTCTTTTTTTTTTTTTTTTTTTTTAAATAAAAAACCATTTTGAATGTAGAAGAAAGGAAATCACAATTTGCTGAGTAGACGTGGGCTGTATATAATCAAGAGTATTATAAGGGACTGACATTTCTTTGTTCTATGGCTCCACTCTGGTAATATTACTACTTTAATGTGATTTATAACAAAAGCAAAAATATACTAAAGTATTTTTCCTTTAAGAAGGCAGCACCGAAGAAACTAAAATGGAAAATCTCTTGTTAAAGTATTCAGTGAAAACCAGACTAAACACTTTAGCCAAACAGCACAGATTACATGCTGTATGTTCAAGCCACTCCAAGTAAAAACGAGCCAAGCGTAGACATAAGGAGAGGCAAAGGAATGGAAAAAAAAAACAAAACAAAACAAAAAAAACCAAACCCACAACTCAAACCAACAGCATATATAATAGGTGATTACAGTGTTTGAAAAACTCATGTGAAAATTAAAAAAAAAAAATGACACAAATACTTGAAAGAGCCTCTCTTACAGCGATTATAATTTTCTAATCAAAAATCCCTCCTATTTACAGTGTTAACTGTGGTAGTGAGAAATCTGCCAGTGCCCAAATTAGTCTGGTATTTTCATGGTGTCACATACTGTAATACGTACAACTGGCAAAGAACAACATAGTTTCATGCATTAAGTGCCAGCAGCAACACCCCTCTAGCAGTGCAGTTTCATGGAGGCTATCAGACTAGAGCATACTGAAAACCTCTCTCTTCCTCGTTTTTTGGCAACCTGAAAAATATAAAGACACAGTCATTACATTGGAATTTACATGACCTATTTTTCCAAACGTATGATTAACACATTACCAGCATCACATCCTTAAAGAAAAATTATTTTGTTTCTGATACTTGTCTAGACACTGAAGACATGAATTAAGGAAACAGTTCCTGGTACATGCATGAAACTGTCACTTGACACCACACGCACACACGAATTCTGATCAAGGCAAATTTTCCTCCAGATTTTTTGACACATACAATGGCAGTGTATTGAATAGTTATTAATTTTGCTTTTGTGAGTCATGGCAAGAGACAGCTTTTTTGAAGTTTACGAGCACATCCTCTGGATGACTATGTATAGGCTGTATGTATTGTACTAGAAGCATAAATGTTTGTCCTTGTTTATTTAAATATTGCACACTATATAGCTACAAGATAAGGACTGAAATAGCAAAGTCACAGGCAAACTAGCAATGCCTAAATCAATTTATTTCCTAAAATATTAAAATGTTTTGAGTACAAATTTCAAATTTTCTTACATTAGTTTTATTGAGGAATATATACATTGAGAAATCCTACAAAAAACGTAATTCACCTTTCTGTTGCTGTGCTACCAAGTAGCCAGCACTTTGGGAATGTGATCGCTACAAGCTCTAGACAAATTACCCCAAGCAGTCTTCTGCAGTTTTCACAGGACAACTGTGTTGAGCTACCCATGCATACATAGTTCACCCTAAACCCAAATATTATTTTTGCACTTGCTTATTCATTATTTGCATTAAAATTAACAGTTACATCTATAATGGAAACAGTTGGGTCCTGGTGGCAGGAGAAGGCTCTCCAGCAGGCCATTAAGGAACCAGAAGTGGGAGTACCTGTGATTGAGACACAAAGCTGGCTGTGACTTCTTGGTCTTTCTTGTGAAGCATCTAAGATTAGGTGCTAAATAAGCAGACCTTTAGTAGTCGTAGTAGTCTTTAGTAGTCTTCTGAATGCCACATCTTCCATGTTTCCCTCTTTGAAGGAAAACCAAGGGCAACTGAGGCTCAGGGATGCCACTTCCTTTGAATGGGATGAATCACACTGTGAGGGATCTGCCGGTTGGGAGACAACCTTACTCCCCTTGTGGAGGACCAGGCATAAGCACATAAGCATGGTTTGTCTCGAACATTCTGACTGCTGTGACGGGAAAACTGTGACTGTAAAAGAGGGTCCTGTGGAGGTGGGGCAGTGCTGTACGGAGCCAACTTTCTTTTCTTGAGAAAATGAAATGTGCCTTGAGACTCATGTTCGGTGTGCCTGCATCAAGACAAGGGTTGACTCCCCACTACAGGGCACCTCACTACAAGGGGCTCCAGGATCCCCAGAGACCTCATTTCCTGGAGGGCTCTAAAGGGCTTATTACTGCATGCATGAACAAAAAAGTGCAAAAATCTGTTTTACATAACACATGTGCACCATAAAAGAAACTATAAAAGAATAAAAGTGGATAAACTATAGATAGATATCTACAGATCTTTACAGATAAATTATAAAATAAAGTCTGTCTCTTTCTCCTCTCTTATCCCCAATCCAGACCACTAGGGGACCTGAAATGTTGTTAGGATTGGGAGCATATTAAAATGTGAAACTTGTTAGCCAACACTTCCGAGACCTGAAGTTTGTTATGGGAGTTGGGAGCTTGTTGAAGTTTGTTGTAAAAGATAAAGGCTTGTTAGTCAGCACTTTTGAGACTAAATAGTGGGCTATTTGCTGGAGTTAAGATGATGATACAATAAGACATAAGAGTTCCCTGACACATGGATTAGTGTATTAGTTCAGCGTGATGACACGTTATAAAGAACATCGAGCATCCTACCAAGTAGGTCCTGACACCCCATCGGGAGGGAAAATGCTTCTCCCCTTTCATGGGAGTGTCCGTCTCTGTTCCCTAGGAAGATCACAGTGAGACACCTCCTGCAAATGTCTTCCTGAGGCATTGTGCCCCGATGGGAAGTGGTTGCATGCAGATGACAGGGAGGTATCTCAAGACAATGGGGCACAGCAATCCATCTCCTGAGAATTGGATATACAAGCATGAAGTCGTGGAGACCCTGCCTGTTACTTTGCTGGGACAGGCAGAAAGACAGAGCTGTCAAGGATGCCTATGGCAATGTAATGAAGTCCTATTCTCAGACATCAGTGATGAGTAAACTTCCTATGTAATTTTCCAACTATATTTTAAAACCCGTTTGGTGACTGTGAAATTTCTCAGATCAATTAACTTCTATAAAAACTACAGGAAAGTTCTCATAGTAAATTCTTTTCATCTTGAGTGTTGTTTGGCTTTTTTGTTTGTTTGAGGTTTTTGTTTGTTCATTTTAAAAATAGTTTTATTTTAATAGCTGTGCCCCTAAACCCCTTTTGCATCTTGTGTACCAACTACGTGTTGATAAATTCAAAACTGTTGTTCACTTAGTTCTTTTCATAGTGACTTCACAGCAGTTCTAATTTAGGGCTACTTATCATCATCTCAGTCCATCAAGAGCACATCTGTTTTCTTTCATCTTTCCATAACCTTCCATTGTCCATCTCCATCAAGTCCATTGCTTGTTGTAGATAATGAAGCCCTCTCCTCCTAATCAGCTGCTTCTCTATTCTGTTGCAGCGTGTAACAGCAATCACTGATCCCAGATCCCACCAGGCACTCCTCAGCTTTCTTAAAAACTCTCATGCTGCTTACATGCCATTTCCCCTTCAGTGTGAGCCTGCAGACCCACGGCATCATTCCAGACTGAGGGACCTATCTCTCCTCAACGTTAAAAATTGTTTAGTAAAACTCGGCGGCAGCAGCAGCAGGAGCTAAACACTCATGCTTTTTGTTACAAGTGTGAAACCTGACACTGCACGGCTGAGAGATGTCGCCGTGCTAGCTTTCGGCGATTCCACGCCGTTCCTGACCTAAGCCCCCGCACCGCACCCAGCGGCGCGGCTCTCACCGCGCAGCTGTGCCCTCCGTCCGCCGCCGGTTTCCCGGCCGGCTAGCAGAGGCGGAGCTGCCCTCAGCCCTCCGCCGGCCGGGGCGGGACCGCGGGCTCGGGCGGGCAGGGGAAGGGGAAGGGGCGGCGCGGCGCCTCCTCCCGGCCTGCGCTTCCCCGGGCGGCCGGGGAACGGCGCTGTGTCCCCGCGGCGCACGCCCCGCCCGAGCCTCCCCTACCCGCGGCCGCAGCCCCGCGCCCGCCGCCGGCAGCGAGCGAGCCGAGCTAAGCGAGCGAGGTAACGGGCGGCGGGGTCTGGCGGCGGGGCCGGGGAGGAGCTTCGCCCTCCTCCCGCTCCCGATAGGGCGCGGAGCTGTTCTCCGCGGTCTCCCGGGGGCGGGAAGCGGGCGGCCCCCGCGACGCGTCCCGTATGGCGGCGGGCCTGGGGGGCCCGTCCCTGGCGTCAGTGCAGAGGAGTTGCCCGCGGGTGGGAGGGGAAGCGGCGGGGCGGGGGCGGCGCAGCTTTACCGGGCGCGGGTCTGTGCTGGCGAGGAGCGGCCGGGCTCCCCTCTGCCGCCGCTCGGGCCTGCTCTCACCGGGGCCTTCGCGGGGCTTCGGCGCTCCCCGCCGCTGTGCTGAGCTCCGCGGTGCCGGCGGCATGGCCCCTCGCCCGTCACCGAAATGCCCGGCCTTCTGCAGAAATGCCGGCTCCTGCCCTGTGCAGCTGTGGCCGCTGAAGGAAGGCTCGGGGCTAGCGAGTCGGTGGAAGGGCTTCGGCCGCCTGCCCCGCAGCGAGCAGCGCGGAGTGCTCGTGAACTTCATCTCGTGGGGAATAGTGCTTGCGAGATAAATTCACCCCGTTCAAAACGAAATCAAAAGATTCTAAGTGCTCTCAGAGCTTGTTTTTAACAGTCAAGCACCGCTGAAACGTGGTGGTTGTTTGTGACCTTCCTAGCATAGTATTCCTCCGTGCTTTGGACAGGGTTTGCAGTTTTGCTGATCGAGTACCTTAAGGTCACTGAGGCTTTGGAGGAGCTGGCTTTAAAAGCAAGTTTACCAGTATTTTTCTTAACTCCTGTACTGACAGACTAAGGACAGTGTGACTGTTAGGAGACACTTAAATGCTATTTTATACAGTGCCTTGACAGAGTTTAGTCTGCGTCTTAGTCTTGCAGGAGAACCTTACCAGTGAAAAGAATAACTCCCATAGAACTTAGGCAAAAGAACTCCAAAAAGAGTAGAAGTTTCAGATAATCCGTCTCTAATTGTCATTTGAGAGCCAAAGGCTGAAATACAAAGGGAGAAAATTACAGAAAGGTAGAAAAAGTTAAGTATAGGTTTGTAAGGTTGAAGGTTTTAAGCGTCATTCTTCCCGGCGCAGTCACCCTTGACTGAGACGGGGCTTGCTTGTGTCACATGGTTGCAGCACGTGTTTGCAGTTCTGGTTCCTATAGACTGTGAAGAACCGGCGTGAGAAATTTAACAGCGTCAAAACGTATCTGTAAATCCTGTATTTAGTTTTTCAATATGCTTTTTTTTTTCTTAATGTCTCTTGGTTTTTTTTTGTTTTGTTTTAGCTATGAATTTGCCCTCTATTTCTTGTTGCCTTGTTTACACTTAAAAAAACCAAACAACAAAGCACCTTTTCCTCTGTTGCATTAACATTAACGCATTTCATCTGGGGAAGCCGCTGATACAGAGGGAATATGAAAATATTATGTTCGGGGCTTTCGGGTTTTTAGGTCTGAGGTGTTGTGCAGTCTTTTGTCTTTCACTTTTACCTGTGTATTGATCTGTAATCTATGGTAAGTGGCTGACATAGTAGAATTATTATTTTGGGAATGTTTATAGAGCTAAATTCACAGGCAGAACAACTCCATTAAAATAATCCTTGGATTTTAAGAAGTTGCTGCCTTAGTTTTTTCTTACAGAGGCTCTGCTACTATAAAAATGCCAGTATGGCATTAATTAGCTGTCAGTTATTCTGCCTGTCAGAATTGAGAGTTTTGAATAGTCTCTGGAAGCATGGTATGGGCAAGTTGCGGCTCCAGGACTGCTGGAATTCTCTTTCCTCTTTCCAAGTACCTCTATGATTTGTAGTGTGGAGTTGGAATAAAATCTTAAGTAGTATTAATGTCAGGTGTGGAATTGCAGAAACACCAACATCACCACTAGTTTCATCTTTGTTTCAGCCGGCAGCATTGCTTTGGAGGCTGGGCATAGGTCACAGTAACACGGCTGGGCTGTGTGGAGTCTGCACTGGGGGCAGCACAGGTGGCCTAAGAGCTCTGCATCCTGGAAGGTCTCCCCTCAAAGCCAAATTTGCCATGAGAAACCCTTTCTTCAGCATGCTTTAGAGAGCTGTGAGCTGTATAGGAGAAGGACGGGGGGAGCTATAAAAGGATCAAATGTCTCTAAACTCCCTAGAGGTGGAAAGACATTTTGCAGATACTATTTTCTGAAAAAAACCTCAAAATAAACCCCAAGCAACAGTCTTCTCCTCCTAAACAAGGAGAACAGCTGGTTGTTTATTTTTTTTTTTCTACTTTCTCATGCTGCATATCTGCACTCTTCATAGTACTGAGGCCACTTGCATTTTTTGCCAAAATCCAAGCACACAGCAAAAGGAAGGTGACTACAAAAGTAGTTCCTTTCAAGCAGACCTGGTGGTGCAGAACACACTTGCTGGTGGCTTTCCTCCTCCCACATTACTGCTTTAATCATGTACATCCAGCAGATTTGCCCCTCCATTTCTGGGAGCTCTGTGGAAGGGCTCTAGCAAGAGCAGCTTTATGGCTTGAAAGCAAACTGCATGATAGGCTTGAGAGCTTCTGTCACCTGTCAAACACTAGGTGACTGCCACTGCAGGTTGACTTCTCATCATGACCTGGCATGTGCAGAAGAGCTTTTGAGTCCTTCCTAGCAAACAGGGCTTTGGTCTTCCTGCAGGTTGTGTTTACTTCATAAACATCTACTTAGATGAGTTTGTGCTAGTTTTGTACTCATGAACTGCGTGTGTAGTTAGATGAAGTTTTTGTTTTGTACTCAAAGGAATACTTAGTTTTTGCAGCAGCTTCAAAAGACTCTTGTCTGACCTGGGCCAGACATAAAAATCACAAAAGTGGAAAAAAATCCTAGCAGAACATATTGCATAAAGCAAATATATGCAAGATAGTTAGGATTGAGACCTATTTGTCAGTGTCTTGGACTTTGACAGAACTTGATATGAAAAAGGAGGAGCTCTGTTAAAACTGTCGAACAAGACCTTGGAACAATCAGTGGGAATAACACAGAGTGGAAGAAGGAAAGAGTAGAAGTGTTGATCCTTGCAGTATTTCCAGAAGCACTGTCTTTAGCTGGGTATAGATTTTGACATTCAGTAATGAAGTGGCCTGTTCCCTTGCTGGCTGTGTGCAGGAATGGAAGAATGCAAAAGGCTCCCTAACCATCTCCTTTGCTGCTCCTACACTTACTGGGAAAAATCTGCTGGAAGGCATTTCCTGTGTGTTTTTTTTTTTTTTTTTTTTTTTTAAACCTTCCAGTTTTTAGAAGGGGAACCCAAACAATGTCCATAAAAAACAAAAAAAAATAAAACACCAACCCCCCCCCAAAAAAAACCACCAAAAAACCACACCGAAAACCAACAACAACAACAAAAACCACACCAAAAAAACCACCCCCCCCCAAAAAAAACCCAAAAACACCACCAAAAAAACCTCCCACCAAGCTTCTTATTTTATAAATACTAGAAAGTAAATTGAATTGGTGTCATTGGCTGCTTTTCCTCTTGTGCTTGTATTTAAATACTTAATTGTTTCCCTTCATTCAGGAAACTTCAAAATGCAAATGAACAAATGTGGAAATAACATTTTTTGTAAGGTTTTTCTGTAAAATCGTTGAATGGCTTTTCAGCTTTTCCTGGTATGGTTTTTCTGAAGCCATTTTTTTGGAGTGAATAACTTTCTATGTCTGCAATGTCCTTTATTTAGTAAATTTGGATTCTCATTATCAAGTTCTTGCTTAGGTGAAGTGCTTTGTGTGTTTTGATAGCAGTTTTTAATTCTTTGGAGCAGTGGAATGAGGTTGTATGTAAAATGTGAGATGGGTATCTGCATTTCTTGTGAAGAGTATTTAGGCCATCAACATGTCATGATAGGAGTGTGACAGAATAGTTGTTCCAAATTCTTTACCTGTTTTAGGTGTACATGTTTAGTTTGGTTTTGGTGTTTTTTTATGTGTTTGGGGTTTTGTTGTTGTTGTTTATTCTTTTATTTTATTTTATTTGGTGCTCTTATTGCTGTTTGGGGTTTAAGTTTGTATGGAAGCACAAGACTTGCACAAGACAGCTCTAGGCTAATATGTACACTGGAATTAAGTCAGATTTTGGGTAGACCTAACGTCTTTGATATGTACACAATGGATTAGGAGTTGGCAGATACTTTGATGAACTGAAGTGCAGTTCTTTAGCATCAGTAGGACTTTACAAATATGCTGTGTATGTAACATAATCTTATTTTGATGTGCCAGGTTTCATTTGCCTAATTTCCCACATGATGGAATGAATCTAGTCTTCACCAGCATTGATATGTAGACCTTTTCAAGATGGTTAAGAACTGTGGCGAAGCACCAAGTGGAATGATAAGTGAGGAAACTTATATTTATTTCTTGCTAATTCTTCTGCTACATTATTTCTTTACCTGATGTAAGTCATCTTTTTTAGATAAGAAATCATTTAAGAACTCAAATCAGGTAGATGTTCTTATCCTTAGGAAAAGGATAGTTGAAGTTGAGCTCAGCTTGACGTTTTGGTACTTATTTAAGATATTACCTGTGCTTAATCTACTCAAACCTAGTAAGTGTATTGCTCAGTGTTAAAACTGCTTAAAGTGAGCAAAATATAAATTTTAATTTGTATTCTGATTATTCCTTTGTCAGGAGGAAACAGCCACTTCTGCTGACATCTGATTTGTATGTTGGAAAGTATGGTTTCCTGACAGAAAAGTGCATTATATTTTTTAAAAGCATATCTGTATTAAATGTGCCATCAGTGGTGGTTTTGGAAAGATGAGAAGGGACCCACTGTGGGGCAACTCAGTGAAGCTAAAGATGTAAGTTCTGCGCCACTGCTATTTTATATATATTATAAATAGAGATTTTTTTCCAGTCCCTGCTCGTAAGTATGTATGTGCCTGTGTTTATTTGGTTTTCTTTAAAAGCCAGAAGGTTTGCATGGACACTGCATGATAAAATTTTTATGTAGTTTGAAATTAAGATATGGTTCAAAAACCCCAAAAGCAAACCAAACTGAAAAGCCGTCAGCACCTCCACCCAACCAAAATCAAACCAACCACTTTTGTAAATATGGTGTTAACTACCTTAAAGTACTCAGAGAAATTTAAAAATATATACATATTGGGCAGCTGTGTTCATATTGTTTGACTCTTCCATTGTGTCAAGGCTAGAGACTTCCTCTGTCCTTAAAAAATGAAGAGAAGTAATACTGATAAATTATTTGCCATTTGAACCTGGTCACAGGTAAAACAGAAGTGTCTTAATACTTTTAGTAAACATTCACTAATAGTTAGAATATTTCTCTGGTCTGTTTTCTTGAAAATAAGGCCATGTAATGATTTTGAAAAACTCTGTTTACTGCTAATGCAACCTCTTTGATTTAAAGAGTTCTGTGAATATTTTTGGTATCAACTGTAACTCAATTAGTAGTTTAGGATTTTTTTCCCTCTATTCTGTGTGTTCTGCCTGCTCTTGACTGCTACCTCTTTATTTCTTTTCTTATGACTTGCAGTCAGAGCATGTTTTTCAGCAGCATGTCCTTACAGGACTGATCATTTTAAGAGAGCTGGATTCAAACACTGACAACACTTGAAGTGTTCTGCTTGAAGACTGTTCTGCACAGTAATGTCAAGGTGCATGAATAACCTTCTCCCTTGTGGGATCTTTCCTTTGTCCCTGAACCACTTTTACTGAGGAACAATCACATTTTTTAGCACTGTCAACATTGTTTAAGTTAGGACAACCTTTTCTTACTGGCTAGAGGGTGAATCAATTAGATACAGAAGTTTGAAAAACAAGACCTGCTGTAACTTTTTTTTGATTGTTGAATACTTCATCATGACAGTAAAGAATGGTGTAAGGATGGCTAATCAAAGAGGTGAACCAAAAAGAGTGTGATGAAAAATCAGCTGAAATTGTCCCAACTCAATCTGGCTAACTAGCATTTTCCACTATGGTTTCTCCTTTATTTTTGGAAGTCTGCTTCTTCCTTTTCCTGTGTATTGTTTTCCTTGTCATGCATTTCAGACTTCCTTGACCTTGTTATTGTTTCACATATGCATCTGGTTTGTCTGGGTAAAGTCCATATACACATGATAAAAACTCCTGGGATCCTGGAGTTGTCTGTTTTGTAAATTTCTATATCTTTCGTAAATTACTATGACTTGAGAACATAAGTCAGCATTCTGCTAAATGTTCAATCTCTTGATTGTTGGAAGAGATTGACAGAGGATAATGGAGAAGTGCTGTTTGAATCTGGCATTGTCATTTGTGTGCCGGTGATCCAGGGAGGGAAGGACCAAGTGAAAATGGAAGTGCTGCCATTGATTTATCTGCACATGTTGAATTGATCACCACTGCCAAAATACCTCATGTATATAAAAACTGGTATTTTATGGCCTATTCAGTAATTGTTATTGGTAAATAGCGACTCTTTGCTGTAATTAACTTCAGATTTCTGAGCCTTACTAAGCTTTGCTACTCTTCTGAATAATTACTTGTAAAAAATATAAATTAGTTTATTATGATCATCACAAGAACTCAACAGAGCTTTGATACTGATGTAAATAAAAAAAGGGAGACCATGCTTGTATTTCAATTAATAAATGCTTTCTTTTTCTATGCAAGATTATTGCAGTAATTGCAGTTATTATAGATGCTGTCATGTTTTAACTAGGTGTGTTCAAAGGCTTCATGGCAGAAGTCTGGGGGGTGGACAGAATCCTCTTCTTGTTTTATGGTTTATACAGTTGTAAAATGTTTTTAACAATTAAAAAAAAAACCAACAAAAAAACCCCCCACAAAAATCTCCACATAGGCTGAGGCACTTCCGGATGTCACTTGGTTCAACCCAGCAATCAAATCAAGCTGGGGTGCCTGAAGCACTTTACCCAAGCCCTGAAACAGCCTGTTTAGGTCAGGTTTTGAGAATATGTGGGGTTGCAGGCTCCACAACCTCTCTGCCTCCTCAGTATTTGAACACTGAAGAACTTCTGTTTATTCTTAAAATGTTAGGGGTGGGGGGGGAAGTCATGAAAGACTTCTGAAATATTTGGTAACATCTGTTACGTCTTCCAGTACTTTTGTAAGAGGAGTAGTGTCTGAGTGTTAATAGAATGTAGATGTTCCATAATGTTAACTGGTCCTCAGTAGCAGAGGAATATTTGTGAACTGGCTGCCTGGCACTGTAAATTTTATTTTTCTGGATTTTGCTTTTAAGCTACATTTTATTTGTTCTCTCTTCCAGACACTGATTCAGAGTCTAGTTAACTGGAAAATAAGGCTGCTCTAGCTGTCAGCCATTTGAAAACAAGAAAGGCAGACATATAGAAAATGTTTTCTGTATGCTTATGTGTTTTTTTTCTTATCCTTTAGGTATTTAAATAGAAGACACGGAAATGTGATTGTGGATTCTTTTTTTGTTTCTGTTCCAGGTCTGCAATTTCTGTTCAGTCTGTCACAGTTAGGAGAGCTTTTTTTGTGATTTTTAAGCTTGGTGCTGTCAGCCCCATGTGAACAAACCAGAATAAGAAGCACACTGGGAATTAGAAAACAAAATGCCGCGGAAGAGGAAAACTGGTGGGAGTCCTTCTCAGAAGAATGGCAATTCTGACAGAACTGCTGTTGCTGTATCCCAGGGGGACCCAAGCCACTTAGTGGCACAAGCAATGCATTATGTCAATAAGGAAGAGCTCTTGAACCGCATGTCAGAGATGTTTTCTGACCTAGACCCTAGTGTTGTTTATATGGTTCTGTCTGAATGTGATTTTAAAGGTAAATATTACACAGCTGACATTACAGTCTTACTTCATGTGCAGATAGCTCTTAACTAGTCCAGGAAAATTGGTGTGGGTGTCATAATCATATTTATGAGTTTTAACTTTTAATAAGTAGGTGAGTAATAATATTTTGAAATTTTACAACCATGTAAGATTTTTCAAGTTTAACAATGTTTCTGTGAGGCTGGTAAATGGAGCAGTGTACTTCAAAAATGGAGGTACTGTTTAGAGTGGATTGTTCTGTGACACAGAGCAGGCAGTGGTGGAGTTGTGAGGAGAATCTGGCTTTTCCAATTAGCTCCTGTGCCATATCTGCAAGATGCCTAAGCTGTTTCGGCTGGAGGGGTATTTTATGTTCTAGATCACAATTTTTTGATTGTATGCCATATGTGATCCTGGCAGCGTTTGCTTTTCCTTAGATACTTGAACTGTGCTTATGTTTTACATTTATTTTGCATTGTCATCTTGTCGTGCCCACTGGGGATTAGTTTCTGCAGGATAAATCCTGTTTGTTGTGTTTAGTTCTCTGCAGCCTTGCTGCAAATAAAGCAAGGAAATAGTTTCTCTCCTTGCATTCTGCTGACCTACATACCCAGCTCTCCTGGCAGACCATTTTCATATTTATGCCCAGTCCCTCCTATTCTTTTGTGGTTTTAAAATTCCTCTATATGCAAGGTCATTTGCTTACGATAAAAGTACTGCATGAGGTGCTGGATAGCAATGTCTGAGGAGTTACTTTGCAGGGGAATTCGCCATATATGGAGCTTTTATCAAATTTTAATCAGTTCATATTCATATGATCAGATGTGGTTAACTGAGATTATTGTAAGAATGTGTAATAATGTAAGAATGTGTGCAAAGAAAGCAGATTTGGGGATTTTTTAATATGTGTAAAAGCTAGGTAACCATTAAAAGGACTGTTTTTATTCCCTAAATAGTACAGAGTTTTAAACTTAAGAACAAACTGAGAGTACTGTTATAATTGTTGTTCATTTTAAAATTGAATTTGATGGAATTACTGATTCATGCTTTGAACTCTTAATAAGATTCACCTTTATGACAAATTTTTTCTAAAGCTTATTGGAGAATGCAGTAAACTTGTAGAGTTCATAGCCTTGTACTGTTAACAGTAATTTAAAACTGAAAAGGTTAGCATATTTGAGTTCTAATAAGTTGTTTTCATTCAGTGGAGAAGCTGGAAGGATGACAAAGATTTTGTGCAGTGAGTGCAGACAGAATCATACTTAAATGAGCTTAAAGTTTTTGCTACACTTTCAGGAAAACAGAAGCTTAGCTTTAGGGCTCAGATGATGTTTGTGCCTGCTTTTCATTTTGTTCATGTTGATCACTGGCACCTTCTCCATTTAGTGGCTTTACAAAGAATTAGTCCAGATACTGGATTTTTCAGGCTATATTAGGACATTTTAAAGTGGGCCGTAGTGAACGAATTTTGCATGTTTCTGTCTCTTTGATCCTTCGCAGAGTTTTTAGTTCATTTTACACTGTTTCAGCTATATGAGATAGGTTAGAAATAAGTATCCATTTAAACATCCAGCTGAGATTTTTTTTTTTCCAGTTAAAATCAGTAATTTTTTGACAGTATTTCCTTAGTAATTTAAAAATTTATTAGGGTGTTATTTTTCAATATGTCTGTATTGAGTTCCACCTTTACTTCTAATGAGAAATGGATCAAGGGAGTTTCAGAAGCTATGTTTAAAGGTGAATTGGTGAATTGTCTTTTGGTTGTTTCTTTAGTTGTAAAAAATGGCTTGTTCAAGTCAAAAAAATGCATATACATCAGCTTGGGTTTTGTTTAGTTGACCATGCTTTATTCTGTTTATCTTACTCAACAGTAGAAAACGCTATGGATCATCTTCTAGAGCTGTCCACCCATGCCAAAGGAGTAGTATCTTCAAAAACCTTTGGCTTTGATTTAGCAGCATCATTACCTCTTGTTAATCAGCAAAGAGCTATTGCAGATGAAAGAACGGGGGAAGGTACTGCAACACATAGTTATTCTGGAGCAGCAATGGGAGAAGTCCTGTCACCTGGTGTGCAGCTGACTGGAGAACTGGATTCCTTACTAGAAACTGCCTTCCAGAGTTACAGCTTGAGTGAGGAATTGCCTAATTCTGCAAATGACCAAATAGTACCTGAGCACCCTGTGGAGCACGATGGTTTTACTGAATTTCCTGAGGGGGAAAAATCTGATTCGGTTTGCAGTGTCCTACTTTTTCCACAGCAAGGGGAGACAAATAAAGAGGTTTTAGAAAACTTTTGCTTTTCCCAGCCACCAGTGAGTCAGCTGTGCATCCAGACAAGCTCACCATCTGCGTCCGACAGTTTTGCACAGGTACTGGAAGATTCTGATTTGTTGGAAACACACATTGAACATGATGTGGCTTCAGAAGTATATAAACTATCAAATGGAGAAGTATTGTGTGAAAATTCTGATCAGACACGAGGTACTGTTTTGGATCAAAGTAGTGTGACTGCTGCTTCTTGTGGGTCCTCCCAAAGATCTGTGGAACATGGCGTAGCTGTTACTGGAGATCCTACTTCAAGGTGCCTGGAACAACACAGAGATGCAGTGACTGCCTTTAGCAGCCAGCAGAGTGCTTCTCTTCCAGAGGCGTGTATCTCTCCTGAAACATCCAGTTTCAAAATACAAAGACCTGCAGATACTCAGCAAACTCAGCAAGGTTATAACTTAAATTTTTCTACACCATCAGGTCAGTCTCAACAACAGTGGAATCTCATGGCTCCTGTGTTTTATCCATCCAGTGGAAGTAACAGCTTTGTAATTCCTGTGGCTGCCAGTCCAGGGCAGTGGAGACCTGTTTCTGACTGTAGAACTTCAGAAAAAGGACTTTTTCTTTCCTTCCCAGTGGTTTCAAATGCCTGGGATGGCAGCCCTTCTCTGAAGGTATGGGGAAATCAAGATAGAAACTCAAAATTGAACCTCTCGCAAGCACAGCAGCCACGTGTTTGTCACATGATGAGAAAAAAGATGCAACTTATAGGTCAAGTACTTGTTCTTCTCAGAGGTGTTCCAGGATCAGGAAAATCATATTTGGCAAGGTAGAACATCTATATTGTGAGCTTCTAAAAAGAAATTGCTTAATCGTGTACAGGATTTGGCACAGGCAGAGACAATTTTCTGACACTTGTAAATAGTTATGCGTAAACCCTAATTGCCAGCTACACAGCCCACGCAGTGTGATGGATAATAATAACTGCTGAGAGCAGAGTAGCTTGCAGGTCCTTTCCTAGTGGAAATTGAAATAGGAGTGATGAGCTTTAACTTCTATCACTGAACAAAGGAGTTTGTCAGCAGAGCATCATTGCTGTAGTGTTAGATCTGCTGTGTTCTTTCAGTCCCAGTTTAGTTCAAGTGTTTTCTTGGAATGACACTGATGGAAATACGCCAGCTCTTTACAGGCAGAAATTCCCCTTTCACTTTGCAACTTTTTTTGTGCAAGTAGTAAATGTGAAGCTTCTTGGGAAGAACTTTTGATTTCTTTTCTTACTTTCTAGAAGCCTAGTTTAAACTTAGACTCCTTTTGACTGACACCCGAAACATTTGATGCAATTAATACAGGATATTTGTCAGTGTAAAAGTATGTCACTACACGTAGATGGAAAAATACCTCCCTTGTTTTGAAATGAGATGCTTGTAGGGAAACTGTATCAGCTCTCTCCCCTAGAAAATCCTCAGCCTTTGGACAAAAACAAAGGAGGGAAATTATTACAGGTTGTATTTGCTTGGAGGTTGATTTTTTTTTCCCCTTCTCTTTCCTAAATTTGCTGCTTCCATTCCACATAATTTTGGTTTTGTGGAAGAGACTAAAAAAAAAGTACGTATGGCAGTAGACATTGGAGCCTGGGAGGAGAAGGGGGAAAAAGCTGTTTATTTCTTGGTCTTTCACAGGAATTTGCTTGAGGATAACCCAGGTGGAATCATTCTTAGTACTGATGATTACTTCTACAAACATGGACAATACCATTATGATCCTGATTGCTTAGGGGAAGCACATGACTGGAACAGGAAACGAGGTGAGATATAAATGAGGGATTAGCTATCTCATTTACAGTTCAGTGCTCGTGTGCTGTTTAAAAATCTGCCAGGCTTGTTATGTGACAAGCATTTATCCCATCACAGAAGTATTTTTTAGTATGTACAGAAAAAGAATATGAGCACAAACTCAGAAGTCATCTGTTCACTGTGTGTTTTGCAATTAGAAATGCCAGTGTCTTTGTCAAGAGTGTGTTTTGTCATCAGATTTTATCATGGTATGTATTTTGAGTAGTGTCCCATTTCCAGAGTGGGTACCTACACCATCTCTCAGAAATATTTCTTCTGAGATGATCCATAATATGTATAGGCAGTAAGTAATAAGGATACAAATAATACACATCTTCCTGCTCTTCGTTATCTTTTTTTTTTTCTCTTGTACATGAAATTGTCAAATTTAAACAAAATTATAAGAGCAAGACAGAATAAATTATTTTTTCCCCTTTTCATGATTGGATGGGGTTTTTTTTGACATGACCTGTGTTAAACTCACTGTAGAACAATTCTTTTTAAGCTTTTACTTACGAAATTAGAACCATGATCCCTTTTCTGCTGTCATATTTCTACCCGTGGAGAAAGGAGTTAATAAATGTGGGATTCAACAAGAACTGTGCTTGTTTAGACACATCGTAACATGGCTACAGAAACACAGTGCTGTGTCTCAAAGTTAGTGGTTCTGTACATTTCATTACTCTGTATTTAAATTACATTAATTCTTTTGGTTTTTCATATTTTATACAGTTTACAGAGTGGGCTAATCTTAAGACTGTTATAAAGCCAAGAATTTTGTATGCAACAAAGAAGTCCACTTTAAGGTGATCATGTAGTTTTTTTAGTTTAATTTACTGATTAATTAGTCATCTTGGTGCATTTTACATCTGCATTTTCATTCTTTGATTATCATACATATGTTAATTCGAAAGTTATTGCCATATCTCAGTAGCTTTACATGTGAGGGGGGATTTCTGAAATAGGGGGCCTTGAAACAGATCAAGCTATGGCAAGAGTTCTTCACGCAATGGTTAATCATTATGGATTATCTATGTAAAAATATAACAAATTTAGAGAACGAGTATTACGTTCACCCTGTTGTAATGAAGTTAACTGTATTACATTGTTTTGTACATGTGTATTTTTCAGCCAAAGAAGCATTTGAAAGGAGAATCTCTCCTATAATAATTGACAACACAAACATACAAGCATGGGAGATGAAGCCTTATGTTGCTTTGGTTAGTATTACAATTTGACCAATGTGAAAAGAGATTATTGGCTAGCATGGCAACAACATATGCTTTAACATGGGAATGTCTTTCTCAATCTAGCTGCTATTCCACAAGGAAATCTGGAGTACAAAAAAAAAAAGCGTTGTGTGGATCATATTGCCCAGTGTCATGTTGTGTCGTGTGACTCAGTGTCATGTGGTATATAAGCATTAACTTGGCCTAGTTACCAAAAGCCAAAGCCAGGTGCTTTGTTCTTGGGGCCAAAAGCAAATGTTGAAGAAACTGAATTTTGTTCCTCTTTCATATGATCAATAAAATCAGAAGCTACTTTAAAAATGTAATCAACACCAGTGAATGAGTGATGTGTGATGCTCTGTAAAACTTGAAAACTCCATTTCATCCTAAATATGATGTAGAGGCAGATACCAGTTGGAAGCTAGATTTACCAAATATTGCTAGCTTGCTTGAAGTTACGCAGATTTATTTAATACTTTTTGTTGAAGTGATCCCACCTTTTCACTTAATAGTTTCCAAATGGGCATCTTTTAGAGTCTGTAGTGTATTTTGCTATTGATAATTGACTGTATAGGTTGGTAGCTAGAACAGCATTATTATATGAAATTGGTTCTGATTAACTGAAATAATACATTGCAAAAAAGTACTTTAATGTAGATCTGGGATTTCTCCTTGCCTGTTACAGAAAAACAGCAGAGAGTGTAGTACATATAATTGTCAGCTTTTGAGCAGATACCCTACATATGGTGTATGTTAATGAAGAGACTTCAACACAGATAATTTTTGTTAATAAAATGTTTATTTTTATTATCCTTACATTTATTAACAGCTCTCAGATAAGTAGTTCTTTGATAAATTTTGTCTTTCATTTTGCTATATACTGGAATCGAGATGCAACAAGAGTTCTTCCAGAAGTACAGTGTTTGATACAGTGATAAGAATTTTTTCTAAAAATAGGAATGGGGAGAAACAGCACAATACTTGCAGTGTTTCTCCTGATTAGACTTGAGGTTCCTTTTCTGTCATGATGAGACTGGACTATATAGGAACTATTTACTTGCAGTTGATCAAATTTCCCATGTGGCAAGAAGGCTGTCCACAATAGCTGGACTAATGTAACTGAATTGCTTATTTTGGAGCTGCTTCACATCTGGTCAGCTCTGAATGTAAGCTGGGCATTTTCCTCATGTGCATGTTGTATCTGAAAAGAGGAGATCTTTTGCAGTATTGTCTCAGAGAGGACACATCATGGCACACATTTAATTTTATGGTCAGAGATACATATACGTGTTTTTAAAAATCGCAGTTTGTATAAACCAAAGTGCAACACTGAACAAAAGTGATATTCCAAATGTTTAATAGGTATCAAAAATACAGGAAAACAGCTTTGAAGAAGCAAGCTATGCATATAGAGTGCCTTGTCATAGAAATAAGAAACGGGTGATGTGGCGTGTTCTGTTTTATGTCTCTTTTATTCAGGCTCAGCAGTTCAAATACAAAGTAATGTTCCGAGAACCAGACACTTGGTGGAAGTTTAATCCAAAAGAACTTGAAAGGTAAGAATGTAAAGGAAAATAACATATTAGACAGTATAAGCTATGATTTTGAAAATGGTATAGCTTAGTACAATGACTGCTGAAGTAGCAAAGTATCTATCAAATTTTTTGTGATAATAAGTAGCTTTTTAATGATATTTTGTGGTCTTCTATATGTATTAGAATATCTTTCTAAAGAAGAATCACTTCAATTGCATGCAAAAGGTACTGTTAGCAATAGACACTGGCATGTTTTCATTATTAGAGTTCTTTGCGTGTAAGGAATAGTGACTGTTCCGTTAGGTTACTGAGGTTGCAAAAATTATGTCAGGTTGGGGTTGTTGCTTTAGTTGAAGTGTTTCTGCTGTCATTGAATTTAGGGCAGTCAGCACCTCGTAGCCTAAGAGGGACGAACCTCTGCATCATCATTGTTGCTTAGCTCTTCTTTAGCGGGACCTTCTATTACTTAGGGCTGAAATCGACAAGACATAAACCCTATGGAAGTGAATAATAAAACATAATGAGAAAATTGGCTAGATGCCAGGTTCAAATGTTATGATCACTGTCCAAGTGAAGGCTTATGTCCCTCTGCGGGGGGACTACAGCTCTTTAATGTCATTTTTATGACTTGGATGCTGGGGCAGAGTGCACTCTTAGGAAATTTGCAGGTGGTATGGAACTGGGCAAGAGTAGTTTATTCTGCATTAGGCAGAGGTCACTGAAGAAGAATCATATTGTTGTTTTCAGCTACCTTTTGAAAGGTTATAGAAAAGACTAAAAAGAACTATGCTGGAATGGGGCAAACCAAACATCATCAAGATGGAACTTTTGATTACAAAAAAGAAAAAAGCCCAGCATTTACTTTAAAGGTGGTTGGGTACTGGAAACAGTTTGCCCAGAGAGTTTGTAGACTTGCAGTAATTTCGGATACTGAAAATCAGACGAAAAGCTCTGGGCAACCTGATGTAGCTGTACTTCCTCCTTCAGTAGGAGACTGGAGTATGGGACTTCCAGAGGTCCCTTCTAACAGAAGTTATTTTGTGATTTTATAGTATCTGTTGTCTTCTGAATTTGCACGTTTAGCTTAAGGTTGGTTGCTTTTCAAGTGAGCTAAGGTAGATTATTTTCCTTCTTAAAATAAAAGTTAAACTTTTTCTTCTGTATTTTCAATTTCTCTTTTACTATCCTTGGCAGGAGGCACGTGTTCTAGGTGGAACTGCAGCAGAACACAGTGCTAGTTGATGCTAAACAGAGTTAGCATCTGTTTTCTGGCCAAAAGGTGTCCAGAGTAATAGGTGAATAGGTTTCCTTAAAGGCTCAGTGAGTTTTGAGTTAAGCAAAACCAAAGAAAGAAGATTGAATTCATAAGCCTTCTGTACCCAGTTCCATATCCTGCATCTCTGTCAGGATCTGATATAATGTGTTTTCTGAAACTTATTTGAAGAAGATGTGTTATTAGTACAGTTTTAGATTTTAGTATTATGCAAAACATCCACCTGCAGTACTGGGAGACCAGATGGGGTGGAGAAGTGGAGCAGCCATTTGTCTGATGTGTCCTGTTTGCAGTGCCTTAGTGCACTGATCCAGAAAGAATTGCTGTTTCACAGCTTTTTATCTGGCTCCCTGAATTTTTTGTTTAGTCTTGCTGTAAATTTCTTAAATTATTATTAAATTATTCTCTTTTGTCATTGTAATACACAAATCTTAGATGTCTTTTTGTTTGTTTTTTTCAATTCATAGGAGAAACATTCATGGTGTATCTAAAGAAAAGATCAAAAGAATGTTGGAACGGTATGAACGCTGTCTTACTGTTAGATGTATATTGGATTCTTCAGTTCCAGACAAATCAGAAGCTGCTGGTTGGAGTGAAGAAGATCCTTGTCAGGAGGAAAGCCAGAGGTTAGATTCTTTCACCGGCTTTGTAGCATGAAATAAAAGGCTAAAAATGTAGCCTTTTAGCTTCTTAGCGACAAAACCTGGGTAATAGTGTTGAACGGTAAATGCATTAAAAAAGACAGTCAAGGAACAAAAAACATCCCTACATAGTTTTCTTAATTTTTAAGAATTTCTGGATTTTCAGAAATGAACAGTCAAGGGGTCTAGTCAACTTTCCAACGCTTTTGAAAGCCTCCCTTTAGAGGTGTTTTACTTTTCAAGAAGCCGATCATGACTGACTTTGTGTTATCTTAGAAATGTGTTGTTGGATATATGCTATAGATACAAAGCACTTAAAATCTGTAAATTGTTTCTAGAAGAATGTAGTCCTAAGTAAGAGCAAATTACTATTTCCAAGTTTGTGTGTTGATACTAGATTATATCTTTGTGGTAGGAGGTGGATTCCTTGTGCAGTAGTAACAGGTTGCCTACTTGCTCTTCAGTGTACTCGATTTAAACTTGCCTAGGTTTGCATTGCTTGTATCCATGAGTGTTCTGCAGTTGCCAGCCTGGATCGTGCTGTGCATTGTGATGCACAGTGTCGTGGCTCAGGAATGGCACTCCCCAGTTCAGTGCCCCCACTGAGACCCAAACCACGCAATGCTTCCCCTTCCTCTTCCCATTCCTGCTCCAGCAATGATGTGAGGTGGTATAGAATAACCTCTGTGTTATGGCCAAAATTAGGACACATAGGAAATCTCATTTTATTTCAGTTATTATTTCACTTGGGTTTTGCATGTGTGATGTATTTGAAATGATAATAAATGGAATGTAGTTGTCTGTGAAGAACGGTTTGACAAGAAAAGGCACATTCTCTCCTAGTTAATGTCTAGACTGTCTTTAGCATTAAGCCAACAGGAGAGAGCAACAGTCATTAGATAAAAATATATTTACCAGACTTGCTGATCTGAATGAGGAAATGTCTGGCAGCAAAGTGCTTTGATACAAGACTGAATGCTGGAAATGGGATGGGGGGGAGATTGACTCCTGAGAAAGTGTTCTTAGCCCTGTGCTCTAGTAAGATGGGGATAGTTACTACAGAAAGTTCATCTTTGCTTAGCTCCTTTTTTATTGAGGAGTGTTGGAGTTACAGCTAAGTCATGACTTTGTTTTCCTCTCACTGGAAGTCTAACTAGGTTAAACTCTCTAGTTCTAATGGGAATGAAAAATGTGGACAAGTGCTTTAAGAAGGTTTAAAATGAGTTTATATTTCATTCCAATTTGTCTTTCAGAAACAGAGAGGCACATTCTGATGTAAAGGAAGAAGGTTTTGCTTCTGAGGTGGAGCCTATTGAATTAGCTGAAGTTGATAAATCTCCCAGTATTTCTCTAACACTAGAAAGTAGTTGTGATGCTGAGCATTTTCAGAAAGAGGAAAAAGAAATGGAAGATAACTCAGTGGAACACAATTCTGAGAACAGCACTGTTCAAGATGTCTTGGAAATTAATTTATCGGATTACATAAAAAAAGAGCTGCCCTTGGAGAAGAAAGAAGAAAAGGGGTTAATAACAGAAAAAAACACCGAAGCAAAAATAGATGAGGTAGATCTGATCCCAGCTGAAGAGACTGTGAACTTGCACACAGGTGGAGCTGAGGAACACAGTGATAACAACAGTCTCAAAGTTCAAACTGCAGTTGAGCAATTGGGCAAAATATGTATGGAGCCAAAATCAACACAAACAAGTAACACAGTGGAACCAAGCAGTATGGCTTTTGGTGCATCAGGAAAACCAGAACTACTAAACTTTCTGGGTGATTGGCCCGTGGAACAAACAATGGGACAGAGAGTTAAAAAACCTAGAAGACTAGAAAAATCTCCTCTGAAGAGTGATGAGGAAGGTGAAACTCCCAGTCAGCAGCATTCTGAGATAGGTAGAGAGCAAGTGAGCCTGCCTGAGACGTACACTGTTGAGAAAGGACGTGAGGATGAAAATCTGCCCTGTAGCTGTTACTCTGTTAGTTCAGATGAAGTTACACCAGAATTGCAAATGTTAGGATATTGGCCTGTCTCAGCCTCATTAGAACAGAGACAACAAAGGTCAAGGAGAATGAGAAAGACGAATTTAAATCAGTGTGATGAAGACAGAAGTACTGAAGATGACACTGATATGAATGCTCTTGAAACTGTACATATGATTCATGGGTCACCCGTGAACACTGAAGAGCAACCAGATACGAGGAGTCTGCCTGTGCACCAAGAGGAAATAGTAGCTAGTGAAATAGTAAGTGGGGAAAAATCTCAGCAAAGTAAGAGAGCAAGGAAACATCACAAATTAGCCCTCACTTTTACAAACAGCAGCTTGCCACATCCCATAGAAGAGGATCACTTGTCTCAACTTAACATGGCAGAAGAAAAACAGGACACAAACTTTTGTAGGCAAAAAAGTAGCCATTCACAGACTGAATCCCAGGACTTTGCTCTCCTGTGGAGATTAGAAAATAAAATGCTTTTTCCTGAGACAACAAAAGTATTGCATGGCAGGCTGGATGGCTTCAAACCCAAAGACATAGATAATGCCTCAGATTCTCAGGAAAAAATACCCTATCGAGTTACATATGATAAAAGCACTTTTGTGGAGGAAAGTGAGCTTATCAATATTGATGAGTCTGAAAAACTCCATACACTCTGTAAGCTCTTTGAGTCTGTTTCATTTGAAGCTCTGAAAGATCTGTATGAAAGATGTAACAAAGACATAGACTGGGCCACAGGTCTACTGTTAGACTCTGATGAAAAGTTACGTAAAGCTGTTGATACTGAAAGCTTTCAGGTAAGTGAAGCTGAGCCAGTGGTCAAGGCAAGTACAGACTATGATGAGAATCTCAAAGACTGCAAACAAACCCCACAAGTACTTGGGGCTGGTGATACCTTTGAGGGTTTAGAAGGCAAGAACTCATCACTCAGCATTGCAGAAAGTAGGGCTGCCAAGACAGCTGTGACAAGTGCTGACTCATTCACTGCTACCTCATTGGATAATTCAGTGGAACTGAAAAATTCTGTGGATTCAGCCCCTAGAGCTGATGCAAGCAACTCAGCAGCAGGTGTCATTGAGCTGTCCTTTTCAGGAGAGCAGAAAGGAGAGAGTGAGAGTCCTCCTGAAGAAACTGTAAATAAGCCATCACTTTCAGAACTTGATGCAGGATTGCCTCATGATCCTAACACAACTTCTACCAATTTGAAATCTGAATTAAACAATGAAAGTGACAGCAACCCTTCAGAAAGCAATGCCGAAAGTTCCAAAGGGACTGGCTTGTTACTGGAAATGGATTGTGCACCTCTGGTTCATCCTAGGAGCAATAAAGAATTGGAGATGGATAAAGAAACTCAGGAGAATTCCAGGGAGATATGTGGTAAAGAAGAAATTGAAACTCCAAGCTGGGCTGCAACTAAAGTCAAGAGACAAAGCCCTGTACCAGCATCACATGCAGCCTTCAGTATAGATTGCCTAGAGCTAACATTGCCTCCTGAACTAGCACTCCAGCTGAAAGAGATATTTGGACCTGTTGGCATTGATGCAGGTATGATGTAATTATATACGTGTTTTTATGGAAAAAAACCCTATTTGGTAGGAAACCTTTCTTTGCCTATGCTTTTTTCCCCCTTCATGCTTGATTTTTAGGGAATAGATTCCTGTAATTCCTCATAATACTGGCAGATGATGTTGTTAATGCAGAAATGAAACTGAACTAAGCATGGCATAATATATAAGTGCAGTAGTGCTACCTTCTGCCTTTGTCTTTTTGTACATGCACATACTTCAAAATAAAAAGAAAATATATTGGCTTATTTGCATTCTGAGCAACAGGCCCTTGAGCTTATATTCAGACTCTGAAGAGATACTTAGATGATAAGGAATATGCAAATTGTGGCTGATTAGGAAAGAAGAAAGGGGGAAAAAAAGCTTATGGCATCAGTTAAGTTGGGGAACAAGAAGATGGATTGTTAAGGGAGATGAAGTGTGGCTGTATACTTCAAAGATGACAACAGACCAGATTATGGTTAAGGAAGCCATAGGCAGCTTGAATATGCATCTCAGAAGTTAGAGTGATAGAAAAAGGAAAAAAGAAAATAGTAATATACAACTTGATGTTTTTCTCTCATTTTTCCCCACACTTTTTTTTTCTGGTTTCCATCTTTCATCTTGAAGATTGCTTTATGTGAAACCCTGCATACCTGATTTATTGGTGGGTTTGATTGCTGACCTCTCTGCCTTACATGCCTACCTCCTTGGAAAAAAAAAAGTTTGCTTTTTATAGCAGAAAAGGGGTTTTTTTGTGTCTGAAGTATGCCCAATTTTTTTATTTGATGCATACATACTTCTTGCTTTTTTTGTTTTTGGAAGGGTGAGAAACATCCTTTTTAGGAAAAAGAGCTTTTGTTATGATTCCATTATCATTCCCGCTGTTTCCTTCAGAGTTTGGGGGGATGCTTGGAGTTTGTTTCTCAGAGTTTTGTGTGTTGGAAAGGAGGGATGTGACTGCTGTTGGGCTGTGGTGGGTGTGTTGTACAGAAAAGCAGTTGCCATGTGGATTGCAATGGAATAGGGGGAATCACAGTTTCATGGATGAAACTGTTGTTTTCAATTAACAATGGCTTTAGAAAAGAAGGGTCTGCTAGAAAAATGGAAAGCAGGAGGAAAAATACAGCTGTCCAGTTAGTCATATTTCAACAAGACACAGTTAATGTTATGCTTTTGAAGACTTGAAAACAATTTCTGTGGGATGCTTTTCTTTGTTTAGAAGTTCTTTTTTCAGGCATGATCAGTTTATGTAGAATCTCCAAAGTTAAAATTAATAAGTCTAAGATACTGCACTTTAATTACTTATATAAGTTTTTATAGAATGCTTTTAATGAATATTTTCTCCTTTGTTCCACAAGGATCGCTAACTGTTGAGGATTGTGTGGTTCATATTGATCTGAATTTGGCAAAAGTGATTCATGAAAAATGGAAAGAATCTATTCTGGTCAGTAGATTTCTCGCTTATGATACGGTGTGGCATGCCTGTGTTTTATCAGACCATTTGTCTCCATATGTTTTGGTCTAAAGATGTTATCTTTGCAAGAACAATGATAAAATGTAATAGTAGTTTGTAAAATGGATGGAGTGTATCCATATGTCATAATCATTGGAGCTATTGAAAGACGTTTTACAGGATGTGATCAGTACCTCGTCATGAAAACAAGATTCTTAAAAAAGAAGGATCACAGTGCACAGTTTCACTACAAGATTGATTAAAAATGCTACTGGCCAAAAATCCTTATTGTTTTTTATGACCTGTAAAAACAGTTTTATGAATTCAGTTTTATGAATTATTCTGTATACAAAACATCTCCATGTGCAATAACTGACATGAGTTCTCTAACCTGTGTTCCTTCACAGCTCTGTAAGACTTGGAATGTCTTTTGGCAAAATTTTTGTTTGGTTTATATAATTAAGGCTTTGAAGTCTTAGCGATGGGGGCATGCTTCTCTGGTTTGATGTGTTTTTAGAAAGATAATTCTAGCTTACAAATGTCACTTCATAATTATTTTTCCTAAATATATTTATTTTAAAATACTGAATCTTTGAGAAATACAGTGAGACCTTATTTTAAAATTTCTTCAATTAGAAGCTAACACTGCAAAGTTTTCATGCAAAATTCATAACTTATAACATTCCTGATTTTACTATTTTTATTTAGAAGCGTCAGAGGAGAGATGAATCGTGTAAGTTGTCTGCAGAAGGTATGTTGTGTATTTCTTTTAATTGTAAAAATACTTAATGCTCATTATAAAAGTATTTAATTGTTTGAAACATAAGGTTGCAAATACTCCATCCGTGAAAAATGAGGACTTTATTTAGTAGGCTGAATTTTATTGCCATGTGATCCATTTATCAATCTCTTAAGACAGCGTGGGGAAGGGGACAGAAGTTAATTATAAGCAGAATCACTAGTTCCAGATAAAGCCTAGGATTCTGTGTCATTCAGAAAGCTTAGAGAAGCTCTGGTGGAAGCAGACAGCTGTTTGGTAGGAATTCTCTGTGGCAAGAAAAGGAGCAACCAGAGAATTACTAGCCAAGTAAGATTTCTGCAGGTGAGGAAGGGAGGTAGGGAATAGAACATTCACATGTTGTTTGTCATGGGTGATTTTAGCAGGAAGATGGATGCCTTGTTCAAAAAGTGTTAACATCTCTCATAATCCAGTTTTCATTCAGCTTACAGAAGAAATGTCCTTCTATTGCAGAACCCCACTGCAGACTTGGATTGCAGTGTGGGTGCAAACTAATGACCAAGCAGTGCTGTTGCCATTAAGTTAAACATTAACTTGTAGAAGCATAAAACCAGATTGTTAAGCATCTTTCCTTAAGTTATAGAAGAAAGGCAGGTAAACGTACAAGTTAGTGATTATTTTATAAAAACAAACAGCCCCACACTTAATGCATGTGCAAGGTGGTTTACAGCTGTTAGATGTGTCTTAGCACTTGCAAATATGGTGAGGAAGTCTGGTGGTTTTCTTTTGTTTCACAAAATAAAGGTGATCAGACACTCTTTGGAAAATGGAAGTGCAGCAGATGAAAGCAATGTGTTGGTTTCTGTTTTAGCGTTAATAATCTTGTTTTATCAAAACTCAAACTGTATAGGTTGTAAAACTTGTCTTAATTATTGTGGCATTTAATGTATATATAAGCTAGTAAGTGTTTTGTCACCCTACTTTTACTGCTTTTAAATGTCCTACAGTGATGCAGCAGATAGATACGGATGACTCAGAAGCGCTGTTATCTCAGAATGAAGACAGCAGAATACAGCAGAAAAAATCAAGTTCGGCTGCAGACACATCTAATGATATACAGACAAAAACCCCAGCAACATCAGACGTTTTTCCATTTATGGATCACTGGAATGCTCAGATTCAAAAAGTTTCTCTCAGACAAATAATTTCTGAAGAAATAGCAATGCAAGAGAGAGAGGACCTGGTATGGATAGCACCATTTTAATAATGTGGTTTAGATTCATTCCTGTAAAATAGAGTATATCTTATTTGGTGACTCATCCCTGTGCTGCTGACTACAGCTTGGACTTGTGAGGCAAATGCTTGCCAGTTGGTATTGTGGATTACTGTGATACAGGAGTTTGCTTGAGGTAGATGATTCTTTTTGAAAAATGCAGTCTCATTTAGAATGTAATATTTTGATTGTTTCACAAATGGATTGTGCTGCATTTCACTATCCAAGTTAGCTTTGGTGTTTGGTTGAATTGTTTTTTGGTTGCTCAGCTAAAACCAAAGACCCATATGATCTTCCATGCTTTTTATTGTGACAGCAATATCAAAAAAAGTTCTTAGTTGACTCCATGCCTTGTTTGTTTAGAAGCATACTGAATTTGTTGTAATTTTTTTTGTTATTGTTAGGAGAACCCCAAACATTCCTAACAAATGAGACATTAAAATAAGTACTTGAGGTTAATCAAGTTTCACTTCTCAGCCACTTCTCAGCAAACAGTAACTCTTTAACAGACTATCATTAGTTCTTTTCCATGCGTAGTTCCCACACCCTGCCTGTTTGGCTTGTGCCTGATAGTGCCCTCTACTGCCCCACCGATGTTCAGAACAGGCGTTCTTATTTTTAATAGTCTCTGATAAGCGGCTGTCTTAAAGCAGAGGAGCTCTGAACCGGTGTAGAAAGTTGTATGAATTGGCCTGTACTTGGAAAATGGCTTGTGGATTCTTTCTTTGAGCTGCATGTATGTGCCCTACAGATAACAGCTACTGTCATGTCCACAGCTTTATTTTCAGTTTGGATTCATGGAGCTTGGCTTTATTTTGACCACTTTTTTGCTTTTTTTTTTTTTTTAATATGAATATTGGAACAATCAGTACAATTGATTCTAGGCTATAATTATGTCATCTTCTCAGATGACTTCACAAGTAAGAATATTTATTACAGCCAGAGCTTTAGATACATCATAAACAAAATTGTTTATGCTACTTAATAATAAAGTGTTGTTTCAACCCAGGCCCTCAGTATAGAGAAAAGAGGTGGACTTTGCACAAGCTTAGCACTGGACTAGATGGACTGGCAGGGAATAAATTCCAAAAATTAAATCTCTCCTAAAAAATCCTTATTTTACTTTGTCCAAATGATGAGGGAGCTCCAGTTGCATTACTTCAAAAGACTGCAGAGTACTGCAGTGATGTATAATACAACTCAGCCATCCTTACTTTATGCTGATAGGTGTGGCAGGCTGATATGGCATGTTGTCACTGCTGTGGGTGCGTACCAACAGAGTAGATACTTTTTAAATCATAAAAAATAATGGCAAAGTTGGATTGGCTCCACCTTTACTGTATTTTGTTCTAATCAAGAACTTGTAATATATTTCTTTTGTCTTCTGGGTAGAATCGTGTTCCTTCTACAGCTAGAAAAGACTGTGCTGCTAAACTAAAGGAGAAGCAACTTTTTGAGATGTTTCCAACTATTAATCAAAATTTCTTAATGGATGTCTTCAGGGACAATAAGTAAGAAATCTTTTTACTTCTTTGTAAAAATGGTGCTCAGTTACAGTTGTAAATATTGAGAGTTAAGATACTAATAAAGAATGTCTTTTTCCAAAGTAGCACTTTCTGTTAGTCTAAATAAAGGCAAAACTAGCTGATCTTAAAGACAAAAAGGGTATAAGACACATTTGTTTTTACTGAGAAATAGACAGTTTCTTTCACTGGGAGAAGAGTGTCTCTGGTATTCACTGACTGTCAGTGGAACTGCATACTTTCCCAAGAGCTGAGGTTAAAATCTAGTGGGAGAAATTAGTGGGTGTGGTAATAGTAGGTTCACAGGACATGGCATCTGCCCAAGAGGAAAACACTACCATCACTTGGTGTTACCTGTGAGTAGCTTCCTGGGTACTACAGCTGCTCTGAAGGAATGAGCCATTTCCTCATCTCTTCCTGCTGACATTCTCTTTCTCTCTTTTGCATTATGTTTCTGGGACATGTGTCTACTTTCTTAAATACACATTTCTGAGAAATGAACTTTTTTTTTTTTGAGAAAAACATTTTTTTTCATCCTTGGCCATTTGAATGTCTGTCTCTACATATGGGTTTGCATACCTACTTGTCAGTCATGCTGCTCATCCAGGTTGTTGTAAAAATCTTTCCTTTTTAAAATATATCCTTCATCCATTTCTATAACTCAAACATTTCACCATCTCATTTTTCACATTTGAAATTGTCTTCATAGTGTTGCTTTTCCCAAATCTTTCTTTACTTTCCATCAGTCTGCTCTTGTTAGCTTACTAAAGAGCAAGAATAAAGAAGAAAAAGGGCGTATTAGAAATCTGTTGGCAACTGATGTCTTAATTAAATTTGATAACAAAGTTTGACTAAAAATACAAGGATTTTCCCTCATTAGGGTTTCAGAAAACTGAGCTTGTTTTAAATTAGTTTGAACTATGTAACCCTGACCAGAGAAGATTTAAGATTAACTATCTTACCCAGCCCAAAGAGCAGTGCTTATTAATATCCCTTTGATTAAGGTAGGATGCAATTTATTTCAGTACGTAATTTGCCTTTTAATGTTCAAGTGCCCCTCAGTTAACAACCAAGACTGCATGTGTGTTGGTGCCAGTAATGCCCTACAAGGAGTCTGCAAGCCTTTTCTTTAATAAGCTGGAATATTCCATTCCAGTGTTTATTTTCATTGTAATCTAGTTCTGTAACAATATCAAGGTTTGTTATATTGAATTTAGATAAATACAGCAGCTATTATGTATTTGTAAAGTCACAGATTTTATTTATTCTTTTCAGCTACTCTTTAGAACAAACCGAACAGTTTCTGAACTGTGTTCTGGAGGCAGATCCTGTAAAAACAGTTATAGCTCAAGAATGTGTGCAGCAAAATGAAATTGTTTCTTCCTACAGTGCTGCAAAGAACCGTGAGAAGAAGGTACTTACATTTTTTTAAAACCATAGTTACAAACATAGCCAAAACTAAACTAATGAAAACACCCAGCAATGCATCTGTAACTTTAACAATGCAAATTCCTACAGGCAAAAAAAAGTAAGGAAGAGGATGATCCTTTATGTGAAATGTTTCAAGACTTTGAGTATCCACAATATGAAGATTTAAGAGCAGAAGCTTTTTGTCACCAGCAAAAGAGACAGGAATGTTTGAAAAAGGCTGGGGAGGCGTATCGCATGGGTATGAAGCCTGTGGCAGCATTTTATGCACATCAGGTAAACAATAACATTGTGCTTTTTGTCTGAACTTAGGGAGGTACTTAAACACTGAATTGGAAGTGATAAGGAAAACATCATGCCTACTAGAGTTGATGAATTTGGTCACTGTTCCCCGTGTGTTATATTGATAATCACAAGTGAATTCACTTCCACTAGTAATGATACTGGCACAGGAAGCTAATGTAACCAAATTTGGTGTGAGACCACGTGAAAGGTGATAATCGAGTGCTTAGTCACACGTGCTCCTTTGTCTTGGATGTCTCTCACATCACATCACATACTTGTAAACACCAAGATTTGTGTCCAGGTGGTCTGGGTAGGTTCACTGGATTGTACTGTGGACTGCAACAAACATAATTTCTTGAATCCTCTGTATATGTTGGTGCTGAACTGTTTTTAGACGCATCTTCTGTACTTTGTAGGAGTCAGACAGGTGTTAAGATGTCATCTTTTGCTGCAGAGTCTTGCTTGCTTCATCCTCCATAAATCTTGGGCAAGATTGCTGCCTGCTGACTTCGTTTCTTCATTCTGACTATCTTTATGGCTACAGTCTGTCTTGGGTTGGGATAAATGAGGTGTGTATGTCGTGCTTTTCACGATACATCTGACGATGGAGTGTAGATCTGCTGCTGTTCAGTCTTGCGTGCTCTGGCCTTGCAACACAGGCTCTTTGGCCTTGATTCAGGCACATTTCTTAGTATGTACCAGTTTGAGTACTGCTGATCGGTGCTGTTGATCATACTCTTTGTTTTAAGACTCATCTCTTCTTGTAATCAAAGTTCCATTACACTGGTTTCTTGGTGCCTTCACAAGAGACCCCTCCCTTGACATCACGCTTAAAAAATCTGTTACAAATATCTTCAAAGGCTGTAGTTTTCCCCTCATCTAATAGCATATAAAAAATTGGTAAGAATTCACATTATGGAAGCATATAATTCTAAACTTTGATTGTATTATGACAGAACAAAAATGTAATAATAAATCACTTGAATTTGCTTATTCAAAAAACTTTCATGCAAGTGGTATAACTTTAAATATTTAGATTGTTACTGTGCATGTAGGAAATACTGATTATCAGTCTTTATTATGAACCTTTTATGTTTTTCATATATTCTTGAAGTTTTGAGACAAAGGTCTGCAGGATTTTAAACAGAAATGTAATTTCAAGTCCTGTTACTTTTGTTCTTATCCATAAGAACAAATACAGTCTATTGTAAATCTGTTGAAATTTATTTATTATATACTTTCCTTAGGTAATAAAAAGGCTAACTAGCTACCTTTATTCATAAAAAATACTTTATGCCTGGTGGCCTTTGTCTTGGGAATCCTTTGCAAGCGAGTTACAGAGCTGCTGTCTTGGGTCTGACACTAATACACTTCAGATGATCCATTTTAAGAAAGTGTAACACAGACTTTCACTTCTGTTCTCTTGAGCCTTTGTCAGTCCAATACCTGGAGTTAAATCTTCCATTCCTTTTCAGACTGTGCCTACAGATCTTCAAGGATATAATTTGTTGCTTTGATCTCTCAGCTGTTATTATTGCAAGGTTCATGGGAAGGAGTTGGTACTCGTACACTTTGTAAGGTGACTAACTGTACTGCTCCTTGCCCTCATTCCAGAAGGGACTTACTGACCTTGTCAGTCATAAAAGATGTCAAAAGTATTAGGAGAGATAATAGGCATTATTATTATTGTTATTATTCGTGTTTACCCTTGCCTTGTCTGAAATTTTGGGAATGCATTCAGAAGAATTAACCTCAAATACAACAGTCAACAGGCTTTTCCTAATCTGTTGGGCAGTTTTCCTGACACTGTTTCATTATAATTTTAGCAAAATACGTGCAGGAAATAAAAATCTATTGTTAGGAAAATAAACCTGTAACTCAGTATGGAGTGTAACTTTTTAGCTTATGTAAAGACTTTATGATTTTGTGCCTTTTCTGCCTCTTTTTTCTCCTTGCAAGGCTTTTGTTACACTGTCTTCTTTGTGCCAGCTTTGAGTAGTTTCTCACAGATTTCATGAAATCTGCTTGTGAGTAGGTCAAAAGAAGATTTCATGATGCTCTCACTGAGCATCTTGCAGAAGTTCTGCTAGTATTACAAATTTTACTGGTTCAAACTTGAACTAAAAGCACCCTACCAGTGCTGTCATTTTGAAACCACTGACCAGTGTGGAGCTTAAATTATTTTTCAGTGTGTAATAGTCACTGTGCTTATGAATAAAGGGTCGTCTTCATGAGCAGAAGATGAAGGAAGCTAACCATGCTGCTGCTGTGCAAATCTTTGAGAGAGTAAATACTTCGTTGCTGCCTATGAATGTGTTGGATTTGCATGGTCTCCATGTGGATGAAGCTGTGAATCAGTTGTCCAGAGTGCTGCAGGAGAAAAGTGAAGGTAGGGTTTAGGTAATAATTCTTGCCTCCTAAAAATGATTCTCATTTTCTATTAAGAAATCATGATACATGGCAATATTACAGGGAATGAATGTGCTTTAATAACATGTACGTTAAAAACAACTAGGCTTTGTGTTGTCTTGTTTTCAAAGAGTCTTGTTTTCATTTCACCGCAGTGGAATTGGGTTTTTTTGACATGACAATGATTCTTGTTGCTTTCTGTCTTGCCCCCCTCCCCCTGCTTCTTTGTAAATCTTCTTCCTTCTATTTAGCCCTTTTTTAATTACTGTTATTGAATACTTGGTCTGTCCTTCCTGACACTTTTAACTGAGGTGATGATACAAACATACGTGTCACCATTGCATTGCTTTGTCACAACTATGTTGCTTCTAGAATCTTAGATGAAAATTTACTGTGTTGGAATTCTAACCACAATGGTGACATTGTTTTCAACTTCAACATGAAAGTGTGAGATTTGAGTTACCTTTCAGAAACTTCTGTATCAGTTTGCTGGCAGCATTGCTTGAGATCAGAATACTCTTGCTTCCAGAAATGTCATTTTATGCAGTTTTGCTTGAGAGCTCATTTTTTCTCATAGTGGAGAGTTCAAGTACTTCATTAGTGTCCATGCTGTAAAAAGATAAATTTTCTGCATTACTAGTTTACCCTCTAAATTTAAGCACACTAGGAATGCTTCTATAACAAATATTTCTTACACAAGGTACTGCTGCACAAACCTGATTTTTTGAATCAGCTACTCCACAGAATATAAATAAAAGTGTTCAGGGGGGCTTTAGATAACCCTTGTCTTTCAATATGCATCAGCGATAATAAAGTTCCGTTATCTCGTGCAATTCTTGCGATGACATTTGTGTAATTTAAACTGTAACCTAATGCTTTTTAGAACTAAATTTCCAAAACTGGACTTAAATCAGGAATGCTGAAATTGATAGTAGGGACTCTGTTCGTCTATTCACCTAAATCTAAAAAAAGTTAATTTCACTGTACATACATTGGAAAAGGATCAATAATGGAAACATTTTTGCTGGCAGAATTAACAGTAAATTAATAGAAAATTTAAATTAAGTTATGGTGTGGGGGAGAGTAGATGATGAAACACATCATGTGAACTGATAATTCCAAACTGGAAAATCTTGACTAGTTGTGAGAATCCAGTTTAGTTTATTTTTTCCCACTTTTTCACACTCTTCATCAATATAGGTTGCTGTTATCTCTGGGAAGAGAGCAATTTCTTTTGTTATCAGGGCTAAGTGCCCTAATAAAACTCATGGAATATGTTGATTTGTTGATTTCCATGCTCCGACATAGCAGAAGAAATAACATGACATAAGTGTCAAAAACTGGATATTTTCTTTCTTCTTAATTTCTTTATTCAATAAAATGTTATTTCTTTATTCACATTAAGTATTAAATGTGAAACAATACAGAAGCACCACTTAAAAATTCAGTGAACGACATCCAACTCTTTTAATTTTGCAGTTTAAATTTATATCACAGAATGTAAATTCCAATTGAATATTAGATGAAGAAACAGTAAAGCTTCTATGAAACTGGAAGGATTTTATGATGATCACAATATGCCTCTTGCAAGCAATCTAGATTTTAAAAGTTCGACTTTTTCAGAACAGGGAAAAATTGCCATTTGTATCTGAAATATGCATGTCAGCCTGGGAAAAGAAAGCTCTAAATGAGTAGTGAGAGTTTGCAGAAGAATGCATGGAAGGGTTATACTGAATGCCAAGTCTCTGCTGAGGAAAGCTTTAACCGTTACAATTCCTGCTGTTGCAGAGTACCAGCAGACTGGTGGTAAACCATATCTCAGTGTTATCACGGGAAGAGGAAGCCATAGTCAGGGAGGAGTTGCTCGCATCAGACCAGCAGCTATCAGATACCTCACAAGCCACAACTTCAGGTGAGTTTAGATTTTTGTTACTGATAATTTTTTTTTTCTTAACCCACATTTAACTAACTGAAAATTGAAGTTTAGTTTTAAAATGCTGTTAAACTACTACACAGATTACGGCAGGTCTACTGTTCCAGATTAAATTAAGTCGGTTGTTTCACAAATCCAGTGTAGCTGTGTAGCACCTATTAAATGTTAGATCCTTTTCTCTGAGATAGTTTAATTCCATATTTCCATTCAAGATTGCTAGCTTTACCGTGCAAAGTTGTTAATCCTGCTTTTTATTGGTTTCCAATACTTGCATTTGTGCTCAGTTTATGAGGGATAGCAGTTTAGTAAGTCTGGGCTGTGTTTGCTGTTTTTTATATAGAGCAGTGTAGGAAGGTGAGTATGAAGGTGACACTCGAAAACATCATTTCCTTCTTTGCTTCTACCAAATAGAAGGATGAAAATCCATTTCAAAAGAAGAGGGAATGAAAGGGGAACAGGAATAGAGAAACAGAATTAATATAACCAAGAATATTGGGCAGCTTTTTCTTTACTCAGATCTTCATCTTAGTTTCTGCTTTTTCCAGGTCTTCATATCTCCAGACACTGAAAAATCCTCCTTCAGTGTCACATCTGAGGATATAATGCTGATTTCCTGACTCCCATGCCTATATACTTGACTGAGAACCTTCATACTTCCATATGTTTGATGAGAATTTAAAGTGATGGCATTGCATACAGTTTACATGTTGAAGCTTCTTTTTTTCTTGTTTCATAGGTTCACAGAAATAAAACCAGGCTGCCTGAAAGTCATGCTGAATTGAGAAAGTTGTGGAAGGAGGAATATAGAAACCGAGGTGTCAGATGACTGCCGGGTAACAGAAAAAAACCCCTGTGTTTTGAACAACTGCACTGGTATTTTGTAATGTGTTTTAAAGGGTGATATTTTATGAGAACTGGTCTCAATTTACAGCAAGTGGATTTGTCAGTATGTTTCCAATAAATTTTTGTGTGAAATTGATCCTTTTTTGAACCTGCAAACAAGATACTTAGAAGGATTTGAAGTCTCAGAAATGCCGATGAAGAATTTTGCTGAGAAACATACTACGTTTTTAAGGGAAGTTAAGGTACAGTTTTTAATATAACTGTCTTTTTAGCATACCTAATCTGACTTTTTACCCTTGCACATGTTGATTGCTGTGGCTTCTGTACCTCTAAAACATATTATCTTGTACCAAGTTATTTTGTAATTCAGAACTTTGTGGTAAACCAACCCTTCAGAAGAGCAAAGGAGAGGCTGAAACTGGTTAACTACTGGTATTTCAAATCCAGTTACATCTGGGTGCTGAGTATTTCCAGGTTTCTTAAAAAATCTGGTGTCTTTTTAGTGATTATGTTATAATGGGTTGACCAGTTCTGTTATCTTTACTTCATTCTAAACTTCTCCAGATACTGAAGGAAGTTGCATATAAGGCCTGTGCATTAAGGCTAGCTGTGTGTTTGGTAATTTGACAGATTCAGTGTGATCTCTTAAAGGGAAAAACACAATGCTGTTATTCAGTCTCTTTTGGAGATCCCCCTACTGAATTAAAATTGTTTCTTACTTTGTGGCTTTTTAAATGCAGCAAATGCAGTACTGTTTCCCTTTACAAGTGTCTAGTAATGATGTCTTCATTCTCTGTGTATTGTTGGTGATTTCCTTGTAGAAAATATGATCATGAGATATTTTAAATGTATTTTTTTAACATCAAAGTGAATGCCAATATTGCAATAGTAATTGCCGAACTGGAAAATCTGTGAGTGCAAAAGTTAACTCTGATTTTGGTGGTGTTGCATCAGCGTCTAGAAATATCTGTGTAAAAAACCAAAACAACATTAAAAATCCCAAACAAAACCCTTCAAAATGAAATATAAGCATCTGTACTTAGGCAAGTGTTTCCAGCAAACAATCAGAACACTTTTTTAATAGAAATATCTTCTAGAATGCATTGCTGTTTTTATTGACGTCTTTGCCTCCTGAAAGGCATATGAATTTTTGTTGTAAGGCTTTTTCAGAAGAGGTGTGGGTCATGTATTAGGAATAATATTAATGGATTAAGGATTAATGTGAAGAGTTTTTTAATTTTTAACTACTTTGCAGTAAATTTTATCCAAGAACTACATGCACATAGAGTTTGTATATGAATCCATATGTGTGTGTAAGTTCTGCAATTTGTATGCGTGAGTACTAATGAACAAAGAACGTCTGTGAGAAAAGCTGTCCACAGAAATAGGTTTCACTTGAAAACGTGTCTGTGTAAGTTGCTGACAGGCTGAAAGACATGATGTTTCCTGAATATATCTGTATTTACTCTAATACATACACAGTGAATATGATGCATGATAGACTTTAAAATGAGTTTTTCATGCTTCAGCAGATACAGTAATCTTTTCCTGGTGATTTCAAGTGGAAGAATAGCTTGAATAATACTTAATCAAAGGGACTCTTTCTATAATAACAGACTGCCATAATAAGTTTCATATTTTTTGTGGGTAGTTAGTTCATCTGAATTGTCTTTTCTCTGTTTCCTTCTCTCTGCACTGGGAATCAGTGGGTAAAATAGATCTGTCGTCCCCAAACAGCACTATCAGCACTATTTCTGCCACTGCATGATGTCCTGTGTGGTGAAGCCCACACTCCATCCTCGGTGACAGTGCCTAAAATGGACTGAGATGCCATTTAGGCTCTTGGCCTCAAGACAGTAGTTCAGACTATCACCTGTACAGGGTTGCAAATGCTAGAATTGTCTCAGTGGAGCCAAAATCTTTGTTTTGGACCAAGGAATGTCCTTCCTGAACAGGTTTTCCTTAGTGCTGCTGTTTATAACAAATGGAGTTGCAGCTCTCTGGGAAAGCTCTTTGCATTATAGTCCCTGTTGGTTGGCCTGGGTGGCTGTTGTGTGTTGAACTGCTTGGGTGAGCCCTACAGAGATGTGCCTGTCAACAGGGAAGTGCCAACACTTCTGGTTGTTTTGGGAGGCAGCCTGCTTCACTCAGCATATTCACACCATTCCCAATGTGGACAAAGACAGCTTCGATTTTAGTTCAAAAGACAAGCAGAAAAACTTGTCATCTTGCCCATCTGTTCATCATAGTCTAGTTGACAACTTTACCCTGGAGATGAGAAACACAGCTTTTTGCCTTCTTCTGGCTTAGCAAGTGGATGATGATCATTGCACTTGACTCTCACTTCCCCAGAAAATGGCTCTGACCAATGTGCTCGGGAATATTTTTGAAGTTGCCACTTCCTGAACCTCTTTCAAAATTACCAGTGCACACTAAAAGTGCAAGCTTAAGAGGACAAAAGATATTAAAGAATTAAAAAGTGCATAAACAGTCTCTGGAAGTGGGCTAGGACTTTTCAGAAAGGAGCTGTTCCTGGTGAGCTTCAGTGTCCTTTCATATTATTTTTTCATCCCTTAGTCCTATTTGGATAAATACATTAAAAATGTTCAGGATAAAATCAGCTCTGCCCAGTGCTAGGAGAATTTTTCTGCAGTCTGTTAAAGTCAGCAGCGAAATACACAGCTCAAGAGCAGTTTGGAATTATTTTCTCTCTTCCTCTCTTCATTGGCCTTCCTTGGGCTACAGGTTGAGGTTCACTAACATACTCTGAATGCCTTACCTGGTGTAAGTTGGTCATTCACCTAGCATCTGAACTTTGATGAGATGATGGCTTAAAATCATAACACTGGCAGAACCAGTCTTGCCTCTGTTGAAAATAATGACAGAGTCCCTATCAGCTTCAGCAACTCAAAATGAGGCACTGCAGTTGTACCTCAGAGAAAATATGATCCTCTGAAAGTTCTCAAGCACAAGCTTAAATACTGTGCTGAGCTGGATACAGAACAGGTCAGAAGATCAGTGCACAGACTAAAATACTTATTAAGTAGAGTTTTATCAGTAAGGATCTCCATGCCTTCAGCTACTTGCCAATATTCCAGAAAAACAACACTGGAGTTCTTGTATTTCTCTGACTGATTTTACAATGTATTCTGGGATGAATTCTTTGAAATATAATTATTTCAAAATGGGTTACGTTTTAGAAGTTCCTGTCTTTCTGATGTCTCTTGCAGTTACATCGGTGAGAATCTATGAGAATCCTGAGGTATTGTGTAAATTCTGTATCATCTTAAAATTAAAATAGCAGTATTGCCACCAGCACTCTGAAACAATGTGCAACTGTTAAAATTCAAATTTTGTGTACCACTTTCTATTGTATTCTTCAACAGCATGTGATTGTGATGGATGGTAGTGTTTAATATGTGACTTTTTGTATCTTAATTTACAAAACATTTTAATAGTTATCCCAAATTTTAATGTAGGAAAAGTGGTAATTTTTAATATACAAAATTAATTCTCTTGCTAACATTAATGAGTGATCTTAGAGTAAAAGCCAAAAAAAAGAGCCAGAGATGCAGTGAAGAAAGTTGTCTGAAGTAGTGACTGTTAAAAGTCATTTCAGGTGATTGTGAAGGTAGTAGGGCAAAAAGTTATTTTTAAAAATATTTCTGGATACCTTGACAATACTTAATGACTTTGGCTTTTGATTTTAATACCATGTGGTACACCCCCCATCAAAACCGAACCAAAGCCTAACTGTTCATACTATTTCAGCTAAATAAACTCTGCAAAGGATTAAATGACTAGATGTGAATATGCACATGAAAACACCTAGTATTGCAGATACCAATTGTAAAAGCTGTTAGGACCAGTACATTGGAAGATAAAAATTTCTATTTTTAAATGAAAATAAAAATTGATTTTTTTATTTGTATAAAGTTGTACTTTTGCTGTTAAATATAATTTTTTTTTTACTGAAATAGTTTTGTAATTTGCATTTAGAATTTCTAATATGAAAAGGAATTTACAAAATCTAGTTTAATAAAGGATTTTTGTCACAAGTATAGCCTTCTGTCTTTCCTTGGAAAACTATGTTTTAGCTTGTATCAGTTTTTTTCAAATAGTAGTCTTAAGAGTTCTGCATGAAACCCGCTTGCTTGGCTTCAGGATACCATCTGTAGGGAGATGAAGCAACCATCTGCAGACATAAAAAGGAACAGATTTGTGGCCTGAATTTCAGTGTTGCAAGTGCGAGCTGAATGCTCAAATTACTGAAAACGGGGGTCTTGGTTTCAGATTTTCCTTTGACCTGAAGTAGCTGAAGAGATGTTACTCCACACTAGGTTACTCGTGGGGGAGTGAGAGCAGTAGTGTATGTCAAGGGGCGGTCTGAGCGCTGCAACAATGGATTTTGGGGAGAGGAATGTGTTCTGGAGACCTCATTTAGCAAGAGGTCAGGGGCAGTGAGAGGCCGGATCCTGAGGGAGCACAACGCTGTACTGTGGAGGATACAGAGCTATTACGCCTGGCTTTACCCAAGCCTGCCTCGTTCTGGTCAGGTGCAGGTATTTTCCTGGGTATTGTCCTGGAATTGTGCAATGACACCTGAGACCAAAGTGCTGGCTGGAGTCTAACCTATTTTATTAGCTCAATTTGATGACAACTTGCTGTGACCCAAGATGACTCCTGCAGAATCATTCCTATGGCTTCATTGCCTTGCAGATTGGGTTGACTGCAGAAACAAGTCAGGCTTGTGCATTTCCACAGCAAAGCCCTAACTCATAAGCTGTTCAAGAGAGCAGGGAAAACGGGTTTTGGGAACACCTGAAAGCTTGGCAGATGCTGGTTTAAGTGTGACATGGCTGATCCTGAGCCATAGTTATTAAACCACAGCATTGGTAAATGTCTCGTTGGTTGTGTGCTCCTTACTTAGAGCACTCCTTGCTCTGGCAGTGTGGCTGAAGGTCCTGCTTGGGCATTAGTCTCTCAAGCTGTGATGTTTTAAAGTGAAGGTACTGCTGCTGGACTTGCCTTCTGTCTTGAGGCAGATTAACTCTTGCCCTTGCTAAAACAATCCATCTTGATTCACCAGCTTCTGTTTCAGTTCATGCCCTTTTTTCCTGAGTGCTGGGATTGTCTTGAGTGTCTCTCTGCTTCCTGCTGGGAGTTTGCTCTTCGGAAACACCCTGGGGATTTCTGAGAGTCTGTTTCCTTATTTAAATAAGAGTAATAGGATATTGTAGTCTGTCCTTACTTTAGGACTGAAAACTGTAGTGTGGTAAAATAAAAATATTGCTTGAGACAAACAGTTTTTCAGTTCAAATTATTGAAGCATAATTAAATGTGTCTGCTGGTAGAACGTGTTAGGTAGCTTGACAATAGGTGGTGCCCTTGCCAATGGCATAGTGATGGTGGCAGCAGTTCTTACTGAGCCCCTACTAGAGCAGAATTATTTCCCTGTATGACATGTGCTAAAGGATGTTATTACACATCACGTGCTGTTCATTTCTTCCTCAAAGGGAGAATACTGTATTTTGAGTATTATTTTGGTGAATTTTTTTCTTTACAGAGGCGTGGGGTAGAGTTGGTTTTTAAAATACACTTGCTGCCTTGTGCTAGAGATGGGCAAGACAAGTTCATTTTTGCATACAGGTTTGAAGATGGTAATATCGAGGTTTCTCCATCAGCTACCCTGGCTTAGTTTTTGTAGGTCGGATGCTTGGTTGGATCAAGTTAGGAGACTGACATAAAGGCATTGTGCTGTTTGGTGAGGTTTTGTGCCACTGTGGATGTTGCTGGTGGCACAGTCTTGAAAACCCTGATGGGGAAGGACCCCCTTGATGTTGTTTGACTTTCTGCATAATGAAGCCTGGCTGAGCTAGCAGTGGCTTCTCATTAGTTGCCACTAATTGGTAAGCAACTGCATGTTATTTTTGTATTATCTTGAGAAACAGCACTCTCCTTCAGAGACATCTGTGGCTAGTCATACACACTGGCCAGGAGAGCAAACAGTGGAAATCCTCTCCCAGTGCCACAGATTTAATCAGTTCCATCTGTAAATGGAGAAATGATAGCCCTGTGCAGTTGCTCTGTGGGAGCTCTCCATAATGGTGTTCCATGCCAGCTAATTCACAAGGCGTTGCTTTGGATTCCTGCCTCTAAATCAGGGTAAAAGTAGGCTTCTTCACCTGTGTGCCCCTCTTGCCTTTCCAGATTATCTCCTTTTACTGTCTTGCAGTGCCATATAGACGGGTTTGTGCATTTAACAAGATAGCCATGTAAAGTAGCTACTTTGACAGGCTGTGGACAGCAGAACGTCCTTGGATGGATGATGCACTCTGGCTGGCAGGGGGACCTAGCTTTGGGAGCACATCAGGGCACCTGTGTCAGGCTCCTGTTCTGAGTCTTCTTTGGGGTTAACGTCTCCATGTTTATGGTCTAGAAAGGAGAAGGTAGCTGGTGAAGCAGAGAGCCTGAGACTGAGTGATAGAACTATCCCTATCTCCTCCTTCAAAGCAGGAGCAAGTGGGAAAAGCACATTCAAAACAAAACCAGCTGCTGCCTTTGGATTTCCGGGTTTCCCAAGGGGAGCCCCAGTGGCCTCTTCCATAGCTGAGGCAGGAGGCCTGGTTTGTTTTCTTTCCTGACAAGATGAATGCACAGTCAGCAGCACCAGCGCGGCAGGGCAAGGCCGCGGGCGTGGGGCTGGAGCAGGCACTGGGGAGCAGGGAGCAGGGTGTTTGCTCCCTCCGTGGGTGCCGGGGCGCTGTGTGCTCGGCGATTCCCCCGGAGCCGGGAGCTGCCCGCAGCCGCCGCTTCCCGGGCGCTGAGGGAGCAGGGAGGGGGCAGGCCCGGGGCGGCTGCTGAGAGAAGAGGCTCCCTTCGCCACCTCCCTAGTGTGACAGCTCCGGCACCTCCCGGCTGTGACGCGGCGCGGCCCGGCGTCTCCCGGGCAGAGCCGAAGGAGGAGCCGGCGTGGCGCTCGGCGCTGCTTTCCGCCGCCGGCGCTGTGGGGCCTCGGCGGCTCTGGGCCCCGGGGCAGCCGGGGCAGCCTCAGGGCAGGGCTGCTTTCGCAGAGAAAACAACTGGAGCCTCCTCCACGCTTACAGCAAAGCCACTGGCGTTAGTTTTGCATTAGATCCAGGTGGGGGAAGGAAGTGTGAATGTCCCCCGGGAGAGAGAAAATTGCAAGTCAGAGAGTTTAGAGAAACAGATGTGGGTTTCCACGTTCTGCACGTTCTCCTCTTGGGCGGGGGGGTGGGGGGGGAATAGGCTCTTTAAAAACAAAACAGCACACTTGTTATGTGTTATTTATACCTCTGGTGCTAGACATAAGCAACAATTAGCTTTATTTTATTATGATCATCTAGGACAGGAGAAAGCCTTGTGGGGTTAAATACAGTGGGTATCAAGAGTATCATGGTTTACTTCCTGAGCATTGCACGCACCGTACTCTTTGAGGCAGACCAAAATCAGAGCTGAGCGAATCTGAGAACAAAAAGGAAATTAGGCAGAGGGGAGAGGAACAGCTTCTGCCAGTCTGAGAGGTTTGCCCTTAGCCCCAGGTCTGCCCTGTGATTTGCCTGGGGCAAATGTCTTCCCAGAGTCCCAGCAAAAGAACCACAAATGGGTATTTTGGAAATAGTACCTGATTTGGGGGAAAAAGACTCAATTACACACTGGAACCGATTGTCAGGGAGGCTGTTGAATATCCCAACACTGGCATTGTTCAAAGCCAGGTTGGATAAGGCTTGGAGAAAGCTCCAGGAGGTGTCCCTGCCCATGGCCTGGGGCATTGGGAACTGGATGGTCTTTAAGGTCCATTCCAACCCTTAAACATTCTGTGATTATATGATGTGACTGCTTTTATGCTAGGCTGTTTCAGAGGGAGAGACGAGGGAGTTAAGTAACCCTCAGTGCAGGTTAGCATGCTTCACTTTGAAGAAAGGGGATGTAGGTGTTCGTGTTGCTCTGGAGGAAATCACTTCCCGTACATTGTCCACCAGTTCCGCACTGATGTCACAGGAGGAATTGTGCTAGGAAGTTAGGACACCAGATTCTTTGTATCAGATTCCAAGAAAACATTAAGTATGTAAATGTTAGTTTTGTCACATAGGTGTTGCTGACAACCTGATCTCAGGAGAGCTATCCCAGAGAAATTGCTAATGAGTAACCTCTACATGGTGGGGAGACATAAAAGTAGTAAAGAATAGTTTTGTAGTTGAGATAGCAGAAAGCTGTTGTCTCAGCTGTTGGGGAAATCTCTACCTGTCTTCCCTCAGAAGTGTATGACCTTAATGTATGGAGCTGCATGAGTCTTTAAAAGAGGCTGGATGAATGGAGATGACTGCACCCAAATCTTGGTGCCAAACCCAAATTTGATCATTGTTTGCACAACTCGGGGTTTTCTGTTTGGGGCCTGAGAGGTCTGTGCTGCTCAGGCATGCCCAGGTCTGGGTTGCCTTGTGCCTTGCGCCAGTCTCAGCACTGCACCCAGAAACTGCACAGCTCAGGGCCAAATCCTGCAGAGCAGGAGTAGCTTGGAGGGCTGCTCTGTGGTCACCTGAAGCATAGGGCAAGCCTGTCACTGAAGGGGAAGAGGCAATGGCATGGGAAGGAGCTCAGGAGCTGAGTTAGGTTGAACTTTGTAACTCAGGAGAGAGACAAGAAAGTCCACAGGGACAGGGTGGCCTTTCAAGCAGGTTCCTTCATTTAGGCTTCTCTGTCAGGCATGCTCCAGTCTGAGTATTCTGAAGGGCTTTGACTCACCCTCTGAAGGCCTCTAGTCCTGCCCACACAACGTGTCAGGAACCTGCCTCATGCTAGATTTTGGGTTCTGTTTTATCAGCACAGGCTTCAGTTTGTGCCACTCCACTACCAAACCTGAGGGGTATCTAACCTACAGTGTTAGGTTGGTGGGGAACCAAAGCCTAAACTCACTAACGCATAGTAAATATCGTGTGAGAGTTTTACCAAAATCCATATAGGAAGCGCTTGTGAAACTGCATTTTCATTTCCTCTTTCAGTTTGAGTGCTCTCGCAATGAGTACTGCAGAAGTCACTGTGCCTGGTCTGCTTTAGAGACTCCCCTTAGCAATGCTCTCTGCCATGCTGTGAGGAAGCCTCCCTTTTGCTGAGGTATCTGTTCTTGGGGAGGGAATCACTTCACCCCCAGGCTGAAATGTGTCTGGGTGACCTACCTGATTTCCCTGTACTGCCCAGGAATTCAGGAGAAAGAAGATAGGCACACCCCGTTTTCCCAACACACAGCTGGCATCTTGACCACATACATTTTTCCTGCCTCCCTTTGAAAATGATACCAAAAAAGAATTAAGCTCTTTTTTTTTTCACTAAATAAGCATATTTCTGCTTGTGTTTTGTTTATATATGTGATGCAATGGCTAGACATAAGCAACAATTAGCTTTATTTTGTGTAATTTGATTATCATCTAGGACAGAAGAAAGGCTTGCAGGGTTAAGTAGAGTGGGTATCTGAGGCAGACCAAAATCAGAGCTGAGTGAATCTGGGAACAAAAAGGAAATCATGCAGGGGGGACAAGAACAGCTTCCTTCCTTAATCTCAGCCCCCTCCCTAACACAAGCAGCTTTCCTTTTTTCTCCAAGAGGGACAGAAAGCAGTGGATTAAGAAGAAATGTGACTTTGCATTAGAGACTGATCCATGTCAAGACCCTGGGTAATGTTATTTTACATAATTTCTTATAAACCTTTAGTTACCTGTGGTTTAAGACTTTATTTTTTGCTCTCAGCCTACTTCTCAATGCAAAAATAAATTGCAAGCCTTCGCTCCGCCCCATAAATATTTTCTGCAACAAGGTGTTTGTTTCTGAAAGTCCCAGATAATGACTCATAATGACTTTAGAAAAGGAGAAGCAATGTATTTTTTAATGTATTAACTATTCTCTCACAGCCAGATGTTCCCCTTCATTGCACAGCATGAAGAGGTGAAAAGGAGCAGAAAAACTTGAGTAAGAAAGACAAAAACGCTCCCAAAAGCCAACCCAAAAAACAAGTAAGGATTAAGAGAAACAGGTCAGGTGTCAATTTTACATCTAATTTTGGAATCTCCTACATGTGCTGAGTGCATGGAGCTGAATTGGAGTTCCAGGTCTCTTGGAAGTGAAATAATGGATCAAATGCATGAAGCGTGTATATTACTGAGAAAGGTCTCAAATAAATAAAATTCAACTATTTTTGAGAAATTATTGGGTCAAAGTCATTCAGGAAAAATAGTGGAGGGAAATGGGTGGAAATCAAGACATATTAGAACATGTTTCTTACTCTACAGTTTTGGGGTTTTTTTGCTGAGTTCATTCAGTTCAAAAGATGTTTATGAAGTATTTACAGATGGATGCACTTTTTCCAAAATGCAAACTACTTAGCCAGATGGCTTCACATCTGGATTAATCTCAGCACAAAACAGAGAAGAGTAGTTACATTTTTAAGCATCTGCTCTCTGTAGCAGACCTAAAATTGGTGATGATCACCAAAGACATTTATATCAGTATTATTTGCAAATAGTATTTATTTCTCTACTTCTGACAGTTCTGAATGTTTCTGATGGAAACATTTCAAAATGTTCAGGTGTCTGATTTGCTTTATCACAATTGCAATGGAAACTTACTGCTTGATTGCTTAGGCTGGTATTGGGAAACCCAAACCCAGTTAAAAACAGATGAATAGATGTTTAACGTGAAAATGAGGAAACACAAGTTCTCACATAAACTGGTGATGCGCTGAAGCCTCTTGTTCAAAATCTTGTCTGAAACAAAAAGGAAGATTGAAGATTTTAAGAAGATAGGATTCCCAAAATGCCTTCTGTGAGCCTTCCTTACCTTCATCACTGTTGATAATCAACTGAATTAATTTCACTTTGTAGGGAAAAGAAACAGTTCCCCAGCCTAAATGTGCAGCACTGCTCTGCAAGCTTTGCATCAGCAGGTTTATAGCATGTTTTCATAGGCTATATTCTTTTTATATTTTTGGCACAAATTGCCTTTCATCTACATATAAATTATCTTTTTGTTTCCTTTTTGCTTTGTCTTGTAAATTAATCTGTTGGTTTTTAATCTTTCTTGGAAGCAGCATGACTTTATCTTGGAATGCATTGTACTGTCATAATATTAATGTGGACCAATTCATTAGCTGTCTTCAGAAGGTTTCCATCCTGCAAGGAACATAAAATGCATGGCATTGGATCTGGATCACGCAGAGTGTTGCTACTGTTTCATGTCTGAGATAACTTCACTGAGCCCAAAATACTTGCTGAAAAGGACTTGGTTTCCACTCCTGTGCCTTTGGGTTTCAAAGCTGCTTGGGAAGCCAGTGCTCGTGCCTCTGCCTGAGGACCAGACATTCCACTGCATTGGTCATCCAGGCCCCTCGCCTTCAACCCAGGGGCAGCTCTCCTGCTGTGCCAGTGCACTTGAGCTGCTTCAGGAGTACGGGACAGGAGTGCCCTCCCTGCACTTGGCCTGATCATACAGAGTGGACAACTTCTTGTGCTCATGGCTCCTCAAGTATGGACCATACACACTTGAAATCCTGAAACTACCATCACAGCTTTGCTTTCAGTGTTGTGGTAGTGGCTGTGGTAGCTGGAAGTGATGCTGATCTGGCCAGCTCAATTTGTCTATGCTGGGAAGGGTGGGAGTCTCAATGTCTGTGTGTCCACCTGCTCAGCCTCCTTTTGCTGGTAGAAGAGAGGACATATATGCTGATAAAATGATACTACTGATCAATCCTGACAAATGCTTCAGAGGGATCCTCACTGAATTACAACAAAACCATGTAGACCAATGCTGAATCAGCCCAGAGTGCCTGCCTTGGGTTTTTTCACAAAGTCAGTTAAACATGCACACTGTCTTCTGTGAAGGCAGGGCCATATTCCAGGCAGGGCCATATTCCAGGTTGCAGAAAAATCCCAAGTGTCCTTCTGCTACCAGAGAGCAAATCGCATGTAGCAATGCTGGTCAGTTGTTGGGCTGCTCCTTTTCTCCTCGCACCGCTGGGCTGCTGGGCTGTGCTGTGCCATTAGCTGCTGTAGCAGGGAGGAGGCAGCTGTGGGAGCAGTAGAGTGCGAAGAGAAAGCTTTCTGCAGGTTTGCCTCCCTCCCCCATCTTCAACGTTTTTACATCTGCTCCTATAGTCACCAAAGAGAGAAAGATATACCAACCCACAACAAACCCACAGAGGCAGAGCTGTGAAGCTCTCACCAGGAAGCTGACTTACGCTAAACCTTTCCACTCTTTCTCATCACACTGCATCTGGGTCTGCTGTGACTCTTGTCTCCAGATGAACTAGACCCAGTTGCCAAGACTACTTTGGCCTGTATGTGCGGGCATCTCTGGTTACCTTTGGAGCTCTAGGATTTTTTGTCCTCTCAATTATATAATTGTTCTAGTCTGCTAAAAAAGAAGTCTATCTGAAAAAACCAGGAACACAGAACAGCACTATTCTTTTTTTCTTCCCTTGTCTCATCTAGGATAATTGACTTCTGTCACATTTATTTTCAAGAGCCTCTTTCAACTTCCTGCCTCTGGTGAGTTTGTTGCATTTTCTTTTTTTTTTTTTTTTCTAGGAGTCTTAATGTGAATTGATATTCTGAATCAAATTTGATATATTTTAGTTCACTTTTGTTAATTACTTTTATTAGTAAATTTGTGAAATTGGTTCATATGATCAGTTTTACTTTTCTGTTAAATACCATCTGTTAAATGCTTGGTGTTGAGATATATAATTACACAGCAGCCTAGATCTTGCATTTTCTGGATTTTCCTTTGTTCCTGTGATTTTTTCACCTCAGCATAAAAAGACGTTATATAAAGTAGAAAAAAGGGTGCGATGGGCTGTACTATGCCAGTTTCTTCCATGTTAACTTATATAAGAAAAAAGAAAAAATGGGAGTTACTCTCAAAGTGGTGTATCTGATTCTGATGCTCTTTTCTGTAGTACAAACTATGAACCCAGGAGTGATAGACTTGTATAAATCTGCAGCATTTTAAATGATGGTCTTCTTCCTCATTTGTGACGTACATCATGCTTATGAGAAAACTGTTCTGCTTCATCTTAAATATACCCAAACAAATTTAGGTGAAGATTTTATTGTGAGAATTTGAGAAACACATTCTTAGGACTGGAGCAGGATTCAAAGTGTTTTTAATTTGACAACTTATCTGTGGCTGGCTCTGGCTCCAGCAGCTGCCTGGCCCTGCTGGGTCTGACAAAGGCCTGTGCCACCTTCTGAGATGGAAGATTCCCATCTAAATGGCCACATCTGTAACTTGGCGTTCAGGTCACTCCCGTGGCTTCTTCCCTGCTTTCTGAGCCAACTGTGGCATGCTTATGGTGTGGAGCCCCCTTACAGAGCAGTATGTGTGTGTGCATATGTGCATGTCTGTGCACACCCATATCCAGATTCTCCTCACAAAACCTGTGTCTTATGATGCTCTAGTGGTGATGGAATGGTCTTGTGACATTGCCAATGAGATGCAGTTAATCTGAAAGGTGAATGAGGATAGAGCACACTGAGGCTGGAAGCATCTCTCTGACACAAATCCCTGCAAAAAGTCTGAACGTGGATTTAAGATTTTCTAACTTCTGCTTTCAGCTGTGTTTCCACCTTTGGATGGGGCAGGAGTTGAACTGCGGCATCTGGCAGAGGCCAGCTTTAATGTGGGATTTATCCTGAATGAAATACTTGCAGGAGAAAAAGGTAGGGTAAATGAGATAAGTTAACAGGCGCATCTGTCAGCAAATTTTGGTGTCTGTTGCTGTTGGAATAAGGTGGGATTGTGCTTTATATTGTGCTGCTTCATATTCCACATTTTCAACCCCACCATTTAGATCAGTGTGTGGTGTGTTTGTGATTTTTCAGTAGGAAGGACTATGTATGTATATTGACTTGACTTGAGAGTGGGGTTTGATGTAGTTTTTCTGAGACCGGTCTGAAGATCTATCATACAAATGAAGTCAAATCTACCAGAGAAAGTGGGTACACATGAATACCATGTTTGAGATTTGGGCAGTAACCACAGGGTCGAAAAGCCACGTGTGCACTTGTTTCCTGCGAAGTTTGGAGAGTAGGGCTTTAGTGAGGCATAATACCAAGTTTTACATTCCCTAGATTAGGTGCTGCAAACCAGAAAAAATTGTAGGTTTGCAGTTATAGAGAATTGGTGTTTTTATAAGTAATTTGTACTTAGTAAAGTTCCAGAGCAAAGAATTAAATTTAAAAATGGGTTTGATTTTCATGTATAGCAAGACACAAATTCATAGGCCATCAGCAGGGTAACATGGCTGTAAATTACTGCAATTTAATCCCATTTTAAGGTAATTTTATTGTGCCAAAGCAGTGTGAAATCATCTCACAGCAGAAGAGGATCAGGCCTCAAAATGGAGAGACCAATGCTGAAGTCACATTGCTGCTAGCACAGCTAGTGCCATTGATGTTAGGGAGGTAATCTCCTGTACAGTGAGGGGCGAGCCACACAGATCCTCCAAGATGTAAGTGGGTGATCTGCAGTGTACCCAGAGCACACAGGAAATGGGCAGCCAGTGTGGTGGCGGTCTCACAGGCTGCGCCCCTTTTGTAGAGCAGTGGCTCTGTACCAGCGGAAGCTCCCGAGGAGGTTTCCTCGTGTGATGCTTTCTGATAACCAGCCGGGAGGACATCCAGGCAGGGAGATGAAATTCTGCTGTTTCTCCTCTTGCTTTTGCTGTGCTGTTCTAGATGCATGGCAGTGGGTGGGTTAGGCACTTTAATGTAAAACATTTTCTGTGAAAATTTCCTCTTAACCCCCCATTTTCTTTGTGAAATTTTGGTGCTGTGATGCTACAGTTTTCCCTAAGAAACTGTAGAATGTTACTGAATGCACCATTCAAGTGCCTTTGATTGACATTGACCATAAAATGAAAAATTGCAGATTTTTCTATAGTGCTTTTGATTATTGTTTGAAAAGAGATAAAATAAGTAATTGTAAAACTTGCATTTTTCAAAGTCTTGGTGTAACATTTCAGACATCACACTGCACAGCATAACATCATTTCCAAATTAAGTTCTTGTGCTTTTAGCTAGTGGTGTGTGGTTTTATTAAACTGTTTTCAAATGTTTCCATGCTATGACACTGGTTAGAGCTGAAAAATATTTTGAGATAACTCCAGCATAGCAATTGAGAAAGGAAGTTGGCTGCAGCTGTCTCAAGCCCACTATTAAAGCATTATGTCCTTAGAATACTGGGCAGGATCACGAAAACACAACAAAGCAATGTAACAACAAAATTTGTGGGCTGTAGCCTACCACTAGCTCTTCTCCACAAAACCGAGTCTCATATTTGCTTAGCAGGATTTCATTTTCCTTCAGTTTTTATGTCAGTGAAGAACTGGGAATCCTTTCCAATCCACCAGAAGGATCAGTGCACAGTGGAAGGGGAGACTTTAGGGGCCTGCAAAACCTCTGTAATGCAGCAGTGAGCGTGAGTACTGGAAGTCACGGCTACAAACCTTGGCGTATCAGGTCTGGTATAAGCAGCCAGCAGAGTGGCAGGGTGCAATAGTCCCAGCAGTCACGGTCTGTCACTGCTAACAGGGTGGCTGGAGGATGGAAGGAACATGGTCTGAGCACTTAATGCGTGCATGTATTCCTTGCAGGGCAGGTACGGGAGCGGTTTGTGCCCAGCCTGGCTTGTGGCTGTGCCCTGTGCTTATCACAGACCCTATCTGCGCTGTGTTGCTTTTGCACGAGTAATTGCATTTGGTCTTTGGTTACAGAAACCAAGGAGAAGTGTAAATTGCTAAGGGATGAGAGTGGGGCTGAACTTGGCATGCTTCTCTTTACCTGACAAAATGTATGAACCTGCTGGAAACCAACGAGGATTCTGCTATGGTTTGGGGATTTCCCTATGGGGAGGCATGGTGACCTGTCACATAGGAAAGACCCAGCATGTGCTGGAAAAGGATCAAACACCTCTCCTGGCAGATGCTGGCACAGTGGGCTGTGGTTACATTCTGTGCATGATGCCGCTTCTCACACAGAAGCGTGAGCGTGGAGTACCAGTAACTGACACTTGCCAGCTTGAGGTTGTTGTACCATCTGGTGATACGACTTCTGCTCATGAGTGACAGTGTGTTGCTTTTGAAGGTTAGACTGATTTATGTCAAAATATAGATATGACTGGCTCTCCTAATATAAAAGCGTGAGACCAAGACCCCTGTGTAGCTAGGGGTCTCTTTTGGTTTTTTCCCGTGCCATGGTCATTGAAAGAATATTAAACCTCTCAAACTTACAAGAAAATTGTTCTTTCCTTTCACTGATAAGCATGCCAGTGGACACAGTCTTCAGCTTGCCTCTTTTTTTCCCATCAAAGGACTGTGCTTAAAAACTGGTAAAGACTTTGGAGTTAGAAGTTACTGAGCTACTGATATACTCAACTATCAATTAATCTATCTATTAATTATCTACCTAATTATCTGTGAGCTTTTGTTTTTCTCACTATAAAATATATATTATGAAACAACCGTTGTAAAACTCCTTCATGTAATTTCTTTTGTTTCCATCAGTTTAAATGCAAGGTTTTAAATTCTCATCTCTTTCAGTGGAGTTTTAATTCTGGATGAAAACCTGTTGGGTAAAATATCTCTGAGTTTGAATCAAGTCCATCAGGATTCAAAAATAAAGCATGGGAAATGTTCTCATAATGTTCAAACATCTCTCTCCTAAAATATCTCTCTTTTCTTATGATTATTTTCATTCAAAATATGTAAAAATCAAGAAAATCAAGGAAAACTTTCTCTGTTTCCCATTGAAGAACTCTACATTAAGATTTACTGTAGCATGGGGATTTGCATGATCCTTAAACTGACTGAAAGCCAAGTAGGTGTCATCTGTAAATATACGAAATGGCTTCTCAAAGTACTCAGCTGAAGAATGAGTGAGAATGATTTAAGTATTACTTTTGCTTGTAGAGTCTTTTCTCATCTTCAACTATTCCATATGACCTACTGCTGTCTGCAGTATTATATGTTTTATATAAAGGTGGCAAGAGATCAAGAATCAGAGAAAAATAAAGGAAAACAGGCACTAAAATACATATTCTGATCTGGCCTATGGTTGGTGTAAGATATAAATCAATATAAAATCTGAGCTGCCAGGTATAACTTGTGCTAATTCAAAAAAAAAAAAACAAAAAAAAAAAACCACCCCAAACCCAACAACACAAACAAAAAACCCCACCATGTTCCTTTGAAATACGGCTTTAATCATAACTATGCATGGAACGTAGGCAGTTTGATGAAGGCAAGTATGCATGCCCATTTATTTTATCTAATTTTATCTACTTCAATTAAGAAATTCTAGAGAGGCTACATGGTAAAAAAAAAATCCTGCTTGTATTGTAGATATGTATTATCTGTTATTTTATCCATGTGCTGGATATAGTGCATGAATACGAAGTTGTGGCATAGATTGTGGAAGGCAACTCCTTTTTTTTTAAATTTATAAAACAAATTAAAAATTGTAAAAATCATAAATCAACAAATTCAGGACAAGTTATGATAATTGTATATTATATATCACTCTTGCTACTTGAAAAGTAATTGAAATTATTTCTAAGCAAGCTCTTCAAAATTTTAACATTTTTATGTACATGTGTTCACACAAAATTTATGAATTATATTAAAGATGGCAGTTTTCCACTGTGTGAAATCTAGACTATGATTTTAAACACTCTGATATATACAGAGACAAGAAAAAGGTTTTTGTTGCTGGCAATCCTAATGGGAAAAAGCTAAATTTATCAAGGATTTTCTGTGTTATAAAATAAAGAATCCAACCAAATTATTGTTGCTTTCTTTGCTAGTTTATTTACATCAGAATTTTAATATTCATTGCAGCAAAACAAACGGTGACATGCAGTAAATATGAGTTCTTCCTGAATTAAAAACAAATCATTATGTTTTAGCAAGAGGTCATTATGGTGAATTGTTTGATCAACTGCAATATCATTATTGCTTCTCAGAATACCTGTACATCCGACACTTTATTCTTATCACAAAGAATATCTTTATTACAAAATATACAAAAATAGTCTTCCATGGAACACTGGCTGATTCTGTTCTAAGTAACATTTTCCTCCTCTGCCTTTACCTCCCACTGAAATCAAACCTGTGCAAATACATAACTTAATGGACGTGGGGAACCTCCTTCTTCTCCCACTGATATTAGGGGGAGAAGATCTAGACTTGAGAATCTCCTTATTTTGTGCTAGACATTTTAGGAAATCAGAGTAAAGTTAAACATGAAGAGACTTCTGAAAGTAAAATTGTTGATCTTGCGAGGGGTCCATTGAGGAAAATGGAGAAATGTTGGGCAATTTTTTAAGACCTTTTAACAGTGAGGAGCATGTTATATCACCTGTATAATTCATGTATTAGCTTTCAGCTATACTGTTACTGTTGATTTCTTCGTTGCATTTAAAGGAGCTAGTCAAGAAGATCAAGTGGTGCGCAAACAAGGGAGCGGAGTGCAGTCCCACCGCAGGTTAGAGCCAAAACACACTGAAGTCAGCCTTCTCCACTGCAGTGGGCTTGGCACAGGCTCGGGAAGAGGTCCTTTTGCCTGCAAATGCAAGTGTGTAGAGGGAGACGCCAGTTCATTTTAACAATTTATCATGTTGCACATCTGCAGGATTTAATATAAATCCGTGCAACTCCTTAACAAGTCATTGCAACATATTGTAAAGATGTGTCTAATAAATGTAATGGCTACATACACAGCAGAAGTAGAATAGTTTGCTATGGGTGACTATGTAATTTTATGTGCAGGACTCTTATCAATTAGATCCCTAGGTTATTGCAAATCCCCATTTAGCATAGCCGTAATGTCTGCCTGTGTGCATACAAATATATATTTACCTCTGTGTAGACCATGGTCATTTCAATAATGCATCCATTTGGTGCAAAACATGTATGTAGGTTTTCAAATGATGGTAAGATATCTTGCCCACAATATGTTGTTTCCTACAGCAATCTGTAGCAATGTCTTGCAATGAATTAATATCAATGTGTCCATATATTTATACATATATGGACATACATACACATATGTACATATATGGGGGTTTTTTGTACATGGATGTATTGGTTCATTACTGAAATAGATTTTAAATATGCACTGATTTATTTACAATATTTTTGTGTTTCTATATATGTGCATATACACTTCTATGCATCCATCTAGCAAATGCATAATTCTCCGAGAAACTGCAAATTATTATTTAAAACTAAGAAATGTTAGTTGTGTATGAAAGAGAAATGGATATTTCATGATGATTATGCCCATGTCTGCAAATGGTAAAAGAAAGAACATGCAGAAACAGGGGTAAGGTTAGCGTTACTGGAAAGAAAACACAATAATTATTGAAGGCTGCAAATGAAAGAGTACTTCAACAGCCAAAGGATATTTCAACAGCCAAAAAAATTTGGGTAGATTAAAAAAAACCAAAAAACCCCAACCTACAAAAATATGTTGTAAATGCCTTTATTTGTCTCAAACTTCAAGAAATTCAACAGTGTTAAAAGAGGATGTGGCATGAAAAATTTGAAGTGGTTTGAGGCCCAAAGTTGCAAACACTCCGCATGTCAATAATTCTACACGCACAGTAGTCTAATTAAAATCAATTACTTAAATATAATGTATTTTATATTATTAAGGGTTCAGTTTTGCTACAACGCAGTTAGACTTGCTGAAAATTTGCTTTTGACCTGCAAGCCACTCAGGTGGAAAAACTATTCATAGGTACATGTGATAGCACTGGAGTCAGCACTCAGCACTTTATCCGTGTTCATCTGCAAGAGTATCTGTATCCCCATCGGGACCCAGAAGTAGTTCTGTGTCAGTGGTGAATAAATATGTACATCTATATGTACGTATACGTGTGTGTACAGAAACAACGACTATGAGGGAAGGCACACGGACAGATGGTTGATGAACTTCTGAGCTGGAACGTACACACGTGTGACATTTGCACACCAGATGTTCTGTGTACAGCTGTATCTGTAGTGAAACTCAAAAATTTCTGCTCTGTTTAAAAGCAGAGGAGAAAAATTAGCACAGAGAAAGGTGGGAAAGAGAGGTGACATACTCAGTATCCTGCAGAAGGAGAATGCTAGGCATACCTAACTTCAGGCATGACATTCTGCTCCATTTCTGGCAACTTTGAGGCTATGGGACCAGACTGAGAATGGTTTATGAGCTGACCCTCTCCAAAGGGATTACTTTCCTACACTTGATTTACCCCGGTTTTAATCTGGAAAGAACATCTACACAGAAAATGGATCCCTTTTGAAAATGACCCATAATACCATGAATGCCATATAGTTCGTAATTTACCATGTCATGCTATAAACATGGAGAAAAATTACTTCAGACTAATGGCTTTAGTCTTTAAGTGGGTACTTAGCATTGCCAGATCTCATTGAGTTCTATTTAGAGATTCAGGATCTCGGATTGCTACATGAGTCTTCCAGGCTTTCTGTTAATTTTTGCAGCGGTTTTAATCAACTGTGCTTATGTGTAATTTGTAAATTGCTGAATCAAGGTGTGATTAGCACAAAAAGAGAGCTCTTGAAGATAAATATTTCTTTTGTCTAATTCTATAATTAGACTGAGAGTTAAATAGTTTTTCTCAGCAACTATAGTAAATTGAATAGATCTTTAGATGTGTCATTATCCATTGCTTATATATATATTATCATAGGTACTATTACTAAAGAAATCAAATTGATTTTTTAAAAATTTAAGATAGTTCATTAAGTGGTTTTATATGTATGTACAATGTGTGAGCATGAGTGTAAATACGTATATTTTGTTACCCAAAAAACTTCCATTTCTTTACTAGGACTTCACATCTCATTTAATCTTGTGAATAACATTAGTCTGTGTTTGTTGTTGTTTTACATCAAGATTTCACATTCTCATTATGAGGGAATTTCCTTTAAATCTGATAATTTGAGTGCCCTTGCTGATAATAAATTTGACAAGATTATTGAATATTTGATCATAAATCTTTCTCTTCATTTGCAGTGGTTAAAACTGCCAGAGAAAGAAACTGAGGTATTTTCAGGTGTCTTGATCCAGAAGTGTTTTTTTGCAAAGGCTTCTAAGAAAGTGGTTCTCTATTTTCTCAAAATTTCATAAATTAGAAAATAAACCCAAAATTTAGTTTTGTAATTTTTTTTTTCAAAACAAAACACTGAAATTTGAAAACAGGAACAAGATTTCAGTTTTGTAAATAAGGGATTGAAAGAAAAATTTCCAAGTTTTTATATCTGATTTTTTTTTTTTTTTAAAATCTGGAAGGAGATTTTTTTTGAGATGACAAGACATCATAGCTTTGAAAACAGAGGTTCATTGAATGTTGCTTGCTTTTCTATCTTTAGAAAGGCATTGAGGAAATTATTACACTTCAGGTTAAAATATCTGTATAAAAGCTCTTATCCAAGCTTCTAAGCATCCTTTCAATTCTTTGAAATATAAAATCACTTTGAAAGATAATCTGCAATTAATCCATCAGTATTATAAATACATCAGACAGCTGAATTATTCTGCCACTGAGTAACCTGCCATCTTGCTCTTGGGCCAAAGAATAGGGATGGCCCCTGTGGGGGAAGTGAATGAGTTGAATGGAGATTTTTTGGTGGAACAGTTTGGGGAAAAGATGCAGCAATTTGCAAAGGTACAAGCTGTGAGCCAGTTCACCTTCACGGCAGTGGTAACACCACTGAATGCCACTATGGAACACTGACACTCTGTGAGATGGAGGGAGGCTGATTGGCAAGACAGGGCTATAGATCAAAATTGTCTTAAAAGGAGTTAAAAAAACAGGAGACAGCTAATTCAGATGTCAGAGAATCAGGTTAATGAATGCGTGACAGGTGCAGCAAGGGGCTTTTGCTTGCAGACCAGCAGCAGTCTCCAGACGGACTGCAGCTGATGGATTAGTTTTCTGGAGACCTGTGCTGCGGAAGCAGTCTGGAGGTTTGTACCTGCATGGAGCAAGTACACCTCATCCACAGAGCTGAGAAGGTAGGGTGACCTTGACAACCTGGTGATCTAGCAGGGCATCTAGACTGGAGTCACAACAGCATCTTCTGGGTGCTGTCATTAACCAGGCAACAGCGTCTCTGGCCTGTCTTGATGTCTGCCAGCCTTCCTTCTCCTCCACCCTCTCCTGCTTGCAGGAGTTGTTTTCAGGCCCTGTCCATGCCCTGCAGTGCCCACTGTGCCCATGGAGGTGAAAGGGTAAAGCAGCACACTGTTCTGGTCAGTGAGGGTAGTCTTTGTGCCTCCTTTGTCTCCTCGAGGGTGCCTAACTAAGGGATGTGAGGAGAGCACGTATCTGTGGTGCAATTGGAAGGAGCAGTGGTTGCAATCAGCACACTGGAGAAGAAATGCAGGCGCTGTTTTGCAGACCGCCCCCCCCCCTCTGTGTGAGGTGGGACTTACAAGATTAGAGTAGGTAGGCAAAGACAGCATGTACATTCAAGCACTGCACAGCTAGTGGAAGTCTCTCCTGTGGTTTTCAACCTTTTCTATCGGTATAAATATTTTAATTTCCTTGCCTTGTCAAGTCTCTTCAAGAACTAGCATACGCAGTGCTCAAACTGAAAAACTAAGCTGTTTTATCCTGACATAAAGAGGAACTCTGCTGAGATGTAATTGAGGTAGAGAGTGGATAATGGCAATAATAGCATGTTGACTGCTTTAGCTCTCTGAAGCATTTTGTGACTGTCTGATCTAAAAAGCTGGTTGTTTGCCTGCATGGTTTGTTTATGTATAAGCTAATTCCATTGAAATTCCAGCCTACCTGAGTGTGCACTATCAATATCTAAGATTGGTTTTGAAATTAAAAGTTCCTGACTGTTTTTATTTTCCCCTGTCATAAGATGCTGTCCATCCCCTGGAGATGCTTAGCCATAGCGAGTCATTTTTGATGACTTATGATGATCTTATAGCAGATGCCAGAGATGTTCTTGGCATAAATGAAAATCCCATCTGGTTCAGCTGATAAATTTAACCCTTTTGATACAGTAGTCCTGCTTTCCTTTGTTGGTAGACCTCTTTCAAAAATACCAGATCAGTTTTTCATGGGACATATATTCACTTGAACGCTCTGCCTGCAAAGAGCTTGGCGCTGCTGTGCTCTGCTTTTCATCCTGTCCCATTGTGAGCTGACGACCTCACTCACCTTCTCCGTATCGTATTCAGACATGGTCAGGTGTGAGGCATTTTACCTGCAAGAGATTGCTGAGGTGCAGGTCAGACACTGCCAAAGAGTGACTGTTGTAGGGCTTCATGTGCTCACATCATCAGGGATGTCCGCGGTCTCTGTAACTACACACTGGTGCCTGTGTTCCAAAGACAGAGTGAACAAAACCTGAAGTTTGCTAAAGATCACTAGTCAGCTGATGTACTACACAAGAGTAAGACATGCATTCTTATACCTGATGATTTTATAAAAGGTCTTACCTTATTATTCAAATAATGTCTTCTACTGTTGTGAGTGATGAAAGTATAAACCAAAAAAAGTGTAAAAGAGGATACAGGTTTATATATTGAATTCCATATGCAAAATGATCTTTATAAAGCTGGTAAATTTTTGAAAATCAAATAGTTGGAGGAAAAAAAAAAAAAAATTGCCTCCGTAGCTTAGACTCCATCTCTGATCTGCGATCAGGTTTTCTGCAGTCTTGTAATGGTTGTAACACATTGTGCTGTCAGACCAAGACAGAATATGAGAGAAAGAGAGCAAAACTTTTGCAAATATTTATAAAACTGGATGTATACTGAGGCAGAGAAGTGCCCAGTACTGTTCTTTAAAGGACACTGAGGTTTTTTTGATGTTTAATTAAGCATTTTCTGTCCAGTGAGGTGAACTTGTGTAATTATTTTAATACACTAATGCTGTTCTTACCCTGAGGGTGCAACAAGGACCAGCTATGTACCTAATCAAAGATAATACTTCATATGTAGTCCTGATTATATATGGAGGCACATGAATTGTTGTGAACAAATGTAAGATCAGGGCCACTGAGGGCAATTTGTCCACAGGATCATAATATGGACCTTGTTATATACCAAGGTTTTTTATTATTCATTGATGGAATGTAGAACAATATCATTTGCTTTGAAAATAATTCTGCACTGTCACAGTGGAATATTTTAGCTTCTGTTACTGTCTGTCACCTAGCCATATTCACTACTCTTTAATATCTCTTTCAGTATTTAATAATTTTTATACTTTCTTTCAAAATAGCCAGTATAATATGACATGGCAACCGTCAAGTTGAGTGCCAGAATAATCCTTTTATCTGTCTTTCTCTGTTTTGGCATTTATGAAATTGCAGAAGTCATGCTTCGGACATCCTTATTTTCCCCCATATTCGAGTGTGCACAAAATAATGAACCTGAAGGCACTGAGGGCTACCTGCACCAAAGCAATGTTTGTTCTGAAAGGGATAATTGGCACATGGAAACTTTCTCCTGAGAATATGCACCTTTGTCTGAATAGGACACTACTGTCTTGTAGTGAAATTGAGGTGTTTTCAGACTATATTGTTGACCCAATTTTGAAGTAGAATAATCTGAGAGATTATGATTCATATAAGCAATTTGAATGTTTATCCTGCATATGCTTTTTGAATTTTTCATAGATGTGTTTTGTAAAGGTCTTGTTTAATTCCCTTGAGAGCTTGTTTGGAGAACAGAGAAGGCGAGAGAGTCGAATTGGACCTAATGAATCTTTAAAAGCAAATTTTCATCTGCTGCCACTAAAACTTAAATTGACAGAGCAGCCTGTTTCCCGGCAGCCAGGAATGTCGTGAAGCAGCCTCAGCCTCCATCCCACTTCCCAGAAGCGAGGGGCGATGGTGAGAGCGCGGTCTCGCTGGCGGGCCAGGAAGCACCGTCTGTTGCAATGACTCCTGTAGATACCGTAACCCCAGTACGCACAGGGACAGCCCCTAGACTTGGTGCCACCTCTATAAAGCACCGTGCTCCGGCCACTCATCTTCCTCCGGCCGGGGCATCTGCTGGGAAAGATGCAGGTGTGCCAGCAGCACAAGAGGAGGTAGGGCATGGCCTCAATCCAAAATGAAAGCAGGGCCAATAGCAGTCGTCGGTGCCTGTAAAATGTTCTCTCTAAGCTCATCTAGCACTTTTCCCTTGTTTTTCCCCCTTTGTGGAGTAAGCCAAAGCTTGGAGTGTACTAGAAATAAAGGGGGAGGGGGTGATGTGTTAAGGTACTGAAACTGGAGAGCATTGCAGTAAAATACAGTATACGCCCTTTGTGGCCATCATTCATTTCTGTCCAAAAAGCTTTCAGCTGTGATGTTTCTCTACATATATGAAGGAAACAGAAATATATTATTTAAGTAACAAACACATGACATTTTGAAATTATGCAGTGATACTTTCTTTTTAATTGCTCTTGTTCATCAGAACTAATTTGTCTTCAGTTTTGCCGTTAGTGATTTTTGGAGCATCTTGCGTGTCGTCACCCTGTGTGAGCAGTGAATCTTGCACACAGTTAGTGGGGCAGAAACAAATGCTTTCAAAATAGGAAAATTTGACTGAATGCTGGCAGGAGCTCAAAAGCAATTACATACTCTGAAGAGTACTCTTAGTTCAGTTTTACAAAAGAGTAAATGCCAGGACAGTTATATCCACTTCAAATGAAATTTTGACTGGGGCAAGCATCGGTAGTAGGGCTTTCTTTGGGTTGTGCTTCTTGATTGTTGAAAGCAATTTGTAAAAAAAAAAAAAAATTAACCACCTTTTTGGGTATTTTTTCTGTGAATCCTTCATTGCTTTCGAAAATTGTTCAGGTTCATGTGACTTGAGGTTCACACCTGAAATCTTTGCTTCCTCATTGTCACAAGTGGTTCGGTGTTACTGTTCCATGTAGGATTGTTTAAATAGTCAAATCGGTTAGCAAAGAGCCTTTTTTCTCCTGACTACCTCTAGAGTGCGTTGGGTATATTTTCAGGAGAATCTGAACTGATCATTTAAAGATTCAGAATTCTGACAGAAAGTCAGAAGGGTTCAGAAAGTCAGAGGCAGGAAATGTCTCACAGCATATTAGTAGCAGTTATACCAAAGTTAAATTAATTTTATTAGTCTTTAGACAACTGGAGGGAAAAAATAGCTCGCGTCAGTGGAAAATGGCAATAGTGATAAGACTGTCAGTCCCTGTGGAGCAGTAAGAAGATTATTAACGCCAGTGGCTGTTACACACACAGCTGGCTGGGAGGAAATGGAGAAGTTCATCATCCTCAGTAAGGGATACTTGCCATGCCTGTCCAAAGATGTGTCCAGGCGTCTTTATCTTGATGAAGAATGGTTTGTTCTCTGTGGCTTATAAATGTTACATTTTATTTTTACTCTTCCAGAGACGTCATTTGACTCACTGAAGATTTAAAACCAACAGAGTCATGTGGGAGAAAATGAATTTTTAGTCTCAAATGACGGAATCAATTCAATAAGAAGTAAAGAGATTTGGATGGCTTCTCACTAAATGGAAGTTATATAGAAGGCCTCTAAGACCACTGCATCTCTCCATCCCACGCCTACTGCACAGAGACCAAGTTGGCCTTGGATGTCAATAAAATGCTGGACTCAGTCAAGTGTGTTCTGGTGGGAGACTCTGCAGTTGGGAAAACATCTCTCTTGGTACGTTTCACCTCTGAGACTTTTCCAGATGACTACAGACCCACCGTATATGAAAATACCGGAGTGGATGTCTTCATGGATGGTATACAGATTAGCTTAGGTCTTTGGGACACATCTGGCAGTGATGCCTTTAAAGGCATTCGTCCCCTCTCCTACCAACAGGCAGATGTGGTATTAATGTGCTACTCGGTAGCAAACCACAACTCCTTTCTGAACCTGAGGAACAAATGGATCAGCGAGATCCGCAGCCATTTGCCCCGCATTCCCGTTTTGGTGGTGGCCACTCAGACTGACCAGCGTGACATGGGTCCCTACAGCTCCTCCTGTATCAGCCCGATAGATGGAAAGCGGCTCGCCCAGGATGTGCGAGCCAAAGGCTATTTGGAGTGCTCTGCCCTCAGCAACAGGGGGGTGCAGCAGGTGTTTGAGTACGCCGTGCGGACAGCGGTCAATCAAGCCAAAAGGCAGAACAGGCGGAAGCTCTTCTCCATTAATGAGTGCAAGATCTTTTGAGGACTGTCAGCAGTAGTTTTGCTCACATTTGTTCTTCCTGTTTTCTTACAAAGATACTGCAGCAGAGAGAATGGGAGGTGAATCAAAGAAGGGCTCCAGGCAGGACCACACTGCAGGTGCCTCTTGTGAGACAGATGTGCTCTTTATCTGATCCTCTCCCCCCCAAAACACAGGGGTGCTATCTTGAAAAATGAAAGGTGCATACCCTTATTCACAAGCCTGTGTTTGGACTTTACTGGCCTGAACTGAAGCAAGCCTAGCCTGCAGATCTGCAGATAACAACAGTACTGATTTTGTTTCTGTCAATGCTTCACAGTTGTTGGTTTGCCTGCATCTGCATTTATTTAATGACAAACTTCTGCCTGGATCAGCCCCCACCTCTGTCCTTGTGGATATATTTTTTACTTAAGCACGTAGTATATAAAACCTGACCAATATGTATTTTATTTAGAGGACTCTTGAATATATTGTTGTAAAATCCCCAAATTTTAATATTTTGGAGGTTCTCCCTTTAGCTAACCACAGGAATGAATTGTCCTGTCCATGTAATAAATGGCCTGCAGGCAAGCCTAGCACTTCTTAGACGTGCCTGAGTCATTGCATAACAGTCCAGCATAGGAGTCATCAAAACTTAGTGACATTTGACAGCTGTCCTGCAGTTTTGTGAGATTGGTTACCTTAATATTGTTCCTCAGCAACATGGTCAAATGTGGGAAATGAATCTGATTCTTCTTAGACTTCACTGGGTTACAACCTCAGCAGAGCTTGCAGACAGGGTTAGTTTTAGACATATGGTTGGGCTGACAGGGATAGGTCTGTGCTACCATCACCTCTGTTGTCCCTGCTGTAATTCTGGAGGCAAAAGATTTCAGTCTCCAGAGATGGAAGATATTTTTTCATGAGCACTTAAATTCTCATGTATATTTAGTACACTTTTTTCCAAAGCAGTGGTTTTAGTGAAACCAGTCGCCTACATTAGTACATAGCAAGGTTGAATGGGTGTCTTTAGAATGACAGAATGCCTTTTTACTTGAGTTTGCACACTAAGTATAACTGCCTAGGTTGTATCCAAGTAAGACTGAAACAGGCTTTACATCCTGGGGAGCCTGTCAAGTCTAGGAGCCAAATCCTGATGTACGTACTGGGGCCAAGTTACCCTCCTGCATAGAAGGCAGGCTAAAGAAATGGAAACTTCAGGTGTGCAAGAGAACTCTGCTAGATGGTGAAGTGGGTTCAAGACACAATTCTGTACTTTCCTTGTGAATTGTGGTGGTCCACTCCTCCTCATATTGTCTGTCCCCTCTGTCCTGCACCCTCTCTTAGCTCTTGCAGATCTGTCTCATCCCAAGAGAATTTCTTAGTGCAGCAAGATTTTCTTTGTCCCTTTCCCTGTCCTTCAGCTAACTCAGAACTAACCTTTGAAGGGCTTGTATAGCATGGTGTCATAAAAGATGGCACATAGCACAGTAGGATTAGCTCACCTATGATGTAGGAGAGCATTTATACTGTGGGCACCTTGATTACCAGTAGGGCAGGGAACACCTGGTGTTGTGATTGCCCCACCAGCTTCTAGACTGTTGAATATTTACTGCTTGTCAACCTGATTGTAAGGGAGGCTTCTGATCATTAAAATATCCTGGTCTCATCTGAGGTTTTTATATCAGCCTTAAATCTTTACAAACTTCTGCACCTGAGCACATAAGACAGGGACTTCTGTCACCACCCATCTTCCCTGAACTCTTTCCTACTTCTCTTTCCTCTCAAGTGTTGATTTGTTCCTGAAACACTAAAACTGGCCTATTTGTAAAAGAATCGGAATGGCATTGTACTTGTGGAGAGTTACACAAGTGGCCAGGTATTTGCGGTCCTCGGTTAAAAATCTTTTGGCTTTTGGGAGAAATATGCTTCTACATGTCAACTCTTGCAACGCCTCTCCACTGGAAGTCTTAGGTTTTGTAACTCTAATTTAAAAGTAGCCATTGTTACTGTTTGAACATTAAAGATTGCATGAAAAAATGTCATTTTATGGCTTTTCAAGTGTGTTACAATTGGAGACATTTCTGTTTTGTTCCCTACTCCACTAATGGATTTAATACCTGGTTTTAACTATTTTTAAGATGTATTTTTTCCAGAATGCTCTATTCAATTGTCTTTTTTTCCCCCTCAGTGGGTTAAAGTTTGTTTACAACAGTTTATGGTGGTGTTTTTATGTGCCAAAGAGCAGTAATCACTAGCGGGTGAGAATGCTGTGTTGTGGTATCTGCCACAGTTCCACGTTCAGGCACCAAAAGGCTCCACAGAGTTGTTGTCAGAGACGAAGCCAGATAAAGATGCGCTCCAGAATCACACTGTAACTGAAAATCTCATCTCACCTCCTCTGTATTAGCTTCACAAAACTTGTTATGATGTGTTACAAAATTAAAAAATCGATGTCTGTTGCAATTCAGTGAAGCCAAGTGGATAGGCTTCTCTGAGATGCCTGACATGACGATACAGGATACACATGAAATTTAGGGATGGCTTGATATACTCTTGATTGTGCATTCTAGAGTCAGTGCAAGGTGTGAGGCTGCTGAAAGCCAGCTGATTTTTAAAATCAAACTGGAAAGAGTGTAAAGTAATGGGGATTCTGGTTTCGTGCTCTGTGAAAAAAACAGTTCAAATTTTCACAGCCTGGTTATTTTCAGACTCTCAAAGCTAAAAGGCACTTTTCACTGGGAACAAACTGTGAAGCACATATATTTTAGTTCCTGTAATTATGGAGTTTTCCCTGAGCTATAGAACTGATGTGCTCAAAAAGTGTGGCAACCCCAAAACAGAGGCTGAAATCTAGACACACCCGAACTCAGATGAAGATTTGGCCAAGTGGTGTATTGGGGTTCGTGGTTTGCACAACTGCAGCCCTGTTGTCTGTGGTGGGAACAACAAAGGATTGCTGAGGTCTCCTGTAAACACTTCCAGGGTGGGTTTTTTTGTGTTTACTTGGGTAACAGGGTCTCTGGATACTGACTGGAGGTTAAAATCCAGCTCTGGCATTTAAAATACATTAAAATGACACATGGGATATTTCAACTTCTTTTGCTCTGAAAAACAGCAAAATAGAAAATACATGCAGCCCTGCCTATGTTGGGTCAAGCTTTTAGCTGAGGGAAGAGACCTTGCCCAAATATTCTCCTTCTATTTTCTCAAACAGATCCCTTTCATTTTATTATTCTGTTGCTAATCTTATTTTTGCTTGCTATAAAAATAGGTTAAAAGTTTGTTGTTTTTTTTTTTTTTTAAAGGATTATTTAAAATACAGATTTCCCAGGCTTTTAAACTTACTTGATGTGCAGCATACAGTATAAATATTTTCTACAAGTAAATAGTAAAAATATGTTTCAAATCATCACTCTTGCCCCCTGATTTTTCATACGGAAAATTATTCAAGCTTGCTAGATATAATTGACACTGTTTTGCCTGATATTTGCAATGAACATTTTGCAAATTTTTGTGCAATTTTTTGTGGGTACTCTGCGTTTACTAAACCCTGTGAATGCAAACTAGCTGATGCTCGTGTTAATAAAGAAAATGTGTTTAAGGGACTCTATATATGGCACAGTAATGAAAGAAGTCACCAGAGGGGTCAGACATGAGGGAAAAAGAAGTGGCAGCACTCTTGATCTCAGCCTTTCCTATATTACTATGGCATTTGAGTGAATACAGCCATTAGAATAATTTCTAATAAATGGTGCAATCCATGTCTTTTTAGCACTTTCTCCTAGTGCTTTGGTTGCACATAGCTCAGGTTAATATAAAAGGAATAAAAAGCTTCATTTTAGAACATCAGAACGCTTGTCTGCTCTTGCCTTTGTGAGCAAGTTAACTACCTTAACTTAATTAAAAGTCAGTTCAGCTTCTTAAACAAGCCAGATATGACCACAACTGGGTTAGCCAAACTCCCTTGCTCTGAAATGACAGTAATGAATCTTTGTCTCTGGATGTGAGGATAATGAAATAAAGTCTCTGGATGTGAGGAAACATATTTTATGTCTCAGAGATTTCCTTCGCAATGGTAGGAACAAAACAGCCTGACTAGTTATCAGTGTGCACCTGTCATAGCTGACCTGTGGGCCCTTCACCTTGGGCTCTGAGCAGCCAGTTATTGAAAAGAAGAATTGAGGGAAAAAACCAATTTTTGTGTGTATCTAGGTGTTTATATTATATAGCTGCTTAACTACAACTGTGGTGGCCCTTCCACTGGCCCAGACCTCTCTGCATCATGATGTGACGCTGCAGCCGCTGTGTGTCAGTGGGGTCCGTGTCACTGGTGAGGCAGAGGAACATCACCACAAATCTGCCCGGTGTTTTCAGCAGGACAGAAGAGATGCTCCTTGGGAGCATCATAGGCAAGTGCCCTACTCTGCAAACAGAGCTGGCCCTGCTTCAGTCAGACTTCTGTCACTTGCAGCTGGCCTTGCAGTAACACATTTGTTTTGTGTGCCATTTCTGAAATCGGTGTCAGTGTCCAAGCCATTGCCGAGGCCTGCTTTCTGCAGTCACTGTTGTATTGGTAGCTGGGCTCCAGCTGCTGCATTTTGGAGCGGGGAGGAGGGGGGATGTCTCAAAGCACTGAGCTAAACCCCGTGGCACTTCACTTCCTGAGCATGGGGAGCTGGCCTCCAGCCTTGCATGAGCTGTGAGTTATTAGCAAACAAAATAATAGCTATTACTGCCTTTCTGGTTAGGAAGTGAATGAGTGACATGCCTGCTCAGGTCTTTCACAACCTTACACCAGGCAATTAGCTCTCGCCGCGGGTATGATTCATGCCGGGGCGGAGCAGAAGGGCATGGGCCTCCGTGTGGTGGTGGTTGTTTCTGTCTCTGGAAAAAGAGGAAGGAAACGATGATCGGTGTCTTCGCCTGGTGTGAGGTGCTCACTCGCCCGCGCCCGCAGTGTTTCTGAGAAGTCTGCAGCGGGCACCGGCTCCCACAGGCACCCCCGCAGCTCCGGACTGTGCCGCAGAGGGTGCGGGCTGATCCGGGACAGCCCTCATCCCCACACCTGGGTGTCTCCCTTCGCTCCCTTGCCTGTCTTCCCAAAATGCTCCATTGCTGTTCAGGTACCACAAAAGGGTGAGACTTTCAAAAGAGATGGCTTTGTTTGAAAAGCAAGACCCCTTGCAAATGTCAGCTGCCCAGGATGAGGCTGTGTCTGCTAGCTGTCTGCTAGCCACGGTCACGGCAGTGGTGGCCAAAGGTGCTCAGCCAGCCTCAGAGCATAAGGGGAGAGACCCAACGCTGATACTTCTCAACTTGGCAGATGAATTAAGTAGAAGCAGCTGGAGGGAGACATCTTATATGCCAAACCACTTGTAATGCATAAGCGCTGCTGAATTTTCTTTCTTAGAAAACTCAGGTTTTTAATATATAAAGTGCTAAGTGTCTTTCTGGCTATTGTCTTATCACTTCCATTTATCTGTCACTGTGACACCAGATCTGGTTTAAAGGCCAGCGATGCAGTGTTCAACACAGCATGCATCTGAGGAAGTGTTAAATGTCACAGGATTCCACAAGAGACCAAGAGACTAATTTAGAACTTCTTACGAATCTTGGGCATTAAGATGTATACAGATATTTTTAATGCTTCTCTTGGATGTGGAATAGCGCTGGTATCTGATCCATCATAGAATTATTGATCAGCTAAACCAGAGCTGCAGCCTTGGCTCATATTAGGACACTGGCTTAAACAATGAACTTTGCTGTTCAGTCCCTCCCGCATTGTGCAGAGCTTGACCAAAGCTCAATTGAGTAATGTGGAGAGCTTTTGAGTTTAACCAGGCTCTGAGCCAGGCGTGTGTAAGCCTGCACAATTAACTTTTAGACACACAACTCCAAAGTGACTGGTGGTGTGACCGACCAGTTTAGGATCAGCTTGACCCGGATGAGTTCACTTTGCCTGAGCCTACTCCCCGTGGCTGGCTGGTGGATGGCAGGAGAACCAACTGCAAGTATGAAATGCTGCTACACAGACACACTGGGTGTCCCTGGTCCCACCACTTCTGCAGCTGGGTGACACTTGGCCCCCCACATGGGATGGACACATAGCAGTGACCTTTTTTAAAGTACTTTCAGTTGGTCATGAAAGATCCTGGTGCTGGTGGGTTCTTTTGCATTTGTCAGGCCTGTCAGATGTTCCTTCTGACAGGTTTGACCTGCAGAGTTTGCTCTGAATGGGTCTGTAACACACATAATGGGACTAGGGCTTTCCAGAATTTCAATTCACTGAAGCCACAGGGATTAAGTAAGCATAAAGGACAGAAAGAGAAGGGACAAGATATAACAAAAAAATTAATTGCTTTACTACTTTAACAGTTTGCAATTAACATAATGCCCTTTTATATTTTACAGAATCAGTATGGAATGAGCTGACATCTCATTCATCAGTTATAGGTTTAGAAATCAAATTCTTCCTGAGAGAGTTGTGCTGAATTCTGGGAACGTAAAATAGAGAGAATGTCCATCCCTCCATGGTTATTCCTATCCCTCTTTCTGGAGCATGCTTTTATATTCCCTGTAGTGACTGGACTCTGGGCTGGATTGATCTCAATGTGTGCAACAGGAGCATTCTTTGGAGGAAGGAACAACCCTTTGTGATGGTAAAGATTCTTTTCTGCAGAGGGAGCAGTCAAGGGTACTCATTTAGAGTCTCGGGCTCACAATGCAGTACAAGACACAATTTAAGGAGATTAACTCAAGGAGAGGAGCACCTGACTGCTCCACGTGTTTCACAGCTTTCCACCTGGCTGCCAAGAAAACCAATGCAGTGCCCTTGATTTGGAGCATTCTCCATTTTTTTGTCTCTCTATTGTTCAGGGATATATCTTTGTTATTTTTCCCTAAATATCTAGAGATATTTTAAGAAAATGAGGCATCCTTACTGGAGATATTTCCCTCTTTCATAGCTGACACGTGGTTCTGGCTCCCACTACAGATATGTCACAATTTAACTTTTAGTTTACAGATGAAAGAAATCCCATGAGCCTTGCCTGGCAAAAAATTGCAACTTCCCAACAACACCCCATGAAGGACAGCTAGTTTTGGTGCAGTTGATCTTTGCAATAGGTAATAGCCAATGCTGGTGGAGTTAATTCTTTGTGAAACTGCACAGAGAAGAGACTGGAGGAATATCACTGCATTGCTTATTAAATACATGAGTGATATGGGTTTGAGCTGAGAGCACAAATAGCATATGTATAGCATTTGCTATACAAATAGCAAATATACAAATGGGTTTAGGAAAGCTCCAAGCCAGAAGGGGTTGGTTAACTGGGTTAAAAAACTAAGTCCTAATTGGGATCTGGGACAAATCACTCAAGGATGATATTGAACAATCCAGAATTAACAGGGCATTCACCAAGCATAGAATCTTAGATGTGTGCAGGGTAGTGCTCTGGGATGGTGCCTATGACAAAAGAATCAAAACATAGGAAAACTGAAAGCTAAGGCAGGGTGGCATGAAAAAACCTTGCCTTTAACTTCACAAAATCAGTCTGCTGAGCTGCACGTACCACGACAAACAGGAGAAGCTATGGGAGTACCAGGCATGATGAGCGAAATATATAAGCAGCAGTGAACCACATCATGTAATTTGAGTCTGCAAGCACTGAGAGAAGACACTTGGCATGGGAAGAGGAGAAGACAAAAGCCTGGGAGCTCAGAGGTGCTCGTCACAAGAGCAGTGAACAAAGCTGCAGCAGGAGATGGCCCAAGTCAGCGAGCATGTGAATGGAAATTACATTCATTTCTGTACAGTGCAGAGATACGTAAACAACTGTAGTGCTAAAGTAACGCCTGAGAAAATCCCTGGGCTGTGGAAAAAAAGTTATAACAGGGCCTCTGAGGACTTGCAGGTGCCTAAGAAAATAGGGAAATAAAAGTCTTTGAATGGACCAGGGGGTTCCAGAGCTGTTAGTGCTCTGTGAAAGTGATGCTGTGATTTTCTGGTGGGAAATATGGACAGTGAGATTCTGAAGCATGAGCCTGTGCAGGTGTTACCCTGGCAGGCACAGGTTACAGAGAAATGAGCCACGCTTTCTCTGAAGCCCAAAGGGAAGGAGGTGATGAACCAGCCATTTTGCTGGAAAGGCCTCCCAGATGCAGCAGCCTGAGAAAGCCAAGCTACAAACAAAACAAAACAGGAGATGTGTCAATACCCAGGGTGGCTGCAATGGGTCCACTAAGGCCCTGTAGACATCCAAGGAGCTGTGGCAGGACTATGTCTGACAGCAAGACTAACACCACTCCTTGGCTTGGCTGGGCTTGGCTGGGCTGGGCTGGGCTTGGCTTGGCTGGGCTTGGCTGGGCTTGGCTTGGCTGAGCTTGGCTTGGCTTGGCTGGGCTTGGCTTGGCTTGGCTGGGCTTGGCTGGGCTGGGCTGGGCTTGGCTTGGTTGGGCTGGGCTTGGCTTGGCTGGGCTTGGCTGGGCTTGGCTTGGCTGAGGATGAGGAGTGTAGAATGCAGGCCTTCGAAGGATGTCTGTAGCCCACGTGGGCAGAGGTGCCTGAGCTAAAGCCACTGGTCCCTGAAGCAGGAATTTTGTGCCTCTATTGATATGGCACTAAGAGATGTCTTCACCTCAGTAACAGGTCCCACTTTGACCTGTTTCTGACAGGATGCAATGGGCTTTAGGACTGGGCTCCAGACACTGAGTGTGACTAGAGCACCAAAATTTTCAAGAGAAGCTTGCCAGGATAATACAGCAATCACAATAAGAGGTACAGAAAAAAAGGAATTGAAGTATAATGACAAGTTCACGGTGTGCTTCCAGTATGTGCAGAGCTTTACCTGACAGCAAGCAGCTGTGGGATACTTTGCAACCCTGCAAGCATCTTATAATTTGGTGCTCCCATTGTGCTGTGAGTGAAGAAGCCACAGCTGGATCAGGAGGTGACCATAGTGGATTGAAGTCGGCTCATCCTCGACCTCACAGATGTTGTGCAGAACAGAAGGAAAACAGGAGACAGAATTAGAGACCAGCAGGGTCAGACTCAAGTCTGCAAAAATATGTTTTCTGTCACTAATTCTTATTCACTGGCCATGTAACTGAAGGGATCTGGTAACAGCTTCAAAACATCAGCTTGGTAGATAGGATTGCCACGTATGGAGGGTAGTGCAGGGACTCCATTTTTCTCTGTGGATTGAGGATCAGGGCACAAGGCTGGTGCCAGATGTCTTTGTATTCAACTAAGAGGCAGGAGATGTGTAAAGTAGAGTTGTCACGTGCCTCAGCACACCAGCTGGAGGTGTAAAGCATCCATTGTGCTGGACAATGCAGTCATATTTTCTGCTTCTCCATGAGGAGCAGAGCTTGGCGTAGGGAGCCAGCCTGTAGTACCATGCTAAATGCTTGGAGAGCAGGAGTCCTTTGAATTCCTCTGCATTCAGCTACTGGAGGTTGTCTGGGACAAGATTGAACCACATTCTGCTGGTATGGTGACCACATTCTTGTGCTTGAAGCCATTAGCAACAAGATGTTGAAAGAGCAATATGCCTTTCTTCTTGCTCCCTGTCTGGCCAGTTTAGCACAGCAGATTCCTATCTTATTTCAGTCCAGAGGCCTCCATTGTTATCTTCCAACTTTTGCAGTACAACCATTGCAAAAACATTTTCCCTTCACAGGCTGAATACATGTGTGAAACAGATCACTAAGAAGCAGGCCTGCATCTTGTGCCTCCAGTGTGCTCCAGGACAATGAGAAAGCTCCCTCTTGATGTAGCAAATACTGATCAAATTGCAAAACCAATTAATTCTGTCAGAGGTGTTGCTTGGACACAGCAAGGCAACTCCCTTAAGACAAATATAAACTCAGGTATTTCTACAATGCAAAGAGGGCCAGGGTCACAGAATGAAAAATATCATCAAGCCAAAGGATAGAGATGATGCAGTTTGCAAAAGCTGACACAAGCTGGATTTTGTGATCACTTCTCCATGCCCTTTGTAGGAAAGAGTAAATACTGCTGCCAGTGTAATAAGAATTCAATCATGTACCTGTGCTTTAGGGAATTCAGGTGTGAGTAATCCCTAGATGATCCAACTATGCACAGTTTTTGCATCAATGGCCGCAAAATTAAGCCTAGTAAATGGCACAAACAGGAATAATATTTTTTTTCTTTTGCTGAAATGTCCAGCAGTCTGTTTAGCAAACTGTTTTTACTGGACCACAAACCTGCACTGAATTTCAAATTCATGGACAGTTTGCACTTATTGCAAGGAATAATTTACAGTTTTGAGGTGTATATGGTGTAGTTAAGGGGAACTTAGTTCAAGCATGTGTAAAATAAACTTACTGGGATAGTCTGCACACCTGCAGATGGGAACATCTGAGGAGCACTTAGGTTCATAGCTGTGCCAAGGCCACTTTATCAAAAAGTAATGAAGAACCATAACGGCAGCAGTGGCAGAATCTCTAACAATGAGAGGAACGTAAGGATGTGGTTTGCTCTCAAGAAGGTGTTCAAAGAAGGTAGGAGGGGGAAGGAGAGGAGAGAGGTGGGCTGCTGTAAGCAGAACGGTAGGAGTTAAAGCGTAGCAAAAGGAAATAGCTGAGGCTGTAAGAAGTGAAAAAAGTTGCTGAAGAAAGCAGAGAAGAGACTATGTGGCTGAAGGGATCTTTTCGTCAGCCTGTCTTCAAAAGCTGTTCATGGTGTGGTTTTCAGCACAAGAATGTATTTGAACAATTTATTATGGTGTTCCAACTAGGAGAAGACGAATGTGATATCCCAATTAGGAATTTCTTGGTAAAAAAAAAAGGCAATACGAGGAATGACCTGCATTTGCTGGCCAATTTGAAGGACTCTCCAGTGAGGTCAGTCTGCCATGCAGGGGAGTGCAGAAGGGTATCTAAGGATGACCCCAACCCAGCACTCTCAGGCAGAGTTAAAGGCAAAGTTTAATGTGCACCCTTAAAAAAAGCAAATTTGCTTTTTACCTGCACTGCAGCAGGCTGAGACATGCATGCCTGGCCCTATGCTCACCTGCTCCACCCCCAGACCCTGTCTAGGGCTCAGGGCACGTGTCCTTGGCTCCAGGGACTGTGGCACGGGGGATGGGGAAGCTGCCCCTTGACCTGTGCAGCTCTGCCCAGAGCCAGGAGCCTGGACCTGTGCCCACAGGAAGAAGTCTGAACTCAGGAGCAGGTGGAGTGGCTGTTTCAGTGGTGCTGGGTCAGGAGGGCTGTGGAGAGAGAACAGAATAACATCTGAGAATGCCCTGGGGTGTGGGGTGGCACAAGAACTGTGAAAGCCAGTGACACCAAGTGGTAGCAGCCAGGGTGCAGTTGTGTGTGCGGCAGTGAAATTGCTGATATTTTCCTTGGTGCTTTGGAGCCTGCAGATTTAATACAAACTGGTAGGGAAACCCAGGGATCAGTGGTCTTGTGTTGCTAAAGATAAGGTTTCCAAGATGCAATCTCACCCAAAGGAAGTTTTGCATCTTTCACTCTGCTGGGACTGGAGCTATGGGTTTGCTGCCCAGGTTGGCCAAGGGGCAGCCGGACAAGCATGCAACAGCCTCATTTGCCAGCTGAGTGATTGGAGTAAAAATCACCTTGTGCCTAAGATAAAGGGACACAGAAAGCAAGCCTTCAGAGCAGGTGCTGAGGGACTGGCATTCTCCTATGAAGTCCTGCAGATGTTAGAGTGACCAAGGGGCTTCTGGTGGCACAGGGCTCCCTTGGAATATGAGCTCTACATACCAGTGGGTTTTTGCAGTGTTTGCTTTTGGCACAAAATCACTCTGCACTTAGCCTAGAGCAGGGCTGCTGGCCCAACAGGTGGTACTTCAACGTGTTTCAGATCCATGTGTCCATCTGTGTAACATTGCAGAAGTATTGTCAGGAAAGAAGCATTTACAGAATTGAAGAAACATAAGGTTAGCAATCAACAGGTGTCGGCAATGTGGTCATGGGCTGAGTTCTATCCTCTGCTTGCAGAAGTGTTCTCATGGGCTCCGTCAGCACCAGCCGTTTGCAGATGTGCAGCAATGTGGGCAGGAGTCTGCTTCTGCCTCCCACCCACTCTCCCAAAAAGCAAGCCCAGAAGCGTAGCAGACATAAATAGGTACCACTGACATGCGATTTCTTTGGTCTGTTCCAGACCTTGGTAAGGTGAACCATGCTCCAGAAAAATGTGTTGCTTGGTCTCAGCTGTAGAAGGAGTCTAAACAACTTGCTCAGCCATTGGTGTCCATACTGTGACATCTGAAGGTGGGAGATTCATTCCACCCCTGTCTATAGACACTGTCACATACCACAGCACAGCTTCTGGGACCCTCCCTGCCTTTTCTCACGTGGGTCTGGTGAGTCCTGACACAGCTACTGCTGCTGTGGTCCCTCTATGTCTCAGCAGAATGGGTAAAGCTGTGTTTTCCAGGGATCTGTGTCTCAAAGATGGATGAGTCCAACTCCGATGACAGCTTTTTCACATTTCCATTACATTTTTCAAACCTGAGTATCTCTGAGGGTTTTGCTCCTCCATCGAATTTAATTGAAATTTGCCAACGCATGAACAGGTACTGCAGAGAAAACCAGTGTAAAGCAACCACATCAGCTTTGTTTTCTCAGGAACTGAGGGGAGTAGAGTGATCGCCCTATTTTTTGTACTTAGTCTGAACCCTAGGGAAAAATCTTTCTAGACACCATATTCCACAACATAACACACAATTGAGACACTGCTATTGAAACTGTGAGCACACAAATAACAGATTTCTACTTGCATTTACACCTTATTTTATGTTAGTGCCATCACGAGGGATGGAGGCACTTGCCACGGCTATTGTTTGTCTTTATGAAGTTAATTGCATTTTAAAGGCTCCTTTTTTTCCCCCTCAGAAGCAGAACTATAAACTGCCAGGAATGACTGTGCAAGAAAGCAGCATAAAGATATGATTACATATATTTGATATAGGATCAAACAAAACTCAGAGGAATTAGAGACAAAGATAAGTATATGGGCCTAGATCTTTGCAGTTCAACTTCTGCATCAAGATCAAGACAGAGATATTAAGCCCTGTAAGATTTGAGGCATTTAATCTCAAAGCAGCCACTTCAGAGCTTTCCTGTTGCATAGGGCATAAAGTCAGTTGTGATGACTTCATGTCAGAGTTAGGATTTATTGAGACAGGGATGGACATAGATGGGGTGTGAGGGACGAGCAGCGTGGAGGCACAGCCTGATGCTAATACAATGGGTAGAGCCCTCCCTCTTTAGCTATCTTCCCTCATAAAAGAGTTCCTGTTAACTTTGCAGCTGGAATTACATCTAGAGAGAAATCCAGAGCTCATTTTAACACTGAATTAACAGTGAAATTTGTCAGCTCTTGGATTTTTAGCAGTGATGTTTTTCTGTCAAAGCAGATGTGTTGTACGTATAACCATTTAAATGAAGAATTGTTCATCAATTACTCAGTAAGGTTAAGACTTTAAAATCTTTCACAATATGATGCAGAGTGTTTGAGCAATCACTCAGCTTGAGTAGGTACCTCTGTCCTGAAGGGAATGGAAATTATTAAATTCAGCACAGGTTTAGTGAGATGCTGCATGGAAAGAGAGAGGCTCTGATTCATCTACTCTGCAAACAACCGCATGAGACTGCAGTTTCACTTTTTGATGTGGTCTCATTACAGAAGAGCATGCCAGCTGAATTATCAAAATGAAATACCATTCCTTTTACCTGGCTAAGCACTTGGTAATTTTACTTGAGGTTCTGGGGGAGGAGAGCTGAAACTGCTGCAATGGGCGTCATACCCACAGTTTAAGCAATAATTTAGTCCATAGTACCTTCATGGAGAGCTGGGGTTTCACACCTGGAGTCCTTATCCTCTTCATGGCGGAGAAAAGGAGGAAAATACCTAGATCTAGAAAGGACTAGGTCTTGTCCTCTGAGGTCCACACACACAAGAAAGTGCAGTGAAACAGGGTTGCCTCTGCTGTCTGTGTGCCAGCCACTGCTATATAAAATCTTTGGTGAGATTAGGGTGTGCTCCTGTGCTTTTATCAGAAGGATGTAATGAGAGAAGAAGGGGCAGCTCTCAGATGCAGAGTCCCGTCCTTGATAGCAGATGAACTTCCCTCTCCCTTATTGTGTGCATCTGTAGATCACCGTGCTGAGCTGCTGCTAGGATGTGGCAATGGCTCTTACCATAAGCATGCCTAGTATGCATTTATAAATTATATTGATTTTGGCAACTTTCTTATCTATATCAAAAGTTACTAACAGCAGTCAGAGGGCTCTGGCTACACCTTCCCTGTTCTGTGGTCTCCAGCATATCCTCCTACTGCAAATAGTATTCTCCCACTTTAACATTCACTAGTCCTTACATTAAACTTCTGGAGTATTTCCTGGATGATGATTTCAGAACAGAAAGTATTTCCCTGAAAAAGTTTGTCACTGGCCTTCTCAGCATTTGTCACCCCTCCTTCAGAGATAAATGCCATTGGGAAGGTGATGAGATGCCTCTGGGTTCAAAGTGATTAAAAATCATCTGTTTGACATAAATTAAAGTGACCAGGAAGTTTCTGGCTTAGCCTGATCCATTGCAAGTGTACATCTCCAAGGCTGAAGATAAGACTCTTGGCTCAAGATAAGAGTTCTTGACTGTGTAATCTTACTCCTCTTTTGAATTGTAAGTGCTGGTTCTTACCTAGGATGAGAAGACACAGGATCATATAAATGAAAACACTGGACAGCTCTGTGAAAGTCTGAGTTCTGCACTAACAAATATTTGGCTACTGGGCCCTTTTATCTCCCACTTAACAGGAGATAATAGATCCTATTCAGTAGGAGCCTGACCATTTAAAAAGGAGTTAAGCTCTTTTTTATCCACAGAACAAAAATATGACACCCCAAAATAGAGACAGATAATTCGATTAGAGGATGTGTAAAAGATTTAGCTTTGCCAGGGAGCTAATTGCCTCAAAGGACACAATCTGGACTGGATTAGAGGCAGAGTTTACTGTGGAGTATGCTGCTTGGTTACAAACCTCTGGGTGAATGCTCTTGCTCTTTGATGAAGTGTGAAGTCATTTACACCTTTTTGCCATATGTTTTGCTGTGTAGGAGTGTGTATTCATGGGTAGTTACCATGGAATAAATGACATGCTATAAAGTCACACTGTCAATTAAATTTATTTATGTGCCCATGCTTTTGGGCAGACGAACACCCTGTTTCTGGATGGTGGGTGAGGAGCGGTGTGAGGAAGATGCAATGTCAAAACAAAGCTGCTTCTGTGCACATGCAGTAAGGAAATCAAGCGGTTTTGAAACATTATGGTCCCAAATCGTGTGCCTACAGGCTTCCCCGTGGTCTTGGCTGTCTCAGTCTGCCTCAAAGGTAGCACACGGGGTCAGCCCTGGAGAAATGCAAAGGGAAGTGACTGCTGGCAGAAATGGGAGATTGAGGGTTAGAGATGGTATCTTCAATTCAGGTGCCAACACCCCAATTAAAATTGATGCACACCCAGATCCCTTCTTCAGGGTTTTTAGACACAAAAAGAGCAATAAAAAATATTATTACAGTCTTCTGCAGGACAAGATAGGGAAATTTTTTGAGAAGGAAAAAATCTGGACTTGCATCAGTGCTTATTGTATGATTACAGGCGTGCTCCTGAATCTTTGTTTTCAGCACTCACACTGGGCTTGGCTGTGCTCTTCCTGTGGGAATATTACCGTGTGTTGCATCACTAGATTTTCAGCTTAGTTTTGCTGCTTAGTTTTCCTCCAGGAGTCTTCAGAGGTCTTTATTTTTCCTGTCTCCCTGATGGAAAGGAGATAGGTAGCTACACTTCTGCTCAGGTTAGGAGCTAGTCCAGCAATGGGGTTCTGCTCAGGGGGCTGGGAAAGGCTGGGAAGATTTTTCTGGTTCATGAGAGTTGCTGGCAGCACCTGATACAGCACTGCCCTAGCCCAGCTTTTGCAGCCACTGTCACAGAAAACTAAGTAAATGAATTATGGGTTTGGGTTTTTCAAACTACCTTCTTTGGGTGACATTAAGTACAGAGGTTAGTTCTGGGTGTTAAACTACTCTCCTGGTTTTGGAGCTTTTTCACAGGGGCTCGGATAAGGTGGGGGTTTCTTGTGTTCAGTGCCGATTGGTGAATAAAATCAAGTATACTATGTGGCTTAACCACAGGGACCTGTTTTCTTTCTCTGCCGGAAACACCTGCCAAAAAGGCTGTGTTCGCTTGGGCTGTATAAAGAAAAGCCCCAAATGAAGCTTCCAGCCTTATAGCAACAGGTCACACCAGGTGAGGCAACACTCAGTACACTGGTTTAAGTTCAAAGCTGTGCCACCTGGATATGAAAAAATTATGTCTCTTAATTAAAGCAGAATATCAATATAAAGGAACTAATGATGTTTTCCCTCACATAATTACCAAGGAAATACCTTTTACTCTTACTGAATTGGCTAAATTACAAGAAGAATATGGTTGCACTCGGAAAGAGTCTGAAACTAAATGTGTGGCGAGCCTGCCTTACATGGGGAGAGTGATTTATGTTAACAGAAGCAGACGCAACTGAGGCAACAGAGGACCTGGGGTTTTCTTAACATACTAAGTTAGAGCTCCCTGGTCCCTCACCCAAAGAGCCACCTATTGGGCTGTGGGGCTGAGTTCCCCTAGAGACAGGTGATCCAATTGCCATAATAAGTTCCATGGAACAGTTGACTGAAAGTGTCCAATGGGCTGCCGGTCCCCGTGTAAAGCACCAATGTCACCGAGACACACAAAGCAGTCACACGCAGACGAGATTTCGCATGGCAGAGGTCCTTCTGATCCCAGCTCACAGCTGAAAGCTGAGAGAAGAAGAGCCTCTTTGTTTATTTTTTTACTTTTTATACATTTGTGGGTCTAGCAGAAGATTGGCTTTTTGGGGTTTCCACCCCTCAGCCTCAGTGGCCAGATGAATTGTCAGTTACAATTGTTTTCAGGTTAGAAATATGCAAACAAAGGACAGAGAATGAAAAACAAAGGATTTGTTTATATTACTTCTGTGGGAAAGGTAGAAAACTGCTCTAATATTCTACAGTAACTAAAAGATCTGACTCCATTTATGAAAATCAAAAGGCTAATAAAGAAACTCAGAAAAACCAGGGTAACACACCAACACATACTGGAACCTGACCAAGGCTCCCTGATTGCTGTTCTGGTGCATCCAGATTCACACTCATGAATATGAGCAAGTGACTGGGACTCCACCATCAGCACCACAGCATGCTAATTCTGCAACAGCTTGTAATAAAGCTGTAGAAAGGGAGCTACCAAATGTATGCCAAGGAATTGACAGATTGTTGTCTACTATCACAGATGTTTCTACAGAGTGAGTTTCCTCTAACTAAAGATCCTCTTGGAAACTTAGCTGGAGGACTGAGGAGTGCAGTCTGATGTTGGTTGTCTTCTGAATATCTAGCTGTCACCTTGTTCAGTTGTGTCCTGAACACACTGATGTGAAGCACTACACAGGATGCCATTTCTTCAAACATCCTTATGTATGAAAGATGACACTCAAACTTGTTATGATCATGCTTCTCCAACATTAGTCATTTAATCTATGTCAAAAGTCTAACAAGTGCATCAATTACAGAGTGGGTGTTATTTATGTTAGACATCTGTATGTCCTCTGCCACTTTCGAACTGAGCAGGGCCAACTTTGATGTGTTCAGGCTTCAATCAAAGGCTACTTTTGATCAGTATCCAGGTTTGATACATCCTTTCAAGATGGCTCAGGGAAGGATATTAAGCCTTGTAAAGGGGAAGGCTTCTGTAGTAAGGAGACTGAGACTGCAACAGGTGAGGTTGGATGCAGCTGCAATGGAACTGTAATTTGGACAACAGAGTAACTGCACTGCCAGTGTCACATCACCACCAGCTGTCAGTGAGCTTTACCTCTCATCATACTAGAAAATAAAAAATAATGTAGGCTTTTATCAAGTTATAGTGCAACAAATGGCCTTTGACCAGGGTGTAGAAAAACAAATCAAGCTAGAGAAGTTCTTGAAAGAAAACACCATTTAATGTAATATTACACAAGGTCAAAATGGAATTAGAACAAACATACTGAACACCATGTGCACTGCCCCACAAGCCCCAGTTTTAAAACCATGACATTTCATTGTCAAAACCATCACAGGTGTTAAGTCACCTTCCACTTGTTCCTCCCCTTCTCTCTAACTTTAGAGTTACTGAAAAATTAGTCTGTATAAAGTATAAAATTTGTGCATTGCAGAAGATACCCTCTACCATAAAAGTGCAACAGATAGACAGAAGTACATCTTTTTCAGAATCTTCACCACCACCTTGCCATCCTATTAATCACTTTGTGGAAATACCCATGAGACACTCCTGTTAGGATTCCCCAGCCAGAAGGAATGCACCCCATACTGGTTTGGAGGAAGTCCGGCAAATCTAAGACCACAGCAGAAAACAGTGAGGAACTCCCTCCTTGTCACAGCCATACTATTTGAGTGCACAAAGAGAGGGCCCTCTCCTCGCGGCCGTGCTGCCATGTAGATTCGGAGAGCTTCAACAGGACACACCCATATCTCTTCACATAATCTCAGTTGGATCGAATGCCTCTGTTGGCCCATATGAGATGTATGCAGAAAAAGGGTTGCACTTCCTTCTGTCAGCTGGAGGTCACTCAAGCGCAGGAGGTCTGGCTGTGCTATATTTTGGTTATTTGCCACCATCTCTTCTATATGGAGTACACCAAAAAAAGCTACAGTAAAAATGGCACGGAACAACATGCACTCATAAGGAGAGCTACACACAGACTCCAGAGTTCCCAGGAGAGATCTTAACACTTCAATTGTTACAGGAGAGTTTCCATCATTTGAACGGCGAGTCCTGCGTTTCAGCCTTGACATCATGAAACAGATAAGAGGATGTGGAAGAGGGTCAGGATGACCTACCATTCTGGAGATGAAGGACAGTCCTTCCATATACATTATTGTTTTTGTGGGAGGCAGACCCTGGGACTCCATGGCGACCAGAAACTCTCTAATTTGCTCAACCGGAATTGGCCAGACTGCAGACAGAGCCATGCCTTCTCTAAAGGAAATAAAGTTTTTCAGGCCTTCAAGGTAGACTTGCCATAAGTGGCTCTCTCTGGAGTCCTCCAGTAACAGCAGAGCCTCCAGGGGCCAAGGGCCCAAAGAATGCTTCTCAGGAACCTGGCTGCGTTTTCTTCCTGAAAGAAAACCATGTTAGTAATGGCAAACAAAAGCAGATAGAAGTTTCCTCCCTTTCAACTTGAACTTTTCTGACAAAAAGCCTGTCCCATGCTTTCTTATGACTCTCATCTGCAGCGTTTTCAACAGCCAGAACACAGGAGAAGGATTACATTCTCAGAATCCATAAATCCCCACCCATTTGTCTCTTTAAAGCAACATCTCGGGCCTGGTGACAGATCTGACACGCTATTACAAGGTTTCTGGGACCTCAGAACTCCACCGGTAGGCACAAGTGTCCGGGAGTGACAAAGGCACCACAAAGTAACAATATAGTCAGGCATGCAGAGAGGTCTCAGAAGCCTTCCAGCAGTGTGGTCAGACCACAGGGAACAACCTGGCAGGACTCTACCCACCTCCCCCAGCTTTCAGCCGCCCCCCGCCCCTTCGTGTCTCCCGTAGGGCACACTCACCAGCTCCTTCCCCACCGCCAGCCTCCGGGGCGCGGGTACCGCAGGATGCGGTGCGGCCATGCGGACCGCAGGGCAGCCACGCCATGCCGGGCTCCAGCCGCAGCAGTGCCACCAGCGCCCAGAAGGGTGAAGGGGCAGCAGGCAGCTCGGCTCCGCTCTGCATCACCAGCGAAACAGCCGCCATGCCTGAGAAGCACGAAACACCACCGCTGGGACCGTGCCACCGTGCTGCCCTTTTAGACCCTAGCCCTCCTATCCGAATTGGAACGCCCCCTCTACGTGCCCTTCTGCGACCCTATCCGGGCCTGTGCCTTAGGGTCCGGGCGGGGGTCTGCCCATCCTGCCTCCTCCTCTCTCTGCCAACGGGTCTGTGGGGGAGTTCCCCGGAAGATGAGACTTCCAAGTACCTGGGAAGTGCCCAAGCGGCCTGTTATCTCCCCCATTGTGCTGCAGCTTGAGGGCTAAGGAAGGAGCTGAGGGTGCGTCCGCGAGCGATTGAACCTGTTTGTCCCTGGCCCTGTTCTTCTCCCCTGCCACAAACCTGTCCCGTTTTATTACTAAAAGGAGAGAGCCGGTAACAGGGGGAGGTACGGACAGGTCTCCGTGACGGCCAGGAGTATGGTCAGATCTTGAGGGAGCGGGAACTCCCAGAGAAGAAGGCCGCCGTGGTCCCTGCGCAGCTTTCTTCAAAGGGAGACCAAAAGCTCAAGTTGTCGGCTGAGGAGCCTGCTAGCTTTGTTTTTTTTTTTTTTTTCCTTAGGATTTTTTCTGGGATAGCTACTGTGGAAAGGCAGCTGTCTCGTTTGTCTCGTTAAACTGTGCAAAAGCATCTCAGTGCTTTGCCTGTATTTAACAGCGAAGGAGGGCTGATGACTAATTCAGAACGGAGCCAGCTGCCCTGAGCTATTCCCTACCAAACCTGGGAACCTCGTCTTGCAGAGGGAGAATAACGGGGAGGTAACACAAGTACTTTTCTCTCCTTTTTAACCTTATCACTAAATCCGGTCACACGCCGGCACAAGATGTTCCACACCTTCCAGTTCTCAGGCCGCAGCCAGCTTTCCGTCCTCGTCCCGCATCGCCCAGGGCAGCGCCCCTGGCCGCCGGGGCTGTTCCGGGGAGGGCGCTGCGGCCGATCCCCCGGCGATAAAAGGGTCCCCAGGGCTCAGCTCGGGGAGTCTCCGTTCGGAGCGGCCGCCGCCCGTCCTCCTGCCATGGCCTGCGCTGCTAGCGCTCCGGCCGCGCCTGACGCCGCGCTCTTCTGGGACATGCTGGCGCTGCTGGCGCGGGAGCCGGGAATGGAGTGGCTGGAGCTGAGCCTCGCCGGGCAGGCGGTCAGCTCCCCGCCTCGCCACGCAGAAGCACCGCGGAGCGGTAAGTGCGGGCCGGGCCGGCAGCTGCCGGGGGCACCGCTGGCCGCCGTGCCTCCCACCGGGCAGCTCCTTGGTTTTGCTCGGGCTGTTGTGTGAGGCTGGAGGGTTTGGTGGGATGTGGACAGAGAATTCTCCCTCCTGGGCTGGGAAATAATGTTACCTACCGGAGGGAGCGCGCTGTGTGACCTTTGTTGTTTTAACTTCTGTAAGCCGTCCCTTGGTTTAAAAATTGCTTTATGTTCGTCTTCTCCATTACTACTCCGCAGCCTCTCAGATTATAAACAGCGTGTTTATAATCTGAAAAATATCTCTGGTGCAGCTGTGTGTGAGCTGTCTGTCAGATAAACTCACAGCATTATCTGGCGCTGTGATGCACTCGGGAGTACCGTCTTGATTGCCGCTTAAGTGGTATGCTTGTGCCTCTTGTCACCATGTGCTAATGTGGATCTTCTCTTGCAGGAAGTGAGATAAGTTATCATCAGAAGCATTCCTTGGGACCTTGGCCTCTGAAGACTTTGTCGTTGCTGGAGCGCTCTGGGGATAATAAACTTTGGCAAGCCTACCTCGAAGGACTGAAGAAGTTCCTTGTCTTTAGGGAAAGCATGGGAATGCCTGCAGCCTGGCCAATTCCAGCGGAGCAAATTAGAGGGTTTTTGGCTGTGGAATCTAATTATTCCCCCTCGAAGGCACTCATAAGCATGGCAGCACTTTCTTACTTATCAAAATTGACTGGTAACTCTGATCCTCTGGAAGATCCTATAACCTGTTGCATGGTGACAGGGTTGAAACGCCGAGCAGGTATCCTGAGGGATAAATACTTGCCTATAACAATTGAGATGTTGCGATCTCTCTTAGGAGTTCTGGAGTCTGTGTGCATAACTCATTACGAATGCTTACTGTTTCGTGCATTATTTACTGTAGCTTTTTTTGGGGCGCTTCGAGTAGGAGAGATGGTGGCGAAGCACCGTAATGTACTACAGCCTGAGCTGCTGTACCTGAGTGATCTCCAGCTGATGGAGAGGAAAGCGCTGCTTTTTCTGCCTTACTCTCCTGTGGATCAGGAGAGACATGTCATCAGCCTAGCGGTGTCTGGAGAGCCGTGGGTGTGCCCCGTTCTGGCCCTCCGGAGCTATTTGACAGCTCGTTCCCAGCAGGAAGGGCCGCTCTTCGTGCACTCGAGCCTAAGGCCCGTAACGAGGAAGGAGTTCCTGGCCGTTCTGCGATGTGCCCTGCGCCTGCTGGGGCTGTGTCCGGAGCACTACGGCGTGCATTCCTTCTGGCTGGGCACTGCTGTCACTGCTGCGCGCTGCGGGTATCCCGGGGAGGATGTCACTCGCCTGGCAAGGTGGCCCTGTGTGATCCCAGGAAGTTCTAACCGTGGAGACCAACAGGAAAACAGAAGATAACCAATCATCTTTATGTAGAGTCAACTTTAGCCTTTGACAGGAATTTTGTTTAATGAATTTTGTTTAATGGATTTTGTTTAATGAATTGTTTAATTTTGTTTAATTAACTGAAATTTTCTGCCTCACGATGGGGTGATCCTAAGTTCACCCAGAACTTGTTTGTTCTGTCTGTTTTTGAAGTCAGGAAGATCATCAAACCTTTGTGCATAGAAAGGTGCATTTTTTAATCTTGTTTAATATCTTTATTATCTTGAGATAATAAATATTGCCTTTTTTTAAAAACAGTTTCTGCCTACTAGTACTATTGTTGCTCTTTGCTCTCAAAGAAAATCTGAGCTTTTAAGGTAATAGTTGTAAAGAGGAAGTAGTTAAATGGTATTATCTTTTGGCATAGCTTTACACGTTTTAACACTAACATTTCACTAAGGTCTAAAGGAAAGTATAGGCTATATTATTAGCCAAATAACAGACACCAAAGGATGATCTTCTTAAAATGCTGATCATCATAAGATGTTCAAAATGATACCTTTTACTGTTTAAATGGATGATAGCAACTTTTCATCAAACATTGCCTCGGAAAAGATTTCATTTAATCCTCTAGACTCAATTCCCTGTGAGCATAATTAGCTTAATCAGTATTTTAAATAACAAAAATAACACATAGTTCACCTAACAGTTAATGATTTCTTTAGGATGTGATACTTGCTGCCCTTAATTTGACCTGCTTTTTTTCCTGAATTTTAAGTTGCTTTTTAAAATTGAGTTTTCAACCGTAACCATAAAGTACAACAGCTTGAGTATTTCTAATTTTGTTGTTAATAGCATTTGTAGCACTTTGATAGCCTCTGGTGGAAAATATTTTTCATGATATGGCTGAACTGGGACAGGAGTTGGTGAGTCACAGTTCTCTTTCTGAGAACTTTTCTAAGCCTTTTAGATCACCCTTCTTTCTATCACTGCTTCAATCCTGGACCATGGTTAGAGCTCAACAGGCTGGTTTTGTATCTTGCCCTGTGGTATACCCTCCTCTAACAAAAATATGGCAAACAGAAAGGTGGTAGCTAGCTGAAATTTAATGCTGCCTTGATCTCCATGTGGATAATAAGCTGTGATTTCTGAGTCTTTTTGTTTCTAGTTGAGATACACCCTGTCCATGCAGGGCAGCACTATCCACTACTCTTTACTGTGCATTGTGTTGAGTTCAGTGTGGGAGTTAACTACAGTGCAGCAACACTTCTGTGGTTATGCTGATATCAGAGATATCAGCTAAAAGCTGTCTTTTTCATTACTTTCCTTTGTTCACCTGAATCACTTGTTTGCACAGTAATATCTATTTCTGGGCACGAAATCTTAAGTGTAAATAGAGCTAAGGTCATGCAAATGTAGCATCTCCACCAGGAATTATTCTGAGGTGCCCAGCTGCTGCTGTTAGGCTGAGCAGATTCTTAGAACATACCTGCATAAGGAAGTACTTCGTGTTCTGTGGAAGCTTTGGGTTTTTGTTGTCCCTGTGTATGTGATGTGTCTGCTCACTGCCTTGTGCTGTATCTAGGCAGGCCAGTTTCTAGCGCTGTATGTTGCCTTGCTGTGAAAGGCCTTGCCTGTGTATTGGCTGTATGTGGCACGGCTTTGGTGGTGATGGGAGTGGGGACTGCAGGGGTGGCCTCTGTAGAAAGGTAAAAGTGGCCACCCCGTTCATCTTTTTGTTTCCCAGTACCCAAATATTTTAACTGTGAATGTGCCTGACCATATAACTACCTGCTATTGATTTCAGAAATAAATTGTGCTTCCCAAATGGGGATACAAGAAAGTTTTGCAAGCACTTTAGGAGTGTGAATAGTTGTCCTAGCAGACAGGAATGGCTGTATTAATGCTTGCACCTTTAATATAGGTGCTGTTTTGAAAGCTTTTAGGTAAGTCTGTTTTCTGGGGAGCCTGGTATTTGGCAAACAAATGCCACGATGATTGCTCAGGAGTACTGGGAAAATGGATGCCTGTCTTACCTGTAATTTCTATGTCTCTGATACGTGAAGCAGAAAAGAGAATTATCTTTGTTCTTATTTATGCCTACATTCTATAACTATAGCCAGAGTTTTGATCTCGTACCTCTCCTAAGTGGAAGTGAAACCTCAGAAGTAGCACCTTCTGCCCCTCCTCCACTGACCTATCTGCAGAGTTGTTCCTCTCACATATTCTCATTCCCCTCTTCTCTGGCTGCAATTACATCTGCACAATAACTTTCTTCCTTCTTAGACATGTTATCACAGAGTCATTACCACTATTTCTAATTGGCCCAGCCTTGGCCAGCAGCACAGCTGTCCTGGAACCATTTGGCATTGGCTCTGCTGGACATGGGGGAAGCTTCTGGCAGCTTCTCACAGAAGCCACACCTTTAGCCCGCTGCTACCAAAACCTGGCCATGCAAACCCAACACACTAGTTCTTTTCATTTAGCTATTCTAAAGAATAGAAAAAGAATAGGTAATAAGAGGGGTATTTACTTCAAGGTGTAAAATGGGGAATTATTACAACTCACATTTTTCCCTACCATGTTAACTGATGGTTTCATGCATTTTTATCATGTTAAGGGTGAAAGGCTAAGTGTACGGACTCTAGAAAAAGCTGAAAAACTCTTGTATTACTGATGACTCTCTGCAGTGGGAATTCACTGCATTATGTGCAGATACTGGTTAGTCATTCATTGGAAGCTCAAACTCTTAAAGTTTCTAGAATTTATAACTGTTAATATAAGCAGTTAGACTCTTCAAGAATAAGGGGGAAGTAACAGAATAATAGAATCACAGAACTGTTTGTGTTGAGACCTTAAAGACCATCCAGTTCCAACCTCCTTGCCATGGTCCGGGACCCCTTTAGTGACTTTGACTGGTTACTCAGAGCTCCATCCAGCCTGGCCTTGAATACCTCCAGAAATGGGGCATCCACAGCTGCTCTGGGGAAACTCTGGGAATACCTTACCACTCAAAGTAATTTTTTTTCCTAATATCTAATCTAAACCTATTGTCTTTTAGTTGGATCCATTTCCCTTTGTCCTGCCACCACATGTTCCTGTAAGAAATCCCTCTCAATCTTTTTTTTAGGCTCAATCCAGGTACAGGAAGGACACAATTAGGTCACCCCTAAGCCTTCTCTTTCCAGGCTGAACAACCCAATTCTTTAGCCTTTCCTCATAGGAGAGGTGCTCCATCCTTCTGATCAACTCTGGACTCATTCCAACAGGTCCATGTCCTTCCTGTGCTGGGACCCCAGAGCTGGATGCAGCACTGCAGGTGGGGTCTCACCAGAACAGAGCAGAGGGGCAGAATCCCCTCCCTGGCCCAGCTGCACCTGACTGCCATGACTTTTCAAATATCATAGAATATGGCTTAGCAACTCTATCAGCCAATTCTCTCAAGATTCTGGTATACATCTCATCAGGTCCCATAGACTTAACGTGTGTTCAGGTTCTTCAGGTGGTCACAAACTTGATCTTCTCTTACAAGGGCTCTGCTTTTCCAGATCCTGTCCTGCTGTCCACCTGCTCAAGAAGTGTGTGAAGAAAGGCTGATATTAGAGACTGAAGCAAAAAAATTGTTGAGCACCTCAGCTTTTCCTCATCCATCATTACCGATTTTCTAACACTGTTTTTCAGGGAAGCTACACCTTGTTTTTGGTTCCTTTCCTGGTTTACATATCCATGCTTAGAGTTGGTATTTTTTATTAAAAAAAAAATTAAATTCTTTTCTTCTATCCTGATTGGTATGCATTTGATTCCATTCTAATTGTGATGCTTATATCAAATACATATTCCTTAGAATGACAGAATTAATGTCACCTGTTTGTTATTTCAGTACTAATCAAACAAGCTTAAATCTTATGGCCTTATACAACAAAATTTTTAATGTTTTAATTGTACCTTAGAATTCATAATCCTGAAAGGGATGAAATTTGAAAGTATTTACTTATTTCCATATCTACTGAAAATTAGGTAGATGACAAAATCATATATATGCCAGGTTTCGTACTAGGACCCATGAGTATTTCTTGCTTGCAGAATGAAAGCATCCTCTGCTAGTCTGGCTGAGCAGCATTCTGTGTCCTTTGATAGTCAAGATACAAGTCCAGAAAATAGGGAATAAATAGCCAAATGCCTTTAAACCTCTTACTGTTTTCTTCACAGTGGTTATATGGAAAATTATTTGTGCTATAAAAAGTGCTGAGAAGACTTTTTGAGACAAACAGTTAATGCAAGCCTTCCATATTTGTTTCTGGTCTGCAACCAACACCTGGATGAAATGTAGCTAGGAAAAGAGAACCCTTGTAGACTGAGAGATTGCATTGATTTGCTACTTGAACCATCCCCAAAGTGCCTTTTACATATCTACCTAGAAGTTTTTGTCATCTTGACTTCTTCCTTCTACTTGCTTTCAGATATGTGTATCCACCAGTTGTGATGTCACCTGAATGTTGAAGAGGCTTGGTCATTCCTCCCCGTAGCAAGGGGGACACTGATATCCTGCAGCAGCTGTAGTAGCAGCGTGATGGGCATAACATACCAGTGCTCCGCTCACCCTGCTCGTGCTTTCTGTTGAAGATGTTTCATTTAATATTCTTAAGTCATTCCTCCTCAGCAGGTTTGTAATTACTAATGTTGCAGATGTGGAAAATGGATAGAATTTGACACTACATGTATTTTAAGATATCTAAAGGAAAAGCAATGTTCTTCAGTCGAGGTGGGTGAAAAAGGCTGTTTCATAGGTTGTGATGCAAGCTTGGCTAGAAGCATTAGCAAGTGCCAAGTGCACCAATTCAATTCAGTGCTCACTGAACCTGAATCTCTTCCAGTGAGATGTCATAATGTGTTGCCGTCTTGCTCTCTGAGGTTGGCTGTGTATTCACTGCAATGTGCTGCTTAACCATACTTGCTACCTATATTGCCTTGAAATACTGGGAGAGAAAAGGATAGAACAATATGTACCACAAATCCCATGCTTTTTTCCTCATGTATATCTTCCCATCAAGAACAAATCAATTATCCATCAGAGTCCAGTGTAGACTGTACCTCAGTCATTAAAACCATTGGATAAGAAGCAGCTGTCTCATGTGGCAATGTAATATGCTCCTTTTGTTAGAGCCCAGGAGTAAAACCAATATGAAATTTATTGTTAAAATTGTTCCATGTTCTAGAAATGTTCTTATACTAACTCTCTGCTACTAGCTTGAGGAACTGGTTCTTGTACTTTTATATACATTTCCCAAAAGCTACAATAACCGTTGGATGATTGTAGGATAGTCTGACTTCTCATAGCTGTGTTATAGTTATAAACTGTACTAATTCCTCTTGCCTTTTGTCCAGCATTTTGGTTGTGTTTCATAGTAAAATGCACTTCCTTAAGCTAAAGGCAGCTGAGCAATTGGCAAAGATACTTCACAGCCCCCTGCCAATTGTTGGCAAGCAAGGAGCAAATGTTTTCCAAAACACAAAAACCAATCAGATATGGTATGTGGTTTTAGTAGTAATTTTTTTTTTTTTTTTTTTTTTTTTTTTTTTCTTAACAGCTTTTATACCTCATATCACCTTTCACAGTACTTGAAAAATAGCAGCTGCTTAAGCCTGTAAGATTCAGGTCAGTGTTGTAGGCTAACACTTTTGGATGGCAAATCCTATGTCTTTATTGGCAAAATAAGCTTTTTCAGCCCACTCAGCCAAAGAAAAAAAGTTCCTTGGTTCTGACTCCCTGTTTTGTATTAACATTTTAACTTATTTTTTTCCCCTTGGAAGTACTTCATTTTGGTACGTTTGTTATAGGTTGAAAAGAGGAAAACAATATCATGTCTTTAGACAATTGCTTGGAATTGTGCAGATGAAAACCAACAGTATGAATATAACCTCTCTTAATTGAGCTGCTGTGCTTATATATACTTAAGAAAAGAGATGCCATCTTCAGCTGAAATGGTGGTGCTGCGTTCCCAAGATATAAATTACTCTTGTGCCAGAAGGAGTGTAGCTGCAGAGTTTGCATAAATCAGCAGATTTACTACAACATTTTGCTCTAGAGGAAATATATTTTGCTTAAACTATAACATAATGTGGGTGTGTTCATGCTAGGACATTTTAAAGAATGTCAGTAACCATATATAATAAGATGTTTCAGTAGCTAAACCCATGATTTATCAAAAGTTCTTTTCCCTCAGAGATGAGTAGCTGCTGCTTGCTTTGTCCCACGGGGAGGTTTGTTGGGGCCTAAATGCATTGTGGTAATTTAGAGTTGTGTCCTCCCCCATGTAGTTGTGCCATATTTTGTGTTGCAAGGTGGATGAGCTTACCAGGAAAGCATATGTTTTCAGGAAATGCTAAACCCTCTATGCAGGTACTCCTGTGGTCGTGATAAGTTTTGGTAGTGTTTTAAAGGGACGATTCTATCCCCCTCTAAATTTTGGAGTGTGAAACTTTAGTTTTGAGTTAATGTCTAAACTGTTGCCTTTCAGTCTCACCTCTTCAGACGTTGGTTTAATGTCTGGGATTTTTTTGTGATATGCATACAAGCTGGGGCACCTAGAGCTCTCTTCAGCCTGCAGTGATAGCTGGGAGACTTCCCTCTACTCCAAAAGCTGAGGTAGTGTGCTGCCTTCCGTGGCTCGAGAGTGATCTTCAAGAGAAAGATGTCTGAGTCTGTCAGCACACTTGTAACAGGGTAGGAATTTTTCTCTAATTCAGCTTGGTTTGGAGCATCAGGCTGCCTATCAGAGCAAACTTATGATTTGTGTCTAGGCCCAGAGGTTGCCTTAGTGTAGAGCACAGATTCTGCAATTGGCCATTCAAAGGCATGCTGTAAAGCTGGAAATTATCCCAGTAAGAAAGAGCTGTGTACAAAATAGCCTTCTGACACCTAAAATTATAAACTAGCTTTGTCCTTAACCCTGCCAGATAATGATGGATAAAATACTAATGAGCTTGTAAACATTGTGGTGGAAAAGGAATAACCTGCTGCATGTTAGACCATATTAAGTAATACCAGACGTCTAAGTTCAGAAAGTTTCTCTTCGGGGGCTGAGAGGTGGTTGGCAGAGCTGCCTGTGTAAGTGCACCCAAGTAATTTATATTCAGAAAACCCCACAACTGTAACATGCAAATGAGGATTTCCCACCTCTGGAAAATGTGTCTAATATCCTACATTATCTCATGACCTAGAATTGTGAATGCTTCCTGAAGTATTTCCTATCTTCCGTGTGTACAGCAGCGTGGAAGAAGATATGAATGAGTATGTTGGTTTCAGGTGGTAGGGGATTTTTACAGAGAAGGAAGGAGGAGGCAGTAGGTGGGTGAGAGAAAATGAGGTAGAGAGAAACATGTTGCATCTAAATGAAGAGCTGTGTTCTCTAGAGCAGGCTCGGTGAGGCTGTTCTGCTGGCAGCAAGAGCTGTTACCCGTGCTACTCAGACCAGTTAGTCCAAGGAGAGAAGTCTGACTCTGAACAGTTAGTGTGCTGCTTGACCCTATCACAAGATAATATTCAGTAGCAAATGCTGTGAAGAAAGTGAATACAACAGCTTCTGTGGGGAAAAATTGGCAGGAAGGCAAGTAGAAGCAGACTGTGAGACATTTCTTACAAACTGTGCTTAGAAACCAATCTGTTCTTCTTTTTTGTTCTCTGATGAAGGGATGGATTATAAATGGTACAGACGGCCTTGAGGCCTGTGATAGTACAGTATCTGCAGCTTTTCCAGTTGAAGGCTTGAAAACTCTTAATGGTTTTTATGCAAAAAAAGGGTAAGAATCCATTTTTAAAAATTCTGAAAATGTTCACGTAAAAGCCTTAGGCTAAAGAGCAAATTTTTATTTTATGTAGGAGAAGAAGGATTGAAAGAATGAAATTCTAAATATGTTTTCACACTTCTTACTTACATTGCTTATAGTTTGGCTAAGATAAATATCTAACTTCGGAAGTTTTAATATGAAAGAGATCTCCTATGTCATCTCCACTTCAGTCTGTCCTTAGAGCACATGCGAAGTCAAGCTTCCCTTACATGGCAGTTCAATGAATTTAGATTTTTGGATGATGTCTACATAACAGTCTTTGTGTGTCTAGAAGCATAAAAAGCAACCTGTGTTATGTGAGTGGTGTACAAGCTCAGTGCACCCATGAACGGTCCACTCTTGTCCCACGGAGCGTGCATGTGAACGCACAGCGCTCCGCTCCCTTAACAGCCCATACTCGTTCCCACGAAGTCAAATGTTTGAACGAAATATGTGGGAGCAGGGTTGGATATTGTACCATGGGCCTTAATCACTCTCCGCCTGGGCAGAAGCAGCCTGTGCTCCAAACGTGGTTTTGTATCGGCTCACAGCTGCTGATGCCAAAGGCTGGTACTCGCTCCCTGGAAACCCTCCCGTGACTGGCCCCAGGTGTGCCAGGTCCTGCCGAGAAGGAAGGACGGAAAGACCCCGGATTCAGCCACGAAACGCTTTTGTTCCTTCTGCTTATCTTCCTCGTTAACAGAACATCTCGTCTCACCGCGTCTCACATCAAACGCAAGGCAAACCGCCTGCGAGAGCGGAGGAGGCCGAGCGCGGCGCGGCGGGGCTCGGGACGGGCCGCGGCGGCGCTGCGGGCGGGCGGGCACGGCTGGCTGACAGCGCCATCTGCTGGCGGGGAGCGCCCCCAGCATCCCCGGCGCGGCGGGGGCCGCTCCAGCGCCCGCGGGCTCGGCCGCTCCCTCCGGCTCCCAACGCTCCCGGCTCTTCCTGAAGCGTCTCTGGAAGCGGCTTCCTGGCTTGGGTTCATATCGGACTTGGTAGCAGAACTTGCTAAAGAAAGACAGCTCTTTCACTATAAATTAAAGTTCCGTTCAAAAATTAAACGGGATGTTTGATCTGGGGCTAGGATTGCCTTAGATCATGCCAAAATTTAAAATAATGTTCTGAGGGAAGTGTGGGTTTGTAGACGAATCTCTCAGATCAATGAGAAATTAACGTTAATGCTCTGCATTCATATAAAATGCACACATTAGGGATATTTTGATTAAAAATACAAATCAGATATCTTGTGAACAAACATAAGCCAAATGGTCTGCCATACTAACGTTGTTAAATTTCTTGTGTCTTCGGTATTGAGAAGGCTTTTGGCTGTATTTTAGTTTACTTTTGCAAGCGCTGTGCGATCAATGCAGCATCTCAAACGTAACAAACACGTCTAAAATATGTGTGCTCATGTTTACCTCTCTGTATGTCCAATGTGATGACTGAAAATATTATAGGTTATAGATCACAGCTTATGGTCTATCTGTTTGCAAGTTTATAATGAATATTAAGGAATTGTACATGAGTATAAGAATAAATTGGGTAAACAACATGTAAACATGCTTTATGGGGTTTTTTTGGGAACCTGCTGTTTCCCCGTCAAGAAGACTTTGTTACAGTAAATGTGCAGTCTTCTTTAATATAAGTGATCTTAAGCAAATATAAGCACATCAGTCCACAGCGCTTGATGTGTGTGTATTGCTGATGTAACAGGTCACAAGGTTGTCTCAAGCCTGTGGCAAAGCAAGTCTAGTCCTGGTTCCAATAGCATTTATAGCAGCTCTTAAAGCAGTATCCCTGATCACTCTTGTGGTTACAGTAAGAGATGCTATGCAGTAACTCCTTGCTGACAGAATGGCAATTTATAGTAGACTGAAATTATTCCCTGAAAATGCATTTATCAGACTGTATCCAAAAATCTATCATCTTCTGTCCGTGATTTTTGTTGTCTCTAGCATCATACACCTTCATCCCACAGAGAATGCAGGTTATTACATACTGCCTAGGGGCTGTTCTGACCTTTTTGACTTTTAAACAGTTTTCCACTTTTTTACTCCTTTGACAATTCACAAATGAAATGATGGAGATGGATTTCATTACATGAGCTTTGACTGAAATTATTTATCGCTTACCTAGTAAACCTGGCCATAAATGTGATTGATTTATAAATCCCACAAAAGCACACACATTAACCAGTGACTGTTGTAGTGCTGCTGTGTAGAAGTTATGTATAGAGGCATAACTTTTCTTCTAGCCAAAAGACTGTGCAAGAATAAAGCAACAGTATTTTATGTTTTCTGTGGATCAGGATTATTCTTGACCAATTTCCCCCCCCCCCCCCCCCCCCCCCCGCCCCAGTAGCTTGTTCTATATTTTCATTTTCTGTTTTAGTGACTGTTATCTGTTATCTCTTCTAAAAGGATGGCAAAAGGGACTGCAGTATATCAGGAAGGATGGATTGGACTGTGGAGAGGAGGAAGAAATCTCTTGTCTGAGAAACTTGAAAGAAAATATCTGTGGTACTAGGAAGTTAACTTGACAACATGAGCAATATAGACAGAGCTATTGAAGTTCTGACCATCAGGGTGAGATGGAGAGCCAGGTGAGGTATTGTTTCATGTTCACATTTTTCTCCTGAAATTCTTTTGGCTAAATGTAAATGATGTCCAGTGACTATATTTTTTTTTATCAAATTCACCCATGAAAAATTGTACTGTATAAGGGAAATGGCATTTTACCTGCAAAGTCCGGTTTTGTTCCAGATTTACTGTGCTGAGTACTGGTCTCCAAGTTGTCTACACCTGCTGAAGTTCTTGTTTGCACAGCGATATTGGGGTACTGCAAATATTAGATGTGTTTTCTGACTTTGGTGCAACTGCATCTCTTCCATATGGCAACACTTTGGTAATGAAAACCTTGTTTTATCTGCGTAGAAGTAAGTAGGCTGTGGCCATGGGTATTTTTTTTTTTAATTTTTTTTTTTTTCCTCTGTGATATTGGATGTGCGACGTGCAGGATTACTATTCCTATTAAAGTACTGAGTCAGATCACTTTTTTGTGAAGGTCCATAAGTTCCATAGAACTGGTTCTGAGCGGCCTATTGCAGAATATAAGTGCAATAAAACAAAGCCCTCCAAGGAACTGTAAAAGGATTTGTCATAAATTGGACGAAATCTTACATTTGTAGTAAACATGCGATGGAATACAATTTTGGCACTGATACCCAATCTGTTGGTTTTCGGTCTCAGCATTAGCTCGAGAGCCGGCCGCGCTCAGGTTACCAGGAGAGGGAGGGTTCAGCAGAGCCCCGGACGGTGGCGGGGACAAAGCCCATGGTCGCTGTAGGACCGACAGCTGCTCAGGGAGGACCGAGTGGCTTCCAGAAGCGCATCAGTGTATCGGCACCCTGATTTACTTTTTCGGATAGTTTTGGATGGTGGTAAACACTTTTGTGCCCTTGGGGGAGCAGTTTTATTTAAGGTCCAGAAATGAAGATAAGGAGCCTCTCCTTTTACGTCTCCCTGTGGTTGCTGTTTACAGCAGTGATACTCAAAGGTGAGAATACTGCTTTCTAGCTAAATGTGGCACTGAGGTGTATTCAGACGGGATCTTGTGATCTGCGCTACCCTACATGGCTGAGACCCAGAAGTGTTTGATCTGCTTAGTTTTATTTTGTCTCACTGATGCATAGGCAAAATGATCATGTACGACCAGAACTGCAGTCTTCGGGAAGCTTTGATTTGTTGGGATACCTTTTTAGTCAGGAAGATTTGCTTTGAACTCTTAATTAGTCCAGAAGTCGGTGTGAATCACCAGATAGAAATGTGCTCCAAAGCACTTGTTCCCTACATATTGCCACCTGGCATTTGCGCAAGTCCTGCGAGCGTGTGAGAGTCTGAAATGCTGAAGTGATAATGACTCGCAAATTGGCCATTTGCAAAAGCAGCGGGTGCTCTGATGAGGCCGGATTTGCACCCCACAACCGAAGGGGAGGAGGAGGGGGTTTCAACCCGCATAAGAACACGCCCGATGCAAAGGGGGTGAGCGCCCATCGCCAGAGATCACCACGACAAATTAACGTTTGTTTAGCAGCAAGCTGGGCTGTTTTGAACCAGATAAGGGAGAAGAACGATAAGAAGCAGATCCTGTGAGATGGGTTAATACTTTTTATCGTGTATGGTGATATCGGTCCTCTCCTTTATCTGCTCTTATCCTTTCTTTTTCTTTCTTTTCCGTCTGTATTTTCTTAGTGTAATCTTTATGCTGTTGTATTGTTTCGTTTTTATAGATAATAACCGATACCACTACGTACCTCTTTCCCATTGTTGGTTTTTGCAACTTTTAAAACATTTTTTTGTAACTTTAGCCAGGAGTTTGTTGTCCCCTTTGCCCAGGGGGAGGGGAATAGAAGTTTCTCTTCAAAAGACTGTTCACCGGGTGAGGTCTGATGAGTTTAACATCTCCAGATGGGGAGCAGCCAGCCGGTACCCAGGAAATAAGCGAACATCAGATACGGGCATTCCTCTCCCGGAGACACCTGGTCTGGGGAAAGATTGATAAGAGGAACAAGTGAGGTTCTCTTGCTTCAAGAGAATGTGGGAGTGAGGAGTGAGGGCCGAATTAATATCGAAGTCAAAGGGACCAATAATCAATAGAAGATTGAACGCTAAGTATTGTATAATTTAAGGCCAGCGAATGTGAATTTTTTTGGGGGTTTTATGTATAAATAGGTGAAAAGTCTAGTAAAGAACCAAGTATGATGGGATGATTTTCATTGCACAGCCCGAGAACGTGTGGATGAAATAATTCCTATTGCATGTCCTGGTGAGAATAACATCCTGCCCAGAATAAAGTAATGCCTAATTCTCCAATACTGAAAAGTTGTTGGAGAGTTTCTGTTTTTTTCCTGTACTTTCAGAGTCACCATTGCAACCAAATTGTTGTAAAATAAACCTGCCATGCATAAATATATGTATTTATACATAACCAGTCATTCAGTGTTGTTTCACTCTTACGAATCCCAAAAGATCCATTAAGAAGAACTTCAGTTACCTCACCTTCAGGGGTGGGTTGTAAGAGAGTGGTTCTGTTGTCCTTGCCCTTTGCTTGCAGAAATTTGTGAATTTATGTAAAAATGATACAGGGGCTGCCTAGAGAAACTGTGATGTACAGAACAGTATGAAACAGCAAGAGTGTCTTTTAAAACCTCAAGTTTCAGTCAATTATCATTAGTATCTAAGGCTGGATAGCAAGAAGCATCTCCAAATACATGGTTTGGAAAAGATGTTGGTGCACAGATGTATTCACATGTTATGCAATTGCCAGCTTTGTGAAGAAAAACAACTCAGACATTTTACAGGAGGTAGTTCAAAAAGAAAAAGACTAAATTCTGGAAGTAGCAGGAATCTTACCAGTGCTGCATTTGGGAGCATACTAAAAGCCATTAGCCTGTGAGTAAATGTGATTTCAGATCTTGCTGACTGGAAGTCAGTAATATCTGCCTGTGAAAGTCACTGGTAAAATAAAAGGAATTATATTTACTTTCAAAAAATGTAGGAATTGCTGTATACAGAGTGTTTTTCAGTGGGTGTGAAAAGCTTAAGTTAGCTATTCATTTGCTCCAGGTGAATGCTGTCTTTATTTGAATGACTTCATCAGGTACACTTCTGTATCTGAACTGATATTCTGCCATATATGAATGACAAATATGGTTTTAGCGAATACTGCTTGAAGCAGTAGAAAGAAGGTGTTTTCTGATGCTGCTCAGTGCTTAATCCAATGTACTGAACAAGTCCATGTTATCTAGCTGTAGAATCAGCCAAAGGAAAATATGCCCACATGCTGTTTAACGAGCTGTTTGAAGACTACTCCAACGCTCTAAGACCAGTGGAAGACACAGATAAAGTACTGAATGTCACCCTTCAGATCACACTGTCCCAAATTAAAGACATGGTGAGTGAAAGTATAGTCCTGTTCTCCTAAAAATATGCAGGGGTATATTAGACGTAAGCATTCTGTTTGGATGTAAGCCTCTTGTTTGGAGCAGGAGAAGCAGCCTTCACTTTGTTGTGACAGCTTCAGAAATGCTTCCTCACAGGAGGGGGAGAGGGGGTGGCCTGAGGGAGTGGGGGGGTGTCCTCCTCTCCAGTTTTTTGCACATTCCTCTCTGGTTGCAGCACTTAAGGCTTCCATTATGAGTCTGGAAACTTAGAGCTGCTGAATTTTTAAGACTTCTTTTGTAGTTAGGTATTGGTATCACGCCCTCCAGGCAACTTCTGCTGAGCTTTAAATACAGCAAATGCTTTTTCTAAGATGCAATTAATTTCTACATAAAATCGCTAAAATTAGCCTTCAGTAATTTTTATAAATATGTTTTTTTAGATATGCATTTAAGGCAAAAGAAAATGTATCTGGAAGGAGAAGGGAAGATTATTTTTGTGACTTCTTAATTATAATTTCAAGGCCTCGCCAAGCCCTCAAAGAATTTCTTAGCCTGAATCTATTAGCTATTTACTATTTTGAAACTTGAAATAGGAAATTAGGAAGAACTGGGTGTATTAGACACTGTGATTAAAACTAGGGAGGGTGCTGAGAGAAGAAATTTTGCCCAAGCCGAAGTCCAAGCCAGTGATTTCCCTGTACAGTGTATGGGCCTAGATGCCTGTCGGGGAATTATTTTGTGGTCTGTTAAAATTCCAGCCTGTTTTGAGCACTACATCAAAGCCATATCACAAACGCTGTCTGTGTCTAAGATGTGATTTTGTCACCTTCAGCTAGAAATATTACTACATTTTTATGCAGGATGAAAGGAACCAAATTTTGTCAGCTTACTTATGGATTCGCCAAAGCTGGTACGACGCATACCTCAGATGGGACAAAGATAAATATGATGGGTTGGATTCTATCAGGATTCCAAGCAATTTGGTTTGGAGACCAGATATTGTCCTATATAACAAGTGAGTGTGGCTGGAGAAAATCAGCTTGCGTATTTGAGGGAGGGAGGGAGGGGGTTAAAGGAGTAACTAGCCTACAGAATGTGATCTTTCATCTCTACCTTACCTTAGCGAGGGGTAAGTTTGTTGTCTTAACATTTGTTGTTGATCATCTAAATATTTTGCAATAAAGCTATAGACAAGATCTGAAAATTATGCTACACAACAAAGCTTTTCTGAATTCTTCTGCGCTGGGAATTGAATACTCTGGCTGTCTGAGGGGCTTTCTGCTGACACTCCTAGAGAGCTCTGGAGGATTGTCCACCAAAAGATGATACATAAAGGCTGCACTCCTTGTCTGGTCTCCCAGGCCAATAATGACCTACCAGCAGATTGTTTTCATTTTTAATGGACTCTTATCCTACTGTGTCCTGCTTGAGGTCAAGTTTGAAGAAACTATGGCCAACAAATACAACATAAGTTAGCAGCACTGATGTTTGGCATTCTTGGGCATTCCTACCTGTAAATAATGGTTAATAGTAAGTTCTACTAAATTTCAGTGTAAATATGATTTCAGAAGCATGCTTTTAATGGTGTGAAAGGAGGCTCTTCCCCATTGACCACTTTCTCTGGCCCATACCCTTAAGTTTTTGTTTGTCAATCCTGATTGCCATTTTTCTGTCTTTTAGGGCTGATGATGACTTTTCGGAACCAGTTAATACTAATGTAGTGCTGAGATATGATGGAAAAATCACTTGGGATGCGCCTGCTATCACAAAGAGCTCTTGTGTAGTGGATGTGTCTTATTTTCCTTTTGACAGCCAGCAGTGCAACCTTACCTTTGGGTCCTGGACCTATAATGGTAATCAGGTAGACATCATCAATTCTCTTGATAGCGGTGACCTCTCCGACTTCATAGAAGATGTGGAATGGGAGATTCATGGTATGCCAGCAGTTAAAAATGTTATCACTTATGGCTGCTGCTCTGAGCCTTATCCAGATGTCACCTTCACACTGATTTTGAAAAGGAAGTCCTCTTTCTACATATTTAATCTGTTGCTTCCTTGCATTTTGATCTCTTTCCTGGCCCCACTGGGATTCTATCTCCCTGCAGACTCTGGTGAGAAAGTGTCTCTGGGTGTTACAGTTCTTCTTGCTCTGACTGTGTTCCAGCTGATGGTTGCAGAGATCATGCCCCCATCTGAAAATGTACCTTTGATAGGTGAGCTTTACACACTTTGTCTTTAAGCATGACTTATTAATAACAGGGCTGTATGTCAGGGAATCTTTATGTAATTTGTGGTTTCTGGGAAGAAAAAATTGCTACATTTTTGAAATGTAGTGAAGTACTTGAAATGTGTGTGGTATATGTGTGTTGCAGTATTTAGAAGTTATTTTGTGTTTATTTTAAATTATACATTAGCTAACTACTTTGTATTTATTAAATATAGTTAGATATTTAGAATTATGGTATCACATCTTGAAATAAAGCTAGTAAAGGAAAACAATTTTAGAACAAACACATGAAGTATAATGAAGAGCTATAAGCACAAGGTCAGACTTGTTTCAAGATATGTTTCTGTCAGATCCAGATGGTTGGATGGCCTGGCTAGTATACTCCCAATTGCCTTAATATCTGACAATTGCCACTTTGGGTTATAGTTCCTGGGAATCCATTATGCTGAAATTTAATTTATGTCTGTGAGTTCAGAAAAGTTTGTGTGCAATGAGAGGAACCTAGCTTAGTCTGTTTTCTCTATTCCCACACTCTCCCTTGCCGTCCTTACTATTCCCTTTGAAGCTGGGCTCATGTCACTCTTGTCTGTGGCATGTCCTGTGCCATTGCCATCAGCCCTTGCTTTTCCTGCAGAGGCTGCAGAGCAGGGCTGGGAGCTGCCACTCTGCATAGGTTGGTTGGGTGGTCAGCTGTGTACTTGAGTTGCCAGGAGCAAGGGCAGAGGAGCACAGCTTGTGTTCTCTTCAGCTCTGTGCTCTGACCTCTGAGCTGGCAGCACTCCGGTTGTGGATACCAGCAAAGTCTGCATATTCACTGACGTGTTTGAGTGTGAAAGCATCTGGATCTGCTGGTGTGGGGTGCACCAATATCTCAGACAAGGTGTTATGATCATAACCGTTGTTCATACATGAGGAAGGGGGACTTCCAAGGTGCCATTGGCATGGAGATTTTGCAGACACTAGGAACAGAGCAACTCTTGAGAAACATTCTTGAGCTGCTTTCTGAATGGATGTGTTTCAAGTAATCAGAGGTTTTAGCCTGCAAATATTTATCATGCTAATACAGTAGTCACATACTCATCTGATAAAGACATGCCGGTAATTAGTATGAGATTTTATTTTAATGGCTTTTATTTTTATTTTAAATGGCAAATCATGATCTAAGAGAATTATGGTGATCAAAACTTTGTTTCACTTGCATTTAACACTATGATGTCACACTGTTACTTCTCATTGAAGTTTTTTATTAGAGTAACATCTTTAATATGATTTTATTTTGTGTTCTAGGAAAGTACTACATAGCAACCATGACCATGATCACAGCTTCTACTGCATTGACCATCATTATCATGAATCTCCATCATTGTGGCTCAGAAGCAAAGCCTGTTCCACAGTGGGCTAAGGTGGTTATTTTGGACTATATGTCAAAAATCTTTTTTGTTTATGATGTGGGTGAAAATTGCACAAGTCCAAAAAGAGAAAAGGAGGAAGAACATAGGTTAGAGGGGGATGATGCGTGTCAGAGGAGGCACAAAGAGGCAAGGAGTCCTCTTTCCACTAGGAATGATGACTGCAATCTGAAGGAGAAGCTCAATGGAAATTGGAATAAAAGCTATGGAGTTCATGGTGAAAATGTTAGGGAGACTGTTAATTGCTGTTCTTGTTACAAAATGCTGATTAAAAATATTGAGTATATTGCTAATTGTGTTAGAGACCATAAAGCAAACAAGGCCAAAGGAATTGAGTGGAAAAAAGTTGCAAAAGTGATGGACAGGTTTTTCATGTGGATTTTTTTTATCATGGTGTTTTTTATGAGTGTGCTGATCATTGGGAAAGCTGCTTAACTGAAAATGAATATGTTCCTTCTGTAGATCTGAATATTCTTCATTAGTTTGTTTAGGAGGAATTCAGTGATAGGGGTGCTTTCGAGATCTTTGTCTTGAATTCTGTAACAATAAATAAATTGATGCTGTAGGCTGTGACAGCGAGTTGAGACATTTCATAACTGAGGACTTTGCTGGTGACTGTTCTTGCCTTTTAGTATGGTGTGCTGATGAGGCAGCAGGATAAGCAGTCAGTGTTCCACCTTGGTGGGTGCTGGCCATGACTTCAGGCTGTCTGGGCCAGAGCAGCAGTGGAACAGACAGCCTTGCAGGGAGTTGTATAACCACAGGGATGCTCTGCAGCTTGTAATTTGAGCAGTCCTTTCTCTCTTCCAGGGGGAGAAAAAAAGTGTATTTGTGACATGGTGACATTTTCTGGAGATCATCCCTTCATGGTATTGCCTTTTTTCCTTTTATTTTCACTTGACTTGAAAATGTACGTTTTCTTGTTACAGCTCACTGATCACTTTTCCTATCATTTCATAGGCTCTACATGTCTACCTGCTGTGCCTTTAGCCTCTAATATGATTGACCTTACTGACTATGATCTTCCTCTTTGTCATTTCTGTTGCTGAATGTTACCGTATTGTCACCATGACTCCAGTACGCCAGATTCCCAGGATTTCTTCCTCACTGAGGGTGTCTTCAATTCTTTCTCTTGAGCCTAATAATAGGAAGGACTTCTCCTGTCCTTCCTGTGTCTCATTGCCCTGGGCACTCGTGCAAGATGTGCCTTTAAATGCGACTTGAGACTTCTGAAAATAGGAGGCTGCGACTTCTGTCTTCTCTCACTGTATTTACCTACCAGTGTTCACCCTTTGTGTCCCTTGTTTGCTCTTACAAGCTCTTTAATACTTAATTTTTAAACAGTTTACAGGAATGCCAAGGTTGCTCTGTTGCATTACTTAGCACAAAATCATGATCTTACAGACTCATTAAAGTAGTGCCATAATGAACACTATTTGCTCAGCACCTTAGTACTTACATGTGTGGGAAAATGTTTGTTGCTGACAGCATCAAAAACCCCTCTTCTATCTATTAATTTCTCTTAACCCTCTCAGACTGATAGAGCTCTGGAGGATGTCTCTTATGGTGAAGTAAGAAACCAGTACCCCGGGCATGCCCATGGCAAATAAATTGCTTTTGCAAAGCACCCTGAACTTTGAAACCATGATATTCTAGATGCAGTGGGAGAGGCAGAATGGCATTGTAATGGATCCCAGTCAAAAGTTCATGTGATAAAACTCATTTTCATAATTGTCACAGTTAATGGGAGCATACCTATGAATCAGTAACTTAAGAGCAAGGAGTTAAACTGGTAAAGTGATGCAGTTGTTCTGCCCAAATTTATTAGAAGAAAGGGAATATTTCTTTTTATTTTGATGATGTAAATGATGCATTGAATTGCTAATGGCAGGTTTTCTTTTGTGTGGAATAATTAACACTGTAAACTTATCTGGATTCTCATACATAATGCAAGCCTTAAACTCCAGGTTTTAATGTAAAGCTAAACTGGGTGTCTAGCCAAGAATAGACTCAGTATGTGGAAAAAGTCTCAAGTGTGTTCCCTGTGTATTATCAGTTCCCACTCAGCCAGGGTAACTTTGAGTAGCTCCTTTAGAAGACAAGCTGTTCATTTTCATTCACTGTGCAGAAAAATGATTGCATCCGTTTGCCACGTAGTTCAAGGTTTGGCACTTACACTGCCTGCTTGAGGGAACTGGTTTGCTCTTTGTTGTGGAAAAAATTATTGTCTTTAAAGCTGAGGGAGTAAGGTATTTAAAGATAAGGGTAAAATATTCAGAACATGAGTCTTCAGGATGGAAAACAGATGACCAAGGGTTTACTTAAGGCTTATGGGCGGCATAAAGAGCTACTGTTCACAGTCTCTTCCAATATAGGAACAGGGTACATGAAGTGTACACAGTGTGTGGCAGTGGAGGAGTCTGTACAACATATGAAAATGCTGAGGAACTCTCTGCAACAGGGTTGGTGAATGCCAAAAGATTATAAGGCTATCAAGACTTAAGGAAAAAAAAAAAGACTCTATTGGCATACTTCTAAATACAGTCATCAAGAATTTAAAGGAGGAGCAATATTTTAGGGATTCATGACTTCATGACATGTTCTTCAGTGCTCTTCATCCCACTGGTGGCACCCACTGGAGGCAGCTTCAAGATTTAGACAACTCTTTAGTCTGACTCAGGATGTCTTTCTTAGAAATTCAGATTTTGTCCGCGTCACTCTGTTCAAAACAAACTCCTGCAGTTGTAGGCTTTCCATGTGTAAGGGAAAGTTTGCAGTCATAGGTGGATTGTGGGCCTCTATCATGCTGGTGATTTTTCAGTACTCTGCATGCTTGAATGATGATGTTGAAATCATGCTTTGCAATTCCCTAGTACTATTTATGTGAAGATGTGAATGTATAAGAAACACGTCCCTTGCAGGAGTATGAAAATATTTTGAAAAACAGTTCTAATGACTTGAACCTATTAACTATTAAATTTGCTTTTAAAAAGTGTCTTGGTTTGAAAAGACAGGTATCTGCTAAGGAGAGGCAGGGCCTCTCTAGGAATGGGGAATTCCAATCCTTCCCTCCGTGTTATTATGATTTGGAAGATTAAAAAAAAACTTTTCAGTCAGAGCTATGAGGAAAGGAATAACAGTCCTTTACTAGTAAATATAACAGGACAGACAAAAAACAACAGCAATTATAATAATAATAAACAGAACCAAGAACCCTGAGGGGCTTTGTCTCACAAGTCCCGGGCAGTCTGATCTCTTGGGACCCCGAGAGAAGCCAAAACGGTGGAAACTCCGGGCTGATGGCTGGAAATGGTGGGGTGTCCCCAGCAGGCAGGGGGTGCCCTCGCAGGCAAAGTGCGAAGCGCTGAAGAAGCCGCAGCGGCTGGACCCGGGCTGACCCAGATCCAGCAGGGCGGGCGAAGAGCTCTGAAATCCCGGGCGCTCCAGCAGTTGATAGAATTCCCAGGAGCGGACTCCTCCGTTAACCGTGGACTCCACGCAGCCAGCCGTCACTCGACCGTCCTCCCCAGGAAGCCGAGAGCTGATTGACTCAGCTCCCGGGAGCATTTTCCTCCCCCACTAAACTAAGTGATCCCCTTCTTTTGTACGGGTTAAGCACCCTTTAAGCATCAGTATTTAGTCTCCTAGCAACTTATGGGGGGGAAAAATCCACAGGAAAACTTAACCCCCAACAAATTGTTATCCTTTTCTTTGGATCATCAGACATTCTCAAGTGGTTTTTTTTCACCTTTTATTTACAAATGGCGATTTTTCTTGATCTTGTAAGAAAGACTTTTCAATTTTTAGTTCATAAGAGCCCTGGATTTGATAAAGATTGTGAGCAGCAGATGATAAGTGCCAGTAGAAGCTGGTTCCTGAATTTTTGTCATGCTAGGACCCTTGAGTCACGTCTTTGGACTAGATCATTGTTCAGGGTAAAAAACATGATGTGACGCTGCGTGGCCATGGTTCTGGTGACAAGGCTGCCCCAAGGCCCATGCTACTGCCATGCAAGGGCTACCTGGTTTAATGCTGGCTCAGGAGTTTCTGACTGAACTGTAGGCACAGTAGCTTAGGTCTTAATGTTTGCAGAATCGCAGAATCATTTAGGCTGGAAAAGACCTCTGAGATCATCGAGCCCAACCTTTGACTGAACACCAACCTTGTCAACTAGACCATGGCATCAAGTGTAATGTCCAGTTGCTTTTTGAACACCTCCAGAAATCATGACTGCACCACATCTCTGGGCAGTTCATGCCAGTGCTTGACAACCCCTTCCATGTAGAAATTTCATCAAGAAGAAGCTTGTTCTAAATCAGCCTTGTGTGTTAGCAGGCAGAGCTGTACATGACAGCTGTAGTGCTGAGTGAGACAGGACTGTTTATTCTAATTCTATCTGTCTTGGTCTCTGCCTCTTTCCTTTGTGTGCCTTGTGCTTAGATCCAGTAATCTTTGAGGAAGATGAAATCCAGAAATTATTAATAACTATGATTACAGTAATGGAAAACTAGTTATTTATGCACTAAGTAACTCTGCTTGCCATGAAGGCAGCAAGGTGACTTTATATTTACTGAGGAAGACAATGAAGAAATACTGTTTTAGATCAGTGTGCAGGAATGCAGCCTTGGAGGGATGAACTGACAGATTCTTTTGTTGTACCATCTCTTGGCAGAGAGATCAACTCTCCCTTCTTGTACTGAGTCACTGCAGTGTTGAAATGAGGAAAAATACAAACTGTCTCCTGTGATGACTTCACTGCTCTTTTCACAAGCAGAATTACAGAGCGGAACTGTAATGGGATGTTGGGGTGTTGAATTTTCAACAGAAAGATGGCCTTTCCTAACCTAGGAATCTCTTTATTTTCACGGAAATGGAAGCAAGAGGGCCCAGGCTAAACCAAAAAGGATCATCCTGAGCAATAAATGACATTTTGTGAGAGTAGAGGTTTTCCCCGTGTTTCAGGGATTTAGACATCACATTCTAAACATCTGCATCTTTTGTCCGCCAGTTAGCAAAGCTTGGCTCTCTGACACTGCCAGGAGTATGAAAAGCGTCTCACAGGCATTTCTCAAGAAATGCAGGAGTGTAGCAAGAATTCCTGATTGTGCCCCAGTCCCAGTTTGAGAAGCTGAAGATCTGAGTGCGATTGTTTTGGAGACAAGAAATTGAGACTGTGAAGTGAAAGGCAACTCCTCTCATTCTGTCTATAAAAATGTGAGGAGACCATCTTTTCTTAAAAAATTCTGTTATTTGTTGAAGAAAATAATGTATTGACTCTTGTTTTCTTTCTTAAAATCGTTTCATCAGTGACAGTGTATAGGACTAAAGGTGACCTCTGTAGTTTGTGTGCAGCCACCTCCTTTGAACTTGCAGGCAGAGTGAGTGACCTAGAGCTCAATTAAAGGAGGGGAGCTAGCTGAACATCTCTTTTCACACTGTTTTCTGAAGTCCACTAGAAAGAAGAAATCTTTCTTCTTTGTTAGAGACAACTCTGTGGAAGGGACCAGAAGGTAGTGGAGGTGTTTGTATCTAGTTTGTGCTGTGCAAATTAGGCCTTCATTGTCTCCAGCCACTTTTTAAGAACTCCTTTTTATCTGTGCAGTAAGGAATAACAGAGATAGCAAGTGCCTAGCTTGGGTTTGTTCTTATGTCTGTCTTTCTAAATACTTCTGTACGTTTGGTTCCTAGTCTGCAGGCCACAGACCACTGAAGATCTGCAAGGCCAGCAGGAATACACTGCACCACAAAGGTGAGTGGCTCAGGTGGAGCCTTCTGGTTACCTGGGACACCTGGATGGACCTTGGTAGTGAACTAAGTCATGCCTAAGTCACATGAGGTGCCTTGTCTGGCCATGACAGTACTGTGTGTTCTAGGTGTAGTTCATTGTGGTTGAGAAGGCAGTCCAGAGGCACCTTAGCATCAGGATGAAATACAAATCTAACTGTAGAGGGTGGGGTGTAAGCTTATGGGGAGCAGAGCAGGGTGGAAAATACTCTCTGTGAAAAGCTGGCATCTGGAACTGCCGAGGTCTCTTCTTGGGTACTCCTGCTTCAGAGTACAAGTCCATCTAGTGCACACCCAGAAAATGCAAAGTGAGATTAAAAAAGGGCATCTGCAATTTCAAGCAGCATTTTTGTTCTACTTTCTGGAGCTATTTATTTTAAAATAGTCCAGTACTACCTTTTAAGTAACCCATTTATGGTTATGGATTTTTCTGGGGAGCAGGTACTGTTTTTCTCCTCTGCCATTATCATGTTCTGTGTCTTGAATTCACACAGCTACTCACAATAAATCTTTATCTCTATTTTAAAAGAACTTGAAGCAGATTTTCATACGTCATCATTTTTATTCATATCACTCTTCACGGAACAAGATTTTATCTATGGTGTTGAGAGTACTGGGGAGATTGCACACTTCAGGTTTTTTTCTACATTTCACTTTGGTTTGAAGAATGCACTAGTTTTATTTAGATTCAGTGACAGAGATGGCAAAAGAATGGAGCAAAAAATCAGACGCTTAAAAAAAAATACTTAAACCTAACCCGGCTTATTGTAGACAGAATGTTTCAGTGAATAAAATTATTAAACTGGATTCACGGGGTATTGCTTGCTATGTGTCTGTCTCCACTAACAGACAACATGATTAATTGCAGTCTTAAATACTGTATAATCACATCATATTCTTGGGTTTTTTTGCTTTTGAATTTTCCATTAGCATGCTTAACAACAAGTTAGCAGGAAAATTTTGAGACAATATCATATGAACAAACAAAGAATGATACTATCCTTAATGCACACATGTACATGCTTCTGTTGTTAGTGTGCCATAGATAAGTAATAGATCTGTCTTTTTTATTCGTTCTGTATTTTCAGTTCTAGCTGACACTACCAAGCTGCTCATGACATTCAGTGACAAGAGTGCCTTTTGTTAATGTTTCACTGTGGCAAAAATGTACCCTAACAATAAAGTTAAATAGATGGTGAAGTCATCTGGAGCAGTCTCCAGAAGTTAGAAAAGACCTTTACAGAGAAAGCATTTGGCTAGAATGTGGAGTCCATGTTCAGTGGGAGTGAAAGTTTTGGTTTGACTTGCATAGGACCACAATTGGTTAGAGGATGGTAGCAGACACAGCTGTGTTGCAAAATAATGCTACATAATGTTAGCAAAATGAAGAAGAGGAAAGACGTGGGAAAAGCTAATTAACATGAAGTGAAAAGTGTAAAATTACTGAGACTGTTGTTCAGCACCTGTGGGTTCACTAGAGCACATTCGAGCTGTGGGATAGCTGCTTTCATTTCACATGTCCCATTCCCTGGCCAGCCCGTGTCCGGGGGGACTGCGAGCAACCCTGGGGCTGCATCGCCGCAGTGGGTCTGTTCTGGGGTAGGGGCTCACTGTCCCAGTCAAGGACAAGGGTGCCAGCTTACCCTGAATCATGGTGATGTGTCCAAGCCTTCACCAGCATGATGGACTGGGGGGCCTTGAGGACCCACTGGCATCACCTCCTGGCAAAGTTCCACTTCATCTCCCTGCTCAGTTCCCAGAAATAAGTGTCTGGTGGCCTTCACTTATCACCTTTACAGTCTGGAAGGCTGGCTTTCTCTGAGCTACTTCATAGCACTAAGTTCCTTCTGGCACCATGATTATTCAAGTAATTTTCTGTCCAGCTCACCCACTTTCTCACATAAAGTCGGTAGCTTCCTCCACAGGAGGCCTGACAGGGTTCATAGCTGTTATAGGTGTATTTTCTTGTCCTGCAGGTTGCGCTTATTTTTGATTACCATTTTAATATTCTAGGTGAATGTCAGCAAGATATCTCTGGTGAATGAAACTTCTGTTGCTTTTATCTGGTGTTTTTAGCAGAGCTGTAAACAGAATGGTGGTCACAAGATAATCTCTTTTTCCCCTAGTTAAAGGATGAGAGTTTATGAAAACCTTTATGAAAAAGGCTTAACACTAACATCCTAAACCCAAAGGTGAACTGGCTTCTTACTCCCTTGCTCTGAAATGGTAGTGGAGTGCAAATTACTTCAGGGGTATGCTGCTCAGGTATGGGCAAATCTTAGTCACCTTCAGGTGCAGTGCCTCAGTTCTGCTTTGGAATGCCATATTCACTACCTTGCAGAGGTTGTTTCACCTGCAACAAGAAGCATTCTCAACTCCATGATTCAAAGTGGACTGGATAAGCGTGTTGTTTGGGACAGCAGCCCTGAGCTGCATGAATTCCCAGCAGTGCTTCAAGCCAGCAAGGTTTCTGCCTCTAGGAGCGTTATACTGGGACCCTAGATTCCTGAGGCATGAGCAGCAGCCCAAACCAGTCCGGGCGTCCTGCCCTTAGGGGAATGGTAGAGAGGTGAAGGGTGTTGGAAAGAAGAAGTCAAGGCCCAAGTGTCTCTGCTGTGAAAGCACCTTGCAAAACTTTCTTCCGAGGAGTTAGTTCCTCACCTAAATCCCGAGACCTCTAGGGGTCATACAAGTGCTGTTCCAGTTGCTGGGGTGCTTCAAGGCCATGCTTGCAGGTAATTTTTAAAGAAAAAGAGCTGTTCTTAACCCTAAATATGCTGTTTTCTCCAAGATGCAACAAGAGATGCAGCCTTGTTAGCACAGCTGTTGCTGTTAATCCTTTATTATGGACCAAGTAAACGAACAATTCTATCCTATGGGTAAGTGCTAAGATTGCTACTCTGAAAGGCTGCTCCATTACTTCCTAAGAAACCATGCTTCAATTTATAGCGTGATTCAGGGGCTAACAGTCTTGCAAATGGGTCTGATTTGAAGTAGGCTGTTAGACCTTGAAGTACTGCAGGTTGGAGGTTTCATGAGCAGTGGATGTTGGTCCTTAACACTTGGTCAGGATAGTTCAATATACTGCTGAGACTGAGAGAAAATGCCTGCTGGAGGCATTGGGAGCTATGACAGGTGGAACCTGAGCCCTTGGCCAGGTTGTGGAGGTAATTTTCTCCGTAAGAGCCCTCACAAAGCTGTGCTTTGCATTGGTAGCTAGGAAAGTGTGGCTAACACCCCAGAGCTTTGGCTGCTGCTGAGCAGAGCTTCACCGCATCAAATCTGTCTCTCCAGCATTCCCCTTGCCAAGGAGGCTGGAGCTGGGCATGACTTTGGGAAAGGACACAGCCAGGAGAGCTGACCTACAGGTCAACGGGTATTCCGTAACAGAAGACATCTGCTCGTCTATAAAAGCTATGAAAAAGCAGGAAGGGACAGAGTGGGGAATTTTTCTTCCATAGCAACTGCTATGCATACTGAAGCCCTGCTTCCCAGGAAGAAGCTGGACATCATCTCCTGATGGGAAGTAGAGAATAAATTTTTTTGTTCCCTTTGCTTCCATTCACAGCCTTTGCTTCTGCTTTATTAAACTGCCTTTATCTTGATCCATGAGGGTTTTTTCCGTCTTATTTTCTCTGTCCCTCTTCTACTGAGGAGGGGAATGATAAGAGTGACTTAGTGGGCACCTGGTGTCCAGTGAGGGTTAACCCACCATACCATCTTAAACTTTCACTGTTGCCTCATATTACCATCCTCTGGAGGATTCCTGGATTGTAGAGACTCTTGCAACTGCTCCTGTGAGGGAATAGATGTAACATGACTGTGTTGGAGGTCATTTGGTCCAGTTCAAGAGACCCAGAACTCTTTAACTGCTCCCTGGACCTGGCTTATACTCTAACCTTCCCCCATGACACTGTTTCCATTGTGCCTGCTTACGTGCTTTGTCAGTGATGCTCCTGAGCCCAGCCAGGCAGGTGACTCCTTCCCTCCCCTCTCCATCCCAGAAGGACTCAGACCTGAAGCTCTCCGTGCACATGGCAGAGGGGAGGAGGCAGTGCTGCCTGCAGGCACCACCAGACTGTCATCAGTCTAGCTGGTTTGCTGGAATGGTGATATGACCAGCCTGAGGGGAAGGACTTCATCCTGTGCAGCAGCAAAACTTCAGTCGCTGTTGGCTTGCACTGTGCTGCCGCTGTGACCGTTACACTGCTCTTTTGTAAATTGTACTTTCTTTAAAATACCCACAAGCAGAAAAAATAGCTGGAACAAGAAGGTAAATGTTAATCAGACTTGTATCAATTTTACCTTAAATCCATTAAATACACAAAGCCCTGCCTATAGAGAAGGAACATGGCACAATTACTGATTTCAGAAATTCCTGTCCATACCGGACTTCAGAAAAGTTACAAAAAACTAACTAAAAAAAAAAAAAAAAAAATTTGTGTGGGGTGCAGTGGGACCCAAAATTGCAGGTTTTGCACATAGATGATGAGTTTTTGTCACAGACTGGAGAGAACTAATGGGCAGACCTGCAGTGGTGTGGCATCTAGTTTTAATGAGATGCTTATTTAAAGATGAGGCAGCAAAGTATTATTATAGCTCGGGGCCATGGTCCTGCTGCTGCTGCTTGTCTTGCTGTGACTGAGGCCTGCTCCTGTGGCTTGTATAGCAGCAAGCAACCTATGTTTTTTTCTTTAGCAGGATATACGAATAAATTGCTCTAGATGGGGGTGAATACAAGACAGAACAGAATGATAATTTTTTTTTCATTGCCTGCTTCACTGTGTTTAGTGGGGGTGCTTAGCTAGGACACTGTGTATCGATAGTGATTCCCAGTTCTTTTTACTTAATGACTGTAGCTCTTGTTCTTTCAAAATTAAGGATCTCTTGACAAATTTAGAGATGGCATTTGCAGAAGTAGAGTATTGTGCTAGAATAGCTGCTTTGGTTAAGCTCTGGGTCCTGCTGAGGTGCTTCATGCCCTGGTAGCAGCACCACCACTTTGGAATTCTCCCACAGGTGTGTGGCAGGCTTTCCTACAGCTCTGCAGTCCTCAGTGTCCACTCTTCGGGGGCACCCAGGCATTATTGCTGAATAAACAAGCATATGCAACTTCTATTACAGAGATAAAGATTTCTCTTGAAATGGATTAAATCTGTAGGGAAAGGGAATAGAGACTTCATTTAGTCCAGGGAGAGCTGTGGTGGGGAGCATGTGCTGAACAAAACACAGCTTTGTTAGAGTTTTCTGACTCTTTACCTGGTACGTGAGCCTCCCCTCTTTTTATTGCTCCTATGGATCATGCTGTCTTACTGTAAGCAAGATCTCTGCAAAGAGCAGCTTTATCTATACCATGTAATTCACCTAATTGCATGCTATTGAAAGAAAAGGGTTTTACTCTGGTAGGTAGCTAGCAGTTCCAAGGTTCACGGCAAAACTAAGAGAAAAAGTGTCTTATCAAAGATCTATACAATCACTTGTAGTTTACTTTTGTTCTCTTAAATACTGTCCAACAACCCTGGATCCCATGGGAAATAAGTGGGTTTACTTTTGTGACCTCGGTATATAACAACTGATGTTTTGCATACTTCTTCTGAGATCCATGCTAATTCCTGTTGCTGCTGTTGTGGATGTTGCACAGCCTAGCTTCTGTCTTGGCTTTTTTGCTTTCAACCTTGCTGAGTTAAATGCCAGAGGTTTATTACATGCTCTCTGTCTGGGTTAATTTTTTTGGCCTCTGAATCTACTAATTGCCATTTGTAAATTTTCCTGGTGGTAAAGGTCACAAAGATAACTTGGCTTCCATAGCTTAACCTCTTGGCACATTTCAGGTTATGAAAGGCGGTGTTGAAGTCTGCTGATTAAATTAATTATTCCTCTGAGGTTTCATCATAAAGAAAAGCTCTTTTGCCTTTGTAGTTCACTTCCATCCAATTTTTTTGCATCATATCTCAGAGCTGGGTTAGGAACTTCTAATTTTACTGGAGCACAATCAGATGGTAGAAGGAGTTTATGTTTGTCAAACATAAACGTGATCCTGAACTGTGTGTTGCACAGATGCTTTCCTCTGCTTCATAAGGCTTGGAAGGCTGCTGATTTTGCTTTCCCTCTAAACTTTCTGCCTTTGCTAGGAACACCTCTGGGCTGATGAAACTGGAACAAAGTATGAGAATAAAGCAACGGTGTTTTGGTGTCTAAAGCCACACAAACGAGCACTCAAGGTTCACTCTAGCCCCTGCAGAAAACTCACTCATGAAAGTGGGTGCTTTTGAGTGCAAGATACACTTTCCAAAGCTATGCCTGAGGGCAAATAGGGGATCTGGTGCCCTAAACTAACCTATTCCTCTTTGAGGGAACCAGGAGCAAGCTAGCCCCACGATGTTGTCCCAGACAGCTGGTGTCTCGCTGTTCTGTACATCCAGCGCTCCTGGTTAGCCTTTGCTCTCTTGCACTCAAATGCACAGGGCTGTCTCCGCTGCTGTTCCTGACAGTCACGCTGCCAGAATCCAGCAGGGAGGGGACAGCTGGGTTAGTACCACATCGTGCACAATAGCCCTTTATGTGAGCTGTTGGGGAGGATGTGTAAGAGCAAATGCCCCTGTCCCTTCTGCGTGTTGTCCCCCCCTGCTTTTCTTTGCCGAGGTGGTCCGTACTGTGTTTTATCACTGGGTATAGCGGTAAAGATGGCATTGCAGCTCTTGTAGAGTTGCTGGAGTATAGCTGATTGTGGTGATGTGCTGACACTTACAGAAGCTTAGAAAGCTCCCCATAGCCACTGCAGAGAAGGCCACTACGTGCGAGGTAATCAACCCAGGGACGCCTCAAATATCTCCTTGTTGTGGTCCCTATGGTCTAGCATTGCACCTTGCCTTTCCTACCAACATCAAGTCCAAGGCAGTTCCAGCACAGCCACTGTGGTACCTCTAAAATATAGATTATAAGTTTGAAAATAGGCAATAAAGTATACGTATGGCTATATATATATATTATATATATATATATATATATATATATATATATCTCACAAGGCAAGATATAATCATTGCATTTATAGAATTATAGAATTGTTTGGGTTGGAAAGGACATAAAAAATCATCTAATTCCAAGCCCTTGCCACAGGTAGAGGTACCTTCCACCAGACCAAACTGCCCAAGTTCCTATCCAACCTGGCCTTAAACATTTCCAGGGATGAGTCATTTACAGTTTCTCTGGACAACCTGTTTCAATGTCTCACCACCCTCACAGTGAAGAATTTCTTCCTAATACCTAATTTAAATTTACCCTTTCTCAGTTCAAGGCCATTCCTCCTTTTCCTGTCACTACGTGCCCTTGTGAAAAGTCCCTCTCCAGCTCTCTAGCTCGTCCAATTCCCAGTGCTGAATCCCAGCTCAGGCAGAGGGCTGGGGCCAGGGTGCTGCAGCTGCCTGACCACCCCTGGCTGCTCTTCTCCATGCAAGTCCAAGCCTTTGGGGGCTTTGCAGAGCATCTAGAGAAGAAATGTACACTATAACATCTGTGTCCTGTTGTACCAGGGAAAAACTGATTTCAGCTGTTTTCAGTGCCTTTGCAGCGTTATGTTTTAGCACAGAATTTGTGAATGCGATAATTAAATGTACTTTTGAAGCAGCTTTTCTGGTACTTCACCGTAGTAAGGGCAGCTTTAGAAAAAAAGGCCCTCCAAGCAAGATCTAAAGGCAACATTCAAAATTATTCTTAAGATGCATTTGCTTTCTCTTTCCAGAACATCCAGTCCTCACGTCTCCTCCTTTTTACTTAGTCACTGCACTTCATTTTTCCAAAGCCCAACTTCATAGCTCCTCTACTCTATCACTTTCCAACTTGGAAATCATTTGCAGCATGTCCTTCTACTTGATCTTGGATACATGAGATTCCCAGATGGAGCCAGACTTTGTTGCCCCTTGTGCACAGGACCTACTTGATACATTAGCAGTACTATATCCATTGCATCTGGCAGTACTGTATCCATTACATCTGCTGCATTTCTGCCGGATGTCAGGCTATATTCCCAACCAGTACGGTGTTTGGGCATGATCCGAATAGCCTGAACACCTATGGCAACCCCTGGCACTGAAGTTGCCACATACCTGCCAACACAAATTGCTTTCTGCAATATTGGGGCTGTTGTAAGCTTTATTTGTTCCTGTGGACAGAGGGTGTCTGCTATTTCTCAATGTGCTTATCTTTGAATTGCCTGGTGGAAAGTAGCTCTTTTGTCCGCAACTCCTTCCTTAAAATCAATGATAGCAAATACCAACATTTTCAGAAATGCTCAAGATGAGATTTTTTCAAGGGCACATTGCTCTGAACTGAGTTTAGTGTCTCAAAAACCAAGACAGAATGAGAGCTGAATCTTCAGAATTGCAGAGAAAAATGTTGCTAGACGGATAAGCATGTAAGGGTAACTACCACAGTCACCAAAAGCTAATTTTTCTTCCCACCTGCCCCACAATGAGACATTTTTCTCCTTCTGTATTTCAAGCCCAGGAAAGTCATGTATAGTTTAAATGGAAGTAATGACAGGAAGGTAAAGGGAGTGTACAAAGTACCTATACAAAATAAAAAGGAATGATGTCTTGGTTGAGCTTCCATTTTATTTGAGAGGGAGAGTACTTGTACATTGACAGTTACTAGATAAACAGAAAACGTGTTCATCTGCAGAAATCCCCCAAGCTGGAACTGCCTGGAGGCTGAAGGGATGCTGGGAAACAGTAGATGAACTTGTCCCGTTCTTTCTCTTAGTTATTGACTAAGTTATTGACTAAGTTATTTCTCTAGTTACTGACTTCTGACAGTGGTGGACACTAAATCTTGGGCTAAATGGATCCTGCATCAGACAGCCCAGATACCCATAAATTCTATCTGTGCAGCTGCTAAAGAGATAGAAAGATCTTCCTGGGGAGTTAATGTAATTCCTCCTAGGTTGTAAAAGGCGTGGAAGCAAATCCATCACTGTGCTTCTCCACCATTCATCCTGGGCTACTATGAAATACCATCTTCTCTCTTAGCATTCCTTTTAGCAGCAAACAAGTTGAGTACATTCAAACTGCTTTGCAGTTTGGGCTGAGCAAATGTAGAAATAAGAGTTTAAAATAGTCACAGTTGTCTCTGTTCTGGCAGAGAGCACTCATAGTGTACTGGACCAGAACAGCCATTGCATGAGGCTCCTTATAGTGGGAATGTCCAACCAAAAATCAAAATTTCACACAAGCAGTCACTTTGGCAACAGCCTGCTAGCAAGCTGTCATCTAGCAAGCTGCCAGGGTAACTCTTTACCAAGTGGGGAGGTGTTGGCAGCTTAAACCCGTGGGAGCAGAAGTGATGGGTCAGGGCTGCAGCACGGGGGCTGACGCTACGGCTGCCCAGTGCAGCACTGCTCACTCAATGTGTCTGTCCTGTTTGGAATGCAGCTCAAGTGGATGCCTCTGAACAGCTTTTTGGCAGAAAGTTTACCATGATTTGCCCAGCTTTATCATTTGTGTCATAGTTCCTGCATCAGCTCATCCTTGTTATTGAGCCTTTTATGTCAATTTAAATGTATCTATTTCTAGCTTTCCTCAGTTTGAGCCTCTTATGCCATCTGCTAGGTGTCCAAAAGTTGCTTTCTTACTCGAGAATTGTGTTCTGCTATATTTACCCTTCAATCAGAAATATTAGCTCATTTGGACCTGTTTTTGTCTTTGAACAATTGATCCTATAACAGTCATCAAAAGCTTTTGTTCCTTCTGATCAAAGTGGAAAAGTAAAATCTAGAGAATCCCCTCCATTTCCCTTAGCATTCCTTTGCATTTTGAGAAGAGCCTCATTCCTTGTCTAATTTCTCTCTTCTCCACCCTCTTAAGCTTTATCTACTATTAAATCTTACGTTTTGGGTTGCCATTATCTTCTTGGAACAAGCAAATCCCTAATTACATTGAATTTCTATATTAAAAACACCAGGTACCAGGTCCTTAGCCTGCCCTGCCATTTCTGGAGTGAAATAGCTCCTCGCATAAAGCTGCCCTTTGTTTTCCTTGTTGACCTCTTTCAGGTTTTTCCACTCTGCCTTCACTTTTTTTCTTCCCCCTTCTGATTTCATTAGAAGAGTAGCTTTCATCTTTTGTTTTGGGAGGTGTGTGTTTCCATGTGCACTCATGTGCCGGCCCTTTTGTGTTGCTTTCACGTCAAACTCAAGAAAAGCAGAAAACTTACAAGGAACAAGACCTGAGACCTCTAAGCCCCATCCAACCCTGTGGCATTGTTCTGCTCATTACACCCAGGTTGTAATGTCAGACTGCAAGGAAAAGCATTCTGGAAGAGCATATAGATAGAATTTTGTCAGATGATGACTATACTTCCACCCCTTCTACTCATTTTGGGGCTTATTGACTGGCCAATTAATAAATAGCCAGGAAACAACTAATGAAAAAGAAAAAGAAAAAGAAAAAGAAAAAGAAAAAGAAAAAGAAAAAGAAAAAGAAAAAGAAAAAGAAAAAGAAAAAGAAAAAGAAAGAAAAAGAAAAACGAAAAAGAAAAAGAAACAGAAAAAGAACAAGAAAAAGAAAAAGAAAAAGAAAAAGAAAAAGAAAAAGAAAAAGAAAAAGAAAAAGAAAAGAAAAAGATTACTGTACTGGTAAGACTAGAATCAACAATGGGCAAACATGGAGAGACTCTTAGAAAGTCTGTCACGCTTAATTTATAATAATGCCTCTAAGTTTATAATTGAAGTATCAAGAAAGCTGTCCTGGAATATCTTTTTAGCAGACATAATCTCTTTTTTTCCCCAGCATAACATGTGATGCTAGGATGTCTCAGTAGCCTCTTAAAGACCTGACATGAAATGTACAAAGTCATTGAGATGTGTGTGTTACATGTGATCCCTTATCTTACACAGTCTGTTCCAAAGTGTTCCTAAGTTCTGCCAAAGTCAAATCCTGAAATGCTTCTTGGTAGGAATTTTCCACAGTTGTGGTAAGATGAGAAGAATATACCTCTGCACAGGTGCAGTCTGGTATGCCAGTCAAATCAGACCCACAGAGGAGTGATGCCAAGGAAGCCCGTTCATCCTTTGTTTTTCACTAATATTTTTGTCGTTACCTATGACAGGCAGTGTAGTCTCTGTGGATCACAACAGCCAGGTCAGGTCTCCTCACAGCTTTCCCTGTTTGCAGACATGAAAATCCATTTCTCAGCTGAGTGTGGAGAAGCTATTGGTGCTTCTCTCACTGATGGCTCTTGCTGCTGGCCCCTCCTAAGCCCTGAGGAGATGTGTTGTGCCATTGTGCAAGCAGCGGGAGAGTCAGGAGACGAGATGAGGCTGGCGGAGTAAGTTGTCAGGGAATAAGGGGCTGTGTTGGGCCCAAGAATTATCTTAGTAATAAACCTACCCACAAGAATAAATGGGAGCAGGAGAGCTGCCAGTTAATAAAAAAGGCTCATAGCAGAAAATATTGGGGCTGAGCATCAGAAGTAGCCTGACAGGCAGAGTCGCCGTTCATTGTGGCATTGCCCAATTTCACGTACAAGATGTTTTCTGTGCCAAAGGGGGGCTTTCACATTGCTCTGCCATGCCATGCTTACTGCCAGGGCATTGCTAGGCATGCCTCTGCTGCCATGCCCTCACCATCGCCCTGTGGATGCAGGCAGGCTGAGATGGGAGCAGATGCTGGGCTGATCCTGCAGAGCTGCCCTGGGCTGCTCAGCTCTCCCCTGTGCCAGTGCAGCGGCTCCTGTGGGCGTGTGGCGGGCAGCACCGGGGAGCTGAGCCCGGTTCAACACCTGCCCCGCTCCTCCTCTCTGCTCCGTCCCCTCCTGGCCGGTGGGGGCTGGTGGAGCCAGACTGGGCTGGCAGCAGCGTTCTCCAGGCTTGGTTACAGGTACTTAGGGTGTGTGCCTCACCTGCCACTGCTCTGGGCTGGTCAAAGCTGGGCCAGGTCCAGTCTGGAAACCTGGATGTCGTTCTCTCGTAACACCTGAGGTGAAAAGCCCTGCTTAGCCTGTACAGATGTCTAGCTCGAAGGTTCTAGGAGATGGCAGCAGTGCCTTTACTTTTCCTCTTTAGCTGTTATCACGCTTAGACCAACATTTCCATGGATTGAGTGGACTGCAACAAAAAGCTCTTTAAATAATATAATGAGACTAATGTTGCCCTAAAGAAGATATTGGTATGTGTTAGCATCTGGGAGTGAAGCCAAACAAAACAAACCAAAAGAAAAAGCCACAGTTCTCAGAAATCAGCAGGCACGACACCCTTGGTGCTGAAGAAGACAATCTCCGGTGCCTGGCACTCTGACAACTGCAACTGCACCCCTCAGACATCTGAGGTCAGTTCTCTGTGCTAACAGGAAATTCAGAGTGTACCCTCTGGACTGCACCAGAGCAAGTCACGGGCACAGTCTGCAGTTTCTTGAATATCTTCTGTCCCCATTTAGATTTTCCCTGCCTGTGTCCTCATCTCAGCTGACAATGCTGACTAAACATTACCTTGCCAATGGTCCCTTACTCATAGCCTCACCTACTGTGTCTAAGGGGCCAAGACTGCCCTTGTCACTTCATGGCTACGTGCTGGTCCCTGGGGATGCTCCAACAGGAGGGAGTTGCTGAGTGTACCCTGGCATCTCCACGCATTCTTGGAGCATGCATCTCCTGTTCCAGGGTGGTGGTAGACCTGTGCCTCTGGTTGGTCTGAACTGGCTTTCTCTATCACAGCAGAGTGTGTAGCTCACCAAACACTCAGCTGTCATTTCAACAGTTTATGATATTCTGGACATGAAGCAGAAATTATAGTAGTTGCTGATGCTTTATCTCAAAATGCGATTGGCTTTTGGGAAGTTGTTATTCATACTCTGATTGCAAAAGCAAATGGTGGGCAATCCTCACCTGTGATGAGCTGACATGTCCCTAAATGCTACAACCAGGGAGAAATAGTGAAGCTCACTGAGAATTCCCAAGGTAGGAAAGAGTATTTGGTCACAAACAGCTGCCCAGTCCCAGCCTTACCTATGTTAAACAACTCTGTAATTCTTTTTTCTCTCTCGTGGGCAAATCATTTACTGTAATTTCATGATCAAAACCACGTGAAATTCACTTCCTTATGTCAGGAAAAAAAAAAAAAAGGACAAGAAAAATAGGATTAAATATCTCCGTTTATCTTTCCACATAGGTCACATGGCCAAAGTTGATTGTAAAATGTTGAAATACTAGTTTGAGGTGTAGCCAGTGCCAAGTGTTGTACACTTCCGTGTTCTCCCTCCCCTCCTATTGCTCACAAAGATGTCACAGAAAGACAAGGAAGTCAGTTTTCTTAGGAGGTAGATTTTTTTGTTTAGTGTCTAAATTTAAAGTACCATTTATTATCCTTAAATCTAATCTTATTAAACTTTGGTGCTCTCCTAGTCCCAAATCTGAAAGGAACAGCCTAAAAAAAACTTGTACAAAAGCCAAAGTGTGTAACAAAGTCACTTAATCTGAGAGTGTCTCAAAACCCCACATGAGCTGCAAGGAGTGGGTTCAGAAATGCAAGGTGAGACCCTTGTGCACCATGTAGCCTTTTGTGAGAAGAGCACTGCAAGTCCCTGTGGTTTTGGGGTGTCTACACACTCAGGCAGGGGGCTCAGGCAAAGGCAAGGTGGCTGAACCTGGTGAACACCTGCCTGGGGGGACGCTGAGGAGATTGGTGGTTTGAATCATTATTTGGGAATTTGGTTCTTTAGGGTGATAGAGTTTGGAACTCAGAGACAGTACAGTGCCATACAAGACTTGATTTTTCTTCCTAGCTACAAATTATAGCAGACTTCCACGATTTCTTTTTCCACCAGCAGCAGCTTATGTTTGCTGTGGGGGAAGCAGCTTCAGTGCTTTAGTGCTCTGCCAAACTCTTGTTAGCTGCCCCATTGCAGCTTGGATTCCAGCGCTGCAGCTGCTGACTAGGATTGCCTCCCTCTGTGTCCTGCACAAGGGCTGGGGAGCCAAGGGATCCATCTTCTGGAGTGAAGCCGAGCTTTAAGGGAATACTTAGCTTATCCATGTGGCCAGAAAGCCTCCTGCAAGGGACAGCATCTGAAAAGTCAGAGACTTGAGAAAGCAAGCAGGCAGTGCATGCATAACAAGTTTAATAAGTAATCCCTTGTCATTGCACGCCCTTTGGAGTGACTGTGAGACACCTTGGTCCTTAACTTAGGGATTTGTTACGGGAGTGAGAATTGCTTATTGTAGTTATTGCTCCAAAGTTTTGGAACAAAGGACCTGCTCTAAGGGTAGGCTGTTTTGCCTCTGACTGACTTAAGTGCCTTTTTCTCTCTGCTGGTTAGCTCGAGGTCACTTCTGTGGGTTGTGTAGGCTGTTTGTAGGGGTTTATTTCATGCTTCATGAAAATCTTTGGGCTTACCTGTGGCTTCCTGCTTCCCACCAGTGCACAGACTGCAGGCAGTGGCTGAGCTAATTATGAGCTTCTGTGACATTGCAAAAACATGCAAGGATGGGCTCAAATCGCAACCTGGATGGCAAAAATTACGTGTGCGTGTTTGGAAAGAGGGGGGAAAAAAAGAGCAAAAGCATATTTTTCTTCACAGTAAAAGTATAGTGGTGTCAGCCAAAACATGAAAAGTGACCCAGCTTCCTCCAGTGCAGCCACCACAAACCAGTTGCATGCAGAAGCGCAGGAACAGACAGGGTGGGCAGTGGCCCACAGCCCAGGTTTGTGATCGTATGTCTCCAAAAGCCCTGGGGAAGGTGGCTGTGGGGAGCCCTGGTCAGAGGAGGTGAAGCCCCAGGGCCCACTGTGGGACAGAGTTTTAACTTTCACAGTCTGTTAGGTGGAGGTATCTGACAACTGACAGAGCCTGTTTGGACAAAGAGACAGAGACATTTGACACTATGTTGGGAAGACACAGGCATTTGGTACATGTCGGGGACAAAGCGGAGCACACCCGAGCATTTTTCCCTCTAAGGTTTTCTGGCGCAGACAGTCCTTGACTGGTCACCTCCCACACCCAGGGTTTGCAGTTTTGCCTGGGTGAGGACTGTGAGACAGAACTTCTATCCTCTTTCACTAGGAACCAAGTGAACTCCAATTCTTGTCTTCTGGCTAGAGGAAAAAAATCTGATCTAATTGATCTACTTGACAGAAAATATTTCATGTGGAAGTACTTCTATGGTACCAAATTTCTAAAACTTTCCGTAGTCTCTTTCCTGTTTGGAAACTCGAACAATCATAATTGCATGGCACAGCCTGTCTTTGTGCCGAAAGGGAAGGACTTGGTACCACAAAACTGACTTCTTTTATTCCCTAGCTTGCAGCTTCTCCCTGCCACACTGCTCCGGCCATTTCGCTGCCAGGCAGGACTTGGCTCTGAAACTCAGTCAAATGTGATTCAGCATTTAATTGACACACTGGAACATAAAACCTGACTTTTGCTGGCTTTTAGAGGCACAGCAGAGATAGCTTCTCTTGTTACAATGTAGGTCTCGGGTTTATTTATTTTACAGGTCAGCATGATGGGCCAGTTTTTGATTGGCTTCCAGGTAGCAGAGATTTCTGTAAGTGCTCAGGACTCATTCAGACCAGAAGTGTTAGGGGTGTAAGTAACCACAGTCACAGAGAAGGAGATGAAATACTGCATCTACCTTTTTGTACGCATGAAAAATGCATATATTTTACATATACTCTGAGGGTTTTATAAATGAGATGTTGCCACATCAGAGTCGTGCACTTGAGTTTTTTCTCAATCTGTTAATATAATAGTTGTATCACAGTTATGCTACTGGATGGTGTTTCCTAAAGAAAGCTAAAGCTGATTTTTAGCATGATTTTTAGGATGATACCAGCCAGGGAAGAGCACGTCTGCTCTTCAAGACCATGAAGAAAGACATTCAAAAAGGGAATGGGATCACCTTGGCAGCATTTTGAGTTGTCACAGTGCCCAAGGCCTCAGCAGAACTCCTGACATTCCCAATGCAGCAAGGTCATCTTGAAAGCACAATTGCATTTCTCTGGCATTGTTTATGTTAATATCCTGAGAATGACTTGCATATTTCAACCTTACTACGAGTTAATCATTAATTAAGATCTTACAAAACTGAAGACAGAAATCAGCAGTCTAGAAAAATAAGGAAATTATCTTGTAAAGCTTATGTTTAGAAAAAGTTGTGTAGATTAATTTTAATCTTGGGTAACTTGGATAAAGGGAAAAAAGAAAGAGCAGAACACATTTCAGTGTGTCACAGTTCATCTCATTTGGAAAACATTGCTTTTTGTGAAGGTCATGCCTCATGTTTAAACATTTATAAAGGGTCGTGGTTTGCTGGAGGTTTCTTTCTCATCCAAGTGAATTATAGAATAATTAAGGTTGGAAAATACCTTTGAAATCATCGGATCCTGCTAACCTAGCACTGCCACGTTCACTAGTAAACCATGTCCCCAGGCACCACACCCATATGCTTGCTTAACACGACCAGGGAATGGTGATTCCACCACTTCCTTGGGCAATCTTTCCAATGCCTTGACCATCCTTTCAGTGAGGAAATTTTTCCTTACATCCAATCTAAATCTCACCTGGCACATCTTCAGGCCATTTCCTCTTGTACTGTCACTTGTTACTTGGGAGGAGAGACCAACCCCCACCTGGCTACAATCTCCTTTCAGGCAGCCGTAGAGATTGATCAGGTCTCCTGTGAGTCTCCTTTTCTTCAGGTTAAACACCCCCAGCTTCCTCAGCTGCCCCTCACAAGCCTTGTACTCCAGACCCTTCCCCAGCTCTGTTGCCCTTCTCTGGTCATGCTCCAGCCCCTCAATGTCCTTCCTGTGGTGAGGGGTCCAGAACTGGATACAGGACTGGAGGTGCAGCCTCACCAGTGCCAGGTACAGGGGGACAGTCACTGCCCTGCTCCTGCTGGCCACACCATTGCTGACACAGGCCAGGATGCCATTGGCCTTCTTGGCCACCTGGGCACACAGGGCACACAGCCAGCACCCCCAGGTCCTTTTCCACCAGGCGGTTTTCCAGCCACTCTGCCCAAGCCTCTAGCACTGCATGGGGTTGTTGTGACCTGGCACTTTGCCATGTGGAACCCCATGTGATTGGCCTTGGCCCACTGATCCACCCTGTCCAGGTCCTTCTGCAGAGCCTTCCTGCCCTCCAGCAGATCAACTAGGTGTCATCTGTGAACTGACTGAGGGGCACTCAGTCCCCTTGTTCAGGTCATCAACAAAGACATTTAACAGGACAGGCCCCAATACTGAGCCCGAGAGAACCCTGCTCTCGACTGGCTGTCAGCTGGATGTAACCGCACCCATGGATGTAACTCTGGGTCATTCAGACAGTTTTTTACCCAGTGAATGGTATGCTCTTTCATGTCATGGGAAGCCAGTTTCTCCAGGAGAATATTGTGAGAGACATCATCAAAGGCTTTACTAAGATAAAGTTAGACAACTTTCATAGCCTTTCCCTCACCAGCTAAGTGGGTCACTCCTGATAGTTTCCATAGTTGTCAGATTTGATATCTTCCAGCAACTGGCACCTCTCTGGTTAGCCAGGACTACTCCCTCAGACTGCTCTTCTCCACAAACTTGGTATTTGTAACAAATTTGCTCCAGGTGTATTTACACCAAGGAAACAGGCAGGGAATCTAGAGCACTGCAAATGAGGTGTGGCTTATCTTTTGTGGTTGAAGCATGGAGCATGCTGAAATGAAAAGGATGAACCAGTTCCCAGTGCTCCTGCCTGGCAGTGAGGACATACAACAGAAATACAGGAATTTGTGCACAGGTTGGAAGGAAAGCACAGAGGGTTGTTAGCTCCTGCTCTATCCACATCTAGGCACTGACTCCACACCACATGCAAAGAGAGATTTAGGTTGCTCAGAGGATGCTGGAAGAATGGAGAGGTGCCCAATATGTGTGCGGGGAAGGTCACTGTCTTCTGCAGGTGGTGAGATGAGTCAGCGGGACAGTTCATCTTCCCTCCTTGCTGGAGCCTGCAGAGACGCTGGCTGCAGTGCCCTGCTCCCCTCCTGCCCTGAACACCCTCTTCCCGGCTTGGAGGGGAGCACAGCCTTGGTAGAGTGGGATGTTGCAATGAAGTAACAGTCTCTGTTTTTAAAGAATGCTTTATTCACTACATCCTAGAAATGTACCGTAAATGGAGCAAGAACTAAATAAACTCACAGGCTTCTGACAATACAGAGAAATGAGATACAATAAAATATCTAAAATATCAGCTCTTTTGAGAATAAGGCACACTAGCTTTGTTTTTTTGTTTTCTGTTTTTTTTTTTTTTTTTAAATTTATACTTTTTTTTCTTAGATAGTTTGTTCTTAACCTAAAGATGTTCACATTTCAAGTTATTAGACTTACCTCAGTAGTAGTGTACATGAAATGGTTTAGAAGCAAGTGTCAAGACAGGCATGGGCAGGAGGCTCAGCCATGACCTGGCTGCCTGCATGCCTGGGTCCTGCCTCCCGCCCTGGGTACTGCCTGCTACTACCCTGGCACAGGCAGTATCCGCTGTTGGCCTGGGGCACCTCACCGTTTTCCCTCATCGGCTCCTTTCTCTTCCTGCCATGCCTGTGAGTGGCAGGTACCTTGTCCTGTTGGCAGGGAGAGGGTTAGTGGGAAAGGAGCTATCACCCTTCTTCCCTCTTCTGGGGGTCAGCCATGGCGTGGGGCTGGAAGTGGGCCAGCAGAGGCCCAGAGCACTGGACTGCCTTTTCCTGGCCCCAGGGGCGTCTGTGCATGGCCCAAGGACCCACGCTGGTGTTTAGTGTTGAGCCGTGTAAGGCCTTAGACTGGAGGACTGGAGGAGGCAGTGCTGTACTCCAGCTGGGGGCTTTCTCAAATCTCCTCTCTCTCCCTACACAAGGGCAGGACCTTGAGCCTGAGGTCTGGGTGTGCTTTCAGATGTGCAGGTAGAGACAATAAAAGTTTCCTGGGAAGGGGCGTGGAGGGGCAGAGTCCAACCTAATGGGTAATCTCACAGTGCTTTTGCTAATGGGTCGACAAGGTCAAGGGGAGCTCAGCTAGTCTGAGCAAGAGCACCTAAAATACAACCGCTCAGTTTTGAGGCAAGCAAAAGAAATGTATTAAAAAGGTCACTTAACTGAGCTCGATGCGGTCTGGACGTGGTTCGGTTGTCAAAATATGACCAGTGTGAAACTCCTTTGGTATGTACTTATATCACAAAATGTAAAGAAACATTTTTTACTGACTCCCTGCTTCTCACCTATTGTCACCAGACTTGTGTTTGCAGAGCTGATGCACTTCATACAAAGGGCAAGATATTTTTTACCATTTTACTCTAGTTTACATTCACTGCACTACTAAATAAAAGCCTTTAAACAGGCCACAAAACACTGCAATAACATATTTACTTCTTAATAAAACAAACTTTTTTATAATATTGCAATAAAAGGTTTTTGTTTTGTGGCAAACCACATACCATGTAAATTTGCAACATAAAATGACTTTTAAAATGTATATTAAAAGATATTTACAAGCTCTATGTCTTAAAATCATTGGGTCTAATCACTCCCATCCCTGATGTGCATGTACAACTCCAGTTGTGGAGAAGAGGAATTAAGAGTAGAAGGGAGGCTGGGAGGGAGGCTAGTCCTGTTTCACTAATTCCAGTATCACTACCACCCCTAGTACCTTTGAAATTTCTCATGGAACGCGATGGAGCAATGGGTAAGTAATGCTGCACATCCTCTTGGCAAGACTGTGGCTACTCTTGCCAGCAGCAGCATACGTTCTCAGTCACTACAACATATACTTCAAAGAATAAAATGAAGAACATTGAAAAAAAGCCTTGGCTTTATACTGGATGAAGATCTAAGTCAAGACACCTCGCGTGAAACATCAGCCACTCGTTTCTGTACGTGCTCCAACTACAAGTAGTTTCAATAAATAGAAAATCCAGTTGCTAAGGAAAACTTGCAGCCTTTCTTCAGCTAAAAACAAGCCTCCAAATCCCACTGTGAAGAGGTATGTGTGAGGAGGCTTTTTTTTCTCGTCTCTTTCTTCCAAACAGGCAATATTAGTTACTTGTGATTTCAAATGAGAATGAGCAGACTGTATTAATGCCAGCACAAAAATGCAGAGGTCTTGCACATTTTTCAAATTGCACTTTCCAGTATAAATTTTAAATAAGATACTTGTTGTTTTCCTCTTAAAAAAAACAAAACAAAACAAAAAACTAAGGTATGTATTCTTTAAATATTGAATATACTCTTCAAAATATATTGTTAAAACTTTCCCTAGCTGCTCAGATGTGCTTTTTAATATATAGCTGATATATTATTAAAGGCACTACAAAATAGACATCTCTGGAGTGCAGAAATTACTAAAAAATAACCTTCATACCACAAATATATTGAAAATATAACTGCTAAAAAAACAAAGACCCTATGCATCCCCACTACAATGCATATAAATGCACGTCAGTGGTGGGCTGAATGCACCGAGGTCCTTTGGAAATGTATGAATACAGGCATGTTAAATTTTTAAAAATAGCCTAAAAAAGTTAGTGAAAACTTCAAGCATAGAAAATATTTCAAACACGTTTTTCTATGACATTCTTCACTTTCTGCATTGTTTTACCAAGCCCAAATGTTTACTGTTTCGCAGACAGTTCTTTCTTCATAAATAGTAAAGTGTTCCTTCAGTGTGTGTGTTTCTCCACCGCCCTCCTCTGCCGACAGTTTCAGTACGTCTGGTAGACGTCGTGGATGGGCACCTGGATGGTGGCGGCTGGGAACGCCGGGGGGATGTAGCCAGCGTATCCTCCGTAGGCAGCAGCGGCAGCGGCGGCGTTCTTCTGTAGCGTGGCTATTGTTGCTGTGGCTGCAGCAGGCGCCGCAAATGGCACGTAACTTGTCCCGTAAATCCCGGCGGCAGGGATCCGCTGCACATTGGGAGCCATGGCGTACACCGGTGTGATGGGGCGACCCTGGAAGGAAAGGGTTCAGACCTCAAAAAAAGTACTTTGTTGTAACATCCCGCTTCCACGCCCTGAATGGCAAACCCCCTAGAAGAGAAGGAGGTAATGGGGAGGGTAGGCAGCACGTGCCCTGTTGATTGAGAGTTATGATATCATGGGAGGCTGCTCCCCCCTCACGGTTTGAGTCCCCCATATTGGGGAATGCAACGGTCCATTGTGCAGATGTCTAAGACAGGTCAGATGAACTTCAGGGCCCTTGGGCACCGTGATGTGCTCAAGGGCATGTCCTGAATGGAAGCAAGGCAAGAAACTAGGCTTTCCCCCTACACTGGGTATGCATAGCAGGATGTATGGGAAGCTGGAAGTATGGGAAGCAGGATTTCTGCGCTGAACTCACCTGGAAGGGAGGAGGTGTTGATACAGCTGGTATTACAGCTGCGGCTGCAGCTGCTGCAGCAGCTGCTGCACTAGCTGGGTCCTGCTGGACAGCTATAGGGTTGATGATGTGCTCAACAGTGTGGATTTTGCCATCTTCCATCATCTTGGCTGGCGGTGCGGCCTGAAACATGGAGTACTGGGCGCCAATGGCAGGGATGGCCACTAGGAGAGACCAGACATATCAGATATACTGGGAGAGAGTTTCCAGGACCCCTTGTCAAAGAGCTCTCCCTCCCAGCTGTGCCAGCTCTCCAGCAGTGATCCTGTGCTGCTCTTATCAGGGGAGGTAGCCTTGTGTGCAGGCAGGGCACCCGGGGCGCTTCTGCCCTCCCCATGTACGGGAGAACCATAGCTGATGCACTGCGACAGACTCAGTGCCGTTCGGTCCAGCACTTTCCCCCATGCTCCTGCCATGACTGTCCTAGGGTCAGAGTCCTCCTGGAGACTGGGAGCTGTGACCCAGATTTACATAACCCCTTCAGACCACTGCTGTCCTTCCCACTGGCCGAGCGGGTGGCCTGAGCACAAGGGGTAAGAGTATGTAATGTCCCAGTGAGGTCCCTGCTCCTGCTGTTGATATCAAGGAGTATGTAGCTGCCATAGGACAAGAAAGTTGTGGTTTGTACGGCAGAAGTGACAAGCAGCAGCCAGTCTAATTTACATGCCATCCTTTGGCCAACCCTGTGAAATATCAGGTCTTTTACTAGCATTTCCCAGGACTAGCTTGGCTAAATAGGTTTTATCCCATCTGTCTGCTATGGGATCAATCTACTTAAAGACATTAAAAAAAACCAACTTCTTTTTAGGGAATTCTCCCTCATGCCAGAATTGGGCAACAAGATATAATTAGAGCCATGGTCTTTCAGACAAAGGGAGAACACTCTGGTCAGTATAATATTGTTCAGGATAGTGAGTTTGTACATGGTCCAAAGTGGAGTTTCATGGCTTGCTTACGGAAAAAACATTCTTTGCTGAACATTCCCAATAATCACAATAATTGCCCCTGGCCTAGCAATGTGCACTTGTAGCCCAGAAAAACCAACTGTGTTTTGGGCTGTATCAAAAGCAGTGTGACCAGCAGGTTGAGAGAGGTGATTCTGCTCCTCTATTCTGCTCAGGTGAGACTCCACCTGGAGTGCAGTGTCCAGTTCTGGGGCACCCAATATAAGAAGGATGTGAATCTGTTTGAGCAGGTTCAGAGGACGTTAAATGAGATGGAGCACCTGTTAAGTCAGACTGAGAGAGCTGGGGTTGTTCAACCTGAAGAAAAGATGCCTCTGGGATAAAGACCTCTACTGGAGCTTTTCAGTACTTTAAGGGGGGCTATAAGAAATACTTTATGGTAAGGCCTGTAGTAATAGGACAAGGAGTAACAGTTTTAAACTGAAAAAGAGTTGGGCATAAGAAAGGAATACTCTATAATGAAGGTGATGGGACACTGGACTGGTTGTCCAGAGAAGTTTTGTGTGCCTCATTATTGAAAGTGTAAAAGTTCAGGTTGGATGGGCCTTTGAGCAACCTGATCTAGTTAAAAACATCTCTGCCCATGACAGGGGAATTGGATTAGATGATCTTTAAGATGCCTTCCATTTGATTACACGATGATTTTCATCATTGCCTCATACTGCGTATTCCAGCATTCAGCTTGAGAGCTTTTTAGCAGTAAGGTTATTCACAAGGGAAACAAAGTAGTTGATAAATAATGATGATGGACTAAGAAGTGATATTGGCATTTATGGGGGATGCAGCACCAAGCTAGAAATGAAGCCTAATACATACATAGGTTTCTTTCCGTGCAATGAAACTTTGCAATGTAAAAGTGTGCAATCATGCCTGGTGGAAGGAGGTGACAGAAAGCAGTACTCTTGCTTTGATCCTGGAGACTGCAACAAGGAAGCTGAACAGGTATCTTTCAGCAGAGATGTGTCCTTCACCAGTGTTTCCTCAAGCAGAGACCTCCAACTCTTTTTACATCAGGTCCACCTGGTCAGATCAAACTAATTTTATCTCTGGTTTAAGTATTCTGGATCATTTCTCACCAAGGCAAAGAGCTCACATGCTGCATTCTGCAATAACTTCTCTCAGAAAAACGGTAGCAGGCATCTAGGGTATTGGGGTGACCTCACAGGAGTATTCCAGCTATTTGCAAAGAAATGAGCTTTAAGGTTGATGTAAACAGCAGGCAGGAAACTTTGCAGTCAGTACATTTCCACGCCTCTATTCTGGTAATGTGCTTTCAAAGTCACACCCTCCTCTTAACAGAGGTAAATCTTGTGTGTGGTACCTCTCGTTAGATCAGCTAATCCGACTGGGGAAAACAGACCAGGTACTTCTGTGTTCAGAAGCTGTGCTGGAACCATATGACAGGGGAAGGTCTGATAAAATCCCCTGAATCTCAACATGCTTCAAGTGTAGAAACATTTTGACTTGAGATGCAAACTTCTGCTTGGCAGCTGAATAAAATATAAACACCACTAGTCTGCATACATTTCCAAGCTCACTTTTCAAGCATCCTTTAGTAATACCTGGAATTCCTAAAGTATCTTTGCAAACACACATAGTGGTAATATTCTCTGGTGGTGAGTGGGTAGTTTTCCCAGGAAGTCTAATCATTCTCCAATTCTCAGCCTTTCTTTGTCTCTAGACTTCTTCTGACATTGTCTCATCCAGCTGTTATGAAGAACTCTTCACAGACTTCATTAGATGTAAGTTGCAATTTTCACTGACATAAATGAAACTGGTTTGAGGAAACCACAGTAGCTCTATTATTAAGCAATGCTTACATCCTACCATCACAGTTTACTTGGAAACAGAAATGGAGAGAAAACATCTGAACTTCTGCAAGAGAGCTGGTCCCTATCACCTTCAAGGACCTTCTAACTCAGGTTACTTTTTCAAATAAAAATCTTTCCAAACAGTAACTTGAGGAACTGCAGAACTTCAGCTTTCCTCTTGTTCACCTGGGAATGGCAAGGGCTAGGTACTCAGCTGACAAAGCGGCAGAAGGGGGCAATCCCTGTCCCAGCCCTTGGACTGTCCCCTCAGAGCCCAGCAGAGATGAGAGCACTCCTATAGGCACTGCACTGCTGCAAAGATGGACCCTGAGGACTCCCTGCCTTGCTCCTTCCCCATGCCACTGATGGAGATGGAGGAGCTTGCCTCATCCAGGGACTTTCCTACAATGGGAAAGCCTCAGATCCTTTTCTCAGCCTCATACCACTAGAGGAATATGGACTAAGGGGAGGGCTCCAGCCTTGCTGGAACTCTAGGATAGAAATCTGCCAGGATGAAATCAGCATTTAAGACATTAAAAGAGAAGAATATTTCTCTTAGTCACCATGTTCTGGTGTACATGACTAGAAGGAGAGGAAAGTCTGCTCCCCTCTAAGCAAATGCAAAAGGAGACAGGAGGAGTGGGCATTGCTTTAGGCCTTTTTTCTTTGGCCTGAAGGGCTCCCAGATATTTGTGTCTCCTATCCCGTGGTGTGCCCCTTGTGTGAAGAAAGTCTGACCAGGGCCGGGAGCCACTCAGCACAAGGGAGCACTGAGCCCCAGCCCTGGGGCGGTTCCCATTGCTACAGTTGTAGTCGTGGACTGGCCCTGAAGGGGTCCTCACATGCTTGAGACAGGGCTTGGGGTGAGATCCTGCCCACCACCCCTGCTTTCCTCCCCTCCTTACACATACTAACCTGCACCGGGCTTAATGGCCACTGGATTGACTGCAGGTAACTCCAAGCTGGGAACCAGTTCATAGCCTTTTTCTTGCTGTTTTCCTTTGCCTTCATGGTACCTGCTGTAGATTCCACGGCCGGCGGAGTATCCCCCCAGGTAGGAACCCCTGGGACCCGGAGCTCTGTTGCCAGCTGCACCTCGGCCTCTGCCTCGTATGCTGCCTGCTTATGATAACAACACGGAAGATGGTGAATAATGGGGAGTGACAGCCCTGTGGGGAGCACGAGTGACCCCAGGTTGAAATCTGGAGGCTTGTGCTTAGAAATGTGGCTACTGAAGTCAAAATGATTGAGTCTTAGTGACCCCACCTTGGAAAACAGAAGTGACTAAGAAGCATCCAGTAAGCCTATGCTTTTTTAGCTTTTGATGCTTGTGAACATTTATAATAATTGCTCATTTATATTAGTGGAACTCTTGTGGCAAATGTTACAGGTTCAATGCAGTCAGTAGAGAGCAAGGGGATCCTCAGGGTGATTTCTGTGCATTAGGAACAGCTTCTGCTGTCTGCTGATCTCCAGAGGAGACCTAACTTCTCAACTGGCTGCAGTGGGACCCTGCTGAGATGGCATAACATCATACCTGCCCTTTAATCAACTTAGTCCTACCACTGCATATATTTTTACTTAGGTTGTTTAATTGTTTTCTCTGCTATTTTATTAAGTACACATAACCCATTTCCAAAAATATTGCCTTTATTCATCTAGATGACTCCACATGTGTTATGACAGTACTTTGAACACTGCAGTATTGACGTACTTTATGATGGTCTAATTGAATATTTAGACTGTTTGTTACTCAACTCTGTCATAGTTCATTCCAAGTACAAATCTGGAAATTGAGAGGAAGCTGAAATTTTTGGACAACTAGGGTTAAAAATACTTCTTGGTTTATGTGGGTGCTTTAAGAATGTATATATGCTAAATTGCTTCTTTTATGGAAATACGCATCAAATTTCAGGAAACTCTAATTCCTGTAAGTACAGGACAATTGTAATTATAATATCAGTTATAGCTGTTAGGTTTTTTAATGAATAAGTGATTTTTGGTTAATTTTTAATGACTGTAACTGATAACAATTTAAGGTAGACATAATAAAATAATTATTTTTCACTCACGTGATTCCTTCTGCTTGCAGTTCTCAAATGACTTTATGAAGGACAGCATTACTGTCATTTTAATGTGGAAGGTATTGAACTAGTTAGGTACTAGAAAGTTCCTAACTAAGGCTTTTCCTTACCTCCCTCCCTTTGGATATGTCACCATATCCACACCTCCAGAGCACTCTGTCATAGGATCCAGCTCTTTGAAAGGAGACATCAGAAGCTGGACTCCTTAGACTTGCTCAGACTTTCTACGACCCTCATAAAACCCAGATCCCTCCGTTCCCCACCCCATGCTTGGTTTTTACCTCTTCTTAACCATACATTTGATATCTCTCTCATAGAATCTTGTACATTAGCAATTATTTATAGATAAATACACTTTGTGTAGCCCTAAACTAAAGTAAGACCAAACAGAAATATGACAAAAAGGCCTGTAACAGAGTATTAAGAAAAAAATTGCATGGCACTAGGTGTCCTTTGGCTGAGGCAGACCTCTCGCATCAGCCTAAGATCAAACCTGCCCATCACATCCCCTTATTATGCTTACTAACCTTTCACAAAGTAATCTCTGTTGGGCCCAATCAAGGCATTATATGGATATCCATAGTATGCTAGTGTGTATGGATCACAAGAGTAAACATAGTTAGGTTGCTGAGTTACTTCTGAGGTTGCTGCAGCTCCTCCTTTTGCTGCTTTCTGGTAGCGAGTGTATTGCTCTTTGTCCACCGGCTTGGCCAAAGTAACCTCCAGACATGAGCCTTCTAGCTCAACACCATTAAGGTTGTTCATGGCATGAATGGCATCTTCCCTGGTTGTAAAGTGCACAAAGGCGTAATCACGTATTTTTTTCACTCTCTCTACACAGCCAGGGTTAAACTGACCAAACACCTTTTTAATGGTGTCCTCCGTGGTCTCAATCATTAAATTCCTCACATACAGGATTTTGACAGTCTCCATGACATCTTCATCCACATCTATCTCCGGTTCTGCCCAGTCAACAGCAATTTGATGTCCCCACAACTGGATCCTTCCTGGCATGAGTTTTCTCCTGGCCATGGCTGCTGCTCGATGGCTCTCATATTCCACAAAGGCAAAGCCTCTGTTCTTCATCTTGTCTGCAGCACTGGCATACACGATGACATCCAGCACGCCTTCTGTCACCTTGGCGATCTCTTCCAGGATCTCCTCTCTCTTCTTCATTTTGGGAATGCCTCCGATGAAGAGCCGGCAGTTATCCACACTGCAGCACACGCCCAGCAGCCTGCCGGGGCGGATTTCATAGTTGTTCAGCTCCCTGACAGCACGCTTCGCCTCATGCTTCTGTGTGTACATCACGAAAGCGTAGCCACGGTTCTTCCCGTCAAAGTCCATCATCAAGCGCATTTCGTAGATGCGGCCGACAGACTCGAAGACGGGGACGAGCTCATCTTCGTAGACATCGCGGGGGATTTTGCCCACAAAGACTTCGCAGCCACGAGGGGGGTGCAGGCCCTCCCAGCCCGGAGGAGGGCCCCCATACTTGCGTTGCCCGTTCTCCTGGATCATACTGTATCCAGTGCGGGCCATGAGGGCCAGCAGAGCTGCCTCGTTGGGTGCGCCAGCAACACCTTCAGGGACTTTTGTGGCGGCCACATTCGTGGAATCATTGCTCATCCTTGCAGTGGAATCCTCAGCGGTCATGATGTCAAACTCATTCACAGCGTGATAAAACCTGGGCAAATGAAGAAGAAGGACACTCATTACAAGCTATTAGCTACCATCAGAATTCCACCTCTCTTTCATTTTCCTATAGTTGTTCTGCAGGTTTGTTTTTCAAACTGGGACTAAGGCTGCAGAAGAACAGAGGAACTAGCCACAACAGCCTGAAGAGTGATTCTGCAGGGACAGTGTATCCTGGACATAGGCAAAGCTCCTCTTTGAGGCAATGGTCAAGGATCACCTACTCACACCTCCCAGGCATCAAGAGGTGCTGTCGCAGGACACCAAAGGTACATGAATTGATGCCACCAAGTACCTCAAAATCTCAAGACCTTTGAGACCCTTGTCATCTCTTTGAAATGTTAGGAAGGAGATTACACAGAATTAGGAGAGAGCAGATACTGACAGGAAGCCAGAGGTACCCACCTACAGAGCCTTCTTCTCCCTCTCACTCATCAGTTAATCCATTTACTCCTGAACAGCACAAGCACCAGGTGGCATATTCCACGGTGAAAGGTGGCAAATGCATGAGAAGCACCAGACAGTTTCCATGTGATACCAACTCCTTGCTTCTCTAGACCTCTGCTGTAACTGTCAAGTAGGAAATAATAAATACACTTCAGCAGCAGGGATGGGGGGCAATTCTTGTTCTTTTGTGCAAAGAGTGATCTGACAAGCTTCTGAGTTGCCTACTGCTTGTGTTATGATGTCTGACATGTTTGTCTCTTCCATTATTACAGCAGGAATTGACAAAAGCTGATGAGAATCACTCCTTTATGAGAGGCAGCTTGCTTTAGACCAAGCAGACAGCACAGCACTGAAAGCCAGAAAGAGGAATGCAAATCTCAGAAAACTCCTGCACTTGAGCACAGGCAGAGAGCAAGAAATGCAGACATACAGGAAGTGACCATGCTAATAACCAAAGCTGCAAGACAATGGGCTTTCTTTCTGAGAACAATTCAGCAAGACACCTTGGGACTCTGAGAGAAGTTTGTTCATTGACTTTTAAAGTTGCAAGGGTCCATCAGACAATTTAATACAAGTGATTGTATATGACATGGGCCATTATGTTTTAGTGTTATTTGCACATTAGGTGCATTTATCTGAGTAAATTGTGTCTTACACAAGGACCTTGGCTTTGAAGAATCAGAGAGCTGAGGACGCTGCCATGTCTCTGTATGGCTTGTTTGCTAACCACTCCATCATATAAGCATGTGTGTAGTATTTCTCATGAGAATTTGTCTGGCTTTTACTTCCAGATAGGATTAGATAGACTAAAGAGTCTTTCAGGACCTCTGCTTATGCCTTGTAGTGATATTTAAATTATTTAATCAAGACACAACTCTGTTTTTTGAATAAAACTTGCATGTTGAGCTCACAATTTGTCATTTTTTTCACCTGAAATTCTTGTTTGTTGCTCTTAGGACAGTTCTCTAAAACTTCAGCCTTTTTCACCTTTGCTATATATAGGGATGAAGATCATCCCTCTTTCTTCTCCTCATGTCTCTGTCTTGCCAAAGCCTGTTTCTTCACACCTTCTCACTAGCAAGTCACATGGAGTTGGGTGGGTTTTTTCAATTGTAACCTCAAGTCCTTTATAGAAGCACTACTTGCTCTGGTTATGTCCAATGTAGCAGGCACAACTTGTGTTTATTACTTCTAAATGCCACAACACTGCATTCAGCCCTGTCCCAGCTGCCTTTTGAGTAGATCCCACCTATTGAATATTGACAACTGGCTCCTCCCCATTGTGTTTTACAACTCCATCAGTCTCTCCTTCACTGATTGATTTGTCATGATTTTCATTCATCACCAGTTTGTTGATAGAACTGTCAAAATACCCTGACCCTTGAAGGACACTGCAAACCACCATAAGAAATGCTCCCAATATATGGGTTTGGCACGGTTATTTTCTTTTAAAGGATGAAGCCTCAGAGAGATTTACTTATTCTACAGAGTTATCTTATTCAGTGAGACACAGGTTTCTTTCTGTCCCATAAGGACTCAAATATATATCCTTCATCTGAATGATCTGGCCAAACAATGATTACATTTTTTACCACCAAGGATCTTTCATTAGTACAGAAAGCCCAAGTCCATAAAAATATCGGCACAAATTTTAGGCACCAAATTCTGATTCATATGGTTCACAAAATCCATTTAAATCCTAGTTACCTCACCACCTCAGATTTTTCCAGTAAAGCTCCTGAACTGCCCAGAATTGTGCTGGTCTATACCCAGAGATGCCTCTGCATGAGCTGGGGCAAACACCACTGAGCCTGGTTTGTCTCCTAAAAGCATTTGGGATTGGGAAACCAGACCTCTGAACTTTGGTCTGTGGTAGGACCTGGTCCTGCATGTGTTTTTGGGCCATAAGTGTTGCATGATGATGCTTCTGAGCCATTTTAATTTAAAAATACAGGGAGCAGAGGAGAAAATAAAGAAAGTAGAGGGCAGTAATAAATGATGCTGATGCTCAGGCAATACTTTAGTAAACACAATTCCTTTGAAGCCAGGTCTGTCATGGATAGCTTCTTGAACTGCTGCTGATACACGTTTCTCTCAGATTCAAATATTACCTTTTAACAGTCAGACATTATAATTTTTTTCCTGGGATTTATGTGAAATAATTAAGAAAATTAAGGCAGAGTGAAACAGCTTCATTTTTTTCACTCAATAATTTGCTCCTAGAAGTGTAACTTCACTTTTCTTGGAATAAAAGCAAAGCTAGTCATACAAACACTTTGGTGGGAAATAATTATCACCTTTACATGGGCCACCTGTTGACAGGTCAAGTACTTATCACCCCAAGTTTGGCAAAGTTTAAAAATTAGCAATTCCACTCAAACCACCTGTTTTAGGTCAATTTACAAAAGAAATCTCTGTATCTCTGTAATCTGCAGAGCTCTGTGTCTGGGGCTATAGTCTGGAAAGCTACAGATGATCACCGGGTTTGTGGAGTGAAGGGAGATGAAACAGAATCTCCACTGACCCCCCAGAAACCAGTTGGTAATTCGATGGCCGTGCAGGAGACTGCATGTACTTCAGCACTTTGCATTGCACCAGTAGGATGATTTCTCGTATTGCAAGCTGTACACGAAGCTGCCTCTAAGTGCTGCTGGCCAGACACTTGCTGCAGACATTGCCATACACCGTTTGTGATAGTGCATAATTCAAAATTTCTTGGTAACCTAAAACGCATTTATGCCTATGGAATTTATTTGGAATAAAGATCCATAATCAAATGTGGTTTGGTTTTTTTTTTTCCTGTGCAACTACATAGATCTGGGTTTCACAAATAGGTACTACTTAAGGAAGTTACAGAGCCCATATAGCCCTAATTGTTGTTACTAAATACAGACTTAACAACTTGTTCATTGCCACATTATACAATCAACACCTTGACTACGTTCAGGTATCATTTACCTGAACGTTTACCATCAGTGATCATCTGTAGCTTGATGAGAAAATGCACAGGCAGTCTGGTCTGAGAGCTCTTCTCTCCTGCTGTTACTGCCTTTCAAAATGGGCTACCAACACAATCTAACCATTTTCAGGCTGAAACGCAATCCCTCTCAAGAAAACAGTTTTTGAGAATAGCAGTTTCCAAAGTGTTCAAACCTGCTTGTGCATTTTTTTAAAGTCAACAGTAAACTGGTCATGAAAACTTGCTACCACATGTTGTAGCTCTACACAAAATTATGGGCTGGTACTATGAGTCTAGTGGCCTCAATAAAGCCAAGCTGATTTCCAACATCCAATATGTGAGATTAATGCTAGAAAAGGCAAAAATTTAATCTCCATTAAAATGGAGTGTCTTGTGAAATATAAGTGCTTGGTTTCTAGACTCTGAGAGGAAAGTACACCTGATTTTGATAACATAGATTCAAAAAACAGAGACAGACAAAAATATTTTTAACAAGAAATGTTGTGTTTTGGAGACAGCTAAGTTTTAAATGACTCATTATCAGGACTGAAAGAAGTATTTGGCTTCTTTTTAGAAGAAGGTAAATCCTGCTTGATTGTTAAACACCATGTTGGATGGATGCATCTGCCAGCCTACTAGGAATGAGGTTTATGAGCCCCTCAGTTCAGCATCTCTGTTCCAAGGACTCTTCCTTGCACAGGTGAACTCTCAGCCATATATGTTTCACTGAAACCATGCAAATTTCACTTCACCTTGCTTATGAAACCCTTCTGCTGCCAGAAGGAAGGGTGTAAATAGTTCTTGCCCTAAACATTAATTACCTTCTTCTTAAAGGCACTTTTATTCCCACATCCCAGAATATTAAATGGCAAACTTACTGTGTGGGCAGTGGCTGACCTAAAGTATACTGTGAGCAGGCTGATTAACTGAGGCAGGTATTTTATTAAGTAGGAATACCACACCTTGATCAACAACAATACAAGGCCAAGTGGTGATGTCCCTTGTCCCAGGGCAAAGGCAGCTTGGGGCCCCAGCAAGAAAGCAATGCCCAAAGTCCACATATCAACTAGTCCTGGGTTAGTCCAGCACTGGGCAGTGCCCTGTGAAGTTAGGCAGACACGTTCTCCTCTGTTGATCCTAGTGTGGTCAAATAGGCTTTTACAAACACAGAGACACAGCCAATGTCCTTGTGGCAGTAACGGTGTGTCCACTTAGCTCACGTGCTCGTAAAAAGTTAGGTTGTTTATGTTTGGACTTAATTCACCCCTCCAGTTTTGTGTTACATAGATTTAGTGACATCACGTGTCCTTCTGTGGGTGACACAACTGCCAGCAGTCACAAAGCCCGGGAGCAGGTGCCAGCACCACCACAGGCAACAGGAGAGGCCAGGGAAATGTGCTGTCCCTGTGATAAGTGTCCAGGGGAGGGATGGGGACACATGCGCCCCACCTGCAGACCCTGTACTGTACAAACTCCACTGAGAGGACAGGGTGTGTCCTCACAGACACCACACAGTTACTGCTTCCTTCAAGAAACTGCCACAGTTTTGCATTTTAAACCACAGAGGGAAAGATGGTTGCTGAAATTTCAAATACGCCCTGCTGGCAGAGGGAGATAACAGCTACTGGTTTAAATGTGACTTTCCTAGTATTTCACTTGAAATAATGAGGGAAAATGTTGATACTGATGATGATGATGATAGGCAGCAGTTCTAAAAGCATAGCTGTCATTAAAGTTCTTTATTTTCAAATCCTGACTCTTTTCTCATGCCAACTTTATATTCATAAAATGCATATAAAAACAATGGCTTATTAAGAAAAACTGTGTAATTTTATCACAAACATCAGACACTCCTGAAATGCTCCTGCTGAAACACAGTTTGCCTGTTTAGAGATCTATTGGCTGAACAGAAAAATTCAATGGCCTTATCAACTCTAAATAAGGTAGTGACTCGTGCACTGCTTCAAGTGTCATATGCAAGTTACCTCCCTGTTTAAAGATAATTACAGTATCATTATACATCACTTTGCTCTTTCTTGCCAAGACTGTCACTCTTTTCCTCCTCATTATTTTCATAAATGAGCTGAACAAAGCAGGTGTCTTTGAGAATGTTGCCAAAGTTTATCCATGGCATGCTCAACTGCAGGATCCAGGGCCACTGTGGGGATCCACAGGAATTGCATCACACTTGATTTCCTACATTCTGCCACTAATGAATTGCAGGTGTCCAAATCTGAAACTTGTGCTGGGTCAGTGCAAGAGAGTGCAGCATTTCAATACAGTTTTGGCCAAGGCCCTTTGCTGAAGGTCTTCCAGGCAGGAAAGGGAAGGTTACTTGGGATGGATGATGCCTTCACCTTTGTACAAAAAGCAGTACCTGAGGCCAACAGGCCATGACAATTTCTTTACCTGCTGCTAAACTAAGTGAAGAAGTTCTCCCAGGCTAGGCGAAACGTTTTGAAAAGGTGAATTTTCTTAATCTGGACCATTTTGGCAAAACTGTGGAAAAAGCGGCGAACTGTCAGCAGACCTGAAGGGGCAGGAGCAACGACTGGCAAGGGACTTGATGAGTAGCTTGTGATGAGCAGCTTGGAAGAAAGTAACCTCAGAGATCATTGACAATGACAAGTCTGTCTGCTGTGCAATTTAGCCTGCTGCCAGCTAAAGGACTGCTCATTCTCCTCATCAGCTGCATTCCTCAATTGGGTCATCAAACTCGTCCCTCTCCAGCCAGGGTCTGGAACATTTTGGCTCAGGTGCTGCATGGAACACAATGAGATGTGCAAGGAGCAGCACTTGCTGCACTGCATATTTCCCACATATGTTCAGACAAGAACATGTACAAGCAGATGCTCTCTGCCTGCTAGAAATGCTATACTTAAATATAGAGAGCAACACTGCCTGAGAGGTAGGATAAAACCAGCCTACTAAATCCTGAGGCTAGCTGCTGAAATTAGGACAAAAGGAAACAGCCTCAAGTTGCACCAGGGAAAGAATGATTTCTTCATCAAAAGGGCTGTCAAGCACTGGAGCAGGCTGCTCAGGGTTGTGGTGGAGTCACCATCTCCAGAGGTATTTAAAAGACACGTAGATGTGGCACTTAGGGACGTGGTTTAGCGGCGGAATTGGCAGTGTTCAGCTAATGGTTGGACTCAATGATCTTAGAGGTGTTTTCCAAACTAAAGATTCTCTGATTTTACGAAATTTCTTCTTCTGCTATGGTGACAATTGGCATTCTAATCTAGACACTATCATCAGAGTTCTGAGCATTGATTTCATTGCAAAAATTCATATTTAATGCTTAAACTTCAATTTTATTCTGGTCAGTTAGTTATGTTCACTTCATAGGGGGCAAGTTAATGTTCAGGGCCTGAAAAGCAGTTTTCAGGGTGGATTTACTGCAGAGTGGGTCTGTGCATGGCTTTCAGTTGCTTTAGTTTGTCTTAAGGGGCTAAACACATTAAAAATTGTTGGTTCCATTTAAAACTCACCAAAATCTGTTGACTTTGACTTTTGATTGTATCGGGTTCAAAGAAAGAAACAGAAAATAAAGTGTGATGTTTCTAACAGTACTCATACCTAGCACTACTCCCCTGACATCAGTTATGAGACTCTAATGGTTGCAAGAGGGATGTATTTAAGATAGGGAGGAGCCCTGCAGAAAATCCTGCTTTAAAGTTCTAGCAGGGACAGGTTATGTTCCCCAGGCACCAATCAAAAGCAACACATTTGGCTTAAAAAATGGTAACAAAATTACTAGAAACCTGTTATTTGCTTCTTGCTTCTTTTTAGGAGGAAAACACCTGAAATTATTCTGTAAATTAACATCCTGGAATTTCCCAGGTTAAAACTTCAATGCTAATCAGATAACTCAGCAAGGAATTTGTACAGTCAACAACTGGCTACAGCTTCAAACTAGGATTTGAAGGTTAAACTTCTTACTATCACCATTATCATTAGAAAAATAACAATCACGGATCTACTTTCTTTAACTATATTATACCTGTTCCCTTAGCCTATCAATCTTACCTCACAGCAATTTTATGTACAATTTTAAAAACTAAGCTAAAATTATGATTCCCATACAAAATAAAGTCACCTTGCATTGTGCAAAAGTCCTGGCTATTTTGTTATCAACCCTCTCTGCATCTTTCTACGGTTTATTTAATCTTGTGTGTGGTCCACTTGCATTATATGTAAGCACTATCCATGCCTAATTGTGAACATTCCCAGGAGGAAGGTCCCTCAATGACCTGATCTCCTGCTTAAAAATTGCAAAAATTATATTCAATGAGATGTGAGTAATGATATTTCAAATAATAAAGCAAGAAAATTGTTCTGAGCATAGCTTTGTTTCCTGCCATGGCTTTTTGATGATCACAAGTCAAAATGTGTTCATGAATGTATGGTTTTAAACCATGGCAAGAATGAACCCATACTGATGAAAAAGTTATTGCTCTATCACAGCACCAACACCTACAGCATCCTACTGACATGACCCTGCTTCTGCAGTGTGAATCCTGCCAATGCAATGTGTGTTTCTTGAGTGTTTATATGCTACTGCAGTGCCAAACCAGCCACCTCAACTTAAACTACTTCTGAGGGAAGTTTAGGTAAGCAAAACCCAGTCTCCTCCCTTATTTTATAATGCGCTTTTCTGCAAGTCATTCAGAACTTCGTCCAACAAGTTGTGTAACCCCTGTGTTATCCTGTTTGCCCCAGCTCCATCTTTTACCCACCTCAGTTGATTCATAGCTCACCTGTTTTGATAGGACTTGTTATGGGCTGAGGCTGAAGTTATTACCCTGCAATATATTGAGGAACATGTTGAGGAAAACTGAGAAGATGAGACTTGGTTTGTGTAATCACTATTATCAGCTGTCTAAATCAGGAAACAGCACAACCATTCCTTTCTCCCCAAATTCCCATATTTCAATCTAGTCTTTCAATAAAATTTATCATTACCATGATCAGGCAGAAATACACAAGATATATAAATTTCAGTGTAGTCTTCCCTATTCTGGATGAACTGTACTGGATAGGAAAGTTTTTGCAGTGTTTCTTTACCAAAAATGCAATTAAACACTGTTCTCTGCAGAGATGCTGATACAGGTAAGTGTGTACTCCTCATTAACTGTCTGCTTTAGAGAGCATTCTGCTTGGAAAGGGAGAAGAGTTTCATTCAGGATGGACTAAAAGCTCACAAGCTTTTGCCTTAAGAACGACAGGAGAAACAATGTTCTGCAACTGAAAAACAAAACCAGAACTAGACTCATCTGTTAATCATTACACAGGAAAGATAACATATTCACTTATTTCACTTCTTGTCCCTCTGAAGAAAAATCTTATATATGAACATGGTGATTTAATTCAATCATTGAAAATGTCTGTCAAAGGCTTTGCTGAACTGTGTGGTGCAGGGATATGTGTGCACGTGCTTCTTTGTTTTTATAACACAGGACACTATCTATCTGTCTGTCTACATAAACATTACAGTAATATGTTCCACTCTGCAGTGCAACCAATAGTATCTTAAAAAGTTCATAACTTACAGCTGTCTTTTCAGCTTTTCTGATCAAAATTTTTCTTCTAACTCTCCTGGAGATCTCAAGGTGAAATATAACACATCCTGCCCGTTCATATAAAGGCTCCTTGCTCAGTAAAATTTATTACAATAAAAATAGCGTCAGATTTTCAGTTTACCCTAATCCCATGCACTACTTTTATTGCAACATTCTAAGCTTGTGTAAACCACGTGAGTACTGCAACAACAGGGGGCCCAACCTGCAACCCTGCTTTCAGCAGGAGGCAGAGATTCCAGGGAAAGCTGAAAGTGGCTCAGCGTGTTCCCTCCCCTCCAGGTCACTGAAATGAAAATCAGCATAAAGCAAACCACAGTTGGGATGTGAATGTTCGCTGCTGAAAGTACATTAAACTCAAAGTATTTGGCTTAGTCAGTAGCTGGGGTTTTGTCCTTTTTTTTTTTTTTTTTCCTTTGTGCACTGACATTTGACCCTTTTTATAATATGCACCTTGTACCACTGAAACCCAGTTAGTTATTAATTAAACTCAGGTACCAATGGCTGACTTGTACATATCACCATTTTAACTGCCTGGTGCTGCCTGTGCACAGAGGAGTGGGGGCTGGAAGCCAATCGTCTTTCCTGTGAAATTCTGTCATATCGGCAGAAAGGAGCTGCAAAGGGCAGCAATTTGTACCTGACCTCCGGTTTAAGAAGTTTGTACAGACCTTTGAACCTTGGGTCGGAGAATTGAGAAACAAGGTTTACAAGTACAAGGAAGAGATTTTCAGCACTTGTTACCTGTGCCCAGTGTTAATATTATAAATTAAAAAAAATGTTTAACAAGGCAAGAACTCTCTCAGGGGGCAACTATACTGTGCTGGGTTAATTTAAGACAATTTAAGTCTACTGAAATTACACCTCACTTGGAAATACCTGTGGTTTTGAAATGAAACTTCTGTTCACTCCAGAAAAGGAGAGGGGTTTGAGACATATAATTTGAAATTCACCTTTTGTTGACCTTAAGTGAGATTATTTCTTTTTTTAATTAGAAGCTGAAGAAAGAAGACAAGGATCATTTGATTCAATATAATTTCTTCAGCAAAGACTGGAACTGAAATGCAGAAATGAATGAAAACTATTAAAAAGAGTAGCAAAATGGTGACTCCTTTGTTAACTTTATTTTATGCAACATATTATCTAATCTTGGTTATATAGTGCTATATGAGAAATCCATGGAAAAATAATCAACAACATTACAAGTTCTTGACAAACAGTCATGTGGTCTTGTCTTGACAAACATAAAGGACATGTTTTGAAATGCTGTTGGATTAACTGTGTCAATTTAATTAAAAACCTCTCTCAATTCTTATACACACTGGCAAGGTCTTTGGTGCAACACCATCAGCTAACACCATCTGCAGACTGCACTGGGTGTGAAGGCCTTCAGAGATCAGCTGTGATAATACAATTGAAAAAGATGTCCTTTCTGCAACCCAGTCTGCCAGGCCATGGAGCACTTCAGGGGATGGCAGCAACATTTGTCGTGACATCCCTCAATAGTTCTGAGCACAGGCTGTCATCCATGGCAACCTCAGACGTGCAAAGGGAGAGTGAGTGCTTTACAGAAACATTTTGAATCACGGTTTCAATCACACCTGGCTCAGGACAGGACACCATTATATGCAGCTTCTGCATCTGGTCCACATGTAAATTAGCATTTTTGTAACTTGTTTTGATTCAACCTTGCTTTCAACAACTACATTTATTTTTTTTCCTGGTTTAAGTTCAAACTTCACTAGTGTTATCAGCACTGACCCCAATAAAGCTATAAATTAATAATTAAATAAATAAGGGCGAACAGATTAATGTCACGTGTCCAATGTCATATACAAGTTTTATCCATTTCACATGCTGCTCAAGTAGAATATGAATAGAATAATATCAAAGCTGACTTTCTTTAAATGCTATCAAATTTTAAGTACACAGATTTCAGTATGCACTAAAGAGATTCATTTATATTAATAATACTTGAATATACACCGTGTTTCCTTAAACCTTCCTAGCCACCTTCAATTTACAAGCCTCAAATTCTGCACAAAAGCTGCTAATCCACATTTAAAGTTTGATTTTTTACGTCAATCTCTTGAAAAAGCAGAACAAAATACCGGCTGGCACAAACAATGGCAGAGACAGACTGATTGAAAACACAATGTCAAGCAGTTGCAATTGGCTTTTACTTCATTAATTTAAGATAGCAGAAAAGATATCTTAACATGATATCTTAAACATGATTTTGTTTTCTTCTGTCTAAAATATCAGTGGTTTAGCATTCATTGTTCTGACATTCGTTTTGGTATTTGCTATACAAATTCTTTTAGATATTCACACGTTGATCTCACAGTTTAATTTTACAAGCAGTTGCTTAATTCTCAAACAACCCCTTAGGACCCTCTAAAGGAAGGCAAACCCCTGAGCCCATACCTTGGTGATGACATGCTTTTGGTCTCAACTCCCTGATAAATGAAAACCTGATAAAAAGCTCTGCAGAGCAAACAAGATGTCCCTTACCTCGCCGCTCCTGCGATCGAAGTGCAACAGGTTAAGGGGACTCACGCCTTTGCCCGAGCAACCTTTCTTCCTAATGGCAAGAGCTGTGCAACCTGGTTATAGAGTTTATGCATCTCTTTATTGGCCAGCGAGCGTTAGCCATTTAAATTCCTTGGGAGTCATTTGTTAAGGGCTCTTAGGCTGAGGCTAAGTGGGTGGGACGGGAGGGAGAGGGGATGTTAGTGCTGCCAGACACAGAGAGCTCTCCACAGTGGTTTGAAGATTAATAGAAAACTATCTGCAACGAAGGGATCTTTGGAGGGAGGGCTGGGTCCAACCTTCAAGGAAGCCTAGGAAAGAAAAACTGCAACATTTTTTGCAAGTAAAAAGAATTTGAAGAGGAAGATTTCATTCAAAATTCAAAACTTGGGAAAAAAAAGAGTGAAACATGTACAAACAACTCCTTCCTAGCACAAGGCGTTGTGCAAATAGCTTGGGTTACTCACAACAGATAAGATAAGAAAAGGGCATATTTTGCTTGACTGCATGAGGCTTTTTCAGTGAAATTTTCTTTTTTTTTTTGCTTTATGTGCGTCTGGCAAAACTATTTCAGGCTGTACTGAATCAATTTACCTTTGGTTGTACGAAAAACAAAGGGTCTGTGGCTCCTGGAGTGAGAAGCAGATTTACTGATCATGTCGGCGGTGGGACGGCAGGAATAACTCAGCCTATGCCGTGTACCCGACATGCACTGTGTCAGCAGTAAACACGGAAACTCCAACGTGTTTGCTCAAAAGGAAAAAAAGCACCTGGTGCAGAAGTAAAAGCACAGGGGTGGTAAAACATGATTCATGACAGTAGAAATGGTCTGTACATAACAACGGAGCATTAGGCCCTGGGAGCACTTAGGCAAAGCAAACAACACACCTTCTCAAGCAGCCAAGAGGAGGAACCGCTCCGAAACACTCTCTGGATGATAGATTTGCCCAGTTGGCAAGCAGTGCGCACAACCAGCCGGCAGGAGAAGAGGGAGCAGGGCATACCTTGGGAGATGGCGAATTTCTGGGAAAGGAGACAGCCTGAAGAAGGCGAAAAGTAAGCAGCATATCGCAGTAGCAAAACAACTACAGTTTTCAGTCCTTTCCCAGATGCTTTTTACCAGCATAACCATTCTTTTCTTTTTTCTCTCCTTTTCTACTGTTTTTTTCCCACCCCTAAAAGAAAGCTTGGTCCAAACTTGCATCCAAACAGCACACAAGCAACAATCTCAGGGCATCCACATATACAAAGAAAAGTGTCGTAACCTCTCAGTGACAAACCATAAATACAAGTATATTCTGCAGAGGAAGCACTATCGGTTTGTTTGAGATGGTCCCACATAATAATTTATTCTTGTCCTCTGAGTCCTTTAGTCTGGGCACGTAAAACTTAACAAACAACCTTATATTGCCAAGGCAGAGGCTGGTCAATAGAGAAGAGGGGTAGGGGAGTCAGTGGGTGTAGAGATAAGTGCTCTAATATTAGAAGGCTCTAAGAGACAAAAATGTGGAGGATGGCAAAGGCTGGCAAAAGAAGCATCTTTGTGGCGGTTTCTGAAAGCAAACAGGAAGGAGAGCTGTTCTACTTACACTGCAATACACTGAGTGATTGCAATCACTCTGCTCTGGATTTTTACACTTGTTTATCCACTGTACTGGGGCTGTGGTGTGTTAGCCACTGTACAAACACACCTGGAGCCTGGATCCTGGTCCCTGAGCACTGGCAGCCCAAGTCTACTGTGCAAGTCTTTCATCTTCAGAATTCATCCCTGCAAATGTTAACCCATTAGCTACAAGAGCTGCAGAGACGCAGGTACTGCCCTGCAGGCAGGGAAGCTGCAGCATGGAAATGTAAATGGTTTACCCAAGACTATGGGAAAAATCAGTATCAAACCTGGGGATAAAACCTAGGAGATTCTGCCAAAACAACATCCATGCCTCAATCCCACTGATTTCTATAAGAAAGTGAGTATAAAACATCAGCAGTTATGAATTTGCAAAACTTCATCAAATTAATTGATTTTTAAAATTCAGTGTCTTTCTCTTACTTCATATTTTTCTGTTGGCAAACCAACCAAACTTATAGCTAAGAGTATTGTAAAGTGAATCCTGTCAGCTGCAGTTGTGTGTGTACTTGAACTCCCAGAGAAGACTATTCTGGTGTAAGTGAAAAAGCACTGATGCTAGTGAGCTGATGGACTCATTTTTAGAAGGCTGTTCAAATGCTGTGTCAATTAGGATCATGTAGGGAGGCCTCTTGAATTCTTGGCTTTAATTTCATATGTTCACTTTTAGCTGCATCCTGTTGTTAGTTTCAAAGTTATTTTCCCATTATTGCTTAAAGCAAGGATCATCAATGGATCGTCTGTTGCTGGGTATTCTGAATTGTTATTATTCCCAGTGTCAGAATTAAAAAATATATATTAATTTTTCCTGCAGACTGTGCTTTTATAAGGTACTTTAGAAGTCTGGGCAGAATTCTGTAGTGTGTCTCCCAGCTTTCCCTGACATTAAACACCTGGTTTCCTTTGACTTCAAAACCAGTGTGTTCATAATTACATGTCATAATTGCATGACTCTTTATATACCATTTTATGATGGTGTGTAAGGAAGAGTGGAAAAGTGTTAAGAGCAGAGCCATGTAAGCAGCAGGGAGGATGCACTGTATATACACAACATGTTCTTCTCTTCATACAGCAGCCATTGCTCTAGGGTAAAAATACAAGCACTCCTTTCCTAATGTACATCTGACTACAATGGATAAAACACACCCACTGTTACAATAACAGCATATATATTTAGTTGTTTTGTCATTTTAATTATTGACAGTGAAGCAGGGACTAAATCCTAAGAGATGTGAAAGGGAACAGTCCAGACCAGTCCATGCCCCTGTTTCACTTAAACCTTCCATTGCCTTTTATTCTTTCCTGTAGTGGGATTGCAGGTGAAGGATTTTTTCCTAAATAATTATTCCCCTGAATACAGTGATAGAAAAGGCTGGAAATTAGAAGAAAGAAGTGACATTCATTGGAATATGATAATGCCTGTGAATGGGGACCTTCTCCCTGATGCAGAAGAGACTTCCAAGGAGCTGGTGCAGACTCTTCCAAGGAGAGACAGCTTCCCCTCAGCTGTCTCTCTTCTATAAGCAGACATGTCAAATGGCCTTTACAGATGGAGTGCACCAGGCTCCTCACTGTGATGACTAGCACTCATGAAGCATTGGATCTGCCTTCTAAGATTCTTAAAAAGATCAAATCCAAATGCTTTGGGAGATCCATAGGCTGACCACAGGCTCATTTTATTGGCGAGATGTCGTTGTCTGGATAAGAGTGAGTATTTTTGTGATCATGGTAGTAAATAGGTTTCCAGGAGATATTTCATGATAGAAACTTAGCATTATGTGACAGTACAGACATGTGAATTAGTGAAATGAGAAGGAAGAGTAAGGAGTGAGCTATGGTTGGTCTTTATGGTTCTGTTTGGTCTTCAAAAACAACTGAGAGACTGCAGTAGAATGAGAATGGAATGCGCCAAATATTTCACTGAAAGGACACATGAATCTAAGAGTGACCGACAAGGTCTCTGATCTCAGTCTCAGAAAGTCTTGATCAGTATATTCACACATAAACCCAGTATCAGTCACAATACAGCCACAAAAATTGGAATCTCATAATGCAACAAACAGTATTTTCTTTTCCCTTTTCTATAATTTCCTTCTCTTTTTAACAAAGCCACTCTGGTGGAACAGGTTCCCACATGTTTATAGAACAATTTTATTGCCTATTTGAGTGTTTAAAGGGACAACACCACTTTATTTAAATTAATAACATGATATTTTACACCTGTTCTTATACAGTGTAAGTTAATACACCAGACTTTGTAATTTCCTGACTTTCCTAAACTATTGCAGACCAAAACGTGGGGATATCGTTCAGAGAACATAAAATCTGGAATCTGTTGCTGTAGAACACGAAAGAAAAATGAAAGACTCCAAGTATTTCAGAAGGCAAAGAGTATAGAAGGCTTTATTGTCTAATTCTTACCACCTTTTATAAGGTGTTCTGATACAGACTTAACATGATTGGTGAATAGGAATGACACATCTCTATTCTATTGGTTAAACTGGAGAAACAGCAACACACCGCTTGGAAAAAGACTGTTTTGGGAAAGGAGAGTTGTTTTGCCAAGATTGTCTTGAGAAGAAGCTTTCTCGAGAACTTTTCCCTTGGGAAGCAGTTAGCGCTGCTAGCAGGCTAAAAGCTCTTCAGACTTAGAAATGTCAGGCCCACAGGAACGAGTACAGCTCTCCAAGTCCTCTCACACCCAAGCTGCTTCTACGCATAACCAATGTCAATATTTTGATCTTTACCTTGCCACATCACAGAGAACTGCCTTTATAAAGATGGACTTCCCATCTGCTCTGCGGGCCAGCCACATGCCTTAGTCCCACCAGGGAGATGACAAAGTCACAGACCTGAAGGTGGAGTACCAGCTGAGGGAAATGTGGCCAAGGACACCTTGGGCTTTCCAGTTTTGTTTCTTAGTCTCAGGCTTCTCTGGTTCATGGGCAGTGGTATTTGCTGTGATAACCTTTACGGTCACTAGGTAAAGGATTTGTTCTATTTTTAGCAAAAATCTATTTTATTGTCATTCTGCAATGAAAGTCAGCACAGAGGATCACTGTAACAGTCCGGCTCAGTTTCACCATGTAGAATTTTTTTTAATTTAAACTGAAAGCAGGCTTTAGGTTCCAAAATATAAGAAGACAGATAATGAATAAACCCATGGAGTGTAATAGATTTTAATTAGCACACAAAAAAGAAAGAAACCAGCAAAACAAAAGTTGGGGGTTTTTATATAGCTATAGCCATTACATTTCTGTGGTATGTTTGCTTTCCATTAAAATAAATACAGGGTGGGTTCTTAATACAGGATAGACATATCTACAAGGGAGGTTAATTCAATAATTTTCTTTCAGATGCAGCATAAATCAAACACTCCACAGGAAAAAGGGTTTGCCCTCGCTAGCCCGATGTGGCTGCTCCAGACCACTCCTTCACACCACAGCTTCACCAACAGGTTGAACTGGCACTACACAGGGTACCACTCCATCCTTACTGCAGCCTCTGCATGTGCCGCCACAAGCGTTTGTGCTGCTGCACCATGCACCCACCCACACCACCTGAGCACCTGTGCTGGCAGAGGGGTAAAAGAGGGTGGGACCTGTCCCTCTGCCAGCATTGCTGCTTAAAGCATTTGTCAGGTCACCAGCATTGAGCAAATTCATGGGAAAAGAGGGGAAGGAATTCTTTTAAAACCTGCTGAATCTAGTTTCACATCACAGCTCCTCCTCTGAGGAGGCCAATTAGATTCCACAGTGGGGAAATTACAGCCTTCCTATAACACCAAGGAACTCACTGAATCATCCAGGGAGACCAGAGAGTAGAAGAGCAATTGCAACTCTTTGTAAGTTTGTACGCAGCTGATAAATTTTAGCACTGCAGCTATTGAGGGGCTGAAGGTCCTGGAGGAAACAAGGAAGGAGGGCTCACAGTAGTGTGAGCTCAATAGGTCACAGAAAGGTTCCCAATGGCCACCTCCTGTGGCTAGCAGGGATATCCAACCAGCACAAGCCATCCATGTACTAACCAATTTTGATAATTAAAAGGTTACTGGCAAACCACATTTTTGCTGGTTCCTTCCAGGGCCTTTTTGCAATGAAAACCACGGGGATTTGTAATACATGTTCACAAGAAGGAAAATAAAGACCTCCAAACACATATTTACATGTGGCTTTCAGAATCAGGGTATGAAAAAGAATGTGGTTAGCACACAGAGTCTCTTCCAGTAATTGTTCTGCTTTTTTACAGCTCACAGTAGAATATAAGTATATTAAAGGAAAAAGTCTTCCTCCAGTCAAGAGATATCATCTTTGATCAGGGCATAATCCTTTCCATTTTCATTCTTAATGTATTATTGAAAATGAAACAATAAGCATCACACGGAAATTGTGTGTAAAAAGAGGTTATCCAATAAGAAAACTGACACAGTTTCCTTTAGGAAGGCAAATTTATTTTTCTGCCTCCCAGGAAATAGAAGAAAAATTTTAAACTACAAGAGACTGAGTGATCTGCTGGGGAATTTACAATATCCATTAACTCCAATGTCTCTTATATTTTATTACTTGTCCACAACTTCCATTTCTCAGAAATTTATTTACTATCAGGATTTGAAAAAGCAGCTTTTGATGATGTTGGCAGAGTCTGAACTGGCATGCACAGCAAAGACATCCTTACCAGAGGAGTCTGCATTAAGCAGACTGACCTTTATACCAGCCCCATGCTTATTAGAGCACCTGTGATGGGACTTCACAAGGAAGGAATGTGCTGTGACTGATTCATCAGTGGTGGGTGCTGCCATGAGGCAGGAGTGGGGTCACACCTCTTGGCTCATCGCATGGCAGATTTTGTCCATGTGGTCCAGCACAGATTTATTCATTCTGTCACGTGCCCTTGCCTTGCTTAACCTCAGCCCAGCACTCTGCCAGCATCTGCATCCTGTCCGCTCCTCTCCACTGCTCCTCTCCCCTCTGGGCAGGCAAGGCCGGGGCTGCAAACCTGCCTCCAGCTGAGCTTTCTTCTCAGCAGCCAGCATGGCACCAGAAACAAGCTGCAGGCATGCTGCTCTTGAGCCACTCTTTTGGGGTGAGTTGGGCTATGTTGCCAGTCTAAGATGTCCTGCAGTGTAGGAAACAGGATGGATTTGCCTGCTATTCCATCCAACGTATCTACAGCACAGGCTAGTCCTAGAGCTACATCTCTACCAAGCCACTTGCCCAGCACACAAACAGAAGTGTAACATTAGCAACTCTTGAAAGAAACTTTGCAACCTTGTGGTAAAAATGCCCGCCTTAACCAAACATGCTCAGATAGTAAAAGGGCACTTTCACCTCTGCAGCTGCACCTGGGCAGGGGCCCACTGCTGGTGTGAGGCTCTCATGCTCTCAGGGGCTCTCCCCCTGACTGACTGAGCTGCCCAGGTCACCCTGTGGCGTAGAGCCAGTCTAATTAACCTTGAAAATGCTCAAAGGCTGTGTTAATGGGCAGCTCTCAATAATCGCAGTGAGGTGATTTTTTTACAGAGCTACACTTCTGCTATAAAACTCTTCTTTCTCAAAGAAAAATCTGAGTGCTGTTGGCATAACTTACCTCAATAGATATTTGACAAGATAAACCAGGCAGTGTCTGTGATTTCAAGGACCGTAATAGCTTAAAATATTTAGGAGTGAAAAGAATGGTCTGAATGGCTGTAATTATTAAATCCACTAGCCAAATTGCTCTTTTCTTTTCTTGGTAAAGAAAATATCTCTACAATGATCCAGGCTCTGCCACTCTTGAGCCATTGACAACACCTAAGCAGGAGGTATGTCTCATTCCGGAAGAAGCTAAGCCCCACACTTTCTATCTCTAAGAGAAGGTTTGTATTTTCAAGAGGACATTTCCAAACTGTCAGTAACTAAATCCTTAAGTTCAGACTTGGAAGCTACATTGAAATGGTCCTGAGACAGGGAGACACTTTTACTTTGGCTAAAGGAGGGGCTGGAGGCACAAAATGAGTTCTTCTGAGCAATACTCAGCTCTGCTGTGTTTCTCTCTCAGACTTCTCTTCTGCAGGGAAGAGAGGAAATCTGAGATGTATACACTAAGACTGCCTAAGCTAGGCCCTGTGGTTGAGGCCACTTTGTTTTGGGGGGGCGGGGGGAAGGAGAAGGCTTCGTCTAAAAAGTTGTCTGCTGTGCTGTCTTTGGGTTCAGGGGAAACATCCCAGCATGTTTTATTTGTTAGAAGAGATACGATCCGTGTGATCAACTGTTCTCAGCTATGGGGCAGAAATAAGGCTCACCATGCACCTGAGATGTAAGCTATTTGCAATAATGCATCTACAATTAAACAGGAAATTGCTGCTTGTCAGTGTTTTAAATGAGTGACAAATGGCACTAAGTAGGCAGAGATACTCCTTTTCTTGGCAAAAAAAACCCAAAAAACCAAACTTCTCAGGAACTTTAAAAGGTTAGTGACTTGGCCTTTCTTAAAAATAAGCAAGGTAAACTCACTCCTAAAGGAAGCACATTTAGTTGGTGGGAATATGTATAGATTACATCTTCAAAGTAAGCATTTTACCAAATATCCAGAGAAAGAGCTGCAACAGTCTCTATGCATGTTAAAATGGTGGAAATGTGACCTTTGTAGGGCTGTGTGCTGTCTTCAGAGAACCCAAGGAGGTAGGCAGAGACGTATGCATGAGGACATTGTCCTTCCTGCTATCTCATTGGTGAGTATTCCAAAAGATTAGCACAGAATGCCTGAATATAAATATTGTTATCTAGCACATAGATTAATGTGGCAACCACCAGATTGCCATCTGTCCAAATACTTAGACTTTCACGTCACCTCTGAGGGCTGAATTTTCTATCTGTAGAGGAAAGTATTTGTTCTCTTTATATTCAGAGGAGCATGTGAAGAGGTGGTTGAAATTTTGTCAGTGTGTAAGTTTATTTGAATGGAGCCAATACCCTCTGGGTGCCACATCATCGTGCCTGACATGAACTATGTCACATCAGTGCTTTAATTTGACTTCTCATATGTTTCATGGTGTGAACCTTGTGGTATGTACAAGAGAGCACATTCCAGAAAATGCAAATAAAGCTATCAGGTGGTGAGTTTTGCCTTGTTGTAATCTCTGGCCTTTGAAAAGTAAAGCAAAGTTATTTCCTGAAGATGTACTGCAAGATCGATGAAGAGTAGCAATGTTATCCTGAGGCTTTAAACTGCTTTTCTTTGGAAACTCTCAATTCTTTTGGGAACAATTATTGCTAGAAATGAAATCTAAGTGGATTAAAATTGCCTTGATGATTCCAACAAAGGAAAAGTAATTTCTGTACTCAGTTACTGAGGTACATCATTTTGGAGAGGAAAAAATGTAATATTTTGTCTTTGTGATTTACTCAGGAAAAAAAGCATTTTATACTCTTGAAAAGGTTACTTTTGGTCAGTTATTAATCACCTTAGAAGATGAAACATAACATTAAAAGAGCACTTGGAGAGCACAGCATGAGGGTTGCTGTCCATGCTATGTCATAGGACACTGGAGACCTGGAAGAAGAGGAGCCTCCGCTGTGACTGCCTGTTTCTAACAGGGATTCTCAGTCATGCTCAGAGCATAGTCAGCTTCCCAAAAGGATCAACTTTCCTATCTAAAGCATAAGACAGTCTCTTGCATTTAGTGAACACTAAGAAGACAGATTTGTAAAACAAGGTTTTCCATAACCACCTCCTCAGTGTACATTGCGTTTTGGGGCATCTACTACTTCCCAAGAGACAGAAACAGGTCCCTCGCTGTCCAGGCTCCCTTTGACACAGCCTGAACCCCTTCGAAATACCATAGGACATATAACCACGACCGCAATATTGCCATAGGCTATGGTTACTAACCTACTGGTCGTTCCTTGGCTGGCTGGCAGAAGGAGCTTCGTGCCCTGCTAAGCTGTCACGCACCCGGTGCCTCTGTCAATGTTGTGTCCCCAGCACCCAGCTGTCCTCTGCCAGGGACTTTGGAGGTCACAGAGAAGCAGCAGGACACACCTCGTGCTCTCAGATGCTCTTTTACTGAAACTATCGACGAAACCTAAATCATTACAACCCCTAATGATGACGAGCTGATTAAAGGGCACTTTACAAAAGGTTCCTCCCTGGGTACACTGTGACCGTGTTTCGCCAAGAGCAGCCAGTTTCTCTCCTACTTCAGCTGGCCAAAGGTTAGCACGCCAAAACGAACAAAGTCCAGCAGTAGTTCGTGGTTAAAAGACTAAAGCCACTCTGGCTTATGGCAGGTGCTCCGGCAGTAAAGCTGCTGTGACACTGAAAGCACACGCATAGAAACTACCGTAAAATTTGGAAGAGGAGAGAGTGCATTTTGGCACAGAAGACAAACGACGTTTGCTGCTGTAACTGAGCAAACAAGCAATAATAGAGGCATTGTCTTTGCCTGAGTTAATTTCCCTGTTTGCACATCCTAACACTTGCATGCTCTTCCTTTTTTCTGAATGTGTGGTGTTCCCATCCTGGTTTCCTAAAAATGGTCCCACACCCTGCCCCTGCAGGGCCTACAAACTCGTGACATATCTACCAGTCTTTCATCTCCACATTCCCACTTGTGGATCTCTGCACCAGGTGCAGCCAAACCTCTCATGGGTGGAGAGAGGTCTCAGAGAGTTCACGCAGCCTTGAGAAAACCAGGATTAACTCCAAGCTTATGTTTATATGAAGCTGAGGGAAAGCAGTCAGAGGTGAGCTTTTCCCCAGTGCTGTTTGGGGACGCAGTGGCCAGCAGGGCTGTACAACATGCAGGTAATGGCACCCACGGCCCTCAGCAGCCACACAGCCTGCAGGACAGGGTGCAGAGAGGAGCACGAGAGAGGGACAAAGGTTGGGAGGATGGGTGTTGCTGGGAACCTGGACTAAAGCTGGAATTGCTCTGCATTCCTACAGTGGTATTGTAGAAAAGCAGACTTAATAAGTTGTGTTAGTCATAGATCAGCCTGCTATAATGATTTTAAATCCTCCAGTCCTTGTCTGTCAAATTCACACTGAGATAAGTAGGAACTAAGCATGCTCAAGAGCCTTTGAAGACTGTATGGGTGCCTAGATACTGGGCTTGGGAGGTCTGGCTTTAATTACTCATGTCTCAAAGCAACAACATATAAAAAACCAGTTCTGTCTTTCAAACACAAACTTTAATCACTATAGTGTCCAGGTCACTAACTTTATCAAAAAAAGTACACAGTTACATTCTAACCCTGAGTAAAAATCAGTTTTTTGAAACTATGCTGCTCTTTATTTCATTAAGCATATAACATTTTTAAATTAACCTAGATTTTAAGAAACATATTCTGGAAGAGCTGACCTTATAATGAAACAAGGAAGAAACACGAGAACAGGTAGAAATCTGAAGAGTAGAGGATATCTTTGATAAGGATATATAAGGGACCAATCCCACTGCTTGTCTGCCTGTTGGTTTGGAAACCCATGACAGCTAATGTACTGCACGCTACTGTGCCTTTATTTCAGCAAAGGGAAAACACAGTTTATTTATTATCCCATTATAGGGCTTTGTTTCTGATGTCCTTTCACTCAAAAGCAGCAAAAGCACCCAAACAACATACTGTTTAATATCAAACAATACTCTTGTTTCTCATCAGAACAGGGAAGTCAATTCTTCCTCAGCTGTACAGCCAGAATTAATATAATTATATGTTTAGACTGGGATTATCAAAGAAAATAAGGAACAGTGTGAAAGCAGGGCAAATTTATGATAGCAGCAAAACCTGCTAGGAGTTTCTCTAAGCGCCTGTCAAGCTGGGAGCACAGCGTTTTATAAAACTCAGTGTCAGTTCTTAGCACAGCAAAAAGAACCAACAGCTGGAGATGTGCCATGGGAAAGAGGAATATGTTGCATTTCGGTGCAGAGTGGCACATGAGCCCCAACTTTTTTAGCTGGGATAGAGGTTACTGCTGGGGTCTCACAACTCAGATAGATTCTCTGCCCTGCTTTGCAGCAGTTTTTCCTCTTGGTTTGGCCCATAAATTACATTCTGGACATGAAAGTTCAATTGAAACTGAGTTCTTAAAAGAACATTTTTGGTTCATTTACATATATGCATTCATGTATGCTCTGCACCAAAACAGTGTTTTGCTTAAAAAGAATTCTCAACAGGCCATAACATAACAAAACATAGCATAGCATAACATATCATCACCTGGACTTAGCTCTCATCTCTTGAGGAGGAGCTGCAGAAACTCCCTTCTGAACAAGGATCCCTTTTAGTCATAGCAGGAGATTCCTGGTGGAGGAAGGACTGGCCCACTGCCTGTGCTGCACCTCCATTTGATCTGTGGGACAGCAGGGGATGTGTCCTGTCCATTCCCAGCCAATGAAACCCTCTGCTCTCTTTTGGGTCCTCTTTTAGAGAGAATCAGCCAGTTCTTCCTGACCAAAGTCCAAATGTGGTTCCAGGTTCCAGACAAATTGGATCAGCTAGTGCCAGGCATGGTTGCCTGGGCTGATGCAGCAGAATTCTCTAAGAGGATTGTTGCACTCCCAGGTGACCCTGTGTGACCCTATGCTCTGGTCAAATGCACACCCTCAGTTTCATGACGCCCCTCTGCTATACTTCAGGAGCAGAGAGCAAACAAAAAGCATATGAGAAATAATAATTATGCCTCAGAACTAGGAGGGTTATCACAAGTCCTAGAGAAGACATGGGACACGTGTTATATGGATGAGCCAGCCTGCTCCAGAGAGGTTAGCAGGCCACTCTCAGCTTCTGATACAAATAATAAATTGATATTAATTTAAATTAATAAACTGTCTGCTACCCACTTTTATTTTCCTTAAGCAACACAGCATAGTCAGTAAATATAAGTGAAAACTGCTGGTTACAGAAATTACTCTAAACAAAAACAATATCTAGTAGGCAAAATAAATTTGGAAGTCTGAAGTGCAAGCTGCACATGCTTGGTGTCATACTTCCAAAAGACTCTGTGATTCTATTGAAACCTGCCTGGAAAAACCTACCCTGGGGTCAGGTGAGGCAAAATTTATTTTCCTTCTGGTTTCTCAGAAGTGGAGTAGTTGTAGGAAATGTGGGTGTGTAAATGAAAGGTTATTTAATTTACAAATGTGCAGAAATTTGCATCTAGAATTGGATGACTTTGGGGATGCTGCAAAGGTCCCTGTGTCTGCCCCCCTCTCATAGGCATTTGCAGTACAAGTGGTTAAAAAAAACCCCTACACAAATGGAAATGGCATCTTCCTCTGGGAAGAGACAGGCAAGCAGAGGAGAGAAAGGCACATCATGGCACAGCCCACTGCTGAGAGCCTTAAATCACCAAACAGGAATGAAATACTGTGCCATTACACCCAACTTGCAAGAAGGTATCCCACTGCTAGCAGGTGAATGGGAAAGTCATATTTCACAACCAGATTTCAGCAAAGGGGTCATGCTTTGAAGATGAGAGGCTGTGCAAAAGGAACAGGCTATTTTTAAAAGTCAAGCCCAATGCTTGGAGAAAACCTTCTAAATGGTAGCCGCCAGCACAGCTGTGTTTATGGGTCTATTCAACCAGCGAGTAGCTGGCTCTTGGAACTTGAGTGCAAGTAATGATTTAACATCATGGCCCAAGCAAGGAACAGGAACACTCCAGAACCAATTTTGGCAAGGGTCCATTTAATGAGCCAGAGTGTCCTGTTATCTGATGGCATGTTTTTACATGGGGGGAGCTATTTTAATTGCTGTTTAATAATCTGAGAAGCTGCAAAGTATTGAACGCTTCCCACCTCACTACCTGCCCGGTCAACATCCATCATGATTGTGCATTGTGTCCTCCTCAGCAAGGCAAAACTTTTCTCTCTCCGCTGGATCTGTCTGGTCATGCACCAGGGTATGGAGTCACCATGCACATGCCCTCCAGACAGCTGGGACTGTGACCGGGGCTGCAGGTCTCCTGTCCTTTCCTGTGAAGTTTTCTTGCTTTTATGGCTGGGGAAGGGGTCCCATCTTCCTGGTATTTGTATCTGTTCTTTTTCACATGAGCAGCCAGAGGAATAAATGAGAAATAGAACATGTTCAGGAATCAGAAATAAATCCTATTTGAAAGCCGAAGAGATGATCCAGATGAGTACTCTTGTTCTGGTGATGGTTTTCATAAAAAAACACCTCCCAGCCTCTTAACTCAATCTCACAATAATTTTCAAAAAAACCCTCAGCAAAACCCAAATATTTGACCCTATTGATCTCTTACTGATAGAACTGACAGGAGATTTATAGACACTATGAATTAACTATATGACTAAAAACTGCCAGTACCAGAAATTTTTATAAGTAAACAGGAAAATTTATTGCATGTAAGAAAACCACCAAGTCAATATGCTAATCTGAGGTCTCAAAAAGCTGCCCTCACAGCTAAAAATATTTAACATTAGTAAAGTTGCTTAACTAAAAAAAAAAAAAAAAAAAAAGGCATTATTTTGCTTTTTTTGATCAGATGAAAGTTAGATCTGGAATGGTCAGTTGCTGAGCTCTGTGCAATCGCTTTTCTGTCAGGATTTGCCATCATCTCTAATACCAGAACTCCACCTGCAGATACAGAAGTATTGAATATTAACTGCCTTCCAGAGTCAAGGTGATCAGAGGGATTAACGAGGAAGAGCAGAGGGACTTGCTTGCACGTCTCTTTGTCAGATCCTTGTGTATGGTCCCCTCACAGAGTCTTGCAGATCTTGCTTGCTAACAGCTTGAAGGACACAAACCAGAGATGCTTCCAGCGCCTGCTGTCTTGACACAGAAACTAATGTCCAAGAGAGAATAACCCTTTTTTGAATTGTTTGCAGTTCATTCACAAAAACATAACAGTAACTTTAAGCAATTTACATAATTACAGCTCTGGAGTTTAAACAAAACAGCAAAATCCCCGGAACTGGATTGGACAAGCAGATAAAAAATAATGAAAGAGAAGACACAGATCCTATCTCCCATAGCCTGATCTGTTAGCACAATTCTATTCCAATAATTTACTTCCTAAACCACCTGTGTAAAAATCTGACTTCTTGAAAATAACCTTCCCCCCCTTTTTTTTTTAAACGTAACTTTATGATATATTCAAGAATAAAACAATCAGGCCTCAAAGTTCAGCACCATTATAAAATTAAGCACCAGTTAATAACTTGCCAAGGAGAGCAATCATGGACTCTGGACACAAAGTCTAGCGAGGTCACTGGGGTGTCCTACATACCCAGGGCTAATGGAGAACTGCACCATGAAGTTCTGTTATGTGGCGCCAGCACAGGGTCCCTTCATTTCATCAGGTAGGAGTTTAAGAGGGCTGCTCCTCACCATAAGGAAAGAGAGGGAAGAATTCATGAAAGCATGAGTTTACCAGTTTTGCCATTGTCCATCAGAAATTCTAAAATTTGACTAAGAATGATTATTATGTGTCTTTTGAGATAATTCCTTCTTGACCTGTTTTTAACCTAGTTCTTTAGTTTTCCACAAAACAAAGCTTTAACTAGACTCCTGATGCAGCAAGCTAAGCAAGTGAAAACAGTTTAAACCTCATCACATTAACACAATCATCAAGTCTAAAACTACACATGCGCTGTTAGGGGTGGACCTTCCCTCTCAAAATGTAGCCAGAAGCCTCAGTAAACTTCCTACCACTGTGGTTAATGAACAGAACAGTTTTCACTGTCTTTTCACACTGCCCTAAAGACACTCCCAAGTAATTCAACAATTCCTTTATTGAAACTTCCTTGTTTAAATGCAAATGAAGAGCAGAGCGGAGCCTACAGTGTTGAATGAACATAAATTGAAATGCCTTAACCGGATTTAATTTCCATGCCTTCCCTCTTCTGTTGGGAAGATGTGTCATCGTGAAGTTTGAAAGAAATCTCTCTATGTATCCTGTTTCTATTTACAGAGGGCTGCTCACCTTTCCATTTGCCATTTTTAAGACCAACTAAAAAGAAACACATTCTTCATTGAAACATATCCTTTACACCTGTGCACAAAGCAGTCACTTTGAAAAATGCTCAGTTGCAGACATGCACATTATTCCAGTTAGTGAAAGTCATAGCATTTGTATCCAACATCAACACTAACTTTCCATTTACATCAAAATATTCTGCAGCACAAGACAGAGTACCACTAGAGTGAAAAACTTGACATATAGAACAGTAGCATATTCAAGAGCTGTGCATGAATCTAGCTTTAGTGTGGGCTGTCTAATTATGGTGGTAGTACAGAATCACAGTGGTGGTTTTCACTCTGGCTGATCAGAAAGAAATGTTCTTCAGCCTCATTGGAGCAACTGCACAACACAAAGTGGATCAGGAGGATCTTTGTTGACTTTAGTTCAGGGTGAAACACCATCAGGGATCAGAGCTTTGAGGAAGAGGACTGTAGCTTGTTGAACCTGGCAAAATAGAATTCCACTGGATGTCCTGACCCTTTTCTCTCGATTATGAAAAGGAGGAGTCTGTTGCCTGTTGTCAAGAAGACAGCTTTTTTAAGGCCCTTTATATTGCTCCTCAGCACTCTAGTCCTGGATTTCCAGCTAAATGACACCATTCTGTGATACACCCCTCAAACAAGCAGTTCTTCTGAAGTCCAGGCAGCTGGTCATCAGCCCATCTTACTGCTCCCGACTCCCTTCTTACACCGCTCCCCCTGTTTGTTTCTGTGACAATGCTCCCTTCCATGGAATTTTTTCTCACTGTTGTCCTGACACACCAGGTGTTCAGAGTCCTTTTCCTGCCTTTCAGCTGTCTCTCAACCAAGAGCAGCAGGGTTCCCCCATGCCCACCACCATATCAAGTCCTCCACAGAAATCTCTGGGACTGGTGGTGCTCATTTGGATAGATGTACTTGATCATATCCCACTCTCCCCTATGATACTGGTTTTGCAGGCACTGTGGTATGATAATGACACCATTATTTCAGTATTTTCACATCAGTTTCAAAGTGTTTCCTCTTCTGAGAGATTCCCACCTGGCTGCTGACGCAGAGCTAAGCTTTGTGCTTCTATACAATCTATACATGATTGACAAGAAGTTTTAATAAAAATGTTGTGCAGATGAAAATATAGGAATATATGGAATGGGGTCCATAGGCACATCCTACAAAGCTTGTGGCACTAAGCCTGTTTTGCCCTGGAAATCCACTCAGATCTATCCTTGATGTTGTGTCCATATAATGTGTCATTATATGTGTCCATATAATGACCCAGGCAGGCATCGTCCTTTCAAATTTACTCATAAACTCAGTAAGTTGCTTCAGTATGTATGATGTAATTGTAATGTAGGTCCCCAAGAAAAAGTTAGCAGGTATAAACCTGCTACCACACAGAGGAATCAAGAATCAAGATTTTGCAGAATCAAGACTTTATCTATTATTCCTATTGATTAGCACCAATGGACCAAGTAATCCTGTTAAATTCATCCAGAAGGTACCTATTCACTTATTTTCTATTGCCAAATCCTTAGCTTCAGGTTTATAAAGTTGTCTGCCCACAAAGAGCTAACTGCAGGTGTGGTTTGATCATCTCTGGGAACCATTCAAGAAGAGCTTCATGGTAGAGCGGCCATGACTTGGAGAAACATTAACAAAAGTGCCATAAACCAGGGTGGCAAAAGCTGTTTCTGTGCACTACAGAATATTTACATAGCAATGTTCCTTTTAAAGCATCCCAAATTTTTTAGGTGAAAGTATTCTGTTCAGTAAAGCTTAGCATGATCCCAGCTAACAGCTTTAAGGGCTGTTGTGGGGGCTGCTTCCAGCTGCAGTAACAGAGACTTCCCAGAGGAAAGAAGATAAGAGCAAGATGTGCATTTTTTCTGGAGACCATTAAAAACAACATTGCTGCTATAGTACCACAGCATTTTGTCTGATAATATCTTTGCAGGAGGTAGGAAGGAATGGAATAATGACTGTTTTTTGTGGTTCTTCAAAAGGGATGAGAAGTTGGTAGAGGCTGACTCTTCACTCAAAACCCAAAAAGATTTGGTTTAAACAATGCATTTTCATTTTTAATCCAAATACTCATTCGATGCAAGAGATACAATCTGATGACCTCTCAAACTTGTTTCTTTCAAAATGCAAAGGTTCAATGGCACTATGGCACTATTGCTCAGTGTCTTTTTGCTTTTCACTCTTATAGCCTGGGAGCTGCAGGGAAGAAGAGCTGTAAATCTGTGAGTCAGAATACTGTGGTATGAGAAGTGAGCCTTTGTTTAGTTCAGCCATTAGAAAAGTCTCATGTCCTTCAGCCATAGGACTATGCACAATTATTTGTTATTACTTCCACTTCTGCCTTCTAAATGTGCAAGCAAATGGTGTTCGATATTGACAGTTGTTTAATGCTGGAATTAAAGGGAAACATTGTGACCAAGCACCAGGGAGGGGAAAGCAGAACTGCCATTCATCTGGACAGAAATGCTTAATCATCAACTATATACTGCACTCTGATCTGTGCAACATCTGATTTCTGCAGAAATAAAAGTTCTGAAAGTTATTACAGGAAGCACAAATTGCATAAAGAAACATTAACAGTGAAAGTGCACATTGCAAAGAAGGAAAAACGAAATCAAGATCTAAGCACTTGTTTCTCTTTTGTCACCATTGGGAACCACACATACATGCATGCAGCAGAAAATAATTTTTGTAACTAAAACAATTAAAGTTACTTCCTTTTGTGGAAATTATATTTCACATTCAGCTGCAATTCATTGGTTAACTTTGTATTATTTTAGCAAAATTGGAAAGCTGGGTTTTCAATGCATCACTTCTGCTCAGCTAGAAATGTGCAAAGGTATGTTTGCTTGTCTCTAATCACTGTCTTCTAATGTTTGCATTTTACCTGATAATTTCATTCCCTGCAACAGAAAGAAGAAAGTCAGCTTATTGTCTCAAAAATACGCTTCCTCAATTGGCTCTGAAAAAGTAAATAGCTTCCCTTAGAAAACTCCTACTACTGGAAAAGAGGGTGTCCCCCAGTAAGATTTACACTTCCGCCTTGAGAACTAAACTACTGAAATGCCAGTGTTTCAAATTGCTCCCAAAGTGACACAAAGAGTTCTTCTGGTCATGTGGGTTGTGTACAAGTAGAGTTCTATAGAAAAGATTGTCCAATACTTGGAAAGAAAAGCCAGTAGCTTTTCTTCATAGAAGGAATGAGTCTTCTGCCAGAGACTGCAGATCTCCTGCTTTTCTGCCTCAAGCCCAAAGCATTTGCAATGGCTGTAATCAGCTGCCACGTGGCTGTCAGGGGAAAAAGAGTGACTACAAAATTTGCATTTGGGACAGGCTCTCAAAGAGGTCCAGCACAGCAAGACACAAGTTACCCATCTGATCCAGGTGATTTGTTGTCAACATCTTTGTAATTGGGAATCTCACCAGTGGTGTGGTAGCTGCTACACAAACAAGTACAGTAAGCAAATGGAAGCCACTGGAACGAGCGCTCCAGCGCAGGAGGTCACTGGAAACAGGGCCCAAATGCTCCTCTTGGCACCCTCCCAGTGACAGCCCTGTCACTCACCCACAGAGAGCAGGACTGAGGCTATTCCAGCTCCCAAAAGGGTGCTGCTCACCTTGTGGGGCCCTGGCCAGCATGGGCAAGCTGGGAAATCCTGACACTTTCCGGGGAGGAGACAGCAGAGTTTTGCAATGCCCGTTCTGCAATCCTGGTTGCATGAGGGTTTTTGTTTGGCAGGGTTTCTTTTGTTGCCATTCGAATATCTGGCCCTTACACTGAGAGCATCACCCCCAAAGTATCTGAAGGGATCATGCCCATTTAATATACCCCTTCAACATGGTAATTTCTGGTTTAAATATAAATTGGAAATTTAAAATAGCATCACTAGGTGAACTTTGTGGGATTCAGGACATTTTATTTCATACATGTTTAGCATTAATGCCTGTGTCACAAGAACTGCCTTTCAGGGTGGAGAGAGACTAGTTTTTAACAAGCAACTCTATAACTAGCATGGTCTAAACACTAGTCTCAGTCCTTTTTGCCTTGTATATCCAGAAAAAGATTTTGCAGACCAGATTGTCCTCTTGATCCCTGCACAGCCCTGCTCTTTTTACTCTATGTACACAGGTTTAACCAACTGAAACTTGGTAAACAGCTGTGCTGAAAACCAGCCACAGAGGATGAAACGGGTTTGCTTCATTTTTGCTGGCAATGATATGGTAGCGTTTACTGAAACAATTTAAATTGTTCATAATTTACAGATTATTATGTCTCCCTTATCCTGAAAGCTGTCTCAAACAGGACTTAAAGACTGGACAGATTTTGTTAACAACTTTATTCCCTCTATTTAAGCCAAGTAATCTCCCTTATAGTCACCAGCTAGAACCCTATCTTTGTGTGAAAACAGACAAGATAATTTTGTCATCACTGTCTTTTGTTTTAGATATTTATTTTTTAAAATCCAGTCTCTCAGCCTCTGTGAACTCTCAGATAAGATTTTACCACTTTTTTTTTTGTTGTTGTTGTTACTGAAAAAGAAACCTTTACATCAGTCTGATTTACTTACTGTCAGATACTGGAATATACGATTTACTGTCTTATACTGTTCCTGGGAGGAGAGGGCAAGAATCCCACAACACTGTGACACAAATGAAAATCACAGGTTTTAATCATAGTCATGTTTTATGTCTACAAATTCACCAACAAACTGAAACTATGATGCAGCCTTTACCAAAATTTTTATTAAATCATATTTCAATCCTTTAAAGCAGCCATTTGTGGGAACCCAGTTGCTTTGTTCTCCAGCAACCTTTCCTTGCACTTTGCTCTAGGAGTTTTAGTACTGCTAAGAGTTGGAGCCACGTTTAGACTACTTTTATTAAAATAAATGTGTTACCACACTTCACTGCAACTTAACACCACGGAGCATATACTGAGCATAGATATCATGTCGTGTGCAAGTGCAGTTAGCAAACACATCAGAAAAATCTCTGTCACATCATGGAGGGTTTAGACATGAAGCAAGCACAGCTAGGGCCAGACATTGATAAACTGGAAGCAACAGGTTCTTTTCTAAAAAAAATCTCTTGCATTTTGTTTAGCACACAAAACATACTGATGTTAAATCGTGATTACAGTCAACATGTCATTCACTTCACACTGAGCCCTCTTCAGGATTATTTGACAATTGCCTGAGGTGTAAAAAGCAATTTTTAAGAAGTCACGATAGGTACTTCTATAAAGACACATCCAGTTCAGCAAAGCACACATGGAAGATGGTTCCTGCATGAATGAGTCAGTTTCCACTGGTTGGCAGAAACTTTCAGTCACTGAGCAAAACTGAAACAATTATTTGAACCTATTCATCTTCACCTCTCTGAGCAGCATACGCATACTAGGAACTTAAATCCTGGTATTTTTTCTGTGTCTACTGTCCATGTTCCAAGGAACATGGAAATCTTGAAAAAATTAGTCACTTTGCCTATTTTTGCAAAGCTCAGTCAAAAATCAGCAAGTATTTTTCAGCATGAGTCACTACCCACATCCCTGTTGCAATAGATCACACATTTTCATTAAAATCTCTAACTCTTGTTCCTACTCTTCAGTTAGAAGATGAGCAGAAGCCAGGTTTTAATTTTATTGGAAGACAATGAAGCTTTCAAATGCAATTACGCACTAATTTTGTTTATTTGAAGATACAACAAAATCCGAACAACCAGCTAATCAAGCGTGAGTTAATCAACCCATGCTCTAGACGACACCATTCAGCCAACTACAGCTGATGAAAAGCAAACTGCAAAATAACTCGGCTAACTCCTCTTCCCACTTCCAGGGAGATGAGCTTTGGCAAAGCCTCTAACCCAGCACCATGGCCCTTCTGCCTTTCAAGGCTGGGAAAATGAAAGTGGAAAACGGTACCTGGGGAGAAGCTGGTGCGTTCCCGTGGGCGCTGGCTGCCGCTGGGCTCTCGCCGCCTGCCTGCCTGCCTGCCCGGGCAGCCCTGCTCTTCCAGTGCCTCGTCTGCCTGCGCTGGTCAATGTTTTACCGGGCTGTGCACAGCCCGTGTCCCACCCTCCCGGCAAACACCTGTGGGAGAAGGCAGTGCCGGGCCCACGGGGGCAGAGCCAGCGCTGGAAAGGTCGCTGCTCTGCTACCTGCCCTGTTCTCCACAGGGAAAACGAACCGCTCAAGAAAAGGGAAAACTCCTAAGAGGGGGATCTAGGGAAAGCGTGTCATGAAGGGTAAAAAAAAGGTACATAAGTGGTGCTATTAATAGATAATCTGTGGCAGGTAAGTCATGATAACTTTCCTCTGTATTGTTCTAAGGTTGGAGGCAAGCCTAGGCGTGCCTTGCTGAGAGCTGAGAGGGAACACTTAATTTGTGGGAGCACATAAATTTCCAAGTAAATCTTTGGCATAAGAGAGCGCTCATTCAAATGACAGCTAAAACTCCAAAAGCATAACAAAGAGACCTGAACCACATGATGAAATAATGCAAAAGGAGCCTGAACACGAAGACGGGAAAGAAATGGCCAAAGCAGCCTGCAACACCCTGCTCTACTCCTGCGCCTTGGCTTTTCAGGAGTCCCTCAGTGTTAAAGCTCTACCTGTGGTAAACAGAGATTTCCTGTTCTCAGGAAGTTAACAATTACATGCAGAGGGCAGACGAAATGGGCTGGTGACTGAGCACAACACTGATAAGGTGACACTGCTGCTCCCTGAGGAGGAAAGGGTAGCTGCTGAATTTGGGAAGCACCCAGAGGCTGGGACTCAACATGGAGTGGCTGCTCCCAACGTAGGAGACATTTTCTGGCCCTGGTGCACAGATGTTTGCTCATGGAGGAACAATGGGAAAATCTAGGCTACGTTGTGTGTTCTGGTTTTGTGATACTGCTTTGTCTGTCATGGGATTTCAACCCTGGTTTGGGGAAGAGCAATTAATTTTGTCTAATTTGGATCCCAGACTTAAACACTACATATTTTAATGTACATGTTTAAGGAGAAAATCTACACCACGGCTGCTCCAGCTAGTCAGATTAGCTTCTAAGACTTGCCACGTGGTGCAAACAATGATCACTGTAATAGGGTCCATTATGATGGCGTTGCTGTGATCTGGCTCTTGTACAGCCTTGCACAGGGCTGGGGATGTCTGCACCCAGTGATGCTGGGCTGAGGGGCACCAGCTGAGTCCAGTCAGGTTGGAGAGGCACTCTCTGCCTGCTGGGGACACTGCTGTGTGTGTATTCACAGATGGCCAGCAGCACAGCTCCATCCAGTGTGACAGCTTGCACGCAAATGCGACACCGTTGCTTCAGCAATGGGCTGTGGCTTGACTCCAGCAAATGTGTCACTGGAATCAGGAGTGCCTTCCCTGAGCCAGGACTCCTCAGGGCCCGGGGCACACCTGCAGGGCCTGATGCATGGCCACTTGCTGCAGCAACACAAGCCCTGTGGCAACAGCCAATACCACATGCCCAGTGTGCCCAGCACACCAAGGTCTGCTCGGGTCTCCAAGGCCCATTTACTCGGTGTGTTTTCAGGTGTGTTGCTCCCTTCTGCCGGTCTGCATTCATGTCCCCTTCCCTTTCACCTGGAAGAGGAGAGGCAGCATTTGGTACTATGCCACCATGGCAGCAGCCGACTGCCTGCTAGGATGGTAATTACTGGGAATGGGCAGGATGCTGGCATGGTTAGAAAAGGCTTATGGACTTCCCTACAGCTGCTAGGGGACAACCTGCTTGCTGCTGTAGGACAACCTGCAAGACTGATCAGTATCTTTTGCATAAATCTCATGAATTCCCAACATCAATTTGTATACCCTAGGGATGAAAACCGCCACAGCTGCCTTACAGCATCTGCTCCCAACTTGTGAGGAAAAGTGTGATAATTGTGCAGGGGAGGGAGAGACCCATCTTCTTCTGCCAGTTTCTCAGACTTGTAAGCCACATCATGTTAGCTTCTTTGTGCCTTGCTGATACCCCAGTAGAAGTAAGAACACCCTGCTATTCCACGGAGATACTTGGAGTCTCAGCTGTGGCTATCACCTCCGAGACCCCCAGGCAGAAGGAGGGGATTTATCTGAAAGAGCGTATCTGAAAGAGCTTATCTGGGCTTAAGACCCTGTCTAACCAGATTTAGGGAGCAGGAACTTCTCATGGCAGTCTTGCTTTACCTGGTAATGAATGCTGGTCTCAGAGAGGTGCACTAGATAGGCAAGGGAGGAGGTCCAAACTGTTTCTCTTTTCAGTTCGGATACTGAGCCCATTCAAGATCTCTCAGATTTTCTCAACAGCTGGCTGGAAAAGACCATGTTTCTGTGAAAAGATTTTCTGTTGCCAGTTTGATGTTTCCTGGTTGCAGTACCATTTCAGCAGAAGGCTCTGGAGGAGACCTGGCCACACATCTTCATCAGATAGAGATTTTGTCACTGCTGTGTTCCATGTCTTGGTCTGGTCTTTGGCAAGTTGAAAACTGAGGCTGCAGTGGTGAGATTTGGGAGTAGAAGAGCAGCGCACTGGTTCTTAGGTTATGGAGACAGCTCAAATTTAGTTTGCCTGGCAGCACAGGCAAGGTTACTGCATGTTATGGGAAGGTTGTACAAATACACAATTTTCCACTTCTACAAATCATGTTAGCCTGGTACAAGCCTAAGAGAGAAGGTGTAGTATTGACCCTCTGAAGCCAGAGGACCTCAAAGAAACTCAGTTATCAGTTGTAGCTGCCAGGTATAGCTACCACAGAAAAAAGATGGCTCTACTACAGCACATCTAAAGTTTTATCATGTCCCCCTGGGCAAATAGAGCAGTGGAAAATTTGATGTGTCCTCCCCCAAAATCTGGCCTTGTAGATTAGCTCATATAAAGAAACAGAAACCAGACCTTTTTTTCATTGTTGCACAAGAACTAAAAAAGCCTTCCCTGGATAGCCATCACCTTGAGAAAACTCGGTCTGTTATTCACACATTTTCCTCCCTCAGAGGTGAGGTTTCCACAGGACTCAGAGAGAGGTGGATCCTTCTAGGAGGTCAAGTCTGCCCTGGTGTCAGCTGGTCCGAAGCGTGCCGCACCACGCTTCTGCAGATCACTGTGAGGGGCTTCTGATTAACGCTCAGCTCACAGACGGGACTGGGGCCCCTGGAGACTTGGCATAGTCTCCTTTCAGCATGCAACCTTTGCCACAGAGCACAGGTTTCAAGGGCAATGTAACACTTGCATATTTACTTACTGCCAATGGAGGAGGTGCCGGGTTGGACAGCATACAGACTGTAAAGTCAAACATTAATTTAATACAGACATCGTATAACTTCATACTGGCTTGGGAGCAACTAATACATAGAGATATTAAAAGTGAGAAAGCACCTAAAATTCACAAAGCTCTTTCAATGACACACCAATTTAATTACAAATTGTTAACAACTTTAACAACGCAGAGGCCAACAACAAAACCAAAACATGGGTATCAGGTAACAGAGGGGAAATTTCTGTGAATCTTAAATAGGGTTTAATTTTGTTCCACTTCTCTTTCAACAGATGCATTTGTATTTCATCCTGCAGGGCAACACTTGCTTTGGAAAAGAGTACAGGCAGATCCAGAGGGGCTACTGTGGAGGCTTTGAAAACTTTCCATTCCCAGTAAAGAACCTGCATCTGAGCTCATGGGGCTATTAGGAATATGTTTAGACCCATCCCTAAGCACTGTGTCGAAACCACCTCCCCAGGAACTACTGGTACAGCACTGATCTCCTCCGACAGGAGCTACATCCCCTTCTCTGGAGCAGAAGGACTAGCAACTGCCTGCTGCTAAAAAACAGGTGGGAGGGAAAAAATAATCACTGTGAGCTGTGGAAGATCTTTATCACAGTGAAACAGCAGAGACCTGAAGTACGAATTGAGAGCACTCTTTCAACAGTGGCCTGAATGTTGCATACATGAGGACACCTCTCCTGTGGGTTTGACTGGGTGTCTGGGCTCTTGGAAATCCTACCTGGACATGCCAGCAGTGCAAGATCTACAGTCCTGCCATACCTGCTCATCCTTTTGGTCCATAATTTAGTATCTTGTGCTGAGCTTTCAGAGCAAAATGCCCTGTAGATATTAATCTATTGGAGAATGAGTCCTCAGCACTTGACAAAGTACTCCTCTGGATGATAAAAGAGATGGTAAGGAAACTGAAACATTGCTGCTACCTGACCCCAGAGCTGTTTGGCTTGTGGTTTCACTGCATAGGAGTTTCAGTCATCACTATTCCCTTAGAGGGAGCAGACCTTGCAAAATACACAAGATATGTAAGAAAGCTTGCTCATGATTCACAGAGAAACCAAATGTCGATGGGAAAGAACATTGCAAGCAGATTCTGTAGAGCTGCCTTCAAAGAATGGGCAACATTGATACAAAATCATAAGTCAGGCTAGAAAACACCCCACAAAAAGAGTAATTTTTTCAAAAAAACAAACCAACATATCCCACCTTTCTTGTTCTCTCCCTTATTTGCAGCTTTTTTTTTCAAAAGTAATATTACAAAACGTTATCATCCAAAGCTTTCAGGGAGTATTGCCTATTTTTACTCTATCTTGTTTTGTAAGACCACACTACACTAGTGATTTGGCAACTTCACACTGCAGACAAATATTTCAAAATATTCCTTTCTTCTGAACACACAGCTGTTAAGCCACTTTTACATGTATTGCTGCATTTTGTGATGCCACCCACAGTCACTCTTAGGAAAGGATCTGGGAAACTCGATGTTTTAAACTCAGGGCTGTACATACCCCTGGGTTTGATTTTAACACAAAAACCTCTCAGCTAAGCTGCCTCTGGGATTTGCCGATGGGACAATTTTATGTAACCAGGGAGAATCTCAGGCTCTGGCTTTGCTGGTGCTGATTTATTCAGGATCCTCACTGGACAGCTGGGAGGAGTATTTGTGGTCTGGATGCTTTAACAATGTCCTCATCTAATCCCTGGGCCCTTGTATCCAGTTTTGGAGAGCAGGTGCAGAGGAGCAAATGGACAGGTCTGGGAGGAGATGCCTTCAGGAGCACCTGTGGCACCTGGCAGGCACACCTGCCCTGGCAGACTGGCTGCAGGTAGCAGTGTCTGTGGGGCATTGGTGTGTAGGGACCACGACATTAATTTATTTATTATCTATTATTTATCCTTATGTCAAGATACATCAGGTTTTAAAATGCTTTGTAAGGGCTGGCTGGGCATGTGGAGCTCTAAAAAGTTAGAATATCTAATAGAGGAGATTACATGTGTTGCTAACGATACCTTAATTCGACTTTCTTGGGCATTAACATTGGAACTGAAATTAGCCTGTAGCCATTTTAGCATTGAGCCTTCTTCTTACACTGTCCTTAGCACCTTATGTTAAATTTGGGCAAATATTTGCTCTCAAATTCAGTTCCTAACATTTGATGAACATGAAGCACCTTCATGAGACTCCACAAGTATAGCTAGTTTTCTTGAATGAACCCCAGGAGACAAATAATGTTTCTAATTTAAAATAACACTTAAGAAGATACTACATACAGAGATCTTATAGCTGAATGGAAAAGAATGAGCCTGAATCAGCCTTTCCAGAACATACTGCCAAGATGATGAATGAAATATTTTTATTCTTATTTGCTTTACTCAAAATCGCAGAGGAGATATTGATACAGATCTCTGTGAGGCCAGTTCCTGAGGATTGTACTTACGTATTTGGAAGCTATTATTTACTTAATTATCTCCATGCAGCCCCAAACATCCCAAAGCTTCAGTACACAGATGCCTTTTACAGCACATCCACCTCATCACCAAATTCAAGACACAAGAAAAAACATTTGTAGATGAGGGGGGTAGAGATCTGAAGATTGGAGCCACACAGTGGACCTCTTGCTTTGTGGTTTTCCTATCATCTGCCTGTAAGAGGTGCCTGGCTGCCTCCCAGTTCTCTCTTTTGGTGGAACCCAATGAAGAGTTCCTGCCTAGAAATAGCAGAATGGCTGAGACACAGCTGGAGGTAGCTGGGTTACCACAAAAACACGAGTTAATTGAGGATGCCAAGGATAGAGTGAGTGACTTGATAATGGTCTGAAAGGAAGTGAAGAGAAAATCATGGAGATTTACAGACATGGTTCAGGAAGAACAGGATATTGGGAACGCTTACAGGGCGAGTGATAGATGCAGAAGAAGGCGAGATAGAACTGTAACGCATCTTGTGGGTAGAAGAGATAAGAGGAAATCCACCATTTCTGAAGGGAAAATAATAGGATGGGGCAACCCAGCTTCTGGAGTGAAGTAAGTTGTTTTGGAGGGACAGCTGACAAGACACAGTAACGCTTGCGAGAAGGGAGAAAATGAGGGTTGAATTGGAAAGAGGAAGCAGTAAATACAGGATGTGCAGATGATGGCTCTGAAGGAGTGCCTATGAGTCAGGTGAAATAATAGTGTACTGGAAGAACATAACCAAAAGGACATCTAGTCCCTGGGTGAAGGAAGAATTAGTGGGTAGTGTGCTTTCAAGCTATGCATCTGGCACCAATGTACTGGGTGCTGGAAGCCACACTGCCCAAAAGCTGAAGAAATGGAGTCCATCTAGAGAGAGAAATGGAAAAGGATCAGAGAGGACAGTGCAATGGAGCCCGACCACATTAAAACAGGGATATTAGGGACAAAATTACTTGTGTGGTGAAGCTGGAAGGATGCAAACTATTTAAGAGGGACTGGTGGGAAAACCAAAGTGATGGGCGCTCAGAGATTTAAAGATCAGAAAATAAACTGCCTATGGGGATCTGATCAGTTTGGGAGCATTTTTGTGACCAGGGTGAAGTCCTGCTTCACTTTCATGAAGTCAAGAAAAGCAGTGAGGCTAAGAAAGTAGAAAGGTAACAGGGATGTGGGACATTGAATGACAGTCACTGTGCTGGGAAATGGGAGATTTTCGGGGCAGCTGGAGAGAGCCTGAGGTGCAAAATTACCGGAGGAGAACGATGGGGAGCAGCGTGTCTGCAGGTAGTTGACCAGGGGGAGGAAAGAGAGGCAGTGCTGGGTGTGAACTGCAGGGATTTGAGTTTGTTAACCCTTGTTGACAACCAGTGCAGTGTCAGAAATGGGCGGGCACTGCGGCTGCGGCGGCTGCTGCTGGGGATGGGGATGGGCAGTGCCAAGGCAGCAGGGAGGGCTGGGGAGGGCAGGTCCGGCTGCTGCCAGGGTGAAAGGAGGAGCCGCAACTGGAGGGTAACGGCTGAGGAAGAAAAATGGAAAATGAACCTTTTTCCTGTTTGTGATAAAAATACCCTCGAGCAGATATTCATACTAATTAAAAATATTCATATAAAAGTTGTTTAGGAGAACCAGCAATACCCTCTCTACAATAACTACATCACATGTGCGAACAAAATATGTTGTTACACTTGTTTGGTTTTTTTTTTTTTTTTTCTATATAAGGACTAAAACCAGATATCATTTATGACAATGCACACACAACCAGTAATAATTTATGCTTATAGAGTTCCCATCTATTGTATGAAAGCTGGAGAGCTGAGTAACACAATGTTCTGTACCAGAAAACTGCAGTGTTTAGCCAGTCTATCAGTTCCCCAGAGTAATATTATGGTATTTCCATTTTTTTAAACCTTCTAGTAACAGTGAAAGTGGATTTGTCTTTCCATGCAAAGAAAATATTTAAGAGCAATCTGTAATGTCTGCTCTGGCACACTGATGCATTTTCTGAGCTCGGTGGCAAATTGATCTTCAATCTGGCTGTCCTGAGGCAAGCAGCACAGCTAGAGACAAAAACATGATTCAAACTCCTAAGTTACAAATTTCATCTTGCTCCTGCTTAAGATTTTATAATTTAAAAACCTTTCACCAGAATATGCAGAATTCACTTTATAATGTTTCAAATTAGACGATGTATTTTGAGAGCTGACATACAGAACCCTGCTCTACTCACTACTATGAAATCAGGAGCTGTTCTGTGCATGTATTTCAGTGAAAAAAGTGCTGTCTACTTATACACACAGTCACAGATATTTGTGGTTGGCTAGGTCTCAGTCTGGCTTAGCTGCAGGCTACGATTCAGATTTGAGGCTTAGACTTAATTTATATTAGAACTGGAACTACACACTGTGCTCTCAATAATCTTTGCACAAGACGGAGGGACTCTCAGGACCAGCTTGTTCTTGCAAGTCTTCTGCTTAGAACAAACCTTCTCAGAGGACAACTGTTTGCATTTGAGTTTAGCTTTAACAGTACTTGGGCAAGATCTTATAGTACTACAGTTATAGAACTATAGAATAATTTGAGTTGGAAGGGACCTTTAAAGGACACCTAGTCCAGCCCTTCAGTAAACAGATACATCAACTTGATCAGGTTAGTCAGACCCCTGACCCACCTGAACTTGAACACTTGCAGGCATGAAGCATCTCACTTCCCTGTGGGTGACATGTTCCAGCATTTTGCCGCCATCATCATAAAAAGTTTCTTCCTTATATCTAATCTGCATATTATATCTATAGATATAGATATATCTATTTACCCTCCTGCTTTAAAACCATTACCTTTGTCCTATTGCGACATGCCCTGCTAAAAATCTGTCACCATCTTTCTCCCTTTAGATACTGGAAGGTGCTATAAGACTTCCTCAGAGCCTTTTCTTCTTCTGGCTGAACAACCTGAACTCCCAGGTTTTCCTCATAGGAGAGGTGATCCAGACCTCTGGTCACCTTCATGGCCTTCCTCTGGACTTGCTCCAACAGGCTCATGTCCTTCCTGTGCTGAGACGTCCAGAGGAGTGGAGTAGAGAGGGAGAATCACCTCCCTTGGTCTGTTGGCCGCATTTCTCTTGATGCAGCCCAGCCTGTGGTTGGTTTATCGGTCTTTGAGAGGACATTGCCAGCTTGTGTCCAGCCTCACATCCACCAGCACTCCCAAATCCTTCTCCACAGAGCTTTTCTCCATTCCTTCATCCTGCAGCCTTTCTTGATACCAGGGGCTTCCCTTACCCAGGTGCATCACTTGCACTTAACCTCATGAGGTTCCCATGGGCCCACTTCTCAAACTCATCCTCGTCCCTCGGGATGGCATCCCATCCCTCAGGCGTATGAACTGCATGACTCAGCTTGGCACAATCTGCAAAATTGCTGAGAGTGCACTCTTTGGCTTTTTGCTTTCAAAACAGTCCCTTAAGCAATGAGGATTTAAACACCTGAAATTATTCAATTTGATTCAACACAACTCCATTTGTTCCACGAGGATATTGAGGATATTGAACAGCACCGAAATTTTCCTGTGTTGTGGACTCCTTGCTGGGCCATTTTTATGGTACTGCACATCAGTCATGAAAATCTACATTTTTTTCTGTTTTTTTGAACAACAGAATAGATGTATGAAAACAGATGCTCAGAAATAACATACGTAGAGTCCTAAATGGATGTTATAGACCACAGTGAAGTGAGATGACGAGTCATATTTTAATGATTACCAAGACGCCAATCATCACCAGGTTATGAGAAAGGTCTTAGAAGATGCTTTAGTAAAGATTGCTAGGCAGAGTCTAAGTCATTCAATTTAACACCATCAAAATATCAAATTCTGAACCCAAACTGTTAGTGTCCATTCCCCAAGTGCAAGAACACTGCTACAAGCCTGTTAGCAGTTTTTTTCATGATTGATTGTACACTTTTTTTTTTTCCTTCTCGTTTCAATTTATCACCTAAATCTAGACTGAAACTTGATTGGTAATTTGGAATAATCCTGAAGTATTCTGCAGTGATAAGTCGGTATTTCACATTACAGCTACATATTTGTGGGCTTTCAAATCCTCTTAACAGTGTACATTTCCTTAGCCTTTCCCTTGAAGGAATCCCAGCTCACTTGTTTTTCACATGATGCTTTCTCCTCCTTTGATATACAGTCAGATCTGAAGGTGGACACTGAAATGATTAAAGTCAGAAATTAAAAAATAATGCTTGGTTTCACTAAGCTTACCGTGACCATTTTGAGTGATAGGATAGCCATTTTTCTGATCTCACACATTAGTCAGATACTGGTTAAAAATATAGGGATGGGAAACTGAATGTCTTGGCCACTTCTAAATATTTTCTTCTTACTAGAGGACAATATTGTCGACATCCAAAAAGTACCAGCAGCAAACACTATTCATCATAGGAAAAGTCAGAATGCTTTCATCTATTTAATTATTAAAATTGAAAGTGGCTCCAGATCATAAAAAGTGTTTCCATAGCTTCACCCGTTGCTTGGGCTGGCAGTGGGGACACCAAACTTCTCAAAAGTGAAGAACAGCAGAGGACAAGAAGAGGTCCAACATAATGAGGAGCAATGTCTCTGCTGAGTTTTGTTTGGGGCCAGCCAAGGCTGCTAAAATTTTCCTATTTGCCACTTACATTTGCTTCATTAGAAGAAACAGATTATCTCCTGCTAGACACTGAGCCTGCTTGAGCCAAGGTACGAATTGCCGTTGCAGCATCTTTTGCAGAAATATGGCGTGTAGCCAGCATGAGCCTGCCCTCCAGCTGGCACCAGCTCTGACCAGCCTCACTCCTCTCGGCAGGCTCACTTCTAGGCTGGGGCACTGGCTCAGGAGCTGGACCTGAGAGCCTGCCATCAGGCAGATCTCCTGTGATCCTCCATCCGCCCCGGCATTCGCTCCCAGCACGGCCACGAGGCCGCCAGGAGAGCAGCCAGAGCTGGGGAGTGCCCGGCACCCCGCCTGGGCTGAGGTGTAACCCCAGCACATCCAGGGGAAAGGTAAGCTGTTTCCTCACGAGAGGCCTCTCTCAGGAGCGAAGGCAATGGCATGTTGGAACACCGTCACTCCTCAATACAAACAAGTGAGGGCAACCCAGCCAACATAAATAAACAAATAGAAGCGCAGAGGGAGGGAAAATCACACCTTTTGCATTGGCTGCTGTTCTTCACGTGCACATTTGACGCTTAGATGTTATTACAATGGGTGCCGTGGTTCAGTTCTTGATTGAATCCAAGTTACTGAGCCCATTTCTTGTTCTTCACTGATGTCATTTTATTGATAAGATTGAACATAATTTCATTTACTTGTGGTTAAGTAAATCACCAGTGAAAATCTTTATTTTCTTGCAGTGCTAAACCCACTAAAAACAAGAACAAGGCAGAGCATCAATGAACATAAGCTTGTGGGAACACACTGTGTATGAGCCTGAAATTCCAGACTGTGAATCAGTCTGTGGACTGTGTTGCAGAGCCTTCAGTGATCCTTTGCACAAAAATGGAGTAAGTCTTGCCGAAACTTCATTCTCATCAGTGTCTTAGTCAATGTTTTGGGTGTTAGCATCTTGCTGATTGCTTTCTTTGTTAAGGAACAGTAAATAAAATGGTAGTGTGCAGCTCCTTTGGTGTGCAGATCTTTCACCTGTGGTGTTGTATCGCTGAAGGTGAAGCAAAGGAGAGATGGATTGATAACCTCAGAGCTGCACCAAGGAATTGCCACTGTTAAAACAAAGTTCACTCCATCCCTGCACTACTCATGATGGTGTTGACTACACTCTACTGCAAGCTTCTGGACTTCTGCAGCCATTAGAGGTGCTGGTGGGTATTCTGAAGGAATTAATTTCTAGTGAACAAACAGTCTAACATGTTCCATGCCCTGGGTTAGCATGCCTTGAGTGTTGTATGGGATAAGCTAACACAGAGAATCCATGTCTGTTCAGTCCTAGAGCTCTGTTCCTTCTGTATGGTAACTGGAAATGGAGGCAAGCGGGTTGTATTGTCTTAGTTCTGCTCAGATCCCTCCCTTGCCCCCCAAAGGCCTATGTGAAGCAGTATATGCAAGGAAGGAAAGAAGACAAATGATGTTCCAGAGAAGGGGAGAGGAATTCTCATCGCCTCATTAAAAATACATTCCTGGGAAGCTGATTTCTAGAAACTAAATTTTCTATTGATTTCATTCCAGTTGAGTGAAGAAGGAAAAGGTGGGACTATGGCAGTCATTCAAAAAGAAGTTTCAGCCCTATCATATTTTGGTGACATTCTTTTAGAAACTTGTGTCTCCAAGATTCTTTTTGCCTTGTGAATAAGATGCTGAAGGAATACGCAAGCTAAATGTCTGCATTTCTAACCTAAAGAAAAATACCATCTTCAGTCATGCAAATTAATGTGTCAGTCAGAATCCACTGACATCCCTGGGATATCAGATCATGGGTTGACACAACTTCTTTTAACCTAATGTGTCTGCATTCTTCATTAAAACAGATTAGCACAGTTCCACTAGAGTCAAGGTAGTGGTACTGTTTCCGACAGCTTCACAACAGAGTTTTCAGCAATGTGACTAATATCAGGAATAAATTGCTTTATCCCCTCTGAAACAAAACCTAGAAGTGCTATAGCAGTTAATGCACATATAAAACCTTAAATAATGCATATACCATTTATAAAAGTTTTATGAAAGCCCGTATTCCAGGCAGCACAGATATGTACATATCTCAAAAAAAGCCTGTGTGAAAACATGCCTTAGCTCCCTGCAGCCACAGAAAAGCTCTCATCTTGTAATGACATGCATCTGTGCACACTTTAGACATAATTCTCATGATTTTTTTGTATATATGTGCACAAAAACTGCAGTATCCTTTTTTAAAAGTATTTGTAAATAAAAATATTTATTACAGTTTTAAAATTTTAGAATGTTTATTTAAATATTTTTTTACAATTACTAAGTCATAGGAATATCAGAGTGCTTTTTTTTCCTCATAACACACATTGCTTGTACTTTGCCCCACTGGCACTCAGAGGATAAACCCACAAAACACAGTGGGCCAGAAACAGCTTGTCAGAGCTTCCCCTCCTCACAGCTTCAGACTTTAAGGAAATGGAATTACACTGATGTTTTTAACAAAGTACTTATCTTTGCTGCAGTATAAGAGAGGGGGATAAATAACACTTTCTTTTCCAGTAGTCTGAAGATAAGCAAGTTAATTTAAACTACTGAATATAATGTTTCTTGCTGTATGTTCTCAAGCACAAGGGCAATCCAAGTTTTGTTGTATTACTGTGATGTCTGTTTTACTTATTTAGAGGACAAAGGAAGAACTTGGGATCATTTGTTAATCCACAAACTTTTCATAAATTATTTTGGTTTCATAAAAGCACAGATCTTGGTTCTTCCTATGCACAAAAAGAGGGACAAAGTGGGACAGAGGAGACAGAGAAGAAGGTCCTCTTGGCTAGGGCAATCTTGTCAGGCTAGTTTAACAGGGTTAAAAAACCATCCTAGTGGAAGCAAATGGGAGCACTATAGCTCATGGCTTCACAAAGGACAGCCTGCAACTTACTGGACCCCAGACAAAATACACTATCATGCAATGATACCCTTGACACTCAACCCTACTCCTGTATCTCCCCGTGCATCTGGTACCTATAGCCATGGTGTAGCTGACAGAGCCACCTGCTCCCCAGGGGTACTGTGGCACCACTGCTCCCTGCAGTGCTCTCCCCTCCAGCTCAGGCACAGATGGGAAGATGGAGCACCTTAAACTCACCTACACATCAGAAAACTGATATACAATTGGCTCACAATTCAAATAAAAATATAAGAACAGTGTTATTATTTCTGATTTTTGGGGCTCATGTAGCCCAGTAACCTGCTTGCAACAGTGACAAAAAACTGATCCCTGAAGAATAGCAACAATAGGATGAACATAATTGATCTTTTCTGCTAGTTGTCTCCCAGCCCCCAACCACTTTCAGCTCAGGGGTTCTTCCAGTCTGATCTAGACTGCCCAGTGGCAGACCTCTCTTCCAAGTCCTTGCCAGTCTTCCCTTGAGTGTCTGAAAAAAATTGCTTCAACTGTCAATACCCTTCGACAGTTCCACAAATCCAGCATTTGCTGCATGAAGAAATATCTCCTTTTATTCAGACAATGGCTCCTAAATCTTTGTCTAACAGTCACTACCTCTTGCATTGGGAGAGACTGTGAACAGCCCACCCCAAACCACTCACTTCACACCACTCCCATGGTGGTCTCTTCCTGAACCTGAACCTACTCAGCCAGAGGCTAACTATCACATGTGTTTTGGCTGTTTTTTTCCAAGGGATTAGGGAATTTACTAAAATGTTCTTGCTGCTCAGGGTCTCTGCACATCCTTGTGGCAAAACTTCAGCCCTCGTCCACTGGCTGGACATTGAGCCCGCCAAGCACAACAGCCACGGCAAAGCTTGGTGTGGGCCGCTGGTCTCAAATATTTAATTGCCAGAGTGTGAGTGCTAAATTGCTCTCTTCATGGTACTCTGCAAAGTACCAAAGATTTTGCTTTACCTGATGTATTACGTTTGGGATATTAAAGCTAAGATCCCCTCATTACTTAGGTGCACTCTGTAGCTTTTAATTATATTACCTGACATCATGTCTGCCTTCCATCACATCATTCTGCTGCATTTTAATTTGCCTTATGGCTTGCTTTCAGTTAGCCGTAAGTAAGTCAGAAAACAGAACTTTTTATGGTCATCAGCACTGCAAGCCTTCATATATTTGTTGCTACCTGCAAATATCTGCATGTGATGCTAGTGACTAAGTTTTTCAGTTGCCCTCTGAAAGGCAAAAATTCAGGATGAGCTCATTCAGCAGACTTTTAAAAAAACTGCCTTCCTAAGGAGCGATTTCTAATGCTCCATGTTTTTGCTATTTTAGCTTCTCTCAGTAAGTGGGCTGGAATGGAAATCCTGCCTGATCAAGCAGATCTTGTTCAGGCAACATACCTTCAATTGATTTTACATCCGTCCATCAGAATAATTAGCTTTTAAAACTGATTTTCTGTTTTGCTAGACCACAAGCAAATATGTTTAAACAGTGTTTATATGTGCACCATATGGCTACCCAGTTTACCTCCCATACTGGGACAGGAGGGCATTTTTAATTATTTACAGCAGGGGCAGCTCATCATAACCACATCCATAAAAATCAGCTTAGCCAGTCATATTCCTGACAGGTCTGTGAAGCATCCCAAAAGCATATCCTGCCCTACTCACCATGCAGACCTTCCAGGTGTCTTCTTCCCTGCTGAGGCAAGGCCACCCAGTCCTGAGAGTAGTTACTGGCATCCTGAAGAGGAGCAGCTGGAGCCAGGAACGAATACGTGGAGCATGGCGGGACAAATGCATCAAATACCTCAGGATAATTGACAATCAATTAAAGCTAATGCCTAGGAGAGTTTTCATAATATTGCAAACTCAGGGCTGAAAGTGGTAGACATAAAGGGCTTTCATCTCTGCAGCTTTAAATAGAAGATGCTGATATTATTTCTCACTTACTTACTTAGTTCTGTTTACTGTGGTTAGCGATTTTCCAAAGCAAATTTAAGGTGATAGTATAGACCAGAAATAACTCCATGGCAGCACACTCCATAGGGGTGACTTGATCAGCATCACTTCTACTGACATAGGTGTTTCAAAAACACCACAGTGGCAGCAGGCACAGCAGAGGAAGATAATACTGCTGTAAAAGTGCAGCGAAGTGATTGATACCTCTGTGAGTCACCACTCATGGCATTTCCCTCCATTCTCAGCCGATGTCAATATTGCTCTGGTTTCCCCAGGGACCTGCTGGAGGAGCACTTCACATAGACCCCCAGGATCCCTCAGAGAGGGACTGCTGGAGAAACAGCTTGGATCTGAGAATCACTTGGGGATGGGCTCAGGGGTGGGCTTTGCACAGCCAGGGCCCTGGTTCTGTGGCAGAGCTAGTCTCAAGTAAATGCATGTTTAATATCCATTGTTCCACTTTGTGATAGCCACTCCTTTTGTCACTGATTTCACACACCACAGGAGCACAGGTCTCACTGGCATCAGCATTCTTCCCCCAGCTTTGCCTGCCCTGCAGCAGTGACCCTGTGCTTCCTGGGTTAGGACCTGTGTACTGCTCAAGCCACGTTTCTCCTGGATTCAAATTACTAGGATCAAAAGTTCAGCAGGTTCTATCCTCGGTCAGTCTGTTTATGTGTTTATTTGTCCCAGTAACCTGTCAGGTCTTCACAGGTCTTAACAATCCCGTGAGAAGATCCTTGCCTTTCTTCAGAGCTGGCTTTACTTGTGCAAGCACAAGCTGAGGGGCTGCTTTGGAGGGTGAGCAGAGACCAGGGGTTAGTGAAGGATCATGAAATGCTGTTTGGAGCCAGCAAATTGCCATTAAAGAATGCTGCCCACTTATGTAGAAAAACTGGGTGCCAGCCGCTCACCAACCCTGTTATTCAAGTTCTGCAGCCTGCAGCAAAAGGCTCCTGGAATTAACTCTCCCAATCTGGTGGTGAGACACCTCTGATGTCTGAAATGGGTTTGCCTTGGGGTTGTTAAATACCTGCTCCATGTGACTGGGATAATTAAAAGTTTTTAGCCAAACAAATCCCTGTTTGTGAGGGTATAAGAGCTAAGAAGATTAGATGTTAGTTAAACTAGACATAACTGAGAAAACAAAGTTGCTGCTGTTAATTCTTAAAAACCCTACCCCACCGTGTGTGGGGGAAAGGAGTGGAAAACAAAATTAATAGGGGAAACAAAAGTCTCAGATGACACGTATATCCCATCAGAAAAAGTGCTTCCTTGAATTCAATATTGCAATGTAACAGGGGAATGTATTTATTCTACATACAGATGGCAAAACCCGCCTTAGTAAAAATTGATCTTGATCTCCTGTACTATTCTTGCAAAGGACATGTAGGTATTTTCTATTATTCTATAGGTTTACTACTATAGCCCATCGACTAAACAGGTATATACAAATAGCCCCAGAAGCTGGCTAAGCACAGCACAACTCCACACTTTGATCAGAAAGATTGTCTGCTACTACGCTGAGGAACTGGATGAGTCTCATTGTACTGACCAGCCAGTCAGTGCCTCTCAAAGGCTTTCTACCCTGTCCTTTCAGGGGGGTCTCAGTTAAAAAGGATCAGCTTCATTCACATTTTCACACGAATTAGAAGTGAACTGTTTTCTTCTTCGAGTAGGGAACTGCTTGCAATTGCATCCCCAGTAAGATAGTTTAGGGAAAATTGAACTTGGATTAACAGCATATCTGTGCTGAACAAATGTTTCCTCCCTACAAAAAAACCTCCACCAAACCCAGGCTATTAGAACCTCCAGGCTCCTCCTTCTCCCCCTCTGTGAACAGACATGTCTTATGCTTGCTTAGAAATTCTTGACTTTATTCCCAGCGATACTGTTCAGTTCAGCAGCAGCCAGCAGCCCTCTTCAGCATCTGCTGCTACCTGTCATTTTGCCTTGTTTCACTCCTTCCTGGGCAGACATCCCGCGGATCCCAGGTTTTTATCTTGATGGCTTCATTCTCCCCTACCAGCCTCATTATAGAACACCTGCTAAAGCTGCTAGCACTAATTATACTTTTATTTGAATGTAAATACTTTGCTTGGGGACATAATAAGTATACACCTGATTTTGGAGCCTCTGAAAGAAGGCTGTTGAGCTGATCAGAGCCAATAAAGAGAGATGTGAGAACTACTTCCACAGGAGTGAGTGAAGCCAAACCACGTCAGTGAGCATTCCTGGGTGCTGGAATGGAAACCAATTGCACCTTTAAAGGTCCAGAACAGCTGACACCCTTTGGACCCATGTCATTTAAATACCAGTTGCCCAGGCCAGAGGGCAGATCGTCACTCTCCCAGGCACAGACGGAGGGTTAGGGTGAGCTCTGGATCGTACCTTACGCACAGTGTGGGTGCAGTCATTTGGTTTTGGCAGGTGACACAGCATCCTCCTCTGGAGGCAGCCAGCCTCTGTGCCAGAGAGCGATTCTGGGCGCGTTCGATTTACTAGCAGAGATGTAGCTAATGGGGAACAGAGATAGAAAACCAAACTCCTTGTTTAACAAACAAAATAAAGAAATCTTTTACATCTGGAAATACTGAGGCAGATGATCAAATAATTAGCACTGCAAGTTTGTACCGCCTGCAGCTAGAAGAACTGCTCTCCGTGGAAGCAGGAATGTGGTTGAGCCTGAAAAAAACGTGATAAGGGATCTGTACCTAAGATTTTTGGATGGTCAGCATACGTCACAGGTAAGTTTCCACAGAGCTGAAGGAGCATTCAGGACTGGACTCCCATGGAAAAACTCCTGACTCTACCCAGCTGAGGATGGCTTGGCAAGCCAATGCCAGTGCTGCATTTTCACTGCTTCTGAGGAGGTGTATCAAAACTAAAGGTGTAGAAACAACCTTGTGTTTTTTAATATCACAAGTTAACCCCAGAAACAGCAATAAGAAAAATCCTTTTTACTTGTTTTTCTCAACCAAATAAAAAATCAATTTCAGTTTAATTTTTCTCCCCAACACTTTAGAGGTTTCTTCAATTTCCACTTAAAGTGCTCACAATTGAAAGCTGGAAATATTTTCCTTGGAATTTTAATTTTTATACAGATCAGTCTGTTTTGCAAACTTGACCCAAACTTACAAATAGTTTTATTTTTACAGAATTTTCACTTTTGGTAAGTATGTAAGCTGTTTACACATATTTTTATCCTAGCTGTATTCCTGATGAGCTTGCATATTGTAAGGAAAAAAAAGTATGGGTATGGATTTCTATGCTGATGTTTCACCACACGTGTGGGCTGAAGCTGGCTCTAGCTGTGAAATACAAATGTAGTATAGGCAGATCTTGCTGATCTAGCAGAAGTATTAAATAACAAATCTCCTGGCTCTTTTGCAGAAGATGATTCAAGCAATCCATAGGTTCCTAGGCTGCTGCACAAGATCACAGCCCGATCACATGTGTGTGATGGCATAAACAGATGAATAACAGCAACTGCATTTTCAGTCCCGCCCACATTTCATCTTATTTTTTTAAAATCACATTACACCTACACATAATGCTTGGCTAAGATTGACAAACGCAGACTACAAGAAAATCAATATGTTGTTTTCTGTACATGTGTATTTCCGTAGGAAATAATATCTGGGGCTTTTTTCCTTGTTTGTATTTTCAAGGAAATAATTCTGAGAAAACAAGTGACAAAAGTCATTAGTTACCATGGGATTTCAAAGGCAAAGCCCTAACACAAGTACAGGTAAGACTGGACTAGAGTAGGAGGCAGCTGACCTGTTACAAAATATTCCTGCCTGGCTCCCCCATCGGGCTGCAGTCAGCTCCAGCACACGCCGCGACCTTGCCTCTGTTGAGAGCTGGAAGAGTATTGGCCTTGACTTGAATGGAAGCAGGACCAAGCCCTACTCAGACAGTTTCATAGGCTGCGTGTCGGATGTGCGTGCCAGCATTATGCAACGGGGTGAAAAATGAAAACCTGTCAGGCACAGAACTGGTGCACTCAAGGACATACTGTTATTTGTTTTGCAGGTTTGCCACTCTAACAGGGATTAACCACGTGCCGTTGATAGCTGCCGTGATAGAGTCAACCAAAACACTTCATTTTTAAACTTTCAGACCGTGATCTAAACTTTTGAGAGAAATGGTTTGTTTGGCCTCAAGTTTTTATTTGGAAAAAAAAAAAAATTAAACTGTGAAAACCTTTACTTTTTCCAGTCTTCTCTCCCCCGTTTTCCCCTCCTTTGTCCCCCAGCTAACAAAGCAGCAGATTGAATTCACCTCCCAATTCCTTTAATTATTTTTTCAACCAAGTGGGTAGGTATTGTAAGTCGCCAACCTTCACTTTCTGGAAATTCTTTGGTGTATTACTGCATAGCAGAGTGGTGTGACAAGGATAAAGAGATTAGAAGTAATTTCATATAACTCCTTCTGTCAAAATCTGCAGAAGGTTTTTACTGGTAACTCTGAGAGTTGCTGAAATTCTTCATTAAAAACTTTCAATATATGGGCAGGAAATCTCTAAGCTCTAAGACACAAAGTAACCGAAACAGGGGGAGAGAAGGAATATTAAATCAAAATCTGAATAGAGAGGGAATACTGAGGAAAAAAAAAAAAAAAAAACAAAACCAAAAAAGCCCAACCCACCCCGCTCAAGTAGCACAGTAATAATGCATGTTGCCTCCAGGGGGGTTGACACCAATTCAGCTTTGAAAACCAGAAAACCACATGCTGATTTTCACCAGTTTCAAGTAAGTGGGCATAACCTGTGCAAGCACAGGCTCTCCTTGCTAGCTTTAGACTGCCCAGGTGTCTGTGAGCTGCTGCTTGATGGTCACTGCTGCAAGCTGCCCTGGCTCACACAAAACTCAGACTGTTTTTTCCCTGTTCGTTGTATCGGCACACTTCACATACAGCCTAGACAGGTGAGATCTGGCAGTAGATGAAGAATGTTTCCTAGTATTGTGGTCAGGTATGGCCCCTAGTATTGTCAGTGTGAGAAAGCAGGGGTGAAGCACAGAAGGAACTAAAGGAAGAACTAAACGTGATGGGACCAGCGCAGCTGGGCCAGCCTACAGACCTGATAGAAAAGAGGGTGGGTTTTATTCTCTATGATTGTTCTATTAAATGAACAGAGGAATGGACAGATATTAAATGATAATGTCAGTCCTGCATCTTTTGAAAAGTTACTATTGTGTTACAAAGCAACCACCAGGTATTGCAGGTCCTCCTTAGAGCCTGTGGCCTTGCAGAAGAACAGAGAAAGTGCAGATGAGTACAAGCACAGGTGCATGAAAGGGAACGTGCTGCTACCACCATGGGTTAGGAGAAGAGTTTAATTGCTTTGTCCCATATTAGAGGTGCATACTCTTCTATTTTTTAGGAGGTCCTTTTCTGTCTTTGTGAATCATGCACCCATTAGTTTCCACAAACATGTTCACATCTCAGGTTTGCTCAATGAAGGCTGTAGCATGATCTGCTGTGTTGCAGCCCACCCAGGACAGATGTTTTTGTCCTCATCTTCAGTCATTTGCTGTGAATGAGGGAGGTTGCCCTGCATGCTTCACTTCTGACTCTGGATTTCAAGCTGGTTGACCAGGGGATGCCTTCCCTCTGGTATCTGTGGTACCCAATGCAGAGTTTCTAAGTTGTCCATTTCTGCTTTAAAAAGAGCCAAAGCTTTACCAGTACACACTGACTAGGAAATGTAGTGCATTCATGCTCTGATCCTGCACCTTTCTTGAGTCACAGTTGCTTTTGGGATGGTTTGATGGCAGGGAAAGCAGCTCCACTGTACAGCTGTGCCTCAGCCCTAGGCTGCCTGAAGGTGAATTGCAAAGTAGAAACACAGCCCTGTACGGTGGGCAACCCTGAGACCACAGTCCCATCATCTCAGTCTCTGGCCAATCTCCTGTTTGTCATCTGAAAACAGCTTAACTTCAGGTAGCTATCACTTGTAAGCGTCATCCATCGGGAAAAAGAGAGTAAAACACCCAACAACACAGGGTGAATTGCTACATTTGTCTTCTGCCACTTTACAGATCACTAATAAACAGATCTCTAGAAGAGGTGCACTGTGGTGGCCAGAGCCATGTTGAACATATTCCCTAAGCAAGGAAATGTCCAACCCTAGTACACCTAGCATGAGTAATATCCCAGTCCTCAACACACTCCTCACTATTTGTCTTCCACAATGTCTTCCTTCTTTACTGCTCTATCTTCTCTTACCATGCAAAGGACACCAGCCTCACTTATGTTTTCAGCTGCTTTTTCAGTTGCAATGCTGTCAGTGAAAGAGGCTCCCCCTGCAAGGTTTTGGTCACCTGTCCTGCTTGGCCAGTCTCACAGATCTCCAGCTGACCAGCAGGGATGTGTGTGGGACCACTGCATCCTCAAACCGGCCCCTGAGCCAGCACAGTTCAAACTGTGAGTGACTCCCATCCATGAGAAGCCACGGTTCATTCCTCCCTCTTTTACTCCAAGAATGTGCAGGGATGGGGATAGAACACAGAAAGGGGCCATGGCACACCCAGGATCCCCCTTCCCAGCCCGATATCTAATCAGCAGTTGGTGATGAGGATTCCTCTGCTTGTGAGCTCTCCTCCTGGCCCCACAGATCCCTGACTATGCAGTGGTAGGGGGCTGGTGTCTCCCCAACCCAGCCACTTCTGTTGTATCCCAACACAGCTCTACAGGCCAGGAGGGAAAAAAGCATCACAGGGCTTTCCTTGGGTACCCTCCAGCCTGGCAAGTGGTACCATTGCCCTCACTCCCACGTTTCACCGGGTGAAGGTGCCAGGCTGGGTCTGGGCGGATCTTGCAGACATGTGCATGGGGAAGAGAGTGGTGCAACGTGCTGCTCCCCTAGAGCACCTCATATTTGGAATGTGGGTGCTGCAAATTTGATCTCACACTACTTTGGACCCTCATGGGAGACAGTGGCCTCCTTTGCTTGCCATGCAGTAGAGAAGGTGGCCTTGCTCCTAAAGAGAAGCTGGGCTCAGACACCAGCAGTGGCTGCTGTCCTCACCATTCTGCCAGAGACAATGGAGGTGACAGCGCTTGATGCACTACAGAAAAGGGGAACCCACAGCAAAGCAAAGCAAGAGGCTCTTGATTACAGGTATAAGCCTTTGGTCTGCACGTGTCCTGTGTATCACTGGCCAAGTCTTTAAACCAAGCTTTGTACAAATGGTGACCAGTGGCATGTTCCTTGTTTTCAGATGGGGACATTTTCTGGACTGCAATTCGCTTGCAGGAGCAATGAGCACTTAGAGCTAGCTGCAAGGGAACTGCGGGAAATGCATTTTGAAAATGTGGATCTTAAGCAAAACTAAGTTTTCTGGGAAGTAGAGTCATGGGGCGAGCAGTGTGACTGACTTATACTAGTAGCTGAAGTGCAAATAAAACAAGAAAAGGAGACAACTTGTTTTGCCTCAAGGCAAACATTTAATTTCTGAATTCTTTACCCCATTTCTATTGTTGAATTTGGTGACATTTTCTAAATGAATTTCACTCTAAAGCAAAAAAACACCTGATTGCATAATTTTGAAAACATGGAAATAACACTTCAACTTATTTGTGTACATGTATTTCTGATCACCCAAAATAACCTCTTAGCTTGACATAAGCCTATAGCTAGAACTTGTTTACCCTTAAGTACACTGTTCAGTGAAAATTACCTTTAACTAAGCAAATTCACCAGTGCCTGGCCCTGGCGTCCTAAATTGTATAATCAAAACTATGGCAAAATTCTTAGTGTCCCTAGTTTTTCGTAAATAAATATCAAATTATTGTTATGCAGATTATCTCATTACTGTTTGTAAGTATTTAGATGTTATAGCATTGGGCACCACTAAAAAGCCAAAGAGTAATAAATCTCTTTCCAGAGCAAAGGAATTCCAGAGTATGAACCATTTACATTCTGAACAGCAGGAGAAAAAATATTTAAATATTTAAAGTTCATTGTCCACCCTCATTTTTATGGATGGCATATGGCAAGGCTCCTTCAAAAAACCTCATCAGCACTGAATGTGTCAAAAAAAGGGATCATGCTATAATAATATATATAACAGAAGGCAAAGTAGGATTGTGTAGACTATAAATCTGGCACTTCATATTTTTTGAGTAGGATATATCTGTGCATGGTTTCTTAAGCTTCCCGTTTTGTTTTGTTTTGGTTTGTTTTGTTTTGTTTTTTTAATGTAAACTGAAACCCAACCCCAAATTCCGCATGAGGCTTCCTACTGGTGTGTGTGTCACCAGAGGGGTAGCACATGATATTTACTGTTTCACAAAGGAACAGTGAATGACAAAGGCAGGGCAGCAGCAGAGGAAGAGAGAAGAGGTAGGAAAGGGGGATTCCTTACAGCTTCTTGAGGGAAAGTTGGGGTGGTGAAAACCCTTGGTTTCACATCCCAAAGTACTCTGGCTTGGGCTGGTCCAGTCTCCTTGGATGACTTGCCCTTTCTTCTGCTCCTGCCCTTGTCCAATAGCAGTGCCTCAAACTCCCACATTTGCATCCTCCTGTCAGTCTCTAGCTCTGAGAACCCCTGGCTGGCTCTGAGTGCAGCTCCCTGGTCAGACCTTGCCCCAAAATGTGCCTCCCTGCCCAGCCACCACTTCTCAATAACTTCTGAGTTATCAAATCCCCTTTTCCATCAGCCTTCTGACTCTTCATCAGCTTTTCAACGCAGACAGTGGTGTTTCCTCTCTTTCCTCTTTGTCTCTCTTCCCTCTCTTCCCATCCCACTAGGTTCTACCTATCCTTCAGGAGCCCCCTGCCCCAGGACCTGTTTCTTTGCTTTCTTTATCTTTAGATGCCCTCTAGGCTCCTCTTGAACTCAGGGCAGAGAGCCCAGCAAGCTCATGCTAGAACTTTGACTCAGGTTTTTCTCAGGGCATAGAGAGTGTCAGCAGTGGGTTTGAGGACTTGGAAGTTAAAAGTTGAAGTTTCCACTAAACACATGGAAACTGTTTTCAAAGGTTTATATCCTGCTTTGACCCCTGCACAAGAGCCACTTCCCTGCTTGAGGTCAAGTACTTAGGAAACCTCGGGAAGAAATTGCAAAAGTTTGAAAAAAAGCAAATTCTCTAGCTTTGATTTTCAGAAATTGTCAAATACTTTTAGGCTAAGTAGCTCTTAGACCTCCGTACAGGTAAATGCAGAACAATTCACAGGCCTCAGGCATCTTGCCATGCAGAGCTGATAAAAATAGTCTCCTAATAGAAAATGCAGGAGATCCTTATTACCCAGAGTTGCTCTGTTTTCTTCCTTTTACATCTGCTTGTAAAATGGAAATTTTTGGATGCAAAATGTCATGCACTTGGAGCAATTACAGTCCCAGATCTCTGCAGGTTATGTTGTGTGGACACTTTTTTTCTGGAGTAGCCTACAACAGTTATATATATATCTCAACACTAAAGCTACAGGCACTTTAGCAGTACATTTCAAACCGCTTTTCCAAACCCAGTGATCTGAAGCAGAAATCTGGGACTTGTCCCACCAGCATCCTGGGGACTCCTGGCTCTCCCCTGTCCCTAGAGTTTCACAGCAAGTGCTGCTCACTGCTCTGTCAGCAGGACCTTGTTCTCACTTCACAGGGACACAGCTGGATCATGAAATGCAGCCTGCTGGCAATGCCCCCTCCCCATCCCTTGACAGCTTGTGCCATTGCAGTGTGTCACAGAGTTCCCCTCACCCCAGAGCTGTGGGACTGAAAGAAGGGGAGCTGAGGCAAGGAGCCCAGGGGCTGCCAGAAGTTCCGGTTAGGTGTCCAGCTGTGGTTGGCACCTTCCCTCATCTTTCCCCAGGACCCTCACAGCACAATGGCCCAACCCTACCCAAATGGAGGCATAAGCCAAACACAGAAAAATCCCTGAGATTTGCTGAAGTTCCTCACAGATTGGCCATAGTAGACCTCATAACCTGGTGGGATGTTCAGCTATACCAGCAGAGACCAGTAACAACAAAACAGATATCCACAAAAACCACTTGACTGTATCATTGTTAACTCATGCATGTCGTTTTCTGTGGCAAGGCAGGGGCATGAACCCAGGTTTCCTAAGTTTTATACTGGTGCTTTTCCTGCAAAACCAGTCATTTGTATACTTTTTGCTTCTTGCCTGGCTTGTTCTACACCCTGTTGCACATATGCATACAATAGTACGTGTGAACTCAGAAGAAACCTTTATTTAATAGTGATTGACATTTGCAGGAGATTTAAGAACGCAATGATTTTGGCACCTGTTACTTTCCAGGTAAGGATTAACAAACCAATGTGTTAACCACCACCTGATGTTCTTTGTTTGCAAAAGGCCACGTTTCAAAATGGCACCAGCTTTCAGATTTTTTTCAGAAAGATTTTGCTTTCGTTTAGAAATAGGGAAGAACAGCAAGGATTGCAACACAAAACAGATAAGATTAGATGAAGAGGAAATGTGATATAAGTGGTTTGTATCTACAGAAGGACCAACAAAATTATGTTCATCTCAAACTCTTTATGTTACAGTGCTTGATTAAGAAGACACAAAAGCAGTGTCCCCTCATCAGAGCTCAGGCAGAAGCTAAGCCCCTTCTGTGTCTTGGTACTGTGGCTGAAACCAACATTCAAACAGTGTAGAAATGCAGTGAAAAAGAAAGTCTGGTTCATCCACTTTTCCTGTCGTTCAAAGCTCCTGATGTTGGCCAGAAGGGAGTTCACCCCTTCTGTTTTTCCAAGGTTCCAACATCCCTATATCCTGCTGTCTAGTGTTTGCAAGGTTGCAGAGTAGGTGGTCTGTGGAGTACCAGGGCACACACAAGCCAGTTCAGAGCACGTATCCTGTGCCAGGATCCCTGGCCACAGTGCCAGACTCACTGACTGACACAGAGAGAGCACGTGGAGAGCACAGCACCAGTGACAGAAGGCAAAGGTGAACCTCTGAAGATGGGGAAGCAATGAGCCAGCTTTGAACACAGAACTCTGAAAGAAACTTGCGTAACAACAACAACTAGCAAGCTTATCTAATCCTCTTTTCACAAGCCTCAGCTCTGCAAAGGGTTTGTCCAGGGTTTGTTTGTGGGTATTCCATAAGGCACAGGGAACAGATAACCTAGTATCCACTCTGTGGTAATGAAATTACAGCTCCCAAACTGCAGCAGGATCCTTTTCGATCACTTTGGAGTAAAACAAAAAAGAGAACATACAGTTGCCTATGTATTGGAAACATGAAGGCACGCCCAAAGGTACTATGAACTTATACTCCAGCTTACAACCCCCCTGTTCAGTCCATGTCTTGTGTACTGGCAGCATGCACTGAGAGTTGAGGTCTTTAACTGATTTTCACTTTTACCAGTATGAAGCTTTATTGAGAACTTAACCTTCTAGGCTTAGAGATACATGGCATTTTCCATAAAATTAAGTTTCTTACACTGCCCATTGGTAAGTAGACCTCATTGTCAGCTATTTTGCTTAAATTTCCTGTGGAGAACATGCATTTTTTACACAATTTATTTATTTAGGAAAAAACCCTGTTGCATTTGTTGGAAAATACAGAGGCAGAGATAATTCATGCTTCACCTCTTTTATATATGTATTGTATTCTTTAACAGCTCATCTCCTGATGGCTTTCCTCAAGAATGTATTTCTGGTATACAGGAGGAGAGAAAAAATAACAGCACAGTGGGTAAAATGATCCCATAAGATCGTCTCCCTAAAACAGAGATAAAGATGGTAACTGATGGTGCTTCAGGAATTAAAAATCCAGCACTGAGATTGATTTGTGTTGATACCTATAGTGCACATGCCATTTATATATATGTATAAATACACAAATAGAAATAATGTATTTTCCTTTTAAAAACAAAAAACCAACCCAAAACCTCAGTGATCTACAGATGGAAATACTAGGACTTGACTCAGATTTCAGCCTCCTTGGTAAAGGCCAATGGGATGGACACCGCAGCCTGCTCTCAGCAACCCCACAGCCCAGGGACCAGCAGGATCACTGGTAACACCTCTCAAATCCCTGATGTTCTTAATGGTGCCTCCTCACTGGCACACCACCACAAACCCACCTTTGGGAGATGACAGGAATCAAAGAGCCGCTGTTGAAACTCTAGATAATGCTCTAGACAGAGGAGGGCAAAAAAGCCCTGAAACTCTTCTGTAAGCAAAATGCTTGCCCTGGGCTTTTCTCATTCTGATTTGAAAGCCAACAGACAAGGCCACCAGTGCCTTCAGTTTAGCAATACCTGATATATTTACTCAGGGCTTCTGGCAGTTCATTCCACATTCCTCAGAGTTGTAGGGATGTAGTTGTATATAAAAATACAGTGCCCTGTATATCAACCAGACAGTGTACCTGATAAACTTTCCCCCAGGCAGGTGGCCATGGGAATGGCCAGGAATTTGTGCAAGAATTTGCATAGGAATTTTCTTAGACTCATAACGTTAGCAAACGTTAAAGACTAAAAGTGTTTGCCAGTTGGTCTTGCTGCTTACCAAAAATGTAAGCTTGCAGACAACTCCTTGCAGAAAACCAGAGCTTTCCAAGAGAAATAAGAGGGACCATGGGAAGATATCTTCCCAGCACCTACAGCAAGGACCTGCAAACACCCATGGTAAAACACAGGCCAGAGAACAGGGAGGGCTCCCAGCTGGCAAAGCAGGAAGGAGCAGAGCAGCACAGACACAGGTGTGTTCAGGAGCTATTGCCTGTCTCAGACCCTGTTCCCATTGATCACGCACCGCAGCAGGCAGAGCACTGTGCTGACATCCCAGATACCTCTTGCCACCCCTGTGGTGCTTAGGAAGATTTATTCTGCACACATACAGTCTGACCTGTGACTCACATAGGTAAGTTGAGACTTGGGACTTCAACATGTGGAAGAAGCACGTAAAAGCCTTTTTGTTTATTGTTGCTCAATACAATTATCCTCTGTGAAAATCACTCTTTTTTCCTTCCGTGCGGGACAATTGTGGCCTCTTTGAGCCCTGCCCAGGTTGAAGCTTGCTTTTGGGCCCTGGGGTTGTGCAATGCCGCTGGGTACATCTGCAGCCACCCTTGGCCCGGGTGCTCAGGGTGAGCAGACAACTTTGTCAGTAGCATCTACTCATCCCATTTACTTTGTAAACACTGACTAAGACACCACAAATGGCAGCAACAGCAAGCACATTCAGATCTCCTTGATCCAGCCAGAGGCATCTCCACATTCATCGAACGTGTGCACTCAGTAAGTTCAGATAAGTTGTGCCTTTTCTTGCCTGCTTCATGAGGCCAAGAAACCAAAGGCAGAATCCATCTTCAAGAGCCACAGACTATACTGCAGTCCCAGAAGCTTGAATACACTCACCAATTAAGTCTAGGTCTGCTTGCAGCTTTACCTGTGACTATTCACCTGTGAGCTTCGGGTATCGTATTAGTGCTACCTTTAATAAAAATGCTAATGACAGTGAAATGCTTCCTGTGGGGACTAACACTCACATTAGGATGAGGATAGTAGTGTATGAACTCTGGTGAAATTCCAGCATACACTGTCAACAGAAATTTTACTGCCAGAAACATGGCCTTAAGTCATGGTAACAATGTTAATATTTAATTGAGGTGAGTTGAACGTGCTCTTTTGTTCAAAAACATCTAGAGGACATGTCACTGCGTGCATGATCGTGTTTGACTCTATCTTCCCTCCTTGCCTTTCATGTTTTTTCCCTGCTCAGGCTCTTCCTGCCTCCTCAGCCATAAGAGCTCCCAAAGTTGCACCCTGCATACTGCTCAGACCTCATACCCTCTGTCTCCCTAGCACAACTTCTGGCTTTAAAGACCTGTTAGCCACAGTCTCTTCAGAATTTCCCTTACAGGTCCTGAAATCTTGAGCACAGCTTTCAAATCATAATGAAGCATCTCTGTCTCAGCTTTTCCCTGACTGGGTTCAGACTCAGTGAGCTGACCTTTTCCTCCCCTGTCTCCTTCCTCCTCCTCTTCCTCCTCCTCCTCTTTTCAAGGATTGTTCATTTCTCATGTTCTCCCTTCCCTTCTCCTCCCAGCCCTGCAAATGCCTCCGCTTCACAAGTCCATTGCCTTCCTCCTTGGGTTTTGATTCCCCATTTTTCTCATTGTTGCTGCTTTATGCTGATGACCCATATCACCCTCTTTGTCACACTGGGTCCGTTTTACCAATTCCGTTCCTCTGCTGCCCCGATCCTTTTCTTTTCCTCATTAAAAAAGGCTTTATTTGGCATGCACTCTCCAAAGGCTGTCTATTGCAGAGCTTTTCCTGCCCTAAACTACAAGCGGTCCCATTCATCACCATCCATTAGCCTCTTCCATTATGTCCACCCTCCAGCCTTTCTGCAATTTCCACTCCATCAACTCTCATGACTTCTCTTTTGCTTTTAGCCCTTATCTCTATACCAAGTTAAATAGCAAAATTCTCCCTACATTTCAATTTCCTTCGATTTTCTTCCCCATAATATCCAGCCCAACAAACACTTCTCAGTTGTTTCTTCTGCTGGAAAGGTTAAAAGACTGTCTTCTGAAAGTCCAGCCATAACTTCCAGCGATATGTGCATAAAGCAGAGTCTCTAATTCTGCCCCTCTCTCAAGGAATACCCAAAGTCTCTTCTCTCTCCTTTCCACAGTGACCATCACTGCTCTGTTTGCAGGCACAGCACAGTTTTTATTTGGGCAGCCTTTCTTTCAAGGTACAGCTAAGACCCATTGATACTTTCTGCATGTATGTCAAAGACATTGGCTATTCTATCTGCCCTCAAAACTTAAATACTTCCCTGGAGTCTCACTCTCACATTAGCTCATTAATGGTCACATTCCTTTTTGCTCTTTCATAATTTGATCCACAGTTGACCTACAATCTTAATCCACTGCTTCATCTTCCAAATATCTCTTCAAGAGTCATTTTCATAGCTTTGAATGTGCCACTCATTTTCTGTGCTCCTGTTGATCCTCTTTCCATCTTCTAACAAATAAAATAAAAGCTGTCCTTACACACAGTACTTGTTCAGGCAGGCAGAGCTGAACAGCACAAACAGGTGTCTTGCAGTTTATGAACACCCCCTTTATGCTTCCCATCATATACTCTTCTGTTTTCCATCATAATTCCTCATTGGGACTACCTCGCTGGTCACAACTGCAGAGGAATTTTTCTCACCTCTCCTAAATTCCTTCTAAAATCTCTCCCATGCCACTGGGATAGCACAACAGCAGCCCATCTGCTGTTCTTGTTACGTACCCAGCTGACCCCTCACCATTCCCTTGTGCTCCACCCACATACATCCCATCTCTTGCCCCTCACCAGCTATTTTGTGCATAAGCCCCACATGGCGGTGACAGCCCTTCCACTGCGTCTGTACAAGCAGGTCTGCACAGCAGAAACACCCAGGTCAGGAGCCCCAGGTCTGTGACACAGCGGTCATAAATGACATCTTGAATGTTACTGGGAACTCAGCTTACACCCTCTCTTGTGGCGGAGCTTACTGACTTTCTCTGATAAAAGACAAAAAGGCAGGAGCAATATCTCAGCTTATTATTTCTAAGGCACAGCTCCAGCCCATCCGTTGGGTTGTCAAAAGGCCAAAACATGAACGCAAACTCTGAGCTACATCACTTGGGTTGTTGCTTCTCCAGAGTAAACCTCCCAATGGCTCTCACATTGGCAAATAGGATAGAAAGCCTCTCAGCTGTTAGTGGCTGGTTAAGCTGTTCCCCCTTTGGAAATACATGGAAGTTACTGTTGTCACATTATTATTGGTTGAGGATTCTCGTGCCTTTGTAGTTTCGTTCCATCTCACGGCAGATAAGCCCATCTGTGCTGACTCAGTCTCAGCATTATGACCTACCTAAGCAAAAGATAACATGCAGACTTTAAACATATTTCATAAAACACACTTTAAAATATCAGAAACCTCTTTCTTCTTTTCAAATAAATTCTTTCTTGAGATCAGGGCAAATGAAAGCCTGGAAAGGACAAAAATGCCCTCAAGTATCAGGTAGTCAGCTTCGCAGTTACTAAAAAGTTGCTTTCCTCTGTTGAGTTTACTGTGTCACCAAAGCCCTACCAGCCATAGCTACACAAAGCCTGCATTGTCTCAGCAGGGCTACTGAGATGTTCCTGATCTTGGCAAGAGCTAGGTGTACCCAGAAGCATTTTATTGAAAAAAAAATTATACAGCAGAAAGAAATATTATTTTAGGCCTCATACTGGAAAGATAAAGGTCAGAGTCCTTCCCTCTGCTAAAGGAGCAGACAAAAATATCATGTTCACGGGATCCATTTTACAAACTTGAAAATTGCACCTAAAAATTCCCTTATGAAACAAATTTCAAAGTGGCTACAATATAAGGAAGGATTTGTGGATTTAAGTAATCACAAATTTGGAGATTTTAACTTCATGACAAAAGAGGCAATTCCATACGGCCATATACAGGCACGGAGATAGTCTCTTTATAATTAATCTGTTAGATCTGCTTCCTTGCTACAAAGCAAACCTGATTTTTATGTTCACCTTTATGTTTATCATTGATTTCTTTTTTAGCAGGAACAGGATCTGGCAATGTTTCTTCACGAAGAGCACATTGCCCCTACTAAGTTTCTCAGTAAATCAGAGAAATATTTGTTCAGGAAACCGCACATAGTGAATGAAAAGGCAAGATTACATTTTTGTTTCACCCATAAATGTGGTGTAACATCTGCTGGAATTTGTGACCCTGACAGTGCTGTGGGCTCCTATGCTAACCCAACAGGGACTTTCACACCACCCCAGGGTAACCCCTGGTCTTCTCCCGCTGTCGGATGTTCTCACAGCTTTCACAGAAGAGGGTGTAGCATTTCACAGAGTGGTAGCAAAGTGAGGGGGCTCTGCCACGTGGAGGAATCCAAGACTCCAAGATGTGGGAAGCTGCAAAAGCAGACCCCGGTGCTGGGGATAGCTCTGCTGAAGGTAGCCAGGTGAGGGTCACACAAGATCAAGGGTTCAGACCAAACAGACATAGAAACAGCGTTCCCTGAAGGCTCTACCATCTCCACCGCTTATATTAAATATTTTTATTACAATGTTTTCAACTTTAAAAAAAATCTATTTCATTGAAGGCAGCACAATCTGTTATTTTCTAAAACTTCAAACAAAGATTTTGCATCCTCAGCTGCAGCAGGGACACTCAGAAATTATTAGCAACCTTACTTGCATGCCAGTCAGTTCCAAATATTTCCCTAACAACGCTTGGGGCCCGGAGCCTGTGTCTCAAAAGAGGTCAGACCCCAAAAGCAGAAGAGGGAGCTGAGCTCTCCGCGGGCTGCGAGGCGAGGTGGGAGCGGCTGCCCCCAGCTCCCGGCAGGATGCACGGCTTTGAAACAGGCCGGGAGAACACCCTCTCTCAGGACGGCAGTGTGCAGGGGAGTGGCGGCAGAGGGAACGAGTGGTCGGAAGGAGCGTTTGTCTCTTCGTTTATCTCGCAGACAGCGGTCTGCTAGCTCCAGCTGCGAGCCTGCCGGACACCAAGCAGCGGCCCATTCCCGGCGTTATCGCCACCTCCTCTCTGAGAGTGCCGGCGCTTCCCAGTTTTCCAGCTGTGTACCAGGCTCCGCGGCCTGTGGGCCCGGCCAGGCTGGCGGAGAATCCCAATTGTCATTTGCAAGGTCCGATACTGGGCTCCCGTCAGCCTCAGGCGGCTCGTTTCAGCCCCGTCTAATGCTCCTGCCTTCCGCCAGGTCAGCCCGGCCGAGCGGACGAAATGCGACAGGGATTTTGTGACCTGTAAGGTCCCAGCCCACCTTTAACCATTGTAATAGATTGGCTTTAGGTCAAAGTTTTATTTTAAATTCCTAAGAAGAAATGAGCTGTGTAACCTTACCTCTAGAAAAATTTTAAAATCTGCTATTTCTTTTAACATGAATAAGGAGACCCTAGTATTTCTCATCTAATCACGCATATCTCAGCATGAAGAAGATGCTTGGCCTCCTGATGGATACATGTCTTTTAAATGGTCTTCAGAAACTTTTCACAGATAAGATCCCGTTCTTATGCTAATGTCTCTAACAGATTAGCAGGCAGCAGACTCGGAGCCCTCTTGTCACCTCCCTGTCACTCGTGCCACGGCTCTGTGGTCTGTACAAACTACAGCATTTCAAGTGTTCAAAACGAAGAAACAGCCATAAAACAAAACACTCCTTCCGAAATTGACTCCAAAGAGATTAGGCAGGTCACTCTGTGCTTTTTCTTTGACATGGAGAAACTTATATTTTAAGTTAAAACTCTCAGATCTGCAAATCTCTTCTTAATCTGTCCTTGTTTAGTACCTGCCTCTGCCTCTCATCTGTCATCTTTCTTCAGAATCACCAGAAATCTGTCAGTTGGAAAGAGTCACCAAAACTCCACCGAAAACCTCTGCAGTCCGATCCATTTGCCTCTCCCCCGTACAAACACTTCAAAAAGTATTTTCTGAGAGAACCTCTGGTCGCTTACATTGCCAACCCAATCACAGAAGAGTAAGTACAATCCAATCGGCAGCTAAGGACGGAGGGAGTGCAGAGCAAACCGAAAAGCGGCGGTACCTACCTGGAGCCCACCTCAGCGCCCAGCACCATTCGCAGCAACGGCAGCGTTTGGGGGTAGCGACCTTAGTGCATTGTCCTTCCCACCGCGCTGCTACACGAGGGTTGAGCAACTCCTTGCACTGCTGCTGCTTGAAGCAACAGCTCTCCCAATCTTAACCCCGTCTCTTGGCTCTTCTCTTCTTTGCGCTTTTTTTTTTTTTTTTTTTTTTTTTGAGAGAGAGAGAGCGCGAGAGAGTTTTTGAGCGCTAAAACTTGCAATTAGTACCAGCTAAGCCAAAGCCCCTGCTCGCCCCTGCCCTAAGCCGCACATTCCAGGGCGCTGAGCGGGGCGCTGAGCTCCTCGCCGGCACCGCGCAGCTCTTCCACCCCCAGACCCGGCTTTCTGCCTACAAACTCGGTAAGGCTGCCGGAGCTCAGGAACGCGCACTGAAACTCGGACAGGGGAAAAATTGGTCTCTAATCTCCAGCCTGGGTGGTTTTTATTATCCTCCTCCCCCCCTCCTCTCTTTCTCTCCACACTCACAGTAGCAAGGTTGTCTCTGGACTACTCCCTGCCTTAAACTCACCAAACCAGATTTTTACTCCCAACACCTTCCCGTAAATCTGAACTGAAATTTTACCCTGCTTGCTGAGTTCTGGCTGGCTGAGGGCCAGACAGCATTCCTGTTGTTTTAAGAGGGCAGATTAAAAAAAAAAAAACCCAAACAAACAAAAACCCAATAAAACCCCCCAAAACCACCACCAGCCACCCCCCCAACAAACAAATAAAAAACCCAACCTCAAATCCCCAAAAGAAAAACAGAAACAAAAATAAAAACAAAAAACAATAACCCCCAAAACTAAACCAACAAAAAATAATTTAAAAACCCACAAGCAAAACAAAAAACAACAACAAAAACCCCCAACAAAACAACAACAAAAAACCCCTCAAAAAATAACAACAGGGTGGGGGGGGGGAAAGATAGGGGAAAAAAAAGAACAAACCCAGAAGAAAAGCTGGAGAAATAGAGATGCAAGGGCTGGAAGGAAGCAAACTTTTAGACCAGATTTACTAAAAATACTGTGGGAGGGAGTGATTCGCATTTGTCTCTAAAGGGCTGAAGCTGATTTTTTTTTTTTTTTTTTGGCAGTGTCAGTCATGAAAAAATACACTTCTTAGCCATCTATCTCCTTCAGGTGGATGGATATTTGAAAAGAAAATAAACCTCTGGTACTCACCTGAAGGACAGCAGCAGGCATCAACATATAGCAGGGAGAGGAGCCTGCACCTTTGCCTGATCCAGTTACCCCAAGGCAGCTGTAACACTGGTTTAAGAAGTGCCACATTTTACAGTTTTCTGACCTAAAGTTACATGTGGTTTCTAGAAAAGGAACAAAAGAGAAACCAGTTCATATAGACAAAAAAACAACAACCAAGCCTTCTTTCAAACTCCCTGTGATCCCTCTGACCGTTGTCTGGAACGCTTAAAGAAACAATGAAGCAAGACTAAACTTTCTTAGCCCCTTTTAGGTTACCTGTCTGTGCCTGGCTATGGGCTTTGATGTATTGAAACAAAGCATAAGACCTGTTTATAGTAAATGAAACCAACCAACAGACAATCTAATTCAGACTCGTGACTAAACAAACTGGAACAGGAAGCACACACCAGCAGATTTTTTTTAAAGTAGTAATTCCTGCTAGCATTGTCATGAAACGGAAAAAAAAAAAAAAAAAAAAGAAAAAGAAAAAAACAAGTTTTTTTTCCTCCCTTCAATAGCATTTGTTCAAATGCAGGAGTTTGTTTTGTTGTTTGTTTATTTCCACACCACCCCCACCCCCCCCCCCCAGCAAAATCCCAACCAAACACACAAAATCCCAAAACAAACAAGCAATGTTCCACCATGTATATGCAAATATTTAACAGAGCAATATTTACCACTAGTGGTGATCTGGAGATATTATTCATCTATTTGTTTCCCCATGTAGGTCATTTGTGCAACTGATTAGTATCATGACCCTCACCCCAATTAACATCTGTAATTGATGAGTAGACAGAGGATCTTCATCTAGGATAACTGGAGAGTTCAAGCCCCCAACAGTAGATTAGAAGTCTCACAAGTTAAATCTTTAAAGAGTAAATAATATTGGAGCTCAAAAATAGTGAAATACATTGATTTTCATATTTCTTCCTGATTTTAAAAATAAATATTTTTATTCTTCACTAATTCTTAGCAATTCTTAATTAAGAATTCTTCTTAATTCTTCTTAATTTTTAAAAGATTTATTCAGAGCTGGGTACCCACTATGCTGCCTTTTTACTGTGATATTACTTATGCTTTTTGAAAGCAGTTTGTTCTTCTAAACAATAATCTCTCTAATTGTTTTCTTTTTCAAGTAAAGAAAACCCACATTCACTCTGTAAGAGAGTTTTGCTGCAGGTAGAAACCAATGAATCAAAACTACTGTTGGCATAATATGTAAAGCTCACAGTCAAATATTGCAAAGTTCATGTTAACAGTGTGTTCTCTCCAAACTATCACAATTCAAAAGTTCATAAAAGCATGTGATTCCAGATTTAGCAAATGCATCAAGAATAAAAAAAATCTTTCAGAACTTACCTGCATTAATGAGCAAATAATCATGGGGAAAATTTTTGTAAAATATTTGAATTAGAGTGGGAGTTCAACATTAGCAGCAAACATTCATGTAGTTAAATTCTTTAAGAAAAAAATTGTCCAGAGTAGCAAATAATGAGGAGTTTAGTGTCTTAAGTGTTCTGTAGTACACTTCTTTAAAATCATGACCAGTTTGCCCAAAGGGAGGCATTCCCATAGTGTCCTCATCTGATAAGTTTGCCAATAAAGTTCTCAGGGAATCCATCTCAAGCAGAGAGAGCCTATGCTCCATTTGCTCCATTTAGAGGAGTGAATTGGCATTGCTGGCAGAAGTAGTTCCTTGCCAACATATACAGATGAGTGTCTCTGTAATATAATGAATAGTACAGAAAACAGAAGGACACATGAGTGCATTCTCCTGCATGTCCAGAGCACAGGTGTGCCACAAAAAGCCATATTTGCACCAGTGTGGTAAAGTCAAGTATTTTAAAGTATGCTGCTAAAAGTGTAGCTCTGCCTGTTCTAATGACTCTTCACATGTGCTTGTGGGGCTTACCTCTGAAAGCCAGTTCATGCCTTTCTGGTGCAGGATGTAAACATGTTTCCTTGGAAGATACCAAAGATAGGGAAGAGTTTGACTTTCTTCTTAGTTCGGTTCAGCTGCAGGTGAAGTGCATGACAGCACTAGGGGTGTCTAGTTAGAGCTAATGCCTGGCAGTAGCTCATCCAGCAATTAAAATGCTCCTTATTGCTTACTGTTTGTGTGAGGACACACTTTGCATGGACCCAGGTGAGACTGCAAGGTACCACATCTGTCTGCATGGTCCAGGTGTAGTGGTGAGCATGACACATCTGCTCATTACTTTTTAATAGACTTCTACACTTTGGTGAGGAAAGCCATTTTTACATTTCTCATCTGCCAGCAAAACAAAAGTGCCAAACCTCTACTATTTATTACTTGTGCTTTACTCTGACTCCCAGATTCCAGATCAAATAACAGGTAGTGGTGCCAGGTTGTTCCTTAAGTGCACTTTCTTATCACAAATGACAGTAGCAATTCAGGAAAGTCTCTTCTTGATCATCAAATGCTGAATCTATCACAGGCTGAGATGGGATGAAAGCAGCCTCAACAATCAGTTGTAGGAATTGCTGCCATTGAGGTTTCAGGTAACCTAAAATTAAACATTAGATCTAACTGATATAATGGCAATCTGAGACATTTTTGACACAATAATTATTTTTCTCCCTCTTGTCCCAGTCGTCCAGCTGACAAAGTGTTTTAAGCGGTCGTGAGCTCCTTACACAGGAATGAATGACTCCCATGTAATTTACTACAACACCCTCCAGTCTGTGTGTTAAAATGAAAGAGCAATCAAAACCCTCCAACATGGAAAGGAGATTTCTTGTTTCTCTGCCAAGCCATGGCAGGGTTTCTGACCAGAAGAAAGAATTTAATGAGTCCATAGCAAAGCAAATTAAGCTAAGTGCAGCATGATTAGGCTGTGAACACTAATCTTTAAGGGCAATAGTATTTGATTAAGGAAGGTGTCCTCCAAAAGTGATCTTAAAATTGCAATTAAAAATGTCAGGGGGTTTGGAGTGTTTTTTGGAGAGTTGTGTCTCCTGGACTGTAATTTTTCCTTCTGAAAAAGGCTTACTGTATTATCAGTTATGTTAAATACCTATTGTAGAGTTTCTCACTCCTGCCCAATAGCCGACTTTACTGCAGCAACAAAACTGCATGTTGAAGGTTTGGTGACTGCATTTCATTAAGGAGATTATGGTAAAACTTTTTCCCCCCTCTCTCTCTAATTGGGAAACTATGAAAAAGTGAGAGTATGTTACTCAAGAATGAATTTCTAATTATCAGAAAAGTAATTGGAGAAGTAGAACACGTGCTACTTTTGTCAAAAATTAAAAAGCCTCAACTTCAACTCTAAATTTTGTTTAAGTGTTCTAACACAGAATGTTTCCTACTACAGGTTAAACATTTGAATATAGTTCAGTAATCAAAGAGACTGTAAATAAGTCTGTAAGCATAGAGCATTTGATTTTTTGCCAGTTGAAGTTGAAGTTTGGAGAGTAAGAATTTCTGGTAGTAGTCCCCTATGTAAAAGATCTCAATATGCTTAGTCTGTAACACAGCAGCTTCTTTCTTCAGAAAGGTCTTGTTTCCTTTGTGACACTTCCATGCAGTCTGCTTGCAACCTCTGTCACTGTGGCCCCCCCAACATCTCCTCACAGTTTGTACCTTTTGCTTTCCTGCTTGGCGGTTTGACCATCCTACGCCTCTCAACTGCTCACACATCTCAGATTCAGGCTTTCATTTAAACTTTTCATTTCTCAGCCCTTCTCATTCATGCATCCATCTCAGCACTTTGCCTCTGCCTTTCCACAGCCCCAGGAGCACCAGCCGAGGTCATGGTAATGTTTGCTTTTCTACAAGTAACTTCATGCGTTCTTCCATGCTGTACTCACACCAAATACAATCCCCAAACAAAAAGGAGATGAAACCACTGGTGCCTTTTCCTTGAGTCTCCCTAAAGGCTATCTGTTGTGACAGCAGTGAGATTCCCAGTGCTGTGTTTTGGGATGGGATGACAAGCCTGGAGGCGTGCCCTCACCTGGCCCTGGCAGCAGTTCCGTTGCCTGCCGGGCCGTGCTGAAGCTGCTGTCTTCTCTTTGCCCTTCATCTCACTGCAGTAACTCTCCCCCCCTCCAGGTCCCATCTCCAGGTCGCCGTGCACGCCGTGCAGCCGTTTACACCTGTGGGAGCCGGGTACAAAGCAGTACCGGGTGTGCATCTGCTGTGTGCAGGAGCCCCCAGCAGCAGAGGGGCAGCCACAGCTGCTGCCCTTGCCCAGGGCCTGTGAGCTGCCAGGGGCTCTGTCCCCACCAGCCCCGGGCTGGGGGTGTCACAGCTACGCCGTCTGTGATTGCAGTGGCTGCTCCTCTTTGATGTCAGCCCTTCACTCAGGGCAGCTGGCACGTTGGTATATAAACCACGTGCTCCTGCCACCTTTGGCTAGCAAATAGCCTTTGGGGATTTCTGGCCAGAGGCGCATATTGGGGCGTTTTAGTTCAGGGCTGTCTGCATGATACACCTTGGCTGTATGCAAACATGCCCTTACATAACCCTCCAACCAAACCCACAATTCACAGAGTACCACAACAAGATGTTGCTCTTCTTCTTCCCTCTTGACTTTATTAAAGCTTTGGAGGGAAGAGAGCTCCACACTTTTGTGGAGAGCCACAGGCAGCACCACCTCCAGCACAGAAATAATAACAGACATGCCATTTCTGTTATTATTATGTGGAGCTCTCTCACACATACAAAGTGGTTTTCCAGTCCTTGTAATAAAATGAGGACCTGAAAAAGCAAGGGCAAACCACTCTGAACATAGTATTACCCTTCTCTCACAGTTTTGCAGCTTGGAAGAGCAGATAGTTTGCACAGGTTATCTTGGAGTTTTGTTCTTCTTTGAAGGTTGTTGAGAATTCACAACTGAAAACTTGGGCATTCTCCTCACAGCAAACACACTTTAGCTCAAAACTGGAAGCCATTGCTGGTGAAATCAGAAGCTGGGTAAAATCACAAGGCTCTGTGGTCAGATTGAACCCTGGCTGGGAGTCGCACAGTTCTGGTCTGGTATTTACACTGAAGTCACTTCTTTTGGAAGGGAAGTGAAACAGGCACTGTGCAGCAGAAGCAGTTCAGCAGGAAATTATCGTTATGTACTGAAGCAAGCGCTAAGAACAGAACAAAAGTCAAGTCAAGTAGAATTCAGCTATTTATTAATCCTTGTAAAAAAGGGAGGGAGGAGAGAAAAGACATGGCCTCAATTCACTTCTGTTTCTCAGCCCACATAAGCAGCAAGGTCTGAGAGGCCACCGAGACAACATCAGATATCTCTGTGGTGCATGTAGACACATGTGTGCTCAGCTGGGTGTGAGCTTGAGTGGAGGTCAGGGGAACAACCAGGAAGATTTGTGACTGTGGGAGGGAGGGAGGGGGTGTTCACACACATCCCGTAATAGTCATGGGTGGTTACCAGAAAAAAAAGGGCTCAGATGACTCAGAGGCTTGAAAATAATGGTGAGAGCTGAACCTCTTCCATGCTCCAATGGACAGAAATTCTCCAGTAGGACACGGGACACAGGCTGTGGGACTACAATGCAGAAAAGGAAGCCATCAAACAGGAAGGTCACCCAGGTACACAAGATCTCTGCACCACATAAGCCTTATGCTAATAAACACCAATACTCTTCTTGACTTAAATAGCCAGGTAAAATTAATTGTTTTTTAAATTAGCAATTTTCAACAAAACCAGGAGTTTTCTGCATGCAGGAGAAATTAAATAATCATGAAATAGTTTATTTCAGCAGCAGATGATGCTAAACCAGAAGGCTCTTCTGCAGGCTTTCGGTAGGACCGTTCACCTACACTGCTGTAACCTGTTGCTTTTCTCCTCTGTTCTGTGCATTGGCTCACAGCTTCTGAGCCCTCATTTTCCTCCAGTGTACCCACCCATGAATAATGATGGCATTACAGAATGTTTTGTGTTGGAAAGAACCTTAAAGACCATCTAATTCCGACCCCCTGCCACAACTTTCACTAGACCAGATTGGTCCAGGAATGGGTCATCCAGAACTTCTCTGGGCAACCTGCTCCAATGCCCCAACACCCTCATTGTGAGGAATTTCTTCCTAACATCTTGTTGAAATCTACCCTCTCTCAGTTTAAAACTCTTTCTGAAACTTTTAAACACTTTTAAGTAGCATTTGTAAAAATGTTCAGTATTCATGCTCTTAACTGTCTAACCCTGGAAGGACATATACCCAAAGACAAATTTCAGCAGAAAATTATGGTTACCTTTACATTTGCCTTGACTTCCATCAAAGTTCTGGGTCAGTACTCAAATTTAGAGATTGTTCTTGTTTCTAATACCCACTCTGGTACAGGAGCTCCTTCAATAATGAGTGACAGATGTCAGAAACCAACCTGATGAGATCAAATTAATCTTTGAAATAATTCCTTAAAATATTCCCATGGTGCCATGATAGGGCAAAACAAAAAATAAAATTGAGCCCTTGACCACCTTTGATTGAACATTACTCATCCCAGGCTTTGGGCAGCAGCCGCCCTTTCCCCCTGCTGAGTTAACCTCAAACAACAAGTGCCAGCATCCAGCTCCATGTGTCTTACCCTCCAAAAAGGACACAATAACTAATAATTGAAGATGCACAAGGAAAGGAGAGGATGCAGACTACTAGGAAAGATAAGCATTAGCAAAGGGGACAGGAAGAGTAATTAAACAGGATAAAAGATCCACACACCTATCTGGGAAATAGGAACACAAGGCTGTGTAACAGGAAAATGGTTGAGGCCACAATATTTTCTCTGTTCACTTTTTTTTTTTTTTTTTTTTTGGAGAAAGACAAAACATGCAAAACCCCCATGTCATGTTGAAAAACTAATTGAACTGTAAGCCTTTATAAGAGTTGGATTTGCACTGAGTAGTCTCAAAATTGGATATAGGAAATCTAAAAACACTCTGCTTGCCTGTTTGGTCCACTTGAAAACTAGGGAGAATGACAGCTCAGGCAGGAATATGCTGAGTAGCACTGAAGTCCAGTTTTGAAAATTTCTATGATTATCATTTTATAACTGATCATCATATAACAGAAGCACAATGTGTCTTGTTGCAATATTTGAAGAAGATCCCTACTCTTACCAGTCCCTTCACATTCATAGCTGCAAGATGAACAGTACAACATGGATTTGAGGTGTTATATAGAAGGCATATTTATCAGCTTAATTCCCTTCCTTGCAGTGTTCTGCAGTTAGCTAATGATGAACATTTGTATGTTTCTGTTTCTTCCTCTTTTTCAATATTTCACAGCGTCTTTTCAGCTTAATCCAAAAGTTCAAACAAGTCAGTTCAAAAGAGCAATTAAGTCCTCCCTAGCTGAAAATTAATTACAAATGTACAGTATAAAGGTGAAATTCACCCAGCCTATGTGATAAATGTGGACTGTATATACTTGAACGAAAGACATGGTACATTAAAATTCATGCTTTACTTTAGTCTTAGTTGCAACATTTTAAGCAATTCATCATTCTTTAAAACTTAATCTAGAAGCAAATGTTTAACATTGCACATATAAATCCATGAATAAGAACAAGATCAAAATAAAACTATGACTTCTGATTACACGTAACATGGCAAGTGGAAGAATTTGGAACAGAGTCACAAACAGGGGCACAGATACAGTTGGTTTGACTTTTAAATAAGTATGATTTAAAAGTTTTATTTATATTGTTTGAGTATTACTCACAACAAAAAGGCTGTTTCACCTTTCCAGTCCAGGTGTACTCTACCCTTTGGAAGATCTATTGACAAAGTCTCTTCAGATGATAAGTTCTGTGAGGAAAACCATGGGATATGATCCATATTTGGCAGCATTGAGCATAACAGGATCCTGATCCATGACCAAGTCCCTCCAGATCTACCGTGAGATAAGCGGCATTAGTGACCATAATAAACATTAGCTCCTCTGTAGATGTTCCCATTAGGAACTCTGATGAAATATTTGGCAGGTTAATTAATGGGATTCACCAGAAGAAAAACTAATGGCTTAGTCTGATCTTAGTAAGTGAAGGTCAAATAAATATGTGTGCCCTAAAATAGTCTCTTAACAACAGCAGTAAGAAGTACAAGTTGCCACAGAGCGGATGACTTACACTGCCTGGAAGCCAGCCACCCTCTGTGCCATGTAATGGGGCTCTGCCATCCCTGTCAGACTGCTCCTACAAAAGTAGAGAGATTATATGAATTTTATAGGCCTTAATTGTGGGGTGGTTCTTTTAATTTTATTAGCTTAGTAATTAGTGGTTTGCTAATAATAACCTTGACACAGCCAAAACATCTACTGGTATTGTTTTAAGCAAGAGAGATGGAAAGGAACAGAGTGCACAGAGTCAGAAGCACCTTCCCTCTAACCAATGCTGATATGACTGGGTTTTTAGCAGCACTTTCTACTACAATGACCAAGGTGATTTTGAGCATTTGCATTGTGTTTTGTTTTTTTTCCTTCTACTTCCATAACCTTTACTGTATTTAACTATCTTTCTTCCTTTCTTTCTTCCTTCCTTCCTTTCCCAGCTGCAGCTTTTCCCAAAATTCACCAGTTTAAACTGCAAGTAGGAAAAAAAAAAAAAAAAATCAAAGATTTTGAATATTCATCAAAATCGTTCCACTCAGTGTACAGGAGCAAGTGGAGAAATCTAGGAGGCTTTGAGCACCCAAGACACAAGAGAGATTTCAGACAGAAACCACACAAAAGCCTAGAGTGCTCTGACCCTATTCCCTCCCATCTGCTACCACTTTGTTATTACAAGCTGAAGCTGAGCTGACAGAGGAATCATGTAAGCACCCCCAGAATGTAGTTCTGGTCAGAGCCATCTTACTCAGCATGAATAGCCCCTGAGCCACCAGGGAGGTGCTCCTGACAGCGGCAGGTGAGAAAACATCCCCTTATCAAGGAACGGCCACCATCTGGGAACAAACCTGTTCACACCCTCAAGCTACTGCAGTGGCACCAGTTTTATGCCATCACACTTCTGTTCACATCAGCATCATGAAAAGTTTCACCAAGTGAAATAATTTTCCCCTTTCAAGGGGAGAGTCTTTACTAAAAATTGAAATTTTCATTGACTTGCGTGCTCTTGTTCATAGTTTTCTTGCAGAAGGTAAAAGAGTAATGATGAAAATGGCTTTAAAAAAATCTAAATATCTGAGATATGGTGTTTCCATTCTTCTCTAATATAAACCACTGAAACAGGTAAGAAAACAGTAATTTTACTACACATCATTGGACTGAATTCTAAAATAGTTCATTGGGTTGAAATCTCTAAACTAACAAGACGGCAGAACATCTACTGCAATTGGGGGTCCATTTCCAGATCCATACATTACAGCTGTCACAAAAAGCATAATTTTGAACAGAGAGACTGCCATTAGAAGCTAGCATCATAGTACAATTGTGGTAATAATTAGAAGAAAATAAACAAATATTTATAAAAAATTTATGTGGCAGGAGAATGTTGCATACCTATCCATGAGCTCTGCTTGCAGAGGAAGGATGTTTTTTTCCTAGCTGTTAGCTGCAGCCCTGCAAAGAGCTGACTACTTGGAAAACAAGCCAGGGGCCTTTTGTCTTTGTGTTGTCACAGAGTCACGGTGCTGGAAGAGATTTTGAGAGGTCATCCTGTGCATCCTCCTTCTTTAAGGGATGAGCAGTTATTCCCACAGTTTCTGACAGATACTTTGCCATTAATCATCACTGTTAGTTATGAGCCTGGAGACTATGTTGTGCCTACAGTTCTTGCAGTGGGGGCTGTACTTGCAGTGTAAAATGCATGGTACAGTAGAAAAAAGATCTAACCTTCTGCTCCTTACCTGTGTTGGCTTAGAGAATCAAAGAAATCCAGAGGAGAAGGAAAAGAAACAATAATTTACACTAGCAAACTACCAGAATTCTGAACACAAAGGTGCTTTTTGTGGTTTGGGTTTCTTTTAATTAGGATCATACTTTGTAATAGTGATCATGAGAGCTATGCATGACACTTCCTAGCAAAATGACTCAAATTCCTCCACGAATTTTTGCAGTATGCAGTACTTTCAAGCATAATGGGCTTAGATCCACAAATTTGCAGCTTGTAAACTATTGATACCATAGCAGAGAGACTCCCAGAAAGAAAACTCACTTGCTACCATTTCAGCTACTGTTTATGCAAAATTCCATAACCACTGTATGTGTGATGGACCCAAGCAGAAGACTTTGCCATGCCCATCAGTGCAAGGTAGGAGCAAGTCAAGAAGTGTTTTGAATAGTCCAAGGACCTGACTATTTAAGGGAAAAATAATGAAGAAATGTGCTAGACAGGATGGCAAATGGCTGAAGAAATGTCCTTTGCAGAGGCAGAAGGCCTAGAGGGTAAAAGGAGAGGAAAGGAAGGAAGGTCAAGTGACTTATTCAGCTTCTTCTGCTGCTTTGGATAAGAAAAATATTTTCTTCACACCAAGTCAGCAAAAGCATTTCCTGACATCTTGATCTCTTCGCTGCTGTTTCTTTTTTTCAGTGAAAGCCGCTTTCTAAAAGGCATTGAAAAATGTGGGTGCCGGTCAAAGGAATGTATTCAGCTGTCTCCAGTCTTAATGCTGACTCTGTTGCCAGAACACCCAGGCACTTTCCAGCATGCTCCTGTGCCAAGGGTGAGCCTCACTTAGGCAAAGCACATTGTGCAGAGCAGGTGGAATGTCTAGGGAATGGAGCAGCATGAGCCAGCAGCCAAGCAGAACCTGGGAGGGCTGGCATCAGGAACTCTGATGTGTACAAAGCCAGGTGTGGGTGCCTGATTTAAACCAAACCCTTAGACAGCTTTTCTTCAAGCATGCCAGCCTGCAGTGCTTTTGGGTTTTCCTCCTTTCCTGCAGGCCAGTCTGTAGCTGGGTACAGTTCAGGGTTGCGCTCTCGCTGCCGTTCAGCTGCTGTGAACCCACTGAGTTTTAAACTCATTAGTGCTGTTGTGAAACAGCAGCGAAAATATTTCTCTGAGTAAATCAAGCAGCAAAGAGAACCTGGGGCAGGATTTGCCTCTGCTTTTTCTGAAATGTAAAAAGCTAAAGGGGGTCTTCCGTCTGCACTCAGGTACTTTACGTTTTGTAGAACAAGTTGTAAATAATTCCAGATCTTTCCTATTTACTCCTTTTCATGCGCTTTTAGTGACAACAGGTGAAGTTCTGCAGCGCAACTGCCTAAACTGCAAAAAGCTGTTTGCATGATTTGCAAAACTCTAGGAAAACAAGCTTGAGAAATAACCGTAAATATTTTGTACAAATGTAAACTACTCCGCTCACTAGTACGATTCGGACCCACGATTCACGCTGCTCCTGGGGCTGACGAGGCCAGCGCCAGGAGGGAAGGAGCGGTGGGTGCCCGGGAGGGGAGCAGCGGAGGGCAGCGGCGCCGCGCTGCCGCAGGGGGCGAGCGCAGGCCGCAGGGCCGGGCCGGGCCGGGCCGGGCCGGGCGCCGCAGGGCCGCTTGTGCCGGCCTCCTCAGCGGGTGGCCGGGCGATGGCCAGCGCCAGCGCACCTTTCAGACCCGCGGTGAAGCCGGCGTCCCTGCACGCCCCGAGACAGAGCGGTATCTCTTGTCCGGATTGCGAAGGGGTGAGCGTCCTCCTTACCTCCCCCTCACAGCGACTGCTGCAATTCTGTCCGATTAGGACACTCCAAACAGACAAATTGTTACGAAGTGCCCTGTATGACCCGAGTGAACTCATCACAGCAGACTTGTATTTTGTTTTTCAGGGTGCAGAGCGGTCCTTCCAAGGCTGGACAGCAAATGGCAGCTGCGGTAGTTTTCCCCCTGCCCCTGAAGAAGCGTGGATAACAACACGTCCTGCCAGCCAAACCTACCGGGCTGATCCTGAACTTGGAGCTACCCTGGGTCAACTGCACCTTCGCAGTTTGTGTTAAAGGAAATGCCATGCAGCAGCACCCCATGACCTGGTGTTTTAGGGAGATGGCCATCAATGAAAAACTCTGATGAAAAAACAGCTTCCACCAAGTCTCTCCATTATGTACTCTTTTTTTTTTTTTTTTTTTTTTTTGCGTTCTCAAACTAGGTTTTTTTTTTCCCCTTACTTTTTTTTTTTTTTTTTTTTCCTTTTCTTTTCTTTTCTTCCTTTCTTTCTCCCCTGTTGCTAATGAGCACTTGAGAATTTGATTTAACTCCTTGGAATGACTGCCACTTACTGCTAGAATGTTAATCTGTCTAAACCCATTCAGCTCTTCTTACTTGGAAGTCAGTCACCTGGAGCCTGCATTTCAAAGAGATGCTGGCTAAGGCACTCGCAACAGCAGAGATGTTTTGGGACAATTCCCACAGCTGGGAGGAATCTCGGGAAACTCATAGCTACTAGACGGCAGACAGTGTTGAATCCCCGGGATAAGCAGAACTGGAGCAAACCCCGGCAAAGACCAGAAGTGCAAATGGAGGGGACACAGGAAGCTGTTGACCTGCAGCTCCCACACAGGATGCTGCACCAGCGTGTTTTGGGGGACAACCTTTAGTTAATGGTGAGAATATACCCAAGGAGAGCGTAGGCAAACCAGGACAGAGGAGCTAGGCCAAGACACAGCTGGAGATAAATCTTTAAAGTGTCAGAGGAGGAGTTTGGCTTTCCAGAAGCAATTAGAGAGATGATTTAATTTGTCTTGGACTGGCCATTTTTTTAATCCTTGTTTGGAGAGGGAGAAAATGCACAGAATCCCATACTAAATGTAGGAGACATAGACATCACTTGGGATAGTTGATGATGTAGTGGAGCTGTGTGTCTGTGAATCAATCCACTGTGCTATTCTGGAAACGTTTCTGTTTTAGCTTCCTTGGCATGATCAGAAACCCCTGTCTCCCAGACCATGCTGCCCAGACCAGAGGGGCAGCCACTGCTGGCTGCGAGTAGCAGAGCCGGGATCTGGGGGGTGCACTGGGAGTGCAGGGCACCATTAAGTCCCTGACTATCAGAATTGCTCCTGGGCAATGCTTTGCATTGTTTATATGGGAAGGAGTGTGTATTACCTGTGGTACACCCTGCCTGCGTCGCTGTCTCTTCACTCCCTGTTCAGTTCTCTGATGGCAAACTGTGCAGAGAGAAGATGTAATAATTTAACAGCAAGAAAGGTTGCTTTGCTGCTGCTACAGAGGAGCAGACTGGTCCTGTGATCTCATGTGAAAAAGTACATTTTTGCAATAAGCAAACATTCAGAGTCATTATTTGCTCTTCGAATAAAATTGTTCTTTCTAAATAAGAAATGTATCTTTGGAGTACATCTCCAGAAACCTTATAAATGAGAAATGCAGAAGGAAGGTCATGATATGTATTTTGTCAGCATATGCAATCTTTTATGAAAAGAGACAGTCTGAGATGGAACTGGGATTCCTTTAGGTACTTGTACATTTATCTGCTGTCCTACTTCTGAAACAGAAGATTATAGAAAATTAAAAGTCAGACTCACCATTATTGTTGATCTATAAGCAAAATGGAAGATTATGTCCCTAAGGTTTAGGAGACTTATGTTACATGAGATTTAATGCTAAATGACCAGCCTGATACGCTTGCTAAAGAGCATGATCAAAAATATATTTACGCTGTTGCATATAAAACTGCAGTATGCAGGCACAGTAATACCCTAGTACCTAAGTTTTGATGTAAACTTTCTTTAAATTACTTATTAGTTAGCAAAAGTCATTTGTGGGATTAAATACAGCAATGTCAATGTGGTTCCAAGTTCTCCTCAAAAAGTTTGGGGTTTTTTTTGTCTACAATGGAAGAGCTACATTTGTGAATTTACTTCTAATTTTCCATAGACTCCAATAGGAAAAATTGTGGGAAGAGTAATATATTTTGCTTCTGAAAATTTCAGAAGAAAATGATGGACCCAAACTGCTGCAGTTACCAGCAATACACCTACTGCCGAGTCCTTCTGGGGAAGGCCTGGTACACAGTAGCTGTAGCAACCTGCTGAGCCTAAGACCATCAAAGAAAAACTTCCAAAACCAGCCATTATTCAAAGAACCAGATGTTTTCAGGGATGAGCCTTTGCTGGAGAGAAGAAAGAGCATTGAGTGCAGGCAGGTTTCTAAGCTAATGTGGATGTTTGGCTTTGCATTGTGGAGCCAGAAAAATTTGCCCCGGTTGATGTTGAGACCATATGGCAGCATGAGTCTTTGTGTGTGAAGAAATGAATGTCTTCTCCATTTATTAACATCATTTCTTGGTGAAGAAATTAAGATATGGACAGATTGTAGTTATCTGAAGAAGATTTCTAAACTCCTATCAACTGGAGAAGTAATTTCTTTAAAATGAATAAATTTCCTGCTTATTTCAGCTCACAGGTTTTAAGCTTTTTAAAAAAAGTTTTAATGATTCCTATTTTATTTTGATTACCTAAAATTAGAGGTCTAAAGCAAATCTGTTTTTTGATACACAAGAACTTTTGACAGTGGTTAAAACGAAGCTATTAATATCTAGATAAAATAACCAGGCCTGACAAAAAAATTCTTGGGAGGTGGACAAAGAGCAATCTTCAGGTTTTTCTTCATCTGCCATTGTGACTGAGAAACACCTGTACCAGTGGTGGCTGTGGGACCTCTGCTTTGCACCCTTCTGCACAGAGGCAGTCAGCCAAGGCTTGGAAGCATAGAGGGGACACAAGTCTCCCAAGACTGGCCAAGCCATGGTCATCCTGCCAATGCAGCTCCTGCAGAAGCATTAAAAGACCATTACTATTTGAATTCACTCTGCAATGATATCTGAGGTATCTTATTTTAAAAATCTTTAAGAAGTATGTCAGCCACAAGCTTGATCTTTTAATAATTTGAATTAGTCCCATTCCCTGAAAAGTAGGGGTTTGTTATTATAAATGGTTGTCAATGACTGGGGTTAAGCTGTAAGCTGATCTGGAATTTTTTTAATCAAGTGGCTATTATTTGCAGAAAACTGCTGAGTAAAGTTGTTATAATGCCACCCTATATTTAAAAACAGTCATAGTGTTTTAAACAGTTAGGGATACATTTAACTGTGAGGTCTGGCAGAAGACATGCACCTGTCAAACTCCAGCACGCACCACTGGTACAAGTTATACTCCACTTATATGTGTGGCTGCTACTAGAGCTTAAATTCCCACACAGTCAAACATGACCTGCATGATTTGCAGGTATATTTTCCAAACCCAAATAGTTTCAAATGTCCCAAAGAAAATCAAGATCCAGCAGTATAGTCTGAAATGAAAAGTCTCAAATGCTTCTCATGGGAAATTGTCTTCCTGAGTTTCAGAAGACTGAAAATGTCCAGATATAAATCTCTTCCAGCTGAACTTGACGTCTCCAGTGCAAACCTCTCAGCTGGGATGGTTATCTTCTGCTTATGGAAATCTCATGTCTGGGAGCTGACCTTACTTGTGTTAACTAAAGAAAAAATCATTCTTGATAAAACCTGCTAAGATTTTCTTCCGTGTGTCCTGGCCTGGGGTTTCAAAACCATTTGCCAAATCTCAGCCATTACCAACCTCAGGAAAACCCATAGAACAGCTGCCTGTGTGAAAATTCCTATGTTCTTTCCCACACTGTTCACCAAACAATTATGAGGAAACACAAATCACACTTCTCTTGGGATGTAAAATTTCTGACACAACTACTGAGTTTCAAAAGAGCAATACATTTCCTCCCATCTCTACCGCAGCAAGCAGAGCTCCTACCCCTTCAGCCTGATTGGGCAATCCAGCTTTTACCACGCTCTGGTCTCTTGCCAGCCTCAGGAGCCCAGCACCTTATCTCCAGGCAGGTTAGGCCTTTTGGGTCACAGCCAAGCTCCCAGGTTCTCCAAGTAACCATTGGCTGCACCCAGGACAGCATATCATTTCATCTGCTCCAGGCTCTAACAAAATCTTCAAGCCCTTCCCAGAGGGAAAAGGCCTTAAAACCACCCCCCACCGCCCCCCACCCCAATACAAAGAAAAACCCAAACCAAAACCCAAACCCACAAAACCCCAAACCAAACTGTTTTCAGGAGACAGCAAATGGGAAAAAAGGGAAAGGGTGTAAAGTTTACAAGCTCAAAAATTGATCTGTAGAGGACTGGAGGGAGACAGCAAGCAGAGCATCCATGAGAGCACACCACTCCTTGAAGCTGTCCAGAGAGGCAGTGGCCACCGCTGGGTTGCTCTGCACAGAGATTCAAGAGGACTTGGTGTAAATACAGGCCACCAAGGTGCCTACACAGCTTTCTGCTGGTATGTTAGATTAGTCTGACCAGGGCGAGGAGGAGGCTGATGAGGAACCCCTTAGAGGATAATGCTGTCTCCCTCTGCCTCCTCACACTAGGACAAGGAAGGTCTTTTGTTATTTAGGGTGTAGATACCCCTTCAAACCCTCTGGCAGGCCACACAGCAGTCTTTTGGCCCTGGGGTTATCCCAGATGAACCCCCATGGTGTCATCCCATGAAGTCTATCATGTGTCTGTATGAAACGGTAGGACAGACCTCCTGTTTTCCTGCTCTGAGCTGGACAAAGCTGTCTGGGAAGAACTGGAAGAAGTGGATGCAGAGCTAAAAGCTCTCTTTTCCTGTCAATGATTTTGAGATTGTCAGCACTGGTGTATTACTTTGATGGCAATGCAGAGCTGCTCAGAAGAAGCAGCTGCCTTTGAATATGAGCTCATTAGAGGAATATGAATTCTGACAATGTATTGCTGAGGCCAGAGAACACCCTTCAAATTTGAACCCTTTGTATTCAACAGAAAACTGTTCAAAATCCCTATCTGCTCCCTATGGCTATTTAAGGCAAGTTTATCAAGCTGGACTTAATAGTGGCTTGCAGAAACAATATAATTCACAGACTTCAGGTTACAGGGGAATAACCTTATCTTCCTTATAATGAGTTGTATCATATAATAGTGACATAACTCATTTGAGTGACATGGCAATCGAAACAAAGAGGGTTGCGCTCCTTTGCCATAACAGGGGTTGTGCTGTGAATGCAAATTGTGCTTATAGGGTTTGGCTTCTCTGCAAGACCTCTGTGGTTAGTTACTGCTGCTAAGTGCTAATCCCTGGGAGCAAGGGTGGAACAGAGGGAACTCCAGCCTTTGTGCCTTCCCAAACACCGCAGGAACAGCACAGGACACACTGAGCCTCAAGCCCCAAATGCAAAGAAGCTGTCAACTGGGGCTAGATTTCAAAGTAGCTCCTTTACAAAAGCCTTTAAAATGATCACCTGTTTTTTTATCTGCAGGCATTTCACAAACCCAATACAACCAGCTAGTCATTCCCATAAAACATGAACAACAGAATTCAGAAACACGACTCACATGAAAGGCTTTAGACAAACCAAAAAGGTGAACAAAAGCTCAGCGAGCCCCTCTTTGGTCTGATAGCTCTCTTTATAGATAGATAGGTTTTTGTTTAGGTTCTCGGCATCTTGCAAGGGAATAAAAAGGATCTAATATATAGAAAATCTAAAAGTGATTTGTTTGTTTGTTTGTTTGTTTGTTTTTGTTTTTTTTTGTTTTTTTTTTTGAAAACACTTTTCAAACACTCCAAAGCACTAACTAGGTACAGATTACCTCACCCACATCAAAGAATGGAAACACAGAACACAGCTATGTAAAAGAACCCTTTTCATTGGAGAAAAACATTCCCTTCCAGTGTTTGCAAACACATAATGGTATTGAATAATAGTCTTAAATTCATCAGCTTAAGCAAGAATTTGTAAAGTATGTTGGGAAACTTCAGTGGAAGAAAAACACAAAGTATACAAGACCTAGTGCACCTTTCATAAATTCCTTCTGACATCTATAAAAACTATATTTTCACCTTTTATTAACCTTTTTTTTCCTTTATTTTTAACCAGGGCTTTGCAGCCTCTATCCACTCTCCTCAAAACTCCCAGCTGTCTTTAAGCTAACGTGTGCTTATTTTTGATGAATAACAGTGGAAACTTCTAAACAGCAGCATTACTTGGATTTTTTTTTCTTTTGTGCTGCTTTTTGAAAGATAGATTGTGAATGCAGACAAGCAAGCTATTCAAAGTCAGCTGTAGTGAGTAGCAAAGGCCTTTTAACAAATCCTACAACATCCTATACAAAAGTTGAGAAGATAAATAAAGCTAACAATATAATTTAATGGAAAAAGAATACACGTCAAGTCTACCACCATCAGGAAACACAGGTTCAGAAATTCTGTGCCTTCCCTCCCCATATTTAGTAAATTAGGTTATCCATAAAATGGAGGGTTTTGGAAGTCTTGAATGGCAGAAAACCATGTTCTTTACTCAGAAATTGGCGTATGTGTTAGTGTGAAGGTGTCACAGATAATTCCAAATTCCTAAAATTTGGCATCTGATTGCTCAGAACAGGATGCTTTTCCTGCATCAAACAAATTGTTGCTTTGATTCTAGTTTGGGTAGCAGTTGTCATTCAGCTTTGGCAGTTCAGCCACCGCTGCCTACTAGGGGAGATGTCTTGGCAGAGAAGGGAACACCATCCAGAAGTTAAATGAAGCTGAGCTCTGGGGGGATTTCCACAATAACACAGAACCTCAGCATTGCCCCTGTTGTATATTTCAGCCCATCACAAAGGCTGCATGGATTCTCTTGCTAAGCCACAAAAGATGATCACATGAAGGTGAGGCCATTTTAGAAAATAGAACCTGTAGAAGACATGCCACATGTACATAGAGAGGTGAGAATCAAGTGCACAGAGACATGAGAATCCTTCCCTACCTCAAGATATCTCTCCTGGTCACATGCAGTTAGTGGGAGCTTTGCTAAATGACTGATGTGTGGAAACACTTCTGGTTTCCTCATCTGGTATAACAGTACATTCAATAGCAGCATAACAGCCTTTCCTTGATCACAGAGCTGATATGTGATCCAGTGTGGTGAAATTTTATCATACTATAGATCTGACTGAATATTTCTGAATTTTGACCTAGATTGGCTTAATTATTTTCAATAACTGGCCAGATTTTGATGAGCTGTAAAGTACCAAGAAATAGAGCAATTCTGGTTGTTGTTTTGGCTTCAAATTTCCATATTTGTGTTCCTGAGATGATATAAAGTAGTCAAAAATCCCTACAGAAGAGGTAGCCAAATGTTTGCCTTGTAAGAGATAAACCCTCACTGTCTGTCCACCTTCCATGGTGCATGGGGTTTGCAATAAAAAACACACAAAGGTCTCACAGCTGTCCAGGTACCATTGTAAACCTGTGGTTCCAAGGGTATTTTTTCAGTAACACTGCAAACATAAGCATTTTGTCCCATTTTTTAAATTTTTGGCGCTCATTTCCAACCCTCATAGAAAAATTTCAGGTTTGCAGGCATAACTGGTGGGACTGTACAGCTGTGGGAATGAGTACCTAAGCATATCTATGAAGAAAGAAGAGGTGAAATTAAAAACAGGTCCAGTTCAAAATTTCTATTACACTGGAGCTGCACAGGGTTGAGTTAGTATGTAGGAAAATGTACAGTTCAACTTTCTCTGTCTCAGTTAATTCTGCCTTGCAAATGAATGTCAAAATTTTACTGGAAATAAAATTCTTATGCAGGCATATACTCGACTGGTGGAATAATACTAATCCCCATCTCATTCTCTGACATTATTGAACAATGGCTCTTTTGTCTGATATTAGGAGATTTAAGGAAGCTCATATATTAAGAGAAATCTGTTGAAAAATGTCATGAGAGCTACATAATATAGGTCTTCAGCCTCTCAAGCACCAGAACCTGAAGATTCCTAAGAGCTAAGTGAAGTGCAGACATTTGGTCTCTGACTTGTAAAAGTTCATGGAAAGGGTTTGCCTTGTGTTTTTTTTTTTCAAATTAAAAGCTTCTCCTGCTTCCTAAGAAGATATCTGAATGATGCATCTGAATGGAAATCTGGAAACCTCTTCCAGCCCTTCTCTTCTACATTGTGAAATCCAGCATTTACTAGTGGTATTTGGCATCATTAGAAACTTTTTTATGTACACAAAGGCTTTGGAAATCAGTGCAGTACTAGTTTTAGTCCAAGACTTCAAAGCAAGACCATAGTGACATGCAGGGGAAGCATACCCAAATATAAACAGCCATGGATAAACACAGGAAAACACTTCAGTTTTCTAATATTCCACTGCAAGCACAGGAACCAGCAGATATATTTATTATCTATTTGGGATGAGCTAACATGGATGCTCCTGGGTCTGCTGTAGTGGTAATTTCAATTTCAGCATGCATAGAGGCAGAAAAAGATCACGAACTGCAACTTTCATTTATTTGTCATGGAATAAAGGTCGGTGGAACAGAACAGCAAGATCTAGAATACTTGAAGGTTACAAGCAGTGAAGAACAGATTCACTGAAGCAGGCTAAGGAAGCACAAACATTACATCTCCTACCAGCAAAGACTCTGCTTGCCCAAGAGGCTTTCAGCTCTGAAACTGCTGAGCTTGCTCCTGCCATCCTGATTGTGCATGACCCCTAAAGAGGATATACAGCTGCTTGGTCAGTTCTGGAGGAGATAAATAGGGATCACTCTCTTTTTATTTTCTTTTTTTTTTTTTTCCTTCCCTCGCAAACCTTTTCCCACTAAGTGGCACTGGCCATTGACACCAGTTTTCTGAATCCTCTGCTCTTCAGCAGATGGAAGTCATAGTTGGTGTAGTTTCATAAATTCTGGGTCATTTCTAACCACCTTCTCTTGAGATGGACAGGAAGAGATTTGGAAGCTGGGCATTCTCTGCCTCTGAGGAATTTGGGGTAGGATTTACATCTATAGAAGTCTCTCCCTGTAATGCCACAACTAGTGGGGACCTCCAAAATTAATGCACGGTGAAAACCCAAGCTACGTGAATTTGGGTGAAATTAGCAATGCTAGTTGGATCAGCAGCACACAAAAATGCACACACAGTATATTTTTGCCATGACAGGCACAGAGACAAAAGGGCTGTTTACTCATTGACCTGGTGCATCTGGTCAGACTAGTAATGATGACTTTGGTAAACAGCTCTCATTCCTGCTTTTTCTGCCACATGCAGGCTGTGCTCTCCTGTATTAAAAGTCATCACAAAGAACCCTGCAAAGCAGTGGCGACGAATATTGTGCCTCTTACACAACATAGGTGGTTTAAGTATGAAAAATAAGGAGCTGCTGGCATGCTGTCATGCTATCAGAGGAGAAAGTGGAGTTAAAGGGTTTTTTTGCAGGGGAGGAGTTGTGTGGTGAGGAGCTGTGTGGCAACATGCAGCACACCTGACCTGCTAACGAAAGGAATCAGTGGCACAGACATGGCACAGACATGGCACAGACATGGCACAGACATGCACCAGGCATGGGGACAGAAATGGAGAAGAGGGACAACAGCAGGCAGCCAGAACAGTCATTGCAGCAGAAAAGGGGGGGGGGGTGGGGGGGGTGGGGGGGGTGGAATTATATTCATCAATACCTCTATAGATTTGCTTTGTGAGAATGTGAAACACAAGGGAAATGCTTTAATGCTCTGCTTTCAGAATCACTAAATGTGGCCTGGGAATCACTGTAATTGTTATGCCCATGTTCCTTTCAAACAATTAATGCTCCACCTCCTCTTCACATTAGAAAGGAGTGGTTTGCTAGTTTTGTGGGGAAAAAAAAAAAAAAAAAAAAAAAAAAAAAAAAAAAAAAAAAAGAAGAGAGGTACGTCAATACAAATGATGGACAAAGAAATGTAGCTGAAAGTCCAGTAGTGATAATTACTGTTATTTTAAGGTTTTAGTTAATAACAACCATAGTTAGTTAATAACAACCATAATTGCAGTGACTCCTACAAACTAGCGAAGTCCTCTTGAATGTGTGCATATGTGCATGCATGTATGTCTGTCATGATTTAAGGAATGCATAAGTGATTTTAATAGCTTTCAAGGACATGACTATACTTTTGATTATGCTAGCATTGCACTGCTCATGACATGAGAGCAAAAGTGCAAGTGCAAAGAAAAACTATGAAGCGACAGCATGAAACTACTTTTCTTGGTTAGCTAGTAGGGTGTCTACCCAAACAACATTTTTAAAAAAGAGAAAGGCTAGCAGGGACTTTTTGTAGTTGTTACTTTGAGGGCATTAATGCGTGACTCAGCTTGAGAAATCTGAAGATTAATAACTTTGCTCTTAAGTAAAACTTGAAAAATGAGGTCAGATACAGTTCGAACTGGTTAAGATTCCCCAAGAGTAAAGTTATAAATATGAATAACCCCAAGACCAAATATGTTATTAATTACCTTCCAGGGAGCTAAAGGGCACATAGTAAATGAAGATAAAGAAAAACTCTAGTAAATACACAGCAGTAATTTATCATTTTCGTGGACAGGGGGGATTGGGGCAGAAGGACTAGGGACTCCACCTTTGTGTAGACTGTTATAGAGAGATACTCCACTAAAATATATAAATCTTGCTTATTCTAGCAAGAAATGCCAGAATAAGACTCCACTCAGATGGTGATACCTATCCACTACAAGAATCTGTATCAAAGACAAATATTTTCAATATTCTTTTGCTCTGTATTAAAACCAAACAGTCTGGTTTGTTACCTTTACCCAGTTTGTTACAAGCCTGGCAAACCTAACAACAGATACACATTTGATGCAACATTTCTTCAGAAATTTGACACATCTAACATTAAAGGATACAGGGATTATTTCCTTGAAACTGTTATTCATCAGTGATGGTAATTTAAAATGATAGTCCATGAACCTATGTTTTATTGCCTTTAATGTGTAAAACTGACCTAGACTCAAGCCAGACTCTGAGTTTATCTGACATTTGATGATAAATTTATTATCTTTCAAAATTGAACACCATAATATAATTATTTAGATCTATTTATATTTTTCTAAGTAATGAGAAAAGATGCTTTTTGTTTACACTCACATCTATTTTATAAAATTAGAATATTGGTGATGAAAAAAATTTGTGTAAGCCATGGTGATATTCAGAGACCAAATTAAGCATCGTTATTTTTGATAAAAATCTAATAAGTAATTTTACAGAGGTGAAGGATTACTGATCCTGGACTTTTTATATCTACATATTTTAAAGGATCACTGGGGCAGGATCACTGCTCTTAACAGAGTCAAAAGTATCATGTCTGTAGTGTTTTAAGTGGAAGCCTGGAGCTATACTCAAATGAAGACACAACTGATGCCGCCTTTCAGGCTGAAGATAAGGTGATAGTTGAAAAAATACAAGTGATGAAAGGGGAATGAAAATCACTTTTTTTGTAGTCTGAACAAGGTGGCAGGAAATTTTTGAGTCAGGAGACAGTAAACAAAGGAAGAGCCTCCAGAAAAATGAGTGTGAGGAAGATAATGGTGGGCACCCATCCCTGAGTCTCAACTAAGAACAGGACTGACAGAGTCCCTGCATTTCCCTAGACACATTAACTCAGGCATAGAAACTGGAAAAAATCTAGTTGCCCCAACTTTAAAAAGAGTGCAGACCGAAGGCAATCTTCAGAAGCAGCACAATTCTTTCACAATACTATCAAATGTAGGTCCATTCCCCCCCCTTCCATATTTTCAAACACCATCATTTCAATGCCCAGATTGTATTGTATGTATGTGCATGCACTCAGTTACTAGGATGCAACAACACCAGATTTACATCTCAAGATGCACCTGCTTCCAGCCTCAGATTCCTGCCTGAAAGGTATTAGAAGTCAGGAAGAAAAGATGCCAAACCCACTGGGTCTTCAGTTTCCTACTTAAACACAAACATCCACAACAGTTTCACAATACTTTGCACTCATCAGGATCTTGGGCAGGCAGATATGGGGAAATTCCCAGAACATCTCCAGAGTGGCATGTGTGCAGCTGCAGCCTCCTTTCATTACCTCCTCCCTCAAAGCTGTGGTGATTCTGCCATTTGAGGCAGAGGCAGCCCAGCCTCATATTTTCTTCCTGTTTAGTTCAAGACTTGCACAGCTCTGTGAGGACCACTCCTAGCCTCGCTCCTCTGTGGTTATCCCTTGTGACCGTGTCCTGTTTCCACCTCATCAAGTAACTAAACAAATAAATATGTTCACAGTGACACATGCTGAAAGTTCACTCTTTTGATTAAAGGAAGGAGAGGATCTGACATTATCGCCTAGTCTGGCTTGGAAATCTCCCAGAACAAGCTGGGGCTTTGCCTCCCTCACCCATTCTTTGGAAAGGGGATTTGTCTGTCTCAATCTGACTGAAGAAATTCCTGACTGTAACAACTCTGTGTGTGGCAGAACCAACATAAATTTACTCCTAATGAAGTGGTTGCTAATGCATCCTTTGACCACGTGATGAAACGGGCAGATAAGACAAACTTCACCTCAGTAAGATTCTGCTACTATTTTATCTGGATTTCGGAGCTTGTCAGGCTGATATAACCAACCAGAAGAGCATATGAACATGACTGCAAGGTTATGCGTTCTGCAAACTGTCATGTCAATGGTCACGAGCATGGCTCTGGAACTCTGGGGAAGCATTGAGAAAACCACCCAAAAAGACTGCCTCAGAGGCAGTGAAGTTCTGGACTCATATCTAAAGCCAAACTTCGATAAAGTTTAGACCTGGATATTTTCTACCTGGCCTGGAGGCTGCTTCTCTTTCACAGTTTAAATGCACACCTGATTAAGGAAGTTGTAGTGTGACACCCTGTGCCAGAACGCAAAGCTCTTCAGAGCTGCACATTGAGCATTTACAAAAGGGAGCAAGGCAGAAAACATGGTATAAGTATCCAAGTATTGGGGCACCAGATAACTTTATATTAATTCCTTGTGCACAAATGTCATATGCTTTTAGGACCCGGCCAGTTATTTTCCAGTTAATATAGTGCCAGCCTGGTAAATGAAAGCAAGCATATCTTGGTCTAACAAATACTTAATGAGAGAGGGAAAAAAGATCACTGTGACATTGCATAGTTTGAGAAAGAGACAGGAGGAGCAAAGATAATGACCAAACCAGCCAGAAAACCTAACCAGATGGAAGTTATTAGATAAACCTGGTATGAATAAGGCCAAAATCCTACAGAGAGCTTTGCACTTGCTTGACTTTGAGCATGTACGTTGTCTATTTGCTGCCATTGTATAATTTTGCCAAGTACAAAAGCGTTTATTGGCACAAGTGTGGGAACGAAATGCAGAGAACATGTCACAGGATCTGGTCGTGACAGAGTCCTAAGGTAAGAGAAATGAATGGTAAGAAAAAACTTCCATGAAAAAGATCAAGGTTATAGATGAAGATATACCAGCAGAATGAATACATTTTAGCGATGAAACAGACCAATATACAAGAAGGGTACAGAAAAAATTACATGCTGAATAGATAGCCAAATTTCCTTTTATCCATAGTTAAATATCTATTATTATGCACAGTCAATTTATTCAGGCTGCCATTTCAGTTCCCTTTGCTTAGTTGCACTATTCTGTTTGTTTAAAAATACTGCACTAAGCAATAAAAAGCTAAACCTATCATGTCCCTTTCAATCATATTTATGTCTCTTCTACCTGGATTTGCACAGCTGTCATGTACTCAGTTGCTAATAACTGACAGCTGAAACTCAAAATATTTGCTATAAATGAATACTCAACACTGGGGCTTGGAAAACATTGTCTTAATTACTTGATAGACGTTTTACTCCTTGCAAAACGAAGAATAAAGCTGTTGATAATAAATGAGCCTCTCAAAAATATCTTGTATTTGACTGTTGTACAGTGGCGTGGGCAAAAGGGAACTCTCCTGACAAATGATCCCAGGTACTTTTCCTTAGTAGAAGGCTGAGAGGAAACGGCTCCTTGTTCCTGCAGCTCCTCCTGCTGGAAAAGCAGCAGAGTTGATGGGAGAAAAAAAACCAGAGAGCGTTTCCTCGCCCTCTGCGCGGGGAGCAGTTGCCAAGACCGGTCATTTCCCCGAGCTGAATGAAACTTTAATTTTTAAAGAGAAAAACCTGAAAATATCTGCAGCCATAAAATAGTGCAGTTATAGTCCTTATGGAAGAAAAAATGTTGCCTTCTGGCTTGTATGCATGTTATGATGCATGTTATGATTCTATAGCAAGAAAAAAAATACATATGGCAAAATGCACTGATAATTACAGTGATACACACATTAGTCAGTACCAGTCCAGACACTTAGTTTCACAGCACTCTGGTGACTAATTGAAAAAGCAGCTCAAAAGTCAGCATCTATATTACATTTGACCTTGCAGTAAATGTTTTACGATCTGTGGGACCCCAAATGTTGATGTTTTTACCCAGTCAGCACTTTGAAGTTGGCTGTTTCAGTTCACGATCTGCATCTAGGAAAAAAAACGGAACTGAGAAGTTTGCCTATCAATTAGCACCATGACATCTGCTCTATTTGAGAAACATCAGACTCATAAACTTTTTATTTTAATATTTATTTTAATATTTCATTTTAATGGAAAGGTGGTGAAAGTGCTGAGCTGCCAGTCCCGAAGACTGGAATGTACTATTTGCTCAGAGGAAAAAAGTGTCCAAAAACTAGCCTTAGTTTTGACATAGGACATTGCAAAATTTTAATCTAATTAGGTTTTCATTTGGAAAATGACATATAAAGCTACTGATGCAGGAAATCTAAAACACTGCTGATAGGTCAGGTTTTCCTGTCTCATGTGTCTTCCCGAGAGGTTCAAATAGGTAGAAACCCTCTTCATGCCTGCTGGTCTGAAGTCCTCACATAAGCACTCTTTCTGCAATAGAGCTTGCAACATTTTCATTCTCCAGTGCCATCATGCTAGAGAACATTATCATCTTTACCCAGGACACTGCTGATGCATCTTGAGTTTCTCTGTAGTTGGTAGTATCTTTTGGCCTGTTTTTGCCTCCTTCTTCACAGGTCTACAAAATCTAATTTAAATTCTAATTAAAATGGCTCCTCGACTGCTGTATAGCTGGGCATATTCATTTCACCAGAGGCACAGAAGAAAAGATATATAATGCTAACTACTTTTTTTTTTTTTTTTTGCTGGTTTTGTAATATTTATTAACCACCCAGCACTTTAATGTTTTCATGTATTAATGAGATTTAAATAGAAAATGCACCTGGAAAACTGCAAGAGAAGGGTGCATTTTCTAAATTTGATGTTAAAATGTTTCATACACAGCAAGCTGAGGAATATTTAAATGGAATGACTCTAAATAAGACCAAGGTCTAAGTATACTTTCATTAAAAGCCCCCAGTGAAAGGCACGATACAAATCATACACCAAGTATTCCCTGAAAAAAATACCAGAGACTGACAACGCATATGGCTCCCTACTGCACGCCCCGCTCTGAATGTGTGTCCCTCTCAGTTCTGCTGGCAGAAGAAAATATGTGGGCGTTTTCTGTCTTCTATGCAATATCCCCCAGCTTCACCTGAACTGCCTTGCGCAACAGCTTAAGGTTAAGCCATCAGACTTTGCACTGATATGGCCACAGTGTTTAGGTGCCATTACAGCAGTGATATCTGACAGGTGATAAGAAATCCTTGCATAAGAATTGTGGTGAAAAGGCCTTAGCTCTAACCCATTTGTCAAACGAACAAATGTTTTAGGCTTAGGTTTACTTTTGTGATGGATGAATGTCATCTGTCTCTACCTGCTATTGGTTATAGAGAAGGGTAATATAAATGGAAAAGCACAGGCAAGGAAAATGAGGCTGCTGCTCATTTGCCCTGGGTGCTGGTTGAGAAATACTGAAGTTCGTCCAAAAGTCAGCCAGCACCATGTAGAGCCGACGAAGCGGATGTGTGAGCACGGCCCTGGTACAACAATGGATTCTCAGCCTGGCTTAGCGTTTGAAAACACAGTGAGGGCCTGCAGTGTCCTATGTGAATCCATAACCATCGCATACACGAAAGCACCTTTATACTGTGACACGCAGGGATTCCCAGCGCCATTGTGCCCCATCTTTCCCTGCTCACCAGGCTCTCCTGTAAGGCCGGAGTGCGGCACACCCCGCGCAGCAGCGCTGCCAGGAGGCTCCAAGCGCCTGCGGCACTGCCCGGCTCCGGCTCTTCGGGAGCGGACGGGAGTCCAGCAGGATGCCGGCCCGGAGCGCCGGGGCTGGCCCGGGAGGGCAATGCCGAGCCGGGCCCCGGCGGCACAGGAGCCATCTCCTCCAGGGGTAGAGCTCCTTGTCCGCATCAGAGCTCCGGACAGCTCCAGCGGGCTCAGCGCTGACTTACTGCGTGCGTTCCGGGGCGCGCTGCGCTGCAGAGGGTCACTTCCCTCCCAAAGAGTCTGAATGAACCAATTAACAGCGCCTGACTCCACAACATCTCCTTAATGCCTGAGGAGGTTGCTGAACCAGCTAATGACGCTGTTTTATTTGATTGAAGGTGGTATTTTTTCCGTAGCGATTGCAGTCATATTAGTGCATCCAGGAGCGTAGCAGAAACCCCCAGATTGTTATGAAGGGCTCAGAAAGTCTCCGATTAAATTAAACTTAGCTAGACAAAAGCTTAATGACTTTTATGATATTTAAACATTATGTCCAAACACAGAAAAGTTGGATCTGCAATTTTCTGCTAAGATGGACTGAATGAGCATTAGCACCAGAAATCACATTAATTCAGTTACAGACGGAGTTTGAGCTCTGGACTTTATGGGTTGGCCTAACTCTTTTTAACCATGTGCTGTCTCCAATCACAGTTTCTTAACAGTGAGCAAGATCTCACCAAAATGGGTGCTTTTCTGTTGTCTGAGATCAGAGATGTCATTCATTCCTTTGATCCAACACGTTCAAAGAGTAGGGGATATTTTCTTATTTGACTCCAGGGCTTGGATTCCAATGGGGAGAGATATAACACCAGAACAAGGAGAATTTAGATATGTAGCATTAATGCAATCAGATAACTAAGATATCTGATGAAACACTGCCAAATTGACAATGTCTTCTGTTGAATTTATATACATGTTTTGTATGGTAAGTTCAGTGTAATGTTACAGAATTTTATTGAAATGTTCAGTTTAAAAAAATACTCTGGCAAAGTTCAATTTGGGAATATTGTTTTTCCCCTGGAATTCTTCTCATGTGAAAAAAATAGATGGCAGTATGTTTCAATTTCCTTCTATGTAGGCATCAGGATACAGCTCTGGCCTGGGTTCTGCAAGATAAACTGATGGAATCCGAACAGTGTCAGGAAGTAGTAGAACCATAGGAAATTCAGCACCAGAATCAGATCAGGTTTAAACTACTATTAACTCTTCTCTTGGCTGGAATGATAACACAAATCACTACTAGAAATCTTTCAGATGAGAAGAATAGCTCCCCACTCCACAGATATCCTTTCTATACATTCTGGGAGCTTTCACATCATCGGGGGGTTACTGCCGAGCCAAAGCAGCCAAGTGCCAGAACTGAAATCTGTAAAAAGACTATGAGATTTTTGCTGTAAGTTCTGAATGGATCATTGGACCTCATGCTGTGAACCTGCAACACAAACTTGAGAGACTAAATGTGGAAGGTTTCTTAGGAGTAACCCAATGCCTGTTTAGAAGACAATGTTCAGATTCCTTATTGGAATATCACTGAAATCACCCTTATTAATTGTTTTGCCTTCTCACTGGTCATCTCAAGTAAAAAAATGCACTAATTAAGTGGTATGAATCTGTTGGGTGAATATCCTCAGGCAAAAGTAAAATACTCTTAATTTATTCTAGAAACCTAGAAAAAAACTAGTTTTTCTAACTGCCAATCACCTGAATATATAAACTAAGAAAATATGCAATTCCATGTAACAAAGATATTTTTAATTCAAACTAGGTGAGCTAATGTAGTATTTTGACTGCCCAAGGCTTCCTATGACCAATAATACACTGCTGAATCCAAGCGGAGTTGATTTGGGTGAACAAGACAGGGATTTAATAAATTAGAAAAGAAAGATTAAATAATTGAGGACTCTTTCAGTAATTTAAATATAAATCTATTGGAGCTCTTGTTTCAGAAAGGAAAAAAGTTGCTTAGACTTGCATCCCTGTATTTTCCTCTCAATGATACTTCTACAGATCAAGGGGAATTCAGAAGCCCTGTCAGGAAGAAAAAAAATCTTCAAATTGCCAATAAATACACTGATACCAAACAATTAGTGTTTCATTCACCTACATAAAAAGATGAAAAGTCAGGGCCCTCCAGTGCTTCTATGATGATTAACAATATCACTGAAGGTTTTAACAAGTGAAAGAACAGAGGAGCAACAACCTTCCATGTCATTTAGCAAGTTAATGTCATGATATCCTTTGCTAGCATACTGAATGAGTGCTTCACAAAGAATTTAATATATGTAAAGGTTTGGAAAGAAGAGATGATTATAAATGGAAATATACTCTCAATCTGTTATACTCTCATCTTTTTTTTTAGTATTTCCCCATTAGTTTCCTCGCAGTATTTAGAATAGAACTCTTTTTCTCTTATGAAAAGCAATAGATCTAATTCCAACAGTCTCTACAGAAAACCATAATGTTTGAGAACAATTACTAAGTTGTGAAATGCTAATGTACACAGTGTTCTTTGGCTTGAACCAGACTGGAATACAGATGCAGAATCAGTGAAATTTTACATGGAAGCCTGATGGCTGTTTTGATCTAGGACACTGCTATTTCTGTTCTGAAAAGTTTTGCTTGGAAAGCTAATATGATCACAGTGGTGCACAACAGCTTTTAGAATCTCTGCCTATTAATATTAACAAATTTAACCACTCAGAAAGTGCAATCTTATCACTAACATCCACTGAGTAATGCAAAAAAGCAAACAAGCCATAAAATCACACGCAAGAAAGGATGTGATGTGAAGTCCTCAATGAGAACAGTAAGAGCTGCATAAATCCTTTTATGCCAAAACCATGGGGAAGAAAATTGTCTTCTTATCTCCATGTTGGCCATTTCAATATTGATTTGATGTCTTTGTCCTACATGGAAAGAACAGAAACCTATCAGCAGCCTGTAAAACTGTTTTTCTTAGCTTGTAGCTTGTATGTCTCTGTCTACTTTGACACTGTGATCACTTGCATGAGGCACATGCACAATTCCTTGCCTGAGAGGCTATTATTAGATGCATGAAATCAGTTGGAAGGCTGTGTTTTCTAAAGCCTGCCCCATTTGTTAGAGTACTTAAACACTGCATGGTACAGGCTAGGGAAGTGCCAGACTTTATAACAGGTCACATCTGTTCTTCACTCCCTAAAAGAAACCAGGCTTAAAGTGAGGAACACAAAGAGAGGAAAGGATGGGCACTGTGAGGACAGGCTTCAAGCCCTAGCAGTGTTCTACTACACAACATAAAGACAGCTTTAAAAGCCACTGGGGTATGCAGGTTACCTGTTTTACAGACAAAAGGCCTAAAAAAAGCCACTGATCTAAGATGTATAAGAAGGCAAAGAGTGACCACCTGCTTCTAGTCCCAGGTAATGTCCTGAGCAACACTGATCTTCAGCATAATACCAGAACAGAAATATGATTCAAAACCACTGTTTCTCCTCTTTATCCTCCTGGCTTTGACAAATACTCTTATGTTGCCTCTGCTTGTTCAGTGAATTAAATTCTTTTAATCTTTGTTTGGGAGGACCGTCTCATTTCTGTTTGTTCAAGAACATAAAAATGCAACTGTAACTTGCCAGGACTAAAAATGTGCCTTTATCATTATCAGTTCTGCTAAGTATTGGTGAGAACACAATGGTTATACTAAAAAAAATGTCAATTCATGTTATTAACAGATTATTTTGTCATTATTGCTGGAAAATTGTGACAAAGTACTCAAAAGGGGAAAATGGACGATTTCACACAAACAAACTTATCAAGTGAGTTGCAAATGGTAAAAAGCAATAAATAGGAGCACAATATATTTCCTATGGCTGTGGCTGCATAATAGATCAAGACATCTCATTCCCAGGCAATGATCTGATGATGCATATGCACTGCCACTATAGATGCATTGAAATTGCTCTGCTTAAAAAACACTTTTCACAAATCTCCTTCACATAAAATACATTTGAGAGAGAATTGATTGATCTTGTGAATAGGGTTGAGTTAATTTGAGACTTAAAATGGCTGGCAGCATTCCAAGGAGAGTTAGACTCACAGATTTCTCTGCAATATTTTTATCTGCAGAGCAGTGCTGAAGATTTCTGAAAAAGAAATCAGCTTCATCAGCAGAGAAATTTGCATACAGGCACTGTGATGAATGCTCTTAATCAGAAAGGTGTCTGCAACACATGTGTGTATCTTAAGTTGCAAAGTCAGCATGTTGACATTCAGTTGAGATTTAGCTCTTGGTTACTATGTTACTTAGTTTCCAGCATGGAGAGAAAGTAGGAAAACCCTCACAAAGATGGTAGTTTTGTGCCTGCTCCTGTAAAATCTACTGGATCGAAATAATAACAATAACAACAGGAACAGTAATAACAACACGTGCCTAAATATTGATCTCTGTCTTTTTAAGCTTTGCAGTTTTTATTTATAACACTGCCTAACACATATTACAAACTTTTAAGAGACACCCGGAAATAGTCTGGGCTGAAAAGTGTGCTATTAGATGATAGTGAGTCATGGGGAAGACTACTGGAATGCAAGGCTCTTCTGATAAATTACCCCTGTTCTTACAAAGTACTCAGGATAAACAGCCAGAGCTGTAAGAGCTGTTTGATCTGGCTGACAGATACTCTCAGTTTTGTAAGAAAGGGGCTGGAGACCCATTTGCAGATGGAAGGAATTTGAAAACAGGAATTCCCCTCCAGAAAAGGGGGGAAAAAAATTAACCAAGCTCAAGAAGATTCTTGGGCTTATCACTAATTATGCTAACAACAAAATTAAACACAGTGAAGTGGGTGCTTGTGGGCATTAGCAGTATGTCTTCACTTTGGTTTAGACCACAGATACCTTAATGCTTTGTTTAGAGTCTACCTTAGCCTTGACATGTGATTTACAGAGCAGAGACAAGATCAGGGGAGAGACATGGGCAGCAGTGAATTTGGATTTTAGGGAGAACTAGCAGGCACAGATTCGTGGTCTCTGTAACTGAAACTGCCATCATAGTAAGAGGGGTATCAACAACAGTGTGAAATGTCAGAGTGGGGAAGGGAACATGGATAACCCTACAACACCAGCTCTCCCACAGAACTGGATACTTACTATTTCCTTGTGAACAGAATGAAATTAATTTGGAGCAATGAGTACAATGAACTAAGAATCTCAAAACCAACAGGTGGCTATTACCTGGGCAGAGGCAAAGCCTGATCCTGTATCACTAAACTCAGTAGGAGTGTTTAAATATAGCTCAGTAGATGCAAGTTGTGAGAGGAAAGGCTGAATGAGTGCCAGGAGCCTAAATCCATCTTGGTGTCTAGTGTTACCTGTGCAGGGGTGCTGGAAAAGAACAGAGGATCTCATTTCTTCACATCTGCTCAAGTTGTCCTAGACATTCAGATTGTCTCTGAACCTAAGTTATAGAAGAAAGGAAGAATGCAGACAATAGAAGTGTTGAGCACCACTTTAGACATGTACCACAAAATATGTACTAATGAAGCAGGTTACAATTGAATTTTGCAACTGCAGGGATGTGAACAAATCTTTTGAGGCTTGATTCATTACACATATACAGCTTCAGGGCTCTCCATTCTGTATAGGTGTGCTTACCTATGTACAAGATGAAAACTAAAGGAGCTGTTTATGTTACTAAAACCACAACGTGTTGTCCCTGAAAGGTGAAAGAAAGTCTTCTCTTATATCTTGCCAAACAACATAGCTGCTGCTTTTTGGTGTCAAATTATCTGACTGTGCTTTACTTCTCTGTGCTGCATCTCCTTTATCTTCCTGGCAGACATCTCTGCAATTTTATTAGTATTTGCATAAGTGAACACTGTCTTGCACAAATGGTTTCTATTGAATGTATGCAGTAGCTTTATTTTTCTTGGTAAAGTATAAGCATTAGTAACTGAGGTGACTTATATGTTAAGTCCTTACATTTGAGCTCTAATTAAATTATCATGGGAAATATTTGTACTGGTAACTGCTCTCCTGTTCTTAACTTCCAGGAATAATATTTTAAATACATATCTATATTTATATACAGATATAAACTATAAGTATGCATATTTAATATAGATATATAATATCAATATCAATATATAAGATATTATATATCTATATAGACACATGTATTTATATTAAGAGTATCTGAAGGGGGTGTTCTTTTGTATGAATATGTCAAAGTCTAGCTTTGCTAAACAATATTATTTTGATAATATGCCAACTGGAATTTATGCTTGCATGTCTATGAAAAGTATTTGTGAACAGAAAATCACTCTTAAATCTTAATGTTAGAAGTAATGATTACTATATTAGCTAGAAGTCATATCACAAGAAACAAGGAACTCAGTTTTGCATGTTCTTGGTAAATAAATGATAGAAATACTTTTATATAACCTAAGCTGTAATGAAAGAGTATATCTGAAGAGGAATGTTTTATTAATACCCTGGCTGCTGTGTTTTTACAAAACATCAATAATAATAATATTTGAAGACTTGGAAAACTAAGGTCATGACTGACAAAAATGTTAAATACAGCTGCAATGTTTTTTGTAACCCTTGCTTCTATGTGACTGAAAACTCCACTATTTTGCTCTGCTCCTTCTCTGATAGCTTCTGGCTAGAAATTTTGGCTCTGTTTCCTCTGTCTCTTGCTCCTGTTATCCCTGAAGCAGCTCATATTCCTCTGGTCCTTTTTCAAGCTCCTACACATCTTATTAATAGCAACTATTCTGGTACCTGATCTTCAGATTTCTTCCTGAGCTTTCCTTGTCATGAGCTTTCCCTTGTCCTACACACTTCCAATTACTAAAATAATGCTTTAGTTATCCTACTGTTTTCTTCCAAGGTATTTTTTAGTTTCAAGCCAATTCCTGTTAATGGCTCTGTGTTATTCTGAGTTACAGTCCTCCCAGCTGTAAAATAATTGGTCAGAAGTGTGAATGAGGTAAATTTATAACATTCCACATCAAAACATACTCTTCCCCCCGCCCCCCCCCCCCTTATTATAAAGCCTAATACAAGATTTCTTGCAAGTGTAATGAGATAAAAATTAAATAAAATCTCAGTTGTTAAGGACAAAACATATCTGGGCAAGATTTCCAGTGAAGAGCTAATCATTCAGTAGACATTACCAACTTTTGGACTCATTTGGCCACTACCTTTAAAAATAAAATTAAATATTCTAGAAAAACCAAATGTAAAAAAGGGTTTTGAATGAACCCCTTACATTTTTGACTGGATTTGCAAATCAACTAGAAAAGCAAAGGAGGAAGATTTGTTTATCACCTGTACTTCCAGGCAGCTGTTTGTGTATGCTTGTATAGCTAAAGATTTAAAGTTGAAGTTATTATACAGAATTCAGTTTAGTTTCAAAATCTAAGCAAAACAAGCTGCTCTAGAACTTAAATCTTCCAGGTCTGAGGCAGGAAACCTGACCATAACCAGGATACTGATGAGTATTCAGAAATTTACACTAAATGTAACACTTCAACAAGAAGGAAAGACATAAAAGGAAAAAAGAATTTCAGATAACATCTCATATGTTTTTCCCCACTATAGCTCCCTAGATGTTTTAAGTTTAACACATGGTACTCATTAAATGTCCTGAAAAGTGAATCAAAGACACCCTTGAGTGTCTTTGAAACAAAGTATTACAGGGACTAACAATTAAATCGGAACAATTAAATTTCCTAACATTTCTGCAACAAGATTATTTTCAGTTTCACTGAAACCACAGTGATTTTGTCCCACATTATAAGGGACAAAACTGGTGAGGTCTTTGTTCACTTACCAATTCCCAGTTACTACATAATAGGTCTGTTTACACATTAATTTGGCAACCTGTGTTAGGTCAAATAAAAATAGCAACCTTTCTCACATATTTAATCTAGTCCAAAAGACTTAACAAAAGACAGCAACACCACACAGGGTCATATGGTGGCTATGGTTCCATAGCCACCAATAACAGCGTGGTTACATACGGCATCCTGGTATAGAATGTTGATAACATCTTACTTGCTTTAATTATTTACTAGTCTTTAATTATTAAGAACTTCACAAGCCATTAAACCCAAGTTCCTGTGGATTCAATGAGTAATCAAAACTTCTACAATGTAAAAGGCTTAGATGTATTGAAACTCCTTTGATATGTTTGATTTTGCTATACCATGTCAGCACCTGCCACTTCACTAGAAAAATCAAATATTTGATGTTTCTTGATTTTTTTTTTTTTTTTTCTGAGAAATTGAGAGATTCAGAAATCAGCGTGATAGATGTTTGTGGGCATGATCAGTATGGCAGATTTTGATCTTTCTGCCTCTGCATAATTTATTATACTGGGATTGTAATTTCAAAATAAGAAGGGTACAAAAGAATGTCCTTTTATGGGTGAATAATTGGCAAAAAGATTGTAAGGGAAGTCATCAGTAGAGTTCTTTAGTAATTTATATTCTGACTTTTTTGTTCAGCAACAATCTGGAAAAAGAGAGGTGCAATGAGATGTGATAATTTGCCAATACATAGAAGTATTCAGAGTAGTGAGGATGAGGGAAAGCATTAGAAATGAAGTCACAAGGACCTTATGATACAGAATGAGTGCTCAGATAAAAATCAGATACATTATGTATGTAAGAAAAAAAGATCCCTGGCTTCAAATATAGGTAGGTGGACTTGAGATTAAAGTTGTGATTTAGGAGCAAGATCTCACTCCCACAGAAGTACCAGTTCAACGCACTGTGTCATCTTCATGCCAGCAAGTTCAAGTTTTACCATACGCAGTCCTTGAGTAGTACTAGATACAGTTTAAACCATTGTCTTACATAAAACAGCCTAATGGTTTTCTATTGCTCACCTTCAATGAAACAATTTACCAAATTTGACATTGTTTAGCCTAACACCTAACAAATACACTCAAGTATTCCAAGTTGTGCTGGAAGGAAGTGAGATTTAATATTTTATTCTCGTTCTTAATGTTCTACTCTAACTTTGTCAGCAATTCATTCAAGCACTACCTAGAGTGCTGAGCCTGCAAGCCAGTGAGCCACTTCAGCTTGCATCAAATTAACCCTAATGAGATTGCTCAGCTCCAGAGCATGCTAAACTCTGGGAAGAAAGGCCCCAGATGGAGCAGAACACTGTTTCCTTTTTTGTCCATCCATGAATAAGTTAAAAGCATGTAGGCTAAAAAGTCTAACAAGTACTGGAAATTCTTAACAGAACTTCTGGCAAGATAAACTACTTCAGAGTGAAGGTGAAATATTAGTGCACATAAAAGAAATTGACTTTGGGTGGCAATTTCCAGTTGCGTCTTTTTAGAAGAGCTGCCATATCTATTTGGACAAAATGGAAAAAACAGCACAAAAAATTTCTTTCCATCTATACTGTAGCTAGCATAGTGCTCTATTGATCCACACAACCTATTAAACACGTATTTTACCTCTTTATCAGGAAGGATTCAAGATCTGTTTGAACTGCTACGTGCAAAGTTTACCCAGCCTATTTGGCTCGCTTTGTAACTAATTGCTGCTGTCAAAGTTGAACCAGCCATGCTGGAGCACTTAGCAGATCCAGACCAGAGGGATGTCTTTGTACCACCAACAAATGAAGCATTATTTTTAACTCCCCAAATTTTCTAGTCCTGATGCATGTGATTGCATAGAGTCACATCTTGGTTTGCTTAGATATCTGATAAGATTGATACCAGAAAGGGATCTGGCAAACACCCAAGATTTTGGGAGGATTAACAAGCACTGGCTTGTGTGCTTCAATACAGCTTGCTCCCAGAAACTCTGTAACCTCACAATTTATAAAAACACGGCTAAGGTTTGTACTGAGGTTTACAAAATGTGCTGCCAACCTATACCAAAGCCTTGGCTATCTAGCTTTTGTGCAGCCCTGCTGCAGAAGAGTCTGTACTTCCACCTTTCCTGTGAAAGGGCACTCGTACCTGTGACAGATGCTTTTGTGAGGTGCCAGGCAGGAGCTTGTTGGAGAAATGACATTCCACAAGTCATCACAGATTTTAACAGAATCACGGGGCTTTTACCCTTATTCAGGAGAATTAAAAGTTGTCCATGAATGCATTGATGTAACAGGAACAAAGTTTACAGGGAAAAAGCAGATTGCTGGGTTTTGACAAAGGTTATGGCTGATTTATTGATTATTGGAATATTTTAAATAATTTCCCCACTTTTCCCCCTTAAAAAACCAAACAAACAAACAAACAAACAAACAAACAAAAAAACCAAAAACCAAAAACAAACAAGCAAACAAAAGGCCAACCAAAAAGCCACCAAACCAAAAACAAACAAACCAACCCCCCCCAACACCTAGAAACAACTTCAAAGCATGTTCCAAACACGTTTTCAAACTCTGAATAAAAGCAGTGGCCAAGATAGTTAAATATTACAAGATCACGCTGCTAATTTCAAGTGCAAGTGAAAACCCAGCGCCTTATCTGCAGCTATTCCTGTACTTGGGGGATTTCCAGTTCTGTCACTGGTGGCGTTTCAATGCTGTTAGGAATATGAGTGTTGGTGACGCTTGGCTGTAAACATGCTCATGGAGTTTGCGACAATCAATGCTGTTTGGACTTTCTTCTTTTTTTAAACAAAAGGGTTTAAAAAACAACAACAACCCACCCACACATACAAACCCAACCAAACAAACAAAGAAAAAACATCCAAAAACCACCCCAACAACTCAAAGTTACAAAAGGAGCGCGGGAGCAGCTGTTGCTCCCGTGAAGGGATTTTCTTCGAGGTCCGTTCAGCGAACCCTCTGGAATCACTCCTCCGCCCCCGCCGCCGTGAGTGCCGTTGTCCGGCCGTCCTGCGCCTCCCGGTGGGTGCCTCTGGCGATGGAGCCCGGCTGTCAGGCCCTGCTCGGGGGCAGGCGGGGGCTGTGCGGGCGGAGCCCCCTCCCCAGCCCAGCGGGCGCGGCGCCCCGACCCCCGCGGCGGTGTCGCAGGTGCCTGTGGGCCGCGGCGGGGCCGGCCGGGTGCGGCCGGTGGGCCGTGGCGGGGCCCCGCTGCCCAGCCCGGCAATGGGGCGACCCGTGCCCGGCAATGGGGTGACCCCTGCCCGGCACGGGCCCGGGGTTGGTGGCCGGAGCCTGGCCCGGAGCGCCCCGAGGGAGCCCCGGGCCCGGCCCAGGCGAAGGGCAGTAGCGCGGCCCGCGACTGCGCGGCTCTGGGGAGCTGGCTGTGTTTCAGGGCCTTTCAGGGCAGTGTTACAATGAGCGAACGCTTTGCCTGTTCTTACAAAGAAGCAGCTGCTTTCTTCCCCCCCATATGCCTGTCCTGTGAGTCGAGTTCAGCCGTTTCTCACATGTAAAGCGCAGTAGGGGAGCGGTGTCGAGGCTGACTTGTTTTCCTGACTCTCACTAGTCTTTGCTGCCCTCCAGCTTGGCCGGAGCTGAGGACATCAGAGGCTTTGGAGCTCAGTGTTAGTCGCAGTGATTGGGAAGTAGATGCTGTGTACCCACAGAGTTAGTGAGACGAGAACTCCCGTGTATGTACGGCTGTCAAGGAGTTACTGTTTGTCGGCGTGTGGGCAGCCACGTCCATGCTCACTCACCCACTTGTCATGCAGTCCCTGTTAACGTGAATTGGAGCTGGGTGTTCAGGCTGCCTGCTCTGCCTGGTACAACACAAGTGCAGTGGGACTGTTTTCTGTTTATCTCTTTTCCTTATTTGTAGACTTTCCCTGTCAACTGAGCTATCTGCTTGAGGTACACAAGCAAAGACGGGATCTTTCTCTCTTTTTCCGGCTGAGCTTTGTATTAATCCAGCTTGGTGTCCTCTGCTTGGCCCAGCATTCAGTAATTCAGATTGTGCTTTACAGTGTTGCAAACATGCAGCGTGTCTGCACAGGGCAAACACTGCCATCTTGTCTTTATTAGGATGACATTTGTCTTTTGGGAAAGTATATTCATCAAATCATCCTAGTAGCAGTGTGTGTTGTGGCTCAGCAAAAATGGCTTTGGCAAAGAAGTCACAAAGAGTAATTGGCAACTCTATAAATCTTCAAAGTCCTTACACCACAGACGTAGTTCACGTGCTGAATATTCTAAAATGGAATACTTGCGTTCACCTGGAGAAGACATTTGAGTTTCAGGTCTCTGAGATGGTGCCCCTGTTTCTGTGAGATATATGTTTGCTGGTGAAAATAGTGTAAAAGATCATGAAAGCATTTATGGATTTTTTTCCTTTCTAAGCACAAGTGTTTCAATTTGGTTTAGGTGATCTGGTGCTTTATTCTAGTGATGAATAGGGCTTTCTTTTGATAGCACTGCTTGTTCTGTTTCAATATAGCTTCATAAAATAAATTTATGTTTGCTCCCTGGACCCATCACTGCTGCATCTAACAGGGATGTCGGAACAAAACTCCCGCTAGAAGAAACTGTGGCCACTATAAAGTAACAGTAAAAGCTGCTTCTACAGGGTTAGCAGTTCTCAGTTTGGGAGAGTAAATCCTGGGGAAGGAGCATGAGTTGTGGCCTCCTTCAGATGAGCTGCCAGAATTCAGGAGTTCACCCTGGCCTATTGTGTGGAGTATGCTGGGCTAGTCAGACGCTGACTTGTGCTGATCTTGGAGAGGGGAGAGACGGGCTGAGTGTCACCCATGTTTGGAAAAGGGAGTTTGAATGGGGCAGTGCTGGCTCAGCATGGAGCATTTCATGGCTGCCTGCTGGAGAAGCAACAGTTTGTGTTCCCCCCCGCCACCCCTCCAACTCTGTGCTGCCATCTGCCATTGCCACCGTGGCTTTTTGTGATGGGGGCAGGAAAGGAGAGAGGAGGAAAGGATGCTGAGCAGGTATGTCTGAACTGGGGAGAAGAGGTATGTGTTTTATTGTAATGAACTAAATTATGTAGCAAAAAAGAAGACCCCTTCCATCTGATCAGAATAACTCCTTTTTTTCTTGATTTTTAAACTGGCACACCCCCTCCCTCCTCCCCAGTTCTGCTGTTTTGTGCAATTCATCCTAAAATATCCAGAACTCTTTGGCAGCAGTGCTTTGCCTACCTTTTTTGTGCCATAGCTGCTAAATTCCTCATAGTTCTGTTGTATTATTCTTCCCTAGGCAGGAAGACTAGTTTTATTCTTTAAAAAATCTTTATTCTCTGTTTAAATTTGTCCTGGCTTAACCCACTTCTGAACATTTAATTTGACTTCTGCATCTCCAGGCATTATCATAAATGCATGTTATAACAACCAGAGTAAGTAGGGTCAGTCTAATACTTTAGGTACATTTTATGTGGAACTTTAGCATATTTTTGCATTCAACTGACTCTGAGACTTTTTCATTTTCTTGAAGTCCCATTCCAACTCTGGGGAAGGTAATTTTTATTTTACTGTTAATGTAAGATGTTTAGAAAATTTAAGAAATGCATATGGGCTTAAGGAGAGTTGGATAATACCTCCAGAGACTCTCAGAGTGTATTTCCTGCATTTAAAACTGCTCTGTAGGTGATCTCTGTTTTCCACTTTAAGGACAGATGTTTAGTGGACAAACATTTGGAATTCACTGCAGCTTTTTTCAAGATGATTCTTCTTTGGAAGGCATGATGTCTGCTTTGAAATTCTGGTGTTTTTTTATTAAGGGAGAATTCCTAGTAAGAGATACTATTCTGCCTGCAATAATAATGGTTCTTTTTAGACACTGAGAATCAGACCTGTGTGTATAGTCCGTAAAGGACCAGTGATTATAAAGCACTGGCCTTTTTGAAACAAGTAACCAATCTTTGCATGTGCATTGATGAAAACAAATAATGTAGGGAAAACTCTTATAAATACTCCTCTATGTTGTATAAGATGATAGATGTATAGAAATATGGATTATACACGGAAATATGTATTTGCAAGATTAGAGCCTGAAAAAGAAAATAAATTCTTTTGAAAACCCTAAAAGGAAGGGAAAAGTGTATTCTAGTGAAAGAAAATGTCATGATTTGAAATATACCCCCTCTAGCCACCCCCTGGGCTATAGCTAGCTCAGTTGTTCAGGGGTTTTAGGAAAATATATTTCATAGAGACTGAATAAAGATTTCGAAAGAGTGGCTCTCACCCCCAGCTTCCGTCCAAGCTTTATTCTCAATGTGATGTTCCAGGAGGCCGAGGAGAGAGAGAGCGAACAGGAAGAGACGGGGGTTTATCTAGCTTTGGGCCAAGGAAAGATATTGGCCCTGAGCCAATAGGGTCAGGAGTAGGTAAGATAGTGAAGAAGGGTTCAACTACATGGCACAGGCTTCAGGGGGGCTCTGAGGGGAAAAACCATTCCTCAGAGGAACACAACAATGATTCAGTACAAACTTTGTTTTTTGCAGAGGCAGCAGGATTGTGACGTTCACTTACACAGTCAGTAACTGGAAAAATGCCCGATTCTGAAAGTAATTTGGTGCCTTCACATGAGGATGTTATAAATGGTACTTCAGTTTTGAGTAAAATGAAAATTTCAGATGAAAAGAGATCTGTTGCAAAAAAACCAGTGACTCGGATTGAGAAGCATGGCTATCCTGACTCCATATACATAAATGCAGCTAAGATTTTTCAAGGCATTCGTCCTGAAAAGAGTAATGATAGAAACCCAGTGCAGTATGGTGATAACTCAGAATCTCCCATGATGGCTTTTAAAGATGAGCATTCCAGACGTCTATCTTATGAACTGGCTTTCAATACTCTAAAATGTAAGTACAAAACTTACCCAAGAACTGCCAACAGAAATGAAGCAGCTGAGAAAATGTGGAAAAACAAATGTTCAGTGTCTGCCTGACAGCAGTCATCTGGGGAAGTTTTTGTTAAGCTTCAGGTTATTAAAGAGTCACAGATTCACAGAATATTCTGAATTGGAGGGCATCTACAAGGATCATACAGAATGGCCCATAAGGGGATTGAACCCAGAACCTTGGTGTTACTAGCACCCTGCTCTGACCAACTGAGTTCATCTTCGAGGTTATTTTCAGGTCCTAAATATGGATGGATATATACATTTATTAGACTACTCATATCCCTCAAATATTAAAATATGGCTGTTATTAGCATTTGTGAAATCAAACATTTAAAGCCTATTCTTTTTCATGTAAATGAATGACGTAGGATTGCTGCTGTTGGTGATTGAATTTGCCCTCAATTTTCATGATGTTTAAAATTACAGTTTAGTGATTTACAAGGTCACTAAACTTCCATAGAGTCTCGTAGAGAGTGGCATAACTTGTCAACATTTTCTCCTTTTTACAGATCAAGGTCTTCTTGAAGAAATATTGTTAGATAGTAAGACTTACCCATCCCACTCAATAGTAAGTGAACATTTTTGTGAGGCATTTTTATTTTCCGTATTGATGTCATTAATATCTTTTCTGAGGATTCTACAACATTCTTCAAAACAACCTTTGTTGTTTTGAGCTACATGACAGCCTTAGACTGAAGTATTCCTGACCTTTTTACATAGTTGTCTAAAGCATCCATCTCCAAGGTCTGTTGTGAGATTCTCTTACAACTGATTGCTGGGAGTCCAAACCTTCAAAGGAAGAAGTTGGGAGAACGAGCCATGAACTTTGCTGCAGCACAGTACTTGCTCAGTGATATTGTCCATGTCCATGTGCTTTCCTTCTCAGCTGTGTCCCTGTGTGAGCATGGGAAAAAAAAAAAACCAAAAAAACCAAACATTCCTATCCTTGGGAGTTGGAGAAAACAGAGTGAATCCCATCAGAGAAAAGAATGCATTGAGCCCATGGTTCATTTCCTGGGCAAACTGTACTCTATGCAAATACTGTACTGGCTAAAACTGGTCCAATTTACTCTTTCAACATGCTTTGCTGCTTTGACATGAGAAGAAATTTTAGAGCTGGCAGAATATTCTTGCTGTTCCTTCCAGTTTTGTCTTTGGTGCCTTTGAAAATTGAAAGATAAACTTGAGCTGATACTGTTTGTGGAGGTTGATACAAGCAGGCAAATGATCTAACACCTTTATCTTTGGTTTGTTTTTGTAAGAAAGTAAGACTTTCACAATAACATTTTGTGTTTGGTGGTATTTCCCTAATAACTTGAGTTTTCCAACTAATTTTGGTCATGTTTGTGAGAAGGTGAGAATTTTAGAAGGCATAATAGCTGTAAGAATTTCATGTAAAGAGGCAGACAGTAGTAACTGAAGTGCAGTAATTATTGTCCTTAAGTAGGAGATGCTCCCTGGTTTAAACATTTAGACAGAAAGAGGAGGTTTTATATATATCCCAAAAGCAGAAATGTTGTTATAACTGAGCATATAGGATCCTATGTATGGAAGAATCCCACAAGAGAGGAATTGATAGACAAGAAGTTTTTGTTAGCTTAGCTATTTAACAAAATACTTTATGAAGAGAAAAGAATTTCAGTTTCCATTCCGATAACATTAGAAGTTAAGATACAGGATTTTATCTGTGTGCATGGAGAATGTTTTTAATTTTGATAATCTAAATAACTTGTAAGTTACGTATTTGAGTTTTAAAAACATCTTAAAAAAAAAAAAAGTTTTATTATCTCTCCACAAGTAATTATTTTCATATTCTTGCAAGTAAGCATTTAAGGGGTTTTAATGCCTTTTACATGGGAGACTGCTGTTTGATATGGATCTTTTTTCAGAAATAAGGCATGCTTTGGTTCATTTTCACTATCCAGCTGCTTTTCTCTTGCAGCCAGATGAGTTAACCAGCTTGCTTGTTGTGATGCTTTATGACCTACAAGACCGAAAATTTCGAAAACGAAAGATTTTTGCTGAAGAGGAACTTGTAGAAGAAGTTCAGGAAATAGGGCGTTATTTATACAGGTATATCTGCAAAAAGCTATTTTTTGTTGATAAAGGTCAGCAAAAATGAAGATTTGTATAATCACTGCCTTTTAAAGATAATTATTAAACATGTCTTTCACCTTAAAATTTTGAGGGCTTTTTTTTTTTTAATGAGGGCCTAGTTTGGAGGCATACATTCAGATTTATACAGTTATGAAAAATACAGATAAGAAACCATTCTTACGTTGTAGATTATTTTGCAGGCATCTTATTTTGGTATTGTTGAAACTTTCAACAATGAAAGTTGCAAACAACCTTGCATCTGCTATTGTCTGGGGCAGAAAATGTTCTGTAACTGTATTTTCTGTTGCAGCTCACAGAAGGTGTCCCTTTTAGATTTGGTTTCTGAGCAAGATGGTATTGTAACAGAAAGGTTGCATGCTAACAGATGATGAAGACATTTATAAAACTTATTAAACTTGTGACTGTTTTTATAGTTACAGGACCAAACTGGCAGCTGCACTAGCACGATGTCGTATCAAATATGATGCTCTTTCAATTGAATACTTTTTACCAAAAACCATATGGAAGCAGGAACAAAGGGCTTCTGCTTTACCTATCTGTTTTTGGATAAACACACTTAAAATCAGGTAAGGTCTTTAAAGTATCATCTGATATTTATGCTTTTGCATATGAAATTATATAGTTTGCTACATGCTTGTTTTAGAATTTCCAGGTTATATTTTTACCAGTAATTAATAATTCTTACGGGAAACGCTGCTTAGTCCAGTGCCATTGTTTCTTTTTTTTTTTTGTAGTTTTTATATATTGCAGTATTGATATTTATGTTTTGAAACAGTTCAAAACAGAAACAGTGTTTTGAAAGAGTTCTTCTTACTATTCTGTTGCTTGTGTGGGTCTTCACCAAATAAATGAGGAAATAAAGTTAGGAAAAAAATATTGGTGAATTAACTTGGTGACAGAAAATAAAAGAAAATGTCTTTAAAAGCAGGTGTATTAGTGTAAACCATAATCTTGGCAAAGGGTGCTAAGGCGCTGTTTATTCTGAAAGGATAGTGTAAACTTGAAATTAAAATACACTTTTAAAAATACTTACATTCTGTAGGCTACTATATATGTAACACTGATGTTGCCAGCACTGTACTAACTGATACATGAACCATACCAGATTATCCTGTTATCTGTTTTGTTAGACAGGTAATCCATTTTATAACTTTTTCAAGAATTTTGTTCTTGTCTTGGACCAATGTTCAGTGCTTAGGTTATAGGCTCTTCAAGATAATATTACCTTACTTTGGGTGTGCCTTTAGAATCCTTAAATAGGAAATAAATAAAAGCTGCTCCATTCATCCCATTTTTAATGTACTGTATTAACTTATGGCACTGCCTGAAATAGCATTTCAGCAAACACCTCTTGCTATATATATCATTAAATCTTTATGATATCTGAATTGCTAACCTCAGCAGTTTTGCCTTCATTACATTTATACAAGGATTCTTTCAGTATCAGCCATTAAAATTATTGGTGAGTTGGGCTAGACTGAAAGCAATTGAAAGAACTAAAACATTCCAGCAGTAAATTTACTACAGTGTCTCCTGAGCACATGGACACTTCTGTTTTGATGCTTTGAATCATCCTCTGGAGACACATACCTCTTTTTAAATTAATTGTATCAGACTTGTTAACTTGATTGTTTCAAACCAGAACTTACATGTCTAAAGTAGAGTAAGTTTCCCTCCTGCATTAGACAGTATGTATTTTATACCTATATATGTACACACATGTATACACTCACAATAACAGAAGTAAAAAATTCTAATAAATGTGAACTATGTTGCTTAAGTAACTCATGTATATTTAATGGTCAGAGTTGTACGTTAACAGCCTTGAAGATGTTATCAGAGATTTGGAGATGAAGGGATTCACAAAGGTTGAATCTGTGTCAGACTTTGACCATTATACGTATGCTGTGGACCAACATTGCCATGATGTATTGGTTTTTCCTTCATCTCTGAGAGAAGAACTGCTTAATTTAGATCTTTTTGCAGATTGCAAACTCTTACTGCAGGTGAGTTGATGTTCAGCCTTGAGTCAGATGATCTGCAAATTGAAATAATCGCTTTGCATTAGAAAGGTTGTATATTGTGTGACTATTCTGTTAAATCAGGCTGCAACAAACTCCCATAAGGTTTTGGACATTTGTAATAATTAGGTTACAAATTGATCCACTTACTAAATTTAGCATACAAATGTCAATGCTTATAATTGATAGCTACAATTAAGTAAGTAGAATGTTTAAAATTTAATCTTAGAGCTGTTGAACTAAATATAAAAAGTGGTGAAAAGAGGCAGTCTCACTTCTGAAAATGTGAGGAAAGTTTCAATATAACTTTATATGCTTTTCCCCAGTTAGTAGATAGTGCTATACTATTGTAATATTTCTTCCTCCTTAAATGCGTGTTTGTGATGGAATGATCACACTTCTTTGTATTTTGTGCAAAATGCAAAGTTCCTTGATCTCCATAACCCCCACTGGTCTTTTTCCTGACTTGCCATCATTAGACTCCCCAGTGAGGTTTGGTGAGAGGTTTCTGTTCTAGAGTAGTGGTTTGCAGTAACCATGCAACAACACAACCATGAACTATCTGAACTGTTTGATGATTCTTGAGTGCCTAGTGAAAACATTTCAACCAGCATTTTCACTAGATGTCTGAAAACTTTAGTGTCAAAGTTTATTGCTCAACTTAAAAAGTGACTCAGTATTCAATACTCCATAACTGTTTGTAGATTTTAAATAGAACACTTAGAGAAAAGAACTATAGATGATAGCCCTATCGACAGTGGGAACAAATTCTGAGTATTACTACTTAAAAGTATTCAAAATGAGTAAATAAACCCATCAAAACCTCCATCTCTGTGGTGGGGTGTGGTGGTGCTTGAATGCTGTGTGTACATAGACAATGCTGTGAACTTAAAGGCTTAGAACTTTCTTTTTCCCATTCCATATATCATCAGTTTGTCAGATTTGGTGCAAGACCTGGTATCTGTAGTCAATATCTTCACTCCTTGCCTTTTAAATTTGATAAAGTTTTTTCTTAATCACCAGTGGTACAAGAGCATTTACTCTTTTGGAGCTGTCCCTGTGTTTTCTGCATTCCAATCTTCCTCTCTTGTTTGAATTTCAGCAAAATCTTCATATTTGATCTATAGGGGCAACTTTTCTCCTGTAATTATCATCAAGAGCTATGTAAATAGTTTTACATTTCTCTGTTAAGCTGTCTCGGAGGATGAATTCTGCCTGAATTGTGGCCTATGTTTGTCTTTTCTGGAACAAACTGTTGCTAGGGGTTCCTCCTCACAGGGATGATATGTACTTTGCTTTCACCTATAGATATTATGCTTTTTTATGTATTATTTAGAATTAAGTAATTTAAATTTATTGAGTGACTGCTTGGTTTTGTAATTTATTTAATTCTGTTTTAGCAGATATCCCTGATTAGTTTTTTCCCTCCCTTCTCTCCCATTTCCTATGAAAACAATGAAATACTTTCCTAATTTGAAAAAGAAGGTTGGCATTCACAGAAACCAAAGCAGTTGATCTTACTTAATTTTTGTGTCATTGTTTTGTAGGATAAGTCTCGCAGCCTTGCTGTACACTCTGCACAGGCGCTGTTGAGTGAAGGTGGTGACATTTTAGTGGCTCACGTAGGTTCCCATCTGACCATTGCCCATTTGTCAGCGCTGACAAACCACAGCACATCCACAATTTTTGTTTGTGGCGTGAAATCTTCGGCAAAAGAAGAAGAACTGAGGAACCGTTTCAGTCCTATGGGATGTGAAAGTAGGTGATAAAACAGTTGGTATTCAAAAAGTATTGTAATACAGATGTTTCTGATATCTGTAAATATGGACTAATTCTGTCAGAACTCAGAGATCCCTTCTTTAGAGGCTTGGGGATGGCAGTAGCAACTTTTTTGTCACAAGGTGAGCTATTAGCTCTTCAGCTACAGTCAAGTTAATTGCAGCCTAACGGTATCACAGATGCAAGCTCCGGAAATATTGGTGAATTTTTCCATAGAAGTAGCTACTAAGTAGCAGTTGGTGTAGCTGGTAGCGGGGAACTTTTGGTGTTTTGGTTGTTGCTTTCAGCCTGATTTCCAGCTGTTTGATAGTGTTAGTCCAAAACACAAGCACTTGTTCAGTTTACCTGGAGGACACAACCAGGACAGAATGCAGCATGACTGCAACCCCATTAACTGTCTTTTCAGTGGAAGGTGCAGCCCTTCAATCTGTTTGAAGTCCATAGGCCATGTTTTGGAGGATCTGAATCTAGCAGGCTCTAGCTCTGTCGAATTCTGTGTAATACCAGTCTCTTCACCTGTATCACCTGTAGGCAGGATTGCTCTCAGTCTACAAGTGTTGAGTGTTCCCTGTTTTTCAGATATTCAGTTGTTACATGATGACTTTACTGAGCTTGAACCAAAAGACTCAAGACTTGAAAAGGCAAAAGTTATTTTGCTGATACCACAATGCTCTGGACTGGGTGCTGGCAATCCAATGGAGCTTATTTTAAGTGAAGACAGAGGTAACTTTTGATACAATATCTATCTCATGCTTTCTGGTAGAAATAGATCCTAGTATTGTGGTCTAGGTAGTGTAGGTGCTTCAGTAAATTGTATAATTTTATTAAAGGAACCTTTCTTATCTTAATTACCATAAAATATAAAAATTAACCTGCGTAATTCTGTGACTGCTTCAGGTTGATAGTATGAAAGTTTGAGGGTGATTCTGGGGAGCAGTGTGTATAGCTTTTTTTTTTTTTTTAAGTAAAAAGACTATAGGCAGAAAATTTATTTCAAGATACCAACATGGATATAATTTTCTATTTGATTACATTCCTTTATTGACTGTTTGTATAAGTCCTTTCACTCTACAATTTTCATTAACTAGAAGCAAGTAAGAGGCACCAGCAATTACAGGTAAAGAAGTAAGGCAAATAAATCAGGCACTCCTTGGTATTCTAATTTGTAAAACCTATCTTCCCACTGCACCAGTAACAACCAGGTCTACTTCTGCAAACAACTGAGTTTTCAGACACTAATACAAATTGCAAGACTAAATATACGACTCTCTGCTTTTAGATGCAGGATTGCTACGAGACCTTCTCCAGGGGTTTGTGTCTGAGGATAAACTCAGTATTCTTGCTGAGAGGCAGCTTAATGAGTTGATTCATGCACTGAAATGTAAGTAGGCTACTGTCCCAATCTCTGGGAACACGTTGCACTATCAATTCCATATATTATCACCAGTTATAATATAGTTAAAAATACACCAATTACTCTATTAATTAACAATAAACATGTAACCAAACCCCCTGAATGACAGTCTCCTCCAGTGTGAGGGTGTTTCTGTGTCCTGGTGTCCACCACACATTAATACAATACTCTTCAGCATTGTGTAGAGAACTGGCTTATGGCTTAGTTATACTCTGCTTTGGAAATTCTACAAATGTAGTCTCCCTCCATCTGCATGCTGCCACTTTCTTCCTCTCTCCTTTGGTAACTCTCCTTTGGTAACTCTCCTTTGGTGTGAAAAGACTGGAGACAGCTTTGACTTTGTGCTGAAATCTGAAAATATTTGAAAATACTTGAATTACTTAAAAACACTAGAAATCAGGAGGTAAAAGTGACATTATTTTTATGATGCTTTTAATCCTTATCAAACCACTGTCTGTATGAAGAATCCAAAGAGTAAAAAAAGTTGTGTTTTGTTTTGTAGTTAAGAAAGTACAAGCTATTGTTTACTGCACTTGTTCAATTTACCCAGAAGAAAATGAACTTGTAGTGAAAAAAGCACTGGAATCAGGAGTGGAGGGAGAAAAAGTACAACGATACAGGTACAGAACGAGTTGTTGTATCTGTGGAAAAATTAAAGTATGACTTTAAATTGTAGCATAATTCTTATCCTAGACTGATACGTATTTTGCATGAAATTAAAATAGCTTTTGCTGCCTGTCATGACATTTTTTTCTGTTTATGAGAGTTCTTAGCAGTATTCTACTGAGTTTTTCATCTAATATTTTTGTTCATCTGAAATTAAGATGGGAGGAAAGCATCACTGGTTGGAAATAACATTCTACAGATAGAGCTATTGCTATTGTTGTATTAATATTCAGAGAATGAAAGAAACTTGCTAGCATGCACTCTGCTTCTGATATAGAATGATCAGTTTCAAAGGAAAAAGAAATTAAATCTTGAATTGTAAGAATAATACATAAGAATAAGAACCATTTCCTGTAGGATTGCTCATTGCTGTATTTAGATGAACGACCGCTGGGAAGGACAGGTTACAGTACGAGATCATCCTGTGCAATCATGGCAAATGCAAATATATATGAAAAAAGTATGTATGCTGTATGCTTCATATGTAGTTATAACCTGTTAGCTGTCACCCCTGTCAGCCAGAGGAATTGTTAAAAGACTGATGGATGTTTTCTGGAATTTTTTTTCAGTCACATAAATGCAAACAGTCAGCACTCACTTGCACATAGATAAAATAGTGGATTACAGGATGCAGGTTTAAAGGAGTTTATGTTATAAAAAGCACAGAAGAGTAATACTATGTTTTTAGATTTTATATTACCTTAGATGATGTTAATTGTCTGGCTATCAAGGGGAAATATACTGTGGCTCAAGATATTCAGTGTAACTAAATTTTGCATGATTAAAATGGTAGCTATTTACTGAGGCCAGTCCAAAGAAGGTTTAAAAGTAGCATGTTATTCATAAGGCACAGTGCAACAAATGAAATTCACTGATAGAAAATAGCTGCCTGCCTGATTTATTTTTACGGTAAGTGGGATGAAATCAGGGTATGTCTTGCTCATGATGGTCTGTTAGACCAAAAGCATTTATTGCCTCTTGCTTATGTTTTCCTTTGGAATTTGAAATTTTCTGGAGTCTGTCTTGACCTCTGTGCAGCTCTATGGGGAGAACTTGGGAGACCTTGGAATGTAATGGTCTCTAAATTACTGAACATAAATAATACGTAAATTCATAGCATATAAAATAATCTTTATTTTAAAAAAGTTCCTGGAGCTTTAATTATTTTTTTAAAAATCTCCCTTGTGAAGAACACTTCCCCTCCCCACAAAGCCAACCCAAAATCTGTTCACTGTTTTGCAGAAGCATCATGAATGTTGTCAAACCACCAAATCATACTTACATTTTTAAAAAGGCAATCTTGGATGGTAAGAAAAGGACAATAAAATTTCATTAGGATTTTTTCAGACCTGAGCAAATTTATGACTGAAGATTGATTGAGCTCCATAAATGACTTTCAGTTTCAGTTCCTCCTTCACTGTCATGCAGTATCTTGGATGTTTCATCGTAGTCCTTGCTACAATAATATAGCTACTGGTGACCAGCATGAACAGAGCAGTAATAAAACACCATAAATAAAATATATAGAGTGATTATGCTTAAGATGAAAGCTCAAGCTATTTAAGATGCATGTACTACTTACAAAAATTTTACACTTTTCTTAGAATTAATTAGAGAACTTACTTGACTAAAACAGTGCAGTACAGAATGAAAGGCTGTTGCAGAGTCACTAGCCTCCATGTTCACAGCAGTATCTTTGAGAGACAAGTCATAATAAAACATCTTGTATGATCATAAAAGATCTACTGAGTATTAATTCTCTTTTCCAAGAAAATTGATGCCTTTCAGGAAACTCTTAAATTTTGCTTATGTGCATTTTATCTTTTGGAATTACTCTGCAGTACTGAAGTGGTGCCAAACAAAATAAAGCTCTGTTGGAGTTTGGGGTCACAAAGCCGGTCTTAGGGCTGTGCAGTTTTAAGGGTGATTTCAAACGTGTTTGCATGGGTTAACCTGAACTTACCTTTAGGATATGAGAGTTTATAGCAACAGCTTTACCTAAAGTTAAGAGTACACATGGTGAACAGCTGTGTATAGAGAGGAGTCTAAACCACTCATGCATTTTGCTTGGGCTTATCAAATTTGAATTAATTTCTGCATCATTTTTTAGGGTCTTTGAAGGAATTCCTGGTGAACAGTAACTTGTATACATCAATAAAAGATTTACCACTGTTTTTTTTGGTGTTTTTTTTTTTTTTTGTTTTTTTTTTTTTTTAACATTGAATAAGCTGATCTAAAATCAAAAATCTGTTTCATAAGACATAAGAGTTTTATTTAGTAATGCGAGGAGGATGTGAGCCTTGTAGCTTGTTTTATCAGGTTCCACGGAACGTAGAAAAAAAATCCAGATCATGGTGAGAATTTGGAAACAAACAGTTTTGCAGACTTCCCATTAAAAGTGAACTAGTCTGCCAAATCAGGATATTGCTTTCAAATATTGAATACATTTCTCTGTAACCATCTTTGAATAAAGTTCTGTAACAAGAGGGTTAGTGGAGCATTAAGGAGTAGGACTCTATCTTCCAGTCCTCAGTGAGGAAGAGGGGGTTATAATTACAAAAGGACATTTTGATATGTTTTTCTGTACTGAGACAGCTTAGTACTGGTTTGCCAGCCTTATGAGCCAAGTCCTTGAGACTGCTTTATAACAACCAGGCATTTCTGGAATACAAGGAGAATACAAGAAGAGGCTAGGTCTTCCCTCTTCCCTCCCCACTGATGCACTGCAAAACTGTAAAATTGGAACATAGTTTTCATTGTCTGATTAGATATTTATTATCTGGTGATTAATATACTTAATATTGGTAAAAGAAAGGAATTACTAAAAAAAAGTAAAAAATCCAATTAATTCCAAAAAGATGAATTCTCATGCCTTTCTTGAATTGCAGTTTTTTAAAATTACAGTAAAGCTATGTTATTGAAAGACCTAATTTGAAGATTACTCTTAATGTATCGTTGTTTGTTTCCTTTTATATTCTTAAATATTATTTTCTGGCTTTCCATTTCTTTTTTACAGGCTTATTCCTTCTGTTTTTTCTACTTGCTCCAATTCAGAGTCTTCCACTGAAATGTTTTTCAAAATGGAGCCATCAGAAATTTCCAGTGGTTGCTTCCTAGCTGTTCTAGAGAGAGAGGTAAGATAGGAAAATAACCATTTAAAATCATTTCACCACAGATGAGCACTGCAATTTTCCACAGAATTAACAAAACAGAACATCTGAAATAAAATTCCTGGCTGCTCTTTAGTTGTCTTAAGACCAAAAGGTGAGTTGAAATGTGCCACTTCTGGAGTTTTATGCAGAGCACAGCTTTAAAAGATGTGCCTGTTCTTCTGGAGCTGTTCATGATCAGAGCAGGCCCTTGATCCAATTTAGTGCCAGCCAATATCTAGAGGAAATATATTGCTGTTATCACACTTTGGAATGAAATACACAGCTTGATCATGATAAATGGTATCTAGTAAATGTATCACCAAGATTTTCCAGTAACCAAGCAGCTGAAATCTTAATCCCTATGGGTGACACTATTATAATTTGAATAAAATAGATATGAATATGTTTCCTTCCCAAACTAAGGCATATGCAAATCTGGCTTGAAAGGCAGGGGGCTTTTGCTGAGTAAATGGAAAAGTCTTGGCATGATTCCTGAGGAAAGGCCTTAAAGGGCTAGTTTGCATCTCTGAGCATCAACATTTTCCTCTTCTCTCTTAGAAAAATACACATTTCTTCCACCAAAAGTGGAAGGGCTGTGGGGAAGAACTAATCAAAATTTCATTGCCAGTTAAAGATAAGAGATCTTACTTGGTTATTTGTACCATCTTCTGTCCCACTGTGATTACAGTGCTAGAAAGAAGCTTGCCTCCTGGGGGAAGTTAGATTTTGTTAAGAGGAAGAGAATTACATATGAAAAGCCTTTCAAGTTACCTATTATTGACCTCTTTACAATATTAAATATTTTTAACTTGGTCTGAATTTTAGTTAATCATGCTATGTGCATCTCTCTACCATATTGTCTCTCTCCAGAGAAACAAGCACTTTTGTTGCAGGTAGTTAATTCAAGTAATTTCTTTGAGTCAAATTCTACTACAAAGAAGCAATTGCTTCAATGGCCAATTTTTAGGTGATTCAGGAAATGAACATTTTCCACAAAGTAGAAAATATGTACTTATAATTTAAACCAAAATTCCTTCTTTACAGAAACCATCTTCTTGGCTAGTTGTAAATAGTTTCTCCTCCCTCATTTCTCTTTATGTACTTGGATGTTGACCTGGTTCCTCTATTTTTGTAATTATTTCTGATACACACACAGGTAATGGCTGTGTTCTTACAGACTCAGAGCAGGTCAGTGTGCGAGTATGTTGGTTTGGGCTGGGGTGGAGTTAATTTTCCTCACGGTCACTGGTGTGGACCTGTGTTCTGGATTTGTGCTGTGTTGACAACATGGAGATGGTTTTGTTATTGTTGAGCAGGGCTTACACGGAGCCAAGGCCTTTTCTGCTTTTCCTGCTGCGACACTGGTGAGGGGCCTGGGGGTGTGTGGGAGGCTGGGAGGAGACACAGCCAGGACAGGTGACCCCAACTGACCAAAGGGATATTCCAGACCATGTGACATCAATGCTCACTGTGTAAACTGGGGGAAAGGAGGAGGATGGGAGGACATTTGCAGTTATGGCACTTGTCTTCCCCGGGGAACCACAGTCTTTATCCCAACCCAGGAATTCCTTAGCTTTACTCTTCCAGTTCCCGCCCTGAACCTGCTGGTGGGGGAGTGAACGAGTTGCTGTGTGGCTTGGCGACCAGCTGGGGTTAAACACAAGTCAGACACACATTACAGAGCCCAGAATTGAGTTTCCCCTCATTGGGTCATTAGAGAAGAACACCTCTGAAGAGCAAATGCTCCAGTATCTCTTCACACAAGTCAAGTTCTTAATTTTGTGAATAAATAGTTTGGTTAGCATTTATCACATGTGACTTAAGTCCTTCTGCTAGATTCTGCTGTCTCTTTCTCATGGAGTAAGTTCTTAGAAGCTCTGTATTGTGGCTTAGATTCATTGTTGTTTCCTGTGAAATTTTCAGAAAGATACTTCTAAAACAGCTAAAGACATTTTGGCTTCTGCTGTGGCAAAAAGACTACTAGATGGCATTGTTGAAGAAAAACCAAAAGAAGAGGTGAAAAAGCAGAAAGTAAAACAACGTAGACGTAAGGTTACTGCTAGTGAGGGTAAGCCAAAAGCTGCAAAGCTCCTCAACTGCCAAACTGGAGCTAATGTTAAGGCTGAAGTTCCTGTATCCAAAGCAGCCAGTAAGATACAAGAAAATCATGTGCACCAAAAAAAAGCAGTGAGTAACACACCACAGAAGACTGTGCACCAAAAAAAATCAGCCAGTAACACACCACAGAAGACTGTGCACCAAAAAAAATCAGCCAGTAACACACCACAAAAGAATGTGCACCAAAAGAAAGCAGCCAGTAACACACCACAGAAGAATGTGCACCAGAAAAAGTAGTCAATAACATACAACAAAAGAATGTGTGCTAAACGAAAGCAGCCAGTAACATGTCTTAAGCAGTCAGCAGTCAGTAACACACAGCAAAAGAATGTGTCCTGAACAGACAGCCGTGTTGAGCTGAAGAAATCTGTGAACCCTGATTCACACACAGCCCCATCAAAAGTGCTGAAGCCCAAATCTCATCTGTCACCTCTGGGCAAGGCCTATGAGAGACAGACACCTGCTCAAAAGGCATGTGCAGAACAGAACAGAACAGGGTTGTACTGAAGCCACCGACAATCACTTTGCCTCCACTGGTAACACCATATGAAAGGTTGTAATGAAACAAACCCAAGTTATTAACTTAACATTGCCTTCATGGCCAGACTGGCGTACAGGGTCCAAGTGGTTGGATGTTTCCACCACTCTGGTCAAAAATGGTTAAGCCAACTTGGCTGTATGAGCCTTCAGACTTCTTTGTAGAGAAGGTAAAGGTTCCTGTATATTAATACTCTTACATTACAGTATGTCTTTATGCAAGGATAATCTGGCCCTAGGAAAGATATATTATAGGCTATTTATGTAGAAATATCCATGTTAGATAGTAACTTTTAATCCAGTAATCACACTTTAAAGTGAATGGAGCTCAGCTGCCTAAGGCTGATAGACTGTTGGTGGAAGTGAGGTCAAAAAACTATTGCCTCTTGCTATACACTTTAAAGTGTCAAGTTAAATTATACACCAACCCTCCCCGCCCGTGATCTAAACCTGTACAAGTAATCAGTTTCAAACTTATGTTTTAAAGGGAGACTGAATTTCTTAAAGTGGCTTTTCTTTACAAGTGCTAGATACTATTTTTGTGAGTTTCCCCTTGAGACTGATGCATGGAAAATAAACCTTGCACAGTAAGCCTGTTAGCTCTCTTTTTATTTCTAAAACTAGATGTGAACTTTTGTACAGGAAAGTGGCCAAGTACATTGAAGCCCATGCATAAGCTTTCTAGTATGTGCTCTCTTGGTTTCTACTTAAGTGTGCATTGAAATACTAACAAAAAATAGAAAAAAAAATAGATCAAATATTCTCATGCTAAAACCACTGCATTTTCATCATAATGTCACAGTCACATCAGACTATGTCATGGTTCACAACTGCTTTTTACCAATTTCTTAATATACACAGTTCTTACTTGAAAAGAGCTGCTACTGTCAAAGTAACATTTTTATAAATGTTACTGCTAGTCAGCTGACCGACAAAGAGTAGCTGCCTGTCTTTGGAAACAGCCATGGGCTTTCTAAGCTGCTCCCTTTTGCTAGCAAAGATAAAATAACTGTGAAATATCCACAAATGTCTTGTAATCTGAATAGAGGATAAAGGGAGGCACAGAGATAATTTTAACAATAAATCTGATTTGTATTTAGAACTTGTGAAAATGAAATAGAGAGAGCACAGCAATAGAGAAATAGAGAAAAGCAAAACTAGCTGTGGTCCAGAAATTTTCCTCTATGCAACCGTTTCAGATACTTGGCAAGAGCGTTGGCAGGAGCATCACCAATATAGTGTGGAACTTAACTGATTTGACATGTGGGTCTGGATTTAAACCCATCCAGAGAAAAGTATAACATCTCCATTTTGTTTTCACCCGCACCAGTCAGTGTCACTGGATCAGCAGTACCTTTATAAGAAAGGATATAAATGATGTTACACTAGCAGTGTAGACAGCTGGTTCTTGTTCATCTTTGCTTCACTGCATCAGTGAAAATTTCTTTTAGCATTTTAATCTGAGTCAGCTGTCCTACACAAAGACATCCCTCACCTTGTGCACATCCCTGTGAGGAATCCATGCTCTTTACCTGTTCCAGTAACACGGCAAACTCTACTCTTATTTGTGAACAAACTCGTAAGGATAGATTTAGACCCATACATGTGCCATGTGTAGAACCAGAAAAACAGAATTTCTTATTTTATTTCAAAACCATCTAGTAGGAGGAGATTCTACATGTTGGATAGAAGGAATGGACAGTATGGATATGTTTTTTTTTCCCAGTATGGTTGTTAAGTGCTTAAAATAAAAGAGATTCTGCAGTTACTTCTTTTTTTTTTTTTTTTTTTTTTTTTTTTAATAAATAACTGCCTCATTCATTATTAAAGTTAAAATTACTTGTAAAACAACATGTATGTGTCTAACAACAGAATTTCTGGGCGACTTACATAATACGTGCCATGATGTCCCACACTTGGCCTCATCTTGCTTTCAGGAATTTGCATTTTTGACACAGTATGGTGGTTAAACCAATAAGGATCTTGATGTCTTACCAAGAGTATCTTGACAAGTGAATATTTCAACTGCAGGTCAGCAGCTTACTTTGTAAGCATGGAACATCTGGGTGGTGGCAACATGCTGGGACTGACTTCAGATGGCTTCTAGGTAGATGCCTACAACACTCAATGACTTTTTACAGTAAAACTGTATTTTATGCAACTATTTTTTTGTAATCCAGTTGACTATTCTACTAGAAACTCTTGATTCAGCTTTATAGATACAAAACTCTTTATTGTACTGCTATTGCCTCTAAACCACCAGTATGTTTCTTCCTTCCCTCAACCACCATTTTGAACAAAATAATTTCGCAGTTTCACAGAGCAGTAACAGTTGAGACAATCACTTTGCGCAGCTAAATTTATTCTCAGAACAGATTACATTTAAATGTGGAGAAGTGGTCAACAGCAGGGAAAACTGTCCTTTTTGTTGTCAGTCAGGTACTTTTATGTAAGACTGGGCTCTGCTAATAAACAGGGGTGTGGTTCCTTCTTTCTTACTGCTGTTGAGTCAAACCTGTATTGGCTGACGGGACAGCACACGTTGTGGCAACGTGTTAATTAACGTGGCAAAGAAAGGAGTAACGCTGAAATGCTGAGCCCGTACTGGCTCTTGAAATGAGAATGTTCTCTTTTCCATGGGTGATGTACTAACATTTTTAGATTCCAGGATAAATGATCCATGAAATGCTTGATAAAATTAAGAACTCTTAGGAGAGACAGAGAACTGGTGTAAGCTATTAGATAACTCCACAATTGTTCCCTCTGCCACTAAAGGGCATAATATTTCTATCAGGTACAGGTGACTGCACAGGAAGTATTATATAACTCAACCTTGTTTTACTGAGAATGGATTCTATGCCATTCCCATGCTATTTTTGTTATTCCCACCCTGTAGGTGGTCTCCATAGCCTTGCATCTCCCATATCTCCTTGCTCCCCTGTAAATGAAGCAGTAAGTGGCTTAAATAAAACCTACAGCCAACACTACAGATTTCAAAAGAAAGGCTTTTATCTATGTCATTGCCTGTGAATATAAATCTCCTTGCTTTTGCAAGGGAGTGTGTTAATGACATGATTGACTGACACGTGATACCTCTAACTTACTACTTGCATTGAAAAAAATTAAGAAATTAGGTTTGCTTTACATGATTCTTCTACAGACTTCAATAAAAATGTGACTACAAATAATTACAAAGCCTGCCTCTTTTTAAGGCAACCTATAGGATACAGAGTGGAGAATATTACAAGAGCACATCCAGTAAAGACAATACATCAACATAATAATGGAGGATATTTCAGTAAAAATAGAATAAATAAAATAAAAATATTTTAAGCCGTATTTAACAGGTTAAGTTAGAATATGGCATCAGACATACAAGGCATAGTGAACATGGCTGCCAGCCTACAGAATCACTAGGTATTATAAAAAAATGCATAGATAACCGAAGGGTTGCTGTAACATCAACTAGAACAGTTGTAGTTGCTCAAACACACACACATCCCATACATACTTTTTTGGCCATGGTAAAAAAAGAGTGTCTGAATATATTGTGAAACGAAAGATAATAGGCATTGCAGTATTAGGCTCTGATTCTGCAAACACCTGGCTGTATATTAAATCTTTTGGAGAATAAGGAGCTCTACTGAAGCAAAAAGGCCACAAATAGTCAGATCATTGAGCACACATTAAATATTTGCAAAATCAACAGCACTTTGTTAACAGACATAAACCTCTTAAAACACACACTGGCAAGTGATGTACAGCTTTTCAAATCCTTTTCTGTCTTCCCCTCAGCCCTGCCCGCAGTTGCACACATTGCTAATGAAAGCTAACCAGATGCTCCTAGCCTCAATAACATGGATGTAGAAGCTTTACACTGCTGTTTGCTAAGTGTTGGTTTAAAGAGAGTCTAGATCTCTCTTGGGTAGAATCAGCACTGTGCAGATGTAATGACAAAATTAAATTATACTGTATAAAATTAATTCAGTGCTGTACAACAGTTGCCAATCCCAAATCATGACGTTGTCAGCAGGAACTTTAAAAAAATGCTGTCAAAGTATTTAACTTAAAATAATATAAAATGTGAATCACTAGCACAATGACAAACAAGGAAACTTTTATCTCTTAACTTCACAATCCTACCCAAGGGTAGAGTGTTGGCCACCACAGTTTGAAAGCAGTCATCCCTGGAAATGCTCAAGATCAGAGTGGATGGGCAACTTCTTCTGGTGAAAAGCGTCCCCCCGAGAGGGGTTTGGAACTAGACAACCTTTGAGGTCTCTTCCAAACCAAACAGCTCTGTGATTCTCTGAGAGGAAGTGAGTTTTACACTGATCCTAACAGAGGTGACTGGGATCAGTACTGGAAACTAGAGAAGCTATATGCGAGCTGCCATCCCCATGCTTTGTGACTTGGCTCTGTGGTCAGGTAAACCACAGGTACTGCTAAAGAGGGTGGGTTTGTTTGCAGCTCTCCCTGTGTACTCAGCGTAAGCAGCTTCTCCAGCTGTACAGGCTATAGAGGTGGTGCAAAGGAGGTGGCAAGAGCGTGAGCCTTGAGAGGTGAAACAGTTGCTTCAGTGCCTGAGGTGCAGAATTGTGGTCATGAAGAGATCTGAGATCCATAGAGGATCAGCTCTTCAGGGGGATCTGTAGAAGGCAAAACTTAATTACAATAGTTGCATAGGCAGCCTTCACCTGACGCTTGCTCATACATCATGCTGACTTTAGTAATGATTTTCCTGCATTTTTCAATGCAGAAATTTCTTGAATCATCATTCCTTTCCTGTTGTGTTCCTAAGTTACTTTGCCAGGTGTGGTCATTAATTTCTTCAAACAAGGAAATAAAAAATAAAATAGTTTGTTTATAACAGTCTCTTGATAAGTAAAATAAAAAAAGAGTTATTGTAACAAAAACTTTGCCAGTCCTCCTTTATCATTGGAGTATGACGAGATTTGCAGACTCGGGAGACAGTTACAGTTTGGAACCTAGCTATAAATGGAGGAAAACATTTTTAACACTAGTTAAACATAGTTAATGTTCCATTTCCAAAATCTGTACCGATCTGCAGGTTTAGACAGAAGATGACAAAGGGAAAGACTGAAGATGCATGACTGCATTTCAAAATTAGCCTGAGGTACAATTTTGAGGGCAATGTTGGGCTGATTTGTGAGGGTCAGCAGGTGTGTAAAGCAGATCAGCTAGATGAAGTCTTTGGAGCAAAAGCATTGACATCCAATTACCTGAAACACTATCATGTTAAAAAACAACTCTCTTCTTATTTTGTTACAAGAGCATTAAAAGTAAAATAAATTTAATGAAATTTTGTAAATAACAAGAAATGTAATTGTTCTTCTGGCATGCTAAGTATTCAGCAACAAACAAAAAAAAAGGGGGAATTATGCAACCAGACACTGAACTGAACATTTCATCAAACACTTGTATAGAAAAGGTATGGAATAGTTTAGTCTCTATAACAGTTGTAAGACAATAAAAGCACTAACTACTTCTTTCTTATTCCTGATTGGTTTGTGCCCTCCATGAAGCAGTGTTTTTGATGAATTAATGATAGATTTAGGAGAATAAATTTAACAGCCAGCAGTTGAATTTGTATGTTTAAAGCTGAGAAGCTTCAGCAGATCACCCTGCAACTCAATTACTGAAAACACACATGGATTTTTCATCGTTTGGTTTTAAACACAATTCTTCTGTAAAACCATGTGTAATCAGAACATGACATAATGACACTAGGACTTAAAAACATGTGAGGGAGATGTTAAAGTAGTTGCTAGACCAATGCTGCCAAACAATTTAAAACAGGTGTAGTTCTGTAAAAAAAAAAAAAACCTTGGTATTTAATCTACAGTAATTCAATTGTAGCTAATACTTGATCCTATTCCAGTGTTGAAGAGAGCAAAGTGCTGTAGGATTTAAGATTGGTTTGTGAAAAATCCAGCTCAAGAAGGTGAAACTTTTAACTCAGGCATCATTCACTCCAAGGACTTTAGCATGAGTTCACTAGGAGGGACGTGGCCATATTCTCTTTTTTGTGTGAGTTTAAGTAATGTTCATGTATTTACAATCAAACAGACCTTCCATTGCCCATGATGTAACTCAATGACAGCAAAAAAATTATTCATGCTTCTTTTCATATCACACGATGGTGGCAAGAACGAGAGGACATGCTTGTCTAACATTGCTTCGATAGGGGAAAATTCTCTGAAGAGAAAGCATCAGCAACTGAAATGGAAGGTCAGACATCGTCCGTTCATTTCCTAGTGTAGCTACTGTTATCTTCAGTCAAATGGTAGGAGAGTCTTCTCTCTTACACTGCTATGGCATCTCAGTGACCGGACGCTTCTGTTTCAAAGTGTCAATGAGAGACAAGACTCCTCTTTTCACGTTAGTTGTAACTCTTCTGGTCACCGAGTCTGCAGGAGGTGGGGGAGGCCGAACTTTCTGTGAAGGAGGTCTGGCTACTAAGCACTTCTGATACCGTAACTGCAACAAAACAAAGCCGTTCTGCAATCATTACTGGATCAAGTAACTTCACAGACCATTTAAAATAAACTTTCAGTATTTTCTCATTAAATACAGTCAAACCTCTGTTTTGGCTGTGACAAAAAGCTCAGCTTAAGTTAATGGGAAATTGGTCTGACAATGATTGGGCATAAACTGTCCATTAGTACACAACAGATACTAAATCATATAAATACCCATTTGAAAACTGAAAAATAAGTTTTCTGGGTTCAGTTATTCTTGAAAAGGGATTATTCTTCATTATATTACCACTGGATTTCATAGCACAATTCCAAGCAAAACGTTTTTTCTGGCATTAGGTAACTTGTGTGGTGAAAGAAAAAGATTTCTAATTTACATAGATGTTGCAGAGGTTAGGAGAGAAAATAATTAAAGGGACATTGCTCACCAAGCTGGCACATCAAACATTAAAATGTTTGGAATTTAATTTATTAAATATATCATAATATAAATTCCTATTTTTGTTTTTCTTTTCTCTGTCTTGAAATTAATATAATTGCAAATCTGAAAAAATGATCATTTATGGAGGCAGTGAAAATCTAAAGTGCTATTAGGTGCCTTTGAAGGAGGCCACTTACCATACAAGCAGCCTGAACAGCTTCTGATACATTGCCTGCATTTGGTTCACACCAGAAAACATGGCACTCAAAATGCTGGTTCCCTGTGTCCATAATGAAGGCGAAGGTGTGGATGTCTTTGCCTACCCCCATGAAGGACAGGAACCGCACACGACACTCCACCATGACTTCCTCTTCATTCTGGTCATGAATCAAAGATTGATCATTACTTCTGGATACTCTGTGGAACTTTCAATTTCGATTCAATGGGAGGATAGCCCGGTAAAGCACTGTAATTCCTTCTTATCTATCAGCATAAACCAAGCATGCTCAGGCCTGGGCTGGATCTCCCCTTCTAGGCTGACACCAGAAAATCGAGACTCTGAGCATTACCACAAAATTTTAAAATGTTGTACATTTTAGAAGCTGCTTGTTTTGTGAAGAAACAAAACAACATGGCTATAATGACTCCAAAACATGCTCCCCTATCACTGGTATGTTATAGAGATATTGGTTTAGCACCTTATCAAAAGACATATATAAAATACTACATTAGTAAGCCTCGCTGTATTAAACTCTATGGAAAATGCTCTATATTTTCTTCTGTAACACAGATTTTTATATTACTCTTGGCTTCCATACCAAGAGTAAGGCAAATGCAGTTTGGAATTTAGGATTGCTACTACTTTGGGCTTAACCCACAACATTTTAGGCTCAAAATTCCTTTAAAGGAAAACACTGAATTTAAGTATCTACTGAATACTTATAATTTTTTTCTGAGAACATGCTTGGAATGTTAAAGAAAACTGAAGCTGATAGAAGCAGTAAGAGCCTCTGCAGATTCTGGAAGGAAATAAAATGCAAAACAAGCAAATTAACTTTAATTTAAATTAACCCTACTAGCATTTCTGTGTTCCTGGGTTTCAACCCTCATTATTTTAAGTGTGTTTTAAACAGCACGGTCTGCCTTACTCTTTCATTGATGACTGTGACAGTAGCATCAGCAACATTCATGGTAACTGGCAACCAGTCATCTTTGCTAGAGGAAGCCATTAGACTTTCAATGGCACTATTCAGAGTATCCATTCCTAAAAGAGAATAAAATGCAACAGTGAAAATTAATATATATAAAATAGAACAGATTTTTTTATCTTCACACGGTAGTATAGAAAACAGAGTGTTTTGGATTTCTCATTAAAATTAATTGATCATGGAAGAAAGTATTGTGAAGTTGTATTTCTCCATGTGGAAAACCAAAACAGGTTCCTCTGGCTTATAAAAAAGCAGGATAGCATCTTGTTTAGCTTCTGTACTGTTTCAGTTCTTTAGGTCCCATCTCATTAGTAGCAGAGAAAGCTGTAGAAAGGAACTCTGCCTCCTTGGCAGCTCCCAGAATACCCTATTTGCAGAACACATCTTCATATGATGCCCAGAATATTAGGAGTCTTCATGCCTGATTCATGTGACTGAAACACAAGAGTTGCTACCCTTCAAAAATCATGCACTGACAGTTGAGTTAGAGCCATTAGAATTTAAGCAAGGTACTTTGGGATTCACTTAAGTGGTACATACCTACAGGTTTAGCTACAGGTAACATGCCCAGGTACTGGACGTGAAACTTCTGTACCAGTTCTGTCTTTGGTGTTGGGAAATCTACTGCATGGGAACAAAAGTCAATTTCTATTAATCAGCAATCACAGCAGGAAAAAGCACTTCTATTTCATCAATAACATAAAACTGTTTACCCATTAATTGTACTCGGAAGGTATTGCATCGATTTAAAGAAATTTTTATTCCTTCTAACAAGAACACACCTCAATAATTTCTAAAGGAATTTATGGTCTATGCTAAGAATAAAATCACATTATATTGCTGGCATATTAAAACACAGAAAATATAGATGAATGGGTCTCTGAGATGTATAGACCTAAGTTTCACTGCAATAACTATGTAAAAATCTGTAACCTGCTTTTAATACCATCCTTGCTAATATGGTAAACACAGTCATGCAAAGGCAACTTCCTTCTACCAAGCAGTAAAGTGTGCAAAAGCTGGATGACAACCCACTTGGACCCTTGCCTCAGAAGTTGCTAAAAATAGATGCTGAAACCTAGGAATAATATCCCTATGGCTTTTCTGAATCCAAATGAGTAACTAGAGTATATTCTGGTTTTAAGGAAGATTTGGCTAACTGGTGCAGTCTCAAGTCAGGAGGTATTTTGATTTGAAAAAGACAATATTCTGAGTAGCCACAAATAGGTAAGACTTTGTTTGCACCACCTGCATTTCAAAATAAAAGAGGAAATGCACAAGTTGACGTAACTGAGCAGGACTCCATAACTGTCAACATAACCAAGAAAAATACTTAAAGTAATACAGGAACAGATTACAATCAGTCAGATACTTTAATTAAAAAGCAGGAATACACTTCTGACTTCTCCACCCAGCATTCTCAGTTTTTGTCAAAAACTGCATCAGAAACAAAACTTATCTAAAACAGAACCATCCTGAGGATACTAGCTGTAATACACAGTACCTTGCAGAGGAACATCAAGGGTGACATTTGTCCTGTCTTGCAATGAGCTGCAAGCCATAGCTTTAGCATTCTTCCGTTCAGCCATAATCTGAAAAAGACAGTGATCATACAGCATTTAAAAAAAGATATAGTACAGCAGCAACTACAAATCTACTCCTATTACAACCCTATTTCTGAAATCTGAAAAAGTCAGAAAGTACATAACTATGCAGGTTATTTTTAACCTTATATTTATATTTAAATATATATTTATATTTTAAATATATATTTATATTTTAAATATGTATTTATATATATTTAAAGTTATATTTAACTTTAATTTTACTCCACTTTATTCACCATTCCTTGACTACATAAAGAACTTAAGTGGTGTCCAAGGCCAGATGAAAGAGAGGTTGAGAAGGGAAAAAAAAATCTAGTCATTTTTATCAATAGCAAAATTATAGTGAGGAGTAATATAGAAGAAACATAAATATTTAACAGACACAGAAGAGTGCTCATTATGCATGTTCCTCTCTGAACTATCTTATGCTGTGTAAATTTTTTCCTCCATTTTTACATCTATTCTGCAATTAGAAATCCCATGCAAAATACAACATGTGGTTCCTTCAAAATGTGTAGTACTAGCAAAAGAGGAATAAAGCCCCACTTCTAAATAAACATTTTGGATGGCTGAGATATATATGACTGAGAAAGGATCCAGGGAAGCTAACAGAGGTTTTCCAAAGCCCATATGTGAAGCATCATTATCTGCTTCTTTATGTTAATGACTGTTCATTGTAACTAAGCTATAAAGATACCTGGTCTTACAGCAGATTACACTTGGTCTGAAAATGCTTCTAGCAAAATTCTCTCCTCTGCCCCTCTTTTCTTTTTAGGTTTTATATTCTGAAAGTATTTTCAGTTGCTGGGTCACATTGGAATATTCCTGTCCCCTCCGATGAAAAATTCTACACACTAGCTTAGGAAGAAAACCTGACTCAGTAAAGATGTCAGCACAAGTGCTTCCCTGAATCAGGATTACATCTACTGCTGAATTAACTGTGTTGCTGTTAGCTATGGTTTTAAATGCCTAGTTGTTCTATTATCCAAAATTAATGTCAGAAGTTTCACGTCATAGTTACTTATGTGACAAGCTCTGCTGCCTTTCTGATATTCCTGTGTAAAGCTACCATGGCATTTACTTGATGTTGACCTTCCTGGACAAAAGCAGTAGTAGTAGGGCCTGTGTAGCACATTTCCTTAATAGAGTTGCTGTAAATACCTGTGTGAATTGGAGAGCTGGAGGAGAACTAGGAAGAATGTAACAGGTCTCCAGTCAGCCCCTGCTGCAGTGCTGGTGTGAAAATTCACCAAGCACAGCCTTGGCCAACCTGAGCAGCTCCCTGAGCACTGCCACTGGCACACCCTCTGGAGCCCAAACCCACACAAACTTGCCAGGTTTTGCACAGTTGCTGGGCTATCTTCTGTCTCAGGCATAACCCTGCTGCCCACAGGGTTCCAGTAATGCACACTGTGCAAAGGCTCACACTGCTTGCGTGAAACACCACAAACAAGTTCAATACCACATCTTCAGAGTTGCAAAATTGAAAAGTTTTTAGACTATTCAACGGACTACAGAGGATTTGGCATCACTGATTCCATTCACTTGAATGAAGACAAAATGCAAAAAGCAAATGACAGTCATACAGCAGAATTTTAAAATCTCAAGGCTTCCTAACTAGCATTTCTAGAAGAGCTGTGACTCATGAGGAGAGACAAGTTATACAGGGATAACTGATAAGCTTATTCACCTCCACAGCCCACTTTTTATGTGACGCAAACTAAAGTCTTTTAAGGAAAACCAAAATGAACAGTATAATATTTTTAAAAAGCGGGATGCACTCTGAAGTCCACCACAGCTCAATAAAAGAATAAAAGAGTTTCAAGCAGATTAGTTCAACTTTCTCTTTATAAAGTGTTTCAGACTGCCCATTGTAAAGGATATGCTGTGTTGTCACTGCTGCATAGAATGACTGTACAGAGGACACTCATAAACTGATCATACAAGAAAACCAAAATTAATAACCAGTAATAATCTGTAAGGCAAAATGACTGAAAAGAACAGTCCTCCCCAGTATTTTGGACAACACCATCAGAGCAGGACCTAAGATCTTTTAGTATACATAACTATAGGACCTCAAACCCCTTCTACCCCATTACTTTTTAAAATACAATTAGCAACTATTTTCCTCTATGTCTTGCAGGATAAGACCATTGAATTACACCATTCAAAAAAGGTCTGATTTATTTATGAAGTTTACCATAATTGGTTATTATTAATTGAACCTCTGTGTTCTTCTTCCATTTTGAACCTGCAGCTTCTTTAGTATTAAGGGAAGCATTTGGCCTCTATACACGCTTGCCAAATCAAAAGCACATATCATCCTCCTCAAATCTCCTCAAATCTCCATGCCCACTCTCCCATAATTCCCATCTATTTGCATCTTTTCCCTTACAAATTCTCTACGCTGTCTCTCGTTGCCAGTTATATCAACTAAACTAAAACTGCATACAACTGCTGATTACATGTATAAGGCTCAGGGACCTCTGAACTGACAAATGCAGCTGATTTTAAATCCACTTGCCTTTGAGCAGATTTCATGTAAACTTGTAGCAATGGCTTTTGCAGGTGTGTCACATCGAAACACATGACATTTCAGAATTCTTGTGTCTTTATCTCTTGCCACATAAGCAAAGTCTCTGTGTAAACAAGATAAATGGACACATTAGAAACATGCAAAACAAATTTGATGACATTAGAATCAGTAGTATTTCCAAAACTGCAAGTCCTACTCCAGTTTAACAGGTGTATGCCTCAGGTCTCTAGGTATAAAATACATACCTTTGACAAAGCAGGTCTACAAATATAATTAACTGCTTACCCAAGAAATATATATCGAACGTTTGGTGCTTAATCTAAATAATTCAAAAGCTCATTACGGTTTCCTAACCATGCAACTCACTCAAGTTACAATCCATAATTCCAAATGCAATTGTAAATAAACAGCAAAATTTACTCAAATGTGTTATTGAAGATGAAGTAGAGAGAGAATTACATATTAAGACAGAAAGCATATGCAGCTCATAACTGCTAAAAAACCCCAAGAAACAGCATACAACACTGTAGTCAGAGAAAAATTGTATTTCAAAGGACTGTGTGAAGTGTTTAAAATATGCAGATAGTAATTAGAGATCTGGTTGCATAAGGGAGATGTGAACCTGCTGAGCTTTGCTCACACTAATTGCCCTAAATTCTGACCTTATTTTTTCAAAAGTTAAATAAAGCTGCCCTACAAAAGAGATTTTCCCACTGTACTGGCTAGTCACCACAGCACAGTATAGCTTTCTAGCATGGATGAAGGAAGTACCATGACTAGGTTTATTTGTTCTCAGGCTGCTTAAGAGTTGGAGCTCTTCTGAAACAGTCAGCAATATTTACTGAGCCAGGAAGAAGCCTGACTTTGCCCAGCTGCCATCCTTGCTGTACCAGACTCTCTCTTCACTTGCACCTCTGCTTCTTCATGTCCTCCAAGCAACCACAGCTCATTCCTACTTTTTGACCCTCTTGCTACCTTCAGATTTCTCTGGGACCTTGTTCCAGCCTCTTATGCCTGAAGTCTCTTTTCAGTGCCTTTCTGCTTTACATATAAATAATTACCAGCAAAGCTCTCTGTGGTAAAGAGATAGGAGGGATATTCCTAAGCCACATGCCTAGTATAAACTGAAGTATTTCTGTATATAAAAGTCTGTAAATATTCTGAGCAACATTTAATGTAGCACGGATGTCCAATTTTAAAATTCATTTTAAATGCCCAGTGAATTGAAGAATTTTACACTGAAGCTATCCAGAGAGAACCAGAGACTGTGGCAATTGGATTGCTGGCCTTCCTGCTCTGCACAAGACACAGACACTGTCCTGCAGGCAAGTACTGTACCTGTGTCTAATTGAACAGCAGATTTTGCTCTTCATGAGCCCTTGCAATATAAGAGCTGCTCAGTAACAGGTACAGGTGGTTGCTCCGAGTGCTTTGCAACCTGAAGCCTGATGAATAATATCTTAAAAAACCCAAGCCGCACAAAACTATCAGAGCATGAGATCTGAAAGCAATTCCACATGTCAGAACCATGCAGAAACACAGCGAAGCTGGAGGCCCCTCTCCATCTTGCTGCATCCCAACCTGCAATGGCACACATTAGGGCACAGCAGGGACAGGAGGCAGTGGGGCAGCATGTGGAATGTGCTGCCACCTGAACCTTTCCTGCATGGGGAATGCAGCCCATGGGCTGCCTTGGCTCTCGCTGGCTGCGGCACTGCCCTGCCAGCATGTAAGATACAGGCATCCTTTGGGATAGTGTTTCACCCAGCTGATCCTGACCTGCAGGAAAAATCACAAAGCAGTAATCCAGGAAGGTGCGCTGTCTATGACAGAAGATGCCTCAAGGCTTCCTAGCTCCAGCCTCCAGCCTACCCCCAAGTCCCTCGGCCACAAGAGTCTTTTGGCATGTTGTTCTCTTTTTCTGCACTGCAAGATGCTGAGTTTCAGCTGCAGTCTTGCTCCTGGAAAAAGACTGATGCTTTTGGCTCATGTGGACATGTGCCAAGCCTTGCTTTAGAATGGTTTCTTCCTCACTTAGTGCATCAAAAGCAAGCTGAAGACTCCTAGCTGGACTCCAAGAGAAAAGGGTAGCCTATGAAAAATTAGCAGCTCTGGCTACAAAACATGAAATGAGAAGCCATATAAAAAACCCCAGGGGTTGGCTGTGGGTGCTGGGAAGGAGCTGCCAGGACCACCTGGCCCACGCCCCAGTTCCGCAAGCGCTGCCTCAGTACTGCAGAGCTGCATGCGAGGCTTGTGCCCAGCCTCTGCAGCACTTGGTCCTGCAGCTCCTGTCAATATTTCTGCTTGCAATGGTATGCAATCATAAACAAGGCTGTATAATACAATTACAGAAGAAAAGGACACACCAGCCAGTACATCAGTTTCAACTACTGAGAGCTAATAAAACCCTCGTGGGGGTGTTGCAGACTCTTACACTAGTGTTTTGCTCTCAGTACCTGAACAGCTTGAACAAAGTAAATCAGCTAATTACAATAATGGATTGTGAATATACTTAAAGTTTTAGATGATCAGGGCCTGCATCTACTGAGACAAAGTATGAAATGTGAATTCTTGTAAACCTGTGGTACTACATCACACTCAACCCTGCCAGCACCATCTGTTTTCAAATCATCAATCAAAATTAGCACACCAGCCATCCTTCCCCCTTCTGGCAGTGCACAGATAGTGCCACTGATGTGATTCATTCACGGAAGTCACCTAGATGCCCTGTGTGCTTGCACAAGTGCCCTACATGGCAGCCCAGCAGCCAAGACCTGGAGATGGAGTACCAACTGGTGGCAGCTGGCTCCTCCCCTGCCAGCAGGAGCCTTGCAGCCTTGCTTCAGGCACTTCTAGGCATTCAGAAAACAGAGCTCCACAGTTCCTCTTGGAGAAGAAAGGTATGGCTTTCTGAGGATTTCAGAGTATCTGCTTCCTACAGCAACAATAAAACTTAGGAAAAGCTTCGTGTTTCCCTACATGGGACCACAATGGAACAGCTTCTTTTTTGTCCAAAGCCTTGAATCCCAAGTAAGCCAGAAGCCAGTCTCTGATTCTTCTTCCACTTGAGATCCCTTCTGGGTTGCTTCATCTATAAACCTTCATTTGACTGCAGCTACTTGAAGCTGATTAACATTTAAGTGAGATTTATGTGCAACAGGCCCCTGGGATAATGAAGAAGTGCTGAGCAACGTGTTTGCAATAGAAATTTATGGAAAAGGGCAAATGCCTCCTCTTACCACTCCCCTGTCTTTACATTCTGCTGGGAAAACAAGTGAAAAAAGACATTAAAAAGCCATTTCAAAGCCCATGGCTGAATAGAGAGCTAGCACAGGGTTAACAATCAGATGGATGAGTGTCAGTCTCCATAGGGTGTATGTGCACATGAAAACAGTGGGATCTGAATGACAGCTCCTAGTAAAATTTCATTCCATGTCAGTGGGGAGAGCAGCAAGGTGTTTAGTGTGAGAATGGTGTTGCAAAAAAACGTGTATACTCTTGAAATTTTATAACACAAGTGCAGCACTTCAGTTGATACAGGATTATAGAGAAGAAGTACCACATAAAAGGTAATTTTAATTTTTTTTAAATCGCTTGCACACGTACTACATCACCCATTAATAACTTTCCAGTTATACTAACTGGACATAAGCTAGAAAAACAGAAAAACAGATAAGAATCATTTTGTGCAAGGGTGGGTAAAACTGGTTCTGCGGAACAGTTAAACATTTAATAGTAATTTATTTTTAAAGAATACAGAACTAGAGAAAGACATTTTTAAAAGCAATTTTGAGCATTGAAAAGACAATATCTAAATGCTAAGTAGAAGGGAATTTAATTTTTATTTGCTCTTTTACTCTATTTAATTGGCAAATGTCTACAGTCGTTTACTAAACCTTAGATAGTCATACCTATTTAACACCTGGCTAAGCATCACTTAGCTGCTCAACCTTGGATGAATATAATCACATTAAAAGCAATTTCTGCTAATGCTGTCCTGTTTGAGTAGCACTTATAACCATTTGCCACTATTATGCTGAAATCCTAGGAGGCATCCCAATTAAGTACGGCCTAAAAGAGTGGCATATCCTCCATTACCTTCTCACATTAAACTTATTTCTTCAAAAGACTGTAGAAGAATGTAGAATTGCATGAATCCATTTTTTTGTTTTTGGTTAAAAATCCCTAACATCCTAACCCTAAAGTATGAAATAAAATTTTTTACTCTTCCCAATAAAATTAAATTGCTATTTAAAACACCTACATTAAAAATGATGCAGGAAAATGTACATTTCTTTCCAGATTTATGTATTACAAATTGTAACTAGAATCCTTGAACCAGAAAATTATATTCTCTGGGTTTGTCTTAAAATTGATTGAAATTCATCCAGAATAGCCTACGGAAGATGATTTCTCTGCCCTGGTGCATAGACTTCTGCAACTGCAGGGTCACAGAACAGATACCTCAGGCTGCGGGGAAACCATCTCCTGAGTCTGTAACTTTCAGGCTTCCCTTTGCTTTCCTGCAAACAGCTCACTAGAGACTTAGGAAAGCAGGAAACAAAAAGGGGAGGGCAGCCACCACTATAGCACAGCAGGGTCAGAGACACCCGGCAGGAGGCTGCCATTCGCTGACAAGAGACTTGAATGTCCATGAGAGCAGAGAAGGAGAAAAGCAAGAGGAAATATAATGCCATCAAGACCATCCTCGGGTGGGGTTTTTTCATGACACAAATATTTTAGTATCACAAATGGCAGAAAAGATGAGGTGCAAGAAACCCTACAGTGATATGTATGTTAGAAATGACATATCATCTGAATTAACATTTCAGGCTTTTTATCCAGACTTCTTATTCACATGGGAGAAAGGACAACGGCTTATAGCTGAAATAATGTTTGTGACTGTGTTCAGTTCACTTGTCTTTTTATTACGGTCACACCAGGGAACTTGCAAAGATACGGAGAAAAATCCAAAGGTAAGAAAGAGATAACTAGATCAAACTTGCAGCACACACAAAGGCTGCAAAATCTGTTTGTAAAAGATTTACTGAGCACCTTTCAACTACCAGATACCAGACAGATACCAAGTGAAACCACTGCTTCCCTTCCACCTGTTCCAAATGCAACTCATAGCCCCTTCTCCAGGTGAATATACACCCAACACTTCGAAATCAAATCCTGGAGGAGAAGGAAGGAAAATTACTATTCCCAAGAGTCTTCTCCTTCCCGTTTTTCTTATACAGTAACCACGTCTACCCTTCTCAGTCATGAGAGCTGGAAGTGATGTGGGGGAGAAGGAATTTTCCCTGTGTTTCTGACAGTTGCTGGAAATCCTAAACACACATGAAAACCTTCCATTTTCTTCACTCCAAGCACTTCACCTCACAGAGCTCCTCTACCTCTTTAGCTGCTCTCCAGCTATAACCAAAATGGTACACTTGGCCACCCTGACATTACCCTGGTAATAAATTTTGGATCCAAGTAGTTAAAACGTCCTTCCCAAGAAGAAATTTTTGGGAGACTTTTCTTGTTTCAGTTTTTACACAATTTGAAAATGGATTTCCTTGCAGCAAAACATCAGTTATGCATTTTAATAAATTCTCCTCAAACAGTCTGGAATTGACAGAGTGCAGCTTGTTTTTCTAATTCAAGCATGAAGTTTGTAGGGCAAATTATCCCCTGCTGAAAGGCTGTTTGCTTCCTTCCTTGATAATGTCACTTGCTCACTCTGAAGGAGGAGCTATGGCTACTTTGTGTGATACTTAGAGGCTTTAATCTGGCAGCCCTAAAACTCACAGCTGCCGGTTTTTCTTTGATGTCTTATCATTGCCACAGTTCTGTGAGCTTCCAAGATTTGTTTAAACCCTCTCAGAGCTGATATGTCTGATACCCAGCTCAGCCCTTCAGAGCCCAGCACTTCCAAGCCTGAAAGCATTTGTGTGACTTTCACTCCAATTTCCTTCCTGCAGCCTGATGCTTAGGCAGCTGCAGAAGCCGCTCCCCCAGATGGGCTTTCCAAGCCTCAGTGCTGCCCAGGACCTCTGCTCTGCAGAGGGGACAGGAGTCCTGTCAGCCTCGCCACCACCGCCTCTGAGATGTTACAACTCATTTACCCCTCTACTACCAAGGGCTTTATTCTGCTCCTGCAAAGGGCCACAGATCTGCATCAACTGGGGTCATGCTGAAGTGCAATTCTCCAGACCCATGAGCTCTGTTAGCACAGTGACAACAGTACAGATGGTACAGTTTAAATGTATGTCCCGTGCTGGTCCTCATTCCCAGCCTCGCCTCACTATCACCAGCATCATGGCAAGGACAGTCTGTCACATGTGCCATGGGCACCAGCCAGGGGGTGCCCCGGGAAGTGAGCTCCTGCAGGACTGGCAGCCCAAGGGGGCCCAGCTAACAGGGTGTCACATCCAGCCTGGGGGTCAGATGGGGCTTACTGCTGCTCACCAATGCTAGACAGGCACGGCAAACTGAAAGGTCAATTAGCAGCTAGACCTCTGCTTGCTTTATAGATGGATTTAACAAGACAGAACTTCTGGGACAGATCATATGAAAAATCACCGGCCGCTCACTTGGTCAACACAAATTTTTCAGGGTGTTTTGTTGAATTCTTCCTTAACTACTTCACAATATTTTTGAAATGTGCGTGGGCAGAGGGCTGCCTTCCTACCCTGTGCAGCAGTTTTCGAGGAAAAGGCACACACATGAGGTAGTTTGTCAAGGCCATTATAGCTGCTGCTTCTCCCTTGAAGCATTGTGAAGTGGTGGTTTAACTCCTCAGGATGGCCAGTGTGATGAATCTTGAATTTCCTTTAAGTAAATGAATGTGTTATTATGCCTGTGAACCTCTGAACAGGCTCTTAGCAGCAGATCCTGTAAATTTGACTTGGACAAATTAGTATTTGGATATTTTTGACAATGCTTCTGTATTCCAGATCTATTGGAAGACATGGGCTTTTGTTTAAAAGGAATATTTAAAGATTTAATAAATAAATACATTAAGTTGAGATGCTCAAAGCTCTCTAACAGATTTAAGTGGAGACAGCAGACTACACTAGAATAGTAAATCTCTCCAGTGTGTTTTGTTTTAAAAGCAAGGCTTTCTAGTCCTTTGTTCTTTATAATTCAGACAGAGAACACAGCAGTTGTGCACAGACACTATCCATGAATCTGCCTGAAGCACACTGTTGCCAGTGCTAGGCTGGAAGGATCATCACTCTCCACATGCAAGAAACCTACATTAGACTGCAAAACCATAATCAAGAAAGTTCAAATATTTCCCTAGGCCAACACTGCCTGAAGAATTGATTAAAAAAAGTCAGGCCTGGAAACCATTCTCATTGTATTCCGCAAAGCAAACATGAGGAATAGTCTGCATCTCTAAACTACATTCCTTTCACCCAGTCCCATTTACAAGTTTCTGCAATTTAAAAGAGCAAACAAATCCCAAATCTCATCTGAGGGACGCAGTTCTATCGCTAAGAGCCTTTGGAGTGGCTGCAGCCGTTGTGCTGCAAAGCACCTGACTACAATGCCTTACTGTCTGTGCTCCCATGAAACAGGAAGAAGCATTGTAGAGAATTTCAAACGATCCCTTTGTACGTCCAAACGAATTAAACATACCGGGGACAACTTTTCTTCAAACTTAAAAGACAAGCAAGCAACCCAGACGCAAAACAAATACCAAAAATAGAAAATAAACGTTTACTTTTCCAAATCTTGCTAAACTTAGCTCTGAAATCCCCTGCTCTCAGTATCATGATTTTCCAATTTTAAAATAAAAACTGGGATTTTAACACTAGTGTCTTGCCTTTCAGATGCCAGAGAACATCATAATCTGAATTTAAATCCCAAGACCAGAAGCAAATACTAAAACCCACTGCATCACATGATTTTAAACTATTAAAACTATTAGAGGGTTTGGGACCTGAGGAAAGAAAACCCAAAACAAACAACAGCCAGTATCAGTTGGACAATTTTGTTAATAGCAAATTGAAAAGGTAACAGATATGAATTTACTCACTGAAGCTGAGCTTCTGCTCACTGATACAAGCAAACCAGTACAAGATTTTTCAGTGCATGCCGGAAGGATAAACACAAAAATGGAAGAAATGAAAATAATTTACCTCTCTCTGAATCCAGGGAAGCATGAAGAAACAGAAAGAGCAAGTTAGAAAGCACTCAAGCAGACAGAGCTCCAGCATATGATAAGACAGGATAGCTGAAAAGTGCTGTACATTTAACATACACTGTTTGTTTGTAGCACAGCGTATCTAAGCATACGGCCACTATTTCCTCTCGACACCTTTTTTCATTGAATCTTGTTGCTCTGAAGTTTGTATTTTTGGAAGCGTGCAATGAAGCCAACAGGCATCAGCTGAATTCAGCGAGGCAGTGCAGACATATCAACAGTGGGAGGTAATAAACCTTAAAATACCACACACAAGTCTGGGATGTAGTATGCAGAAAGTATAAATAGACACAGAAAGTGCATGAAGCCTCCTTCTTCCAAAATAACACTTTCTACAGCAGACACTGACAAAAGAAACAAGAATAATTTCTTGTGCAAACCTTACATTGTTTAAACTCAAAGAGTAGAAAGATCATCATCAGGTTTTTTAAATGCCTTTTCCAAAAGCTCATGCCCAAAGGTCACTTGGGGTCCTCTGAAAGTTGCACCCCGAAGAAATGACAGCCTGGGGAACAACCTTCCATGATCACCGAACTGAAGCCAGGACCGATAAAATCACCACACACCTTCATTTCTAAAACACTTCAGCAACCACTAACTCTTGGTGTAACTCAACCAACATCCCTTTCCCACAGGCAAAGGCAGACAGGAGGCACAAGCTTCCCTGGCTGGCGGCTGCCCTTCTGCCCCCTCCTGCAGATCTCTATCCCTGCCTGCCTCCTGCCCTGAAGCCCTGGAGGGGGCTCCCTGCAGCTCCTGGCACCTACCACAGCCTGCTGCTTTCCAGGTCATGCCAGCCACCACAAAACCCCAGCAGGGTGAGGTGGCAGAAGCTAGTGTGCTCCTGGAGCTTGTCCTGTGGAGAATGCTGTTTCCTGGGATGTTCCCACAAAGGTTAGCTGGCCTGGGGAAGGATGTGGGTTGCAGCCTTCTTTGCTCCTCTCCCTAAATACTTGATGCCATTCTATGCAAGGCATAATGTCTCTATAGGGATAATGGCCATTCTCAGAAGAGAGCTACATAGTCCTGCTTTCCCACTCCTGCCTCCACCTCACAACCTCCCTTTTTTAAAAGGGCTTATCTCTAGTGAGCATCTGAGCATAGTTCATGCACTGTGTGCAAAAATGCAGGACCCTACATCATTCCAGCTTGTAACCTACTCTTGAAGGGAAAAAAAAAAAAAAAAAAGAAAAGTGGAGTGGAGTGGAAAAATCATCACATCTCAAGTAATACAGCTAAGATTAAAGACAGAACATACTGAAGGGAAGGGATCCAATTCCTATTAGACATCTCATGTCAGCAAGCTTACAGCAATTGATCTGTTGCTTAGAAATGGCTTAGTGAGTAGATCTGGAATAAATGTAAGTTTCTAAGGCAGGTTTTAGCTAAATGTGCATATGGTTCCCTAATGCATCCACCCAAAATGGATGTGTATGTGTGCAACTAGAGATTTCATATTTTCTCGTGTTGAGATGAAACCCCTCCTGCTGCAACTTGTATACCTGCTATCCCTTGTAATAATCTTGATGTGGCTCCCTGTGATGAACAGGAGTTCACTGCAACAGCTTCTCCATGGACATGTCAGAGCTCCCATCACAGGAGGCTTCACTGGACAGGGTGCTAGACTATTTCATTTAGGCTCCTTTTCCCAGAAATGGCTGGATCAGATGATCTTTTCATATTCCTTCTGATTAATCTGGTTCTATGACTCCATGAAAGCAGCCAAGTTGGAAAAATTATCTATATTTACAAATGTAATGGACTTCCCTAGAAATTTTACAACAGAAGCATGAAACTTAGCGTCAGTGTCAAGAAGAAACACGTGGTGCTCTGCTCCACTCCTGTCATACATTGAACTGGGAGTTTCCCCTCTTCAGCATCCAGTAGTGACCTGTGTGGATCTCCCTGGCCAAAACCCTACTCATTCCTTTGCTTCAGCGACATGGGCTTTCTGCCGGGCTTTGCAGAATCAGCAAGCACTTCAACTATTGCTAACATTTTATAAGTAAAGGGTTAAAATTAGATCTCGAGATTGCAAATATTGGAAGTCTTTCAAACCTAAACACCGTTGATACTATATGTCAGTGCCAATATGAAAATCAGAATTGAAAAAGTACTACCACTTTCATTCTCTGAGAAAATGCAGTGTTTCTAAGTAGTATGAGAAGTAAAACATACACTATTTTCTTTGTCCGTTAATCACTGGCTTTGTATGAAGTGGACAAACAGAGATTTTCATCTCTCAGAAACAACATTATATTGGAGAAACTCTCCTGTGACTTAGATACAACATACAGGGGGGAGGACAGGAAAAGAAATGTCTTGGAGACACAAAACATGACCCGCTGGAGCAAACTCTGAAAGGGAGATCTGTTAATTCCCCAACTGTTATGCAAAATACAACTGTACAGAACAATCACGATTGCAGCTGCCAGCCCAGAGAAAAGAACACTGAAGGAAATTCAGGAAGGTGAGAGAAAAACAAGCAGCTGAGCTGCTGGACTTCCCCAGGGAGGGAGAAATGAGTGGGGCTCTGGCTGCCATGGCATGCATATGAATCAGCAGAGGCTACCTCCTGCTTCTAACCAGTTAATTACAGCTTTCCAATTAACCCAACAACTTCTCACAGAGTGTCTCGTAATTCCTTGATTATTTTCATACAAAAGACTAGTTGCCTGTATTCTCTTTACATTCTAGTAGCTCAAAAAATGGTTGAATAATTTTCCTTCAAACTTAAAAAACCAATTTTTTTAAAAATTGCCCCAAGGGTAAAAAGAAGATATGGAAAGTTTCAGTTCAAGCGGCAGATTTTGTTGATTGCTCTAAGTGCCAGAAATGCTTCAAGAGCAGCTGTACAAATGCTTCGGTGTGGTGTCCTACATATCCCTTTCCAAGCTGACTGAATTAAAACGGGTCAGACCAGAGCCTGCCAATAACCTGGGAAGACAATCCCCAGAAAAATGTGCCAGGGCTGCTACACAGGATTTGAGATTCATTTCTGAGGGGAGAAGGCCAAGACCAAGAAAAACAGCCCACGACCTTCCAGGCTGCAGAGGTGTGAGAAAAGACCCTGCTCCTGGAGCAAACCCCAAGAGGACACTGCCTTCCAGGGAAGGCGGTAACAATCTCTTCCTCCCCATCACTTCTGCCAGGCTATTTTATTTCAGATTGTTTTCTGATTAGTGCCTTTAGGGACAGAGCATAGCAGTACTGGAAGGGCACCTGCCTCTCTGATCCCGGCTTTCCTCCAGAAAGTCCCCAAGCCCAGGGATGCAGTGGAGGCAAGAGAGTTGTAGAGTGCTGTAACTGATGGGGCGAGTACAAGACAATTCCTTCTTTCAGTCCCAGGTTTTGTACATCAGTGACTGATGCAAACTGTATCCTGGGGGCTGACCATTGATGTGCAATGCTCACCCCACAAGCAGAAGGGTGGAGATTTCACTGAGGTGAATAAACACCGCTTGACATGGTGCTCATGAGGCTCTATCTGCACTTCTGCGTGCAAGTTCGGGCTCACCAATGCATGGAGAGTGACAAACTGGTGTAAGCCCAGCTGCAGGCAACCAAGGCTGTAGAAGCCATGCTTGTTTAGCTTGGAGATGAGGTGGGCTTGTTTAGCCTGGGGACGAAGTAATGGGAGAGGATCTATTAATGTCTCCCACTTGTTCATGGGAGGGTTTAAAAAACAGAGCAAACCCAAGTTTCTTTGCCAAGAGAGTGGGTAAACCCACAGATATATACTCCAAGAGGCTGTGCAATCTGTTCTTGGAGCCTTGTAACTATCAGCCTGAAGTGGCTCTGAGTGTAATCCTGAACCCTGCCCAGGTTTGGGCAGCAGGCCGGTCTAGCTGACATGTTGCAGTCCATTCCAGGGTAACTTTTTTCCCCTGACTCTAACAGAAAGAACTCAAAGCACAGATCTGAGATGTGCTGTACTGATGGACATGGTGATGCTGTGTTTATGCAGATGACCAAACTATCTGACTGTCTCGAGTGAAGAAGGAAGCTGGCAGGGATAAAACAACATGCTCCAGAGCCTCAGCAGCTCAGGTGCCTCACATATCCATCCCTATGGCTGGGACAGCAGGAGTTATCCTGGGCTCCGAACACTCCACAGTTGCTACTGTTGTGTCTTCTACTTCAACAAGGGCCACTGTAAGGCTACAACGTGATGGAGAGCAAATCACACCAGAAAACCTGACGTGTTTTGGTTTTGTCACCTCTAAAAAAGGGATTTAAGGATCAAGGTGATGTTCCCATGCTTGGATAATGTTTTAGTGTGGCACAGCACTGCACATAAGCCTGGGAGACTGTTTGGAGTTTAATCCCCTGTACCTGGCAGAGGTCTACAGCCTAACCACTTTTGTGACTGATGCATTCAACTAATACTTCACACCTCCTCATTCCTGTAGCTTCCCCTGGAGTCTGGCACACTGCAGCTTCCTCAGTTGTGTTTTTTAAGCAGATCAGAAAAAAATAAAAGGCTGTCATGTGTTAACTACACCATTAGGAAGTACAAAGGTCTGCCCTGCAATGTTCAACATTTTCACATGGGACAACAGCCACCAGCAGCAGCCCTGACCATCTCTCTATTTAAGAAATAATAACCAGCTGAAATGTCTTTGCTTGTCAATTACCATAGAGTTTTAATGGAGAAAAACATATTTAACTTGATTAAAAATTGCAATCCATTGCGCGAGCCTTTCATCTTTATTTAGTTACAAGGATTTGCCTGAGCACATCCTCTGAGGCACAGAAAAGGCCCTATTCTGGTTCTCTAATTTGTAATTACAAAGTCTAGTAGCACTTATTGCAACAAAATCCCTATGTAAAATGTAGTTACACATCAAAAACACAGCATGAAAAAATAAAGGACACAGCCTTCATTTCTGTGCATTGAAAGTCTCCTGATGCTCAGAGAATTATTATGTGTTTCACTTTTGTATGCCGTTAAAGAAATAGTTTCTGTTAATGAAAGGAAAAAAAGCTGTGGTTTATAATTTTTCTAAGGGTTTGGTAGCTTTTTAAGTTTTTTTTTTGTTTGGGTGTGGGTATTTTGTTTTGGATGTTTGTTTGTTTGTTGTTTGCTTTTGTTTTCTTTTTTTTTTTTAAGTAATCCTTAAGCCTTTGTCTCCCAACAAGCACTGAAGCTGCAGACTATTCCAGCAGACTGGTCTTGAGTTTCTGGGTCCCTGCCACCACCAGAATGGAGACTGAGTAGAATTACAACTAATGCTTTCTGCATGAATCCCCTGTTCATTGTGAGCCAGATTGTGCCATCAATTTTTAAGCAATTCTCTACTGGTAGCAAAGAAGAGTTCTGCTTAAAAATTGATGGCTTGATCTAGCATTCTGTTGCTAATTATATATTATGAAGACTACTATAGCCTAATCAGATTCTACTTTTAAAATAAAAAGAAAATATGAGGCACCCTGACAAATCCACATTTTGTAAAAACTAAATTTTACTCTTAAAACCAGGAGAGTTTGTTTTAGAGTACAGACTTTCTGAATTAGTAAGCCCCACTTACTGGGGCTTTTGGTATTTTGTCGGGTATCAATGTGACATCTAGCACCCAAACTATGAAAGTTTCATAGTTTGGTATCTGACAGCCAAGCTGGTTCCTTGTTATTCTTATGTCCTCTCCATAAATAAGCAACCTCAGGTCATTTTGCCTTTCCTTCAGGGTTTCCCTCATCTGCACACACTCAGTGACAGAAAACCTGAGATTACAGAGTGGGTGCACTTAGAGCCCTCTGAAGCACATGGCAACCCCAGGTGCCTCCTCTCCCAAGGTAAACCAGAGATGTCTTTCATAATACACTGCAGATCCTTTCCCTCTCATGAGAAAATGTTGGCCTGTTAGGGAAAACAAACACATTTCTAGAAGCAAGAAAAGAATGTCAAACAGCAGGCCACCTTTCCCCCAAATCACTAGAGCACCATTTAAGATGGATTGGTTGGGTATTCCCAGGCAACCAGCAGCAGGACAAGAGGACACAGTCTTAAGCTGCACCAGGAGAGGTTTAGGTTGGACATTAGGAAGAAGTTCTTTACTGAAAGGATGACTGGGCATTGGAACGGGCTGCCCGGGGAGGTGGTGGAGTCTCCATCCCTGGAGGGGTTTAAGGAAAGACTGGATGTGGCACAATGAAACAGAACATTTTTTACTGACTTGATATCCCTGATTTGGAACTGTTAAATTTCAGTGTTTGACCTATATTAACTTTATCCATAGAGTAAAGTTATCTCAGCTATCTTAAACTACATTGAAGCAAAGTCGGCACTCTAAAACAAATTTAAGCTTTACAGTGCAGTTGAATCAATACTAGCACTCTAATATCAACTATATAAGAACTTTGTCCACTGTAAAAGTTTTATTTCATGTCATGAAATACAGGAAATTGTGAATGATGAATCAGAAAGCCTTGCTGAATGCCCAACAGACTGCAACAATACAAGAAATATCACACACCTTCAATACACACCTTGATTATCTAAAATACTAATTCAAATGGTTTGCTCTCCATCTACATTGCAACTGATCTTTGCTTAAAATGTCTTCATAGATAGGGTTTATGTATATACACACACTTGTTGTAAAAGGGAAAACTAACCTGTACTTAAAAAAAACCAACAAAAAACAACCCAAAAAAACCCCCAAACTTAAAAATTATAACTGGTATTACATAAGAAAACCCCACTATCTTTCCCTTTCTCTCTTTTAAATACTTATGAAAACAAATAAGCCACTTTTTACGGAGAAATGCTCCTGGGTTAAATAACATTCTTTTCCTCACTCACAAATTGTTACAATTACCACAAAGCAACAGCTATAGGAACATAATTAAAGCCATAGTTTTAAAAATGAAACAGATCATGTACTTCCCTCATAGACTCAGCTATTATCCTTTAGGAAAGCAAAAAATACTGCACAGAACAGGGACAGCAATGAGGTTCCATAACATGTGAGAAACCTAACTGAAGAGCGAAGCTGCTGAGTTTAAAGAAAAAGAAAAATGTGCTTGTCTCTCTTCCTTCCTTATGCACCCAGTGTAATAAGGATTCAAAGCTATATATCAATTAACAAATCAATGAAATTTCTCCTGCTGCAATTTCTTTATAAATTCAGATAGGATTAAGCAAGCACGGAGACCTTAAGGCAATAGACTACATTTAATCATGAAGTTTCCTCTTCTGTCAAAAGAGCTGCTAACCATTTCACTTCAACTAAATATATTTAACATGCATGTATACCCATATATAGTGCAATACTTTTGCCATTAAACATGTTCACATCTTTTAAAGAGTTACTCAGATTGTTCAATCTTCATTATCAATTATGGGCTGAAAAAAAAGAAAGCCCAGACTGTCTAGCTAGAAGTTAGCTGGGAATTAGACATAGATAATTATACAGGTGGTGTATGTTGGGAGCAAAACCACACAGAGCTTTCTTCACTTTAGCAAATTAGGTTTTTTCACTGTTCTTAACTACAGCATCTTTTTATACGTTAACATGGCATTACCAGGAAAAAAAAATTATGACCAGCCTTTACAGAATCAGGCTGGTCAGTACACAGTCAGTAACCACAGCCAGTTTAGGCACATGTAATTCTGAGCTGAACACAGTCCCCCAAACCTATTAATCATCAGGATCCATTAGTTAGCTTACTGCTCAAATGAGCAACATCTGAAGGGATAAAGGAGAGGGAGAACAGCATCAGATACTTACCGCTCAGCACACAGTCCCGAATTTCTGCTACAGTGCTCTCCTGAAGGTTGTTAAGTGTCAGCTCTTGGAGAAAAGAAATCTGACTTGCCTTTGTCACACTAGGAGCTGTAATTTGCCTTGCAGGCATCCACACAGTAGCTTTAGACTAATAGACCATAGCTTTGAAAATACAGCTCGAGACAAAGGCTACACTAATGCAAAACTGTTTTCTGGGGAGGTGGAAGGGGGAAGGGCTTGGGTTGTTTTTCTTGTCACTTTTTAGGTTTCTTACCTTTTTGTTGCAGCAAACAGGAATTAAATGCCAAACACGTCATACAAAACACCCAAGTCAACGCTCTGACTGGTCCCCGTCTCCGTTAATGTGGATGTAGGCATCAGATGATGCAAGTGCACTTGATGCAGCCGCGTACTTGTACTTCAGCGATGGGGGGCCAAATACCCCTGGGAACAGCAGCTCATTCATTTTGCATCGAACTGAAGCACATCATGTCAGCTCCCACTCTCCCCACGGACTGTGCACGCCTGTGTTTGCCGGCTCCAGCTGGGAGTGAGTGGGTGCTTCTCCCCAGAAGGCTGTCAGGGGTGTGTCTTTCCCACCCTTCCCATCCCTTCTAGCACTTGTCCGCTCCCTGCGCTCTGACCCGCAGAAGAGGTGCCTCTCCTCCCCCGTTAATGAAGCTTCACTGCTGTGCATTGTGTTTCTACTCCGTAAACTTCAAAGATTAATCTTTTGTGACAGAAGTAATCTTTTGGGGAAAGCTGAAGCGCACGGGGAGTATGCCCCTCTCAATTTTCCAAAACCTCTGCAAAGCATTCACAACGTATCTCTGTGCTGAATGCAACAGAGAAAGAGGGTTTCCTTAAAAAAGGCAACAAAGACTTACAGCTAAATCCAAAAATTCAGACACAAGTAACAGCTGCATTTACTACAATGAAATTACATCCGCTTATGCTGGAAGTGAGATTTATCCTTGAGTTGTAAAAACAAACACACCAAATAATTTGATTTTCCAGAACTGGAACAGGCTGTAATAGTAAATTCAATTTAGAGGTGTTGCTTGTACTAAAGGTTCCTGGAGCTCTAGTTTTTATCAAAACTCCCCATCAAATGTGCTCAATCAGCAACAAAGATCTGCTTCTGGCAGGGACTGCACTTGAAACGTATCAGGGATTAAGCCCCATTCCAGGCCATTCAGCTTTCACAGCTACCTGCAACATTGCACATCACTCCTCAAGGCAGGAGGACGACTGGGGGGAGGCAAATTCTGACCAAGGAACAGCTCCAAGTTTGCAAGGACACTGGTCACTACCCAGCAAGTCACTCTTCTCCATCCAAAGGAATTTCTCTTTTAAATGTGCCAGCAGAGGTATCTCTGGGATCACACCTGTTATCTCCAAGGAAAATGAGCCAACATGAAAATGTCCAACAACAAGTCTCTTTAAATTATCTGAGCTCAACTTGAGTGAAAGTAGGGGAAGGAACATGACCATGAATATTTCCACCAGCAGAGCTGAGAGGGTGAAAAGCGGTTAAGGACAATTTTCTGGCAGTCACTTCTTTCAGCCACACAGATGCATAAGGAGCAGAATGTTTTTTTCACCACCTAAATATACCCTGAGAGTCTAGTGGGATTCCTTCCTTCCTTCCTTCCCTGCAGCTTATCATCAACAAGGTTTGGCAGGACCAGTTATGCTCAAGTAACAACCTGTGCAATCCCAAAAGCTTTCCATTGATTTCCAGGGAGTAACAGGAGGGAATTCAATAAACAAATCTGTTGATGCTGCCTAAGATAAAATAGCTCCAACCACTCCTTGGATGTGCTGAATGCTCAGTGCTAAAAAGAATTCAAAGCCATGTAATAATTTTTTCATTGTCCAAGTAACTTCTCTAAAGTCTTGATACAAGTGTGGAATTCAGAAAGGGGCATTTTATGGACAAACAAAGTGGCACCTGAAACTGGTTAATGTGGTAAAATATAAACGCATTACATTTATAATCTAGGTTCCAATAAGCATTCAGTGTAATTTCTTTACATTTGAAAATGAGGACACAATTGATTTGGATATTAACTATTACGACAACCCTCTTCATTGCTGTTGTCCTCCTTTAGTCTTGGTAAGTAGAATACAAGAGGGTATGGTAGGTTTCCAGCTGGCCAAACAACAGCACTGATGAGAACAATGTCAGACGTTTACTTAAAAGACTTCTAAGGAGAGAAGCCAGAATTTGCCATTTTAATATGCTGGATCAGTTTGTGGGAGAGAACTGCTCTTCTCTGATCCTCCTTCAGTACAAAGAAAGAAAAAGAGATTCAGCAAAACTTTATAAACCTGTAAAAAAAGTGTAATTAAAATGAAATCTCAGTTTTTAAGTTATTAATTGCTTTTCAAATTAATTGCTTTTTATTAATAAACTTTTCAAAAAGTGAACTGGGGTTAAATTCTAATCCTGTGTTGGTTTTAATATTCTGTTAAATGCCACACTTACTGCCTGGGCACTGTCAGTAATGATACCACTAGATACAAACGTGTTTCAAGGAATAACTTGCCCTGGTTTCAGCATTTCACGTTCCCTTGCCCCACACCCTCTGTTTCTCCAAGTTTGTTACTTCTAGTTGCAACTTATGGAAAGAGCAACAGATTTACCTCTGCCACCAGATATAGGAAAATCTCCCAGGGCTTGACCAGCAGCCACTTTCTGAAAATGAAAAACAATCTGAGACAAACCTCTTCCTATTTGTGCATAAACAATTTGCTTAATAACTACAACTGTGTTGCTGTGGCAAAACTTAGCTTTATCAATTCTCAATCACACAAAAAAGAGTGAATTCAAGCATGAATTAAAATTTTTAGGTACAGGCTTCAGGGTAATGGAGGCGTCTGGATTCCGACTGCTTTTAGTTTACTTGGCCAAGTGTCCTTATTCTGAAAATGAAAGGTGAAACACACAGAGAAGTCTTCTTTCATGAACTGTATTGTAAAGAATAATCATCAGTAAGCTTTGAGACTTGTCCTGGAAATCACAGAATGCACCACTGGATGCCAAGTTTGGCTGACAAGCTCTCCCTAGCAACAACTGCTACCAAAAACACAGTAAAAAATTTCCAGGGCAAACACCACACCGAGTCCCATTTCCCACCGCCAGCCAGGCGCTGGGAGCTCATAGCCAAATCTCTTGGGAGGAAGGATCTTTGTACTGCAATTTACCCGCAGGCTGCCAAAGAAGTAAATTTACAGCAAGTAATGGGTCAAATTTACACTAACAAAAACTTCACAAGCAGCCAGCCCAGGCAAGGTGAAAACAGCCCAGGGGAGCACTCAGCTCATGAAGAGCTGACAAATCCAACTCCTGCAGCGTCAAAAGGGCCAAATCACGGTAGAAGGGATGTTTTGGGGCATGCCTGGTGTATAAATAACACCTGTGTTCTAGGCTCACCCAGTTATCATATGCTGCCCTCTCATGGGTCCACAGCTGGGGTCTATTTCCCAAGCTGCTGTGCTCTTCACTGGGGATGAGGTTGGGCCAAGCTCATAATGAGGGAATGAGTATTTAACACTGCAAAGAACCTGGGCAGATCTCCATGCACTTGGTAGCAACGACGTGCCCAATTCTCTGGTTAAACTGCCAGTGAACAGCAGGGCGCCCGAGTAAATGAAATTGGCTTATCCTCTAATCACAGCTGGGATCACCTTCTCCCTAAACTGATCAAATATTCCCATTGCATGGCCAGAATCTGCATCTCAGAGTAAAATACCAAGTATCCCATCCCACACTGCCCATGTAATACTAGCAGAGCTGTAGATGGGCTGAAGAAACAAAACCACTATTGGCATCTGAGATCCTCATACTCACCCTGAGCATGTGGCAAGGACTGGATCCAAGGGTTTCACACACACAAAATTTTGAGTGAAAAAGAAAATGAGTTTATGAGTATGGAACTTGGATTCAGGTCGCAGTTTGAGCAAAAGGAAAATTTTATTATAGCAACATATTCATACTGTGAAGCCAAGAGTGTATTTTAATCAGTCCTAGCAGCTGCCCTCACACTGCTGGCTCACAACTGTACCCTTGCAGTCCCACACCTGAAATAAAAGCTGGAGCAGGTTTGCACCCCAGCTCATTCTACTGCAGCACTCAAAAGCTCCACCTCTGCCCTAAAGAACAAATGCTTCCCAAACTAGTCCTGCCTTTTGCTGTTCTGAAGCATCCATCCTATCCCTGAAACAAAACATTCTGACACTTCCAGGAAACAAAAAATTAGTCCTTTTTGCAAACCTCAGAGCACTATAATATTCTTAGTCTTTAACAACCTAGAAGCATCAAACCTCCCCTCATCGTGATCATCTACTTCCATCACAAATTATCACGCAGTAACAGAGGTGCCAGTCTTCTAATTTATCTGAAATTTCCTATTATTTTTGAAAAGAGTATAGAAAGTGAGAGGCAAGAGAGGAGGCATTTCAGAAGGTTTAAATCCTGGATTCAGGCAGGTATATGTGAATCTCTATGCAAATCAGAAAAATGAGTTTCCAAAATCCATGGATGGATGAAGAAAATTTGAAATACTACCTTGAATCCTAAAGGAAGTGACAAAATGAATATAGCAATTGTGAATGCCTGAGTTGGCAATACTCCAGAAGAGCTTTGTTTGTCTTTTTTACATGAAGGCCCTTGAAGGGCCTTCATAAATGATACTTCATAATTGTACTTCATAAATGAACAGCGAGCAAGAACAATTGCTCCGTTTGCTTTGTCTAATTCATCTCATTATGTTCCTAATGGTGGTTGAGTAAAAGCAGAGATGAAAAGCTATTTCCCTAAATAAATACACACAAGTGTTCTCCAAAGAGAAAAGAAAAAAAATGGAATTTTTCTTAGTAATTTATTTTCTTGTGGGTGTGGGTACTATTAATCTTAAACACATATCTACATTGTTGGAAATACATATATGAAGTTTCTTTAGGTTCTTCAGACACTGCTAAAAAGGAACAGGCAGAAAATAAACTTCCTAATCTATGAAGAAAGACTGATGAAACACAACTGCAAAGCAAATGCAGATCAATACACCCTTAACAAACTGAACTACACTTGTGGTAACCTGCCAAAGAAGGACCTTCACTGCTCTGATATTGTCTGCATAAGGACCCAGGAGGGCTCTTCCCATCTGAGCTACTAAAAAAAAAATATCTGTAAGTAATCTATAGTACCTCTCTCTGCATCTTGTTGGCAAATACAGCATGATTACAAACACTGCTGTATCAGTATGAGATATCCCAGAACACAGGCAAGCTGGCTTTCACAGGGTCTTGTCTGAAGTGGAAAAACTCACTTCATTGATGTTAAACAGGATCAGAATACTACATCAAATATTGAAGACAGCCACCTTGCAGACCTTTAACTCTTCCATACTCTTTTAAAAAATATAGTAGGCTCCTTACTTTTTCTCCTGCTATTTTGAGCTTGTATGAGAACCTTAGTCCTGCTAAAGAAATAACGTTTACACCGTCCTGATGCCCCCAGAGGTACTACATTGATTTTGCTGAGCAGTATTCAGGTCTTGGAGGTCCACCTCTATAAGTTACAACTCGTGGTGAAGCTAATAAAAAACTTCCCATCAATTACAAGGGGAATTTGGTACAACTCAGGGGGCACAAGTGTACGTCCAGCCAGCTTCGAAATTAATCAAGGTGGGGAGAGAGGAACTTCAAGCAATGAAATATTGAAATTTAGAGATAATTGAGTGCTATGTTTAATGCATTAATTCAGATTAGAAATTGAAATATTTTTTATGGGATTAAGATGAATAGCATTTGTGTGAAGATGACTGTCATCAGAAAAGATACAATGCACACTATTTTTTCAATGTCACTAAGCACAAATTTCTTTAAAAAAATACAGATGTTAATGTAACAGTTTCTAAATACAAAACCAAGTCAGTCAGTAAATAAATCCCTAAACGTTTAAGACACTTGAATAATCTGTTGACAAAAATCTTTTCATTTGCTCAAATTAGTGTTTAAATTTCTGCTAATCAATCTGCACATACCAAAGTGGCTTCAGCAGGCAATCTACCTCTTTTCCCAGAGGTCAAATTGTGCTGAATCCCTGACGAACAAAGGCCCTTTTCTGCAGTGGAGCCAGCTTTAGGAAAGAAGCCAACATACTATTCTCAGAATTAAAATCCTAAAGTGAAAATGCTTTCTAAATACATGGAATGGATAAAACAGTATATGCTATGATTTACATAAAAATGCACTGCATATAAATATTTGAATTGCAATCATCTAGCAGGAAATGTGAAAAACCATCCAGAGGTAGATGTGACACTTAAATAGTTGAAGTGCTAAATTGCTAGCAAGAGAATCCTCTTATATTTTAGAGGCACATTTCCAATTATTATATAAGTGCAGGTAGTTGAGTTTGTGACTGTGCATAGAGAGAAACACAGGTCTAAGTCTGTCCCTTGTTTTACTATTGCATAAAGCAAATGCCAGAAGACATTCAGTGGTCTGCAAATACACAGACATATCAAAAATCCTCTAGATATCAGGAAAACATACACACAAACATCAGAAGTGTTTTTATGTAGGTGGATATAAATATTTACACAGTAAAGGTGAACATAGACACATCCTACTCTCTCTCTAACCAACCAGTATAATACTGGCATAAGATGTTTGGACAGGAAGAAGAGCCATGACAAGGTCATTTTCAGTCTGTACTTTTGCTTTTTAATTTGCTACATTAGAAAGTTGTCAATGTCCTATATTCTATTAGCCAGCCTAACAGTGAGATAATTAAATACTTTCTGCTGCACAAAGTATTTTTTCCCCTCCACTATTTTTTCTGAAATTATTTGCCTAGTAACAATTTTTACGAAGTCAAAGTTTTGCTTACAATAGAAAACAATAAGCAAAGTAATTACATGTCTTGCAAAAGGTTGACATTTTCAAGTGAACCACTACACAACAGAAAAGTCTTTTGCTGCTCATGCAAACATACTACAATCAAAGTTGCAGAGTGCTTTATGAACTTTTAGCCAGCAAAGTGTTAGTAAGTGTTCTTGGCACAATTTTTCATAAAGCATGCTCTTTTCTTCAATGGCCTATGCTTTCTGTGGCTTTTCTCCTCAGAAGGTTTTTTATATGTCCCCCTTAATACTAACTGAACAGCCTCAATATACATTAGACTAACAAAGTGAAATCACTAGTGGATTAATTTGGTTTTCTCTCATCTGCTACAGAGACCTTAAACTAAAAAAGGTCTTGAGATGAGAACAAAAGAACACAAAAAAGTCACTATTGAGTTTTTTTGTTTTGTTTTTAAGAAAAGTGTTAATCAATTATCTGACAAACATTTATTCCATAGGTGGCTCCCTCTATACACAGTCCCTATGCTGATATAGCCTCTGAGAGATGTGTAATTAAGAGCAACTTCAGCACTGCTGAAGAAAAAGGGGGTGAATGAAAGGCAGGCACCTTCCATTGACTCCAACTGGTTTGGGAAGGAAGACCTTTTTTTGTTTGCACAGCCTCTTTGGACAGGAATAAACAGAAGGTGTATGCACTCAAGTGATGGCCACCCAAAGTACACAAGGGAAGTTTAAACCATCTTTGACTGTGAGGTAAGATCAAAGCTTCTGGGTGTTGACATCTAGGAGGGTTGTAGAGAGCTGGGAGTAAGACAGATGTTTTCTGTTGACAGCTACAGTGTGGACAGCAGCTGCTTTTTGCATCACTTGCATCACTGTTTTGCCATGGAGTTGAAGCAGCAGTTACAGAAATCAGTCTGGACACAGCATCTGCTTGATTAACATGCAGCAAAAAGAATAGTAGAAGAACTCATCAGATTTCCACCCCAAACTGGCAGTCAATAGCTCTCCCAAGCCACAGACACTTTCACAGGCAGCTCAGCTGTTCTCGAGGGACCTCTGTGATAGCCACTTAAATTCATGGATTCCTCTAGCTGTATCCAAAAGGGTTTGAGTTTAATAGCTGTAATAACAGGGAATGTGAGCAGATTTTCTAGCACAAATCTGTATAAAGGCTTTAAGTCAGGGACTCAGTCAATATGCTATCTTATTGAGACAGCCTATCACAGTGGTTATTTGTAGTCCACGTCTAGGTACATCATTTGTCTTAACTGAAACTTTTACAGTTGAATAATTTCAAGTGCTATTTTAAAAGGTTCAGGTTGGAGATCAGGAGGAATTTCTTCCCAGAAAGAGTGACTAGACTTTGGAACAGACTGCCCACTGAGGTGATAAGGTCACCATCCGTCCCCTGGAGGTGTTCAAGAAAGACTGGACATGGTGCCACGGTCTAGTTGACAGGGTGGTGATTGCTCTAAGGTTGGACTCAATGACCTCCGAGATCTTTTCCAACCTAATTGTTTCTGTGTTTCTATGTATTAATTTTTCATCTTGTTAGTGAGATTACTCAGAAAGGATAGAGGATGCTGCCCCAATTGAAGCCACCAGCAACAGAAAATTATTGGGGCAAAACTACAGGTGTTCTAAATTATATATTTCAAGTTAATACCAGCCTATCTCAATGAATCTTCAATCTACTGTGTCTTTCATGTAAATCCCAAAGCTAAAATAAACCAGTTTAATGAATCAAAGTATGAATGCACACATGCAGCTTTTTGCACCCACTTGACCGCATTTGCTTTAAAACCCATTAATTCCGTAAGCTTGACTGGATTCCCCCTTTTACAGCTGCATTGTTTCATTACTCCCTGCTAGAACACAATGCACCTCCAACTATGCCAGAACTTAAGGATATAAATAGGAAGTTTAGCATAAATAACTACCTAAACTATTTCTTACTGAGAAGGGAAAATGCTACCAAAACATACAGAAAGCAATCTTAAAATGCAGCTGGTTTAGGGAATAAGAAAAAGCAAAAGATAACTGTAAAAACCCAGCTAAGAAGAGAGGCCAGAAAAGCCAGTAAAATCCTCTTCCTCCAGTGTAATCCTTTACCCATGCCCTATTTATGTGATTCCTTACAGTATGTTTTGTCCTTATTCCAAGGTTACAGGGACCAAAGGGAATAGGCAATATTGATTAATGGTGTTTCAGAGATTGAAGAGCTCAGCTGAAATTACACATTCTTTCAGAGGTGTTATCTTTTCAGAAGAGCAGGTGCAAACACCATTTCAGTTTTAATTTATTTTCTGCTTTTCTTGACCATGTTGCTATTGCAGAATAGAAAGTTTATTCTTCATTATTTTGTGCAAAAGAACACAAGCTGAGAAAACCATATTGTTGAGCTGGAAACTGCACTGCAGCTCTTTTCATCTATACATTAGCACACAATCCTTACATTCATCCTGGTAAAATAACCTGTCGCTACTGAGGTGAGAAATAGTAAAGCCATTTTTCCAAAAGCAACTTACCCTGATTATAGGTTTGCCAACACCAGAAAAAAGCAGTAAGATAAGATGAAGAGAGAAGCAAAAGCAAACCTAAACTTAAAAGTTACAACGATAAATTTATTAACACACACTAAAAGAAAAAAAATGAGAATCAAAATGAAACTTTCAAAGCACTCCTTCTCCTCCTCCCAAGTGTTTACTTTCCTACAAACAACATAAAAAGACAAAACTTGTGATTTTTAGTCAATTTCACTATTTAAAAATATTCTTTCATTAGTTCTTTAGAAGAAGAGTCTCTCTTAGAACTTCTGTAGAATTTCTCTACTAACAACATGCAACAGTTCTCTTGTAGGTCTTAACTTTCAGAAAAACAGCTGCCTAAGAAATCTGAATCTGTGAAGGCCTTCCTATTAGCCGCTTTCTTAACACTACATATGGGCTGTGTTTGCTTATTTTAAGGTACCGTTTAAGGATGACTCTTCTAATATAAAACAAAACTCTTCTTCTATTTCTAAAGATCATTTTCATCTCAAGGAACAGAGGCCTCCCTTATCCCTGGGAGCAAAGGGCTTTACATCACTTTCTATCTTCCTCTGTTTGAAATTCCCTGTTAAAGCTCAATTATATCAGTCCACAGCTATAACTAGATCTCTACACCCTCCTAAACAGCATTCATATGTTACAGAGAAAGTTAGTTTATTTTTTATAGTTTCACAAAAGAAGTCTAACCAAACGAAGGAACTCTTCGCTCTTTTGTCTCACTTAAGACTTAACTTTCTCTCTTTACTGACTTTCATCTTATCCCGTGTCTTCTCTACGTTCACTCTGGCCTTTTCTTCTCACTCAAAAAAGAGTTAGGCTTTAGAAACTCCGTATGTGTAAGAAGAAAGTTGTTCTCTTGCTCAGGGCCTGTGTTGGTCACACGATCTCTGCCGGGCAGCAGCCTCTCAGGCCGAGGGATCTTAAAGCGGCCGAGTTTCTCTCCCTCCTTTTCCTCTCTGCTCGGGAGTCACCGGAGGGGGACAGGGGCCTCTTGCCCACCCCCAGGCCCACGGCAGCAAAAGCGAAGCCCGGCCGGGCCGTGCGCAGGCCCCAGGAGGGGCCCGTGGCGGAGCGGGACCGGCCCAGCCTAGCAAAGCCCGGAGCGGCTATCAGGGATCGGGGCTCGGCAAACACCTCCCCCGGCCCGGCCGGGGTTGGGGCGGGCTTTACGGTTAGACAGACGTTAGGATGCAGCCTCCCACTCCCCCGCCGGCAGCCATCGGGGCTCGGAGGCACGGCCAGGCTGGAGGCAGTCCCACCGCAGCGGAGCGGGCCCAGGGGGGCTGGTGGTTAACTGCCAGCGAGCTGGAAGGGAAAAGGAGAAATTCCCTACTCCACCCACTTTATACAAGTATTCCCGAAGTCACATTCAACTTCCTCAATTGTTAAACAATGTGTCAGCATCTAAAAACTGGCCTCAGATAAGTGCCTGGTAACCCATGACAGTAATTCGTCCCATCATCCTGTTAAGATTAAACCATAAAAACAGTGTTCTATCCCATTGAACAAAGATTGTGAGCTCAGATGGTGAATAGAAAGTGGCAAACTGTAAATTTAAAATCTTACATTACTCAAGAGCAACAAGGATTTATATGTACAAGTAACATAATGGATGCCCCAGACATATCTAGATGCTAAGCAAAGCCTCTGCCATTTTGAGATTCACCCAAGTACTAACCAAAAGACTATAATTACATATATTGACCATAGTTGTGCATGCTTAAGAGCCACTCGTACATTTATAGAGATAAATAAAAACAATGTATCCTTACCTACTAAAAATCATTCTAATTTTTGTATCTGCAATTTTGTTAAGATTGTCAGGTATGACTTTTCATATTTAGTGCCAGTTGTATCCCACCAGTTGATCAAGTCTAATTATACAACCGATCACCAATTGTTAGCCACACATATTAGAATGAACCTAACCCTAAAAAAGCAATTAATGAAACATTAATTTGATTAAAATTTGATGAAAATTGTTAAAGAAATTCAAAAGAACAAACAAAATACCTTAGTAACTGTCCAACATGATACCAAAAACCTAAGTAAAGTCCTACAAAAAGTAAAGCAGGACGCAATCCACAACAGGTGGGATGTACTCTTTAGATAGTCATCAACAGCAACTAAAGTCTTATAACACCCTATGTCACCCCATCATTATTCTACTGATATAATTAGTATAAATTTAATCATGTCTATTGTAATACTCATACAGAACTAGAAGATGTTAAAGCAAGTAGCAAGTTTAACCTCATTATCTAAAACACACAGGATAATGTTAAAAAAGAATTATCAAGATAGTTGGTTAGGACCAAAAAGAATCCCCAGTAGTGGTAAAGGAATTTACTAGATCTATAGAAAAGGGGGGATTAAGACAGAAGTTTGAAAATTCTAGCTGGTCTTTATAGTAAACTTAAGAACATACTCTATATTTTAGAATGTATTTTAAATAGTGCTTTAAAACGCTTTTTAAACTACATTTTAAAAGCCATTTAGTGAATATCAAGCGCTGTGTCTGTTACCCTTTATGTATTTTAAAGCAGTACAAGCATCTGGGGCCCCTCAGTGATAAGAAGAAAAACTAACCTAAACACAGCAAGATAATAAAGCTAAGAATACAGATAAAGAGAAAACCACAGAGTCTTAAACAGCAGAGACTAATTCCTTGCGTTAAAAAAGTGCCAGAAAAACCAAAACGCACACAAGAAAAATAAAAGTGAAGAGTGCACTGAATAAGACTCCATTTCTTTCATCCTCTGGAGACCCTCAGAGACCACCATGAAAAACTAAGCACGGCCAGAGGAGAGTGGAGTTAGTTACCATAAGAGGCAAGGACAGGCAAAGACAGAGAATAGATATATATATAAGGCAGATTGTGAAATGCCATCCATATGTAAGACCTCGAAGAAAAATACCGGGGGCAAGCACTCTAGTGTTTGTGAGTGTCTTTAGTTAATAACAAAGTTATTCCCCAAGTATCTCAACATCAATTAAAATACATACCGCTCTAACAGCAATTATTATTTGTGGAATTCTTTTCCACCCCATTTCAAAATTACTCAGCAAGAAACTACTGGGCCAGAAACTACTCGGTAAAAAACTACTGGGCACAAACTACTGGGAAAAAAATCTACTGAGCAAGGAAGTACTGGGCAACCAACTAGTGAGCAAGAAACTACTGGGATGGAAAATACTCAGAAAGAAACTACTGGGCAAGAAACTACTGGGTAGGAAACTAATTGTCAAGAAACAACTCGGCATAAAACTACTGGGCAAGAAAATACTCCATAAGAAACTATTGGGAAAGAAGCTATTGGGCAAGAAACCGCTGGGCAAAAAACTACTGGACAAGAAACTACTTGGCAAGAGATGTGTCCTCCTTTTGTTCTGTCTCCAAATGCCTTTTTCCTGTGTGTTAGTGCTTCTTCAGCAAATGCTACATCTTTTATGCTACCCCTGAAAGCGTGTTTCCTACACTGAACATCCCTATGCCCAAAACATATTGTACATCTGATTATGCACTCCTAAGTTTATTCTTTCTGCTTGTCATTTTGATCTTCTGCCATTTAACATCACATGTTTTTCCTACAATCTTGTTTTATAAAATGTGTCAATAAAACATTAAACAAATTAAATTTCAAAAAGAGTGGGCTCCAGACCTGAAAGTCATTCTGGGTACAAAATTTCTCTAAAAGCATCTATCAAATTTCTTAAAAATAGCTATGAATAGGAAAGGTCTGAAATGAAATTTCTTATGATGAAAACCCCCAAATTTCCAATAAAAGTGGCTAGCAACATTTGTGTTCCAGCAAATGAAATATTAAAACTGGTTTTGACTTTGTGTTCAATACCTGAACACAATATATATTAAAATTTAATAAACTATTTCTTGCTGTTCCTACAAGAACTGGTCAAGAAATGTCATGCTCTCTAGAAACATGAAATGCTCACTTTGAACACAGAAAGGCATGCTCCCATTACTGACAGTAGAAACATGAGAAAAAATTAGTTTATGTCCTCTGCCAGTTTCTCTATATTGTCAGTGTCTTGTATAAAACTTCCTTTCAGGAAAACAGTTGAGAAAGTGACTACTTTTTATGACCAAAAGGAAGAACTGGGTTTGAGGGGTTCTTGTTACTTGTATTTTTAAAATTGGACCTGTACTTCTCCCATATATTCCATATCTAAACATTTTTTCTTAATAGAGACATCAGTTTCTACAGAAGTCTTAGCAGAACTGCAATTCATCTTTGGCCCATAGAGATGGCATGAAAAAGGACAGGAGTGGGATCAGAGATTTCCTGTCCTGCATGTAGTTTTTGATAAATATTGTGGCATGCCGCAGCGGGTCAGAGCAGAGTGACAGTGCACATGCAACTTTTCCCAACAACTCCTGCCCTATTGGTAGGGCTTATGGTCATCTAGGAGAGTCTACTATTGCCTCCCACCCCCAGACACATTTCACCAAAAGCATACGGTGCCACATGATTGCAAAAGGTACATTTCTCTTGAATGTTTCCTAGAAACATCTATGACCAGTTCTGTCTTTAGGAAAAGTGTGCACCTAGCCTGAAGAAATATGATTCATTATCTTACTTTATAAAGAACATAATGAAATTATTTTATTTCACAAAGGAACGTAAGTATTTGGGAAAAGAACTGAAAATGCTTAAAAAAAAAAAAAAAAGAAAATCAAAGCTGGCATCCTTTACTTTGTAAAGCTGTGTCACGTTTAGGTGCTCCTTAAAATGCTCTATTTATTTTCTGACTGAAGCAAGGTACTACAAAAACTGACTTGAAGGGAAAAGTGTAATGCACCTATTTTCTAATGCAAACAAAGAACTCTAATGGATTATTCATTAGGAGTTAAAACCTTTTTACTTCCCAGCATTTCAAACTGGATTTGCCCCTTTTAGGGCTCTTAAAAATCTGTACCCATGGAAGTGAAAAACAGTTAACCCATGCCCTGTCGACTATCAGTCATTTATAAGAGTAAAAAATTAGAAACCTTTAGTCACCTAAAAATTAATCACCTTTCCTTTCAGAAATTTAGCCATTGGTAATCAGAAACTTTGAGAGAGATAAAACAAGTCTTAGAAAATCTTTTACTGGGAAAGATATTTTATGTTTGAAATTACCTTTCCTATCGGAAGTTAGAGGCAAAAACCCCCAGACTCCTACTATCGCAAATATTTTGACAATCACAGAACAACTTGGGTTGCATGGGACCTCAAAGTTCATCTGCTGCCTTAGGCAGGGATGCCTTTCACGAGACCAGGTTGCCTAGAGCTCCGTCCAAGCTGGCCTTGAACCCTCCCAGGGATGGGGCATCCACAGCTGCCCTGGGCAACCTGTTCCAGTGCCTCACCACCCTCACAGTAAAGGATTTCTTCCTGAGATGTAATCTAAACTCACTCTTTTTCAGTTTGAAACCATGCTCCTTGACCTGTCACTACAAGCTCTTGTCAATTGTCTCACCCCATCTTTCCTGTAAGTTCCCTTCAGGTACTGAAAGGTCACAATTAGATCAGCCTGAAGCCTTTTCCAGGCTGAACAATCCCAGTTCTCTCAGTCTTTCCTCATAAGAGGGGTGCTCCATCCCTCTAATCAACTTGGTGGCCCTCCATGTCCTTCCTGTGCTGGGACCTCAGAGCTGGATGCGGCTCTGCAGGTAGGGTCTGACCAGAGCAGAGCAGAGGGGCAGAATCCCCTCCCTCCCCTGCTGCCCACGGTGCTCTGGATGCAGCCCAGGACACGTTTGGCTCTCTGGGCTGTGAGTGCCCAAGGCTGGGTCATGTCCAGCCTCTCATCCACCAGCACTCCTGAGGCCCTCTCAGCAGGGCTGCTCTGGATCTCTTCATCTCCAGTCTGTGTTCATACTGGGAGTTGTCCTGACCCAGATGCAGCACCCTGCACTTGGTTTTGTTAAACCTCATGAGATTTCCACATCCCCACTTCTTGAGTCTGTCCAGGTCCCTTTGGATGGCATCTCACCCTTCAGGAGTATCAACTGCACCACTCAGCTTGGTGTCATCAGCAAATCTGCTGAGGGTGTATTTGAACCCTTCTTCTATGTCCTTAATGAAGATATTAACTAACACTGGCCCCAATACAGATCCCTGAGAGGCACCTTTTGTTACTGATGCCTATTAAGACTTTGAGCCATTGACCACTATGCTCTGGATGCAACTATCCAACCACTTTCATATCCATCTAACAGTCCACTCATCAAATCCATTTCTCTCCAATTTACAAAGAACAATGTAGTGGGAGACTGTGTCAAAGGCCTTTCAGAAGTCCAGATAAACTACATCAGGAACCCTTCCCTTGTCCAGTGATGTGGGTACTCCATCACAGCCAGTATTAGTCATGCAGGACTTATCTGACATTATCAAACATGGACACAAAAAGCAGAAGGTTGCTAGTGTTACTCAAGCCTTACTATCCTTGTGTCTGGATGGGTACTGTCTTGAGATCCCAGACTTTCTTGATGTGAATGGCAATGTTTTCACTACATCAAAATGCCCAATCAGACTGGGAGACAGCTCACTGTCCTGCTCCAAATAAGTCACTTTCATGTCCCTGTTTCCACAGCAATGTTACATGACTGTCCTGGGGTGACAGACAAGAATGCTACCTAAAGATCAGTCAGGAAGGAAACCAAAGGAAAGACTGCTTCCAGGGCAGAAGGCCTTTAGCACACACTCCTGGTTGCTCCCTATCACAAGGAACAACTTCAGCTCACAGGCAGCACATTTCAGGGACAAACCTCAGTTTTCCACAACACCCTTGGGGATTTTCTTACATCAAGAACTAGAAGTAATAGTAATGACTTAAACCTATTACTTTTCCCTCAATCCAACTTTTTTCTCCATCACATTAAATATCTCAAGAAAGTAGAAACACACGCATACAGTCAGAGCATTGGTAGTACATTTAACTTGAATCAGCAGGAAGACATGCTATATATATATATAGCCAGGAGAAACTTACTATGAGACATATTTGAAAACATGCTTTTATACCAAAAAGTACTACATATATCTAAAAAAACCCAATTTAACACGTGCAGTTTTATGCACCTGAGTTAATCTGAAAGGCTTGTTCAATGCAGATTTAACAAAACTGCATATAAGTGATACACTACGAAAAGCAGAGAGTTTAAAAAGTAACACCAGCAACAAAAAGAATAATTTACCCACCTTCTCATAGGCCCTGGGACAGAACAATGTGTACTGTGTATTAGCAGACCAAATTAGCAGCAAGTAAAGACAGACAAGAGTGAACACTCACCGACCATTGTCACGCCCCACGCCCCAGACTCTGATGCTCACAATAGGCTGCGAGTGCAGAACTGTGCGGTCCATGGGATCAATCAGGTTCAGCATGTCATTTTCCAGTATAAGGTACATGTCTTTGCCCTGCAGTTCCAGATAAAGTACAATTACACAGTACATCACCCTCTCAAACTGGCTGGGCTCAAGGTGTTATGTCTGTGCTGTTCAGACTAGCTTCACCTTTACTCAAAGTTTTGGGTTGTTCCAAGAGCAAATGAAAAAAAAAAAATCTTCATATACCTCTGGTGTGAAAAAAAGATCTAAGATGCTATCTTGCTACTATATTTTTAAACAATCCCAATGACAAAAAGCTTCGATGTTTTTTTAAATACAACTCATTCAGACCCAAACCACTGAGTTATTCAACAAGTAGTGTTTATCTGCTTTTCAGTATTTCTAAATATTTGAGAAGTCATGGTTTGTCCTCACAGTAAAACCTTGTATCAAAACCCGTACTTTTGAGGAATAGTTCCTTCCTTCAAAGTGTTTTGTTTCCAAAAACTGTAACAAATGGATTATGGGAACAGACAGCAATTTGTATGTGTCAAAGGATTTACTCTTTGAAGAAGAATTAAAGGGGAAGACCTAGGATTAAGACCTGAATGTGAATTCTGCTAGTGACTGCAGAATCTTAGAGCCAGGACTTCTCCCCAATTCTTCTGGCACATAAGAACAAGGATAATGCTTTTTTCTCCTACAGGATACAAATTTAAAAATGATTTTCCTTTTGATGTTAATTCACAAATGCTTATTTTCCTTCTTTTGACAGCATTTGTAATAGGTCTGCTGCCTCTTCTATCACATGTAATAACCCTCTTCTTGGAGGCTGTACATATACTCTTCAGACCACGAGATCCTGCAGAAATGATCCTGGACCTATTGCTGAGCAGTAAGACAAGCTCCTGCTGATCAGAAGGTGGAAGCTATCAGCTAAATATAGACTAATTTGTTTCCTCTCTTTTGTGCCAGAATCTATACATGAACAGATAGAACAGAAAGGGTCTGAATCCCTACTGACTAATGTTTCAAAATGGACGTTTTTCTTCACCTCACTGACACAGAAACCCTCTTCCTGCTTGGTTACAGTGGCTCAAGTCTTTATGATGTCCAATTCTGTGTCTGTATACAAAATACATTTATGTCACTCTGTGAGGGCTTTCTGCCGCTGTTTGTAGGCAAGGCAGCAAGGGGCAGGCACTGCCCATCTCCTCTCCCAACCCCAGACCTCCTAACAGGGATTCCAAGGGAAGCTGTGACACTGGCAGCTGTGAGCTGGCAGTGCAAGTACCAAGAGGGATGTGGAAGAGATAGGTGACACCTGGTATGAGCAAAGCCAACACAAGAATATTTTGACTGATGGAAAAAGCACATCTGTGGCTGAAATGCAAGGCTGGATATATAGGCTGCTCCTAGGGAAGCAGAAACAGATGTAGCTGTGAGAGTCATGGAAAAAAAATGGGAAAACCCAGCAGCACTGAGATGGTAGTGGCAGAAGAAGAAACATCACAAAGCAAAAAAGGGAGAAATTTGCTTGGAGGTCAGAAGCAGTAAACAAATTGTGTGAAGAATGCTACAAAGTGTCACAAAGATTGCTTTCTGGACCCATTTTATACTTATATATTTGTTCCAGAAGGAAATTATTACAAGAAGGAAAAATATGTTATTCATGCAAAATAACACTGGGATTAGAGTAACATAACAGAATCCAAATTAGCTGGAAAAAAATTGGAGAGTGGGCAGATAAACAACATAAGTCACAGGAAATTATCCTTGCAATGCTCAGGGGAATCACTTGTCTGCAGCCAGAAGCAATAAATTTTGCTAAATTTTGTTGCCTTATTATAAAAAAGCTATTTTAGAGATAAAAGCATAGGTCAAAAAGAATTTAGACAGGCTAGGAGCTTGAACATAGGCTTTAATGTGTCAGACTGCTGAAGAGCTGCATTGATCTGATGGTTTGAGATGAGGAAGAGCCATGGAGGGAAAGTGAATAAAGGAAAGAGAGGCTCAACCCCAGCAGTTTTTCTGGAAATGCTACAGGCTGCAGTATATAGGTCAATGGCAAGAGGATATCTTTTACATGTAAGTGATATTGTAATGTACAGAAATGTAATTAATGGCAAAAAAGCAACACAAACAGATGAACCACATTTTTAGATTTTACGGAACAGTAAAAGTTCAAAATCTATAGGTAATTTATTTTGGAGCGAAGGCCATGAAATCCCACATTAAAGCCACTAACAAAGCTTCTGCAGGGTCAGGATTTTACCCAGGGTGTGGGAGGTTTTGTGGCTTGTTTTGCAGTTTTTTAAATCATGAAAACTTGGGGCTAGTCCTAACCCCAATTTCACTTTCATTACATTCTAGCTCAAGTAAATCTTCAGGCAATCTTAAAACTCCTACATGCAGTCATTCAGCTTCATAATAAATTCCTGCTATAATTGCCCCATCTGATACATCAGTGATGGAGTATAATTTTTTCAGGTTCCTCTAAAACATGCCTCTTCAAATCACTCCTGAAGACTTACATTGAAGGCAGGAAAATGTGTTTGGATGTAATGAACTCTTAAAATCAGGATTATAATTTACTTCAGGAGCCACCTATTCAAACACAGTGTCTGTATTGCTTTGTCAGGCTATTTTTTTTTCTTTTTTAATGAATAGCACTCTTAATTTAAACATCCATTCAAGAGGACCAAAACTTTTCACCAGCTTGGCTTGAAAACCTGCAAGGGCTTCCAACAAACAACAAAGGTACTGACAGAGAGAAAAACATAAAAAAAAGTGAACATTAACTCTTAAATCATGAGCGTTCAAAGTAAACAATATATTTCAAGCTGATCAAAGTGCTGAAAAATGGATGAGATTACACACATACAGGGATACTGGTTTTTTTCTCTCCTAGGGTCAGCAGTAAGTCCGAAGTCCATGACTGACACATATCAAATTGCTAGTCTGTACATACATTATCTAAATAAAACTGTTCCCAGGTGTAAGAAAGAAAGAAAGGAAAACAATATTATTTTGTTAATTCATATGTACAATATATTTTTCTTACTTAAAAAAATCCTTCTGAAATTATTTTAAATAGATAGGACACTATATTGCTCCTTTAAACATAATTTCAGTTTTTAAGGGTGCTTTCTCCCAGTTGTTCCCCTGTAGCATCTTGGCATTGCTGTGGTCATAGGATGGTGGACTCGAGCCATAGACTGCAACAATAACTTGGGAGGACTGAATGCTATTTTCCCTGAAATTTTTACTGAAATGTAGACAAGTCTTTCTTTTGATTTCTTTTTTTGTTCGGCAGTGCAACTTCTCTTAGATCGCACAAGGAAAAGTTACAACATTCACTCTTTTGTGTTCAGATCTTGTGTGGCCAATCCCCATTAGTGTAACCCTTCTGCAAATATGTCAGGAGAGAGGTAAAAAATAAGATTTGGCAGAAGTTTAAGTTGTTCCATGAACAGTCAAATAAAAAAGATACTTTACTGTGGCTTTGTCTCCTGTGCCCTCTGTATGTCCCACCTTTTCCCTTCTTGTTTCACTTACTGACCCCTCAACATCCTCCACTTCTTCATCTGTCCCCCAGCACACCTATTTTCCACATCACAAAACCTAAAGCTCCCTTCAGTTTTCCCCAAGTTCCCACAGCGTTATCCTTTCTTTGCTGCCAACCCAGAAAGAAGCACAGTGCAACCGCGGTTCAGTCAACGAGGGCACACCGACCCTTCAGCAAACCAAGGAAGAGGAAATCTGAGCTTTTTCCCTCAGTGTGTGGGAATCTGGCATCCTTCAAAACTGGATGACACTGGTACAGAGATTCAAGAGTTATTGGAGAGGAGCCAACAGACAGACTGATGACACATAATTAATTTCCTTCTGAAATACTGATAAATAATCATCGTAAGATAAACCATCTGTCCACCAGTTCCAATCTTCTCATACATTTCAGAATCACAAACCCTGCCAGCGTGGGTTTCCTTAAAGCCCTTTGTCATTGCGAGACCTTCGAAAATGCTGTTATAAAGCTTCACTTTCAGACCTCTGGCCAGGAGGAAGAATTACACTGAATTTCAACAGCTTGGCCTTGGTGCCCCCAACAGTGCCACTGCACAGGTGTGTACTAGCAGAGATGTGGCATCTGCTGTCCTGAGCAGTTTGGAACAAAAAGGCCAACATTTTCCCTGAACCCTTTTATACATTTGGCAGTGCCAGGCTGAAGTAGTAAAATCCCAAACACAGAGCATGGATGTAGTTGTCTACAGAATTGTTCCTTTGAGATGTTTTATGACACAAGAGGGATGTTCCAGGAGCAGGGAAGTTCACACTGTTCTTACCTCTCCCCAAATGCCAACAGTGTCTCTGATGTCATTTTTACAGTAAGAGAGTTGTCTGATGCAATTGTTCACAGCAACACTGCTCTTTCCAGGAGCCAGATCTTCTTCTGCCATTTCTACCCAGCCCAGAGATCGCACAGCAAAGCACTAAAAATAAACCAAAAAACATCTGTCATACAACAGCAACTAAACAGTTAGGGTTAAAGGTCTTCATCTAGAATGGGAAAAAAATTAAGGCCTTGTAGATGGGCTTATGCTCAAAGATAAGTAAATGAAAATATATTTTGTTGTGATAGTTTGGGAAGTTCAAGAACCAATTAGTGACTAGGCATGAAAATTGGCATGAATGGCAAGGTGAAAACGTTGAAAGGAACAAAGAGGAATGTATGACTTCCTATGAAAGGTGTCTGTGGAGGTAACACTAATGCCTTCCAATAAAATAATTTTGTTAACAAAAAGGAGGAAGCAAGAGAGCAGTAAATACTAGGATGCACACAAATATAAAAACAATAAAGGAAAAAGCACAACTATCGATTGAAATTTTGTAGAATTGTAGAATTGAAATTTTACCTAGAATCTAGAGCAGTAGTTGAAAAGAAAGAAAACACTACTGGATTATGTCTCTTGTGAGATATCCACTGTCTGGCTTTTAACCAGAAAATTACTCTTTTTTGTGGATTACAGCAATCACTTCTATAGTGAGTTTACCTAAGGTAGCAAACAGTAACAAATTCAAAGCTAAGAAGATAAGCTATCATAAGAGAAAAACAGGCTTCTTCTAGAACATCTGCAAAGGTAGAGAATAAAAAGTGTTAATTCTGAAAAGGCACCAAAACCTGCTCATCTGCTCTCAGTCATTATGGTGGGAGAAATAGAAGTCAATAGGAGTTTGTCTACGAGACCAAGACTCCTTCCAGAGGACATCGCGGGTGTTTCACACCGACCTACAGGAGCACCGCCACCAATGGGCACAACAGGCTCACTGTTGTACCTCCTGACCAGACACAACAAATGCTTGAGGTGGTGCCTAGAAGTTCAGCAATAGTAGACCAACACTCATGGCTGAGCGCTGCTGCCTTGCGGCACGCAGCTTTCTCTGCTGTTGGCAGCATCCCGCGGATCCTCAGGAAAGCAGACAATGATCCTGGGAGCTGCTGGGAGGAAGGCAGTGCCAGTGACTGCTTGGAGCCCTGCTGCCTCCAGCAGCACACTGCCACACAGCCCAGGAGCTGCAACAGCAGGCCCATGCTGCAGTTATCAATCCTTCTTCTTAAGATGCAGTAAATGAATCAGCTTCAGAGCTCAAAAGCTGAATATTCACTTGCCACCTTCTAAAATCTGCTGTGAAGTCGGTGAGTTGACCAAGCTCACACACCATCACTGCTGTGCCATTTGGGAACAACTGCCCTCAAAAATACCTACCCCAAAACACCAAGGTATTTTAAATATGCATAATATGCCAACTTTGGCAAACCAAGGGAGGAGTAAAATTCACCAGAGGATAAAAAGATTAATGAGTTTCTCCCTCCCTTTAAAACTTCTCTCCTCCTTCAGCCTTCTTTGAGTTGGCACAATGCATTCATCCAGGCTCACTCCACCAAGCAGGAAAACCAGCCTAAGAGCCTGCTCCCTGTACCTCTGGTACCCACTCCAACGAGTCACTAACCATGCATCTTATCTCAGGTATCAGACAGCAAACACACTCTGCAATTGCACAAAACCTTTTAATGAGTGTAGGTAAAAAAATTAAAGCCTTTCATGCCTCCAGCTTTTCTGTGGATTTTTTTTTTTTTTTGCTTTGCAAACAAGGGAATCAACATGAAAATTCCCCCACATTGCTGCTTCCTGACCCAGCTCTGCTGGAAACCCACAGAAGTGCTGACTTTCCATTCTAAAGGGCCATGAAGGAGAAGATGAAAGAGGAGACAAAGGAAGGGTCAATACTCAGGGGTGCTCTTTACTTCAGGGCTACACAAGATACTTAAAAAAACATTTTTTTACCAATTATTAAGGTGGCATAATCTTAAGATTGCAGAATTGTTTCAGGCACATTAGATGATCATGAATCTTGCTAAAAGTGCTGCTATACCCACTGGAGTATTAAATATTTATCTTTGCAAGCTTTAAAAATACTAATTTTTACTGTACCAGAAGAAAGGGGTTTTTTACAAGTATATAAATATTAAATTGAATAGCAGAATACTAGCAGAAAGAAACATTTTCCATATCATAAGAGAGGTGAAGAACTATATATATAATAAGCCTATTGTTTCCTTGTTGCTCTTCACATCTCAACCACATCTTAAATTTGTTAACCGCTTTCTGAACACAAGGATAGATACGGAATCACAGAATGCTTTGGGATGGAAGGGACTTTAAAGATCGTGTAGTTTCAATCCCTGCTGTGGGCAGGGACACTTTTCACCCGAGCAGATTGCTCAGAGGCCCATCCAACCTCTGCACCCCTTGCTAGGAACAGAGTGTGTCTTAGGAAGGCCATAAAATGAGGAAAGACTATCTGTTCAACCTGATGGCAGCTAAATCTCTTATTAGTAAAGATGGTGAACTGTTTTGCTATTTTTTTCCTGGCCTTTCTTTATTCTATGTTTGAAATTCTCTGGTGGCAGCATCCACTGTATTTATGCAGCCCACTGTCAAAACAGTACAGTGAGCTGAATGCAACACTCTTGTCTGCCCCACATATCGCCCTCCATGGGAAGGAGCTGGCTTCCTTCCCTGCTTCTGTTCACTCTTCACGCTTCCAAGTGAGGTAGACATGAGAAAGCCCTTGGTTTCTGGCACCTGACAAGTTTTTGTGTATTTCACAAGAAGCCCTTACCATAATCAAAACGAAATGCTTCAAAACAGCTTCAGAAAACAAACCAATTTCCCAAAAACTCACTGCAAACAAAAACCTCTCAATAAACCCTAAAAAGACTCAAAGTTCTACTCACAAGGCAATGAATGCACCTCAGCATATATATATAAGTAACTTTCTTTTGCTCAAAGTACACCTAAACCCCAAAAACTTTGTATTTTGTGGTTAAGTGAATACATGTGCTGATGTGGCTCAGTAGACATAGAGTCACATAGATTTTCAGAAGTAGAAAATAGGAGGACTCAGTAACGTGATATGTACCAGGGTCCACTCAGCAGAACAGAACGTAACAGAACTCCACAGGTGTGTATAAACACACTGGAGTGGGAGAGAGGTGAAGTGTGAGCATGCATGCCTACATGTCTGTCTTCTCTGCATATTGCCAGCAGCTGGATTGTAAGAAATATACTTCATGTTTTATAGTTGGTTGCTTTTTTCCTCTTTCCTTATTTGACTTAGAGGTTCTCTTCTCTTTAAAACAAAACAGCACAAAACCAGCAGAGACAAAACATCTAGTGTCTCCAGTCAGACATGACCTAATTTTTAGACCATGGCTGGCTGAGTTAGGTCTAAGACATTAACACAGCATCATGATTCCCTGCCTCCCACCAATGATACTGACAAGCCAAGAGACAAAGCATTTCCTTTGACCCCCAAGAGTTTTGATAATGCACTCTATTGTCTTCTGGAGCTTACACCTAGAGGCAAATCAAGCCAAGCTAAAAACCAGAGTGTAGCTTTTCTTCATTAAGAGTCTATGAGCTCAGTAAAACCATCATCCCTGGCAATGCCAGTTTGTTATGCATCTCTACTCGAAGCTTAGAGATAAGTAGTGGCAACTAATAATAATTGGCCTGTCATAATCTCAAAGTAATCCCAATGCCAACTTTTGTTTTATGGTAGTCTATCTAATTTGTTTTCTCTCTTAGAGAAGGTTTTCTGTGCCTGGTCAGGCGCTGTCTGCTTGCCCCCAGACTCTTTTCAAGAGCTGGCAAAGAAAAACAGGCTTGAAGAAAAACAAAAGAAGTTGATAAATACAGCAGGATGAAAGATACTTAGGAATTGTATACTGTGCAAACGTTGCTATTTGGGATTGGGAAGATCAAAGATACTACCACAAACATTGCATAGCTAAGAGAAGCGAATGAAAAAATGTCTCAAACCATGGGAAGTCAATAATCTTGCACTTTTATCTTGTCTAAAGACTTCATCTTTCCTGTCTGGCTACACAGGACATTGAGCAAAGAAATTACACAGAGGAAAAAAAAAAATCCACCTTATCACACACTAGCCCATGAAAGACAGGTGAACAAAAATGAAAACACAGGTACTGCTGCTTGATTTTACAGTTCAGGGGAACCTATGTTTAAATAGTTGCAAATCCAATTAATGTTTCAGGGTTAATGATCTGTAACCTAAGAACCAAACTCAAATATTGTCATCTGAAGTCTGTATAGAGCTGTAAACCTCTCTTGCAGCGCAGTTGTGATCCAAAACATTGCCTAAAGCTGGGGAACTTTAGGACTGAAGAAATGAGCAAACCACAGATCACACTTCTGCTCTTTGGCATTGCAAACCCTTCACCACAGGACAGGGTTCTGCTCTGCAGCAGCTTTTCCAAGGGGAACTCTGGAAGGAGCTTTGGCAGGGACGCAGAACTGTGACAGAGTTCTAACCATAAGCAAATGCACACTCTAGCTGTTGCCTCATGCAGCGCTAGGCATGTAGCATTAAAGAAAATAAAAACAAAATAATTGAGAAAAACAAAGCAAATACAATCCCCTACTAAAAAGAGGACAAGAGATCAAGTGCACATGACTGATGGCAGAGTAGTATTGGAAACTTGATGGATCATAAAGGCGTGGATAGACAAGACCCCACTGTCGGGTGAAAATGAATTAGAACATCAGTTTGAGAATTGTAGTAAGTCGGCTGAGACTCCATTATCTTCATGCAGGGAAAAGCCAAATCTTTATTTTCACAACCCATTTTATACAGTTTTTACAGATCTTGCCTGCAACTTTAATCGGTTAATACCTTTCTTTCCAATTATTCTATTGGTTAGTAAAAGGTCTTGTCTATGAAATATCTCTATTTTTGTATTGCTTACATATTTTCTTTACCGATTCTCATGGGAGAAATCCCTTGTTATTGCAGGTGCATTTATTTTTCAACCCAAGAATAGGTTGTAATGCTAATGAGTTTTCATACCATGATTGTTTTCACTTGCAAATTGCTTAACTACATTTAGAAGATATGTAGGCTAGCTATTAATTTAATAGAGCAGGCCTGCTTTTATGAGGCCTTTCTTTTATAATTCTTCTACCTGTCATGACAGAGAACAACAAACTAATGTACATTACAAGACCACAGCCAGATTGCTCTTCGTATAACACAGCTGTTAGCAGCCACTATGAACACATCTGTATTAAGAGTATGTTTGCCTTGATGCTTTAAATCTGTGCTACTTATCTCTTCTCTACTTCCAAGCCCACAGGACTTGGTTTTGAGCAGTTTCCCTTTGTTTCCCTTTATATTTTTCCTTTTTAAAGGTTAAATCTGCCTGCAGACATACGTAAATCCCTACAGTTTTTAATAAGGCCTTTTATCACAGACCACTGAGCAGGTTTGTGCCTGAGACACAGCATGTAGGTCACGTAATTAACCATTTATTATGCAGCCAACATAACCTTCGAAATTTCACTTGCATTTTCTTTGATAGTTTGAAAATTAAAAGACCTATCATATTATTTTATGCTTTGGAAGATCAAGTATCCTAACATATTATGTTTCTATTCTGAGGAAGAAGTATGTTTCAGTATATTTGCCTGCTACATAGCAAGAAAGATTACATTGATTTCAGATGAAAACACTGGAGAAGATCAAAGATAAAGTAACAAGAGAATAAAAAGAACTTATGCAATTAATGAACGAGCACTTTCATTTAATTTACATGAAGATACTGCAGTGCATCTGCTTTCTCAAAGAAATACTCACAGATGTCACATAAAAGTTCTTAGCTACAAAAAAAATCAAAATGCTTAATCAAAAACATACTAATAAGACTTTTAAACATTTCCAGCTTCCTGTTGCAGTACATCTTGTATTACTTGAATTACTGAAAATGCACATGAAATACAAAAATAAGCACAGAAATATTCAGGTCACAACAGAATTCAGGAATCACTAATAAATGCTCTTTCAGGCAGATGATTATCAACTAAACTCCCCTAGAATTAAATATGGGGACTTTACAAGTACTATAAAAAAACCTTTATAATAAATTACTTCTTTAGAGAAGGTCAGTATCAAATGTTCTGCTCTCGCAGTCCCTTACTCATTCTCCAAGCCACTACAGTCTCATTTTTCCAGACCTGCAGACTTTAGTGTGTAGGATGACAAAAGTCCCTCTCTTGTTTTGAGCTTAATACTTCTGTCTCAGTGGTTCCTCCTGGCTTACAGCCAGAGGTCAAATCTGCTCTATCAAGGCAAGAAGATGTCGCAGGAACATTATGCTGGTTCAAGACTTTTTAAAAACCAGTCGTCTGAGCAAAAACTAAAATGGACGCTACTACTCTCTACTAACACCCCCTTCTGAAGAAGAAATTAAAATCACCTTATTCTTTTCCCCAGTCTTCTCAGCATGAACAGGTTTTCACTTTAGATGCTTCACGGATAGCTTGACTTCAGATCCTAAAGGGATGGGTTTATGCACTTTGCTTTGAGCTAAGGCTGGTTTGGGCTTCAATTTGATACAGTGAAATAAACCCTGTGCTTCCTCATTTAAGAAAAGGCAGTCATATTTTTCACTAGAAACTAATAAAGGATGTTCAAATTGGGGAGTAACTGAGCTGCGAGGGTAACTCAAACAGATTTCACTATTCTGCGACACACAGCCATGACCCCAACAAACACACATATGCTTTGTCAGTAGAGACAAGCCCTGCAGGAGTTTACAAAGCATAAAGAACGTGTGCATTTATTTCTTCAAAACTAATGCTCTGCACTTGTTAACTTTAACCTTAAACACTGTGTTTTCCCAATGTGGGCTCTTCTTCAGGCTGACAGATGTAAGTGCTTTTAATGCCACCAGCAGTACTTTATTTGCTACTGTGGTGCGTAATTTCAAATTTTTCTGTTTCATCCAAATTTTAAAAATCCCATCAAAATGCACAAAGAAACAAAAACCCCTGAAGAGCTTCCAACCTTTAAGTGAACTCTTGACCTTATAAATCAATGGAGAAAACCTTTCCAGCTTCAATAAAATCAGAAATTCATGTCTCTTTTGAAGCAACATTATTACAATAATTTGATTTCTGCAGAAATTATGTTTACAATAGGATCCAAAGTCAATGAAGTTAAACCACTATTGATCAATTCCCACTTTACAAAGAAGACTCAAATAAGCATGAATTCAGAGTCCAGAAATCATGTGCCCTGCTGGACCTCCCACATTTGAGGACCCATTTACTGTCACCTTGAAGCACCATGGAGTCATCATCTCCAAACATATGGAGTAATGCATAACTGTGCAACATGGCACTATGATGGATGGCACACCTCATGCTTTTACATCTCTTAAGAGATAAATATTATCCCTTCTCTCTTGAAGGTAAATGCAGAAAATTTTGAAAAGGGAAACTTCTCATTTTTTAAAGTGAAATTTAGAAATGGAACTAAAAATAAATATATATGCTGGCTAGAGCTATCTAAATATTGCTCTCTGTCATTCACATCAATGTTCCACTTTAATTGATTTTTAAATGAACTTCCTCCATAAATGTACCTTTCAGCTAGTCCACAACGGATAAATAACTCACCAAGTTTGTATCATGCTGGTTTCAAAACGTATATGTGCAATATATAGCATAAATAAATATACATATTTTTATATACACATAAATACATACAGCACTTTTTTTCCAATAAAACTCTATGCCATGGAATGGTAACACCGTAACATTTCAAACTAGAACAAGCTATTTCCCTGAGCTGCCCTAAACTGGCAAGGTAATGTAAATAATTGAAGAGAAATACAAAAATATCTGTCAGTTCATTTTCTAGCAATAGGATGAACAGACATTCGAGAGGCAATTCACAATCAACAGGCCATTCTATAGCTGAAGCTGACAGAGGCTAGATTGTTTTAGAGGTGAAATAGTTGGTCTCAAGTGGGGAGTATGAAGGGTTGCAAGCTGTCATTACCTCTGCACTGTACGAGCAGAGATGCTGCTGAGCTGCCAGCGAGGTCTGCCAGCAATACCAGCCCAGGCTGTGCTGAACTGCGAGCTGCTTGCTGACAGAATCCATTGGTCCATTGCTTGTGGCACATGAGTATGATGAGCTGCTGCTTCTCCCAGTTTCTGTCCATTCCTGAGGGTTCCTTCAACAATCACACACAAAGTACTGCTGGCCCAGGAAAAGCTTACTGTGTTGCACCACAAAACAGTGAACAAACTGTGATTAAAAACTACTAAAATAAGCTACACTAAAATATTAGAAAGTGAAGATTCTTAAAAAAAAAAAAAATATTGCTTAGATCAGCAGCCTGGGGTCTTCTGTGTTCTACTGAATCACCACAGTTTGTTATATGTTGTACACAACAAGATGCTGCACACAGACTCCAGCCAAGAAAAACTGGACTGTGCATCTCCATGAGAAAAGTACTGAAGATGACACTGGCACTTTGACCTAGTGAAGCAACAGAAACTGCCACCACGGAAGAAACAACATCATTTAAAACAATACATTTAAAAATAGATATATTCATATTTTCTCAGACGTAGCCAATATCCCATGCCTGAGAGGCCACAGCAGCACATTGGGTGTCTCACAGTTGCAATTCCAGAGGCAAGGATGCCTCCAGTGTCACCTCACCTGACTGGCAACCAGGGAAGGTGCCTCCCCACAAGGACATGGTCACTGGCATGCACCTAAACTGCCCACACAACCTGGCCACTCATGGCAAAGGCAGTAATTGTTCCAAGGGCAAAGCATGACCCACACGGCTCCCATGTGGCAGACACAGCCACTGTCAATACTGGGACTTTACTGGCCATGAAGATACTTTGTTTTGATTTGAAACAACGGTGTTCTTATGATTTATCTTCTCTTTTCCCAGTCCTGCAGGAATCTCACAGCCCAGTGCAAACCTTTTGTACAGTGTATCTTAAAAAACAAATCCTGATAATGCCCCTAAACTCAAGACCTAATTCTTGCATTACAAACCTGGAACCTAACCTAAATATTCTAGCAGCTCCCATTCTCTTTTCACACGAGGAAAAGCTTTGTGATGTGTTCTCCTAAGAAAGACTACAAGTAAAATCTCTCCTCTACATGCCTCCTGCTGTTTAGGCACTCATGTCCTGATAGTGCATGTTAGGTTCACAGCTAATTAGATTCCAGAGATATATGGGATTCCTAGGAGTGAAAGACATGCAGTATTTTGAAGGATCTCATTATAATTTTGAATGGTTTGATAAATTAAGCTACATTATCCCAGATATTTATATTTTACATGTAATATAACAAAACCCCACACTGTAACTCTGTATGCCCTGATAAAGTAAATCCATGAGACTTGGGAAATGCTACATCTTCCTCTGCCCTGAACTCATCTTCATATCTGATTAAACAAGACTCCATTTAGGAACAAGGTGGAAACAAAAATCCTCTACATGGAAATCTGTATTATGATCTACATCACAGTATTAGCAGGTTTTACCTAATGAAACAATAGATGTCAATAGTAGTAACTATCATGCACAGAGGTAAATGCAGCAGACACATTCTCTGAAAGGTCTAATGCACTACATGAAAAAGACTATTTAAAAAAATAAATCATTGAGGATATGTATTTTGGTGCTTTAGTTGGCTATTTCTAAAATGGCTTTTGAAGCAGAACATTTTCAAGCACCTGCAGCATCTCTATAGATGGGAGGATGCCTTAATGCTGCTAATAGGAAACAGGCAAATTCAGAAGTAACAAACCAGTTTAGAAACAGCCACCCCCATCACTCACCACTGCTAGCCAGGAGCTGCAAAGGTGGAATGGTGAATTACAGTTGAATCAGTTTGTCAGTAAAACTAGTCAAGGCGGGAAAAAAACCCACAAAAACCACTTTAGAATAAACTTGAAATTAATACATGGGTTTATATATTGTGGTTCCCTTTTATGAGTAAAGGAATGGGTACAAGATCTCTTCTATTTCCTAAGAAGTGAAAATAAAAGATTTTTTTGAAAGAAATAAATTCCTAATCCAAAACCAAGCGAAAATACCACTTTAGACAAAAAACTGTTGAAGATACCCTATTTCTCATTTAGACTTAATCTGCTTTTGTAAAGAGACTTAAGATGGAATAAACTCATCAAATTTAATTAATTGAAATTAATTGAATGGAGGCTTTCTGCAGCATTTTGTGAGATCATGACAAGACTGCAATGCAGCTTGAGATGTAACTGATGGAAAATGCTGAATACTCCCTGCTTGCACCAAGAACTTTAGAAGCTACTCTGTATGAAAAGAATTCTTTCTTGGGATTGCTGGACATGGCAAAAGCTCCTCTCAGGTTAAGTCTTGGATCAGAAATCAGACTGATGTCCATCCCCAAGGATACACCCTAATTATTTACACATGATCTCGTGTCTAGGCAGTCCTGTATTTGCCTCCAGAAAAGACCAGAAAGAAGCAAATATACATACAATGCCTCCAAAACACATATACCAGCTTCCATAGTAAGAAAAGCAGCCAAGATGTGGATATTAAATCTTTGGAGAACACATAGTATTTAATAAAATTATTTTGATAGTGCTTAGATAAATTATTTTGATTTACAGGCCACTTTCACAACAGACCCAAATCAGCTTACCAAAAGCCATCTGATTAAACCCTAAAGCCCAGGTAATCCATAAGAATTCATTACCAACTCACTTTTCAAGTCTCCAAGTGTGTTTCCATTCACCTACAGGTGAATCACTAAATTTAAATACCTGTTATCAACATCTGCTGATGCTCTCTCTCTTAGAAATAGTCTCATTCTCTTCCTTTGAGATCCAGAGCATTTATGGATTTCTAAAGTAGAAAACAGTCTTTTGGAGTAAATGCCTAGGACTTCCACAGGTTTAAATACATTCTTCCCATTCTTAGACAATGGTACACAGCTAAAACTGCTCTACAATGGTGAGGCTCAAAAAGCAAAGCTTTTCTGAGCAGACTAATGTGGATAGGGAGTTTGAAAATCTGTGCTTGAAGAGAAAAGGAGAGAACAAAGGCATGTCCAAATGTCAGGCCAAACAGGCCAATCTGGAAAAGGTTTTAGAGAAAATCAGTCACACAGGCTTCCCATTTTTCATCCATTCCTAGGTACAGTGACAGGATTTCCAAGGGGATCTGTTTCTATATACAGATATAAGAAAAAAAAATTAGCACCTTCCTATGTTTTTACATAGAGAAATCATATTTTATAACAATGAAAAAAAAGACAACCCAGAAGGATTTACAGTCTGGGATTGGTAAAAGCATCTTTTGCCTTCCTTGAAACTCAATTAGGAAGGCACACGTTGCTCTGTAAATTAACCAGGAAGGTTACGATCTGTCTCCTGGGAAGCACCAATTCAAAACTCATTTCTAGCTGTGCATGTTTCACATACACAATTAGGATCCTCATCAAGCACAATGAGCCAGCTCTTCAAGAAATTTCTACCAAAAAAAATTACTGGAATCAAGAAGCTGGATGCAATAATTCTCCTCTTTCCACTTCTCCTTTATGACCTTCTGCAAACAACCTGACTGAGACACTACAGATACGAAACAATGAACTGCATCTTAAGCACATGATACATAGAGAAACATTTGTTCTTTACTGACAATTAGGAATGCTTGAACGTGGTGCTGCAGAAGTCACTTTTCTTACAACAATTACGTGAATTATAGTCCATGCTTTTCCCAAAACAGGCATTTTTGCAGCGCTTCAATCTTTGCAGAAGTTGACACTCCGGGGGAAGACAACCACTACAGTCTTCCACGAGGTGGCACAGTTCCCTTTGTGAAATTCAGCATCAAACGAGCCATAAAAAAGCAGGTTTTTTTCACAAATGTACTGGCCAATGTTTAAGATCTCTAACAGACCTCTAACGAAGTTCAATTTCAAATTCTTCCAATAGATAGTTTAATGAGTTAAAAAAACCTTCCTTGTGATGAAATGAAGAAAAAATATTTATCTGTGCTCGCTGCCACACAAAAGCAAGCTTCAATCAAAGATAGTTAAGGCGCATAATATGGCAGGGGAGAGCTTAAAGGGCTAAAAATAACTGATTTTTCCAAGTCATCAATTTCACATCCTATCAGACTTCTTTCAGGCTCTCAATATTTGGGGTAAAATGGACTAGCAAGGAATCCACCTACCTCATCATCCCCTTCCCATCCACGTGAGAAACAAAGATGCCTGAGCATTTTCCACAGGTGAAGATTTCCCTGCTGTTTCTGGCCCACTTCCCATTCCTGTGACACATGGCCACGCTTGCCCTGTCCTTGGGGCAGAGGCAGATGCAGTGGACAGCTTTGCCCTCAGCCTCTGCTGCTGCAAATCAAATACCGTAAGGCTCATCCTGAAAGGAACATCACTATCATTCTCAGGACTGAAACCTAATGCTCCTTGCTCCCTCCTCAGCTCCTTTTATTGTGCTCAGGATTTAGTGCTTGTCATTGTAATGAGCACAGCTGAAACCCTTGCTTTTAAACTACCAGCGGGCCAAGCAAAGTACAACTATTTACATCTCATTTAAACATCACAAGCCAAATAATCAAGATAACAAAGAAAATTTCGTGCCCTGATCAGTCTGTTTTCTCTCTTAAAATATATCATTAATGCGATTAAAATTATCAACTCTGTTACATACATATTTGTTCCTGCAAATAGATAGCTTCTGATCCTGTCAGTTGCTGCAGCTGTATGGCACAGCCAAAATACTTATTTAAATTACTTGGATTTTCAATTCTAGATATTCATATACACCTTTAAGAGTAACAAGGCAAAATTATCAACAAGACAAATCTGGAGATAGAAAGGCAAGTATTCAAAACTTTCTGCTGCTCTGTTCTCCTCAAAATCCTTAGATTATAATAGCAGAAGCTTTGATTTAATTATGTGCTTCATCATATAAGGGTCAAATTTTTCTCTGTGAATTGCATCCTCAAAGTAGGTTGCATTCTCTCTTCCAAAACACGCAGTTTCTTGCTCTAAAAAGTACTTCCTTGTTAGTAGGTGTAAGTTGAAGCAGACATATAAAAGAGGAAGAGTACTTTAAAAAGGGACAAACTTGAAAAAAAAGAGCAAATTCTGTCACTGGATGCCCTGGAAGCTATCCAGAGAGGATAAAAAACAGAGCTCTCTCTCACACAGATACTCACTTAGTTGTGCAAGAGGACATTATTACATCTGGACAGTAGAATCTTGAGCTCTAAAATCCAATTTACTGGCTTATGTAATTTTAAAATAAGTCACACTTTCCTGACCCAATGGAATGATGCTTTAGATCTGCAAATTCCTTTGATGGAATTAGTCTTGCACGGTCAATCTACGTTGTGCCAAGAGGAAGGGTACACTGAATTTCCAAACTTAGGAGACATTCTGCATCTTGCAAGTTTACGCTTACAAGTGCTAGATTTTTAACTGCTATATCATTGTGGATCTTCATACAAACCTTGGCTTCTGGATCACTGTTGATGCTACAAGAATCGTCATCATCAGATTGTGGACCATTTCTGTTACATAGAAAAAAATAAAGAGACAAAATCAGTCTTAAAATCATATGAAAATTACAGCACAACACAGAATAGAGTTGGTCATTTCACTGAGTCTTCTGAAGTCATTGTACCTGAGCTTCAAGGAGGCATAGCGTAACGTTGCTCCTTCAAATTCTTTCAGACTTGGATCTGGGTTCACAGTGGCTGCATGCAGGTCCTAGAGACAGAGGCAGTGCTATTAGTATAGTTCTAACACTACTATAATAGTACTCAGTACACCATCATGTTATTTCTTATCTCAAAGGGAAATTAAATCCTCCCTGCAAAGAAGCAATAGTATTTCTGGCTGAAGTTAAAAAGAGGCATGCATATATATATAGATATATATATTTCTCAAGCTGCATTTCATTCAGTGCAGGCATCTTACTTGTTATATCGTGGCAGTTGCCCTGCTAGTTTAGATTGAATCCATTCCAAGTGGAAAGATTAGAAAAGGCAGCATGTTTGTGAGCTAGACATCCCTAGAAGTACTCCCATTAACTTTGGCCTAGGTTATGAATGACATTCATGGGAAAATAAAAGGGGAAAACAGCCACTGCCATGCAAAAAACAAGGGTAATAATAGTAAAGGTTCTAAAATCTGACAATATACTTGCCTTCCAAATGTCACTATTAATCTTTCCCCCATTCAGTACAGCAAAATCACTCCATGGCTGTTTCTAGACACATAATTATTCACACAGGAAGAAGCACATTTATTAAAAAAAAAAAAAAAAAAAAAAAGAAAAAAGAAAAAGAAAAAAAAAACACAAGACACTGTTGTTAGCATTGATATTTACAGGATGGGTTAGGGAACAGATCACCTCAAACTTCAACTACTTATGCCACTATACCATGGCATTTGGAGGAAAGGGGAGAGAAGACATGCCTCTAACAGTTACTTACCAAAACAAATGATTGAAACAAGGAAAGTTAATATAAATTAGGAACAGACAATGAAATTACTCTTTAACTGTGATCTTAAAAGCAAGCAAAATGAATCTGAATATGAATGTTGGCCACAGCTGCTACAGCCTTCAATCAACAGCAATCAGGGGAAACATTAGGCATTCCATTTGATTAGCACTTGTTAAAAGACCCTAACAGTACTGGAATTAGAAATACTGAAACACAAAAAATATATACAAGGATAAAATACATACAAGGTAAAAATCAAATATTTCTAGAGAGAAAGCACAAGGAAAGGGCAAGGAAGGGAAGGAGGATTAGTGAGGAGTGCAGAGATTTCTTGCTGAAAAAGTAGTTTTGAAGTCTATCAGCTTTTTAAAAAAATAACCCCAAACCAATCAAAGCACCCACTCTCTCATTTTCCATTCAAGTTTCTCAAATTTTTTCAGAGGTGTTCAGTGGTACAATCTAGCAAGCAGCAGTGTGTTTAGCACTAAGCAACCTGGGGTTCAGGCTTTTCTGTAAAGCTTGAGAGGAACAGCTGATGCTGGAGTGCCTCTCTCTGTCTCACCAGGAGAGAATTCCTACAGTCCTCAATAAAAGCCAGGAGATTTGATTGCTGGGAGGCTCAGAACCACCTCTTTATAGCATCACCAAATCAAAAAATCCTGAAATTAATTCCCCTTTTAAGATGAGCTCTGCTGGGCTGTCCAGCTCAGCCCCAAGGTGAAGCGGTACCCACTAACACGGCCCAATGCATTAATCTGCAGGGTGGACTTTTCACCCCAAAAGCATTCCCAGTATATCCCCACTGGAGGAATTACTTTGTGAGAAACAACTCCCAGGAGTAACCCTTTCCTAACATGCCTTTAAACTAATTGAGTTGTCACTTTTTCCTCACAAGCCTCTTCCCTTTAATTATTAGCTGCTAGTGGTTATGTTACCTACAGAAGAACTTCTAGAGGTGCTCAGGACCTGGGATGAGTTAGGCTATAAAATGACACAACTACCATCACCAAATTCTGCTATGATCTCAAAGAAGCTCCTACTGAAACTTAAACACTACAGCCTTTTCTCTGCACAGGAAATGGGAAAGAGGCAGCAAAATTTCTAAAATTTGGAATAGACTGTTACAAAAGACAAGGATTCAAAAAGGAAGTAATTTGACAACACATGAGAGAAAGGAGGGATCTAAAACTAAGTCAAATTTAAACAGCTGAGCAAAACCAAAATACATTTTCATGCTTTTGAGGGGGAGGAAGGGAAGGAATGTTACAGGTTACTCATATTTAGCATTTATTAGCATTTTTGTTTAATCAGCAGGATTTTTGCATAATGCTTAGCCCATAATTGCTTTGGATTGAAATTTACTGATTCTCTTGTGAAAAAATTTGCCTTGCACTTTGTGTAAAAATAAGACATCTTCACATTATTTTCCTTTTTAAAACATTTTGCCATTTCTATGCATGACAGCACCATTCCTCCCTACCTTTTTTTTTTTAAATTATCTGTTCAACAGTAATATCTGTTTTTCTTTATGCTAAATATTCAGAGTAAGCTACAACAAAAAAATGGCTGACTTGATCTGTTCTTTGATGATTGCCCTCAGCTGTGAGCCACATTCTACCAAATGAAGGAAAGCTTCTTTATATTACATTATTTAAGAGACAGGGACAATAAAATAAAATGAAGGAAAATAAAAGGAGGAAACAAGACAAAGGGTAAAAAGGTCTTACTCTAGGGGGCGGGGGGGGGAAACCGTGATTCTAAATATTTCTTTGACAAACTCAAAACCTGAAAGAACTCCAATAAACTCCTTTCAAGACTGGCACGTGATGCTTTACAGACAAATGTGACTTAGATACAGTATTTTTATGAACTCATGGAAGCCAATTGGTTCAGATTTGAAATGCTACTCATGCCAGTCCTCAATCCTAGATTATACTCTTTCATCTGTCTAAAACCTATCTATCTCCCAACCTTTTCAGAATGAAGCAATACAAATCCAGCATGGGAGAATGAGCACAACCAGCTCTCTCCAAACACATTATCTTGAAGCCCAGGCTTCCAGCAGCAATGAGGGAACCAGCAGCACACAGCTCACACATGGGTCCAGCTTGGAGGTGGAAGTTCCACTTGGAAGTGATGCTGCCAGTGGTAGTGCTGGGATAAAGGCATTTGGGAGCCCCAGTTTTCTGTGAAGTGTCAGACTGACCTTTTCACAGACACCTGTATTACCCTTTCCCAGGGAGGAGCACTCGGGTATGCAGCAGTGCAGTGAACAGGAATTGAAACAACTATCCCCTGCCAGTGACTCGGAGATGATACAGTGCTGGCATGTACCAATTGCAGAGAGAATAAAACCCAAAAATTCATGACAGCTGACACTGTCAAATTATTTCATTACCCCAATCTCTTAAACACACACTATGACTTATTTCTCTCTTACTGCTCTGCACTGGGGTTCTGTAAGGATTCTTCCTCCACTTCCTTTTAACAAAGCTTGGCATCTGTGGTTTCAAGAAACACAAGACCTTTTCTAACAGTTCTCACTCTAACTCCAGCCAGCTATGCCTGGAACCTCTGAAGCTCTTTCAGTATTTGGAAGTGGACAAAATCCTGAGCCCAATTCATGCTCTTGTTTTGAACTCCAGTACTGTAAGTCTGGCGGTACTATACTGGAATGCTATCCCAATGACCACTGAGTCAAAAAGGCAGTACTGCTTCAATAACACTAGGACGCTTATCAATGAATGCAGAAACTGACAAAAAACAAATGCTTTTGCCTGTATCTACAATTAAAATAACTACACGATATCATACTAATACAAATTGTGGGGATGTGTTTATTTTCTGTATCACCTTTTACAGCACAGTATATGATATTGGTGCTGCCATAGAACTGTCTATGCATTAATCTTTGCTGGAACAAATTCCTTGCTGAATTAAAACTGCCATACCAAAACTTAGGTGAGCCTACTATGTACTCACATACATGTATGTCTTACTTAATACACCTATACTGTATTAAAATCTATGTTATTATAATTCATACATTTTGTACTCTCGCTGATGCTGCTGAGAATTAATGACTATTATTCATGATCATAAACTACAGTTCATTTAAAGCAAACAGAATCATGAAAGGTTAAAAAGACACATAATACATTACCAGCAGGTCTGAAATTTTAATTGCAAAGACACTTTAAACAGAAGTAGAAAAATATTTAAATGAAATACTGAAAATGAAATGAAAAATGAAAATACACCATTTTTCCCCCCGCAGTCTACCAACCATAATGATTTCTGGGTTTTTGTAAAAACCATCTATAATTTACTAATTAAGGTCCCATTCGCTACATTCTAGAGTAAGGACAATAATAACGCTAAAGTTATAGCCTTCACATGTATATTACAGGAATTTATACTAGAAGCTTGTGCAGCACTTTACATTCAGCATTTCTGAATTTTTTTTTGTTTTCTACCAGAATGGTAAGAGTTACAATTCTTTCTCCATTAATCCTCTCAAAAATTATTTCCAGCATCCCTGATACACAGGATGAGAGCTTCACTGATGTAAACCATAACTGAAATGTTGTGGTCAAGTTTGCAGACCTTATGAGTAGCATTTATGAACATGTGGGAACAACCTTTCTAAAATAATGAACAAGATTGTACATATTTAAGCCTACACAGGATAAAAGTTTCAGGGTCAAGATGGTAATACATACCTGAATGTCCTTAACTCCTCTTAATTTTCATGTAAGTTAGTTTGTTGCATATATGAACACAATCAAGAACAGAAAAAATGTTCTCTCTAAATGAATTAAAAACCAAAAAACAAAACCCCTAGGCATTGTCTGATCCAAAATTCAGAGCCAGTACAAAGACTTCTCTTAACAGAGCTGTGGATATTTTTCTTAAAATTCAGTATAAAAATAATTTAAAACCAACCTTATATTATATTAGTATTTAATTCCATAGAAGTCTTCCCAGCATCCTAAAACAAAGTGATTATATTTTTTTGAAGCATACTCTTCTTTATGAGAATTGATTTTATTTTTCTACTTACATGACACAAAACAAACCCTTGGATTGTGCCTGAAAGTATTATTTTAAAAAGCAGTACCACATACCTCTCTTTCAGCACATGTGGAGGACAGAGTGTAACTCTCTGTTTCTAGTTGAAGCCTGACTGCAACACTGATAGACATTTGGTACTGGCAGGATGTACAGAGTCTTACACTTGAGAACACTACATGTTTATTCAACAGAAACTACCCTGTAAAGGAACTAGTGTCTCAAATGAAGACTCATATCTTCTGTGATACTCCTACCAAATGAGCCAAAAAAATGCAAACAAAGAGTCCGGCCAAAAGTCATCTATCATGTGCAAAAATTATATGTATCCTGTATCCATATAACGCAGCAATGCTTCAGCCTATGCTACAGAACTGCCAAAGTTTCACACTCATCAGACACTGCCTAATTTATCAGAGAGATGTCTGGTTTCATCCTACACATGCAAAGTTTAGGGTGTTTCTTCAGGCACCACCATTATAGAATGAACATAGAGAATTGATACTTACGAGGTATTATCAACAAGTAGCTACACTTTGGGACATTATCAGGCCAGTTTAGCTAACAGCTAAACCTGCAAGTTCAAAAAGTTATTTTAATTTTCCTTACAGTATGTAGCCCACAAGAAGACACAGCTGGTTACCTCAGTTTCTGGAGTAGGAGATGGAGTAATGGAACCAAGTGATCCTTTCCGTGAGCCCTGGAGATCAGTTGGGATGGACACAGGACGCTGCCATTGAGTTGTTCCTGTTGGTATGTGCCAGTAGTAGATCCCAGCCACGTCATTTATTTTTTTCCAACCAGGTGGTAAGTCTGGGTCTGTCTGAAATGAATGATCACTCCATATATCTGCTGAGAACAAGAAAAAAAAAATAATCACACAAAGACACAAAGTTCTTACGTGGTATTGCTGTTTTACAGTTCCTGTGCAAATGAATACCAGAAAAACATCCAATTATTGAGGCTCAATGTAACATGACAGACTAATAACCTCTTGTTATACTGCTGTTCTTAAATCCCTTTATGGAATTAAAAGTTCCTTGTTAGTCTACCCTTCAAGCCTTCTTCTAGGAATTTTCTTATGGGTGCTTTTTTCCGAGTCTCTCTCATTTCTGGTACCCAAATTTACACACATGCACACAAACAGACACACAAAGGTCACGATAACTCAAAATAACTCTTACACTCCAAGGTATGATTTATCATTTGAGGACTAATCTAAGCAAGCTCTGCAGATGAAATGCTAGATTGCATCATTACACTCAAATTTAATAAAAAGCTTCAAAAGCCTCACCTACGGCTCAAATCTGAAATCAGCAGCATTACCATAATCAGTTCCAGAACTTCACAAGTATTCTAAATATTTGATTTTAAATGTCTCCTATTGTAGCTTCTATGGCATTCAAGTACATAGCTCCTGACTCCAAGGTCTTACATGTTTTAAAACATATTCATCTTCAACCTTGCCCACTTTTGTTTTCCAGCTGAATAAATCAACTTTCATTCTTCTCAACCACATAGAAGGCAAATAAACACAAAACACGTTCCACAAATTGAGCCACATCATGCAAGAAGTAATGTGACCAAATATCTAAACATCACAATGAAGTATGTTTGCAACATCTGCAAGTCCAGGTTAAGTTTAAAGTTCAGGCACAGCTTCTGTCCTTGCTATACATATATATGGATGTATACACAGCCACTCAAACATACAGTCAGAAAGGTCTTAAGCTATAGTTGCATTTAACTACCGATTTCACACTAATCAACCAAAGACACAGAGGAACCAACATACTATTATTTATTGTTGCAATGACATGCCGTAGCAGAAAGACCTAAACAGGAATTACTTTGAAGTAAAAGCAGATGAAACTCACAGCCGAAATAAAATTTTTAAGCCAGAGACTTAAACAAAGAACATTTCTGCAACAATTAGTTGCAGAATTACAAGAGAACAATTACAAGAGAAGAAATTATCTTGTACGTGAACAAACAGTTGGAAGGAAATAATGTAAAATATCTGGGATAAGAAAATATCACCTAGTTGAGTAATATTAATTTATTTTGAAAATGTATCCACTAGCAAAAATAAATACATCAAAAAATGTTTTCATATTTTAAGAAATGAAACAAGAATTAGATTCCTTTTGAATTAACATAGCTCAGGACTTGCGGGGGCTCCTTTTGCGGGAGTTTAAATTCCCCGGCATTCAGGTGGTTTTAGAGTTCTGGCCCTCTGCAAAGCTCTGTGCCAAACGCAGGAAAAGACGGAGTCTTCAAGGTTACATGCTTCGTTTATTAGTTCTTATCTTACAATTTTCTCAGTGTCCAAAAGATGTTTGCCGCGGCTCGGACATCTGGTGACTCCCCCCGTCTCTGGGCTGTCCTTATCTTTTATACTAATTGCTACGTATTCTTTATTTACTATTTCTTACCAATGTCTATCACTATTACTAAAAAGGTCATCTTCACTCTGACCCAATCCTCACTAACTACTTTGTGCCAACGTCACTGCAGAAATGGAGTGAGGGAACAAGAAGGAAGAAGAAGGAGACAACGCCCCAAAATCTCCATCTTGCCCCATTCACTTCAATGCCAAAAATCCCAAACCCACTGTTTTTTCACCCTGTGATACACTAAACTACTATTTTTCACACTCTTGTGGCCTGCAAACCCTCTTGCAGTGCAAGAAGCCTCTCCCATGGACTGAGATCAAAGCCAGTGTCTCTCTGAGCTCTGGGCTGGGGTCCCAGACCCCCCTGCCCAGGTCCCTGACCCTCCAGGGCAACCAAAGGAATGCCCTGGACTCCAACAAGGACTTTGAAGGAGCAGCATTTCCCACACCAGTGACTGACCTGTGTCTGTGTGCGTGTGCAAAGGGACTGGCCTCAGACCGTCCGATCAGCGCGGCTGAACAGGACAGCACCAGAGGGCACGTGTTCATCCAGGAACACCAGGCCTCATGTTTGCTATGCAAACCTGCTTGGAAAAAACCAGACATATGTGTGTCCCAGCCCATGCTGCAGAATGGCAGACTGTTGGGATAACCTTTTCACAGGCTGTGGCTTCCTACCAGCATGGACTGGGAAGCCTCCCTGGTGCACAGACTGCTCTAACACAGGAAAGCACTCAGTGTGCAAGTCAAGGGTAATGCGGCGTCACAAGAGATGCCAGCACAAGAAAGACAACAAAATAAGCATCAACATACAAAATCTAACGAGACAGATGAAAGTGCTTGAGGCATCAGAGACCTACTACAGGATATCAGGACATTGGTGGCTTTACTCTGAACGCGGAATTACAGGCAGGAAAATAACTTTCCTCTGAATTTGAACTACCCCATTCAATGGCATGACATTTCAAAACATGTAATTCGTGTTGCACAACAGGTAGGTGTTATCTCCACTTCCAAGAGAACTTGGTGATGATGATAAGCAAGGTGTGGGGACAGAGTCAGTGCATCTCTGCTTAGGTCCTTGTGCATGAGGGAACCTGGTTTACTGAAGGCCAAGCAAACTTCCTTCCTGAAGAAAATACTCTTAAGTAAGGCAACATCCCTAACGCGATAAATTTTGTATTGAACTGAGACTTGCACTTGGATATTTTGCATGTGCATCTTTTTCTTTAGGTGAAAACAAATCCCACCAATCAGCATGGCTAGGGCACTAATATGTGGACAAAAAGAGTACCCTTGAGTAAAAGGAAATGCAGCCCCAAAGGACTTGAGTTTGACAGTATACATGACTTCAAATCAGAGACTGTAAAATGCTCTACAGAGTTATCAGAGTGCTGGAAGTTCTGTTCCTGGGAGGTGCAGTACAGTGTACAGCTCTTACGCCACAGGACAATTTTAACTGTTATTTCACATGCTAAAGCCACATTTTTTTGAAAATTGGGGGACAGCAGCAAGGTAGAGGCATACTAAGACAGCAAATATATTCAGGGAAATGTGAAAAGTGTCATTGCACCATTCAAAGGACACGTGCTTTGCTTTTCCAGGGACTCGTTTCAACAGAGGGATCTCATTTTGCCTCCTTGGAAGCAGTAGCAGCAGATGTGAGTGCACAGCCCCTGGCTAATGCAAATGCAGCTCTGTTGGAGTTAGTGGAAGCACTAGACTTTCAGTCAGTCTTTCTAGCTTACAGAGGCCTTATTTCACTGCGTGGGAGCAGAATGCCCAAGTGGGACTGCTTGTCTGCAAGGCTCAACAATACCTGCAAACACTTGATCTATGCTATCTAAATAGGCTAAGTAATAAAATACCCCCACTGTACAGAGATAAAGATGAGATATCTCTTTCCTGTTTTGTACTTCTAGCTTAGTTATCTCAATTCTTATGATGGTTTTGTAACAATTTTTCTTCTGTTAAGATCCTCTGAAGAAAAGGGACACCATCTCAACACTGGATTTGATCCAGACTGTGACTGCCTATCACTGTCTCAAATGTATACTTCCACATTATATAATGACTGAAAATAACTGAAAAGGAGTGTTCATTGTCCAGGCTGGAAGCAGAAGCATGATGGTACAAACATGAATACTTTCAGTGTTTTCCAAATGTAAAAAAAAAAATCTGACCAATAATAAATCTGTAAAGTCAGTTCTGAATCTCTGGACCTCCTATTGCTCACATTCCAGCAGGGGATGCACAATATAAATGAAGAATTCAAACTGAAAAGCACTTCGTCTGTAATAAGAGATCTGCACCAAAGCTTCCTGGGTCAAGAATTTCAGAGAATGGGACAGCAACCATATTGGACATGTTGTCCTAGTGTTTGTGCACCAATGGGAAATCACTAGCTTCATATCTGATGTCTGTCTTCATTGCTGGGCTGAAGCATAATGAAAGCTGTCCACCATATCACAGTGTTACACATGCTCTCCTGGACAATAGAGGGGAAGCACAAAAACGAACTGGAAAAACAGGATAAAAAGGCTTCAATAAAAGGAAAAGGTGGGGGAAAATATTGTTTTCTTTTATGAAGTTCCAAAATCTTGAAATGAAAATGGTTTACTTCTGTCTTCTACATCTAAATAAAAGCAAAACTAAAGGAAAAGAAGGCCACAGAAACAGTCTTTTTGAAGAGATGCCAATCACTTCAGCAGATCCAGGATTTCATCCTAAGGGAAGCATATTGCCCCCCACCCCATATGCACGCTGGAAATCAAGTCAGGCACTGAAGGGAGAAGATTTTGTATTAATGACTGAGGGCAAGCAGAATTCAAGGAGCACTCTCCATTCAATAGCACAACACAGGTCATGTATATTTTTATCCCATCTATTTCCTGCAGTGGGCTCAATGTGCTAGTTTAAATTGTTTGGTTTTAGCAAAAAGAAGTCTCCAAAGATTCCTTCTCACTTTTTATGCACCGCAGCAAAATCAACAGCTTCACCTACTCGCATGATTCACACCAATGATGGCCAGCAGGCAGCCTCGCCTAAGCATCGCTGCAAGAAGCATGAATGCTATCCCAGAAACAAATGCAGTAAAAATACATACCAACAGGTCAAATAATCGTAAATCAGACATGTCTGTCTAATTTGGGGAACACTGCTCAACAAGGAGTGATAACCTGCCAGAAGCTGGTCATTTGTCACCATCTTTGCTCACAGCCCGTAAGCGGTTGTCATGACAACCCTGTCGTCCTCCTTGCCGAATCGCTGAACCAGTCACATGCACTTGGGCAGAGGAAGATTCTCTAACACCTTCCAGGAAAACACGCTGAAACGTGGGATTTACAGGCATACATGTAACCAGACTCTATTTGTGCTAAAGGGATTTTCTGTTTTGATCAACTGTAAAATCAGCCATGATCAGAAAAGACTGACTTCGTAAAAATCCTAAGGAACTGGGATGAATCGCCTGTACTATTTTTCTTGAGATATGACCTTTGTCTGGCTGTATAAATAAGTTACCACAGGCATAAGAGGCATTCAAGCAGAGATGATTAATCTGATGGAAAGGAGATGAAAGCAGATTTGTCAATATTCAGGAAAAAAATCCAAAACCCACGACTAAACCCACTTGTTTTGCTGTCTTGGCTTATTTTCCCTTTCAATGACCAAAGCCCAGGCTGCTGATATAAGGACCCCAGTACTAGCACAATTACCAAAGAAAACAAGGGGAAGTGACTTCAGCAGAAGGGCTCTGAAGAACTGTTGATGACAGCCATGGATGAGGGTGATGGATGACACTAGCTGTCCTGTTTAAATGGGAGAATTTTTGGGCTCTCCAAGTTGCCTGCTCAGGGGCAATACTGTCTGAGGTGCAGAGCTGAAGCTGTGAGAAGCCAGCACCACAGCTTGCATTTACAGGAGCTGATACTAACAGCAACAGCAGTAGGAAAAAGTATTGCAGTAAGACTGTGAGGAAAGGTCTGTATGTTTTTTCCTGGAAAATGAGCAAAAAATAGGTAAACACAAGAAGACTAGCCTGTTCATCAACCAAGAACATCTCTCCAGAAAACAGGCAGAGTCTGGTAAAGTAAGGAAGGAAGACTTGGAGGCGACCTGAATTGCTGTCTCAAGGGAGTTGTTGTGGCAACAGATGGACCAGGAAGAAGCCAGCCTCTGTCCCATCTGGAGGAGGGTGGCTGTTTAGCCAGGTGAAGCAGTGGTGACAACATGAAATTGTAGACGTGTAGGAAGGCTCATGTCAGCTTGAGCGAAAGCTGATGAATGGCTACCTGAAAAGTGCTGTACTGGAGACATATTCTATGGCTTTTCCACAAATTTAACTATGACAAGATCTCAATCTCTTGATTAGGGAGCTGGACATTACGAGAGCTGGGCAACTAAGATGATGTACTTGATTTGGTTGATCTGGTTGATTTGGGCTAATTTTTCTTCTTAGCAGCCTGTAGGTACTGCACATTACATTTGTGACCAAATGTGCTGGAAACATACCCACTGTTTGGTAATTGCTGAGCAGTGCTTGTATAGGCCTGAGATCATCTCTACTCTCAGCCTCAAGCAGACAGGCTAGTCACTGGCCTGCTAGCGCTGGTGTTTGCATCACTTTTTATATATTATTATTTATTTCTTCACTCACTAAGCTTTCTTTATCATGAGTCATGACTTCTTCTCACTTTCACTCTTCCAGCTCTCTTCCCCATCCCACTCGTGGGAGGAAACAAGCCAACACAAAATTCAAAGCACATTAGCCAACCTAAGATCCAGGAGAAAATAAGCAGGTAGTGTCCAGGGTGGAATGAAAAGGAGACACAAACAAGTGAGGGCAGCATATAAATGAATGCCCTTTCCACCAACTTGGTGCTTAAATGAGATAGTATGTGAACAAGATAGAAGATTTCTACCACCTAATTTTCAAAGCAGTCAGAATAATTTGCTACTGTTCTAGCAAGTGATCTACTGCTTATAAATACATTTTGCATATCACAGAATTACAGAATGGTTGGAGTTGGAAGGGACTTCTGGAGATCATCTCATCCAATCCCCCAGATTGTACACCTAGAGAAGGTTACACAGGATTGCATCCAGGTGCCTTTTGACTATCTCCAGAGAAGGAGACTCCACAGCCTCTCTGGGCAGCCTGTTCCAGTGCTCTCACCCTCACAGTAAAGAATACAACCAGTATAGGTGGGTTTCTAGCTTACTTGAAATACTAGTTCTCTATTCCTTCCACTAGATGGCAAAAGCTTTTACCTAAGGAGTAGTCCAAAACACAGCAGACTGTGCACTTCTGATTTGGTCTAAATCCACTGTGATCTCTCATCGCATGATTGTGACCCAAACAACCTCCTCACCTCAAAGGACTGTGCAGTAAATAGCTCATCAAGAGCTATTCAAGAGCATTTTCATTATCATCATTAGCAAATTACTAAAAACGGTATTGCAAGTTAGCTTTCAGGGCTAAACCAGTCCAACAGCAATCTGCATCTGCTTTTCTGATTTTATTTTTGCATAGTATCTCTTCTTCCCATGCCATTCCCCACAGAGAGCAGAACTGCACCATATGGTCTCATGTTCTGGGTTCATAACCCATGTAACTACTTCATCTCGTTTTAGGAGCAAGGTGTTTGGTCTAAGGAGGAAGGATTAAACAACCACCCACACCCAAGGGACTGCCAGACTCACAGAGCAAAGCCTGTGCACACACTGTCACACCAGCAGGCACGCTGCACAGCGCACCAAGGGAAGGCACGGAGTCCAGCCCTCCTTCCCTTCACAACATTCCTCTGTCACAACAACAGCAGCCAAGCATTTGGTAGAAAACCTGGCAAAATTATGTTGGTAGCAGCTCTGGATTTATGTATTTCTCTCTTAAAACAGAGAGTCTGATTCTCCTGTCTTCTCAAAGCATATTGGTATGCTAGTATCAAACCATCTATAGAACAAACCATTAATTTTGGGCAATGAGCAAATATAATCTGTAATTTTCACACAAAACAGAAAGATTCAGTCTATTATACTGACACAAAAAGAACTCAAACCACATGTCCTTCTGACTGCAATACACAGGATACCTGCAGAGCAGGAGGGGATGTTGTGCCAATGTCTGACATATGGCAGTAGGGTCACCTCAGCAGCTTCAACTCTCCACAAAGGAACTCCTGCAACATAGTGCTTTACCTACAACTAACACTCTTGTTTTGCAATCTTCAAAGAGAGCTCATTATCTCCCAGCCTCGCACTCTCCATTTTACTGGGACTGGCTGTAGACACAAGTGGTTCCCACCTTCCTTACATTTTCTGCTAGTAGCTGGTGTTTCTTACCTTGGTACAAGCCATGAAAGACAGAGGAACAGATCTTAATCCCACCAATACACTCGCCACCAACCCCTGGTACTAAAGAATGGCAACAAGGTAGGACTCCACACATAATCCCATTTGTTTGAACTCAGGAATAGCTTTTTATCCTCTCTATTCTATTTCTGTTGCATCCTCAATAGTTTAATTTGAGGACTGGTGAGAGCAGTGAGTGCCTCTTTAATCTGAATGACACAAGAAGTAAGGCAGAGTATGGAAGAAAGAACCTGACTCACAGACCTCATTTTTATTCCTGAATTTTAGAAAAGGAACTGCATAAAAAATATTTGCATTAAAAGTCAGGTACTGGGCAAAGGTAATTTTCTTCATCTAAAATATAATGAGGCCTTCAGCAGTCCACACAGAGGAAGGACTGCACTTCTCTGGAGAATATCCTGCATAAATATATTTATATACTCTGAAATTTTAGGGACATTAGTGGTTTTGTGCATATGAATGGCTAATTAAAAGCAAGTGAAGCTGCCCAATGGCACAGACATACAATTCAACTGGTGGCTTGACTAAATCTGCTTTGACAGCTTCATTTAGAGCACTGTGCAAATACATTAGAAAAGTATTTTTTGATATTTAATGATTCAGTGAAAATAGAACATAAAATTGAATTACAATGGAGCTACTGTCTGAAATTAAATGTTTTACTTCACCAAAAAAAGCAAAGTTTGCAAAAACAGTCATTTCCCCTCTCATATGCAAGCTCTGCTCATCCTCCAGTTCACACACTGCAGCAGAGGCTCTAGGATACCAGGAAAATGACTGCTTTATCTTCACACCAACCTTGTGAGGCATAAGAGTGCAAGCCCCATTTTAAAAAGTCAGGGAGGTGTAGGAGGAGAGGTCTGAGATGCATTAAATAACTCTCCTGGAGTCATGCCCAGACTCCAGGCTGGTGCAGGCTCCCTGCACCCAAGCACCAGACAAACACATACAGTGCACAGAGATCAGCCACTGCACTCCAGTGGGACTACACATCAGAATCCCCTTCCATCCTACAGTGTGGACTGCTCCTCCTAGTATGGCAAAACTTGCTCAATTTAGTACTATCAGTAAAAGCTGGAATGTAACTTTTAACAATCTATACAATGGATTAGTTTGCCACTTTAAAGCTATGTGAAAAGTAGTGAAATGTGCATTAGAGAGCAAACTGAAGGCTCCTGGACTTTTTCAACATAGAAGCCAAAGACCTAATATTTCCCCAACTGCAAATTTCATGTTGCTACAATAATGAAGGGATGGGAGAATTTATTATGGTGAAAATCCACTTAGAGATGAGTAAGTGTGCAGTTTTGCACAAGCCTAGGAAGCAGCACATTGGCCCCATAGCCTGCCTGCAGTGAGAAACTCTAAGGGGGAAGCTTGGGCACCATGGGCAGCTCCAGCCCATGCTGAGGGCTCCTAAGATGGTGAATTCAAGCTTCACCTCCCAGCCTTCAAACTTCGAGACTTTTTATAAAAAAAAGCCAACAACCAAACAACTTTAACCTTTTCAAAAGTAATTTTGCTTTAGCTGACCTAAGTCTTTTCCTGCACATTGCATAGAGCCATCCATGAAGTGCAACGTCCAGCATCTACAACAGGGAGGCTTTATGAACACGGGCTTCTGACAGCACATGGAAGCTCCAGAGGAGCTGCCTGTGTTTCACCCACAGTGGGAGAGGGAAGCATGCTGATAGCACCCAGGGGTCTCTTAGCCTGTTGGAGTCCAGGGCATTCCTTTGGTTGCCCTGGAGGATCAGGGACCTGGGCAGGGGGGTCTGGGACCCCAGCCCAGAGCCCAGAGAGACATTGGCTTTGATTTCAGTCCATGGGAGAAACTTCCTACACTGAGAGAGGGTTTACAGGCCACAAGAATGTGAGAACTAGTAGTTTAGCTTATCACAGGGTGAGAAAATAGTAATTTTAGGTTCCTAGCATTGGAGTGAATGGGGCAAGATGGAGAATCTGGGGCGTTGTCTCCTTCTCCTTCTTCTTCCCTCACTCCATTGCTGCATTGACGTGGCACAAAGTAGTTAGTGAGGACTGGGTCAAAGTAAAGATGACCTTTTTAGTAATAGTGATAGACATTGGTAAGAAATAGTAAACAAGAAATACGTAGCAATTAGTATAAAAGATAAGGACAACCCAGCTCGGGGGGAGACGTGAGGAATCCATGCAGCTGCGAACATCTTGTCGGACTCCGAGAAAATTGTAAGATAAGAAACAATAAACGAAGTATGCAACCTTGAAAAATCTAAACCTGAGAACTCCGTCTCTTCCTTCGGCTCGGCTCGGAGCTGTGCAGGGGAGCAAGGACCCTGAAACCACCTGAATGTTGGGGAAAGCCCCTGACATTAGCCCTGCAGTTTATGCAAGTATTTCACATCACTACATTGTTATATCAATTTTCTATTAAATCTTTAGTCATGCTGTCCAAATACTTTCTGGTATTAAGAAATCCCATAGATGTTAATCATCTTTGAAAGCATCCATCTAGCATTAGAAATACCAGTATTTTCATTCTCGTATCTTCTTATGGCACTAAAATTCTGTACTTTTCACAGAGTGGATTCATATACGTAATTGAAGCTAGACTTAAAAATCTGCATTTAAGGAGATACAAATGGTATCTCTGATATAAACAATTGCAAGAATTAGAAGAAAATTCAGAAAAAATTACTGTGGCCTGAATCACCCTGGGAATGTTTGCTAAGTTAGCAAACAATAGCCAGGAACAAACCCAACACACAACAACTTGAGTCCTATGCCAGACAGCATTTGAAAGAGAAAAATGAAGGGAATAATTTTAAAATTCCACAGAACCACAAGACAATTCCACTTGCCATTAGTACCACCTTCAATTCAAAGCCCATTAGCAAAATGGACGCTTTGAAAGTGAGGATAAATTTCCCTTAAAGATGCATATGCCCAGAGAACAACCTGAGTAGTTTTCTTCATTGTGACCTCTGAGATAGAATACCCCTAAACACAAACACCTGCTTGGTAAGAATAAAAATATACCAAAGCACAGGAAAACCAATAGACAAAATCTCCAGTGTATGATAAACCACAAGCCACTGAGCTCTACAAGCACTGTGGAAAAGTCCTTCTGGGGTTAAGAAATCTCGAAGATATTTGTCATCACAAACAGATGACAGTCATCACATCTACAAACAGTAAAACAGGAGATGCACAAGCAACAGAATGGTCCTTTCCCCCAGCTGAAAACAGTAATTAATCTTTGGTGGAAACCTTAAATTTGTGGACATGTCAGAGGACTGCAGGTGGTCTTGGAAAGCTGGAAAACCAGTTATGTAAGATGAGAAGAGTGCTCTTTCTGGATTTCTATTCACTTTTGTTGCTGAGCAAAAACAAAAGACTGCAGATAGATCCTACAGGGTTAAGATACACAGTTTCAAGAGCTGTTTTTCAATGCACAACCTTCATCTTTCTGTTTTCTTCAACAGAGATACCCATCTCCTCTTTTTTTATCCATTTCTCACAAGTTCCCTTACTGTTACTCTTCTGCTACTTCAAATCCTCATATACAAAGGCAGGCAATTAATCATCTTTTGCCGCTTTGGAAGGATCAAGGTTACAAAGATTTTTGAAGGAAGCATTTTAATACTCACTGGCAGCTGAAAAAGTTACATTTTAGGAACCAAGATCAAGATAAAAGTCTTTATGCCTACAGTTTTAATGTAGGATTGAACTATCATAGGACTAGTGCACGCACTTCACATGCCCGACAACAGAAATGGATGTTGGAGAATTAGAAAAGCCAGACAGATAAAAATCTCGCTACAGGAAAAGACACTGAGTAAAATAAGGCTCTCCAGCTTGGAGAATAAATAACAGGGAGGAGGCGAGGATGTCAGAGAAATCTGTAAAATCATGAATGGTGGGAAGAAGGCAAGGACGGAAAGGAAATCATCATTCACTGTTACTTACTGCTTCCTAAAACAGAAAAGCAAGAGGCATCTAATGAAATTATTGGAGACCAATTTTATAACAAAAGGAAATACTTTTTCATATAATATATAATTGGATTATGGAGCTCATGGTCACAGGATATTGTGGATGCTAGAAATACAAATGAGAAAAAAATTATTAAATAGATTCCTGTTAGAAAAGTCTGTCAAGGGCAATTAAAGAGGATAACATGAATGACATACCAAGCCTGAAAGTTCTAAAACTATCAATTACTGAAAGTGAAAAACATATAATAGTGGGAGGACCACTTCATGCTAGCCCTGTTTTTGTTTTTAGTGAAGCCATATGTTTCTGTTACTGACCCCTGTTGGAGAAGTGACCCATAAAGAACTACATGAGCCTAAGGTCTGCTACATAGGGGCATTTGGTTATGTACAACATGGAACTGCAACCACTATAACTCTTGTAAAAGGTCTGCTCATTTACTATGTTAGTTTACATTGGAAACAGTGGAACTAACAACGTTATTGAAAAACTTTGATAAAAGTTACCACAGCAGTTACACTAGATCAGATTAAAAAGCCTCATCTGGTATGAGAACTCTCAAACCAATATATTCAAGCTTCCTCTAAGGGATTTATATATAAATACAGATATATATTCCTATACATACAAAAGGAAAATAGACAATAAATTTATTCTCATAAATACAAAGGTGAACACCTTTGTACCTTTTCCTACCCTGAGATACAGAATAATCTCATATGACAATAGAAATGCAGGAGGTTATGGGACTGAAAATTATTATATTTTCACACTTGTCCCAATTTATATTAAAACGTATCCAAAGGGAAGATTTTACTGCTTTTATACTCAATTATGCATCACCATTTCACAAATACAGATTTATTTATAGACAAATAGAACAGTTGCTCTTAAATATCTGCATGAATAAGGAAAGGGGAACATAGCTGAACTACTGAGGAAGTGATCACTGCTGTGGAGAGGTAATTAGCACCGCTTGCACTACATGCTTTTACATGACAATTACTACAGTTCAAAAAAGCTCTTATGTCAGTGTTTACAGTCTCACTGTCCTGATATTATTTGCATTCCAGAAAATTTCAGAAGAAGAAAGGAGAGGTGACAGCAACATACTGTAAGCAAGATGCTAGCCAGAAATTCAGTTTACGCCCTGATAACAAATCCTGAGTGAATCCTGCCACCTGAAAACAGAATTAGCCCAGATAAAATTGTGGCCAGGAAAACACACAATCCTGACATAGCATTTGTAAAACAATAAACCAAAAGTCAAAATAACCTGATCTGGTGGCCTTTACACTGACCCTTTTGCAGTAATGCTCTCTCTTTTAAACTTTGACCACCACCTTACCCCTCAGCAAGTCATAAAACCACATCTCACCAAAAGACCTTTAGCGTTTTACCAAATGAGGTAGTTGATTTGTTCATTACTACAGCATTCAAGCTGCAATTTCATTCCTTTCAAAAATTTTACTTTTAAAATGCAAGAAATGAAACACTACTCTTGTGAACTCACACTAGCTTTCCAGCATTTTTGACAAAAATTTTTTGGATTTTTTGTCTTGTGATATCTGGAACTTTTTCACTCCTTAACTCCTGTAATCATTGGAAAAACTGCAGCTTGTCCACTTAAAAAAAAAAAAAAACACAAACCCAAACCAACAAATATTCAAAAACCGTCTCATTACAACCCATAGAATCCCCCACATTTCCCTCTCAAAAAAGGTAAAAGCCTGAAAAAAATATTAAAATGAAAGCTTAACCCTATAAAGATAAACACTGACCTGAAATTTATTCTTGCTTTTCAATACACATTGTTTTTAAACTCCCATTTGGGGACAAGGTGCATTGGTTCCAAGAAGAACTTATGTTTGTTTTTGTTTTTAGTTGGTTTACTGGCATATATTGAAGAACTTATTCATCTCTACTTTAGCCTTTATAAATGCATCCTAAGTATTCCTGTGCAACAAAAATGAGGATGTAAAATTAAATGTATTACTGATAAAGGAGCAACATGTGAAAACTCCCTCCTCTCCCTTCTATTTCCAGTGCTTGATCTGTCCATTTGCCCTATCTGCAGATGGGGTGGTTTGCAGAGGAAAAGAAAAGAGGTCTACAATGCAAATACTAGACATATTCCTCCACCCACAATAAAGCTTCTGTTGTGCACTTGAAAACTTAAAATACAACCATAATTAATAATAATTACTATTACAGTATTTTTCAAGCATGGTCTGCAGGGAGTGTGACTTTTAAGTCAGTACATTTTGCCTGTGTTTTTTTTTAATACCGTCTGACAATTATTGCACTGACGTTAACAAAATTTGGAAGTAGTGAACCTCAAACTTCAGTTGAACACAGAGATAACATCTCCACTTACTTCTGGCAGAGAGAAAATCCACCCTTCTGCATCATTCCTGGAAGACCACAACAAAGTAGAGTCACTATGCAATTGGTTTTATTTTGGAACAGCTGAAGCTTGTCCCAGATTAACAACAGTGCCCCTCAAGTCAGGGACACCTATCCACCAAAAAAAAGGTGACTTCCTCTGGGAAGTGTTGAGTACACTGGACTGTGCCCCACTGTTTTCTGGACCAGCTTCTTGAAACTTAAAGTGGATGTGGACAGAAGTCACTGGGAGGAACACAGAATGGGGAAACTTCCACTGTCACCTTACTCCTAAGGCAGCTTCTTTCAAGATGCTGCATTTTCCCTGTGAAGTCACTGTAAGATTAGAAAATCTTAGATAAGAGGAGCTCAGTATATTCAAAGTACAGAAGTCTGGAGTATAGTTCTGAAAGAGAGAATTCACCTGTGACATGAAATCAAGAGAACTATAGAAAACAAATCTTCTATTAATGATCATACATTAATTTTGATGTTGTATAAAAGTCTTACTTCCTATACTTACCCATAATACACAAAGCCAATATAATTTTACAAAGCCTAACACACCCATTTTAGTGGGAAAAAAACAATCCTGTAAGAAAAATGAAATTAACTTCCTCTTCCATGCCAGTGGAAGCTTTGCCCTGAAATCCCTGTTGTTCTGACGTCATCTTCCTACCTTCCAGATATCTTTGTTAAAAAAAGGCTTTAGTTATGTTTCAGCGCAATTAACCAAAGGAAATTAACATAGCCAGGAGACTACAAAATTCCTTAGTTGATCTGCTGACAGCCTCCGTGGGCAAAAAAGGAAGACTCATTATTTTGTTCAATTAAGCACAAAAGAAAAAGAAGGTAGTTTGAGGGTAACACCAAACATTATCTTGAAATTCTGCTACAGCTGGAGCGTGACAAACAATGCTAGCTGACCCACAAAAAAAAGAAGTTAACTAAATTTCAAATAATTTTACAAAAGCCAAACCAAACTATTTCTTATTATTAGTTTGTTTCTGTAAGCAGCAAATACAGTTGTGCTATTTAATTACAGTTCTCCTGTAATGAAGAGAAAAAGTTGTGTAAAGGTTTTGTTTGAGTCAGTTTTCCAATAATACATCCTTTTTCTACCTCAACAAATTAATTTCTTTAGAGCTGGGAAGATGAACAAAACAAACTATCCAAGATATTAGTCAACACTCTTCGACAAGTCCTAATTCAATACTGGCTATAAACTGCCTCATCTTTCTAACCCCCAAACCCACACTCAGTATTGCAAAAGCTCTTTTACTTTGAACTTTAGGGAATGACTAGGGGTACGACTATTACACTGTTTAGAGATATTTTTTCTTCCATTTGACTACAAGAAAAATATAGGGGAAGAATTTGTCACCTGTAAAGGAGAAATCAGAAGTCTGGTTTTTAATGTATATTAAATCTATGAAAAGATCTTCAAGCTCTATGGATCACAAACATAAAACATCACTTGTCAATTCACTACTGAAATAATGAGCATTCAGGAAGATACTGCTGCAGCCTAACCTGTCAGATAACAGCTGATCTTTCACTGAGCAGAATTTTTATTAACAGATAAAATAATTGCATTCAGTATCCAGGCTTAAGTGACATTGTCAACCAGTGCTATGAAAAAGTAAAATAGAAGTGTTACTTACAGTTACTAGATGCTCCTGTATAGTTCAACATGTACTGATCTGCTACCAGCATCCTTTAGGTTTACATACATGTCCCAACAGCTTCATATTCTCTTTCTGGGTAGCATCTCCAACTCATATATGAGAAAATACACTGCTGTGTTTAAACAGACACTTACTTAATCAGTTGAATGAGGAATGGTACTTTGGATGGGAGGGAAGAGAAGCCATCCACGTTCAACTGCCAGGATATGTAACAGAGGAAACACCACATGTTGATGGTATAAATGACTGCATTTTCTAATAAGCCAAGGAAAAATAAGAGAGATGGCTATACATGGATTTCAGCAGTTGTGCATATACTGCATCCTCCACTGAATTCATTCCAGCTTGCAAGACATTGATGTATTTTCTGACTGACTCTGCTTAGGAGACAAGCTTTTGAAACAGTACTTTCAGTCCACAAGCTTTTAGATGACAATCAAATCAAGATTTAATCAATTTTGAACCAGAACAGCCCCTCATCCTGCAGATCAGTCCCTGGAAATATATTTATGTTGATTTTTTTCTCTTCAGCTGCCTGTATAACCATGAAAAGTAAAAAAAAAACAAAACGTAAAGCAGAGATCTTCGAAGACCAGATTCTTCTTAAGGCTGTATACCTCTGACTTCCTGAAGGTGCATTGCAAGAATGGTAGAAATTGATTTAGTGAAAGGCTTCTATTAGTGAGAGCACTGTTCTATTAGTGAGAGAGCTGTTCTCATTGCAAGTCCCTCCCCTTGCTATAATCAATAATTTAAGCAAAGCCAAGAATCATGTCAGCCAAAATGACCAGGATAACTTGACTGTCTCTTTCTTACAGAGTAGAAGTAAAATTAAATTAAGGTCTGAATGGGAATGTATTCTAATATAAAAAATAATTTGGCCAACCTGAGTTGTGCTTTTTGGCTTTCATGCTGAGTAGGGGAGGAGGGATGAGGTCCTTTGTTCCTTACTAAAAATTTCTCAGGTTCAGAAAAGTACGCAAAATCCACTTCCAAGAAGTAAAAGCTATAACCTTTGATTTAGAGTATTTTATCAGTTATGTGCAAACAAAAATGTGCTCTACAAAGTTAAAGCTCTGACTTGTGGATTATGATAGTGCTACTCCTCTCTCAGTGCTCTGCAATGATGTCTGAGTTAATAACTGATGCAGTGTTTAAAATTTAAATTGAGCTCTGCAGAGCCTCAATTCAAAAGCAATTAAAAAACAGGAAAAATGCATTTAGTCAAATTGTGTTATTGTTTAGGATGAAATAGTTTTATTAAGAAACAGTTTCATGGAATGTTCTGAGAATGATTTTCAAGCAAAAGCCTTGAAGTAGCCTTACTATGTAATAAATCAGTCCAATGTATCAAAATATGTACAGTGAATGTAATGAATAGCAGTTAAAAAACAATCCCTGGAACACACCACCCTATAAAAATGGTTTAAAATGCCTCAGAGACACTATAAGCAGGAAGCAAAAATATATGCTTTATATTTGGACTTGTTGTCTCCCTCTCTCCCCAATGATTTCTCATTACCAGTGTATCATGGACAAATCTGCACAAGCCAAAGGACACACACTGCTGGGCTTTACAAAACCAGATCCAGGCACTACAAGGAAGCCACTTAATGTCATTATCTTGAGCTCTCTGGCATCTAGCTATTGGACATTTACAGCCTAATCCTGAGTACCCAGGGGCTCTCAGAATGAAGTAACTGAGTCTTAACAGCAAATATACGTGCTTTCATGAGACTGTTTAAAAAAGGCTTCATGTCCCTTAAGGCAGGGACCAGGCATCCACTCTCAAGCGAGGACTGAGTTCAGAGCAAGGTCTCTGCAGTCTGCCAAGTCCTATCACACAACACCTCTTCTGGCCCATGGAGATGTTCAGCACTGCTCTGAAACTACCCACCTTCTCCTGATGCAACAGCAACCAACCCAAAGCTGCCTGCAGCCATTCCATGCATTCCATGTCTTGGTGGTACATGGTATAGGTTTCTGTATATCCAGAAACTTCTGTATGTCCAATACCATCCCTAGGAACATCACCATTGTGACTCAATGGACTCACAACCCCCCTTCAGCAAATCCCATGTTGTCAATTCAATCTGAATTCAACTTCAATCAGCTAATGCTTGACTTATGTCAGAATTCAGCACACGAGGAACCAGTGCACTGATAGACCAGGGTCTAAAGGAGCCACTGACTTGGGGAGATGAAAAGAAATACCTCCAAGTGCAAACATAACAGGGCAGGAACTTGAGGAGGATTTAAGCCTGTGTCCCTCACTGTACAGACATCTCCTTTCACAGGGGCCTGAACTAAGATCTGAGTTTCTCTTTGCAGTACTTCAATACAAAATAACTCAGAGCCCCCCATTTTTGTGTGAAGTTTTCAGAACCTCTGAGAAATAACATCCCAGCACAAGCAAAATCCCCAGTAGTCATTTCTGCTGTCAAACAGTCCATCTGATTTACTGTCATCGCCTTTGTGCTAGTCTTGCTTGCCTAACCTACTGCCTACAAACATCCCTGCTCGCTTCCAGCTCTCCCTCAGTTGGTGCCAAGTCCTTATTTATCTCCACAGCTGCATACAATTTACTCTCCTTTTGCTTCCCCCTCCAGCGGCTCCCTCTTCCAGGTCAGGTTCCCATCCCCCAGCACATCCTTCCCCCTTCACAACCCACTTGTTCCCCATCAGCTTTGTCCTCTCAGAGCAGCAGAGAGACCAGCTCACCACTGCTGGGCCCGACACTGGGACCACAGCAGGCGCTCACAGGAACAACCACAGTGGCCCAGGCTTTGCATTTCCACTCTGCACAGTGCCAAGAGGCAGGAATATCTTCTGAGCAGGGAATGCCCCAAACTGTGCTGGCCACCCCCAGCTTGTACACCTGGTGAATTGCTGCTGCCCCAGCAACTGCAGGGTCCTCCAAGAGCTCAAGGGCCACTGCAAAGACTAGACACTCGTTCTGCTGTGTGGCTATACCATTCCTCTACCACACCTCCTGCACCTGATATACAGGAGCCTAGAAGATAACAAACAAACACCCAAATAGGTTGCAAAGAGCTTCAGAGCACACAGACCCCACCTAAAAGAATACAGCCTCGTTCTCAGCCTGCCTTAACAAACAGAGGCCTGCACATAAAGCGCCCTCCCAAAGGTAATACTGTTTCCTCCTTCCCCAGAGATATCTGTACCATTTCAAAGCATCAATCAGGTGGATTGAAGTTTGGCCTGACTTCTAAGCAGCATTCAGAAGTGCTGAGGCAGAGGTTTACTGGATCGATTTCGGCCATAATTTTTTATTACTTGAACAGCTTTATGAACTGGAAAGTATTCACAACCACACTGGAGAGGTGGTTAGTCTGGTATCAGTTTATTGTGGCTTTTCTTCTGTGAAACTTCCTGCATTATCATCCCTCTGAAATCAGACTTTTCCCCATTACCTTCTCTGTTTTCTCTTCTGTGATTTGTTTTCCTTTCCTCTTTGCTTGCTCCTCTGTCTGACAATCCTAGGCAAAGAACTTTTCTAGCAAGATGCATTCAGCCTCAGAGAGGACATGCAGGATCCAGAACTACACACTTCTGTCCCTAAACTACAGAAGCTTGGAAAGTTTCCAAAAACAGTTTGTCAAGTTAAGTACATGATTAAGTTATTTACCACTTCTGAAACTTGAGTCTGCACTATAGATGCTCAGAAGAGTTTTCCACTTTGCTACAGCACACAAAAAGCATGTCCTAATATCCCTTAACATTACACATTCATGTAAAGTGCACTGTGGAGTTAAGGGAAACGTGCAGTGCTATGGGCATCTTGTGAACAACTCAGGCAGGAGTACGATGCTGGCATTTACTTCCCTGTGTTGTCTTGGCACCACCTCTACTCCCCACTGCCACCTTTTACTTTCCCATGCACGTATTCCACATGTTTGAGGCGCAGGCCCTGGATAAATTTGCTTATCCCACAACTATACAATTTACTGAGTAGAAAAATATTCATTTTTAACATGGTCAAAATCATAGTACTGCACTTATACAAGAAATAAAATATCAGAGCCAAAACAACCCAGTTTGTTAGACTCCCATCCAGTGGCCAGAAGTTCAGCTGGAGCAAGGTCAAAATTAGTGAAGCTGTGTCAGGTAGGACTGGGCCACATTTGACACCATTTGTAGCCAAAGGACTGAGCTAGCCACAGAAATGCTTTAGTAGTCAAAGCACAGGCACCACAAGACAACTGTCTTCAAACTCAATCTTCCCCAGCCCCAGGCACGAGGGAGAGATGTCACACTAGGAGAGAGCTATATGACAAACAATCCCAGACTCTTTGGGAACAATATAGCAGGGATTAAACAAGGAGCTATTTTTAAAACAAAGACAGACACCGTACATGAACAAATTTCATTTCTGCATTACAGGGCAGGTGTTTCAGACCCTACTTATCTGGTTAATTCATCTGTGAGTGTTACCTATATGTGCATCCTGCTCAGCCTGTGACTGTTTCTCCAAATGCAAGTCCTAGCTCTTGCCTCTTCACTGCTGCCTGTCATGGACACCACCAGACATCTCAAGGGACACCAGGGGGGCAGTTGAACCAAGCTCACTCTAGGGAGGAAATTGAATGGCTCTGATGAACTGAAAAATCATTATCTTTTTGGTAAACAGTTAAGTATGAAACTGTAACTGTGACCACACAACACATTCTGGAAAACCTCTTCTATAGCCCAAATTTTAGTAATTGCAAACAGAGTTTGGAAGAGGATGTTAATCATTGCTATATAAAGCCTCTGTTCTCCCATTCCTGAATTTAAGTACATTAATTCACTTTTACATACCCATTTTTGTTATCTATCTCAATTCAAAAGGGTGCTGATTATTATCCTTAATTGTGGAAGCTTTAGATTTCAAGTCAGAACATTCACACACCCAAGATAGGGATTTAGGAAGCTCCACTGAGAATCACAGATTAAACCCAACCTGACTGCCTAAACACAGCAAGCAGCCTCCCTGTGCAACTGATCGTGCCAATGTGTACCTGAGAGGATCATCTTTCAAGTTCAATTTACTATCAAGTTCAATCTATTTCACAGCCTTCAACCAGGAGACTGTGAACACCGTGTAACCACAGCTGCCCTTGAAGTTTTATTTCTTTTAAACTGACCCTAAAATCTTCTTACAAAGATGGCTAAATAAGAGACAAACATTCAGTTAGTAACTTCACATGCAGAATGTTACCTACACACACACTGGAGATATAGCGTCACCTTTCTTATTGCATAAGCAGTCAGCAAACAGTCAAGCCTTAGACTATAAAACATGCACTATTCTTAAAATGTGGTTATCAGTAACATGCAGGATTAAAAAAAAAATATAACAGCCCAATATTAAAAGTTAACAGCCTTTAGGATGTACAGCAGATGTGAACCAGAGACTCTTATTCCCAAATATCTAAAAATTGGGTGTTCACTAAGAACCCTACAACTGGTTCTCTCTCTAGTTTTATAGGATTTGTGTTAATCCACAATGTAATTGAATGTATTTTTAGTACATTAATCTTTTTCCCCCACTCAGGAACACAGGAAACGTTTTGAGCAAGTAACAAACTTATTGTCTGTATCAGATAGGTACTGCAAAGGAAGAGTCGTGCTTTTAACAGGACATCCATTTTAATTTGGTCAAAGATACTGGTTAAAATCAGAGGCAGAATTGACCACTGCTATAAGTCTTTCTGACCAGTCCATGATTTACTGTAATTTTTATTGTATTAAGAGGGCTACTCAGCCCAGACACACTGTTACATCAGAACACCGGGCTCTCTTTACAAGAGCGGCCCTCCTGACCCCCAAGGGCCAGTCTCACAGCTGCCATTTCTGCATGGGACTGAACTCCTCTATTTGTACCAGCTGCTCAGCTGCCCTCTCATATCTGCCCAGAGACCAGCAGCAGACAGGCATTTGGTATATTGCAGTTGCACACAGCAGCAGCACTCCTGAAAAAGAGGACACTTGTGGTTTTAATACCCCTTTGATTTCAGCTAGGGAGAAACGAGGCATCATGGGACCCCAAAGCTGAGAGGAGGCTGCTGCCCCTGCACAACCTCCCACAACCCTGAGGAGGGCAAGAAAGGCAGCTGGCACAGAGCAAGAAACATCTGCGTCCCACATCTCAGGGACTTTCCTAATTATGGGGCTATTCCTGGCTCTAGAAGATGGGGGGGGTTTATTTAAATTAAAAGAGAAAGCAAAAGCAAATTCCAGTTTTCTTGTTCGTTTGGAGGCAAAGAGAATTCATTTCATTTCCTGAAGAATTCCCATTCCTAATTCATTAGAGATTATTACACAGATCACTGCACTTTAATATGGTGGAATAACCTTCCACTGAAATTGTTTTTCAGGTGGTACAAAGATTAAGAAATGTGCCTGCCTTCTAGGGAGCTTCTTAACAAAAAAAACAAAAAAAAGCAAGCCACAAAGAGAAAACATCACCCTCATTCTCTGCTAGGTTTGAGCTCTGGGGCACGTGCTTTGCTGCAGCTTGTACCACGTAGATTCATACAATGAATACATACAAATTCATCCAGGTGAAACTGATGGATACACAGAAAAGGAGAGAAGGAATAGGTAGATGGTGTAATAACACAAGATGTGTTTCCTTTGAAAGCTAGACTAAAGGAAGTTCCTTGAGAGAGGAGGAGGAAGCATTCCCCAGGATGTGAACCCAGTTCTGGTCATTTGCAGTATTAAAACCACCTGGGGCTGGTGTCTGGTTATTCATCAGACTCCCCAGATGCCAGAGGATTCAGCTGGATAGATACAGTCAGTCCCAGGGGAGATGCAGTGCCTGAGGCCGGTGGAGGCAGGTTTCCTTGCTTGGGGGACTGCCTGCAGTGCTGGATGTCAATCAGCTCTGGAGGCAAGGTGCTGCCTATCTCTAGGAAGGCTGCCTGAAAACCCACCAGGGCTCGGCACGTGCTAAAATCTCGATGACACCCCATTGCTTTGCTGACTATAGATTTTTTTCTGCTTCTAAAATCACCGCAGACTCTTTTTTCTTGAAGTACCGAATCTCAGAAATAAGGTTAGATAGCTGAAAGCGCTAATAAAATTATCTGAAAGTTGAGGTCAATGTAGTTCTTGTCAAGATGCACATACAGCTAATTTCCCGGGAGAAGAAAGAAGAGTTTCCTCAAAACATATTTCTTATACTGTGCTGTGCTTGTGGTGTTCAGTGCCAATTTTAATGGATTCTATCATATCTGTTTATCAGCACTAACATTTGTTTAAATAAGTCAGTTGCTTTGTACCTTTAAACTGAGTTATATTTATTTTTGACCTCTTCATTTAGAGAGAAGGTCAAGGCTCTTGAAGACACCTTTTTATTAGACCACATGTACAAGTATCCTGCCCTAAGGAGACTTAAGGAGGATTTTATCTAAATAATGATGTTTTCCCAGTGCAATCAATTAAAAATAAATTTTTCAGGGTTTTTGAATTACACAACTCCAAAAGAAAACATATGAAAACGAAACAACAAAAATACCTCACAAAACAACATTCAGATTTCCAAGATTTAAATAATGAAATATTGTTAAGAGTGGGAAAAAGAAGACAAAACAATTCTGAAGCCCTGAAAGAAGCATATTGTTCTTTTCAACAGTGTCTTCTTAGAAAAAACATATTTCTATAATACTTCTGCATAAACTGAAGTGCTAAATACAATCTCAGGACTGAACATTATTAATTCCCCAGGTATCTGCTGGACCACATTCTTTTATGGATTAACTGTTCTCAGTACTGGGGTTTTTTTTTCACTTCCTAGAAGTTATATGACTAAAAGCCTATTGCATTTCTTTTTCCCCTACATAAATGTCTTTCTTTGGTCCCTATCATCTATTATTGGAGCATAAATGCAAGGCTTGGAGAGCACTGAGCTGTGGAGACCCTACACGATGCTCTCCTCCTACCCCAGATGCAGTGGCAGTGAAGAGCCCTGTCCATGCCCAAAATCACAGACCTCCAGGATGGACACCACCAGGGCTCACTCCTCAGCTGGGAGGGCTTCTCTTTACCCACGTTGGCACTTAGGGAGGGAGCATCATCAAATGACTGGGAGGTAGTGGGCACACTTACAAAGTTGTGCCTTATGAAAGTAAAAATTTTCACTGAACCTAAAAATCATCGTTCAGAAAAGCTTTTTTGTTGTGTGTAGGTAGCTGTCAATAGTTCAGCATCTCCCAACAATCATGTTCTTCTCACAACATGTACCCACTGATTACTGAAGAGCAATTATTTATAAACTAGCAAGAGGTGCAGTTAGCATATTTCTAGGACCCTGTATAGGGCATCTGCCGGTGCCTTTCTTAAAGCTGCTACAGTCGACCAGGAAGCTTCCAAGAATTCCCTCACAGCCAAGCAGCTGCGTGCAAGGCCAGGGCTTGTATTTTGATAGAACCCACTTCCTCCACTGAAACTGCTAAACACCTCTCTCCTTGCTGGCACCGGCTGAGAAAAGCTAAGCAATCCCTTTGTAAAAGAGTGGCTGTGAGGAGCCTTTGCCTGCGTACCTGTCTCATCAGGCGAGCTCGGCGACGCGCTGTCCTGGGACAGGGTAGTCCAGCTGGAGTCCTCGTCACTTGGGGCCAGGTTTTGGATCCTGTGAAGGGCACAGTCTGTCTTGGCCCCAGTTTTTGGGTGATCTTTCTTTGTCTCAGGGCTTGATGACACCGTGGCAACCTGGCCATCCTCTGGGCTTGGCACCTTGTTCTGTTTCCGGGGCAGGACTTCCCCATTGACAATAACAGTAGAAGCCTGGCCGTTGCTTTGCGCAGACTTGTCTTCCGTCGCAACAAAACCCTGCTCTAGATCTCGAGCCGATGTCTCTAGGTCGGCATAGTAATTCAGGAAGCTCTTGGTCCTCCTTGGCTGCGAGGGTAGTATTTCACAGCCGGAGGAATCCTGCGGGATCGGCTCATTGCCTTCAAACTTCTCAGAAGTTACAGTTACGCCTGCAGTGGTACCGAGGTTTTTGTTGGGATCCTGCTGTCCCTGCTCGGCAGCTTTCCTGAGCTGGTTTTCTCCATTCTTCACCAGCTTTATGTTGGCGGAGCTGTTCCCCAGAAGGGGCTGAGCCGCTGGATCGGAAAGACCCATGGCTGTCTGAATGTTAGTCAGCGCGTACTTTTTCCTGCATTTCGGAGGAGTGCTGTTCTTGGTCTCTGTGTGCCTGATCTCTGCATTCAGCAGCTCGTTGTGAGAGGAGCGCAGGTTCAGGGTGTTGGGCGGGGTGGCGGGGCTGTTGCGGTTCACAACGTCCGTCGTGCTGCCGCTTGCCATAAACACTGCCAACGCGTCCACGCCGGAATCGACTGAAAAGCAAAAGAAACCGTCGTGAAACACGTTCATTACACACACGCTTCTGCTAGGGCTTCTGGGAAAGGCATGTAGCACTTTAGGTAATTGTTTTACAGGAGGAAAATTACCACAACCTAAGTGGGTAAGAGAAGAGACAAAAGCTTATCTTATTAAATAAGGAAGAACAGAGGCAGAAAAACGTACAGAGAGATCATCAGGATCACGAAGATGAGAAAAAGCAGAAAGCTTGACCTTACACAAGACAATTTTAGGGCAGATCTTTAATTTGTGATTCTGTTGCAGGCAGGCTCTAGGACAGCAGGAGCGCCCTTTGCAAACGCCTGGGATTCTCCCTGTCTTACCATAACTGTTTCAGTATTTCACCTCTGTCTCAGATGAGGAGGGAAATGAGTCCTTGTGTGTGGATCACTAGGAAGCAGAAATTTGAAATATTTCTAAGCAGACTGCAGACAGATGCTGCTTCTTTTCCATCTTTGGGTAATGCAGTTACTGCTAAGCCTGACTGGCTGGTCAGTTGTTGACTCCTAACACCTGCATTTTCTCTGTTATTTGTCTGTCTGTCTTTCTTTCTTTCTTTCTTTCTTTCTTTCTTTCTTTCTTTCTTTCTTTCTTTCTTTCTTTCTTTCTTTCTTTCTTTCTTTCTTTCTTTCTTTCTTTCTTTCTTTCTTTCTTTCTTTCTTTCTTTCTTTCCCCTCCCTCCCCTGCCACCTTCCTTTTTTATTTTTTTTTAGAGAAGGGAAATAGAGGGTCAGGGAATATAAGTAGAAGATTATTTCATAAAGGTGTATTTGATTTCCAGGGGCAGGGAAAAGAAATTCCCTTGACAAAATACCCTGCTGGAATTCAATCAACTTCAAAAAAAGGGCTGGCTCTAGAGATGGTTTACTATTTCTATAGCTCACAAAGCTCAAGCTTAAGGTTAAAACACATCCTAGGGCACAGAACACATACTACACTGTTAAATAATATCATTCTATTGTCTGCTTGTAAAAAAAATTCTGATTTTTCTTAGCCAAGGGTACAGCTCATATTTTGAAAAAATATTAAGAAATTCATTAAAAAACCTGTAATTTGTTCCTGTACTGTCTATTTATGGCTTCCACTAATCTGCTCAAATACTCCATGAACACCTCAATTTACTGTAGTAGTCATTGTTGTTTGATACCTAGCAACTAAATTAGAGGCCAATTAATAAATCATTCCACAATAAATCTGCCACAACATGGAATACCCTTTCTGTTGTTCCTAATTCTCAGCTATCATTGACTGCTTATATTGCACATAAAAAGGTATTGGGGTTATCCAGCAATGAAAAGCTGTAATTTGAGCTAGCTGATGACAGATCATTCCAGCTGAGCTGTGCTGCATCTTTGTATATTTGATAGATGACAGAACTGACTGCTGAATGGATTTACAAGAGATTAAAGATATGGGTTTTAAAAGAACCTATAATACATAAACATAGAGAAAAGGAGCACTTCACATTGTTACCTAAATGCAGGCACCGTTGCTAGTGTTCCCTCCTCTTTGATGTGCTGTCAAAGCTGCTCACTTGCAAACATCACTCTGGTTCATTTGAAACTAAGATCAAGTAATACTACTTCTTGTTCCCTGAATAACCCACCCAGCTGTAGAAGAACAAATTTTAAAACTTGTTAAAAACAGAATTTAAACGAAATTTTAAAATTTTTCACGTTTGACAGTTTCTCAAGCTCTAGTCAGTCAGTCTAAACCAACTGCAAATGCTTTAGAAGACTGATCACCCCGTGCACATGCTGTGCAGAAGCCATCATCTTAGATAACAGCTAACAAACATCCTGAAACAAACTTTAGCCACAACAGACTTAAAAACACAATTAAGAAAATTAAAGGAACTTTATAAATTACTTCTCAGATAAACATGTCTTAATACACACACTGGGCTTTCTGGATCTTGTTCAAAACCAACCAGGTCTAATGTAAGCAAGGTCACATCTGATCAGATGTTATCAAAACGTTTTACATAAAACAGCTTCTACATATAAACTGGCTGCTTTGTATTCTTTTCTGAATCACTCAGAATCTGACAACATGAAAGTCACATAAAAAAGAAAAGCTATAGGGCAGTATAATTCCCTCCCCCATCACAGCCTGACCTTTAGAATTCATGCAACTTCATGGTATCTAGGGATTTATCTTCATGCTTCAGCAAATTAAAACAAGCATTTATGTTTTTCACCAATAAATACACCACAATACGGAACAAGACTGAAATTTATTCTTCTCCTTTGTTACAAATGAGCTACTTCATGCAGTGTTTGCTACTATTTTTGTCACTGAACCAATTTCTTAAAAAATAATCTTCCTTGTGGTGGTGCAGAACTGTTTTATTAGATTTTTGTAAGAAGTTTATGTTATGGTTCGTTTCACTGTATCCCCAATTCTGTATCCCTTTTGTGTTGTCTGTATAATAATGTGTTTTGTGTCAATCATCCCATACCTCACATGACATGTAACATCCCCTCTGCCCCAACCCCCCTCTCTGGGGCAGCTTGTCAATCACTCCCGGGGTCCCTCCCAGATTGTGAAATCTCCGGGAGAGGGCTTCAGGTGATAGGTAGCCTGGGGGAAATTCCTTTGGCTCTGGATTTTAGTGGTCTGAAGCTTGGGGGTGGGCACACCTTGTTACCCCCTGAAACCCCTGATTTGTGGTCTTTTTGTATCCTCCCTGGGACCCTCCCCCGCTTATAGGGGGTGGGAGGGAGGAGCAAACTCTCTCAGCCGCCAGGTTCTCAGCCTGGAATCTCTCAGCCGCTGGGTTCTCAGCCTGGAAGCTCTCAGCCGCTGGGTTCTCAGCCTGGAAGCTCTCAGCCGCTCGCCTCGGAGCTTGGAGATCTCTGCTAATAAACATCTTTTAACCTGCTAAGCTGAGAGCCAGCCTTTTCTCTTCTGCTGCTGTTGACTGTCACCTTTGGGTCCAGCTGCTAAGCCGAGAAGCCAAAACGAACTGGAAACTTTGTGTCTGTGTTTACCCGAGCTAGCTGGGGGTCAGCTCCCACCCGGAGCGGGGACACAACCGGACGCACTTCCTAGATAAAACTTAAGTATTTGCCTGCCAGCTTATCTTTAGCTTGTGCCCTGATGTTATTGTTTCATTGCTCAGAAAGATTGTCAAGAATAAGCCCTTAGAAACATTGTAACAAAATGTATTACATTTTACTAATCTGCTTGATAAAGGTGATTTGATGAACTTTGGCACATTGTTCAACGACTGAGCCAAGGAGTCTTTGTGACCCACATAGCGTTTGTGACTTGTGTGTTAAGTTGGGCTGGTGACTATGAACGGAAAAATGTCAAAACGAACCTCTCACTAGACACCATCTCCCCTCCTGACCCCACGTCAGGTGATCCATTGCTCAGACCAAATGATCAAATGATCAGTGAAGAGACAAACAGCAGCACAAGGAGGGCACGGAGTGAAGCAGGCTGTTCTCTCGGGGGCCACCAGCCTGCCCGCCAGCCGTCACCCCGCGCTCCCAGCCACGCCCTGGGACGTACACGGCTGGCTTCCCTTCGCTCTTGGAAGCACACACAGATGTGAGAGGAAAAAAGAGAAAAGAAAGAACAAAAGAAGAAGAAAAACAGATGGGCAGATCTTCCATCTCAAGGGTAGAAGGTGCTACGAGACTAGGACTAACTGAAGCGCCAGAAAAATTGGAATGCCAGGAAATGCCTAAGAGCACTGAAGAAAGATGGCACAGTAGAACAGCGTAAGGAAGAAGAGCAATAGCCTGTCCCTCCTCCTTTATACAGGACACAATGATGGCTGAAACACATTCCCCAGAGGAAGCACATCCCAACTCCCTAATTAAAAACTTCAATAAAATGCAGGAACCCTAGATTCTGCAGGCAGGCTCCACCCCCCCTCTCAGACAGCTCCTTGTGCTGCCTGGCCATTTGCAGGGACCATCCTACTGGCACAGGGCATCATACTTTCAATTTCTCTGCCTTCTGCTGAAAAACACAAATAGCCAACCAGGCCAGGAATCACCAAGCTGATACATATATCTCAGTTTAGGTGGGGGAACACTGCTAAGCTGTAAGTGAGTAAAAGTAAGGTATTACACTAAAAAATAGTCTACTCTGGTGAAAAGCTAACAACAATTAGAACATTATATTACTGGGAATAATAAAATTATTGGTTTTTCAAGACAGCACCTAACTTAGCAGAAGATCTGTCACAGCAATTGATTAAGGGTTTCAACTTGCTTACTTTTATTTAAAAGAACTCCCAACCTCAGCTGCAGACTTTTAACATTCTTACAGATATAGATTAAAATACTTTTACCACCATAATGTGTTCAACACAGAGTAGTGCCAATTCTCTAAGGATCACAGTAATACAAATAGCACTATTACTTCAACGGCTTTTATCGGTGTTTTCCAATCTTGTCATAAAACTTAGAGAGGTAGAAGAAAGAGAGAAAATGCCATTACAAACAAAGAATAGTGCACGACCAATTTGTCTTAGCCATCTAATGACTTTTTTGCATTGTATTGTCTACGGGAAGTTTTTAAAAAAGCTGAATAGAGAGTTTCTTCCAAAAGGCACAGTTAAAAAAAAAAAAAAAAAAAAAAAGAAGCGCTTTCTCTTTTTCATGTGTAAGGCAAAATGAAAGTGAAATATGTGCCTGGAAAAAAGAAGAAGAAAAATAAGTGGAAAATTTCACATATTTGCATAGCAGAATCTTTTAAAGGGCATCTGACCTGGAAGTACTTCTGACATGGCTCGCGGGGCGTCAGCAATGCATCAGGAAATAGATTATAATTTGAAATCTGAAAAGAGGGACCATTTAAGAATTAAAACCAAAGGAAAACACAAAAGAAAAATACTACATCTTAGAAGCTCCTGAGAGATGTTAAGCATTTTAAATAAAGCTCACAGCATAACAGTGAGGATCTTTTGAGTTTTTAATGATATTTGACAGTCCTTAAAGTATGGGAGCGGCTGGTCCGCAGCAACACGAACATATAATTAAAAACAACTATTATATTTTTGTCAATGCATAACTTTACTAGGAGCATAAATTCAAAAATAGTCTCCAGTTTTAGTCAACATACTATAGCAAAAACTTAAATACATTGGAAAATACAAGGTTTTTCCCAGTTATGAGATTACAGCTTACTCAGGAAACCACAGCAGCATTGGCAAAAGAAAACACAGCAGTAAGGCAGGTTCACAAAAAAATCTGCAGGATGAGATCTAGCATATGAAACTAAGAAGCACAGGGTTGATCTCACAGGAGGGAATCATAAAAAGAAAGTTAGGCAGTAAAATCCAGTATGGGACCCTTTCCTGGTCATCATCTCATAAATAAACCATCTTGCCCTGAAGTCTCTGGTTTGGATATGAATGACACACACAGCGAGAGACAAGGTACTCATTACAACTCATGTGTTTTTGTCACTGCACCTAGGAAACAGGAAAAAAAATAATACAAATCTTTCTATAAAGCAGATTTCCCTTCTGCAAGGATATCTCTTGAGCACAAAACTTTTAATGACAACTTCATGCCACCAGGCTACAGCCACAGGTCTTATACACTTGGGCTTTAGTTAAAGTCTAAGCAGCTGCAGAGAACACCTTCATTAAACAATGACTGAAACTCAACACCAGCTAACTCCCCTCACTTCAAAGGGTGAATGCCAATGTTAAAGCATTCATTCTAAAACTATGACCACCTAAATGGTAATAGTTAAACAGATGTCAGCCAAAAGCATCCTAATAAACTCCAGATTTACATTATTAGCTGAAATCAGAATTGAGATTAGAAGCTTTCTTTCATCTGATTCTTCTTACCTAGATATCTACACAAATGCCAGGCAACACCTAAAACTTTCGGAGTGGAAAAGGAAAAAAAAAAATTCAATTGAAGTGCTGTGGTAGATCAGAGACTACAGCCCATGAATTTCATCTTGCTGCTCCCTCTGTCAATGGCATCTTAGCTGTACTGAGCTTGGAAGCTGGAAAGAGAAAGCTCAGCAAAGCCAAGAAAGCGAATTATGATGGTGGGCAGAACAGTGGGGAATGCAAGAGCAGGAAAGGAGCAAGGCTGCAAGCACCTTACACATGCTGCTCTCTCTGCAGACGACTCCACACAAATCTCTGAGTTGCTGGAGGCTGGAAGGACCTCTCCAGATCATCAAATACAACATTCCTGCCCAAGCAGGTAATCACTGCTGACCTTTCTACTCCACCCTGGATCTGTCCTCGCATCAGAATAAAATCAGGACTTTAACCTGATTGCTGAATGCAGCTTCTCCCACTTCCAGCTATTTCCTGCTTCACCTAGTCCTACTGAAATCACCATCTGGTAACCAGCTTTATGTCCCGGCTCCTCCACCCCCAAGTGGCACTCTGCCAGTCCCTGCTGCCACAATAATGACATTTCTCGGTTTAGAGCTAATCATGCTGCCAACCAACTGCAATAGCCTAGCAGCAAGTGCTGTTTCTGTTCTAGTGGTGCTCTTATTAACAGGAATCTATAAAGCTGATCGGTCTTTATGTGGCGTAATTGAAGGAAAAAAACTTTGGATCCTCAATGAGTTGTAGCATTCAAGTTGAATATGCCTTCCCATTTGCCATTTTTCTCCTTCCCCCTTCCCATAAAGCCAAACTCCTCCAATTTTTTATCCAGAAAATGTTCCAAGACAAGTTGCTTCTTAGAATCAGATTCTACAAGATACAAAGAAAAAAGAAAAATAATAATAATTAAAAAATATTAATGACAAAAAGAAACCAGCTAAATCCGCTGTTCCTGTACTTTTTTTTTAATTAAGATACATACATCTAAATAATCACTGTATATTTGACTACTTGACTGAGACTTTATATTGCAGACAATGTGGGTCATCTTGTGCTACAATGGTACTACTAAATCAAGTAACCACTTTAAGAAATAAAGAGTAATTCTTTCATTTATATAAGGTATAGCCATGACATGCCATAACAACTAATCCTGCATTTAGTGAGGGGAAAAAAAGAAGATGGTATGCTAAGTCTTTTCCAAATTCAATTTTCTACCTTTAATTAGATTTTTCCCTGTGTGTAGAATGGAACAGTCTGGTAGGCAAAACTAGCGTTGTCACAGCTAGAAGATGGAGTGTCTTTTGTCTGCTGGCTACATGTGAGCACAGATAACAAGACCCTCTGTCATTGGATCTATATGTTCACAGCGACATTTGTTAAGTGAACGGCTGTAATTTTTGCTAATCCCATTGTTTAAATTAAAATGCTGAGCTCCAACATTCTAACATTAGTTTTTAAAATTGTCACATAAATTACTCAATCTCTACAATAAAGATCGTGCCTTGGACTTACTTGTTAATTTACAAATATCCCTACTTTTAACGTAAGTGCCACTACAGGGCACAAGCATAAATGTCATTCACCCTTAAACAGAAACAAAAACTCAGAAATTGTAACCTGAATTTCTGTAACTGAGATGACCAATAAAGCAAGAAGGACTTCTATGCTCTGCAGCTTCAATCTCAAGTACCATTCAAAAATAACTCTTACCAATGTGCAATCAAAGCTGACCAGAGATACCAAAACAAAAGCAAAATGTCATATGAAGCAGAAAGTTAGGATAATCTGTCCCAGTGAAAAAATGACAGGCAGCCTACCCATATGCTTGATGAAGCATTAGAAAGGAATCAAGGGCCACAGATTTGGCACATGACTTTGACTGATTTCAAACCAGGAATTTTTCAGCCCCACACAAATTTAACTTTGATCGTTTGTCAGTTCCTAAATCAGGAAACAGGGCCACTCAAAAGATGATCGATTTCTTAACAGGTTTAAGGAAACCCACGAGGTCCAGGACCAGCTTTCCAGCTGTTGGAAACAGCAATGGACCAATCCCAAGCTCTTTGATCAGGTGACACAGGCACCAAAAGCAGGAAAGACATTAAGCACTAGTGAGAGAAGTAGGCAGAATGTCAACTGAGACCCTGTCAGGTAGAATGGTTAAGGTTCCAGCACAGATGCTGTGCTGGGAAAAAAAAAAAATTAAGCTGATTATTATCAATAACCACCTCCCACACACCCTGCAATTTGCAGCTAGCAAACACTCCTTGTTCCTGCAAAGCCTAGAAACAAGACTGCATACTCCTGAGCACAATCTGCTTCTCTAAGAACTAACTGCATGCACATAAATAAAGACATTTCAGTTTCCCTTTCTAAACTAATTTATGATTTCACCTTCTACAACTTCATCTGCCCTCTGAAGTACTTATTACAAATTTATGGCTAGTTACACATTAAACTTTTATCAAACAAGGTTATCTATTTTTATCCAATGTTAAAGCATTTATCTAAAGTTATCCTCAGATTACCCAGACTGGCAGCAATAGTTTTGAGCCACCTATTTTTACTGCGTCATAGCTGGGATCTTAAAAAGCATTTGAAAGAGCTAATTCTACAGCAAATACTGTCTTCTCTTTACTGTAAAGTTGTATTTAGTATCAAATTAGGTTCTAGAGATGAAAATTTGAAAATTAAAATGGGAAATAATCCTTCAGTCAACTCTCTACAACTCTATATGGAAATAAAGAATAAAAGTATCTATCTATCAAAAGTATCAACACAAAGAAAACATCTAATTTCATTAATTCCTAAGTGTTAGCAAATAATTTCAAATTGCTAACAGTAAGCTGAGACCAGCAAGTAAAAATAAAAATCCAAGTCTCAGACACAGAAAAGAGCAGTAGAGTGTCAGCTTTTGCACAATGAGACTATCAGAGCTCTCAAGAAAAGCAAATTAAGATTTTCCATGTTGAAAAGGTTGTTCATGTTCCATGTACATTAAAAACATTCTGTATCTCAGCTAGGTAAGGTTAGTACATATCTGCAGTTCTAATAAAACCTGCTAAAGTGACTGAAAATTGGACTCACACGTCCTACCCACATATTCTTTACCACCAGTAAAGAAACAGAGCTCAGGGTATCAAACCTAAAAAGGTCTCTACATTTCCAGTCTGTTTTTTCATCAAAGGCTGAACTAAAACAGAGCTCATTACACAAAGACATACATCTCAGCAAGGCTGAAAGCTCCCTTTTAAAGCTGTGTGTTGTCTTCAACCAGACTTCAATGGGAGAAAGCAGAAACATTTCGAAATGTACAACCGTTTATAAACCAAGTGTTGCAGTACTGCTTAAGCTGACAGAACGCCAAGGAATGACTGAAAGAGCCATACCCTACAGTAACTCACCCAGTGTCATATGGTACCAGAATACAGCAATGACTTGAATCCTGGCCTGATGCAGCCAGTAGAGCTCCCTGAGAAGGCTCTGCCCATAGCACTCATATATAAAACAAACCACATGCTCGTAAATGAAATCAAACTATCACATTTGCTTTATGGTCCCCATAAACTAAACAGATCAATCAATAATAAAGTGGAAGGAGAACATAACAGAAAAGCAACTGCACTTGCTGGCATTTATATTAATTACACTGAAGTGTGGCTGAAAGCAGATTCAGTTTCAACAAACTTGGCTGTAGAAGACATTGAACAAGTGGAAAAGAACAAACTGCTTGTATTACTGGCCTGAACTGCAACAGGGAATCTTGAGTTCTTGACATGCTAGCCAAAATTCTCAGTTCTTCTTTCTTACCTACAAACTCACAGATCTCCACAAGGTATCAAATACTGAAGGAACTAGAATTTCTGTGAAGGGGGACAAACACATGATGCAAATCTGCTATCGTGGTGGCTCTCCATGACCATATGCAACCCCAGCTGGAATTACAAGGAAACCTTCAGCCTCTATCTCTGACTCCCCCATGAAGAATTGACCTGTCAGGGTCCTGAGATAGGGCTTCTGTTTAATTATGCTAAGAAATAAATGCATAAGTGACGATAGGCATTCAGAGTACTACACAGTCCCTAAAGCCAGCCACCTGCAGGCTCTGAGTCAGCTCCTACCTGCCAACATGAGCACGTGCTTTGGAGCTTCACCAGGATCACTCAAGAGGAAGATGAAGTTCTTATGACAGTCCCTACACAGCTTCCAATGAAAGGTAGAAACCAGAGAGACTTTAACAAAGAGAGCACCACGTGTCATTGGGTACTTCTGCAGTTTCCACTCCAACATTTGTCTGTATTCCTGCCTTTTCATCAGGTATTATCTGGAGCTCTTAAAGAAACTTTACAGAAAAGTGCCACCTGCCCAAGCATGATCTGAGCAGTGCTAAAGCTTGAATCTCATTTACACCAAGATGTCTTTATCTGGAAAGAAGAGGTCTGGAGATACAGGGCAGGATTTTGCAGATGTAGAATTTTACTGACGCTTCTACCAAGAGCTGCACATTGCATACACTCCTCCTCCTTGGGATTAGATGCTTCTTTGGGTCAGTAAGCTGTTATTCTAGGAGCAGCTCCAAGCCCACAGAGCCACACCACGATACATTTTTATACCAACTCATCTTGTGCTAGTGACAGCAATGTAATTATGAGAACTTGGCTGCAAGACTGGAAGTTAGGTGTTCATTCAGGGGTTTGCTGTTATTTATGTCACTATTCTCACATTTGTTTCTTTATCTCACTGCAGTGAAACTAAGTTTTTCCAGCAGTTTCATGAAACAACAGCTCCCTTGCAAGCTCAGAGCAAAGAAAGGCACAGTGGGGCATTCCCTGGGAAGCTGAATAGACAGAGGCAGAGCAGAAATTTGAGTGCTCCTCAAGGGATATCAAGCCCCAGGTTTATAAAATCAACCCTGCCTCTCTGCCCTGAAGCACTTTGAATTCTTTATAAGAGCAACTTTATCCTGAAGCATATGATCATGAAGAACCAAGACTCAAACCTCTCCCATCTGCAGTCCAGGGGAGTGCCATCTCATGAGGAATATTTCCTTTCATTGTCATCTTTGATTTAGGAATGCTCCGGAAAAATGGCATTTCCCATAAAAAGTTTGCTTGGGACAAAAAAGTCACCCTCCAGCAGATGTTTCTGAAATAAAACCTGAGTCAGTTTCAATAATTATATTGCAGAATCACACGAAAAAATCATTCCATATGGACCTTTGTCAGAAGTCACTAATAGGTCAAGTATCCAGAAATCCACCTGTACCTGCCACAAATCAAGAGGAAGACTTAAGAGTGGCACCACTGTCTGTGAGCAGCAAGGGTTGGTCTTGGAGTTCCCGGTGCAAGCAGGTCCCTTCCCCCCAGTGAAGGCTGATGTGCCACTGCTGGACTGAGATTTAACCCCTGCACCGGTCAGCAAGTCACCGAAGGTCAGCAAGTGCTGAAAACAACCATCTACATATTTCTGCACTTTCTCACTTCTAATGTCCTCTGAAAAAGTGGGCTTTTTTTATTTAAAGCAGTCTCACAAAACTCTGCATTTTTTGGTTTTATTATTATTACTACTGTTATTGTTGCTGTTGTTGCTGATGCTGCTGTTTAAGCCCCTCATGAGCATTAAATGCCAGCAGGATGACACTAGAAACAAACTCATTCTCTTCAAAACACTTGGTCAGATTTCAATGTCATGTAAAAGACTACAACTAAATAAAATAAATGAGTTGTTATGCAGTGGACAGGATATGCGTGGACAAGCCCTTTTAAAAGGTTTTTTCCGGACATACAAAACTCCGTGCACAGAAAAAAAATTTAAGATGAAAAACAAATTGAGGCTACCTCCTAAATATCACAAACAGAACCATGTTTTTTCACAACAGCTGCTGCAGCCAATGCAGAAAAGTGGAGTTTGTGAACAAGTATTAGAAAAATATAAATAAAAAAGCTCAGGAGAAATTAATGAAAGAAGTCTGTCAACAAAACCTAGCTTCTCAGTAGGTGGAAACTGTACATTCATCTTTAGTCTGTACTTTTTCACAGGGAAAATACAGAAAAGAAAGAAAACCCAGCAAAGTAGCACATGAGGGACTGTTCAATCAGCACAAGCAGCATTAGACAGTGCCAGGGATATGCCTGAGACTGTTTTGCTTGCTGACAATAATCAAGGGAGATCATTGCTCTCTAATTACACTTTAAAAAAAAGCCTAAACCAGCAGGCACCTGCTAAATTCACAGCTCTCCATTTTACAATTTAAACACCTTGCTGTTTTTTATACCTTCAGTGCCTGTACAGGAAATGTATTTCCTAGCACTGGGCTTCAAATAAGCCATTTTCTGTTTAAACTGTTATATGTTTCCACAACTACAAAACCTTTTGTTATTCTCATAAGACCACACACTATTCCATCCAATAAATTTATGAAATCATTCAAAGAAACAGTCAATGCCATAAATGGATGAAATGTTACCTTACCACCTAAGAGGCAATACAGCTGCTACACTCCACAGACCAAATGCTTCCCTTCACAGATTTACTTAGGTATAGGTACATGTACGGACAGAAGATAAAGTCAGGGACTGACTTTAAAGGCTGCACCAAGTCCTTGATGTACAACATTAAGATTGTAACAACTATAAACATGAAATGCAATAACCTAGATGGTGCAATTACTCATAATTTATGCAATGAACACAAAAGCAAAATCATCTGTTTTACCAGCACTTCCATCAAGATCTAATCTGTTATCAGAGATTTCATTATGATCCACATTTCCCAAATACTGGGAAATTTCAATACCATTATTGCTGAACGCCCAAAACATGTTATGTTAAGCACCAGGAAGCTGCATACATCATACAGTAACAAAACCAGGAAAAAAAAAAGAAAGTTTCCTGGCTTACAAACTCTGACAGGTTAAGTAAGGAAAAGGAAAACTTAGCTTAACAAAAGCACAAAGCAGTCATGAAGTAAGTGTTTTGATATCTCTGTCTTCAGACTGGGGGAGTTCTGGTACCAATTGATTCTGATGCAAGTTTTGGCCCTGGCAGATGATGGGAGCCCCAGCTTTTCCCCAAGTAAACAATTCTACAACTTCATGCCTAAAACTGTTCAACTAGACAACAGGAAAGCATTTCTGGTGCCTCTGGTAAGAATCGAATGCCTATTACTTGTCCTCTCTAAGCAGTAGTGGATTTGATTAGATCTGCACTGGAACATCTCAAATGTCTGAGCTCCAGTCCTAGGCATGGGATGTGAATATGTCCAGCACTACACCGAGAGGCCACGTTTGAAAGCTCATGCCTAAATTGATGTCAAGTGATTCAAAAGATCAGTCCAACTCAATACTCTAGCACCTGACCACCAAAGATCTGTTAAACCTGTAACAACCATTTATTTCCTCCACTGTGGTATAGACAATATCCCTCAAACAAGTCCTTGGACACAGTATCTAACCTGGCTCTAATGCACCATTTTAACACATATCTTTGTGATATCTATGACTAGCCTGCAGCAGAAAATAACCATGCTTTACTCATTCCTAGGGTTTAGCCCTGTGTTTAGGCAACACCCCAAAAGTCAGGTTCTAAATGCAGGATCTCACCAGGCAGTTCTTCATGTCCAATGGCAAAGCCACCACAGAAGTCCCTGTGCTGCCACAGCTGGCAGCTCTCACTGCAGTTTACCCCTTGAATCAGCCAATGCTGTGTATGTGTGGAGCCAGGTGCCTGAAGCGGTCAGGGGTTTTAAAGAAATCTTTCAAGTAACAGAAAGAATGCTACAGAAGTGAGAGCTTGTCAAGCTGGCTTTGATGCCAGGAAAAGCTTTGTGAGATCATGTTCTTTTGCTACAGCAGAAAGAAGAGTGAATACAAAAGTTAACCTACCACAACTTCTCCTCAGCAGCCTGAGGGATCAATAGAAAGTGCACAAGGACCAGCAGCAGACTTTTGGAGGTGGGCTGCTCTCCCCCAGCTCTCCAGGGAGGTCACAGCAGCTCGCTTCCCATGGTCTGCACTGTGCAACCACTGCAGTGGCCGGTGGAAGGAGTGAGGTGATAAATTCTAGGAGCTCCCTTTTTGCACTTCTACAGGAGACAAACTTCAGTAAGAGGCCATGTAATACAATCCAATAGGATACAATTCAGAGGAAAGAAACAATGTGAATAATATTGAACTCAAGAATATAAATAATCTGAACTGGGGATGTTAGCTGCAGCTGTAAGCAATAGTGCACAGTGACATTTTAGGTTGAGCTCAAACAGCCTGTTATTTGAAGGTTTCTGGTATTAAAAGCTTGAGATGGACGGGAAGAGGAACAGCAGCTAACCCTAGAAATCTATAAAAAATGAGGTTGGAGACCTTGAACACAAACCACAGCACAAACCACAGCACACTGCAGCAGATCTGGTCAAGTCACATGGCAAGCCCCTTTTTCAAGTTCTAGAAAGCACCTTCGCAATTTAAACACAAATCAATATTCTTACCGTTTGGGTACACACACAGAAGGGCTGGCATCGATTAGAACATGTCAGCACTCTTTATAAATACGATTTCAAAATTTATAGGCTTAGCAGCCTTCAAAAGTAATAAAGCAACAAACAAATTAGATGGATAGCATACGTACATGAGCTGCTTGGCCGGTAGTGAGCCCCTGGGTACCGCCTGCCCATAGTGCCAGTCAGCACATTACCACACGCTCTCAGCTGCTTCCAAAGCACAACTCCAAACTCTTAACTGAGGGAGAAGAAAAAAAAGTGAAGATTTAGTACAACAGCTGTATCTTTTTCATTAAAATGCTAATAACCCCTACAAATTCCAGGATAACTACGTATATAAATTATTCAGTCGCGATGTCAGAGGAGATGAACTGTTGTGCTATACATGCAGCACAAATTTATTATTGGTGGTTGGCCTTCATTAATAAGCTCACATAAATTTTGAGACACAAAGGAATCTCAGGTCACACAGTAGCTTCTTTTAGCCCATGACAGAGATCAACAAAGACTGCAAGAAAGGGCTTGCTATTGGCTTTTAATAGAGATAGCCAATAGGTGAGATTTAAAAACAATGTTTGTCTTAAATTTTGTGAAGCAATCATTAAGCAATCATTTATGAATTGTTTACTGTAGAAGCAAAACTAATCTGTGCTACATAACACTGACTGCTTTGTTCTGTTCTGTTCTACCCAGCAGTGTCTTTACAGGAATGCAGGCTATTAATCCATGTATCAATTTTCTTGCACTATCAAAAAAGCAAACAAAAAATTACATCTCACGGTCAGTTTGCAATAACAAATCCAAAGTCTTAACTGAAATGCCACTGAAGCTGTCAAATTACTAGTATAAAATGTTTTAGTCTAAAACCAACTCCCATTGGTTTTTTTTCATTTTGTATTAAGACTTCCAGTTGCTTTTCAGCTTTACCTTTTTCTCAATTTACCTGAATAGCCTTCATATTCCCAGATGTCTATCAATAAATATTAAATGTTAACCACATCATTTGTTAAGATACATTCCCTCTTATTTCATTTACTCCCTTGCTGGAAACACTAGGAAAAGCAGCAAATTCTGAAGAGTGTTTTTCCTTATTCATTAAGGATTTTTAGTACCTCAGGCTGCAGCTACAAGCACAAGCTTGTTCTATCCAGGAAATAAAAAGAAATATCAGGATACAGACAAAATAGCACTGCACTGAAACTGGGATATCTCCCCAAATCTTCAAGCATGTCAGTTCCCTTACTGAACACAATGCTAGCTTATTCCTGAATTAGATAAGACTTTTATATATACTGCTATCCATGCAATTCTCTGGTGAGCTGGTCTGGGAGCCAACACAGCTGAAAACTCCATACACAGATATTTTCAGTTAGATTAAGCTCCTGAAATGGCTCATGGTGGTTGCACAAGTACTGGTAGCTAAGGAGAGTAAATGGAAAGAATGGGACCATGGCAATCTGAGCTTAAAATGACTTTAAATGCAATTGCATAACATTGCTACACAGCCTTTGTAGATTACTTCTGAAATAGACACCTCTAAGGTTGCGTACCTGACAGTCCAAAAACAAGTAAAGATCTCCACTGTTTTCCAAATCAGTGCTGACAAAGCATGTCCTGTTCAGCTCTCCTCAATGAGGAAAGTTCAGTGAATCAACAGACAGGAGTCTCTTTCCACTAAAAGAATTCTGATTGTTAAGAAGAAAAGTGAGTGGCATGCAGTAAAATTAACCTTCATTCAAAAATCCCTGCATTTCTTTTGCAGGACAATATGGGACAACTCCTTGCTATGGGTCAAACAGACCTTTGCAAGTATTTTTGCTGGCCTAGTAGCTCAACACATTGTAAAGCTGTGCAAGGAAAAAACCTGCAGATGACTGCTTCCCTTTTCCTGTTCTATAGGAATAAAGCTAAAAATAAATATTTATTAGTTGAAAAAAAAAAAAAAATTAAGTCCCTCCTCACCCCAAATGGACCAAATTCATAATTCATAACAAAATACAACAGAACAGTCTTTAGCTGTTCAAGGATTAGGGAAAAAAAAAAAAATCACTGAGGTGGAAAACAGACTGTAACCAGAAGACAGTAAGACAGTATTTACAATTCTTTTCTATAGCTTGTGAAAGAGTTTGACCAATATGTATGGAGATGCAAGATTATTCATTTTTGATAAATGCATTGTTGTCTTTCTAAAAGATATATGCTTTCCCAAATCTCACTAAATTATATCAAATGTCTACAGTTGAGACAGGCTATTTCTTTTTTACCTAGTACCACAGAATTAAAGGGGGCCTTCTGCACCATACCATAAGAAAAAATGCCAACAAATAAAAACAAGACTCCCAAACCTTACAATCATGCTCTCAAACAGCTGAACTGTACAGTATGGTTCTCCCAAGGTAGTGTGCCCACTCTGGGAGCAAACCACTCTTTGCAGAGGTCAGGACCCAAAGGTATGACCATTTTTAAATACCACATTTTAATACTCTATAAATCTCAGTGGAAAAGACAACATAAAGACAGACTCTCATTATAGCAAAGGTTTCATCAGATACTGCATAAAATGTGAACTTCAAAGATTTACAAGGTGGATTAAAGCGAACTGTCAAAAGTCAATGAAGAAGCAAGTGTCACACAGTAAGTGAAGTTAAACTGCTCCATAAAATAACAGTGAGATTGGTTTGTATGTACCAGTGAGGACATACCCAGATCAAGACAAATGAAGATGCTGCTTGGGTGTGGTTGTGGGGTTTTTCTGTGTTGTTGTTAGTTGGTTTTTGTTTAGTTTTGTTTTGTTTTTCCTTAAGAATCATCTTTGAATTGTGACCAGACTAGCCAAAACAACCTCCCATTTCTTTAAACACATCCACTCAAAAAAGGGGAACTTTGGGGGCATTTCTGCTCTTCAGCAAGCTCAGGGAACTCTTACAGAAATGTGACCAACCTTGTTGGTATCCAAATCCCATAGCTAAAGCATCTGAAAACTAGCCCTTATTTTTCAAATACATCCATGAGACTGATAAATAAAATGGAAGGAATTCTCAAATGTTGCTTTTGGAAAAATCCACGTATCATACTGTAGAGGCTTGGATTTGCTCTTATTTTTAACTGTACACAATTAGATATCCACAACTCCACATAAATCTGAGTTAAACCTGAATGTACCTGGTAAGTCAGATCAAGTCTTCATATTAGTTTTTACCCTGTTGGCTCACATTTGTTTCGTAACAAATGTGTTTCTCAACCACTTTCTGAGGGTTTTTTGCTTATTATTGTACTGTGAAATTGCTTTAAAAATGTTTTATAGTGATTTCTCCATCTTTATAGTTACATTTAAAACTACATATACACAAATGGACACATAGCCTTGTGGCTTCTCTTCAAGAAATAATTTGATATAGCTCTTCCTGAAGATTTTTTTTTTTGGTCCCTTCCTGACAATCTCCCCAGATTCCTTTCAGGTGGCTGTCCCCATGCTGCAGCAGTTACAGAGAACCACGGAAACAAAACCTGAGCACTAGCACTGCATCCCTGCTACCCAGGGGACACCTGAAAGCACTTCACCTCAGGCCAAGTCCCTTTTAGGAGCTGTGGTGACAGAGCAACCAGCTACTAATCATCACATGTAATGAGGACATACAGCATCTTGGAAAGATGCCATGACTTTCAACTGAGACTGTCATCTTCCAAAGACATTTTCTTTGCAGAGCTTTTCTTGCAACTCTTCCACATTTCTAAGGTTTTATGACTGCTACATAGAAGTTTCATTTCACTTGTATTCATGTTTTGATACTATGAAAAAAACAAAAACCAAAAGACAAACTAAATTCTGGAAGTCTTTGTGACTCGTTTTTTTCCAAGGAGTGAGTCAAACCAGTTCTGTCTATTCAGCTGGCACACAGAATCCAATTTGCTTGAACTAATTCCCTTTGGTTTCAGAACAAACAATTCTTAGTCCAACCTCCATATTATTAATGGCCATTAAAGCTATGTTTTGTTTCACCCAAATTTATTTTTTCACGCATGCTGCTGCTTATGAGGTCAGCTGACTCCTTGACCTTCCCTGGTTCTCTACAAGCAACATTTGTTATATATACATTTGCATTCAAACATAAATATAGCCGAACATATTGGTTGCTATAATCTCATACAACAGATTGTTGTACAACCTACCCTCACATACCCAAGAAAAAGGATATGAAAAAAGAAGATGACTGCAAATTAGCTACAGAAGTCATCCAAGTGTGACTGACTACATCACTCAACACTTGCAAGGAACAGCTGCACACAGCGTGGGGAAAGAAAAGGTTAGTGCATGATGTTTCTCAGGGGACAGCTACTCAAGAAATCACACTCCAGCACTCTTTGTGTGATATTCTGACACACAGCACAATTCTACCTTCCAAGTGCTGTGTTGAATACCAGGAAATAGGTCTGCTAAGGAATGGGTAAGAGGAATGCTGTGCATTGTTTTAACAGCACATACAGGCCACACGTCCTACACAAACAGATCCATTATAGCAAAGGGTTCAGACATTGAAAGAGGTTAATCTAGAGGGGAAAAAAAAATAAAAATCAGTCTTTAAGACTGGTGGATGGCTCATTTTAAGAAATCACAACTTAATATACACACAAATTTTGTGTACATATTTGCATATATAATGCAAATTTATTGTTTTTCACTTTGCCTGCATTCAAAGTAGTGATTGCCAGCATCATCTGTTGGACAACAGTGGCAAAACACAATTAAAACAAGCAAGCTAAGTGCCAGCCAGACCATTAGGAAGTTGTGTTGCTTGTGATTTCTGGAGACACCTAGAGACACCACTTTCATTTTCTGTACTCGGAACAGCTATTGGACATGGATCTCTCAAGTCAAACTTCCTCTTGGAGAAAGCACAATGTTGTCTAACAGCCACATCCCTTCTATCATTGCATGTGACCTTTTTGGAGGTCATCAACAATTCCTAATCATTGATTTCATCTAATAACTACCAAAAGTTTTTAAAATAAGGTATTTTCATTTCAGGTCTTCAGTCTTCTGTTACCTAAGAGACCTTATTCGTTCTTCCAGTTTTGTCTGGCAGTGCTCACATCAAGGAGCTTACGCTGTCCCCTCCACCTGCCTTTGCTGAGAGGCAGAGAGCCACCCTGCTTTCCAAACAACTCACTCCTCCATCATCTCCGCTCGCTGGCACAGGATTAAAGTTTTCCGGGAACCGGAAAGCCAAGCACAATCCCGCAGACAAGAGGATGTCCTGCCTGCACTCCAGCCCTGCCACAATTTCTGTGGTGTTGGACCTGACGTGCTGAGATATCTGCAAAGTCCTGTCCTGCCCAAAAAGTCTGGCAACTCCATCATTTCTACTTCCAACAAATTCTTAGTACTCAAATTCTTGTTGCATGCAGACATTCCTGCTTGCATTTCTCTGTCCTGTATACTTTCTGCATGCCTTTGTCCTTCTAATTTCTCCCCTCGCAGGTTTGATTTGGATGCTTTCCCTCTTCTCCATAATTGAGAAGTCCTCCATGCAGGCTTTTCTTTTTCTTGGTTATCCTTTCCAGGTACTATGCCAACCACCTGCTTAGTTGAGGTTCCCATACACCACGTGGGGATGGATGCTATTATTTCCCACTCTGTTCTGGAGGATATCATCACTGCTAATCACTTGAACAAACCTTCTACTGTTTAAGGCTTTATGATACAGACTCTAACTCATCAAAAGCATGTTTTTCTGAAACTTAGCCTTTCAGTACTTCTGCAGATCACATAGAGCAAGCCGAATTTAAAATGTCCCCTGACCATAGCCCCCTGCACAGATGATACATACTGATTTCTCAGTAAAGCACACGTGCTTTTTACATTTATTCTATATTATCTTAATGCAGATTTTGTCCACCAAACAGTAATAGAAAACATCAGAACATTCTGTGCATAACTACATAAGCCCATATAAGTTTTAACACAAAGGAAAGCACTGTCTATAGCACTTGCAAGTTCATTAAAAATACAGTTAACCTCATTCACCCAGTGCAGCTATCTGAACTGGTATCAGTCAATGATCTCAGTTTTACTTGGTCATTGGTAAGGATTTGTTAAATTAGAAGTAATGTTGCACATTATAAAAGAAGACCTGTGGTGCTCTGGGCCTCTGGGGCTGCAGCAGGTTGGGCTGTGTGCCAGAAGGAAGCCTGGCAAGCTAAGGAGCTGTGGGAGTGCAAAGGCATTACACGATCAAAGCAATCGTCACTGGGAAACAGAGATCTCTCTGTAAAGCCTGAACCTAGAGGGCAATACTTCAGACATACATTCTGAACCTCATTTACACCAAGATACATGAAAAGTATTTTTCAAAGCTGACTGTCTTGTAAAAACAGTATTTCTAAATGAGAAGGCATTATTTCTTCTAAAGTTAGAGATGCCACTGTGCTTCTGCTCTCTGTGGGAATCTTTCCAAGCACAGCTAGATTTTCTGCTGTAGCATTTCACCACTACTCTCTGCCTTCATCTTCCTTGTATCTCGTAGGAATGAACACAGTATTGCTGCCACCCGTCCAAGAACGGATGCAAAAATTGGAAGCTGAGAAAAAGCAGAATCAGATTCTCCATGTTGTTGGAGAAATGTAATTTCTGCACTTGCCAGCTCTCAATTAACTAGTGTGAAGAGCTACAACTTCTCGCTCCAAACATGGTATCTGCTAAACCCCAAATGTTTGTCAACTGTCCAGAGAGAAAAACAAAACCCAAACCTACCACCTTCTAGATCTTGCTGGTATCCTTCATTAAATACTGAAAAGTAAGAGAATGACCTTATATTATTACCCAAGACAAAAATTCCCAGTCTATCCATTTTGTCCATTTGCATCTTAATCATCTAATCTAAATTCCCTGCGTTCTACCCTTTCAAAAACACAGTGAGCACAACAGAACCCACCTACTGCTTGAAGACTGGGATTTCAAGCCAAAGCTATTTCTAACTGCCATGGATACTAGAAAGCCCTCAAAGGACAAGAGACAAATAAACCACATTATGCAGGATTTGTAGTTTTACTTAAGTGAAAATGTAGTTGAAACACGTGTGTAACACTGAGATATGGACAGCCTTTTTGGATGTTATTTAACAGAGACACAACCCACCCTGCATATGAATCCAGTTTTATACTAACGTCAGTCACCCAAATCTCTTGCATAAAGAAGACTAATAGTGAGACTCTCGTTAGGGCTCTTTGATACTTTCTGCAAAGCTAATGACAGTCATTTAGAATAATGTAAACATATTCCTGGGTGCCTTCTTCCTTCACAATCCATATTGTATTGACAACTGCCAAAAAACAGCATAAACTTTTCCTCAGCTGAGACGCAACATGCCATGTTTACCTGGGGACAAGGCAGTGAAAAAGATCCTCAGTATCTGAAAAGAAAAATTTACTAACTGCTTCACAGGTTAACATAAGGTTCATTATCTGCAGTTATCACATAGAAGTTCTGCCTTTCTTGATGGGAGAATTTATTCTTAAGGAAAAAATAATTAATAATGAAATATTGAAACATCTGTCAGAATAATCAGAATAATTTCAATAATTTCATGCTGTTGCTCATGCTTCCTAGTTCTAGCTCAGCCATGAATAATCACATTAAATATTGTACAATTCCATAAAAAAAGTAATTTATTTACTACTTTCTAAAAAACTAGTAATTTCTAACTCATGATGTCTTTTTCCATTTTTTTCACATATAGGATGAGTATGGAATAATGAAATACCACCTCAAGACAATCAACTAGCTATGATTCAATTGTTTCATTTTAGGTCCCTCCTGTCCACAACATCCTCCTCCTGCACACAAGGCAAGAACTGTGCCCGTTGTTCACAAGGGCAACTGCTATAAATACAGCAAGAAACTTATTTATTTTTGAAAATATCATTTACTAAGGTAGTGCAAAAGGATAAATGATGTCCTACACTACTCAGTACTACATTTTCTGTTACGAGTGGCAAACCAACAATGAATGATGGCAGCACTGGGAGCAGAAGCACAGGCTTTGCCTGCTGCAAACAGAGAAGTTCCCCCAGGGTTTCTTTCTCAACCTATTAGTATTATTAACAAAACCAAGCACCAGAAAATAAGCCTGATTTTGTGAATAACATCTTCCACAAACAAGCAGGTATTTTTTCCAGTCCTAATCATTCTATGGTTCTGTGATTTTAAGTGACAAAAACAAAACAGGAACTTTGTGATAGCCCGTGTTGATTAATAACTTGCATGGCAACCCTATGTTTTAGACTAATACTGCTCCATTCCCATGTAAGAGTTGAGACTCTGTCCAGTAGGTATGGAGACTAAAGAACAACAACCTGGGAAGACAAGTTGCATCTTTAGCCCAGCCTCCCTGCATACAGACTGCTGAGTCTGCTTGATTAACATACATGAAAACTACGAAGACCAAGACTAACCCTGAACTCTTCCAGAAGTCCTTAAAAGACATCTTTACTGGACTGGTTAAAACATTCCTATCTCACATAACTACATACAAGCATGACACTAGCCCTTGCTGGCTGAAGTCCCATCATTCTCTTTGCACAAAGACTAATAGAATAAGAAATGTCACTGCAGTGTAGCTTTATGTAGGGGCAGAAAAACAAAACAAACAAAACCCACCCCAAATCATAAAGACCTCTGAAATTCTTCTGAGTGAGAAATAAGAAAATTCTCTTGGAAGAGTAACATGCACCATGAAAAACCATTTTCTAAATCGATGCCTAGGTATTAGCATTTATCTTCTCTTTGCATATTAACTAAGCAGCCAAAGAGGAAACCTACAGGATAAGAGTTTGCAGCTGTGCATCCCACAAAGTAAAGCAAGAACTTAAGGCACGTGTAAGATTTGCTCAGAGGCTAACAAGGCTGGCATACAGCTGAAAGCTCTGCCAGGTCACCTCCATCCATTAGGGCTGTACTAAGTAACACCTTTGTAAGGACCACGTCTGCAAAAGCCCAGAAGAGTGCTGCTGCATTTCAGAAACACGGAAAGGCAATACTAATGGAAAAACTTCCTGCCTCTATCAGCAAACAGGCCAGTCTCTCCACAGGGCTCTGCCAGTACGACTGCTTGTACAGCACAGACAAAGAGACATGCTTAGCCCAAGTCTTCCAGCTAACAGCATTTGCTCTATGTACAGACAATTCCAGACTTCTCACATACCTTATTACAGAAGATGAGAAACACGGTTGGCTTCTCAGGTACTGGGAAATACATCCCCAGCCTGGTAAATTCACGTGAGAAGGAAGGGAAAGCCATGGCATCAGATGCTGCTGGGGAGGATGACACCAGATAATCTCTCTGTGCGCCTCACTCCCACTCCAAGACCCACAGAAAACCATCTGGATACAGCACAGGAGTCTGTACTTGTGTGCTGCACAGAACACTGATATCCAGCATAGGTGTCTGCATCAACAGATAGCATTACTGACACCACGGAGGAACAGCACTACTGTCAAACACCTCTGCTGAATACAGCTTTTTTCCCCACACAGGTGGCAGAGCAAGTGGTAGTACAGCTAATCTGCAAAAATAGATAAACCAAGAACTCTTGCTGGAGTACAGAAGAACTGGGCCACCCCTGTTCATGATAAACAAAGCAAACACTGCAGAGAAATACAGGTACCTCCTGTCTCTGTGCTGAAACTTCAGTGTTTATGATGTGGGACATGAAAGGTTCAGAAAGAGTGCCCCCACCTTAGAGGATCCCCAGATATGGAGCAGATTACTTACTCTTCCCAGCTTGTTGGTGGAAAGAGCACCGTAGAAGAGCACCACGTTCTGGAGCACCAGCACCCCCTCAGCTCTCTGCAGAAATCAGGCAAGCTGCAAAAAACCACAAATCATATATTTTCATCCATGAAGAGTCAAGAGAGATAATGAAAACTACTGAACTTGCAAAGGTGCAGGAAATCAGAAGAAAGCTGCACAGCCACCCTCTGTGCTAGTGGGAGCCGCAAGGCAGCAGGAGCCTGGGAATCAGAGGAGCACTGGCAAATGATTGAATAACCCAAGTAGCCACGTTCAGTTTACATCCTCAAAACTATCTGCACTCAACAACGTGCACACAGGAGAACTAAAAGCAGAGGATCTATGTATCACAGTGCAGGGATCTTCCCAAACCAAGCAGGGGTTACGATATGCTGCCAGACTATGGCAGATCAGGTATCTAAGGGACACATTGCAAAGCACGCTTTAAATTCTCTCTCTCCACACTGCAACACAGACCTGGAGTTTTCCCCATGAACAAACACTGAATATCATGAAGAAAATTAATCCAGATGATAGACATGAGCCCAGGTTATGAAAAAGCAGCAAGAAGTGCTCAGTAAACAATAAGTTCATTAAAAATCATGTTTTCAATTACGCTTGCATTCAGTAGACATCAAGTATATAATTTATTTTTTCAATGTCAGTACACTGCATCACAGTCATTTCACCCCTGGCAAATGGCACAAATATACCAAAATATATATAAAGCCCCATACAATGAGTTTATCCTCCCATCAAAAGATGCTCCAGCAGCAGCAACATATCTGTCAGTCAAACTATGTTCTAGGATTCAGGGTGGTATTCAACTTTCTGTTTGTTCCCCCATGTGGAGAAAATACATATGCAAGGCCAAAGATACAAAACTCATCTGCTGTAGCGCTTGTATAATATTTTTTTCTTTATTAAAGCAAAAGCCAGGCTAAATCGAGCCAAATTATATTCCATTTTAAAGTGAGGTTTGTATTTTTCTTTGTTCAAACAGAAATCCAAGAACTAAAAATCCTAGAAAACGTAGAGAAAAAAACAAGATCATTTAAGAGAGCTGAATACATTCTTGCTCAGAAATATACTTGTTCTTTGAAACTTGGAAATAGAACTTTTTAAAGCTAGATAAAAAGTAATTTTAAAATATAAAGCTTTTTTTAAAAATCAAGAAAATATACCCACTTTATAAAAAAAGTTCTTCAGGAAGAAAACATACCAATGTTCATTAAACTAATATTCTAACCCAATTTACCACATTTGTGAACTTCTGTATCAGACGATCACATTTCAGTATTCAATGGAGAGGAAAAAAAAGAGGGAGAGAAAGAAAACACATGTGTTGTTAACACAGTCCTACCAGGAAAGCCAAGAAACCAGCAAGTTCCTGCTGAGATACATGGGTTTATATAAACAAAACTTTCTGGGTCAAGTGCTGAGACACCAAACTTCTTCACAGGCTGAGCATACATGCCAGCTTTTCCAAATAATTTTAAAGGACTTCTTCCCAACATAATCAAAAAGATGCATCTGTGTGTCGCAGCACTGCCATTTTTATAATTAATGTTTTCATCCTATATATCAAACTGGTTCTAAACCAAGACTAGAGTAACTTCAACTGAAACAGCAGTCAATTCACTAAGCTCAAAGATAATAAAATAATCTCAAACTCAATTTTTTTTTCACTCCTGAACAGAGACAGTTTTGGACACAAAGATAAAGTCAGCTGCCAGTTCTGAGATCAGACGAAAGCCTGAAATACAAAAGACGGGTCACAAAGGTAGGAATGACCAGCCTCTTCATCAAAACACCAAATAGAAAATTGCAAAACAAAGTTTCATCAACATACATCTGACCTCTGACCAAACAGGATCTTAACAGTGATGGCATAAATTCCTGAAACTGTGCTGCCACACACCCAACATTTTCTATTTCCCAATTGAGAATCCACCACACTAAGTGTTTTTCCCTTCCTGTGAATCTTGCTGAAAATGTCCACTTCTCCACCCACATTTTTACCACACTGCCTGCCTTGAAAATTGGCAGACTTGAAAATGAAGACAGGAATCTTTTTTCATCCTGTTTATAAACCTTCATATTTCAAGAAAGGCTTGGATGGCCAACAGTGGAGCCAGCTCACCCCCCAGACCTACAGAAGCAGGAATAACTCATCTAGGAATTTATTAAAAGCACATAATTGAAAGGCAGATAACATGCAGGCGCTGATACCCTTAGTAGAGAAGTAATTAGCAATTGTTTAATGCCCACAGATGACAAAATAGTAGTATACCATTACCATTAATGAAATAAACAACTGGCTGGTTGAGGTAATAATAGGTGCAAGTTAAAAAATAAAATTGTCCTTATTTTATTCTTTTGAAAAAATGGGGTGATAGCTACATATATTTGAAGTGGGATTTCTGGGTACTTGGATTTCCACAGGACACAGATCTGCAATCCTGTCCTCACCTAGCCTAAGAAAGAAGTGAGGTCACAGAAGCCAGTGTGAAACCTGATCTTGAGCACATTATAGAATGTCAGCTAGAAATAATAAAACCAAACAGAAAACAGCAGTCTGCATAGAAAAAAATTGGGAGTTATTGCTCTTCTTTGAGAAGCTAGAGCAAAACCTAGCTTTGTACATGTCTCAAAACAGAAACAGACATCTGATAGACTCCCCCAAAATCTGTAACATTTAAACTCAGGCCAAATTTACTTTCTTGAGGTTTAGCAGGAATTCAGCAACCTAGGAACCACTGCAGCCTGTGCTTGTGCCTGGTGGCCTCCTGCTAACAGCTAAGAAGGTGAGCTGGCTTTACAGCCCTCCTTTCCAATTACTTGCTATTGGTAAGGAACTTGAAAGTTCAGGTTAATACAAAAGAGGCAGGTTTCCAACCACCAAATTTCAGCTGGAATCATTCAGTACCAGAATCAGTTCTATACTTCAGTAACTCTTTCGCCTGAAGCACACACAATAGATAAACAGTGGGTGGCTCAGCAATAGCATAGTATTTTTCTTTTTGTCCTTGAATAAAAAAATAATCTGTACCATCAAGATTTTCAGATGTTTCTGCTGGCGTTGAATGAGGAACTCTGATTTAAATCCACTTACATCTGGAGGAAAAACTGACCAAAAAAAAAAAAAAATCAACTCTTCTTCTTGCCCAATGGGCAACGGCTTCTCAGATGGGCTGCAGAAAAGAGCAGCCAGACTGGACCCAGGGGTGGCATATCTGTCCAGGGAGAACAGCAGATAGTCTTCCTCTTCATAAAGCTCATTCCATATGAAAATAAATCCATGTATTTGAATCAGGGAACACAAATTCTAAGAGTTCTATCACTGGAGCACTCCTCCTGTATCCATTACAGTAATGGCTTATATATTGCTATAGGACTGCAAACCTGTTTGTTGGGTGAGGTGAAAGGGTGTAAAAGCAGTAACATCAAAGTCAGTAGGAATCCAGTTGCTCTGGGAAAAAACCTAACTACAGACTTCACAATTCCTGCACTTTTACACTGGAAGCACAGTTATGAACTCACGTGTGAGACTGAGGCTATTACGTATGTACAGTATTTGTCATACAGAGCTGAGTGAACTGGTATCAGAACAAACCTGGTGACAGTTTTCATACTGCAGCTTCCTCTGGGCATGCACAGACATGCAAACATGCCACATTAACATTATCAGACTGGGAGCTCTACCTTAAATTGTCTTTTAAACAGGAATCCCAGGATCCCACATGCCCCTCCATTAAATCTCATCTTTTCTTCCAATTTCTTAGTAGAATAAAGAAGTCATCCAATGTAACATCAATAATTAATAAGTACAGCACGGCCATCTATTTCAGGGATATATTTTTCTCTTTCCTTCTAGAAAGTACATTAACAGTGTCTAACTTCTGCCCATCAGACAGCCCACCAGTAAGCCTCGTGCAACCACCCTAAGAACCCGGGCTGCTGGGGCTTGTTTCCAAAAGGAGAGAAGGAGAGCTTCATTTTTTATAAGGCTTCTAGGGGTCTTAGTCTGGAAATAGTTTAAAAACAAACAAACAAACCACAAAAAAATAGCCTGACAACCATGGGGGACTCACATAACATAATGATAGCTAAAAAGCTCACTGAAGACGGGCCGGAGGAGAAGGCTGCTGTCACACCCCAAGAATTCCCTGACACTTTTAGCATCTACTTTCTCTGCATCCTACCTCCTTTGGCAGTAGTTTTTGCTGAATCCACAGAAAGAAACATCAAACACATTAATTCACTTACTGCCCTAGAGGGCCAAAAGGAAAATTGCATCACTTAGACGGTTTTACCTTCCCAAACTTTTGAAGGTCAGGAAGAAGCATTTCTTTCACAATTAGTGGATAAAACACTGAAATGCACATGGCACTGTTTCATTTATGAACCCTGACAAGTCAAAAAAAAACCCTGAAGCGATTTGGTGCTCCACTATTGGCAGGAGGGGTGCCTCTCTTCCCCTTGCAGGTTAAAAAGCATTTTGGGGATACCCTCCTGGAAAGGCCAGGTGGGGGCCTCAGGTCCTCCTGGGACATGGGCACGTGTCTTCTGCTCCCTGCTCCCCACAAAGACCGACCAGGGGTCACTTCAGAGGAGACTGTGAGGGAGGAAACTCTCAATATTTATGAAGGATAGTTTCATTTTAGTGATTCTTTTATTTAAAAATATCCAAAGCAGACACTGAAATGTGGTTTTTGTTCTCCCTTTTAAAGCACTGGTCAGAAGGTGGCACATGTGGGTGGGACTAAACATTTATGCCACTCTGGCCCAAAACTATGTTTCCATTTTAGCAAATCCTCCTCACCTGCCCTCAAAACACTTAGGCAGACCTCCACATTGCCAGTGACTGCTCCCAAGCACCAGGGTGTTACTTCAGTCCTTTGGCTGCATGCCTTACACTGCTTTTCTTAAGCATTACTGTTTGTTGAACTGCACTGCACAGACACCAAATCAGAAGAAAGCAAAGCCCTGGGTGACAATGAGGCAGAATTAATCTTCGGCCTTGGAGTGGTTGACGTCTCCCAGTGCACAGCACTGGCTTCAGCTCACATGGTCCTGTCATATTGTACACTCCAAAAACGCCACTTTGAATTGTGTTCCGCTGCTATAGTTACACATAAATCATACTACCTTACCATTAAAAACTTTTGTGGAAATACCCTACACTTCCAGCATGAGAGAATTGGTATTTTCACTAGTGAGTAATTCAGCTTTTTAAGGGTGAACCAGACAGCCAGGGCAAGGAGCTCTTCCAGAGAGATGTGCTGCTGTGGTGTGATGTCTCAGCACACATACATCCAATGTGCAAAAGCCACTGGAATAGGGACAGCTTAGAAACAGCCACAACACAGCTCCCACACCTTAGGGCCCTGCCTGAAACAGGCTTGCAGTGTGTTGAGCATCGTCCCAGCAGCACAACGAAGCCTTGTATCCCCCTTTCTGTCCCTAAGTCCACTCCTCCCCAGCTTTCAGTGTCACTACAATCATGACTCGCAACTAGAACCAGCCAATTCCTGCTAGTACAAACCTGTCTGAGCAAACATCTGGGCTGAGGCTGACGGTCTTTGGGATATTATGCCAAAAGCACAGCACGATCAGCACAGGTATGTTATCATTCAACAGCAGCTCTTCAATCAAGTACCACTGCAGCATGTTTTTCCCCCAGCGGATGGCAATCAAGCCATATTTTGTTTCCTCATCTGTCCTGACCCAAATTTTAGAGCTCACAAAAGCCCAACACACAATCTGATGATAGCACTTCAGCAGTAAAACAAGTATGCTTTGAAAACACTTAAGCAGCTGAGTTAAAAAGAATTTTAAAAACCTCGAAAGTGGAAACAAAAACTTGAATCAATATTTGAAAACAAAGCAATCTGGAATTTCGCTCGAAAAAATTTATGCTTAGCACAAGGGGGTGCAGCATGGCTAGCTGAACAATTTTCCAATATATTTTAGGAATAACTTTCACACAGGCATCATATTTTAAAGAGGGAATTGAAAGCTAATATGTGACAGAGACCGACCACGAGGGTTAGAAGCAACTAAAGATGCTTTTCCATAAGCTGTTTAGGAAGTAAAACATCTCCAAATGATGAGACTCCTTAGCAGACACACCATAATTGAGACCAGGGTTTATCTGCCACTTACAGACCTGTGGGTGATGAGTATTCAGGTCACACACACACCTCTTCTGCAGCAACCCACAGCACAACTATTCATGTGATAAACACCCACTTCACAGTAGAAGCCAGAAGCTATGAATAATGCAGGAGATTCTACCACATAGCATCCCCATGGGATATGGAGGCAGCATTTTAACTTAAGTCATCCTTCTCCCTCCAGGGACCAAGCAAGCTCTTTAGTAATTCTCTCCCCACCTCAGGTTCTGCATATACATTAACAAGTCAAACCCAGCAAACCAGGACAAGTAGTTACAGAAGAAACAGGGACACAGAAATGCAATACACCCGCTCACAAGATCACATTAAAATATTACATCATCTGCTCAGCTCAAGAGCTCCACAAACGAAGAACAGTTTCCCAAAAAGGCAGTCCTTTGTTGACACTTCCCAAGAGATGTACTTTCTCACCATTAAGACAATAATTTCTCAAAGCATTAGCTAAACTAGGATAAATTAAAACAGAACCACACTCAGCCTTTGCTTATACCTCTGCCTGAATGAAGACAGGTTATTAAATGCACATTGCAAAGCTGAAAGAAAATCTGAGTTTGCAAGTCACCTCGTTTTTATAAAGGCATTATCACCTATGCTTTAGGCACAAATTCCCCCAGTAACTCACTTGAGTTATGTTTCTATTCTGAATACTATTATCACAGTATAATTCTCCATGACCCTTCTTGATATTCTTCAGTACTTTTCACAGCTTACACTGCACACAACAAAGTGCTCCCTCTCAAAGCATCCTTGAGACCCACCTCACCAGGGCAAGGCACAGAGATAGCAGATATCATGACACAAGGCACTTGGCAATGTCAGCTTGGCTTCTCTGGCACACTCTGCCTTTCAGCATCCTGCTCAGTCAGCCACTGCCAGCACGCCTGGCCTTCACACAGCTTTTGCCTTAGCCTGGCCATCCCCCCACACTGCAGATTTCATGTGCCACTGGAAGGGCACATCTGTCTCACATCTGTGTTGTTGCACGCTAGTTCTTCTACATTGTTTTCATATATCCAAGAAAATCTGTATAGGAAAGCTGATCTAGCAAGAGACCACACTGCATCATTAATGCCCAGGCAGATTCTCAGACTGCATGCCTAAAATGACTGCACTAATAAAAAAGAAAAAAAAAAAAAAGACAGAATAAAGGCTCATGTCTTTCTCCAGTTTCAGTCATAATCAATTTTAATGATGCTGTTACAAGAACTTATAATTTCGGCTTCAAAGCTACCTAAAAGACAATAAAGAATGTCTAACTTCAACAACATGTACTAACAGAAATCACACTGATTCTGCACACCAGGGCAACATATTCAAAACTTTTTTTGCTCAGTTGTAAAATATGTGTGAAGAAATATATGTGCTCAGTTGTAAAACGGGATCATCTCATCTACCTTACAAGCCTCTGTCACTCTGGTTTGCCATGGGACAAAATTAAAAATTATTACAGCACTTTTTTGCCCCACACTAGATGACCTTATACAAGCCTATGAAAGGTTTGGAATAGATCATACATGCTTAACAGAATTAAGGCAGAACCACTATTAGAAGTAGCTATCAAACCTGTTTATCTCTATCAAATATAACAGTTGTTGGGGTTTGGGGGCTTTTTGTTTGGTTTGTCTTTTTAACAAAACAGGGTCAGCTAATCCTTGGAATTATTTCTTGCTCAGAAAAACTGGTGGTTAACAGAAAACATCTTTGGTTAGCTTCTTTCTTTATTAATCATCATTGCTGGTGAGCTGACTCACTATCTAGGGTTGATCTCTTAAGGAAGTAAAAAAAAAAATTTTATATATATATATATTTTTTTTTTTTTTTTTTACTTAACACTACACTTCTAGTGCTATGCAGTATTTTCTCAATTCACTGCCTCTGATTATTAATGGTGAAATCACCTGATGAAAAGAATGAGATTAATTTTCTAATCATTTTCAAAAACTTGTTCACATTTTCCTACTGTCTTAAAATCTGCTATGAGGCTAAAATCTCTTATTTAATACATTTACTTCTACTGGTTTTACTGTATTTTTTTTTTTTTTTTAAATCAACTTGAGGCCTCTGACAGAAGAGATACTGCAGTTTCTCCTGAGAAAATGATGATGAACTATTCTAGACAATGACAGGAAAAAATACTTTTTCCAGGGAAGAAATATTAGGAAGATAGAAGACACAAACTTGTCAGCTACAGGAAGTTCCAGGGAACCACTACCTAAAGAAAAACCTCAAAGAATGGCTGTCACCTGACACTTGTTGGTAAGTACCAACAAGTACATGTTGGTACTTACATGCCACAGAAGTAGGTCCTATATTATACATTTGCTTCCTGCATGGGCCAGTGAGTTCCCATTCTTCTTAGTGTGACTAAAACTGCAGACCAGCGTTAACTACACCTTTACCCAAAGTTATACAGAGATTTTCCTTTACCATCCTTTGGCTTCAAGAGTTTATTCCTCTAAGCTTAGCCATATTCTACCCCGCAACATGCAAGCATACTCTAAATTAATTTGAAAAATCTTTTACAACAATTGCAGAGAAATCATCAGATCTGAACAACAACATGCCCTAAGACCACAATCAGGAATTCTACTTTAAAAAAAAAGACAAAAACAAAAAGGGATTTCTCAGTAACAACTTCTGCTCATGTATGACGGCACCTCCAAGAAATACAATGTATGCTCACAAGTCTGACGTGACATTTACTCATAAAATAAAAAATATAAGAATCCAATATTGATTAGGAAGCTTTTCAGAAAGACAACCACTTTAAAAGTGGTTTATTTAACAGAAGAGCAAGAGTGATACTGCAGAACAATTATTAGCTATATTGCTTTGCTCAAAATTTATTAATTTATGTTCTTTGCAAGGTCTCCATTCCTAAGATTTTAAGACCTAGATTTTTATTAATAAGCATTGTGTTTGTGTTTATTTTTTAAAATAAGATCATTTACAAAACACATTAGAAGCATCTATGTCTGTATTAAAACAGTTTTAAATTAATTTACTCATGAATTGAAAGGAAATTTTCCTACTGGACATCACATGCTTAATTAAGCAGCCAAATGATTATATTTATCCATCATGTCAATACGAAAAAGTCAAACAACAGAAATTAAGATTTCACTGCAACACTGCAGAGGCTTCAGTAAAATAGCCTGTACATTGCTAAACCACTTTCATTGACAGACAGGAATGCCATCTCAGAGCAGACTTGATTTAAGCAGATGTCCCAAAAGGAAGCAATAAAATTCCCTAGTAATTCTTAACTAATAATATTGCCTTGCTCTAGCTCACCTAGATCCCCATCATTTCTGGCTATGCATTAAAACCTCCTGTCATCCCTTTGTTTTATTTAAGGCCTCAATTTCAGAGAATTACATTGAACTTTTTCCAATTTATGCAGAACCATCTATGTCAGTAAGAAACCAAGGGGTATCATATATAACCACAGTGAGAGGAACCTCATCTCTTAAAACTGTGTGCCCAGATTCATTTTAAGACAGAGTAAGAAGCAAGGTTTTTTTCCCCTCCAAAGACTGCCCTGGATGTGCACTGCAGTGCTTTGTCCTAGCATCCTGATTTCAAGAATGCCAGCTATGTTTAGTATTTGCTTGGAGGTACTGCAGGAATGGAGGGTCAGCAGTAGCCACAGGTGGTCAAATTCACTCAAAACAGTTAAGTTAATCAGTACAGCAAAAAAATGTAACCTCTTGAAGAGAGACAGCAGGACTGGATAGCTTCCAAAATGAGTACTGCCAAAGACCAGAAGCTGCCTTGGACAGGAGAGTTCTGGGGCTGTCTATGTATTGATCCTCTCTGGCTAAACCGTGACAAAAGGTGTAAAGTATCATGGAATCAAAAAGAAGGTGCTCTAGAACAAGAAGCGACGCATATAATAGAATAAATTGAACTGATAAAGGTCTGGAGGAGGCCTCCAGAAAAATCAAAGGAAATTTAGCAAACCAAACCTAGATTGAGATCTGTGCCACAACTGAAGAATAAAATTCAAAACTCCTTTTAGCTTAAAAGTAATTTTCTTCACAGGTCACCTCCAAGTGGAACTTGTTAGTGTTCAAGTGCAGAATTACAGCTCTAGGAAACAAAATCACTGACTAGTCACACACCATGGTTGAACACAGCTGAAATGGGACCACCTGAGAGTCAAAACCATTAAATTTTTCCATCAGACCCTTCAAAACCTAAATGGTGCCAAGAGTGGCTAGAAACCAGTATGTGAAGTAAGCATCTACAATCTCTCCTGAAGTCACAAATAGCAAGAACAATAACTCCCATTGTTTCCAGTTCACCCACCTGGGAAGCTGGTTATTCTCAGAGCTACTGAAGGAGAACCAGCTCCTTCAAGACTTGCTGTATGTGTATATACATATGTATGTGTATATACATATGTATGTGTATATACATATGTATAAGTAGGCATGTGAATGGACACAGGCACACACTTTACATGCCTGCAAGACCAGTTAGCTCAATTTAAAATTAACTTATCTCCACAGGTAAAAGCAACAGTGAAATTTAGCATTTTAATTAAGCTCAGTATAAATTTGAAATATGCAAAAACAAGAGCAGGAACAGTCTTTAATTTCATGCAGGCAGAACTTAAAAAAGAACACAGCCACAGCCCAGGACTAAACAAGTTAAAGTCCATGTACGAACAGGCAGTGCTCACAAGGAATCATTTCAGGTACATTCAGCTGCAGAAAGCAAAAGCCAGAGTTGCTGTTCCACAGCCAGCAGAGTGACACTAACTGGACAGTTTTACATCTACACTGATTCAAGTCAACTCCTGTTCAGGAGCACTTGGCCTTTAGACTGGCTCCACCTCCTCATCACAGAGACATGGCCACAAAGATGCATCTTCTCTGAGGGATTCGTTTTCAGTTGGGTCCTCAAATCAATCAGACTAGACAGGGGGCCAGAAGAATGCCAGGGATGAGGAGGTGGCATGTTGTAATAGCTTGAAGAAGACGGACTGACACCCTTGAACGATTGCTGTTAACAGCTTTTAAGACATTAATTTTGGAGCAGTCCAATGCGATGTGAAACCATGCCCATGATCTTTCACCATGCCTTTAAATTTTGATAAAAGATGTCACATCTGGCACATGTGACAGGCCAGGAGCACTGCCAGCACTAATGGTTTGGATGACACATGTAACCAGTGTACTCAACTCCTCCCTGCCCACTCTGGTTTTTCAGTATTGTTTAAAAATAGAAGGGTGAAAAAGAAAATTAAAAAATGCATTTAACTGGGGTAACAACAGAAGCTTACAGAAATCCACAAATCCTGATCTAATTTCAGCAGAGTCAAATAGATCATCCTCATTTTCTGAAGGAGGATGAATAGCTGGCACAGGGACAGACCTGCTCTTTGCCACCTGGGAAAAAAAGGGAAGGGTGATCGTGGCATCGGTCATGCAAAAGCCCACTCCAAGGATCTAGAAGTTTCTGACATTTGCTGCCCACAGTAGCAAGCACTCTAAAAGAAACAGCCTATGTCAGAAACATCAGTCAGGCTGGGCAACACGCAGAAGTCCTGGGAGCTTCAGCAGATACAGGAGACAGAATACAACAAGCAGCCACCAGGTTTCACTTGGAGAAACATCACACAAGTCCCCACACATTGGATACCTGGTCAGAGAAGTGTTCTGCCACAAAGGTACTTTCGGTCACAATAATTTAGGCATAACCTTAAATCAATGAAGAATGCTTTGGTGTAACTGCTGGGGAAACCTTGTTCATAGCAGTAACTAGCAGGCAAAAACCGGTCCAAGTGAAATCAGTGGAGCTAGGATTCTGTACCCATAACACCCAGGATTCTGTATTCATAATTAAGACCACTGGGTTTTTCGCATTCCTTTTCAATTACATACCCATTTAACCAGGTATTCATAAAATCTTTAGAGAAATCAATGTACAAATTAATTATTTCTTAAAATAAATTTCCATATAATATGCCAAGACAGATATCTGTTTAAAAACCTGACTTGAGAGGGTGCCTTAAAATTCTGTGTGTGTCCATGCCAGTTGTCATCTGCCATCTGATCTCCTGGCATATTTATTACCAATCATCTTTCCAACTTATGCTGTTTCTGCCTGTACTTTCAACAAGCAGCTTGTGAACTATCTTAAAGATAATCCCCTAAAAGAAATAAAAAGTGAAACCTATTTCTACTCACAAAAAAAAAAACGACCCAAAAAACCAACAAACCATAATTACTATAGCACAGGCATGCTGTTGTATGTTTAAACCTTAACAAAGAGGATTTTTTTAAAAACAGCTATTGCTATTCAGCAAGTATTCATATAGCACAGGTTTTGCTGCTCTTCTTTTTGCAAGATCATTGTATTAAAGCAGCAGAGAATACTTTTAAAAGCTCACCATACTCAATGAAATACTACTCCAGAAGATAAAGTCCTAATTAGGGATACCAGTATGCAAAACTCACACTGCAGAGGTTGTTGACTGGCAGAAGACCATTAGATTACTACATCCTTCTTTGCTGGTCATCTTACAGGCACAGGAGGAATTATGCTCAAATTTAACACAATTCTGATATGGTTAGTACAGTCAGCAAAAGCACAGCCTCCAAACCTAGGAGAATGGAGTAGCATTCTTCTTCTGCCTCAGTTGTGGCAGACCAGGGTATCCGACTACAGTGCTGTAGTAACTGAGCCAATTCTGTAATTCCTGACAATCAGGAAAGAGACTGTGCTTTGTATAAGCTAAGTAAAGATTTCTATTATGATGGCTTAAATAAAACAGACCCCAAGAGAGGAAATAAATGTTACCCAAGTCATCTGGCATGTTTACTCTTCTCAGGTGAAGTGGACAGTGACCCTCCCAGACCGGAGACAGCGTTTCCTTTTCAGCGTCATGTCCACTTCCTCCCCTGGTAAAGAACACTTTTAAATAATTTGAATTCTGCCACTGGCCTAGTTTTGGCGTATGTTCTGATGTCTTATTCGTAGTTCCTTGTGCTTTTCAAAAACAGAGAGGCTTCACTAATTTTGAGGCAGATCAATGCTGACATTAAAAAGAACAAAAATACTTCTGAAGGGATAACTTCTAAAGAAAATTACAATCCTCTTTTTCCCTCAAATTAGCATATTTTGTTCCCAAGCCAGATCTCTATGGAGGGACTGACATTGGCTGGACACCAGGTGCACACCAAAGCTATTCTATCATTGACCTCCTCAACAGGACAGGGGAGAGAAAGCTGCTGGATCAAGATATGGACAGGGAGAGATCCCTCACCAATATACCATCACGGACAAAACCACCTCCACTTGGGAAAACTGATGCAATTTATTGCCAATCAAATCAGAAATAAATCAAATTGAGAAAAAAAAATCACATCATCAAACACTTTCCCCCAATCCCTCCCTTCTTCCCAGGCTTAACTTTACTCTCATTTTCTCTACTTCCTTCCCATAGTAGTGCTGAGGAACTGGGAATGTGGGCTGCAGTCAGTTCACCACATCTTGTCTCTGCTGCTCCCTTCTCAGAGGACTCCTCACACTCTTCCCCTGCCCCAGCACAGGGTCTCACCCACAGGAGACAGCAGCCCACAAACTTCTCCAACCTGAGTCCTTCCAAGTTCCTTCAGGAACTCCATGGGTCCCTCTCCACAGAGCAGTCCTTCAGGCACTGAAGCATGGGTCTTTCACAAGGTCACAAGTCCTGTCAGCAAACCTGCTCCAGAGTGAGCTCCTCTCTCCACAGGACCACAGGTCCTGCCAGGAGCCTGCTCCAGCATGAGCTTCCCATGAGGTCACAGCCTCCTTCAGGCATCTACATGCTCCAGCATGGGGTCTTCCATGGCTGCAGGTGGATCTCTGCTCCATCATAGACCTCCATGGGCTGAGAGGACACAGCTGTCTCACCATGGGCTGCAGAGGAATCTCTGCTCCAGCACCTGGGACACCTCCTCCCCACCCTCTCCCGACTTTTGCACTGACCTTGGTGCCTGCAGAGCTGTTACACACATTCTCACTCTCATCTTCTACCTGCTACTGGTGTTGCACAGAGTATTGACACTCGTATCTGCTATCCCAAAGGTACTACCACCACCACTGATGGGCTCAGCCTTGGCCCGTGGTGGGTCCCTCCTGGAGCTGGCTGGCATTGCCTCTGTCAGACACAGCGGAAGCTCCTGGCAGCATCCACAGACACCATCCCTGTAGCCCTCCACTACCAAAATCTTGCCATGTATACCCAGTAAGGCACACAGAGGCCCAGGGTGCAGCCAGACTCCCCAGCAGCCCAGGCTGTGGCCAGTGAGCACATTCACCTTCCCCTGCCCTTTCTGAATGCCAGTGCCGTCCAACAAGCGAGGGGCCAAACCGTACACTGCAGATAGTCTAGCCAACTATTTTAAAACTTAATTCTTAAACAAAGGGCATCTGCCTGTAAATACAAATACAGCACAGCAGTCTGCTCTTTCCGAACATATGCTGCATCTTCTCCAGCTGAGAGGAAAGGGCTGGTTTTAAATAGTGACTAAAAATTCTGCTTACCATTTTTCATTCTAAAAGCACAACTGTTGCTTTACAATTAACATCAATTTTCTGATGCACAAAACAAGACCAATAGTATAATTTAAACCAATTTAGTCAAAGGTTGCCTTTGCCTGTCAAAGGTACAATAACAAACATTTAAAACACTGCACTCCCTTTACATGTTTAGAACAAATGAATTTCCTTAAAAAAATAACTGTTTTAAACACTTTTCTTCCAATTTCTCTATTACTCCAGCAATTTTTATTCTAAATGTTACTGAGTAAATAACATCTAGAAACTGTATCTAAAGAAATCTTTCACAGAGAGAGTAGTTCACCAGTACATAGATACAATAGGGCCCCGTCCACAGTAAAGGCGGTAATCAAGTTTTATGTAAAAAGGAAAAAGTGATGGTGATTACTGGAGGAAATGAAACATAAGAACAGTTACTACAGTTGGAAAAAGACTGCTACTTTGAAGGTTTTGAACAAGTGATTTTATTTCACCCGATAGTGCTAAAAGATCAGATCCTTTTTTTTTTTTGCACTTAAAACCTGCTTCTCAACCGCCTATCTCTTGTTCAGAGATGTGCTTTTAGCAAGGACTATGTTGCCTTTATTTGCACAATAAGAGAGAACATCAGAAATGACAACAAACCTGACTTCCTTAGGCTGAATAACCCACACTCATGTACAGTAAAAGCAAACACTTGCAACCACACAGCTGTATTAATTAGGATACAACTTATGTAATATGAGCATCTGTGTGTATATATACATATACATATATATATATTTACCTATCAGTTGAACTAGTGCCATTTAGAAGATTTGTTTTAATATTAAGCTAGTGAAAAATCATAGCTGAGGCTAAACACAGAGTAACAGCACAGAGATCCAGGATTTTATTTTACTAGTTACAATGAGAGGGGCCTTATACAAATTGCTTAAACTCGTAGTAGGGTGGTTTACAAATTGACTTAAAATCATGACCAGCACATGTAGTATGCTTGGCTTCTTGACAGGTATCTTAGAACAACATGGAAGAGAGAATCTGTAGCACTCTCTACAAGTGTACTAATAACTTGTTTTGATGCTTGGAGACCCTCAGTGGAGGGTGCACAAAACACAGCGCTGGGGGAGTTCTCTCCACGACTTCCAAACCAGAGAACCATAGCAAGATCCATAATAGTGACAAACCAGTAAAGGAGACATGAAAAGACATAAAGAAAACCAAAGCAACCTTTTACTCACAAATAAAACTATCTCAACAGTCAGAACAGACTTAAGACTAACCATTCTTACGCCACAGCCCCTGCAAGATAAAACAGATCTTCAGGAATTCAGCCAAACCTCCCCACACTAAGCAGGCAAATTGAGTGAAGAACCTACTGTCACCTACTGCTGCAATTTAGCATCTTCTAATATTCTTAAGTCCTAATTTCCAAGACAGTAGAGGCTTGTTGAAAGTCTGCAAAACACATCCAGAGCCACTGACAAAAGATAATATGCAAGTACACACTATTACCAGTAAACCTTAACCACACTGTTATTTTGTGCTCTTATGTTTTCCTTCATTCCAGGCCTTTTACAACAAAACAAACAAAAAGCACCTATATAAAGATTGCTTATTTAAGTGATAAACAAAGCAGTAATTTATGCTAGCTAATAACAGGACAAGTCTACTGTATAACTTCAACATTCCAAGGGATAAGAATAAATAAGTAATAAATACTTCCATTTGAGTGAAGCCCAAAGCTAATATTAGGATAAATCTTAACTCACAGAAAACCCAAAGGTCTATAAATGGTCCTGACCTTAGTACATTTCTTCTAAAGCAATCCTTTTAGTTGCTCTGTTTGGTGGAAGGCACTTGTAAATAACAATAAATCTGAGGCTGAACAATTTACAAAATACAACACAATGTATATATCTGAGTCAGTGACTGTGGACCATGTAAGGGTCAGAGTTAGTCTTTCAAGTAACTACTGCAGCAGCTCACTAGTGCTCAACACTGCAATCCAAAAGAGCAATTTCCCTCAGCAGGAAACAGGGCAGGTTTAATCTCCACTCACATTACTACACCGGTTGAGTTGTGAGCAAACATGCAGCAAACTGAGTCAACTTCTTGGTTTAGGTGAGGAAGCAGTAAAAGCAGCTCAAGACTGATCAATTGTTAAGGTGTCATGATTCACACTTTCCCCTTAGCAGCTGCAGAAGAAATTGCTTGGTGTCTTACAGGAATAACCCAACCCTTACACAACACTACCTACAATTACTAAATAATGATCAACAGGCTTGTTGATAGTTAAACAACCATCTACTTGTACAGGCTTTTCAAAAGCATCTAACACTGACACAAAGTTCTGTGAAAGGATAAATCTTTCATGGGGAAAGTGAACATGCACATCTTGTTCTCTCTAGAGATGTTGCTGCTGCAGTATCCCACTTCCAGGCCCAGCTATCAGATGAGCTGTCAGTGCGATGACTGACTTAACCCCCACACCAGCTGCAGCAGTCCTGCACAGCACAGGAGCTTTATACTGCCAATGCTTGTGCTGGGGAAGCATTAGAAACATTTATTCCTCAAGGTCCACTCATGCTTTGCAGCGTTTTCTTTTCTGACAGATGTCTGATGTCTGCAAAACTCAAGGCCAAACTAGTGTCAAAGGTCCTTAAGCTGGCAGTGGCACATAATGAACAAGGAAATTGCACCATGTAATCACAACAGGATCATTAGTGTATATTTACTTTGTCAGAGGAACACAAGGTGAATAAAACAGGCTCAGTACCACTTTGCTGCTGGAGGTTCTGTAGAGGCAAGAGGCAATTTCTCACAGCACTGTCTCTCGAGAGCATGCAGCAGGGATCAGCTGCTTTCTCATCACACCTGAAAGGACACCCAGAGGACTAACACCTCTGGGAATTCACACCCATAACACAAGCATAAAACAAGCAACATCTGACTGAGGCATAGATCAGAAACAACTGTAATGACGATACACACAGCAAGATATTATGGATTCAAGAGCAGAAAGCTGCATTTTTACCTTCCATGAAGCTGAATGGAGAGGAATGCCCACTACTGCATTTCATGCCTGTCTTCAATTTGGGTAAGTCCAGCTAGCAAGATGGATCTCTTCCCTATTCCAAGAAACTCTTGATGCTTCTGAAAAAACACAACCCAATGCACCCAACAATCCAACATCACTGTGCTCTGTGAAACAACAGAACTACACAAGTTTTGCTCCTCTGCAACAAACACGTCCTTCTCCCCTTTCATTAGAAATGCTTTACTTTAGATTTCCAGATGTCTTCTCTTCAGCAGGGTTCCCTGGTGGACTCAGCCCACCCTGAGCCTCCCAGACCAAGGGAGGCTCAGGGGAACCTTTTCTCTCACACCTCCTGATCTTCTGTGCCTGGTCTGGCACCCTTTCGAGGAGCCCCCACAGGGAGTAGGATGAATCCAGGCAGTGTATTTAACTCACACTTAGTGATGTATAAAATCAAGCCACAGCATTGGCTGAAACAAGAGGGCAGGGCTACATCACACAACATGTGGGGGAAAACAAACCAAAAGAATAAGAATTACCTTTTCCAGCAGTAATTCACTGGCTCAGCTGTAATACTAATTTTCATTCTATTCAAATCCCTTTGGCTAAAAGGATGTTCTCCAGTTTATAAGAACTCTTCTCTCAGTATACCCAAACACCTGAAGTTCTTTTTCAGCAGTGCTGCAAACTGAATGGATTACATACAGCTGCAAAGCTGGGTGATTTCACTTTACAATCCAAGCTGTGACAATTAAAAAATAAAAAAATACAGAAATAAGCAGTATTGTTTCTCTGAAAGCAGCATAACTCCACCTCCCCATTCAATACCATGCTAAGGCACGTCCTGTGTATACTTGGACGTGGCTTGTGAGTATGGCCGAGTGTCACACTGACCTTCCCTGCCCTCAATGAAGCCAGAAGCTGGGGACTTCTCAAATTTTCACCTTATTTTCCAACCTTCAGTATAGCAATTCTGTGCTGTTCCGTGAATCTCTAGTCCTTTGAAAAGGGGAACACAGCATAGATAATAGCTACAAGTTGTTAAACACAATATATAAACCAGAAGTCAAAAAAGCATACTATTAGTTTACAGCTGAAATTGTTTCACATGCAATTACGTGTACCTCAAGCTACATATTATATTTGTGCACTAAATTATAATTACTTGGGTAACTTAGGTACAACAGAGTTCTAATGTTTTATGTAAATTCAACTGTTCTTTACCATATTATGCCTTAGTGAGAACTCCCTTCAATTTTGATGAGTTAGTACCGGAATATAAATGCAATGCCATACTAACACAAATCTAAGGAAGGAATTGCTCAGCTATATTTCCACCATCTACTGTTTTTGCAAGCATCTAAAAACACAGTCAATAGTCACTAGAATTGCTGAACAGGGCTTTTAGAAAGTGGGGGACACACACACACACACAAAAAGAGCAAAACTGCAGATCCAAACAAAAAAAATCACTGAGTTCACGTCAACTTCTTATCACAAAGGTTTTTTAAAATTGCTACTGAAATAACTATTTCTTTTTTGGCAGGACATCAAGAAAAAAAGTCTTGAAACATCAAAAAAATCCTATTAAATAATAAATATGTCCCCCAGATACTTTTGACCTTAAAAGGAAATGGTCTCAGCCATGGTGAATGATGCCTGTATTACTCCTCCTCACTTTCAGGCACCAGTCCTCCATTGGAAGCAATGTGATTTTCCTATGGAGGCACCTCAAGCTAGGCACATTGCTCAGATTAGAGTGGCACAAAGGTGAAGCACCTTCCACGGTCATCTCTGCAGCATGCACAGCACAGAGCTGAAGGACAGCAACAGACAAACACCAATGGCACCAAACAATGACAGTCACTGAGAAAGAAGAGCAGACCCTCCAAACCTTACTCTCATGGAGCCTCATCCCATTCATTAAATCAGTATCCACGTGTTCCAGACAAATGCCACAAAACCAAGTTCTGCTAAACCTCAGCACACACCCAGACAGAAATGCCAACCACCTCATCCAGCCACAGCTGCTGGGGCCAGGTGAGAAGCAGGAGCAGTGTGAAAGAGGAGAAAAAAAGAAAAATTCAAGAAAGCAACACTACCTTCCCCAACCAGAATTGCTGCCTAGTTTTCTCCAAACCTGCACCAGGATTTTAAGTACCTATTGCAATGCCAACACCCAAAGAAGTAGAGGGCAGAATGATCAAGTCCAGAATGCGATGTAGGCGTGGGAACTGTATTTGGATTAATTACAGAAGACTAGCAGATCTAATTTAGGGACTTCCAAGAGCACAGCAGCTCGGCTGTACAGCTACATTGCTGAGAGAGCTGTTGGGGAGCCCTACCAGCTCTGATTTGCCCACAAACCCTCCAGTTTGCACATGCATCACATAGTGCAGATTTTGGTTTCACAAAGCTGCGTACTGATATAAGGCCATAACACGGTGAGCTGGCTCTGGAAATCTGTACATTTCCACTTTGTTTTCTCAAGTCTGTTTTTACTTAGCAGAAGAAAAAAATATCCTCTACTTTGTAAAAATGCATAGCATTTTTATTCCTGTTCCAAGCCAAAACCAACACCAGATGGAAACTCATTTAAAATTCTTACATCTTTCCGCCAGGAGGCTACTACTACCAGCTAAGCAGCCCCAGAAAAAAAAAAAAAAGTAAATTAAGGAAAAAAAAAGAAAATCAATGGACCATGAAAGTGATTTAAATTATACAAGATGAGTGAACACAGAAGAAAACTGACCAACCAAAGTGACTTCTTAAAAAATAATAATGTCTTACTATTTACTTTGAAAGCAATGAAAAGTCCTGAAAATACCATTGTGTCCCACCAGATAAAAAATGCATAATACATGTTCCTAAGGACAGTGGAGGAAACCTGAAGTAGTTTTACTCTGCAACAAATCTCAGCACCTAAAAAGACATAAGACCACAAACTGACTTGCTGTGAGTCCCACCGTGCCAACTGGAGAGGCCAAAGACACCCAAAAAGCCATTTCACCTCCGTTCCCCACCCTCGGACTATGCAACAAGTTGAGTGAGAGGGCCAGACCAGGAGAATGAGCCATCTTGTTCCTTCCTGAGTTTCTATCTGTAGCTTTAAGGTGGCTGCTCTGCATGTCACTGGGTCACTTTTTTTGCTGGAATAATAGGGACAGTTCTGTACGTAACTCATTTATAATTCATAAAATCTTAGGCGTTTTGCAGCTCTCACTAGGAATGCAGGGCATCGTTTTCTAGTCCTGTTTACCACATCCAGTCTTGACAACAAACTGATATCAAAAATCAGTAACAGAAAAGTTTTCTGATACTGAGAATATTCAGCAAATAGTGTAAATACAGTGCTTATAGAGCAATCTTATTCAGAATTTGTGCAGTGGCCCTTACTGATCAGTCACAACAGAAATCTGAACAATGGCATGTCTTTTTAAGAAAGTAAGAGCTGTCAAAGTGTTATATTTATACTATTTGCAGAGCGTTCTTTATTTAGATTTCTATGGTAACCAGTAAGAGGACTGCAGTTTGTATTTGGAATTTTTTCATTCCCCATAGTCCAAACTAGCAGCACTACAACCTTCTTTCAAGAAGGAAAAGCAATAAGCAAACATCTTACAGACTCAGATAGAGCCAGCCTTTGGTAATTAACTTGAGATGGAGTTCTTCTCTAACACAGCAACAAACAAATCATTCATTTAAGCTATCCTTTTTAAAGTAACTTAGTAACAAAACCAGTCTGGTATGTCTTACCCACCAGGCAAAAATTGTCACTACTGGATTTCTTCTGTTACATCATTTTACCTGTCAAGATGCAACCACTGAAGAGGAAACGGGCAAGTTTGCTCTCCCTTGGTCACGTAAGGAATCAGAGAACCACATACATCGTGAGAACCAGAACATGCTGCAGGGGTTCCGTACTGCTGACACAGGAGGCAGCATGTTCATTATTAAACCACACCAATTTAATTTGAAAAGCGGGTCAGACAGTGCACTGCAGCCCACAGTCACCCTACACCTCCAGAACAGACGACAGCCAGGCTGGTTCAACAGCAAATTGTGCTTGCTGTAAACACTGCGGGGCCAACATGAGTAGCACCAGCTCCCTCACCCACACTGCCTGCTTATGGTTTTCACATCAAGTTCTCCTACTTACATTTTGGGATAATAAAACATGAGGAAGAAGAACATAATCGCTCTGTTTTGTAAATAATCAGAACTCAAAATGAATGTTATTTATTTCTTTTGAGGGGGAGCTGCAAAGTAGGGAAAAATATCTACCTCTCCCAAAATACAAGGTATGTCCATTTTAACATCAGAATTGTATGTATTCTCAGGTATTCACTTCCTTCACTTGGTTAGCCTTGATTTCTGAAGAGGATGCCAGCCCTAGACACTAGCCAGTTAGCCTTTAGCTCCAAATATCCAAGACTAATTTCCAAAACCCTCACAGAAATTAATCCACTGGTGATGACAAATGACTTCTATGGACTATTCTCTCCCACACTCCACATCTGGCACCTCTCTTCCAAGCATTTTGGTTGTCAGAGATGGTACCATACTCCTACCTTCTAGAAGCTCATGAGCAAGTCTGGAGCAAGTGCTCCCCAGCAAGCCCATTTTTTCTCAGTGCATTGAGTTACGTTTTTGGGAACTGTGATTCCTCCCTAGGCAAAGGCTATTTTTATCAAGGAAAGAGGATATCCTGTCCCATCTCCTGTGAGTTTTGTCAGACATCCACAATTCCCAAGTGAAACCGCTCAGGACTTTGAGAACTACAGCATTCCGGCACGAACACTGAGGGTTTGGTCATGAGGCAGCCCAAAACTGCCTAGAGGAAAGCAATCGCCAAACGCAGCACAGCAGAAGCCCTCCACTACCACATCCCCTTCCCAGATGACCAGGCAGCAGCAGATGACAGCCAAGGCAACCATGCTGCACCTACCCAGAGTCACCAACGAGGACCACACAGTCTCAAAAGTCCCCTTTTGCCAAACCTGTTTAGCACAAGGCAAAAGACCCCTGCCACCAGTGCTTGATCAGCACAGGGTCAGTCTGCATCCAGCAGTGCTTGCAATGGGACAACTGGGATGTCATCAGCAGCCCCACAGCACAGACCTCCATGCCCTCATTGCTGCCTGGGAAGTGCAGAGAAGATGGCAGAGGCACTCCAACTATCCAAAATATCCTAAAGTGCTGAGAACCAGGCACCCTTCGCAGCTTGGGCAAATCGCAGAGCCAAACCAAAAGAGAAGAGAAACACTGGGGAAGGTACACTTTACTACTAGAACCCCATGAATGGGCACCATTTTGCCTGCTTCCCCCAGGGGCCTGTAAGCACCAGCCACTTGATCCCTCTCACCGGCTCTTCCCGCCCCCAAAACGGTGCTGCCTGAGCACAAAGGCATCCTGTTCTAACAGACCACTTTATGGCAAGAGCATGGAACAGCAACGGTAGGCCAGAGTCAAAAAAATTAAAGAGAACAGAAGTTCTGTGGAATAGAAAGTACTTTCAAAGCACTGAGTTTCACTGGGATGCAGAAGCCAGTGAATGAGCACTCAGCTTCACTAAAATTACTCCAGACTAGTAAAGCATACCATTACACAGGATAATAAATTCGAAAAACAAGAGCTTGTTAGATACAGGAGAACAGGAATACATTTTCTACCTGTGGCTTATATCCCTCCCTTCATCGAATAAATCCAATTAATCTCAACGTCACAGAGTACTTCATCTTCCTCATGGTCCTATGTAATGCAACTGATCAGTTTAAAAAGGGAAAAGTCACAAGTGCCTACCAAGATATTTGTCAGCCAGAGGTAGGCTCCTTGCCAACAAAAACTGCAGCATGTTCATCTCTGCACCTCCACACCAAGCCTCCTAAAAAACACTTTTTGTAGCAAATCTTTCCTTAGAAACTTCTTAGCATGAACTATGCTAAGTATTTCCTACTGTGTTTTGCAAAGCACATTGCAAAGGTCTCAAGTATTTCCTCACTTTGTGCTTGCACATGTTAAGTCATATAAGTCATATAATCATTAATCACAGAATATTTTGAGTTGGAAGAAACCTACAAGAATCATCAAAGTCCAACTCCTGGCCCTGCACAGGACAACCTCTACAATCACACCGTGTGTCTGAGAGCATTGTCCAAATATTTCTCGAACTCAGACAGGCTTGGTGCTGTGACCACTTCTCTGGGGAGCCTGTTCCAATGCTCAAGCACCCTCTGGGTGAAGAACCTCCTAATATCCCATCTAAACATCCCCTGGTGCAGCTTGATGCCGTTCCCTCAGGCTCTATTGCTGATCACAAGAGAAAAGGGTTCAGCACCTGTTCCTCTGCTTCCCCATGTGAGGAAGCTGTAGACCTCAGTTTCCTCCAAGAACAAACCAAGTGATCTCAGCTGGGCCCCACATGGCTTCCCCTTTAGACACTTCACCATCTTCATGGCCCTTCTTTGGACTCTCTCTAATAGCTTTATATCCTTCTTACACTGTGACAATTGACAAAGCACTCAAGGTGAGACTGCACCAGTACAGAGCAGGGGGGGGCAATCCCTTCCCTTGCCCAGCTGGCGATGCTGTGCCTGGTGCACCCCAGGACACAGTTGGCCCTGCTGGCTGCCAGGGCACACTGGTGACTCAATGCTGTGTGTTAAAGAACTACAATTCACCATTTAGGTGGCACACTTTAGCACATTTTCTCCAGAGAAGTCACTCTGAAACATTCCCCTGCATTTAACTACGCCTCTGCTTGGTGACACCAGCTCAAAAATGCATCTCCTGTGTACTCACCATGCTTCAGGCTGACTAAGGTCTAGGGAGGCAGTCACTGTAGCCAGCTAATTCCTTTTTGTACTTACCAAGTGATTCCCAGCGTGACTCCCTGACCTTTGCTACTGCATCCTCACAAAACACACCATGACAGAACCATCTCTATTCATCCCATGTTCGATGACTAGAGAGCTCCAGACTGGAGCTCAGAAACAGCAGGAGCAACAGGTAGATCAAGAACTGAAAGTGGCACCCAGAAGCTTTTTTTTTTTTTTTTAAGGAAGATAGATATATATATATACACACACCTCCATATGTCTACTTACACTTTGATCCAAAACACGCAAGCCACCAGCAGCCACCACACAGTGAAGGAAACGGTTGCTTTTAGATGCTGATACCCTACTTCAGAGCAAGAACAGTCCCAAAGACAAGAATCAAGAGTAGTTTGGACTGCACAGTGGGACCTCACACCTTTGTTTTTTGTTTTAAACATCAATGCTTTGTTTTGTGAAAACACAGACCAATTTTCATCACAACAATGACAGGAATCCAGAGCATTAGCATCCTTCCCACTAAGAGATAAGGCGAATCACCCTGTGTGACCCTACCCAAAATAACACACTGTTGAGCTATGGTACACTGGGCAGGTCCAACCACGGTGACACTGTCTCGCTCTGTCCAAGCAGAGCCAGCTTAACCCAGCTGCAGATGGCTGCTGGCCTCCCAGCGTCACAGCAGGAGAAAGGTCACCACCACAGCAACACAACAGTCTGGACGGAATCTCCCTGCTTTCAGCCCTTGCTCCAGACTTCACCATCACAGTTTCCTTCACTAACTGAAAGATATGTCAGTAAAGTGTCTTTAGCAATTCACCATCATACACACATGTTCCAAATAGAGGGAGGGGGAAAACCCATTCGGTTCATTCAATTACAAGCCAGCCTCCTGCTACTCACAATACTGCAGTGGTACTCCCATACAAGGGTACTTGCTTTTGAACACCAGAGATGATGGAGGAAAAAAACCCCACAAATCAATGACACTTCTTCTGCACCGATAGTAAGCACAAAACAGAGATCAGCATAAGAGAAAACACTGTAACATGCATTAAAAAACCCCCCCAAACAAAACAAAAACAAAACAAAAAAACAAAAACAAACAAACAAAACCACCAAAAAACCCACCAAAAAACCCCACTAAACCCCCCCCAAAACCAAATCACAAACAGAAAAAATGGACTGAGTGGCCCAGTTGTCATCCTGGCCACCTTGAGGTTCTGCCATGCTGGCAGGTAGCACTGTAACCTACAGGGGCTGCTACTAAAGGAAATGCAGCCAGTGCAGAGCAAAATGCTCAGAAGAGCAAGGGAATAAGGAGGCAGGACTTTGGATGGCTTTTGCTCTAAATGTTTCTAAAAGGACTAAGTTATTTAAAACAACTGCCTATTCTTCCATTTGCAGCATGTTTTATCTAGCTTTCAGTTTGTTTTGATCAAGCTCATGCTCCTTCTGTTCAACCAAGTAATCCAACAACTCAGTATGTGAACCACTCAATATTCCCCTTAACATGGAGTTCATATGCCACTGATAACCAGTTCTTAGGATGCAGAAACACGGCAAAAATCCCTGTGCAGTTCCTGTGGCTCTACATAATAAAGGGCACAAAACTTTTCTAGAAAAATATCTCTAGTATCCAGCTACAATGAAAGGGGAGCATATCTACACAGTTTGATTGACACAGATATCAAATGTTTGGCCTCTATAAGTAAATAAGCAAAACAGAAAGACAAGAAAGTAACGTGAAATTAAAATAACCACAGAAAACCCAGGCTAGGACTAAACCCCCCCTCAATACCCCCAAATATGCCCACAACAAAACACAAAACCCAACGTGAACACAGGTATTGATAAGGAATGACATAAGAACATTTTGCTGCACTGTCCTGTAAGTGTTCGGATTTTAAGGTCATGCGTAACTGTTCACAGTTTCTCAAGGAAAGAGGAATCAGATGGCAATCATAGTGCCTCTCTGTTTGTGCTGACTCCTAAGGAAAAAGCAACTAAAAAATTAAAAGCACCATAAAACTGTTATTTATTAGCATTAGAAATAGCACCATTATTTATTAGCCTGAGGCATCTTTAAAGCGTAACTATTCCACTTTTTTGAAGCAATTCCATCAGCAGTCCTGTAGGACTGTAAGGTAGCTAGAAAGGAATATATACCCATTTGTAGGAAAGGGCTAGTTGGGAAATGCAGCAATGGCAGGGAAGCACACAGAGCTGAGATCCTCAGCACACTGCACAAGCCTGAGGTGCTTGGCCACCCCAAGGCACAAAGGGCAACAGGGAGCCTTCCTTCCTGTTTTCCCAGCACAAACCTCAACACTCAGGTATTATTTTCTATTATCAGATAAGAGCTGGCTTTTGGAAAGTTAAGAGTCTGACAGTTAATCAAGAAAATTCTCCCCAGAGAACAGACTGCTTACTTTCTGCAGGAATCACAAACACATCCGGCTGCTTCTGATATAAAAGTGATTACACAGCAACCCATGCCACTAACACTGCAGTCTAACACTTGAAGTTTCACTACAAGGCCATCACCACCAAAACTACCAGTTTATGCTGTCAAACAGCACCTTAAGAGCAATTTGCAGTAGTATTTTCTTTATATTAAATATTCAGAGCATAGAAATAAGTCAAAGGTGCACTTTGAAAAGGTAGTGAAGTACTTTTCTTCTAAAACCAGATTTCAAACAGATCATTGACAAGCAAGAAGACCTAGGGGTACGTTCTCCAAATATTTTGTTCAGAGGGTTACCACAAAAAATGCAAAAGGCCTCCAAAACCCCTACTTGAATCTAGCCAGAAATGCATACCACACAAGCACAGTCCCTGCACTAAGAAAGCAGCCTATGGGGTGGTTTTGTTTATGCACCGATTAGGCTGTTGAAAGTATTCCGAGGTACCCCACCTACCAGAGTGCATTCCTCAGGGTGTGTAAAAACACAAAGCTCCTCTTTTTCACTGAAGATCGCTACAACTGTAACAGAGAACAGATTGTTTCCTAACATCTTTTACACAACCCTGTTTGCGTTCCTGCAATTCAACACATTATTCCCAGCATTTAACTTCCTCCTCATCTTAATCCCTTAAATTTGATGAATATATCAGCATTATTCTCCTCACAGAAACCCAAAGCCAATATGGGTTTTTATAAAACAGTGAGGCTTAAAGACCTTCAGCTATAGTGCTACCAAAATTTTTTTGTAGAGTCCAAGTGCTGCTGTTTAGATATAACTTTACTCACATTACAAAGTAAAGATGCAAAGGACAAAATGCCTGGACATGTGACTGGTGTTGCAAGTGATGACTATTTTTCTTTAATCTATAAAGCCTTTTCTCTTAACTACAGTCTTGTACATGTAAAACCAAGAGTAATATACGTGTACAAGAGTACACTAGGAACATCAGCAATGCTGCCTCCAAAGCAGAGATCCGTCCCTGAGATGGCACCAGCCCAAACTGCCAAGGCTGCACGCTGCTGCCCAGGCTCAGGCACATTGCTTCTGGTCCTGAGCCAGATGGCATGAAACCAGCTCACATCCCCTCCACAGCCACAGCACATTTATGTGCAATGCAGATAATCCTTCTGCAACAACCAAGTGTGGAAGGTGGGGGAGACATGACGCTATTCACTACAAGAAAAATTCCAACAACGCTTGGCCGAACAAGACAGCAAATTTGCCTCCATTACTGCATTTGTATCTTGCCATAAACACCACTATCTAAAGCCACCTTGCTTCCAAGCTTTAAACTCAACAAACAAAACCTGCTTGAGGAATTGTACTCATTTACATATCAAATACTAACAACCATTTCACTGTTTTAACCCTTTTCTTATTCCTTCGCTGATGTTAAAACTTGGGTTTCATTTTCTTACTTTCCCATGTTTTTGCTGCACGCTGGCTACAATTTGGTAGAAACATCCCACCCTAAGATTGTAAGCTGTGTGTTTGGAGAGGTGCTGGAAGTGGATGCTGTCTGTCTGGATCAAAGTAAAGCCTTTGATCACATTTTCCACAGCATTCTCCTAGAGAAACTGGCTGATCATTGCTTGGTTGGGTGCACCGCTCTTCAGATAGAAAACTGGCCAGGCCCAGAGAGTGGTGATGAGTTACATCCAGATGATAGCCAGTCACAAGCTCTGACCCAGAGCCTTGTCAATGACCTGGACAAGTAGATGAAGTGCATTTGCAGACAGTCTGCATACAACACAGGTTGGGTGGGCTTATTGATCTGCTGGGGGACACAAAGGCTTTCATAGGAGGAACTGGACAGGCTGGATCAACAGCCCAAGGCCAACTGCATGAGGTTCTACAAGGCCAAATGCTGGGTCGGGCAACTGGGTCACAGTGACCTCCTGCAGCACAACAGGCTGGGGGCAGAGCAGCTGGAACGTGGCCCAGTGGAAAAGGCCCTGGGGGTGCCGGTCAACAGCGGCTGAGCACGAGCCAGGCTGTGCCCAGGTGGCCAAGAAGGCCAATGGCATCCTGGCCTGTGCCAGCAGTGTGGCTAGAAACACACCAGAAACATCAGAAACAGGGCAGCCATTGTCCTGTCATCAGCACTGGTGAGGCTGCAATTCCAGTACTGTGCTCAGTTTTGGGCCCTTCATTACAGGAAAAACCGTAAGAGACGCTGAAGCATATCCAGTCAAGAGCAGAAAAGCTAGCAGAGTCTGGAGCGCGTGAGGGAGCTGTGGTTGTTTAATCTGGAGAAAAGGAGGCTCATGGGGGCTGTCCTACTCTCTACAAGAGAGCCACAGTTGAAAGGAGGCTGCAGCCAGGTGGGGGTCAGGCTCTTCTCCCAAGTAACAAGTCATTTGACACAGGGCAACAGCCTCAAGTTGCGCAAAGCAGATTTATACCGCGTATTAGGAAATATTTCTTCACTGAAAGGGTTGTTGAGCCTCAGAACAGGCTGCCCAGGGAAGTGATGGAACCACCGTCCCTCGAGGCATTTAAGAGACATGTAGCTGTGGTTCTTAGAAGTAGGGTTTGGTGGTACACTTGACAGTGCTAAGTTAACAGCCAGACTGGATGTTCTTGGGGTCCTCTTCCAACCTAAATGATTTTATGATAATGGGTACCATCAGCATGCAGAAAGCAAATAAGAGCTGGAAAATATTTGACCTGTGAGTACAGGATTATTGACTAATGCTCAAACACAATTTGAAAGCACAATTTGATCTCCACAGTTATGCTTGCATGAGGAACACCAAGACAGCATTCACACACACTACCTCAAATGAATATACACTCTATTATCTGGTCCAATCTTCCAATTGTTCCTCAAGTTATGTAATTTTTACAGAAAACTTGTCTTTATTTTCCTACACTCATGTTTTCCTCTCTCTATCTATATATATCTATATATGTATGCATCAAGATCTTAATATGTGAAGTACAGGCAGGCATAAAGGCACCTTTTTTTATAAAAACAAAACCAGAAACCTGAAGCTCTGAGCATTTTTATTAGAAACCAAAGTTATCATGACGATTTTTTAAGTGGTAATTTGTTACTGTCGCAATTATTTCCTTGCTTTCACGTTCCAGCTAAAATCAGCTGTGGAAACAACAGAAGAAAGGGTGGGTTTTTCAACACCATACATTTTAAGCCAGAACAGAAGCCGGAAGTTCTGGAAGTTTCACAGGAAAGCTGGTCAGTTTAGTTTTATTGCTGGAAGCTACCTCAACATTTCTTTTAACATTTGAATAGAGAACAGATACAAATCTCTGAAAATTAAGGTTCATGTGCAGCCAAATCAAAGCTACACATGAATGGGTGCTGTTATCAAATTGAATTCTAACCACCATCAAGCTCACCACATACACGGACTCTGGTGTGATGTTTTATTAAATAAAGTGATACAGCCTTTGTTTCTCAGGATAAGGACTATGCATTTTGAATTAAAATGAGACATTGTGGGCCATTAAAAATTAATACCGAACGATCACTTCAATGCTTCTGGGAAGTTATGACTGCTACACAGAAATACTTGGAAAGCTGTATTCGAAATCTTAAGTTTTTCCAGTCTTGTACTTCTAGTTAAGTCATAAAAATCAATTTTGGATGGAAGGTAGTGGAAGTCAGCTGGAAACCTGGGCTGAGTCCCCTCCTCACACAGTTTAGAGCAACCAAGAGAATGTGCCAGCTGCCCATTCATTTCACTGCATGTGGGACCCCCTTTCCACAAATTTGAACTACTGTAAGTTTTTACACCATGGAATCAAGCACAGAGTTTCATTACAACTTAGCTTTAACCCCAAACAGTCGCTATTTAAAAGTTAACAGGATGTACATGTGTACATAAAATGTGGACTAAAAAAAAGAAAAGAAAATAGAGTTCTCATGCTTGAGTCATTAGAGATTATATGTTTCTTGGCATAAAGCTAAATAAGGAGGGGGAAAAGAACAAGAACAGCTGGACCAGATCCAAGTTTTTAATGCCTCTAAAGCAACTGACATTTACTGGCCAAAGAAGAAAACACTGCAAGTAATTTCAGCCAAAATAAATTTTTTCTTCCTAATTCTAAAATAGCTGTAGTTACCACGGCAAGACTACCTTATCCACCCAAACTGTCCTCCATTCTTTGAATTAGTGCACTATGGCCACTAGTATCAATGTGGATCTGTTTTACAAAATTAATTCAATGCAAAAAGAACCTGTACTGGACTGCTCTGTGGATACCACTAGTAACTGCCATAGAAACCTGAAATCCTCCAAAGTAACATGGCCAACCACAACAGGCACACTGGTGTCTGAGAGCAGGTTTGTCAGTCAATAGTTCCTGATGCACTTTAAATGAAGTGTGCTTTGCACTGCCCACCCAACCAAGGAGGAAGCAAGGACTGCCACATGCACCTCCCCAGTCAGCGTGGGTTTGCCAAAGTAACCAGATGATGGGCAGGTGGTGAGATGCACACATACCAAGCCCTGGCTGGGAAACCAATTGCAAGAGTCAGTATAAGGGTTCAGTGTGCACAAGAGCAAAGAGTGGCACCCTAGCTCCCAATCCTTGTCTTTTGAAGTATCTCACAATGCTATGAACTGAAAGGAAGGTTGCAGCAGAGAGAGATAAAAGGTAGGAACCTCAGAAAATGACAGCTTCTGATGTAATCAGAAATGGACAGGACCAGAGAGAAATAAGTGACATTAATGGACAAGAAATAAAATACCAACAGATCTGAGCATTAACAAATGTGCATTAAATGCAAGCTTTTAACCAGCTATAAAACCTCACAGGATTTTTAATTGAATCATTAATTCTAACATCTAGAAAGGGACTTGAAAAAGCTCAGCAAAAGGTTCAAAATACAGCCACGGTTTAAAAAGCAGGACCTCAAATTTCACAGCTTTGCATACACAGAACTGAGATGAAGAGTAATGTTAGCCTAATTAATGTCTTCTAAAGGACACTAGTGCAGATTCCTTTATTGCAACATGCTGTGCTAGTCACTTCAAAAGGCACTGCTAAACCAGACAAGGCTACCTCCTTGATAAAGAGGTACCAAGTCTGGCTCTGTGAGTGGAAAAACCCTCTGGAAAATACACTGTCTTCTGAACAATCCAAATCTGCTGAAAGACACCCAAGTGCGATAAGACAAAAAACCATTTGGAAAAGGAAGCCTGGCAGTTTCTGCTTGCATATGCAAAAGAGTGTGAGTGTATATAAATACAAAAACTAATTCTGGCAGGAAGTCATGGAAGTCAAGAATAGAACATTTTATGTGGGTATCAGGACCAGGAGAATTGTTCCATCTACTCCAGGTTTATTACCAAGATTCATTTATCAACAATCTTAAAGGCACAGGTGTACCTCTAATCATGACATACCACAATAAAACAACAGTGGGTGAGATACCCATAAAACCCAGAGATGATTTTACTTTTTCCTCTGGAAATGTACAGCAGTGACCCCTCATGGACAGGGTATTGAAAATAGAGGGACACAGGGTCTGATCCACCCTGACAACCTCCCCCACTCTCAAACAGCACCTCTCAATCTGTCTGGCACAGATAGAGCTCATTCCACAGTGGGTCTGGCTCTGGAACCAGACAAAAGGAGCCCTACACAGGAGCAGTAGTACCTGCTGAAACTTGAACAGATTTTGATGGGAGAAAGGGTAGTTTTAGCCCGGACATAACTGGCCAGAGAAGTTGTAGATACTACATGCCTGTATGTAAATGTTCAAGGTCTGATTGGATGTGGCTTTGAGCAACCTGGTCTAGCAAAAAGTAAGATGTCCCTGCCCACAGCAGTGGGGTTTTTGGGCCAGGTGATCTTTAAAGGTCCCTTCCAATCCAATCCAAAACATCCAATGACTCCATGATTCCACCTGCCCTATAATGTCCTCTCTGCCTTTCCTAGCTACCACCCATACAAAGCCAACCTGTTTGAGAAAACAAGGGAGCACCAACTAAATAGTGCCAAGAGACAAAAAGATACAAGATACACAAAGACAACTATACAGAAAACCGTAAGGGCCTGCACACTGATTCTCATGCAAGCGGGAAGGACAGCTTCACACGAACAGTACACAAGGGTAACTCAGAGAAATGCTTAACTTCTGCAGAGCTGACTACTCCTCTCAAGAAGGAGAAATAGCTCTCCTTTTTAACGCTTTCTGATCTTAGACCTAGCATTTTCCATCTGGAGATTTGTCAGCCATCTATCCCAGCCACAGAGCTCCCCTCCTCCTCTTGTTGTTCCACACAAAATGCACACACCAGAACCCCCTCCATAAATTGTGCCAAGCTTAAATTGTTTCAGAAATTGCACACTCAGCATCTGGGAACGTACACATTTCTTAATTATCTTCTCAGTACTGCCTGTGCTGCTGAAGACTTTTCAACCCATTCACCTCAGGAAGCATATATTTAGCATGAGCCAAGATCTATTTTCTCGGAGAAAAAAATGTCTTAGCTTGAAGCTTAGATAAATCAGTGTTCCTAAGATTAAATTATCTTGTTGCCCTCAAAACAAGCCCAGATGAATTTCTTTCCAACTGAAAAAATAAGTTTAATGCCTTTTTCTGCCACTCTGTAAGCCAAAAAACTGTGATTCCATTTTTTTGGTGTTCAGAGTTAGTTAAGCGGTCCTTGGAGACCATCAAGATTTGTTACATCATCTTCCTTTCTATTCTAGGAAGGCAACCTGTAGTGTTGTCCAAGTCATTGCTCTTCCAGGATGTTAGCTCCTCCAGAGGGTAACCAACCTCTTCTAACTCATCCAAATCCTATCTTCGCCTCAGGGTCTCTGTTTAAAAGTCTCTTTGTCCCAAGACAGGGTCCCAGGAAAAGTAACCCATTCTAGGCTGCACAAGACCATTCACATTCACTCCCTACTGAAGGCCCAGACAGAAGATCAGGGCCAGATTCTCTCTCTCCTGATATCAGTATCATGAGATTAAGTCCTCATACATGAGGAAAGCCTCACCATACTTGGGCAAAATACTTGTAACTCAACAGTTACAGCCCAACTATCCACTAAACTGTGTTTTGATAAACCCCAGTGAGGTATGGAATATTCAGTAATGGAGCTACAGGAGTGCCATGCCAAGGATGGAGCTGCATACACACATAATCACTGTAAAATACTAACAGATATGTAGCTTGTAATTTCCTTCTTTTTTTCCTACCTGTTCCCACAGATGAGTGAAACACCAACACTTAACAAGTCTGCCTGGTTGAAAGATAGGACTGCCATCACCAAAGGAGATGCAACTGAAAATCCTCCACCATTCAAACTCATCAACTCCAGTCATAAAAAGCACATTTCACAGCTTGCTGCTCTGCTCTACATCCACCTTTGGGCTCTGGTAGATTTTACTCTCTGGGAGACCAATCACTTCACTTCAGGTAACAGCTTGTAGAAAAAGATGGCTTTTCCAGATCTATGAGCTTCACCTTCATATTGAAGGTGACCACTTAAGATTAAAGCAAAATAAAGACTTGAAGGGAGCAGTGCATATATCAAGAGACCAGTTCCCAACAGCTATCTGTACTCAAACATACAATGGAGATGCTCATCACATAAGCCTATGATTAATGGTCCTGATTAAAATAGGAATTCAATTTCAATTCTTCCAGAATAGCCAGAGGCCTTTTGGTATTTTCAGGATGTAATTTTGGTGTCTGGACCTTTACACAGTCTGAAACAAAGAAGAAGCACTTGCAAAAGAAAGATAAGGAAGTATGTCATGTATAGTCTGAGCACAAAATCTATGCTTCATTTACAATGAAGGGATGTTTCTGCAAAAAGCAAAGTGATGCAAAAACAGGCAAGAAACCAACTGGAAAATATAGGTGACTTCTGTGGCAAATTGTACATCACTGCATACAACATTTCACTGTGGGCAGCACACCAGGACAGAAGGCAATAGAAAAAAAAGAAAAGGAGGTGGGGAAAAATGGGGGGGGAAAGCACTCTAAAATGAGAATATTTTGACTTTCCTGAGATCCCACCCACTGCAAGGACTCAAAGACCCAGGCCAAACATACTCCACTGAGGAGCTTTGTCAGTCCTTTCCAGAAACAGTGTGGAAGTTTCCTCTCTCCATTATACTGGAGCGTAAGTCCCCCTTACACAGCAACCCCTCTGCAGGTCAAGTGGAGCAAACTGGAATCACTAACACCCTTGCATGAAGATGTCAGAGCCCAACATCTCAGAAGAAAGCCCCAGCCATGAGGCAGCTGTCTTCCGCAGATGCTAAGAGCCATATGCTAACCCAGTAAGTTAAAACCAGATTACTTTTCCCAACCGTTCATTCCAACACACTTTGTTCAATGGAAAGAGAATTAAAACCTAGAGAACTTGTTGTATTCATTAATCTCTGCAGACTCACTGCAATCATAATTGGGCAGCCTAACTGCTCAGAAGATTATGCCAGTGATTCAATTGCACTGCAATACAAACAAAAATATCTGCAAAAAGTGGGCTGCAAAGTACTAAATATAAAGACTTACTGAAGTTATACATTCGTGCATCATTGCCCTTTCTAATAGAGTTTGGAAAATTGAAGGCAACAGACTATTATATATCATGTGCTATTATTTCCGTAAGTGCCTAAATTACAGAGATTTGGGAGATACTAGTTACATGCTTATTAAAAAGTCATTTATTTCATCATATAACACACAGGCCTCTTTCAAGATTGAAAAAGGAAACATGAAAGCGACATCTGAATGGCAAGTCTCAATCAAAAATTATTTCTGCTGCCATAACAACAGCTTTTCCCTCCGGATTTTGGGTTCCCCTCTCACACTGAGCTCAGCAAGAGGAGAATTTCTGAACTCTAATTCATGCTCTTCAAATTTATCTTCTTCCAAAAAAAAAAGTGCACTGAGTACAAACTGTGACAGGAGTTCACAACTTCTCAGAACACTGTATAAAACTGTTCATACCACTTAAGTACAAAGTTAGAGGACCTGAATAAATCAGGTTTAGACTAAATGTTTAGACTAGAGGCTCTTGTGGGCAAGGGGGAGGTAAACATCCACACCAGATAGAGCAGAGATACAGAAACCATTATTTTAGAAGAAGAGTGCAAAGGACACCCTCAAATGTGCAAAGGACATTTAGATGTAGAGAAATGACCAAATTAGCCTTTGCAGCACTTGTGATGGAAGCCTTGGCTCACCTTGCACAGAGAGGGATGAAGATGCTGAGTAGCTGTCAATTGTATGTCCCTTAATGAAGCCCTGGTGATATTTCACACCCAGCTATGGCTTTTTGGTTTTCTTCCTTGTTCTTTTCACCCAGTGCTTAATTGATTACAGCTTGGCTACCACTGGAATTTGTTCAGCTTCACAGTACACTGGCCAGGGAACTCCACAGAGGGGCTGCAGCAGTGCCAGTGGCCATAGGGAGCAGTCAGCCCCCAGCATCCCACCAGCCCCTCCTTCAGCAGGGGAATGGGGACAAGGAGTGATGCCCGGGCACAAAGGGTCTCCAGGTCAGCTGACCTCTGGCACTCTGGAATCAGCTGCTCCTCAATAAAGTTTTTCCTACCCTGTGAACACTAACTTCCAAACCTCAAATTCAGAGTTTCATGAGTCTAGCTTTTCAGAAGGCGTTTAATATCAGAAATGGTTTTCTAAGCACTCCCTCCCTTCCGCCTCAAAGGATTTCACACAGCTTCAGGGAGACAGACGAAAGCTTCCTCTCAGAATTTAAATATAAATTCATCTTCAAAACAGGCTTAATTCCCAAACTGCAGTTTGTTTTATGTGAAGGGATTTGTCTTTATCATAGAAACCACAGCTGTTAAAACAGTGTCTGATAGTACTTTTCTCCAATCATCACTATTCAATGATTAACCACAGTGTATATCTTCTATCTTAACTGTCAAAAAGAAGCTCCAAACTACTAAGTTACACAACTTCTACTCGAGTTAAGAAGGCTGTTACCATCCTCACAGAGACACATCAACTGCAACTGCCCCAACACTGCACAACACTGAAGTCACATAAGCAACATCTTTCCCAAATTGTTCTTTTAATCATTCAACATGTGTGTACTCAGCTAGAAACACCAAGCAGAACGCAACCCTCCTCCACAACAAGCTTTTACAACCAAGGATGCCACACACTGTTTTTGTAATAGTAAGAGATAGTACCAAGCTAGATTGTAACTGGCTGCAGTGAGATGCCTGTTATGCTTCTTTTGACTTCTCCACATATTCTTTTCATCTGTGCTTGGTGATGTGGGCTTGAAGCTCTTGAAAGAGCATGAATCTAAAACCACACACTACATTTAGTTTGAATGGGTCTTTGAAGGTTTTCAACAGATTTCTTTTGGATTCAACAGCAAGCTTTTGAAAGAGCTAACAGCAGCACCCTTGTATCCCTGTAGATGGGATGGCTGACCTCACATCTAATCCCCAAACCTTCACTTTATAACCTCCTCCAGCTTCTCTGCCTCTCTGCCTCAAATCTTCAGAAGTGCAGGGAGTCTGGAAAGAAATGGAACAGAGAAAAAGAAAACAAATGAAATTTTTAGCCTTTTGTTTCAACCTCTCTTAAATGAATTTTTAAGTTCATTTAAAATGAAGAGTGCAGTTTTCAATGCACAAAAATAAATTAAAAAAAAAAAAAGAACTTTTACAATGAGAAAGGAGTTGGAACAGAATACCTCAATATTAATGGTATTAACAGCTGAACAGGAAGTTCATGAAAGGTATCCTTAGCCATGAACACTTTGTGGTTTTCATTGAAATGTACTGATGTATCACAACTTTGGCTGAACTTCTAACTACACATACCTCAGGGCATTAGATAACTTCAGAAAGAAGTCCTCTTTTTACTCAAAAACACACCAAACCTTAAATTTTTAAGAAAGTCTCCTCATTCTAACTTAAAACCACCACAGCAACAGGGAAAACTTCTCCATTACAATGCTGCCTCTTGTGTTGCCATTGAGCTGGTGGGCTTTCCCTACCTCGGTGGCAAAAAAGATCCATGCTGGGAGAAGAGGATAATGAAACATGTACGTAACGTCAGTCAGGGTCTAGACAGTGACTTTTTATGAAACCTTTCTTGTTTCCATGCTGTGGTAAGGCCAGATTGATAAAAGGTGTTGAATTGCAGCTAAAGGCACTCCGGAAAAACAAAACACTGCAGCAACAGGAGTCGAGCCAAACACAACTGGATGTGTTTGCAAACCCTGGCAGGAGCATAATGACCATTGTAAAATGTAGCTGTCCTGACAAGGCTAAGGAAAAATACTCCCAAGCACACGCTATTCAAAGCCTGGAACAGCTTAGGCTGCCAGGCTGCTAATTCCTGCTGTTTATAAGTTCTTAAACAATCTGTTGACTATTTATTCAAGGAGAAATAGCTTGGCACTCAAAGTCTTTTCTTCACACAACCATCAATAAAAGAAGAGTTGACCTGCAAGTAAACCAACAAACAGTCAGATGAATTTCCCTCCTGCCAACTCTTGGATGTCCCACAATCCCTGTAGATGAATGTACCATGCTAGTTATCCTTTACATGACCGAACACTAGATTGCAGCTGGCACTTTGAACACCAGTGCTAAGAAACCAGGTGGAAAAATTTCCCCAGGGACTATGGAAAGCAATGCCTTAAGGGCAGCTATATCTCAAATCTGACTCAGTAAGAAAAGACAGATGTGTAACTATTTTATTACCAACTGAACAACATTACTCAAGCCACCTCCCTCCACTTTTTCCCTCAAAACACATAAGCAGAGTTACCAAGTATTTGAAGTATGTAGGAATCCTTACATAAACTAGACAGTAAATGTGTTAAATTCCCCAGCACTGCCAACGTAGATCCTTTTGTAATTAAGCACAAAGCAGTTATGCAGGAACTGAAGGCAGGCACCTTCATGGCAGATACACATTCATCACTCCTTTGTTCTGATGTCTTGCAACACAAATCATTTATTGGTAGCTAAATACTATGTTTCCATATAATTTTAAAATTGTTCCACCATAGAGTGTTTTCCTCAATAAAATGCTTTCCGCTACCAACACTAAAAACACTACTTGAGTCAGGCAGCTTAAAATGACCAGGGAGGCTTAATAGAGAATGAGGTGAATTTAACAGCAACCTTTAATTTTTTGCTTGGGGAAGGGGGGGAAATTAGAACTCATCAGCGACACTGAACTTTCCTATCCATTTTGACCTGGAGGAAAGTTTTACAGCAGGAAAGTGTTTGTTAATCTTTATTTCTGGTCACCCAGGGACATGAGAAATGCTACTACTGGTTACCCATCGGGGATGGTGGTGTTCTGCCCTAATTGCAGTTAAAAGGTACATCTGTACAGAGAAACCTCAAATAACACTGCAAGTTTACATCTGCCTTGGCAGGGAGCAAAACATAAAAAGGGAAACAGGGAGAGATGTTTGTGGTCCAACCCACCACAGCAGACTGAAATATCAAACAACACATATGCTTACAGCTCCTCTGCTCTGCGCCACAGCTTTTCCCTGACCTTACTCCCGTTGCATCATGTACAAAACCTATTAGTAATTGCCTGTTGCTGTGCTCCTGCTTTCCACACAAAGCCATGCTTTTTTTTGAATGCTGCTCTGTATCAATCCCACTTCAGTCAGTAAAACATTGCTAAACACTTTTGAGTCCAAACACAGTCACCCTACTTCACAACATACTTGTTGTGATTGTTTTAGAAGGGGAAGAAAGGAAAAAAAGCAAAGTCAATAAATCTTTAGCTTAGGGCAATTTTACCTTGTGTTTTGCAGCTGCTCTACAGCAAAAATTATGCTTTATAGCAAGAATTAAGAAAGTGTTTTCAATTAAAGCATAACTTGATCTCAAAATTTCACCAATCTGATTCAAATTCCAGGCCCCCCTTATCACATAAGTAGTTTTTCACGGGTTTTGGATATATATCAACATTTTTAAAGTACCAGCTGAACCACTAGGACTAAAGGCATATCTCTTAAAAACAATCCTGAAACTACAAAGGTGTCACTGTCTGCCAGGAAAGAACATCAAAAACACGCTCCAACTTGGCTGATGCTTGGACTAAAGCCAAAGCGTTCCGAGCCAGATACTTCAAGAAAGAGTGAAGCTGTCTCTGCCCTCTTCATTCTGCAAATGACCCTATGTCAAGACCAAATGTCCAGCTTAGGGAGGGAGAGGCATAATTTTGTATGAACAAAGTGACATGACCTACAAACATGATTCAGGGCCCAGTTATATCAGAGGGAAGTACTTCAGCACATCTATTCCATTAGCACCAGTAGGCCAAAACCAAAGTATTGAAGACATTAGCCTAAAATGCAAAAGCAAAGCCAAAGGAACCACATATTGCTAAGAGAAAAGAACAAATATTATCCTGCCAGGTAAAAATGTTTTCCCAGAACATCAAAATCCCTGTTGTAACTTAATAGCATTATCCCAAGCTATTCAGATCCAAAGGCTTTTTAAGAATTTTGGAAACAACATCTACAGAATTAAGAATGAACAATGCCATACTTATCTCCTGACCATAAACGACTTAACACTTCTCCTCCATCTTATCTTACTCATGCCAATTCCGATGAGTTACTTAGAATTAGCATACCACCCATCAGTAACAAGGGTGGCAAATGCCTTCCTTTAGACAAGGAAAAGCTTGTTTTCTACACTGTTCTTTGAGTCTAACACAGGATAGATCTTACCACATGTATTAAGGGTATACCACTGAAAATCTAAATAAAATCCTGAATTGCTGCCATAAAGATTTTAAATACAGTAGAGTATTTAGGGAAGCCAACTCTCATTCCTGCCCTAACAACTCTTCTGTTGACCTTACAGAGCTGCCTTGACTTGCCATGCAGATCTGCAAGGAACAAGAAGAGACACTACTTGGATGATGACTCCGTATCTTCGTGGGTTAGAGATGGCAGCCCATAACTTACATACCATGGACTGGGAAAAGCTGAGAGCAGGCTGCCCATCCCTCTCCAGCATCATGTTCAAAGATAGAAATCACACACCATAATGCTACAATGACATTTAAAAACACTGGGAAAGGAGAGATGTCCTTTGGTATTTTGAAGACAGGCAACCCTAATATATAAACTAAGCCCCAAACCTGGGGGGGGCGGTTCTGGTCACTCACAACACTACTATGAACTTTATAATTCAGATAATGATAGTATTTAATAAATACTAATGTATTATATAACCTTCTGTATTCAACACAATTATTATAATTATGTATGCAATGAAGTCCTTGCCAAAGCTTTTGCAGCAAGAAACACCAAAACTCCACTGAAGCTCTTGGAATTCACCTCCAAGCAGCCAAATAGGAAGTTGTGACCACAGTTTGGGAAACCATATAGCCACAAGCAGTTCAAAACCCAGGAACCATAGAGCACTTCTCCCTTTTCCCAAGCTGAGCAAGCCAGTCCAGTCATTCTTTGTGCCACTTCCAAAGACAATTAGCAAAATCTTGCTTCAATTAGCAGAATCTTGTTTCAATTAGCTTTTCCAGAGCTATAAGCACAAAGAGTACTGTACAACTCCAGAAAGAAGAGGTGAGATCAAAAACATGCAAACTGAGGCAGACCTTGAAAGGAGGCAGGGGAAGACCGGATAAAGCAAGGGACAAGACATCCCAAAGCACGTCCCCCCAAACTGCAGGTACTACGTGGGGTAAAGCCAATGTTTGTGTTCAGAACAAGGAGCCTTCTTACACCAAGCTGGATTTCAAATTATCTCACTTCTCACTATCAAAATGATTAATTTCTTCCTAGACAAGAACTCTACAGTATACTGTATAATGGCTCTACTTTTTCTGTATAAGGGCTAGATACATCTACATCTCATTTAATACCAGCAATATTAATGCAATTTTTGAGCACTCCTAACTTCTGGCTGACAAATTTTTTTTGGCAGCAGCCCACCCCTAGTCTTCCCCCAGTTTAGCATCTCCTTTGCTCTTCTATTGTTTCCCATTTAGCATAACCCTTAACTGCTTTGTAGCTCTAACAACTGCCACAAAAAATGTTTTATTAAAGACCAGATGAAATAAAAATATTTATCCTGACTCACATCTTAAGGTAGGAAATAGAAAATAAAGGGTCATTTACTCTGACATAGTCCACCAACAGACTGACTTCTGATGCACTTTGTCCCATTTTCCATACATGGCTTTAACTATTCTTTCCTTTAATATTGGTTTTAAAACTTAACCATCTGACTGTTTCTTCTGTAAATACAGACTTTGTGTTTGTGGTTCAAACACACCAGGGCTGTTACGAGTTTGGACAATAAATAACTTCTACACACGTTTATATTCTATTAGAACCAAATCAAGAAATATGCAGAGAATGAAAGCACAATGCTTCATTGCTCAGAGTAGAGGTTAAAAAAACACACACCCCAAAAACCACAAAGTTCTCTTCCAGAGAGTCTACAAGAAAGATGGAGAAAGAGGATATAGTGATGGGAAAAAGGGAAATTACCAAAGGAGAGTAGGTTTAGAGCAGATATTAGGAAGAAATTCTCAGCTGTGAGGGAGGTGATGAACTAGAACAGATTGTCCAGAGCAGCTGTGAATTCCCCATCCCTGGGGAGGTATTCATGGCCAGGCTGGATGGAGCTTTGAGCAACCTGCTCTAGTGAAAGGTGTCCCAGTCCATGGCAGGGGGGTTGGAACAAGAGTTTTAAGGTTCCTTCCAACCCAAGCCATTCTATGATTCTGTACGGAGAATAAAAAATATGGTTAGTCACCCAAGAAAATAACAGCTTTTCCTACAGCTTCTGTTTGACTTACTCCAAGAAGCAGTGGTCTGCTGAGAAGGAGAATTTCAAAGTTTGTGTTTTCCCTCCCAATATGAAAAGTCACCTCAAGGAAATCCACATTTTCCACAACAAAATATACCCATTAATTTCTGTTCTTTACAAAATACCTAGTATACAGCAACAGCATTGCTATCTCTGTAACCACCAGTAACCACCAACATTGGGAATTAGTCAAGCAACTAATTGCAGACAAACACAATTGTGTCACAGGCCTTGAGAGGTGTTAAGTCGCTCCATGCTGGGGAAGAGACACATGAGACCTTTCAGCTCAGTTAGCGGCTTGCAGTGCTTGTCCTCAGAAATCCCACACTGCTGTACCGAGATAACAAGTACATGTTTGTACAAAGGGGTCACTGGTGTGAAATTAAGCAACCATATTTCAACCAGTTTTGATACCTGAAAGCGTGAGTAAAACTCTACTGCTTACATATTCTAAGTTTAGTTGGAGCAGCAATTTATGCTCTGTATGCTGAAAGGTTACATACACATGACAGTCTTAATAACAGCCACTCAAAAATTCACAGAAAAAATCCCAGTACTATTCTCACTATGCCTGCCTGGATGCAGTCAGCGTGTAACTTCTCTTTTATAGCACTAAAAAGCATGGCACACATGTAATCACAGTTCCTTAATAATGATAATAATATGATCCCACACCTGATGGTTGGCTGCAGCTTAATGAAACAGAAGAGCAATTAATGATTTACATAAAACCAGGATGGAGGCTGAAACTAAGATTTCTTTCCTCTAGACAGAAGGATCTAAGTGATAATGATTAACTGTGAATATTTGGAAAAATAGATCATCAGTGATAAAAGCAATCTCAAAATGTCTGGTATACTACCATCACTTCTAGCTTCTACTCTTAACCTCAGGAAAAAAAAAAAAAAAAAAAAAGAATTGACTAGTTTCTTTTATATTACCAACGGCCCTACTCAGAAAATTATTATGGTAATTATTCCCTCTTTTAAAAGACTTTTTTTTTTTTTAATAACTTCTTCAATACCCTTTAATACCCTTATAATATGGGACAGCAGTCAATTACCATCTCTCAGGAGGAAAGTCCAAAAGATGCCACTTGCATGAGTGGTGGCACAACAGACCTCCTTTGGCAACACAATCACTGCTGACAAAGTTTTCAGTTCAAAAAATTAATACAGTTTAAGAAACTCATCTATCACAATCAGTATTTGGGGGGAAAACCCATCAGTGTGGTAGGACCTAAACACAGCATCTATCAAACAGTTTCATTTAGAATGCAGGGGGAAAAAAAAAAAAAAAAAAAAATATATATATATATATATATCACAAGACTTGCTGTTCTCCCTCCACGCCTTCCACTGTGATTCATTACTGAAGACAAAAATTCTCATTTTTGATATACATTAAATGTTTACACTTGCCTGACTTGATGTAGAGAGGAAAGCAGAAAAAGAGTAACTGGGTCAAGGGTGTAATCATCAAAAGTTGTATTAATGTGGTGAAATCCATGCGACAACAGGAAAACCAGAAGATCTAAAAATTCCTGTCGGGATGCTATTTCTTAATTTTGTACTTAGAGCATCTAATTAAATGCTGCCAATGCCATGCTAACATTATAAATACTTTGCTTCTGTCTTCAAAGATAAAGGTTTTAAGAAAAAGGTTGGTTTAAACACAGATATTGTTATACCATGAAAAAGCATGGAGCAAATGAAGGAAATGAGCACATAAAAGCCTCCTAGCACTACTTCACTTTGGAAGCAAGAAGCGAATTTTGTGATTTTGATGCTGACAACAAGGTGAGGTTCTGAAGTCATCCCTGGTGACCCTTGAGATAACACCACTGGAGTCAGACTTCCCAGCGGAGCTGTCTTTTTTTTTTTTTTTTTTAAAAACTTGCTCCCCATCAGAGGGTATCCAACCCCACAATGTCATTTCAGTGCTACATTGCTTTGCTTCTGTCAACGCTCAGCAGACCCTCAGTACAACCAATCTACTTCAGCTGCATTACTTCACCTTGTAAAATTACGATGTGCTCCTCACACACCAAAGCCTATTGCTTCAAATTGAAACATTTTATCAAGTTTAAGATATTGTATTGCTTTCTAGTTATGCCTAAAAACCTTGACAACACTCATTTCAAAAGTACTAATAATTTTACTACCATTTCTTGTATGCTGCGCAGATACCATCTGAGGTAAGAAAGTATTACTCTCCAAAAGAGTCAAGCATTCATGCGTGCACTGCTCTGTTCCAAAGAAAAAGTTCTTTCAACCACAGCTTCTGAGAGAGGTAGAAACACAGGTAATCAATGAGCATGTCACTCTCAACTTACAGGCCTTCGGAAAACACTAGTTTTTAATTATCCACCTTTACCAACCAGCTGCGGCCACTTGGCAAGCTTTGCACAGGGTTTCTCATGGCCTATTAAAAGTCCCTGTTGTGCTGTGAAAGCAGTTGAGGCAGCTTATGCTTCTGAATTAGAGATAATAAAAGCTACAGACACTGTTATGTTAGGAATAGCCAAGAAAAGTGCAAAGGAACATAGCTTGCATGTGAAACTCCCATGTGGAAACTTCAGTTTCTGCAAAACAAAACACAATTATTTTCAAATCTGGGTACTTTGAATCTTACAGGATGAACCTTGGCCTGTCCTTAAAACAAGGAGAGAAAAGAAAGAAACCTAAAAAACATTTTAAAATGGATTTATTTGTACTTAGCACAGACTGCACCACAGAAGAGTTTTATACCCAGGTTAGTGTCTAACTCTGTGCAAGAGACTTCGGCTTATTTTACTATTGCTTTTTGCTGCAAATTTCATCATCATCTAGCTCCCCTGTGTAATTAGAATTCCTCTTCATCTATTTATGTACTAGCTCCTGCCTCCACCTGAGCCCTCTGGCTGGTTTCCTGAGCCAGCTTTTGGGAGTACCAGTATCTTCATTTTGGAATCGCAGGGTGTGTGTGCCGCTCTCCTCAGAGCATCTCCTCCGTCAGTTGTTAAAATGCTCAAATTCATCCTCTGCCATCATGGATCTAGAATTTCAACGCCTCCTCTCAAGCTCACCTGGTGCAAGGAGGACTCACATGCTGCCATAACAGCACATTGCATCTACCCACGCTTAAAATATTTGCTCGCAACCTCAGCTCAAAGAACAACCCCAGAATGGGGAAAGCCCAGTTCCCTGCTTGAACACTGGCTGCTTGAGGAAGTTAGCAAGTATTTGCGCTCAGCAGCAGGAAAAACTCAGGACATGCTCACCCCATGTGCCAAGCAAGAGCGCTCTAGGAAACTCTGGACATCCTCACACTCTGTGCCAGGCAAGAGCTGCCGAGGACAGCCTGATGACACTGTGCAAAAAGTATCCACCCCATTGCTCTTGGAGAACTAATGACACTAGGACAAACAGCAGCAACCTGTGAACTTTCCATCCCCGTAACACAGCAAAGGCAGTATAGCCAGTAGAAGCTAAAGTTCAACATTAGCTAGTTTGAAGCCAGATCAGCACGTCCTGAATCAGCCCCACACTGTCCAGTCTTGGTTTTACAGCCAGCGTGTTGTGTGGGCTGACAGTCTTATTTTAAACATTTGCATATGTGTTATTTAACCCACAGTTTTAAAACAACCTTGGGACTTACAGACATGAACCTTAACAGTGTCCAAGGAGTAACAGGATTTATCAGGCCAAAAATTAAGGGGTTACAAACTCAAATTTCTGATTTATAGCAGAAGTTCATATTTCCTAATTTAAGTCCCAGTGCAAGCTGGGATACCAGATCAAGCGCTATTTTCTCTAGCTCTATATTTACACTTCAAGGACTACGCAGACGCACAGAGCAGAAGCAAAAAAATCAGCTAAATGCCTCGACTGTGAGCCTTTTGGGGGAGGTTCAGAGAGGTCCGGATTACGTGTCTTCAAACAGGTTTTCAAAGCAGTACAGATCTAGACATCCACCACAACTCAAGGAAGGAGGACCCAAATCTTAAATTTAGGAAAATAATACCTTTACCTTGCATATGCACAGAAGCTTAGAAAAGCACTGTGACAAAAAGATGGGTTTCTCTTCTGTTCTAGCAGGAGGTGCAGCTGAAGAATTTCAGCCTCACCCATACAGAATTAGATATTTATTTTGGATAAATCCCACAAAATGTTTTCCGCCCAGCCAGCACTCCTACCTGCTGGTTTGGCAGCAGCAGAGCCAGGCGCTGTGCTGCAGGATGGCAGGCAGCCAGCCACCAGCTCCTGGGCCTCTCCAGACACTGGCAGGGTACACTGCTCAGTGAAGCCTTGGGGTTACTGCAAGGCAAGGACAGTGACAGCTCTCAGCTGCTGCATCTCTGAGGCTACAAGGGTCACCAGAGCCTCTGCTGCCAGGGAAACAGCAGATTTAGGGATGTACCTTGCCATATCCTGCCTGTCAGCTGTTCCCTTCTCTGTAATATGTGCACACACATTGGAAAGGAGGGAGAACATCACCTCCTGACTTGCTGGTTGGACCAGGGAAGCACTGAGGGATCCCCCTTTTTTCTGCCTAAAAACAAGCAAGTAAAACCATTCACGTCATTGCATGTGTTCCTATACACCGGCTGGCCAAAACCAGAGAGCGGAGATTGTATTTCAGAACCAACATGCAACATACGCTGGCTGAGTTTTAGCTCAAAGCGAGACAGAAAACAACAGAAATGTGACTGCTGCCTGAGGAACAAACCTTTAACAATGCTCTGAGGATCCCATGACTTAAGGACTTCCTTGGCATCAAGCCTCACTGACATCCCTCAGAGTGTCCCAATTGCCCCTCTTGAACTCCCTCACTGAGAATTCCTGAATTTTCTGCGTTCTGCTATCAAGAGCTACACTTTAGTGCAAGGGCATCACAATATTGACAGGCTGCAAAGACAAATTTCCCAGGGAACACTTAAGCCATTTCCCTGACAAATGGCACCATCTTTATCACATTAGGACATATCTATATTGGTTTTCAAGAAAGAACCACTGGTCCCTAAATGCTCATATGCCTCTATCAGAAAGCTTCCTATATTTTAAGACGTATAGAATCATCATTTTTACCCATGTTTAAATCCATATTTGAAAATATACAGGATATTTCACTGAAAAAGTTTACACAGGTCAGTGCTGACATAACGGCGTGCAAAGATTATAAAAATAAGGTTAAAACACACATACATAATTAAGCATTGTTTGCTAGCAGCTCTTGCACATGCTTAAATAATAACACATGCTTAAAGCCAATGTTATTTTGTGTTACCTCAATATCCTTTGTTAGTCATCTTACCAACTACCTACCTACAAAGTTATCTAACAATAAGTCCGATCTCAAACGTTGCCGAGAAGTAAACATCAAATAATTAAAAATATGGGTTTTTTCTAATGTTTCTCTTTTCAAATATGCAAGTATCATCATTTTTCCTAAATTTGAGAACTTTTTAAGGGAATGAATGTTAAACTTCTAAAAAAAAAAAAAAAAAAAAAAAAATTAAAAATCCTGTTTGTCTGAGTACAGCTGTGTTAAACCACTCCCTTTACTGATGGTTCTTGGGCTGTTTCACTGTTTTCTTGAATTACGGTGGGAAAAAGAAAAAAGGGAAGGAAAGAAGAAGAAAAAGGCAAGCAGGCTCACACAGGACTCGAAAAATATGAGTTTATTTCTCAATCTGCCACTCCACCAGGGTGCCTGTTCTGGTGAGATCTCATATTCCCCAAAGGTTTTACACCCAGATGGATATCAAGGGGAAAAAAAAATCAACAACAACAACAAAAAATCAACAAAAAACCCCAACCCAACAAAAAACCATGGAGATCCTGCCTCTCCTGCTCACATAGGAAGCATGCAGGGTGCCATCCAGATAAGATCATCTCATAGTGCTGAAGGTTTTCTTAATGCCACGAGCATCCCAAACACCCAGGCTATCCATTTCCACATGAATCTTCCTGTAGGTTCCTACACTGTGGCCTATTCATATGGATCTCCAACTCACTTAAATAACTTAAATAAACTTCCTTTCCATTATGGCACACTTAAATCCCAATTCGATCTGTCAAGTGCCAAGTTCTAGAGCATCCCCCCTCCTTATTTCTCTTCTTTGCAGTTCCCTTTCATGTTTCATGGTGGCTCTCTGCACAGCTTCCTCCATAGCTACACAATTCAACACCTTGCTAAGAAATATCTCCTCCTAACATTAAACTTCTTCGCAAATAGAATTAAAAAGGCAAGTGTAAACACAAGAGCAATGAATTGGAAGCAGTAGTTTAGATAAAAATGGCAGTAGTTTGGGTAAATGAAATTCTATATTTAATAGGATGGCTTAATGTTGAGCTTCTCATTTGCTGAATTCTGCAGCTGGCCTGTAAGAACCCTGCAGCATTTCCCTAAAGTTTCTTAAAGTATACTTAAAAAGTTTCCAACAAAGTCTTAACTAATTTGTGCCAATATTAGTCACACTAATGACTGCCATTTAATAACTGTTTGGAGGGCCTCCTATCCTGAGAACACTGCAAAGACAATATATGTTCCTATAACAGATGACAGCAACAAAGTATATAAAGCTTATGGTAGTTTCTTTTGTTAAAACAAGTTAATTCATAAAGGCAAGGAACATTAATGCCTGTCAATTTCCTTCTCTTTGGCATCTGTCCTTCACGCACAGTAATTACATCAGGAAACCTCTCTCCAGAACCAGCTAATAGATATAAGGAAAAAAATCAGTTGTGAGTAAGAGAGTACTGCATGAAACATATTTTAACACCAACATTAAATCCAAATGGTATTTTTAAACACATCATCTACACTTGAAATCTGCAGAAGTACTTTAGAAATCTTCCTTTTATCGCCTTGGAAAATTAAACTGCACTAAAGGCGAACAAAACCAAACCTCCAACAAAACAACTAAACGTACTGCAAAATTGCTTAAAAGTATATCATAGTGAAACATGACTAGTGCTTCTAGGATGGTTTTCCCACAGGCAGACAGAGCTGATACTTTGTCTGACAGGGTATATTATCTGGGATGCAATGTAATCCTGCAAAGACGACAAAAGAAAAAAAGACTCCCCTTAAGTCTTCTACAGAAAATAAGAACAGCCAAACAGTAATAAATCACTGAGTTATAACTCTATTTTGGCACAGCTACAGGGGGACACCACTGAGATTTTAGTGGAGGCTTTTAAATTGTGAAGTCAGACAGATTAAACTGTCAAATATAAGTCTGCCGGGAGTTTGGTTAAAGTATTTTACAGCCATAGCACTATTCGTAAGGTAAACCAAACCAGAATTACAGACACTGGCTATCTGGGACTGAGATCACAAGAAAAATTTGCATATTTTATTTTCTAGGAAACCTCCCCCTGTCACATATTACTTTTAATGCACTACTACTCAAGTTAGTAGTTTACATTCATGAATTCCTAGACTGAACCACATCCGATTTCACTCTTCTGAAATCAGTGTTCAGTACCAAATGCAGCAAAGACTACTGATAAAGGCACATATTTGCATTTAGTTAACCATCCTAATTGGTATGCAGACCACTTTAAAAATGCACTAATCGGTGTTACACTCAGATGCAGGGTTTGTTCAGCAGTAAAAGTCACGATTTAAATACTTATCCAAACAAATATCACATTTTCAGGGAACAATGAAGCTCAGCACGATTCAGTTAAAGAAAGAAAATGGTTTTAACATTGGGAGACAGAACTTTGAGGCTGACCTTAGATCTCCAGCTAAATCGAATTTCATCCTTTTAAGGCATAAAGAAACCCACTTTCTTTAACAAGGTTAACTCACTATCTTGAGAGGGATGGAGGCCAAGTGTCTGCTGCCTTTGTCACGGCAGACTCCTGCATTCATTTCCCGATGCCTTGCTGCAGGAACTGCTCTTACACCATTGGCAACAGACTTAACCAGGACCTCCCAGATGAGGCACAGATAAACCAGCGTTCATCAGCGATCCCAGGGCACTCTCCAAAAGCAACACTTCCCTCAAATGCTTCTGCCAGAGCCCTACAGCCTCCCACCTGTAACCCCTCTTGCAGGTGAACAGAAAGTGGTAAAAGAGACAATAATCTCAGCAGGGATCCAGGAGAAGCCAAGCAGAAAGGAGTTCTTTTCACAGCCAGGAGACAGAGAAGCAGCACTCCTGGCTTAAGGCCACAGAGGCTGCAGCAAGGTCCCAGGAGGCTGCAGACAGACTAGACAGGCATTTGGAACCAAAAGCTACCAAATATTTTGAAGGGAAAGCTTGCATCCAACTCTGGTAACACCAAGCTAAGAACAGACAGGGGTTCAGAGAGTATCTATAGAGAAAGTTTTGAATAAGGGCATCCTGTTCTTATTTTTCCTTTGACATCTGCTTACATTGCAACAACAACAACAACAAAAGGTTGCAGAAGACCGCAGATTACAAAGAAAGCAGGCTGAAGGGTAAAAAGAATTAGGCAACTAAAGCAGGACACCACAGAGAGCATTCCAAAACCACCCTCTGCTCCTTAAATCTCTAAGGACAGCAGCATAGAGTAGTCCTCTGCCCAAAGCATAATGAGACAAGGAAACAGGCACAGCGGTGCTGGGATGCTGGTCATCACAAGACGCAGTCAGGTACTGCTGACAGTCACAGCACCCACTGTATACCATCTGTAGCTGGTTGTATTCCATGTTGCACACACAATATTTTTCAAACCAACTACAAACATCATACAACTTCAACTACTGCAACCAACATGCCAGATAACTCAGCTATTCTGTAAGACAACAAACGAGACAAATCCCATGCACAACTAGCTCAATTAGGCTTGTCTTCAAATTTCGTTTAACTTAATTTAATTCTGGTCTTCCAGTCACAGCATACCTTGGAGAACTGGTCTCAGTTCACACTGTCTGTGTCTACTGTACAGCCCCCCAAGAACTCATTTTTGAGAGAATTTATGAATTACTTCTGTTGGGGGGGGGGTGGTGGAATTGCTGTAGTTCATTTTTTAACCTGAAAGTTTATAAGCTCAAGCAGCTCACAAATACAAACACAGAGTTTCCTTTTGCTTGGACTTAAAGGAAAAGAATTTCCACACAATTAGATGCAGTTGTTAGACAACACACTATTTTAGAGGGGAAAAAAACCTAACATGCAAAACATTTCAGAAAGTGGCCGCTAAGCACATTGCTACCACGTAGCAATACAAGCTGTAAAGCAGACATTTTTATACCCGATTTGTGATGTCAGATTTTAAAAATAAGAAACACTAACACACAAAATCTATATTAAGTTAACTCAGACATACAGAAAAGCCTTTCCTGAGTCACCAATCCTTCTTTCCTACTGCCACAGCCAAGCATACAACACAGACTTCCTCAACATATCCTCAAGAGCCAGTTAAGGGGCTTGCTCCCATTTATCCCATTTTAAGGTTGTTCTAGAACCTGAGCCCATTTAGGGAAGAAACTGCTAATTTCAGCTTAAGTTTATTCATGCCAATTTACATTCATTTGTTCTCATGCCAACATTGTTCCTTAGCTTAAATAGCTCCTCTCTCCCTTTCTAGTGTTTATACCCCAGCTGTTCTTGTAGACTGCAATCATACTCCATCTCAGCCTTATTTGCTAGGCTAAACAAGCCAGGCTTTCCTTGTCTTCTCTGGAATAATTGACACTGCTGTCCTCCAGCCTCAGCCTGCACTGTTCCACCTGTAGCACAGGTGAGAGAACCCGTGGCCGGCGCTCCCCAGGAGCTCGTAGCCATTCCACCAGCGCTCCTGCCTGTGTCCTGGCCTAACACACTCCACCATCATCTTTACTTTCTCCAGAGCAGCAAGGCAGCAGCCACCTGGTCAGCGATCAGCCAGTGCACCCAGCACATCCCTGGCTCTACTGCTCCCAGCAATGGAGCTCCTTGCTCGCAGCAGGGTACAAAGGCTACAAAGGTAAGACGAGAAAGGGATGTACAGTATAGTTTGTTTTCAGTGTGGATGATTTGTACAAGTATGACTACACATCCTGTGTCAAAGCTTGCTATCTGATGGAGAGGTAATCAGTCAGTTGCTCACCTTTATCTATCAACTACCAGGATTCCACTCAGTTTTTCAGAACCTCTGCTAAAAAATCCCTACAGCAGGCAATCTCAAGTACTCAAATTACCCTTTAACAAACTCCTGAAGTCACTACTCTCCTCAGCTCAAACCCTGCAGCAGCCCTTTCTAGGCTCCTCAGGCATTTCCTAAGGAAGTCACCGTCCCTCCTGACCAATGGCACAGCAGTCTACTCAACACCACACCAAAAATGACCAGTTTTGTCATGGTTTCCAATTTAGCAGCAGAACTGAAAAACAAAAAGAATAATTCAGGTTTCCAAGTCATGCTTTTCCTCCCCTAGCAAATGATTCCCACAATTGTAATCTACTATTTAGATGACTCTTGCTGGGAAAAGCACACACACTCGTGCTGCTTCAGAGCCAAGAATCTTCCTCCTTGTTACTACAGTTATGTTTTCTTCATAACACAGGATAAAATTACTTTTCATCCCAAAGAGTCTTCTCCAGACCTTGACTACCCCTAGATAACAAAAAAGCCACCCCAAAAATACAAGCCAAAAAGTATTCCATCACACACTCATTGCTGTAAAGGAAGAACAAAAATACCCAACTCCGCATGACTGTTCCAGGCAAGGAAATTAATCAGCCAAGATTTTGTCCCAAGGTCACGGTAAGAGCATGTCTCTTCCTTTAAGTGCTAGGACATCTGCACTCTTATTTTAACTAAATGCAATTAAGCCAGCAGAAAATAGTTTTAAACATAAGACAAACAACTCGTTCAGGCGTTCAGAAAATACTAGAGCACGAGATGGCAGGATGACGACACGTAGGATCTAGAACAAACTGGAGGAGCACACCTCTGAGCCAGAGGACACAGCAAAGCTGCAGCAGCTCAGCAGCAACGGTACCTCAGCTTCTGGGACAACACAGCAGATGCTTGTGAAGCACTGAAACTTACAGCAGAAACTGCTACCCTGAACGACTGACTGCAGACACCATCTACGATGTACAGCTACCGGTAGCATCGATAACACACAAAGCCTACCAGCGCATCACCACTGCAGAGCTGTTTTTTTCCTTCGTTTTGTTATTTTGTGTTTAAAGCCCAGAAGTACACTTACCGTCCCTAGCAAGGAGGAGCCCAGCCAAGAACTATAAAACATTGTGAACAAGCCGGCATAGCAATGAAGTAAAAATACAAACCGTTACACTTTCCATTTTATCTGCCTCTCTAGCAGCAACGAAAAGTAGCTCCGTTGCTGCCTTGGGACCCAAGCAAATTCCTGACAACTTCCAAGACGGATTCATGGGGTCCACGTTTTGTTCCGTGGACTGTATATTTTGCACGCTCCCATTCGCAGCCCCGCGCGCAACCCTCGAGTACCGTTTAATCATAGAGCTCAACTCGCTCACTCTACTAATAAAAACAACAAACAAACAAACAAACCCCACCAGAAATAATAACAAAAAAGAAAGCTACTTCTACGGGCACTTTTACCATTTTGCAGGCTTTTTTACCGCACCAGCGGCAGCGGAACAAGACCGGCTGCCGCTGCTATTCGCCGCCCGCGGGAGCGGAGCCCACGCTCGCCGCAGGCTCGGCCAGCGCTCTGCAGCAGCAGCGGCAGCGCTCCTGCACACCGGGGGAAGGCAGCGGACCGCAGGACGGCCTCGGTCCCCCACCCCCGAGACCGGGATGCGCCGGAATCGCCCGGGGCAAGGGCGGCGGGACCCTCCCCCGGCCTCCTGCCCGGTCGCACCGGCAGCGGGCCGGGCGGTGCGGCGGCACGGCGGGCGGCCGCGCACCGGGGCTGTGCCGCGGGACGGGACGGGACGCGCTGCCCTGCCCTGCCCTGCCCTGCCCTCCCCGCCGCGGAGCGCACCTGCCCGCCGCGCCGCTCCGCCGCCCGGCCCGGAGGCGCCCGAAGCCGCTGCGGGATGCGGCCAGCCTTCCGGAAACGCTTCCCAGCCCGCTGCGCTTACCCAGGAAACGATTCCGGCCGCCGGCCGCCACCGCCCCTCCTCTCCCTCCGCCCCGGCCGCCGCCCAGAGCCGCGGCCCGCAGGGTGCCGGCCGGGCGGGGCGAGGCGAGGCGGGGCGAGGGGGCGGTGGCTGCGGCGCCGTGGCGGGTGCGTGCCCCCGTGGCCCTCCCTCAGCCGGGCCCGCGGCCCCCCGGGCACCGGGGCCTTCAGGTCAGCAGCTCACATCGGGGCCGATGTGCCTCTGTGAAGGAGAAGAGGCTCTGTGTGTGTGAGGCAGGTCTGCCCCTGAAAAAGAAAAACAAAAAACCAACAAAACAAAACAAAACAAAACAAAAAAAACACACACAAAAACAAAAACAAAACAAAAAAAAAAACACAAACCAAAAAAACAACAACAAAAAAAACCCCACGGAAACCCAAAAATCTCCTTAGGGAAAAAAGAAAGGTTTGACTGGTGCTTGGCAAGTGTAGTAATGGCCATATCAAAGTGGGGCAGTGGTAATGACTCTCCTAAAATACCACCTGCTGTATCCCAGTGCTCCTCTGGCAATAGTGAGAGGCAGAGGTAGACAGGTAGACAGCCAAGCGGGCTGGGAAGCCCTAGAAGAAGATTTTATCACTCTCTACAATTACCTGAGAGGAGGTTGTAGACAGCTCGGGGTTGGTTGCTTCTCCCAGTTAAAAAGCAATAGGACAAGAGGAAACAGCCTCAAGTTGTGCCATGGGAGGTTTATGCTGGATATTAAGGAAAATTCTTCCCTGAATAGGTTGTTAAGCATTGGAACATGCTGCCCAGGGAAATGGTGGAATCAGCATCTCTGAAGGTGATGCTTAAAAGGATGAGTAGGTGTAGTACTTGGGGGTGTGATTTAGTGATGGACTTGGCAGTGTCAGGTTAATGACTAGACTTAAAGATCTTAGATATCTTTTCCAACCCTAAAAATTTTATGTTTCTATGATTCTAAGAATGGGTCGTTTTTCACACTGGATATGGGCACCAAGTGGCAAGGTGACAGTGAGTTAAACACCCACATGGCTGATGAATATTAGCAAACCCCTCTGGTCATGGATTAATGGAGTGTGCTTGGCATCGGCGTAGCGCTCCGAACAGCTGTGTTCTGGTGGGTCTCCAAACTCAGATAACCAGTGTGAATGGAAAGGAACGAGGTGTTCTCATGTGCAGCAAACAAATGTGTAAAGGACCAGGCCTGGCAGCTTCCCTGCTCTGACCCTGCATGCACTACTACAGGGTTACGGTTCAGATTAAATCCCTAGACACATCTTGAGATGCATGAGTAGAGAATCACAGCAACGTCCCAGGCAGTGAGAAATGAGGCTTAATAGACACATCTGTAGGAAGATATTTCTGTTTAGTGCCTTCCAAATATGTGGACTATTGTCTGTTCTGTCAAGCTAGGTTTTGAGATTGCAGGAGAAGAAACTGGTGATTGCTAAAGCAAAAAATTCAACATAGGATGATAATTCAGTGGAAAGCGTGTAATAGACTTTTACTTCTACACCTTCTATCAGTTTTAGGAGATCCCTGGAACAGCACGTGCAAAACAATCAGCAGTAAAATAGTGTCGTATTGGAGTGACCTAAGACATATAAGGAGGTCAAAGGAGTCTATTACAATAATGAAATTGGCATCTCATACATTTTCTTACATGTTCTTGTAAATGTAAACACATTTAGTAGTCCTATTGAAGTGCCCAAGTCCAGTTTAAAATTTATCGCACCTTTTATAACAGCAAACCTATTTATCTGCAAGAGATGATTTTTCCTATGCATTCCATAGCCGCCTTCTATGTTTTGTTCCTTGCCTTTACAAATATGTTCCTGGTAATAACAGAACACTCATGAACTGAGAACAATTTAAAGGATCATTAAGATTAATAGCAATATTACATCTTTAATTAGAAATGTTTATGGTTTTAGAAGATCATATTGACATACACCAGCCTAAAGAACAGAAAAAATATTTGTAATTATAAGTACTACACTGATTAAAACCAAGAAACAACAATTAGGCAAAGACATGCAACAATTGGGCAAAGTAATTCAGAGCAAAGCACCTAGAAATTACACTTAATATCTTGCTTTTAAATGTATTGTTCTTTTTGTAGTGGTACCAAATTTATCCACTTGTCTTAAAATTGGATGTGATTTAATCTCCTAACACTTTTATAAGCTAAAACTCACATTTTAATTGATATTTTTACATTCAAGACTATGATGAGGGCCCAAAAAATACCCCAAATAGTTATAATCATCTGTAATAAAATCATGTTATTGTGATCAGTTTCAGAAGGACCAATACCTGAACATCCAAAGGTGATTCATCAAATTCCAGCATTTGCAAATCAGGTGGCTTCCCTCTTCAACAAAGCACATCATCCAGCAGGAGGGAAAGCTTTTATGCTTTGACAGGATACTGGAGAAGAACTCTCTCTGGAATATGCACTACATCTACTGAAGAGATGCAAGACAAGTAGCAGGTTACCAAGATTATTAGTGAATAGCCTATTAATAAATTTCCCTGACAGAAATGCTCAGGCAAGATACTCAAAAATGCATGTTCCTTTAATAAAAATAAATGTAATAACACCACATTGTGGTTTTTGCTATGTGATTAGAGTTATGATTGATATTTAGTTACATAGTCTATATAATGCACTTTGGATTGCAGTGTAGTAAGCAGTGCCATAAAAATTAAGTGTTGAGGGATAGTTGCAGTACACAGTGATCCCATCTCGAGAAACTCGTCTCTTGCTGCAGCGGACAGTAGGAAAGTGATGACTATTTCATAAGCAAGGCTACCACCTAGTGGTGCCACTGCTCTTCCGTAGCACAGAAAACACCACCATCTTTGGCTGAATATATTGATCCTAAGCACAGAAACTTAACTAAAAAAAATCAGTTATAGCAGAATGGTTGGAACACTTTCTCTAACATTTTCACACAGCTGCATTAAGTCTCCATTTTAAATGCAAAATCAAATAATTTTCCAGAAAAAATCAAAAACCACCACAGTGCACCTGCAGCTGGAAGATTTAAGAATTAGACTTGTAGCATGCTATTTTTCATTACAGGCTTGAACATGCTCGGAGGGTTCAGTCCCCCAGACACATTGCTTCTCAGGACCTGTGCAAATCATACATCCCTCCCATTATTTTGGATTCCTGTCTCCTTAGTGCTCCCTGGGCTAGCATATAGTGAAAGGTTAATTCTGCCATGAACAAACTTCCCCATGTCATTTATAGAGAAGCAAAAGCCACAAGACATCAGTCTCAGATAAGATTATTCCAGCAGTTAAATCAATCCAGGAACTAAATCAAGGCCTCCTGCTATACTCATGGGGCCCTCTCCCATTTGCTGTATTAGCTATCTCAGGCACATTGCCACCTCCTCAATGAAGGTTGTATGGGAACAAGTGCAAGTGGAGCAATTTGTAGGCCAACAGTTCTCTGATATCTTGGCATGCCAAGCAAGGCAGAATGATTTTGAAGTTTCTCTTTAGCTCTTCAGGAATGCAAAGCCTTGCATCCAGGAATGGTTGTAAAGTAATGAAAAATGATTTCTTGGACGTCGTCTAGATGTAATTCTCTAATCTCTCCTTTCTCTGCCTGTTACACAGCAGTATATTGAGATTTCCTACAGGGAGAGTGAAGGAAAGGTGAGGTGACCTGACTGCCCCCCAGGCATATAAACTCCTTTGTTATGTGGTGAATTTACCCAGCCCACGCACTCATCCAAACAGGCACAGCTCCATTTTTTTGTTATTACAGGCAGGTTCTGAGTGGTGCAAGGAGGATGACTGTGTTCACTCACAAACAATCACCGTATTTGAAACAGGAGAACATACCAACTGACCACTGCAGGTAAACAGCCCATTTGGGACTTCCTTCTAGCTGGAAGGGCCAGATGGGGGGAAGCTGTGATTTGTAACAAAAAAGCTGCTATTAATGCAGAGTTTCTAAATGCTACAATAGCTGCTTAGGCACTGCTAGAAGCCAGTAGCTGCTTTCAGAGCTGACTTTTCTGCAAACTCCGCTTACTCTTTTATGTGGCTCTGGTGGACAAAAATACTCAAAAGCTGCAACAGAGCAAGGGCTGTAGTTATAGGTAGTCAAATAAAGAGAAGAGCTTACACTTTCAAAGCTGATATCTAGCTAGATTTTCTTGCCTTGGCTGCTTAAAATGGGAACTATAGCCTTGATGGGCGCTGAAACATACGATCACCAATATTTTCCTACAACTGAGAAATAAGAATACAACAGAGATTTTGCAATGTAGGTTGCATTTGGGTCTATAAATATTTTGTTGTTCAAACAGCACAAAATAAAGGAAAACACCTCTCCATTGCCAACAGCTGCTGGGCTTCAGGCCTGCTGCTCTGGCATCTTGGAGCTTTCCCTGGAAGACTTTCACTGCAGGTTCTGCCCAAGAGGCAGCCAAGGATAATGTATCAGTACAGCTCCCTATGAGGTGGTCAGGAAAGCCGTGTTTTAGGCCAGAATGGCTGACCCACTCATGCTATATATGGGGCTTTGAGAAACCTGCCTGGTATAGTTAAAGGTGTCGCTGCCCATGGCAGGGTTTGTGACCTCTCAAAGATTTTTGAATATTCTTGGGAATCTGGAGAGATCACAGTTGACTGGAAGCTGGCTAATTGTTGTTCCAATTTTCAAGAAGGGCAAGAAGGATGACCCATGGAACTACAGAGTTGTCATTCTTACTTCAATGACTGGTAAAATTATGGAGAAAATTATTCTGGGAGTTATTAAAAAACACTTGAAGGATAACATGATCATTGGTCACAGCCAGCATGGCTTCATATGGGGACAGTCATGTTTCACTAACTTAATTTTCTTTTATGACAAGTTAACTCACCTGGGAAATCAAGGGAAACCAGTTGATGTAATCTTTTTGGATTTCAGTAAACTTTTCCATACTGTCTCTCAAGTATCCTTCTGGACACAATGTTCAGTACACAGCTGGATAAACATACCATGGGATGGTGAGCAACCGGTTAATGCATCCGGCACAAAGGGGGTGCCTGGTGGGCAGTGGGGTGACATCAGACTGGGGACCTGTGACTAGTGGGGTTCCACAAGGCTCTGATTTAGGGTCAGTGCTCTTCAATGTCCTTATAATTGACTTGGACGCAGGACCTGAAAATAAAGTAAATTTACCAACAGTACTAAATTGTGGGGAGCTGTTGACTCCCTGGAAGGTAAAGCACTCCTGCAGAGAGACCTTAACAAATTAGAGGGCGGGACGATCACCGACTGTATAAAGTTTCACAAAGGAAGGTGAGGGACTGTGCGCCTGGGTTCTGCATACAAACTATGTACAGGGAATGAGATACTGGCAAGTAGCACCTTGGAAAGAGACCTCTGTGTCCTGGCCAGTGGAAAGGTGAGCATAAGTCAGCAGGGCCCTGGCAGCCAGGAGAGCCAAGCATGTCCTGGGGGGCATCAAGCACAGCATCACCAGCCAGGCAAGGATTGTTCCACCCTGTTCTGCACTGGTGCAGCCTCACCTTAAATATTTTGTGCAGTTTTGGTCACCACAATACAAGAAGGATATAAAGCTATTAGAGAGTGTCCAAAGGAGGGCTGTGAAGATTGGTGATGGGTCTTTAGGGGGAACCATGCGAGAGCACCTGAGAGTGCTTGGTCTGTTCAGCCTGGAGAAGAGAAGACTGAGGGGAGACCTCATTGCATTCTACAATTTCCTCATGAGGAGAGAACGAGGGGCAGACACTGATCTCTTCTCTATGGTGACCAGTGACAGAACTTGAGGAAACAGCATGAAACTGTGTCAGGAGAGGTTTAAGCTGGATATTAGGAAAAGGTTTTTCATCCAGAGGGTGGTTGAGCACTGGAACAGGCTCCCCAGAGAAGTGGTCACAGCACCAAGCCTGTCTGAGTTCAAGAAGCATTTGGAAAATGCTCTCAGACACATGGTGTGACTGTTGGGGTTGTCCTGTGCGGGGCCAAGAGCTGGACTTTGATGATCCTTGTGAGTTTCTTCCAACTCAAGATATTCTATGATTCTATCATCCTTACTAGATGATCTTTAAGGTCTCTTCCAACCCAAACCACTCTAGAATTCTATGATTCTATGCTATGCATATATAGATGCTCACATCCACTAATACACATTAAGAGGTACAGAAAGCTAAGATAAAGTTGGAAATGCTAGGTTTGCTAACAGCAGAAGGCCAGTGCTTTGTCTCTGAAACAAGAGAGACAAAAGTCCAGTGCCTAATGTCCTAAACGCAGCTAGAAAAGCCCAGGCTGCAAATGCACTCAATGGGAATTTTGTCCTACGTGTATAAACATACACGGGAAAGAGCAGCATGTTTGTGTTTATATTTGCAGCTGTAGAATGTGATAGAGTCCCATTGTTTTTCTGATCCATAGTGTAGTTTCCCTCGCAATCTAAATATTTTTCTCCACTGAGACAGGGATTTGTTTCAGCGTGCATGTTCGTAAGCTAAACTCCTCCACTAAAACACTATGGCTCAAGGTCCAAATGATGGTGTTCTTCATACCAACATGTGCTTTGGGTAAACAACTCAAACCAGCACTTGTTAAACTGATCTTTAGAAAAGAAGTTTCTCTATCAGTGATGAACACTGTCTAAAGACTTCTCTAAAGGTGGACGTTTGGAAATACTCTCCTCCTTGTGCAGTGTGAAAAACTTCCTGAAGCAGAAAGGGAAAAAGTCCTTCTTTTCTCCACACGGCTGATGCTCTGCGAGCAGCATCTGAATTTGCACAGGAGGCACTATAGTGTTAGGTTCTAAGAGTGGCTAGGTCAAAGGCAGCTTCGAAAGGCTGATGTTTCCCAACTGGATTTGTTTCACTGTGTTTTTAAAGTTAATTTCTTGCAGTTGAGCCAAGACTAATAACCTTCCACCAGCAACATCCCCAGAAGTGTCAGAGCAGCTGGGCCTCTGCACTATTCTGCCCCAGCTGCTAAGAGTAGCACGTACAGGACAACTGTTTTGCATTAGGAGGACACTGGGTGGTCACCACGTTTAAGACACTTGGTGTCAACATTATAACTTAACCAAAAGGTTATGTTCTGTCAGATGTACTTCTGCAAAGTGCCTATTAATGTAAGGTTAAGACCCTAATTCTTACCCATTCTGAAATCAAAGCCCTGACTTGTAAGTACAAGTGAATAACTACTGTTATTTGTAATTAACGCAGTAATTGGTACAGCAAAGACTTTGGAGATGTTGTTGCCTAAAAAACACAGTCTGCTAGCAAGACTAAGGGATGCATTTAAAGTTTCCATATGCTGTCGCAGAGTGGAGAAGCAAGATCAGCTTGGATCTAGGTCTGTGAGGCTTTTTATCTACCATGGTCACAGTGAGAGAGTCAAAGCTGCGCTGCTCTGAGTCACTTCTGAGTCACTACCCTGCCAGGCCTGCACACCAGATATATGTAGAGGCTATGAACTCTAAGGTATGCCTTAGGAGTGATTAAGAAGAGGTAGTTTGATGCTGTCTCAGATGCAGAAAATGTCTTTCCCATGCAGCCCACTTTAGGACAGGACTAACTAGGCAGACTCACGGCAGACTCAGGGCAATCCAGGGACCCCAAGCTCTTGGCTTCACTCACTGGACTGGCAGCAGCTCTGTGCCAACATCACTCCCGAGGTGAAGTAGCTCCAACAGAAGAACCATGCTGGAACATCTCATAGACTGTCTGCAGCTAAAGCTTTAGATCAGAGCCCTTCTCTAATTAAAAACAAAATCCCCACACTTCCCAAGAATGTGCACATGTAGATTAGGAAGCAAATCCTTTGGCACAAGTTAGTGTCAATATTGTGCTATATCTGTCCCTGCTGATGTGTAGGAGTTCAGGGTAGCTTGTACTACCGGGACATTTTTGCTATGCAATTGAAGATTTTAGAGAACATGTTAAGCTGAGCACAACTTATTTCAGAAATTCTGTAAGTGGGGGTGAACATATACGTAAAGATCAGGTGAGACAGTTGATTAGAAAACTACTCATAAGATACAACAAGAATATGAGACCATGTCAGTTATGTGAAAAAAGCAACCATCTTCCAGGATTCTATGACTATGTTAACTTAAAAAAAAAAACAAAACGGGGGTTTGGGGGTTTTATTTATTTATTTATTTATTTTCATTAAGTGACTTTGTTGTTCACTGATTTCAAGTGTCAACTACTCTAAGTTCCACTTAAGATCTCCATTTGCATAAAAAAGACAGGATGAAGGAATGCTTTTTACATCTGCCCATCACTATTAATCTGCTTTTCCTTCTCCCCAAAAGAAGATAGCTGATATCCAGGACATAGTGTAAGATGGTTTGTTGTGCTGACCTGGAGCAGTTACAAGATTTCATAGTAAATCTCCTGCGCATGAGAGTCCTTTTCTACAGGTGCCTCTGTTGTCATGCAAGCTGGAGAAGTCCATTTTTCTTTTTTCTTCAACAGACTCAAACCCCTTTGCTATTCCCTTCTGGTAGAGCCATATTTCTCCCTTCTTCATCCAACAACAGTCCAGCCAATTTCTACATTTTCTCCTCACATTTCCCCCAGAAACACCAAAGCTACACTAGCATGTAAAGAGAGCACAGGTGACAATAGACTTCATCCAGCAGTTAGATCCTCAGCTGCTCCTTCAGGCATATATTCTGCCCTTTCCCTGAAAAGGTTTAAGTCTAGAGGTTGGAGACTGCTGACATAAAGAGGTATTTGAGAGGCAGCCTGTGCCTTTACCTCAGCACCCCATAAATCTGAGGAAGTGCATCTCTGCTACTGTAAAAGTACTACTGAGTCAATGTCTTGATATCCTTTCAACTGACGGATCACATTTCTCATCTTTCCTTGTTTTCTGCTACTCTCCTCCAGCTTAAAAGTAACTCGTGCTCCAGAGCTGTTTTGAAGCAGCTTTTTATTTTGTTTCGCAAGAAACTCATCCTGCCTAAGGTAAGCTCTTCTAGCAGCCCCAGAGCTCAGGGAGAGATTAACGCTTTTTAGGTGCTGTTGTATGGCTGTTGGGCATTTAGAAACAATACTAAGGATAGACTTTGCTAAGTTGTTACTGAGGAAATGGAAGACTGCAGGGGAGAAGCAGACTGAGGCCACCCCAGGATGGCCTGGCACAATGCAATGATTGGAAAGAGGCACAGTGTTGTACTAGATAGTGTATTACAAGAGTCAAGTCCTGCTATTTACATCTCACAACCAGTAGTTTAAAATCACATGGCTCATCTTGTTTCATTCTGTTAATCTGAGGAAAGCATTCTCTGGATGAAAATGTAAATAGGTATGCAAGTCTTAATCACAGATCATCCAAGTATTACATCAAGATTAAAATTCATTATTATTAGCTATTACATGTATTATGGTAAATCATTGCACAGAATGAGGTCCTCTTGAAACGTATATTTTACATCTCTAGATAAAAGAAGTAATCCTAAGAATGTTGAAGTCAACAAAACAAAGAGGAAGGAAGAAGGGATTGTTCTCTTTTACAGGACTAGAAAGATGGATTATACCTGCCTATAGAGAAAAAAGGATAGATTGCCAACATCACCAAAGCATTTTGTGACAGATGCTGATTGCCCAGGTGCCAGTATATGGTCTTGCTCACCCATTGAGACAAGCCGTGCAAGCTTTCATATCTTTCATAACCAGGCAGTATATCATTTCATTGGAAACTAAGAGACCCTGTCAACAATGATGCCCCTCCTATCTTTCTTTGTGAAAAGAGGAAGTCACTTTCTGTTTGTCCTACTTCTACTGTGAAAAAAAGCATGCTATTGCTGTGCTTCTGATAGACACCATCACTGTTTGGTGGATACAATTTTGCAGAGGAATGAAGAATCATCAGCATCCTGCCAGACAGATCTGAAATCAAGGAAATCATGGCTGCATTCTTTAGAACTGAGACTCTCAAGGCAAGCCTTCAAAGCTACATTTCAGCAGTTTAACGCTCCCACCTACAGACTTCCAGAAGATCTCTTGCTTTCTGCAGAACACGTTCTTTACCTGCTGGTGGACTTGGCTGTAGTTCAGAGGAATTGCAGAGTCACTGCTAGCAGTCAATACACACAAAAGCAGTCCTTGGCAGAGCAGCCCCTTTCATCAGCCTGACAATTTTATCTGCATTGCCGCTGTTACCTCTCTCCAGCTTGTCTTCATCTCAGGTCAGACCCAGAGTTCACATACTTGAGTATGTCTCCACCTCAGAAACCCTTAATTATTCCATCTCATAGCCAAAACATATGCTTCTTGTGGAAGGGAACACAAGAACATAACTTTTCCAACCTTTACATTAAGTAAAGAAAGTTTGGGGGTTCTTTCCCCATTCCCAACTCAGCTCTGAACTGCTTTGATTTTCTTTAATTTGCAAATCTCCTGCTTGACAGTTGAGATGTTTCAGGCCAGAGCTCCTGGCCCATGGATCTGGAGAGCAGCAGCTGACAGCCAGATGCTGAGTAGTGACTGGACTTAGACTTCCCTGCATGCTGGGCTGCAGTCACCAAGACTCCTCACATAAATATTTAAATTAACCTGGATGAAATTCAGAAACAAACAGATGTCTCTCTTCCTGGTCATATCTTTCATTGACCAAGGCCCTCTATAAAAGCACTCAATTTCTTGGCCTATTGATCCCTCTGATCTGCTAATTAAAGGCTGGGGCCGTCTCATGCAGGAATTGCTGCTGTGCTCCAGAAAATTTACCAGAAGAGAAGGGGGGATGTTATAGCCTTATGCAGATCCCTGACACCCACTGTCCCCAGTGGCCTCAGATATGTTTTATGTTTGATACCTTGTGACACAGTGTGCAGGTTCTGGCTGGGATGAAATTAGGTTCCTCCATAGCACCTGTCATAATGCTGTGTTTTGGCCATTCCAGGGACACAGTTGTTCCCTCCACACCTTTCTCTCTGGGCCACAGCTTCAGCCCAGTGCTGTCATTAGAGCTGAGGTTGAGACCCACAAGGTTTCCAGCTTCAGGGACACTGTCACAGCAGGAGGCGTGCCAAAGGGAGCATGGCACTGCATCAACATTGCTCAGTCCACATGCAAGGATGCTGCATTTATGTGTAAATCAATCCCACTCAAGCACACTGCTCTGGTGAAACTGAGCTGACTGCAGGATTTACCTCAGGCAGGATTTAGTCTCAGGCAGGATTTACCACAAGCCAGCGGAGGTATTTACAGTAAGTCAGCACAGTTATCTCAAACACCTTCTACTCACTGTAGGGTAAATGCAAATGGGCACCTACCAGGAGCATGGCAACATGTAGTAAGTCCTGGGGCTCCAACCTGCCCAACCATGCACCTGCATCCTGCTGCCCTGGGCAGCCAGCTATGGACAATAATTGTTTGTTTTGAAGGTAGGGAGTAGGGAATTAAGGAGGTTTCCAGGAACGAGTTTGGAAACCTTCTTTTGAGAAGTGAATCATTATAGGAAAATGAAGAAAAGCACAGGTCTGGGATGTTTGCTAGGCGGGTGAGGATACTGCAGAAGATGTGCACTTGGACTGCCTCAGGGCTTGGATTTTGGCAAGACAATAGGAAAATTATTTTCTAAAGAACAGTATACAGCCTCAGCTTCCATTTTGGGAGCTCTGCATTGTCTAAGGCCAGTTTTGCCTCCTCCACTACTCTACTTGTCATAGGTACTTTTGTTTGGAGATTCTCTGAACTCAGGAACAGGCCTCAATTATAGGTCTAATTCTTATATAAACCTTCAACTGGAATATGGTGAAAAGGTAAATGCTGACACCAAGTTCTATGTCTAAGAGAAAGCCATCTGCCAAAATATCATATATGTAGCAAAGATTCCTCTGTCCACACTTTCTAGATGAGACATCTGAGCAAAACCTTAACACTGTGAACAGTGTTGAACACCACAAGTACTAGTACTACTTTTGGGCAGTGCAGAACATTCACAAGTATGTCCAGTCACTTTTCCATGTGAGTGTTTATTTTATTGCAGTAATGGGAATGAATTGGAATAAATGTGTTATGCACATCTGCTCCGAAGAAAGATGGTCCAGAGACTTCATCTTTGCTATGATGTGGGTGGAGACTGCATATGACAAAGCACTTCCTGCATGACTTTCTGGAGACTGGCATCTTTATGCAACAGTAGCAGGTTTAGAAGTTGGGTATTGCTACACTTAGTGTTTATTTTAAAGTTAGTGTATTGATAGATTTGACAGATTCTTCCATAGAAACAGTTCTGCTATCCCTTTCTTCATGCTGTACATGGCATGCAGAGGCTGAAATTACACTTGCACAACTGCTTGCAGTCTCTCTCAACAGCCTAGACTCAGGAGGCATCCCAGGGATGACTAACCTAGGGGTCTAAGCACTGCCATTGCTGAGGCAGGCTGAAGTTATAACCACTATTTGCTGCTGCACAAATCAGAAATAAGATTTTTTTGCCTTTTTTAGCCTTCTCTTTTGTAGGCTGCAAGATGAGTGTTTTCCTGTCCTCTCAGAGGAGCTGCATGGAGACTTTCCTACATATCTGTCAGGGACCATTAGCACTGAACTTGTTCATTCAAGTTGCTTTGATATCCTTGCATCTTACAGTACATTAAGAGTTCATCATAAAAGGAAAGATAGTCAAAGATACCATATATAGAATTAATATTTTGGGCCAATTTAACTTGCTTATAGGCATCGAAGACAGGTTTTTAGCTACAGTAAAGGGGGGGGGGGGGGGGAACCATAAATAAATTATACTGTCATTTACTGTGAAACTTTTCCTATGCTCCCTAGAAGTCTTTGGTTTTGAACAGTGTGTACTGCTCTTCCCTTTGTGGTGATAGACTAAATCACAGGATCATGGGATACTTCAGGAAGGGTTCTCAGGTTCTGGACCAACCTCCTGCTCAAGGCATGATCAGCTAAAAGATCAGACAAGGTTGCTCAAGGCTTTATCCTGTAGGGAAACATCCCAGCTTTGGCCACAAAATACAAAGCCCGCCTTGCTATCCTATTTTTTCTTCATTAAGTCTTGTTTCAGGTAGAACTAGTGTGAGACTGCTTCTTGAACCTTTTATGGCCATATTTCAAAGATTAACTCTAGGCTTTTTTCCCAAGGAGCTCATTGTAAACTGAGTAATGTTGATGAATAGGTCTCAGTTCAAAAACGCATGTGTGCAACCACCTGATATGAAAGATTCCCCGCTAAATTACAGTGCAATAGATATAAAGTTAATTTAAATGTGCTTGAAATCAGGTAGGGACTTAGAAATTTTGCTGTGCAGGGGCCCAAATAGTTCTGAAACATGGTGAAAAACCAAAGGAAGAAAGTCATCAAAACCAAACAGACTGCAGACATTCAGCTGACTCTTTTGTTCAGTATTTGCATTGTTTGAAAGACAACTGTGAAGCATCTCGCTTATCCACAAGGCTCCCATCAGGCTGTTTACCAGTAAAATCTGAAAAGCTGTTGGGAGTGCACGTGATTTCTAGTATTTTGAGCAGGTTAGTTTTGTTTCCTTGTTCAGACACGTTCTAGTCCAAAGACATTGTGCGCAGAAACTGTCAGGTCATGAATAAAAGATAAAAAGCCCGCTATTTTTTAACCAGCATCACTGGACTGGTTCAGGGGTTGGTCCAAATGCAGAGATACAATCAGCACACAGGAGACTTTCATGTCGGATTTATCATACCGGAAATTTAAAAATAAGCGTTCGATGATTTTGTTGAATATCAAAACCATTGTACACTTTACGCAACGTACACCGAACGGGGTCCGATGCTTAGGAGCGGTCAGGCGCATAAATGTAGACACGGGCTTTCGGGATTCACGGAGCCCAGCGGCTGGGCCGATGGTGGAGGAGAAACCTGTTGCCCTGGGCGATGCCAGCCGCTCGCCCACGCTGCCGGCCCGCTTCCATCGCTTTCCCCACGCCGACGTCAGGGGGTCGGGGTCCCCCGGCGGCCGGCCGCACCCCGCTCCCGCGGAGGCGGCGTGACCCGGCCCCTCAGTCCCGGCCGGGCACCCCCGGCCCCGCGGCCCCTCGGCCCGCGCCCCCCCGCGCGCCGGCCGTGCCCTGCTCCTCCCTCTCCCCCCGCCGCCGCGCGGAGTGGGCCAGCCCGCCCCTATATAAGAGCCGGGTGGGCGGCTCCGCGCCCCAGCGTCGCCAGCGGCTCGGCAGCGGAACTGCCGCGGGGGACATCGTCGTGCGTGGGGCACAGCCTGCCTTCTTCCCGGCTCCCGCCGCCCTGCAGCCATGGCCTGGCAGCCGATGGAGATCAACCCCGAGGTGCGCGAGGGGCGGCGGGGACGGGGCTGGGGCTGCGGGGCGGGTGGTGGGGCGCCGTTTCTCGCCGGCACTCACGCTTTCCACCACCTCCCCCCCGTATTGTCTTCCAGATGCTGAACAAAGTGAGTTGCCGCCGCCGGAGGACCGCCGCGGGCGGGAGGGCGCCGCCCCTTCCCCCTCCATCTCTCGGCAGCCCGCCCTGCCGGGGAGCGCCAGCCGCGGTGGTGCGCGGGGCGCGGCCGCACCTGCGGAGCGGCCCCTCCCTCCGTCCCTGGGCGTCCCGTCCCGCCGGGGCGCGGAGCGGCCCCTCCCTCCGTCCCTGGGCGTCCCGTCCCGCCGGGGCGCGGAGCGGCCCCTCCCTCCGTCCCTGGGCGTCCCGTCCCGCCGGGGCGCGGAGCGGCCCCTCCCTCCGTCCCTGGGCATCCCGTCCCGCCGGGGCGCGGAGCGGCCCCTCCCTCCGTCCCCGGGCATCCCGTCCCGCCGGGGCGCGGCCGCACCTGCGGAGCGGCGCGGAGCCGGCGCGCCCCGGGGCGGGCACGGCCGGCAGGTGGCGCGGCGGGGCCGCGCGTTGTGCTGTGTCACCGGGCGCGGCGGGGCTGTGGCGGCCGCGCCCCGCGGGGACGGGCGCGTCGCGGCCGGGCCACACGCTCTCTGTGCCCCGTGCAGGTGCTGTCCCGCCTCGGGGTGGGTCCTGGCTGGCGCTTCGTGGACGTGCTGGGCTTCGAGGATGAAGCGCTGCGCGCCGTGCCGACCCCGGCCTGCGCGCTGCTCCTGCTGTTCCCGCTCACTGAGCAGGTGCGTGGCGCTGGCCGCTGTCTGGAGCTGTCGTCCACCCAAGCATCAGATGGTTGGGGGCGGATGGGGCTCGGCGCTGGCACGGCGTTTGTTTGGTCTCAGCCTTCAAATAGCGTAAACTGACCTGAGCGACCAAACAAGGGCTCTAATTCCATCCCAGTGCTCCTGTGAGACTTGGCTTTGTATATCAGACTGAGGGGGGAAAAAACCGTGAGAGATCTTGAGTATGAGCAATAGCAATTTCATTACCATGCTGAATCATTGGATCTGGAGAGGCCTGCATTACTTCTTTAATATAGTAATATATTCAGTCCACTTGCTGCTAAGGCAGTGAATGAGGAAACGGGCATTGAAATCAAGTTTAATTAACAAGTTCTTAAAAGGAAAGATTATAACCTTCCAATAGCAATTTTACAGTTGTTTATACATTGTTGTGGTGGGGAGGGGCTCATGAAGGTAAAAAATTCTAAAGGGCCTATTGTAGAGACGTGCTGAGTAGTCCTGTTGGGAGAGGATATAAAAGAGCATATCCATTATGTTATTTCCCTCCCCAAGCTATTTCCAGTGTATGGCACAGATGGAGAACCTAAGAACTGTGCCTTTGCATCTGACTGAATCACCCAGGTAGTCCATTAAGTCTTGGCCTGAATCCAGTTCTGACATATGGTGCTTTACTGGTGCTACAAAGATGAGTTTCTGAGTAAATCTTTGTCCGGTCCTGATACTTATTCTCCTGCACAACAACTTACTTGTCCAGTGGTTTGCACAATACAAAGGTAGGACTGTGATGAAATGCCTATAACAGTTACATGTTTACAGCATGAGAACTTCAGGAAGCAACAGACTGAGAAAATAAAGGACCAGGAGATCAGTTCCAAAGTGTATTTCCTGAAGCAGACTGTCAGTAACTCCTGTGGGACAATTGGTCTGATACATGCAGTTGCTAATAACAAAGACAAATTGAAACTTGGTGAGTATGAATGTTTTGAAGTGCTTGAATTTCCATTTTTTTGAGAGCAGATTGAATGGGTATGGGCTGTTGGGAGACAGGTGGGGCTTTCATGCAAGCCAAGTTAAGGTATGCTGTACTGTTTCAGTTGGTAACTGGGTCTTCTAGCTCTTGGAGAGGGGCATGTGGACTGCCTGAAACACAAAAGGGAATAGGCTTCGACTCCTGTCTGCTAGCTGCAGAGGTATTGTCCTAGTAAGCAATGCAAGAGGAAAAGGGCGCTTAGCATGACTGACCAAAGTCTGTCTGTAATTAGGAAGTACTGTGTTGAGAAGTATTTATTGACATTAAGCTTGATGTCAGTAGATGAGATGAAGGTCTTCATGCTACATGTGTCTAATGTAAATCAATGTGCTCAGAGTAGCCTGTAAATCAGTCTAAAACATGTTTTCTTTTTGCTGGAGAAGTTGTACAGATAGGGGTTTGTAAGGAGATTTTTCCTACCAAGGTAATAGTTTTGATGGTTTCTTTACTGTAGAAAAAGACTCTTGTTGTTCAGCAACTAGATCTGCAAAATACAACTACCATTTTTCTAAGAGAACTTGAACCCTTTCTGTGGTGCAGGATTCCTTTTTATACAAAGGAAAATGTAGAAGTCATAATGAGCATTTAAGCATAGTTTTGCTTTGTTCTTAAAAAGGATTCACTGAAATAACACACTCTTGATGAGTGAAGCAATGATGCAGCACATCTTTTACCTGCTAGACCTCAGTGCATCTTAGTACTGCACTGCTACTTTATGTTCTGGAAAACCAAAGTAAGCCTGTCATGAGCAAGTGCTGCTTTCATTTTAAGACAGTAAGACAATTTCATCTACCCATATTCTGATAGTTATGTGTCCTTACAGCTGGTGCCTTTCTCAAATTCAAAACAGGATCAAACATTTCTGCCAAATGTGCAGTGGAGAAATCTGAAAAGCTAAATCTCACTTGAAAATGAACTTGAAAATGATTTTCAAAACAAGCATCCAGAGTACCCTGAAACACTCTTCCCAGAAACAACTCTGGTTGTTTGTGTAGATGGTTACTAATATCTTCTGGATAAATAGCTTACATTAAGTGGTAGTTATAACGTGCTTATGTTGGAGATAGTTACAGGCTGAATGCAATGACTAGTAGTTAGTTCAAAAAGCATTGATTATTGTGGGCTGCATCTAAACTGCAACTGATGCTTTTCCTATACTGAATAAAATGTTTGATCATCTTGTGCAGAGGAGGGGTCTGCCCTGAAGAAGTTTCTTGATGAAACAGCTGATTTGTCTCCTGAAGAAAGAGCTAAGCATTTGGCAAATAATAAGGTATATGAGCTACAAAAACTGCTGAGAGTTATCAGTACTTGAAGATGTAGTAACTTGTACCTGCTTTCTCTTAAGGCTATACAAGAAGTCCACAATTCTGTTGCTCAAGAAGGACAATGTCGGGTAAGATGTCAATGTGTAAAAACTTGGGAAAAGTGCTTAATAAGGTGGTAGAGCAACACTTACTCTTTTGTTTGTCAGATAGCTGTTACAGTTCATGAGGAAGGTTCAGGATTTCTGGGGCTTGACCTTGTAGAAGTCTTGCCACAGACCTGTTCTGCTGAACTTAAGTTTTCAGTCATTTGCTTTCTTGTTGAAAGCAATCTTTGTGTTGCTTTCAGTGAGAGGGAATCTTTGTTCTGTAGTCACAAATTTGGTTTGCAGTACTAGTTTCAGTCTAACAAATATATCTGATGATGTCTCCTAAGGTTGAGGACAACAGTGTGAACTTCCATTTCATCCTGTTTGTCAATGTGGATGGACACCTGTATGAATTGGGTAAGGTCCTGTGAACTTTGTAGTTGGACTGGGCCCACTTCACACTGCACAGCAGTGTTGGGGGCTCAAGCAAGATACTTTGTGCTAATTAAACTGTTTACTCAGGCTCTCAGAGCCAAAACACAATTTGTATCTTCATCTGAAGATTTTAACTGATGATGGGTTACACTGAAGGCCTAGAACATGTTCTCACTGGTGTAGCTGAGCACAGTTTCCATCTTACTCAGACTAATGACAGTTTGTTCTGACTTCCCAAGTATCATCATATGTGTACTTGGTTGGGTCCACTATGCTCAGTTCTGCTAATTCAGAAGTATTTCTTTCACAGATGGCCGTATGCCATTTCCTGTAAACCATGGCACAAGCTCGGATGACTTGCTGTTGAAGGTAAGTCTTCTCCCTTGCTGCTTGTTTCCCTGAAAGCAAGGCTTACCTAAGCCTTATAAAAAGGTGAGAAGTCTGCATGTGGTGTATAGTGGCTGTACTTATTTGCTGTACAAGTCTGTGCTTAAATCTGCTAAGTTTATGACTACTAAAGATATTGTCCCTAAGATATGTGTTCAGTTTATTTATTAGCTGGTGCTGTAAGATTATGTAACTTAGTTGGTGGGACTCAGAGAGGAACTGCAGAGACTTGCTCTCTATGGGAAGTGTATTTGGTTAGTCTAAGCAGCTGTATTTTTTCATCCCCAAGGATTCTGCTAAGATCTGCAGACAATTTACAGAACGTGAAAAAGGAGAAGTTCGTTTTTCTGCTGTGGCTTTCTGCAAGTCTGCCTAAGACTCTGAAGAGATGCAAGGAAAGCAGTTTAATAGCACACCAGTAAATGCAGTTTAAACTCCAGTGCTTCAGTACTTGTTAAACACAGCTGTTCTGGTAACTTAAATTATTTCCACCTTTTGCTATACACAGAAGCAACATCAGCTGAGCTTATGCTGAAGGATGAGCTCAAGTTTTAATGTGAACGGTTTGGACACATCAGATATCTTTAGACTCTTTTTTCACATGTTAAGTAGAAAATGCTTAACAGGGCTTGTTTGATCTGTGTTATGTTAATTGAGTTGTTGGTTGATATTTTCTTGTCCTTAATGAGAATAAAATGTTCTGCTGGAAGACTAAATGCACTAAAGTGATGACTGATTTTCTCTGAAAAGAGTTGTGTGACATCCTCTGTAAGCTTTCTTTTCAAAAGACCCTCAAAGCTCTCCTCTGAGCAAAACGTTAAGTTAACCTCAGGATAGCAGAGGAATTGCTCTTTCTAGTGTCTTGGAGGCCTTCAAAAATGGAGAGACACCATTCTGTGTAACACATTGCTGTGCAGCACGCTGCACTACCCTTCTAGTAAGGTTTTTCCTAATGTCCAGTCTGAAACTCATAAGCTGCTGTGATAAATTAACACTTAAATGTCACCCACCCTAATGTGGTCTGTGTTAGTGCTACAAGCTGCAGAATACCCACTGAGTTGGTGTTGTGTCCTTATAGGAGACAGTATTAGAACAAGTGTTTTCCTACCTGTAGCTAAATCAAACCTGCTGGCTGAGGCAGAACACAATCCTGGGCTAGACTGTGTGTGCTTACTAATTGGTGGTCCTGTTAGGAGATCCTTTAAAGAGGCTGTACTTATCTGTCCCATCCAAAATGACCTAGAAAGGAGAAACCCACACTACATGAATTTCTAATAGCAGAATGACATTTTGGATTCAAGGGCAAGAGATTTAATCTATAATACATGTTCTTTGGCATGAACCATGACCTATGGAAACTATTTTTACCTGAGCCTAGTTGCTGTTTGCTGCTCTTGCAGCTTCCTGCTGATACTCTGGGTAGCTGTAGGCAGGGATTAAACACCCTTTAACGTGGATCTCTAATGCAGTCTGTCCCTGGCAACCATTTTATACAGTGCTGGGTAACACAGTCTTAGATGGTCACTGGTGCTCTGGGTATGCTGCCAGCAGTTCTAGCTTCAGGGCTTTTTTGACTGGTAATTGAAACTTCTATTAAAGCTCTGTGTGGGCTGGAGTTGTTTTATATTGGGCCTTGTTACTGCTCTTGTAATTACCTTGTAGCTGAAGCTGGCAAAGGGTTGCAACACATTTTAATTTGAAGTCTAAGGATTTCCTAAACCTCAGGACACTCCAATAAACATCAGTTTCTGTTAGTAGGGAGGTGAAAACTATGGCTAAGAAAAAGTCTGTTATGTGTCATTGTCCTCTACAACAGCATCATCTTCTGCCTGTTAGTGCAAGTAGTTTTAGGAGTGGGGAAGAGGTCTCCTGGGGCGCCTCTGCTGCAGCCTGCTGCTCCAGCACAGGCTTGGAGCCATGTCTGTTCCTCAGGCTGCTCAGTAACACAACTGCCAGGAGAGAATATGCAAGGGGCATGAGCACAGGAGAGTGGAAGGCTCAGTAAATCCAGCTACAGGAGGAGGAGCACAAAGTGCCAAGTGAGCTGTCTGCCTCACCTAGTGCTGTGAGCTTTAGTGCTGCAGAGGACCCTCTCCTTGCCCTTAGGGCAATTACTGAGGGCACATGCTGTGACTGAAACCTGAAAATGTATTGGAGATACTACTGTATATTTTACAGTGATTGCAGCAGTCCAATATTTTTTTCTGCTCAAGCTTCTGAGTTAAAAATATACCAAAAGGCAACATTTTGGTAATTTTAGACCTCATGATAAACAGGGAGAGGGTTGTTTGTGCCAGACTTTTCTTATTTTCTCACATTCTGGTTCAAGGTATAGTTTCAAAGGATGGGAATAAAGAGAAAAACTGAAGAATGAATGTTATCTATCTACTGATGTATAGTATCACTAGCAAGGCTGTTGTCCCCTGCAGAAATGATGACAAGGGCTTAGCAGACAGGGGTTTACTTTTAAACACCTCAGGTTTCAGAAAGAGAAAGATGAGTTATTGAGGGTGGCAAAGATCTTGGGAGCTGGGATAGAGATCTCAAATCGTGGGTGGTGATCTGTAAGCTGAGTAGGTGGAAGATGTGATATTTCAGTGTAGCTGTTCCAATGCATTTGAAAAAAAAGTCACAATGCATAGAACTGTGTATTTGACAACTTAAAATTCTGTTGAATAAGCCATAAAGAGAAAACCAGGAAGAGGTTTTAAAGCCATATCAAGCGTGTATAATCTCAAAATAAATTCTTTTTCTTTTGCATGTTTTCTAGCTTATTTTACCTACTTGCCAGTTTTTTAATTTTAATCTCTGCCCATTATTTCACACTTTGGCAGGAATGTTTGAGACAGGAGTTGTTTTTTTTTAGTGTGATATGTATCAAAACACTTTTCATGAGAAGGTGCTCTCATAATTTAGTATATTTTCTTGGGCCCATCTATCTGAAGTGAGGCTCATTTCTTGTCCCTCCTTGTTTTCTCCTCTTTGTTCTTATATCTGTAGTTCCATTTGGAACTGTTACTTTTCCTTGATTTCCTGTGGGTCCTTCTTAAGTAAATGAGCTCTTTTGACCCTCCCTACTTCTCATCTAAAGCCCTTCATGTTTTTCCTGAATTTTCCCTGTGAAAATTGTTGAGAAGGGAAGGAGCTTGCAAAGCATGCTGTGTTTTATGTCCACTCTGAAGAAACCAGTGACTGCTGCTCTTCCCGACAGAGGAGTCTATTGAGCAAATTAATTTGAATTAATAGGTTCCTGCCATTTTTGTGCTGTCTTCCAGAGGTGGACATTCAACAGTTAATATATAGGACTATCCTTGGAAATATTTTAGAAATATTGAAGAGTCTCAGGTAGGATTTTAGGCTTATCTGTTTAGACCTGCACATTGCTAATTTAGAGCTCTACCAGGGTTGACTGTATGTGACCATTCATTCTCATAACTGTTTTCTTGCCTGCCTGCTGAAAGCTGTTGTAAGCTACAACTTACTCTGCAGATGGCAGCATTGGGAAACTTGGAGCAACAAGTCTGATTTAGGACCAATGACAGAATGCATCCAGATGCTGTCTTAATTTTTAAGTCCACAGCTAGTGCTATTGCTTTCAGTGGGATCATTCACATGCTTAAACACACTTCTGTTTTCAGAACCAAATAGCCAATCCTTATCTTAGTCAAAAGTTAGGCATAATGCAGCATGCAAAGCCTCTTACACATGTAAATAGTCTTTGGCTTAGATCCCCAGTTTACTTGCAGCTGATGCACAAGTCCGGTATGCACTGCTGTGCAATATATACAGTACTGTTTCCATACTAAATAGACTTTTTGGGGGGAAGTAAGGAAAGTATGGGACTAACTCAAATAGCATCCAGCTTTTGGCACACAGACCAGCTTATCAATCTCAAATATTTAAGATGGAGAAGTAGTTAGCTGAAACAGGAACTAGACACACTCATATCCTCTGCCATTAATGCAAAGACAGCAGGGCCCGTGGTGGGCATTGGGAGCAAACGAGACTGGCAATAAACCTTGTAGTCACAGGATCCCTCTCCTGGCGCTGCCAGTAGCAAAGAAGAGACTGATGACAGGACTTCAGCTCAGCGAAACTGTGGACTGAATAAGAACAAACACAGATTGAGAAAAATGAAGCCAGAAGCAGAGTATCAACATTAAAATTTCTTTGTGACCAAAGGACATAAAATACCACTCTCATTTTGTACTTTTTTACTTATTGTACAGGATGATGTTACGTTACAGGGGCTGGTTGACATTCCAAATGCTTTGAAACCAAGGGACCTCAAGGGATGAGAGGATGGGTTAGAAGAAACTTCATGGAGTTCAACATGGTGAGGTGCAAAGCTTGGCAGCTGGCTGGAGCCACCCTATGGCTGGGAGGTGATGGGCTGAGTTTCAGCCCTGCTGCAACCTGGGGGTTATGGCAGGTGCCAAGTCAAATATAAGCCCATATATTGAGTGCTCTTCCTTTAAGGCAAATCACACACTGTGTTGGGAGTTATACTGAGAGGAACAAGACCAGCAGGTGGAGGGAATTTATCCGTTACTCCTTGGCACTGGTGAGGTTGCACCTGGAATAGCGGTTCAGTTCTGGGTCCCCCCACCCAGTCCAAAAAGGGTGTGGAGGAATCTGGAGAGGGTCCAGCAGCAGGCTAGAGAGGCAGGAAGCATGTGGCCTATGAGGAGACACTGGTGGAGCTGGGCATGTATAGTCTGGCATGCAGGAGACTAAGGCAAGGTCTAATTGTAGCTTACAACTACAGCAAGGGCAATTGCAAAGATGACAAAGCCATATAATTTCCTGGTAGTAGGAGATGGTCTATCAAAGGGCAGTAAGCCCAAATTGCAGCTTGTAAAGTTCAGTTCAGGACTTTTGGAAACTAGAATAGTATTTCTTCATGGGACATTAATATACTGGAACAAGTTGTCAGAGAAATGGGAGCATCTCCATCCTTGCAAGGGTGTAAGGGACTGGAATTTAACAATCAACTTTTGTTAAGCTGTCTGAGGTTACTTATTGCAGTATGAAAAATTAGAGCAGGGATCAGTGTTGCTCCAGCCTCAGGAACTGAGAGCTGTGCTCCTTGACAGGGAGCTAATCGTGAGACTCCTTGCTGTGCTTTGCCTGGGGAAGTTGTTCCCTGCAGGAGGAGCTGGAGGCTGATGCTGCAGACTGCTGGTTTTCTTCTTTGTCTGGGGTGGAAGGACAAGAATGGCTGCAGAAACAGCAGCCAGTGCATCTAGGGAGAGGTGCAGGTTTTGTTACTGATGGGAGGACTGTCACTTCACAGAAAGCTGGGGAATGCAGAGGCCAAAGAAAGACCTGAGGGAGCACTTCCACAGTCAATGAATTATGAAGTATGAGGAGTCCTTTATGAGAATGGGTGTAACATCCCTAGGGGTACCCCAGGGGGAAAAAGAGCAAGTGAGTGATGGGGAAAATGGAAAAATTAGAGCATTCCTGGACATTTTTCAATTGTCATTTTTTCCAGCAGTACCATAAAACTGTTCAATGAAGTTACCCAATCCCTTAAATAATTGCACATCAAAAACGTAGTGCTAGATGAAGCTCAGTGAACAAACAATGAGCTATGTAGAACTGATTTGAAACTTCTGGGTTTTTTTGCTTAGATGAGCTTCAGATATGGTGAGATGATATTGCAAGGCCTGGAGCAAGATACAAAAAGTGAGATCTGCATGATGTTGGAGGAACCAGACTAGGCAAAGGTATTTCAGCTAGTTTAGCATTTCCAGCAGGGTACCATAAAAAACATGACAGTCAATTCCATTGCTTAGGAACATTCAATACCATACTAAGAGGTATTATTACTTACAGCACTGCAGCCAGACTGAGTTGCATTTTCTTTTCAAGTCTTCATATGTATGCATGTTAACATCTTAGCAGAAAAGCTTCTACTCTTAGTGTGTTGAGAGTGGGAGAAGTGCAGCTTAAATATCCCCACTTTGCAAATAAGGAATGGAGACATAGATTCCCTGACTTTTTTTTTGCAGAGTGAGTTCTTATATTTACTTTATTTGGGTTTGGGCCTGAGTTAATAGACCCTCCCTCTTAGCTAGACTTATTAGCTGAATCTTAGTGTTAGACTAACCTCAGCCTGACCGACTTGGAGAGCAATCAGGTGAACTCATGTCTGTCTGCAAAAGAGGTCTGTATTGACATATAGTCCCCATGGTCCCCTTATAATGCCTGAAGATATTTTTCCAGTAGACTTGTATTGCAACTCAAAATTCAAGAAATACTAGTTTCTCCTTCTTTTCCCTCTTCCCGTTCCACAAAAATGTTTAGCAGCACTGGGGAGTTGAGGATTATGCATAAATCTAAGTTGCAGTTGCTTATATGAAGAGTGGTTACAGTATTCAGGCTTTCTGACATACTGGAGTCAGGTGGCAAGACTGTGGCCATATTCCTGATGGTTTAAAGAAGTGAACAAGATGGTTAGAAAAGAATATAATTATTTGGTTAGCTTGATTCTTTATCTGACTTTACCAAGCATTCCTTCTCCTTTCACTGAACAATGATCCTGAAGGTCAAGTCATGTCAGTAAAAAGCACATTTCTCAGGATCAATTCTTACTGAACAGTGTGAGAAAAGGGGATGAGTGGCTAATTTTTCCCAACTTCAGAAAGCAGCTGTTAGAGGTTTTGATGTAGCCTAGTGCTATTATGAATGAGATCATCCCTAAATACACAGTTTGGGACTTGGTTTTCAATTTTCATGACCCTCTAAGAAGAAGTCATAAAGTAATCCCTGCTGCGTTTTAGAAATTATCAGTACCAGCAGCAGTGACAACAAACTTTCCCGTAAAACATCATTCAAATCTTTTACCAAAGATGGTGGAATCCTGTTTGGTTTGAATCAGTCCAATGCATGTTCATGGCAGTGACTGGGCTATGAGGGCTTAGGAAAACTGTTGCTCTTTGTGAAAAGACAGTGTTTCAGGGCCATGAGAAACTGCTGGTTAAGCAGCCAGGGATCTTGTACAATGTGTTTTACAAAAGTTGTTTCATTTCTATGGTCTGTCTGCCAGAGCTGCTGCAGGGATCCATGTCAGTCAGGTGACTTTAATCCTTTGTTTAGCTGCAGTGTGGATACGTGTAGCTCATGAGCATTACTCCTGAGGCTTTCAGCAGGGCATGGTCACAGGAGAGCCGGGGGCTGGTGCCTGTCTTTCCTGCAGGGAATGTGTCTGCTGTGTTGCAGGCTGAGAACCACACACTCATTGACAGACTAAAAAACAGTAGGAAGAAATTAGCTTAAAACTGCTTTGATTTCCAAAGTTTGAGATATTTCTCCTGCCAGCCTCAAACAATTTGTAAGTGGATTTTTTTTGCCCTAAACTTAACTGAAGATTTTGAAAGCAAAGTCCACAACTGTGCTTGAGTCCCTGTGAGTGCAATCAAATGAAAAGAAATACTGCTGCTCAAAAATTTGAAACATTAGTTCCACAGCATCACTGGCTTTGTTCCTTACTCATTTGATACATGCATGTCAGGGAATGTCATTTGGTTCGTTGGATTTGATGAGTCATGGAAAAGTTCCCTGCTCAAATACATTCACTAAATTCAGCTCCTACAGTGCAAGAGACAAATTTATTTCTAAGTACTCTGTAGAACTTGGGATCTGATTTTACAGAGCACCTCAGCTCATGGCTAGTCCATGATCTCAACTGAAATCAAGCCTTTAGTTAGGCTCTAGCACATGGCTGAATTTATGTATAGGCTGAAGTGATTTCCTTAGTCAAGCACTTGATGATATTTCCACATCTGTTTAGACTCAGAGTCTGAACTCATCACATGAGGAGGGCAAAAGACCATTTGCTTTCAAGCAGAAGCCCATCACTTAGTATTTTTCACTCTGGACTGGACAGGGAATTAACAAACTGCCCATCCTTGTATGAAATTATTCCAATTCTACTGCATCAAGTGGGACAACTTTTCTTGGAATGATTAAACTTTTCCAAGATCTCATATCCTCACTCATCTGACTCCATTTAGCACAGGAAATTACAGTTAAGCTGTAAGAAGGCTTACCCTGACTAAATCCAATGTTTATAAATTATAAAAAGGCAGAAAATGTGAATCTCAACAATGTAACTATAGTCTGAAGTGTAAGCACTCACAAGTTCAACTTCTTTCCCAAACATTTTTACCACAGCAGTAACATGAGTTTGTATAAATAATGTATGCATTTTTAGCATATTTGCACACTGTAATATAATAGATAATATTTGTGTGTATTAGAAGACTGCAGACCTGTGTGGGCTGTCTCTGCCTTCATTCTCAGACAGAAGATTTTAGGACTTTTCACCAGCAGCGACCACCAACAGAGCAACTTCCTTCTCTCTCTCTCTCTTTTTTTTTTTTTTTTCCTCTGTAAGAATGCTGCTGGAAAGCTTCTTAAGAAATAAGCTCTATAAAGCTTCTTAAGAAATAAGACAATAACAAGTTGGGTATGCTTTATCCAGTCCCACAATATTTTTCATGTCTATGGCAAGATATCAATATTTTTCCTTCCAGTATTTCAGCAGTCAGGCCAAGGTATACTTACTATATCTGGGCAATAACCTCATATACAATATGGACCAACAGTGTAGAAAAGGCTCTCTCCAGAGAAAAGAGGAGATCTAGCAGCAATCAGGGCCAGAACCAGTCACACAGTTCAGATTTTCTTGTGCTGTCCTAAACAAACCACTGACTGGACACAGATTCATATATTCATTATTTAATGCACATTGTGTAAAATATGCATCATCCAACATGGATTATCACAGTATAGATCATAAAAGTATCATGGATCATAATCATATAAAGAATTATTTTTAAAACTTTAATGCTAAATAAGAAATCATAAAACTTAAATGCAGCTAATACATCCTGTATAGTAATGCTCTAAAATGCTTGAGATAGAGCTACTGCTCACAAGCATATTCACATGTAAGAGGAAGAGGATTAGGAACAAAAATAAGAACAACTACTGCACTGAATTTAGGGGAAGTTTATCGTACACTGACTTCTGGAATAACTAGGTTTTAAATTCTAGGGTTTGCATTTCTAGGATTTAAACTAGGCTTTGCTACTTAAGAATTGTGCAAAGAGACTGGCTTTAGCTGTTTTTTGTTGAACTACTTTTCTTTAGGGATGATTGCAAACCCTTCTGGGATCACCGTAAAAGCACTGTTAAAATCAACAGTGGTGAATGTGTGGGGTGGGGAGCATAAATTAGGGAACTTCAATGCTTGGTTAGTGCTTGGCCATGGCAGAATAAGCGGCCAGGAGGACTTCACCCCTTGACTCTACATGGAACCAAAACCAGTTAAACTAGGCAGGCCACTCAGCATTCCCATTTAGGACCAGCTTTAAAAAGGAAAATAGCTGCACTGTGCACCAACAAATTCAGCTTAATGGAAAGCGTTAGCACCCAGGAGAATTCTGGCCCATGACCTAAATAATACAGAAGCAAACCATTGTGTGACTGCATCTCTTTAGCAAATGTAGTACTGCAGTCAGCAGTCTGCGAAAATACTCACTTTCAAAGCAAGCTTTCAGTAAAGCTTTCAGAATGACTTTTGTTTCAGGAGGGAAGCACAGATGCAATCACTAGAAAGGCTTTTCAACACCTGTTAATTTATTTATATTTATTCTTATCTGGGGCAAAATAAATCCTTGTGCATTTTGCTTGCAAATAAAGCATGCACAGTGAAATCTGTAACAAAACAAAAGGGTACATGGTGCTACCCCTAAAGCTCTGTCCAGCATATACAAGATAGCTAGCTGGAAGAAACATCTGCAAATACTAACGTGCATATACTTTGTAAGCTGTGAAAAAAAAATCACCTATAGTATAGGAGATATGGTCTGAAATTCGTGGCATTTTTAATAGGGAATTATAGTTGACCTTTCTGCATTAAAAAAAGAAAAGACACAGAAAATATTAGAATGCAATACTGGAAAAAGGCTTCCCAAACTACAGCCTGTGCAGGCTCATGGTATTCAGGCATAAAACTGCAGCACACATACAGATGGCCAGGCATCTCATTTCATAGTTAATTTAGAACTATAGTTAATCTGAAAAAATGCTTAGGGTCTGGAGTAGTCTTTTCATGTAGAAATGTACTGTATTATAACATACAGATTTTGAACTTGAATTAGTAATGAGTTTCACTTACATCTTGTGGCCCAGATGTGTTTGTTTTAGTACATCTCTAAGTGTGCTAGTCTGGGAAGCCTTCAGAGTGAGACACAACAGATGGACAGAAGCAGTCCAGGCCTGCATTTCTTCAAAGCAGCCACAAAACCTTAACTATACTGGAGTTTAACTGATACACACTGGTGAGGGGTTGTTTCCTAGAAAGCTCTCTATACTAAAATACCCTCTCTATTCCCACCATATCTCAAAGAGTGACAGTTTTTCTCTATTATGCAAAAAATACCTCTGCTCAAGAGACTCCATGGAACTCTCATCTCAGTGATATTGTCATGCCCTTATTCTTGTTGAGTGTCAACTACTTTCTACAGCCTGGTGGACATTTAGAAAAATAAAGTATTTACTGAGATGATAGGCAAAGGAAAACTGTCAGTGTTGAAAGAACTACGGATTTGTATTCCAGGAATGGCAGCATAGAGACTCTCATTTCAGCTAATCAGACTTTGGGTTTAACAGTGATTTTTTTACCTCCCTGGGTTTGGGATCATAAGCATTAGTCCTGCTGGAAGACAAATTTTGATTCTCCCTGACCATTCAAAGTATTTTCCCCAAACTTACGTCTACAGCTTTTGAAAAGATAACACAGTCTTTTCCATGAACACCAAATAAAGGTAGAGAGTAGTTTTCAGTAGTGGAAGACTTAAAACTCTTTATTTTGAAAATGTCTGTTAATTTTTGGTTTGTGGTTTTTTGTTTTCTTTTTCTCAGAGTTGTTTTGCAAGTAGGTTTTCGCCAGTGTGGAAAATGGAACCACATTGATGTAAATAGACACAAGAAATTAACCTGCACGGGGAAGCTGGTTTTTTCCAGTTTTATGTCCTCCAGAATCAGAGTTTGAATAAAGCAAGTTCAGGCAAGAAGACCGAACTTCAGTTACTAAAAAGTAACTGAAGTTAAACATTCCTTTTATTTAGCTTAAGAGCAGTTCATCCAGTTCCTTCAGGGTCATAAACCCAACTCCTCCTAAACCAGCTGAAGTTGGTGGCAAAGTGCCCACAGATGGCACATCGTACTGCTTAGATCCTGAGTTTTCTTTTACTCACCTAACAAAATTCTACAGACCTATAAGAGGCAAGAAAGCCATTATTACCCAAAGCAATGAGGATGCTCACTGACAAGCCACAGTACTGTGGCTGAGTGGTGGAAAAAAGCAGGATGGCTGGATGTTCAGACCAGGTCATCAGAATCTTACATTCAACACCCTGCTCTGCCACCACTGCTCTTGAGCAAACTGCACAAGCAAAGCCCTGCTCTCACACATTTTGTCACTCAAGGAAATCGCAGCCTTCATTCAGGCAACATGATCCTCTACAACACTAATGGGAGGAACAAGCGGCTTATGGCTGGGGAGCGCAGAGCTGTACACCTACAGAGGAGGGCATTGCTTAAACCAGGTGATGGGAATAACCAGTCTAGATACAGTTTTTCCCCAAAGGGGGCTAAACACATTGGGATGGCAAGAAGGAGATATTTATCCCTGCTTAATACTCTCACAGTGAATAGTCTCCTACTGTTAGGTGCCCTTTTGAATGGGAGCACGAGACATGACAGGTTGTCCTGGGTTATGTCACTTCCCTGGCCAGGTGTTTTCTTTTGCTCTGCTGCCAAAAACCACACTGAATCATTCCATGTTCAACTAAGTTTAACTACTAAGCTCTCTGGCACGTTATGGTGAATGGGTCTCTCCTCCTGCAGTGGTCCCACATTTAAAAGCAATGAATAGTCACTGGAATAGTGATTTGACTCTGACTTTTTCACACCAATATCTAACTTCTTACTATGAGGCAACATCTCAACATCTCTCCTTGCCTTAATGTATCTCCAGCTTCTTTATGCAAAATGTATTTTAGAGATCTGTATAATTTATTGTAGAAGGTAATAGTCTGCTGGTGGTATACAGCTCCTAAAATACAGAAGCATCAGATGCAGAAAAAACAGGAAGCTGGAGGCAGACCCCCGACCTCCCATCAGACCCTTTCCCATTGGGTGATAACAGATGTGCAGAATTACAAGACTTTAGTCAATTCTCTTCTGTGCAAAGCCTCACCTAAGTACTTTACTAGCCCTCTCACTTGGCAAGAGGAAGGCTGAGTTTAAGAGTGTCCTGACCCTTAACTCAGATCACCAAGCAATTCTGTGTTACCAGGAGATGGAGACCCTCTTGAAAAAAATAAATGCAAAACAGTGACAACACTGATGGAAATATATGGCATAAGGGCAGGAAAGCTGAACTAGGCAGGAAAGCTGAACAAGTTTTCTGAGTATTTCAGCGCCTAAAGACTGAGTGAAGTGCACAGAGTTTCCTGTTGGATTTAATGTTTAGCCTCGCCTGATGGTTAAAAGGGTGACCGGGTTGCCGAAGGTACAAAATGAGGTTTTTGAAGGAAGCGAGACCTCAGTTTGCAGGCTGGTGCTGTCTTCTTCCTACAGATGGCGATGTAACCTACCGAATGTTTTCCCTGCCCCAATTTTTTTTCTGATGCTAGCAAAGTTATGCCATCTCAGAAAGCACACTGAGGGTGAAAAAAATCCCTCAAAGCCATCAGTAACACTGAGATGCATCTTAGATTACGGATGTTATGTCTAGAATCAAGAGTATTAGAGCATTTTACAGGATCTGATCAAAACCATCCTCATTCAGGACCTGTGAATGGTCAGTAAGATGAATGTGGGGTATAATGTAGAAGGAGACTAAACATATAGTGGTCTTCGACAGATTTTTGTTCGGTGAATTTCTTCAATAGCTTTTGCACCCACATAAACACCCATAGCAAATCAGATGGTCCTAGTTGAAACATAACCTAAATTTTTCCAGAGTGAACATAAATTCAAATGCACTGTAAGACATTTGAAGCAATTAATGTGCAAATGATTACCATTATGACCAGGAACTAACTAAAAACAACTGCTCACACATGACAAGTCACATGCAATTCCCTCCATTATCTTTCTCTTTGCACATAACTTCTTCTGTCTCAACACTGCCTTGAATAAATGACACTGTCAGCATCCATAGTGCTCATTGGTAGTTTAGCAAACATCATTGTCAACAAAACCAGGTCATATACACCAACTCAACAAACTCTCTTTGCAACCACAGAACATTACTAAAAATATCATTGAGTGAAAACTACCTCTACAGAAAGATTTGTCCATCAAATTTACAGGAGTATCAACAAATTACCTCAATTCAGAGTCAAAACACTTTACGAAATCCACAGGGACAGTCCAGCAGCCTGGCTTTTCCTCTGGATGCGAGGCTCGTGTTACAGCAAAGAGGCCTTTCTGAGTGTTACAACTTTAGAGCTACAGTAGCACCAACAACCGCCCCACCGCTGAAAGCAAAGTAACAAGTAGTTACACGTTCACGCCATTCGCTCTAAACTCTAACGAAAGAAATATTTCTGCATAACTCTTTCAATCAGGGTCCCCAAAATTTATGTTCCTTTTTCAATAACCTCATATATATGTATACGTAATAAAAGCAGTATAAAGTTGCATTTTCAATCTCAGATCCAACTGTAGTTGCATATGGGATTTTAGAGTGAATTGTCATTATATAGCTTCCTTTCTGATAGTTCTCCTGCTTTTATCACCCAGACTAATAGCTTGAAAATATCTATGAAAAAATCAATGCCTTTATCTTCTGGAAATTTACAGCAGTATTCTTCAAAATTAAACAAACAGATAGTAGAATGTATACAGTAACTGAGCCAGATTCATGGTAACAATAATGAAGGAATAGTCCATGGTTTATACCTGATATGCACAGTGTATTTATTTGGTGGAGAGCAAGAGATTTATTATGTGTTTAAACATTCATTTCCTTATTTTTGTGCATGTTTTCTGTAAAGGATGTGTTAACTGGGTTACAATTACTAAAACAGGTTTGGAAAGTCAGTCCTAAGTTTCATAATCACTCACCGTGTTATAAACTGAGGATATCTGTTGATGTAAACACCTCCCTTCGTACTTCTGTGCTTCTGCACAGTGTTTCTGTAAGAAGAGATAAGTCAGGGGATGGCTTTTTGTATTATCACAAGTTTTAAATGCAGAGTGTTTCTATTAAGTAATTTCAATTCAGCAATAGAAGACCAGAAGTTTCAGAGGGAGATAAGAAATTGATCCAGGAAGTTAGGATGCAATCTTCCAACTCTCCAGCCTCCTCTCTGCGATGGGGTGCAGAAACCTTCTCTCTCTCTCTCTTCTGTGTGTTTCAAAGTCACGAGCATTGAAAACTACAAATGTGTTCAGAAAGTCCATGTGCTCTTGCCAAGTTCACAAGGGGAGTGCAGCAGAATTAGTGAAAAAACGACAGAGGTCTATATCTACCTACAGAAAATCAGATTCTCTCCCTCCCTCCCAGCTCCTCACCTGCCCCAGGGCTAGAGTTTCTTCACAGCATATTCCTTCCCCTGCACTGCTACTGGAGTCCCCAGCACTTTCAAGTCCTCAGAAAATAAGAGTGATCCGAATCTTTGCAACAAAGCAGCTCTTAGAAGTGGCAGGTTTAATGGAGCACATGTACAGTTCTTACTCTTCTGCACAGCACCTCCAGCATGTGATTATGCACACTGTGATGGTTTCCAGCTGGCTTTTCCCATTAGGCCAATTTTAATGCTCTGTACTCAAAATTTTTCACAGCATTTGACAAGCTGGAGAAATTAACTGCTGTAGGAAGTGGAAGGGAAGACTATAGCCACTTGATGATGTTGGGACATGCCCACAGACTGACACAGTACGTGCCTTGAAGAACCTTTGTTCCTCTGAGATGTCATACACTCTACACATGAGACTCCATTTTCCTTGCAGACATGTCTCCCTCCTCTAGGTTAGATCATGAAAACTTGAGTGCTATGTTGGCACCAGTCACCTCAAAGTAGAATTAATTTCATGTTACGAGAGCTCCCACAGCTGATAGCCCAGTCCCTCTGTACAGCTGAAAAAATCTTCCACTCTGTGGAACCACTTGCATGACTTTCCTTAAACAAGGGGATGAAGATCCCACAGGTCTTGATTATCAACAAGGTTTGAGTCTTTATTCCTGACAGGCTCATGATTTCCCAGTTTTACTGAGGCATGTAAGATGCTGACCAGTCTCCAGAGACGAGGTGTTCCAGAGGCTGATCATCTTTTCCTGCACAACAATCTGCTACACCGTGGTTGCAAAGTGGTCTATAAAGAGAAACATTTGCAATGAAGCTTGATTGAAAAGTCTGGAAGTAGTTCATAGACACAAACTTGGCATATTCTAATTCAGCACAGAAACCTGATTAAAGTACTAATTGTCAGAGAAACATCACCCTACACACTGTCTAAAGTTAACCGGAGGCCCCTCATCCCTTAGAAAGCCTTGATTTTGAAGTCTGCCAAATGATTAATTACTCTAGTGTTCCCTGCGCTGTCTGACCTGAACTTTCAGCCATTATTTCTAAAATGTTTCCTGAACAGTAGCGCTCCAGTCACTTAGAGATACACCCTCATTTTGACCTTCTGCTCACCTACTAGTATGCTATGCAAACATGGGGTCACCAGTGTCTTAGGACTGGAATTCTTTAATTGGATGGTACTTATGGGCTTGACTCCATTAATTTTTGAGGTTTGAGCATCTAACTCCTTTAATGTCTTATGAAAATCCCTATCTGGTTTGCTGGACATGGTTCATTAACACAGTCACAGATCACAGACTATCCTGAGTTGAAAGGGACCCACAAGGATCATCAAGTCCAACCCTGAAGTGAACGGAGCAATGAGGATACCTACAATGAGTACTGTATTTCAAGAAGAAAAAAATGCTCAGTAAATATGGCCCTCTCAAAAAGCAATGATTAATGAAAAAATGTAGCTTGGATCAGATACAATTCTTACAGTTCTGCAACCTGTGGATTTTCCGTCCTTCCTTCTGGCTGCATCAGGAGCTCCTGTGATGTACAGTCCCACCAGAAGCCAAAGAGTGCCTGAGAATAAGAGTCAACAGGGATTAGCAGCCATTTCAGTAATGCAGATTATCAGAAAGTATTTTCAGTTCCCTTGAGAGATCATTTGAGATTTTCCTGACTTTAGGGCATCTTGTAAAGGCCCATAGAAGAGCACTGGGCCCTCCAAACTGGGGAAAAACTTCAGGCCCTTTTTCTGGCTGGACAGAAAGACATAATTACAGAAGTAATAAAAAAAGAACATTATGAAAATTAGTTATAAAAATTACTTTAAAGGAATTTGCCCCCCCCCACCCCCCCCCCCCCCCCCCCCCCCCCTTTTGCTATTTTAATGGCCATGCTTGTAATACTTTTTGGCTGTACATTCAGCAGTAGAGATTTCATGGCAATCTTGTTAGCTCTGCTTTCATATGGGTGGGCAGCCCTCATATACTAAATTATTTAGCAGCTCAGACAGCGATTCCACAGTGTAATATCTTTCTCTTCCTGACAATTTGTCAGCATGGACTGTAGCCCAACGGGCAGACCTACATCATCACATCCAGTCCTAAAGTAGGCTGGAGAAGAGCAAACTCTGCTCCAAAATATGCTCCATGGTACTTTGGCTTGAGCACATAAGCCCAGTTTGTTAAGCCAGAGTCAGCAGTACTGACTGGAGCTACTGAATGGTGCTACTGCTTTGGAGGTGGCTCACATCTGGCCAGCTGGGAGCAGAATTATCTTATGGCTGGGTTCAAAAGAGCAAAGTGGAAAACTTATGTGAACCCTTCTAGCACTGAGAGGTGTGGAAGGCTGTGATGGATCCATATTATTGCAGGATAGGCTCTTTAAATTCAGAAAAGTTTCTGCGGGTTTCAGTGAAGCCCACTATGATCCCCAAGAGGTCCAGAAGACAGCAGAGGAAGTTATTCTCTCAGAGCACTGAAAGGTATTAGGGAGGTCCAAGATATATTAACAGTACTCCTTGTTTCTTTAATAGTAAACGTTAGACATTTTTATCAATAAGCATTTTGTATCTGCAGTCAGACTTTGATTTACATTTTTCACCATCAGTATCTCTGAGTTTTTAGCTGGTATGTATGTGTAAGTGGTGGAATTATCTCACAGCAGTAATTTAGGCAGGGGTCCAAATTATACTCCATCCTTTGAAATGAAGGGTAGAACAAAACAAAGAGAACATAATAGAGTTTAGACTGATGGCTGATTTTGACTCATGAATATGTGGCCATCCACGTCTGTGATGGCACAGCTGATGCCACCTGTCCCAGAAATGGTACTTGTGGTACAAAAGCACCTTCACAGGCTTTGAGAAGTGTCTTGTTCTGCAATGATTGTCATGACAAAGGAGATCACTGAGCAAGAGAGCCTGCTTACAGAGAAAAACTTAACCCATATCCTACACTGCACCATTTTTTCTTGCTCCTAGTTGAACATGATCCTCTGCTAAATTCTCTCCTTTAAATGTTAAATCAAAGGAGAAAAAACCCACCTTCTTGTGCTGTGGAACTAAGTCATACTGACAGTGGATACACAACCGGCACCAAAAATGGTGGCAAGCATCAGCCCTTTATTATCATTCTACATAATAAATAAACTAAATACAAACTCTCATACCTTTTCTCTGTGAAATGCCACATGCAGGATCATACAACACCAACTCCTTCTCCCTCACACAAGCAGCCAACCCACTCTTTTATAACACCCATCCTTACTGGACATAGCTGTGACCTACTAAGGGCAAGGCTGCTTCCACTCTTTGGTAACTAGTATAGATCCAGCTCCTCAGGGGTGAGGTTTCTTGCAGCACCATCTCTATTCTCTTACAATCCATTATCCCACATAGTACTGTTGCTAAATAAGATGTATTGTTGTCCTACTGAATGGAGGCAAGTATTTTATTGCTTTTCTTGTTTTCTGACCCTGCTTCTCTCTTTCCTTTCCATTTTCCACTTTTGTTTGCCTATTTCTTTGACTAAATGAATATTCCAATTTGCTGTGAACCAGCTAAACTCCAAACAAATTTGGATAAAGCCCAGTGTTAATTTCAGGTACGGGTTTTCCCTTTTGATCTTCTCCACAGGAACATTTACTAAGAAGAGGAGAGTGAAGATATTATTCACCAGGTCTTTCTGGATGATGCAAGTCACTGCTGAAATTAAAGGCTGAATGTGATGTGGATTTTCCCACATTTCTCAGACTTTCACAAGCAGCTACCTAGCAAATAGCTGTTTTAACATCAGTGAGAGGGGATTTTGCTATAATTTTTGCACATTCGATAAAAGTAATGTGGTTTAGTGAACTACATATTTATGCCAACACTACATAAAATTTATCATACACCAACAAAATGAATATATGGAATTTACTTTGGAAGCTAAGACTTGTTTTTCAAATCACTTTTTTCCCCCCCACATACAGTTTTTGATTTTCATCTCATTTTTCACCAGTTTGGCAAAGTTTCTGACTGCATTCTTTGCATGCTGTCTCATATGTGACACCCTGTCTCTTCACCAAATATCATAACTCTGTGGTTGAAGCCACAGCTTGCTGAAGAGGTTTGTTAGACCCCCAAACCACCTGCTCTGGCTCCTTGTCTTGACTGACTGAGCCTAGTCAGACTCAGCTGCACTGATGGAACTTGAAGCTGGCATGTGCTCTCTAAGCATGTTAGCTGACTTAAAAGACCCCCTTCCTTGGAGGTGGCACTATGAAAGATGTGTTGAGGAACATCTCTCTGAGGGTACTGAAACCTCTCTAACCATGTTCCTCACAGAAAAAAATCTGAGTAGCTCCATGTGCATGCCAATTTACTCTGGATGATAAAAGGGAGTAGGTGATATGTATACTGGCTGTGTGGCAGCAGGGGATGATGCTGCATTCGAATGAGCAGTGTGCAAAATCAGCTGGAAGGTTATTGCAGATACATCCTGGAAGTGGAGAGTCCTGCTCTGGACCAGACTGTGTTTAGAAGAACATCTTCACTTCTACTTCCAGTCCTGAATGAAGTAGATTTTAAGAAAGTAGCTGAAAAGCAGTCAAAATTGAAAGAATACTGGAGGAGAAGTACTGTTTTGAGCTTCTGTGCCACTTCCAGCTCACCAGAGAAGTGAAGGCTGTTTGTTGTCTTTACGTTAAAGAAACAGGATGTCATATTGGCAGGTACATAAGCCTATGAGCGTCCGCTCCCCATCAATGCACTTTTGTTTTAATGGGCTAAAAAGATCCTTGATAACACCTGGTGAAAGACCCATTGTCCTGCCACATCCTTTTCCAGGCTTGACCTGTCAAGAGGGTAGAGCTATGCATCTCTGGGAGCAGAGAGCAGGGTGGAAGAGCCACACATTCCTTCAGAGTACCCTTTCAAATGCTGGTCTGGGCATGTGGACACTTTCCTCTTGTAATCTGGCATATATTTTATGAGAGGAACTGGAAGATACTGGATTTTGCAATGCTTGGTAGCTATGAATGCAGAATGAAAGGATATTCTGACAAGTTCATTGGTTCTGTGCTCAGATTTATTCTTCCCTTTACTTTGGTACCTATTTATTTCAGATTTCTTCATCTCCCTTTCACCACTCCTCCACTTCTTTTTTATGTTACTGCTCACTTGTCAACCAAGTTTATATCTTTTTAACCTTGTGTAACTTGTTCTCAATTATTTATGATCTTTCTCCTTTCATGTGCCTTCTCTCTCCTTTTTATTCCCTCAGTGGTTTTCATGGTTTTTATGAGTTGGGTTTTCCATCCAATACTACATGTGAGCAAAAGGAAGTGAGAAGTACCTGAAATACATACTAGAGGTGAAAGACACAAGATTATGGCAACCTGGGACAAAAGAAGGGCTCATGGAGAAAAAAAAAAAGGAGATGCCTGTTAAAGAGGAAGCTGGATGTAGGAATTTCCGATATCAGAGGAAAGGCAGGTCTTGATGAGAACAATAAAACGAAGGAAGGAAATGATTGTTTGGGTGAGTAGGAGAATTGACCATGGCTGTGGATGAAAGGAGAAGTTAAACCAGGCTTTGTGCCATTAGAAGAGCTATCAACCTGGGACCTGGAGGCCTCCAGGAGAGGCAGAAGCCACTCTCAAAGCCAGAAAGGAAGGCCAGGCAGGAAAACCTCACAACTAAAGGTGCAGCAGCATTTAAAACAAAGAGATATTGGTCAGGGATTTCTTAGGCAGTGAACGCCCTCAAAATGAAGACTTGTAAATGACATTGAATATTTACACGCATTTATGCATGTGAGCTCTCATTTTGAATAAGCTGCACTCTGATTCATTAGGCTTATAGCTCATTAAATAGCCGTATGTAGTATATCCAATCCTGGATTTTTATCAGCTTTTAAAACTAAAAATTTTATGAAATGCAAAGACAGAAAAATAGGGAAATACTAAATGGTGCTCAGGTACTGGATGACAATTGGCTGTACTAGCTTTCAAAAACCAATATAAAAGTCCAAAATAGAGAAAAAAACTGCTTCACAAAAGGGCTTTGCCTTCTTCCAGCACCGTGTAAGAAGTGATAATCCTGCTTTTCTCCCAGGAAAGAGCAAATTCAGATGATCAGTCTACTCCTGCAATTCCCAGAATGACACAGAACATCAATGCCAAGCCTAACAATATGTTGCTGAGTGAGTGGTACCAGAGAGAAAGTGACTGTGATGGAAGACAGCATGGCTGGGATAAACAAACAGATGCTGTCAGCCAAATGCTGAACACTGCAAATATACCACAGCAGATGCCCTGATTAAATAAAATGTGAAGTCACAACATTTGTCTGAGTGGTTGGAAAAAAAATCAACATGCTCTCATGGTCACATATTCATTGATTTTTCATGAGAATTAAAAATAACTAAAGCTCATTTAGAGAGTCATTTTTCAAAAGCAGGGATCTTCTATGTCTTGCTTCCAAGTGGATATTATTACCTGCCTTCTCTCCAAGATAGCTTGCATGTCATTGAGAGCAGAACGGTTTCTGATTCGAATTTTGTCAAGGAAGAGAATTCTAATCTCCTGATAACTATCTTCTCCACCCCCTGCCTTGATAGACGCTGCTTTAAGAGCACTTCTCATCTGCTCACTCAGCTCACCTCTCAACTCACCTTTCCACACAGGACAGGCTGTGAAAATGCACCACCTACCTTTGTCAGTAAAGGCAGTAACGTTAAATCAGTAAAGTCAGTAAAAAAATCTCCAAATACTCTCTGGAAGGGTTAATACCTGCCATGGGATAAGATCAGGCCTGCCATAACAGCAGTCAGGCCTTATTAAACCTCTGCTTCTGCTACTCAAGAGGCTTAATTTTAGATGCTAGTTGAAGACAAAAGAAACAGGAGAGTTCCCCTTCCCAGCAGAGCTAACTAAACAAGGTAGAAGACCAAACTAGTTAATATAAACTGAATACCTAAAACGGTATTTTCCTCAAAGCCTCTATTTTTCCATTTGTGTACAGCAGCAGAAAGATCAAACCAGAGAAGACCCTCTTTCTCTGTTTCTGCTTTCTCCCATTGCCACTATATTATGCATTTTTCTACAGTTGCTTTATTTAGGCATAGGCACAGTCTGCTTTTGGGAAGGGCAACTGAACCTGGACAAAGATATGAAGTTTGACACCGATACCTGCAACCCCATAGGTTGCAGCCCCTGCTTAATACATACAGATATGAATGTGTTGATAAGGATTGTTGAAGAGCTGCCTTGACTTTTTTTTTTCTGGAAAGAAAAAAAAAATGTTAAATTGAACCACTTGCATTTAAATGAGAGAATTTTGAGAAGAACTTCAAGAAAAAAAATCTCCTATTTTTTTTGCTGCTGCAAATACTACCACTAAGTTTCTAGCAATGTTTCTGGTTAGGAGCAACTTAGTAACCTTGGGAAAACCTTGCTGGAGTTTCTAACATTCTAGTTTTCATATTTTGTCTTCTGCAGTTGCCAGGGTAGTTATAATATGGAAAGGAGAATCATTGAAAAACCTGTGACTGGTATTCAAGGGGCTTAGAGCAAGCCCTGCAACTCCCCAGGCAGATGGTGATTTAAAAAAAAAAAAAAAAAAAAAAAAAAAAAAAAAAAAAAAAAAGGCAAACTGGGCTGATGCTAGAAGTGTGTTTCCATGGGAACAGGGAGGTAGGGATGCTGCCTCGTACTTGACCGCATGAGAAGCTGGTTCAGGATTAGGATCAGAAAAGAAGTGGCCAGATTCCTGCTGCCAGTCAGAGTGTCTTTTACACTCCTAAATACATGACAGGGCTCTTTAAAGACTGCACTAGCTCTATATCCATGTGCCGCTGTGGGGATTTAACAAATTTAAAAAGTTGTGTGTGCTTGACTGTAAGCGTAGAAGTGTATATCAGAGCACATTTTCTTTAATGATCCATGAAAATTGACTGCATAAATGGGAAATGAATGTCCACCCCTCACTTCTAGACAAGGTCTAGGGTGGTAGTCTTTGCCTTGAATGCTGTCCTGTGTGGTGTGATGCTTACCCCAGCCCAATCCAGGTCTTCTAGTTCTCCAAGAGGTGATGTTGAGATCATCAGACAGGAAAATCATGCATTTGATATTGCACAGTAATAAAAAAAAGGAGGTAGGATAATTATTTTAAATTGTTAGTCTCTCACTGCCCCAGGAGAATGAATCTAATTGTTGTCTGATAAACATCAATGTTATTTAAATATTACAAGAATCAGAAAATAGATTGTTAGCATAAGTATTTCAAAACACACTTATTATTTCTCTTTAAATATCTGAGATTAGGTTACCCATTCATCTAGTTTTTGTCTAGTTGCAGTTCTCAGAAAAATCCCTGTAAACCTTATATCCTGTTTTTAGGCCCTTTGTTATTCCAGCATACTTGAAGCAACAAACAAAGACCAAAAGAAAGGTAGCGAACAATAAAGATGAATTCCTAGAATGGAAACAGAATTAAACATATGCACTTTTGTGGTATATTTTTATTTTAAGAGTTGGTAATTTTTGTTGATTATCAAAATAAACAAGATTCAAAATCTCAGCCATTGAACTGAAGGGAAATAAATCTCAAACTAAGGGCATGTTGAAAATCCTAGTTTGCTTCTTGTCAAAACTTGTTGACGCCTATCACAAGGTGAAGAAGTGGGCAGTTATGACCCCCTTCAAAAAAAACCTTAGTAAGTAAGGGTTAAGGTCCACACACCTTCATTTCCAGCACACAGATACCTTTCTATGCTTGCATAAATATAAGCAAGTAACTTTGGCTCATCTTTTGAACACTTGCGAGAGATTTTTAGGATTTGGCTTTTAAAAGGCCTGGTGAAAAAAGATTCCTTCTCTTTCTAGAAACTGCTATGTTTAACCTTAGGTTAAAAAGAATGTGCTTGAGCTAGGACTGCTTGCGCCGTGTGAGTTAGGCATGCAAGTCTCTGCAGGACAGAGTTGCATTTCTTCCTCTGCATAAAGAAAAAAAAGGGAAGTATTCACCCATGGTATATTATTTTTAAGCACACCTCGATGCCTGCTCTGCTCTTCAAGGAAGACAAAGCGTTCCGACCCTCACGCGTTTTGGCAAGGCCGGTGTGGCCCCTCGGCAGCCCGAGGTGTTCCGCAGTGCCGTCAGAGGCACCTGCCGTGCTCCGCTCCTGCTGCAGAAGCCCCTGGCCCTCAGGCAGGTGGGTGAGGGAGGGCGAGGAGCAGCGCGCTTTCCCGCCGCGGGGATGGAGATTCTCGGGTGTTCCGAGTAGCAGCATCGATTGATCAGGTGTTTAAGGCAGCAGCCGCGAACAGCAATTCACCGTGTGCGGCTCGGTGCCCTCCGAGAGCTGAGGGTGGGGGACTGGCTGCCCCCCAAAGCAGGGGGTGCCTTGCCTTGCCAACGAGTCCCCCCCCTCCTCGGGAGCAGGGAGGCGAGGGGAGCGGCTATTCCCCGAGCAGGGAGCGCTTTTCCATCACCGTCCCCGTCCCCAGCGCGGGGTGCCCGGCTCCCCCGCCCACGCTCCCCCCCGGTCGCAGCGCCGCCCGCGATGCGATGCTCACGGCGGGGAGGCGGCGGCACGGGCATTTGCATGGGCTGAAGGCAAAGCGGCTTCGCCCGTCTGTTTTATTTTTAGCTGGCAGCTCAGGACAGCGCGGCGCAGCTCCGCTCCGCCGGCGGGGCGGGCGGGGCGGCAGGCGAGGGAGGATCGAGCCGGCAGGGCGGGCGGGCGGGCGGACGGACGGACGGGGCACCGGCGGAGAGAGGTTACCGCAGGCGAGCCGCAGCCAGTCGGGCTGCGGAGCGCCGCCGCCCCCGGCTCCCGCCCCGGCGGCTGCGAGCAGGGAGAAGCAGGGAGAGGCAGGCAGCGGCCTCCGGAGTCCCCTCGCTGCGGCCGCGCTTCACCCCGCGCTGGCGACTCGGTGCCTGGCTTCTCCCCCGCCGCAGCCGCGGCGCGCCGGGGCCCTGCAGATGGCCAGTCCTGGGCTGGAGCTGGGAGAGGTTCAGCCTCCTCCCGAGCCCCCCCAGCCTGAGCTGGCCTTCACCGAGGCTCAGAAGTGGATCGAGGTAAGCCCGCGGGACAACCCGGCGTCCTTCCCTCCCCCCCACCGGTCGCAGTCCCCCCGGGGACCGTGGGCGTTTTATTCCACGCTGATCTCTATCCCGGGCCTCCCCGCCGCTCTCCCCAGCTCTCCTCGCTGCGGGGAAAGCGGCCGGGGCCGACCGAGCCGCCGCTCAGCCCCCGCGCAGGGTGCGCGCCTTTGGATGGGCCCCCGCCCCCCTTCCGTCTCTTCCAAACTTAATCTGGTAATCGCATTTCCCCTCCCGCCCCCGGCGTTGGGATGAACGGGCCGGCTGTAAACACGAGCCGGGCAGGTGCGCGGGGCCGCGGAGCGGAGCGGATGCTTCCCCGTCCCCCGCGGGGCTGCCGGGGGCGGCGAGGGCCCTGCCCCGCCGGGAAGCGTCCGGCCCCGCGCCCCGCCGGCTCCCGGGGCCTCGGGCGGCGGTGGCGGCCGCGCAGGTAGCGCTCCGCAGTGCGCGGAGGGGCGGGCCGTCACCGCTGCGAGGCCGGGGACAGCCCTGCCGCCCCTGTTCCCGTCCCTCAGCCGACCAAGGAGAGGTATTTAGTCTAGCTGTTCAAGCAGGGCAGAAAAAAATAGATGTGCTTGCTGCTAGCTCGCGCCGTTAAACGGAAGGATGGGCAGGTGGTGGGTCAAATTTAATAGTTAAATATTTTGGCATGTGCCAATAGAGACGCCTAAAATAGCTCTCCATCTGATTTCCGGTACAGAGCATGGGTGAAGGTGGCATAAACCCAGATACCAGGGTAGCTGCTCCCTTCAGTTGTGGGCTTTAAATTTAATCTGCAGCTTTTAGAAAACCTCAGTGGATTCTGTTTTCTGAAAGTGACTAGGCAAAAGGTTTTAAACATCTTGTGACCTTAAGATTCTGTGAAGCCCTGGGAATTTCAGCCTGTGATGTTTTACTCCAGTATCAATTGGAAAAGTAATGCTGTGTCAGTCTTCAGGGAATTGGCCCTGATGTGATGTGAATCTGGCTGGTGTAGGACCAGAGGCAGAGGAACCACGATGAATCTGAAAAGAAGGGCTTTTGTGCCAAGGAAAGGTGAGCATGCAGCTTGGAAAAGTGAAGTGCACGTAAACACCATTTGTCTTGGGAAGATGAACATGGCAGTTTCTGTATAGCCTTCTTTATGACAGAGGACCAAGGGAGAGAGGCACATGACTCCATCATACATACGGTATAAAAATACCTTGTGACCATGGGTTCTGCTGACTGCTAATGAAGCCAAGAACTCAATGGTGAAGCAGTTTTCTGTAGATAACAAAGCTGTCATCTGCTACTCCGGGCATGATAATAATGAAGGGACTATAAGTCTTCCTGTATTAGAACAGAACTTTGTAGGTCAGGCAGAAACTTCTCTCTTGGGCAGTTTATTCCACAGTTCACTGTGGCAGGAGGTCTCATGCCTGTCTCTTGTGCCATGCATGTCCTGCTGAGCAGAGCAGGAGGGCTTTTTAAGTTCTTTGTCCTGCATGCAAGTCCAAGAGTTACATGCATACAGGGGAAGCTGTCAATTACTTCTGGTGCGTCCTCCACTTTTTAAAGCATCATCTGCTTGATACATGAATGGCAGAACTGTAATGTACTGTTAATTTTGCAACCATCCCCTTGCCTGAGGGGAATGTGTCAGGAGCCTGGATCATTGCCATGGCTGTGGTGTGAGGGAAACATCTGCCTTTCCAGCAATGCCCAGAGCTGATGCTCCCACTAAGAGAAAGAAGGAAGAAGCTGTCAGTGAAGCAAATGTGGCTTAATTTGCTTAACACATTGTATTTCCTTTTAATCCCGGTTTGGGTTAAGCTCTGGAGCATGAGGGTTATTACCTCTTCCAAAAATCTGGTCAGCATTCACCCTTCTAAATTTGGATGATTTGACCTGACTGAATTATGCAGAACTTGATATGCTAGTGCAAAGTTATTGAAAAGCAATGTCAGTCTTAAAAAGAGATAAAAAAATAGGAAATGATAAGGTATCAACTTTCAGTGTGCCAAGCCCCATCAATCTGTGTGAAAAGCAGAAATGAGGGTCATGCTGTGCCTGGCTACTAAGTCCATCTGCTTCAGCTGGCTCTGTACTTGCCTCTCACCAGTTTATTCTCTGGCCTAGAGATGTTAGCAAATGTCCAGTGTGTTGTGTCTTCCAACTCCCTTCTGACCATTTAAAATTACATGTCTCTCAAATGGAAATATAAGAAATTGTTATGATTGCAAGGGAGGCTTTTGAACCTTTAGTACGGAGCAGATGATCTAATGAGAATGTTAGCAGTGTAAGACAGCTTAAAACCCATCTTAGGCTGTAAAATAGTGCCATGCAAGGAAATTAAAGGAGAAATGGACAGATTGAAAACTCTCTCAGCTTACTGTATGTTTTTATTTCTAATGATTAAATTGTGTGAATTGTTTGATTCTCATCTGATTTAAATCCTCGTGTGAGTGCTGTCACTATTTGTTGCAGGGCTGCAGAAATCCACCCTGTGGTCTGCAGTACATTTCTGCTGTGATGGGACTGGAAAGGGAGGCTTCTCCTCCTCTTGCAGATGGGCAGCCAAGACATTAAGTGATGAATGTTTAGATCTGCAAGGATCGAGGAACTTCGGTTCCACTGCTCCAGAGGCCTTAGGGGTCTTGTCTTTCCACCTTGAGTCTGTCACCTTTCACCAGAGATGGTCTTCTGGGTACCATAAGCCTTCCTTTTCCTCTGCCAGCATTACTTTAGTCTGGATGCTGCAGTTTAAGGTGGTCTAAATTACACTGAAGTTTTGGTGGATTCTTGTACTAGTCCTCTTGCCTCTCCCTGGAGCTCTGACCGGTAGCAGTGAGGTGCTCACCTGAGCAGGGAAAAAGGCCAGAGCTCTGACTTACTGATGAGGCTGCTTATATATTTAACAGTCTGTCTTTAGTGAGAGAGTATTTCAAGTGATAATAGATTTGGGATTTTGGAATTCTGTGGAGTTTTGATCATGCGTCCCTTCGGGTAGGAAACCAGATTTCAGGCTTGCTAAATTTTGCATAAATATCAACTGTGCATTAGGAGAGTTAGACTAGCAAACTAGTGTAATATTTTAGTTTAACTTGACATGTACTACTTAAGTGAAGAATGCCCTCTTAATGATAAAATGCACCTTATTAGTAGCACTCAGAGGAATTAAAATAAAGGCATTGAATGAAAAACCCTGTGAGAGAGCTACATCAGTCTGCATTATTAAAGGTGTGGTATCTCATTTCAATTAATGCATCTCAGTTTCACTGAAAGAATATATCAACCTTGTAAAGCCTAGTTGCATACTACAGCAAAATAACAAATCTAATTTAATCTAATGGCCTGTAATCTTAAAATATCAAGGTTCTCCGTGCGTGTGTTTAATCTGGAATAGCTGGTGGTTGAAAGCACATCTGTATAAACAGAGTTATTCTTGCTGTAAAGACTCATAGGAGAATAATACAGTAATAAAGTCACATTTAATACTGGTGTAACTCCTAAGGGTATTGTTATCTCCTCATCGTGCCTCCTAGCCTTGCCTCATTAATATGCTCTCTCCTCATTGCTGAGACTTGGTTCAATTAGGGATGGCTTTTCCATAGATTTGTATTCCTCAGAAACTTTGCCAGCTGATAAGAATACTTCCTTTGTAGTTATATGGCAATAATAAACAGGTCATGTTTTTCTGTCCATTGTGACCGGTGCTTGACTTTACCATTCTCTCCAGATGTGTGTAAGCTAAACCCCATCAACTACTAATAATCTGCTGCTTTTTTCCTATATACATTCCCCACGAGAATTCTTGTGTTATGGAGAAATTTGCCAGCCAGAGAAGTTTGTTGGGTGTTTTGGGGCTTTTTGCCTTCTAGCAAAACACCTCCTAGATTTTTGTATTTAAGATAGTGTTTTAATTTGGTAAGAGTGGTGCTGCTTCTAGAAGAAGCTGTAGAACTATGTGCATTCCCTAGTGCCTCTGGATGTGTCACATCATACAGCAGGACAGGCAGGCCAGTCCTGCACTACCTTCTCTATGGAAGAGTATGAGAGGCATAAATTCAGGGAAGTGACTCTGGCAAATTACCTTCACTCATTTGCGTGAGCCAGGAGTCTGGAAACAAGATTTCTATAGGGTGTCTCTCTCAGCCAGAGAGCTGAGTTTCCCACTGCAAAAATGTAACTTAAGAGGAGTTGAAGGTAGTTCATTGAGCAAATCTTTCCTGACAGTGAAGGACTTGTTTGGGGTATCTGCAGTGGTGGCCTGGGACTTGAGTAGCAGGCAAGTTTGTTTATATGATCTTTGGAATGCATAAGTATGTTCTTTAGAGTACGACCTTTGAGGAACATCAGAGATAAAGCTCTTTTGGTGAAATGTACTGGGGAAGCTGACTGATTCACTGAGTATATGGTGACCTGCATCCTGCAGGAGTGTTTCTATTTCCAAACGTGTTGATAACATACTCTTCTGTGAAGCTGATTCTAAGATCCTTGAATAGGGACTCCAGTTCCTTTGAACATTGACACAGTTCCTAGAACAGTGGTGCCTATAGACAAACTGGGACCTTTGGGTGCCACTTACAGTCATGCCATTATTTGGATAGGAATGCATAAAATCCAATAGACATCTCTAGCAAGCATTTCCAGAGAATTCAGTTTAACTACATTATGAGAGTATTTCAATGCAGCCACTTAAGTGTAGAATGTTGCACCAGGCTCTAAAACGGAATGGTTTTATTAATCAAATATTGTAGAATAGTTGTTGAATGAGCCTCCAAGCAGTGTTTGCAGGTCAAATTTCTCAGTCTTTAGCCTTTTTGTCTTTTTAGCCCTTTTTCTTCTGGAAGAGTGTCTTACCTATATACTTTATGTAATGTATTGGGAATTAATTTATCAAAGTGAACAAGTGTATTCTTAGACTAGAAGAAACCTATGAAAATGTGTTAGACAAGTTGCCTGATATGCAGGCAAGCTGAAGTATAGGCCAGAAAAATCCTTCCCACAGTGTTTGGAAGATAACCCTGACCATGAAGAGTCAAAGGTGTGTGGCTGATATCTAGCCCTAGATACATGTGAATGCAGGATAACTTTACTGTGGTTAAGTGACGGGACTTGGAGAGGAATTCTTCACTGCTGTCTCTACATCTCCTCCTGGGCAGCATTTAGGGACTGCAGGCAGGACAGATGGGATGCTCTTCATTCTGGCTCAATTAGTCATTCGGTGGAATGAGAGCTAAATTGATTTAATGGGGGTGGAAGAACCTGCCCAAACTCTCCGACCCTGTCAGACGACCACCTTCTAGAAATTTTTTCCCCTCCAGTTGCCTGGCAGCCAACCTCCTGTGCTGTATACATGAACATAGTTCCCTTGTCATAAGATCTGTTTAAGCCATGTTACAAGTAGCGCTTGGCACGGGGGTCAAAATAATCAGAACAACAATACTATTGATGAAGGGATAACGTCAGGAAATGCAGGACTGAGCTCTTAATTGTCTCAAACCTGAATTAATTTCTACTTTCAGTATTGAAATTTTAAAATAAATAAAAGATCTGACCTTAACACCAGTCTGGGATGCTGTTCTGCAGCTGGTGGTGGAGACCACCTAGCTCAGCTATATAATGTCACTGTGCTTGTTCTGCTAGTAACTACATTTTTTAAATTATTTTTTTTAAGGCAAACATTGGTCCTCTAGAAAGGAAGGTAAAATCTTTTCCAGGTATGGAGTTTAAATAGTAGGCTGATAAAACAGAATTTTCTAGCTTTTAAGATGTTTTGTCTTATCAGGTTATAAAAACTGTATTATATTTTGTTTGGAAAATCTAGCAGTCTAGGAGCTTTTCATCCATGGATGAAAAATTCTGTGTATTCATTCCCTGCAAACATTCCAAGAAGAATAGTTTTTCAATGAAAAAGCCATTTATGGGGTGAAAGTGTCACTTGGAAGGACAGCTGCATGGGGGAAGGTATGAACATTTTGGCATGCATGTCATGAAGATCTAAGCTCCTTCTCCTTCTCCTTCTCCTTCTCCTTCTCCTTCTCCTTCTCCTTCTCCTTCTCCTTCTCCTTCTCCTTCTCCTTCTCCTTCTCCTTCTCCTTCTCCTTCTCCTTCTCCTTCTCCTCCTCCTCTTCTTCCAATATTATCACTTAAAGAAGAAAGACTTGCCTCACTTGGGCCCTTAGATCACAGAGTACAACAGACACCATGGCACCAGGAACATGACATTAAAATTGACAGCTGAAACTTCTCCCAGCTATGTTAATCACTGCCTTGGGTGCGTGAAAGGGCTGTGGCCTGTGTCCTTGAGACAGCCTTGTCAGAATGTGAAGAACAGCAATGAAGAACATCTTAACCACTGCTTAAAATGAAGAAATCCCTGCTTATTACTGCCTTTTATTTTATAAACAGCATAAATGTACTTTCTGTACCTGGGACAGGGTGTGGGCCAGCTGCTGGGGCAGCAGCTCTGATGGAAAGGACTGGGGGAACCTGTGGGAAAACAGGCTGGGCACAAGCCTGAGGTGTTCTGACAGCAGGAGGAGCTACCCCTTCCTGATCTTCTGGAGCTGGTAGTGATGGAAGTGGTTGTTTGCTCCTGCTTGGCACTTGATAGGCCCTTCTTGGAATACTGCATCCAGTTTTGGAGCCCAGAGTGTGAGTGGGACATTGATAAGTTGGAGGAAATGGAGCAGGGAGCCCCCGGGCTGAATTGGGCTGGGATACTTGCCATGAGAGAGAGGGTGATGGAGCTGGACTTCTTCAGGAAAGGTGGCTTTGTGTGTAGACATGGCAGCAGCATCCCTGTACCTGTGAGCAGGTTTTTGAGAAGACAGATTCAGGCACTTCACAGAGGTGTGTGACAGGAAAATGAGATACTTGTCATAAATGAAATTAGGAAATATTATGGCTTGATATAGGGAGAAGTTTCTTCACCATGAGCCAGGTGAGCATGGGTGCAGGCTGACCAGAGATGCTGGAAGAACATCGTTCCTGGAATATTTCATTCCTGTCTGGACAAAGCTGGGAATGGCCTGGTCAGACCCAAGAACTGCACTTTGAACATAGAAGGAGGTTGGACTAGAGGCTTTCTGTGGACCTGGCTATTCTGTGGATCTATAACTCCTTGACAGTGGGTGAATAAGCATCACTTAATTTTATTTTTAATGCTACTTTATAGGCCACTTGTGTTATTGTAGTGAAGAGCCTGTTTATATAAGCAAGATCCTTCTTTATACAAAAGCAAAATTCCTATGGCTTATGGCAGGCATCTTCAGGGTATGCTGCTGAGTTTTCTTTGTAGAAACTCATCAAGGCAGTGTGAAATATGTTTGGCTTCTAATCTAACTAATTTTGCTAAACCTGTTTTATTGTAGGAAACTGTAAAAATGACCAATTTCCTTGGCTTGGCTTGACTTTTATTTATTTATTTATTTGTTTGTTTCTTTTTATTTTATTTTATTCATTTTGCACTACTATAATTGACCATTAAGGAATTTAAATTTCCCTTCCTTTCCAGATCTTGAGAAGATGACACACAGGCTTAATTCTTGAGAATTTAGATGCTAAATCCTTAAGAGGCTTTTTGTTAGTGGTATTAGTTGTTTATAAGAATCCTTTACCTTGATAGTCACTCTGCTCAGTTCCAGTATAGCTTGTTACTGTTAACTAGGGTTTTTCTTTAATTGTATGCATATATTATGATTATTGCCAGCAATCCTTACCCTAGAAAAATGTGTAGCTTAACAATAGAGTTAATAATAGAGCTTGCATCTAATGTTAAAAATGACTTAAAGTAGTCTAGTTAATTCTTGATTGATGAGGAAAGAAGAAAATCCTCTTCATTTGCTCATTTTAAGAGAAACCCTGTTTCGCTGGTTTTGGCTGTTCAGAGGTCTCATGCCTAGTACTAAAGACAACTTGATTTTGAAATTGACTTTGACAAGCTAAGATTCTGAAAAATAGTACCGCCGTGGCTTCTTGGCTTTGGTATCATTGTCAGTGATTCATAGAGCCCTTCACAGGCTAAGAAGCAGCATGATGGAGGCAGGGGAGGCAATTCTTTAATTCTACTCTGAATGGATGGATGAGTAAGGTAAGAGAGAAATGCTCTTCATCAATTACTCCTTCACAGAGTGTTCTGCATGATCCCTGGTTTATGATGGAAATAAGACAGGGATTTTTGCAATGTGCAAACCCACTGTGAGTTTCAGGAACAACGTCAAAGGAAAAGTTCTCTGTGATGACTTTTTCCTTATGCTGTTCCAACATCCAAATTATCTCTATCTCCATCTGACTTTTCCACAGTCTTCAGATGAATCCCAGCCATTCAGTTATCTGCAAGCTATATGGAAAGTGGCTGCACATGCTCTATGTAATGCACAAAATCCAGGAGACCTCATCTTGATACTGTAAGCACATTACCTCTGGTTTCCTTTCCTCTTGGTGTTGGTAGATGTCCTAGAGTGTTGCAATTGGGAGCAATCAAATGTCTGGGTGGATTACAGTATCATTTTAAAAAATAAATTAAGCTGTTACCTGCAGTTCCTCAGACATACATTGCTGTGTTTCAGGTTTTTCTCACTAACCATGAGGAAGCAAAATCCTCATTTTGCTTGAAAGATTAATACATAAGAGTTCCAAAAATTTATTTGAGCTCTATACATACATTCAGCAAAAATGCAGGTCAAGGGCTTTACATAAGGTATTGATAATGCTTGATAGCACTGCATCATCTGAATTTCTTCACATGGGATGAGACTCTTGGAAGGAGAAGTTGTGAACTGAGGATGAAGAGAAGTATGGTTTTCCACTTTATGGACCTTTGCATTTCCGGAGTAGCATGAGAAAGCTCCAAAAGATCTTTCCACTAAAATCAGAAGGCCAAGAAACTCAAAGGAATCTGTAGTTCAGCATCAGGTCACAGACTGGCACAAAGAGTTTTAACTGTGGCTCTGACTTGAGAAGCACAACCTTGCTTTTGCAAAAGCAGAGGCTGATGCCCATAGATAACTGATTTCAAGTGGGGACAGAATGCCTGCAGAATGGCTACAGAGGACAGGGGGTTGAGGTTAAAAATCTCTTTGTGGGGCTTTGCCAGCACTGTTCTCCATGAGATGCACAGTTATGCTGTTGTATCACAGCAGATTGTGGTTCTGGTGAAGGTTAGAGGTCTTGCTATGTGCCCTGAAACAAATGTAGCTCCCAAATCCAAACCTCTGACTTTAGTCTTCACCTGCATATAAATATTGAAGGGAATTGTGGAACATAATGATTTAATTTCTTGTGAAAATTTTGCATCTGATATTGGTGTATTGGACACTCCCTTTCAATCCTACTTACAACAAATACTGAAAATCCTTTGTTCAAGCATCTACTTTACTAATCTAGAAAATTCTTAAGTTTTTTCTTAAGGGTTTTTTCAAGTCTGCTGCCAGAGAAGGGAAACTTCCGTGCCTGAGGAAACGTGCCTGAAGTCTTCCTCCCCATTTTTTTTCTCAATTCCTAATTTTGAATATTAACTTCATGCCTTTGATGGCAATTTTGCTCATATTTTCCAATTTCCTTTTTTTCCAATTTAAAACTAGTCATGGTGTGTTAGCTGAAGTCTGTTACTTGTCGGTGAGCATTTTCTGACTGTATTTGGGAAAGGGGGAGGGATGAGAAGAGGCAGAAGTGGCTGCCTTGTCTCTCTCTGGCTGGTGCAGGCAGGGATGCCCAGTGTGCCAGGATGTTCAGCCATGAATCCCCCGGCTTTGTTTCTGTGCGATTATTGTGATTCATTTCAGTGGACTAACTCACATATATTGTTGCAACAAAAACAACTCTGGAAATTTTTTCAGTCCAGAGGCATAAATGCAGCTATGTAACCTAAACAGAAACAAATAAATGAGAATAACTATGTAAGTATTTTTTTTTTTTCCTGTTTGTAATTTTCTTGATTCTGATGAGTTGTTTTTTAAAGTTGTGGTTTAGGAAAAGGAAGCTGCAGATTTAGGAGTATGCATGTGCAGTGTCTGTCTTCTGACATTGTTTGGATCAGTTAAAGATAGGCAAGAAAATAATATGTTTTCCAGAAAAAATTAGGCTTGCAAGGAAAAGAAGGTGTCAAAGTCAGTGTGTCACAAAGGCAAGTCTTGCCTGAGTTTAGAGAAATTATATAAAGCCTTAGCCTAATGTCCTACCCCTCCCAAAACCAATTTTTATTCCAACAAGGAGGACTTCAGTTTTAGAATAACATGTTAAAAACACAAAAATCAACACAGTTTAATTGACTCAAGTGATCCTTCATTAGAAATATCTTGCCTCTTCCAAAGGGAAGCAAAAGTACCCTCTAAACACTTAAATGATGAACTTGCAGATCTTCAGTCTTACTGGGACTTTGTTTTCTCCTTGCCTCAGACTAGAGCCTGTGTCACTGTTCTGCTGAGGGTGCTGGGCTGAAGGACACTTTCTGTCAAGGCAGGTACTTCTGCCTGTTAGTGATAAGGGCTGTAGGCAGTGCCACACATCTCTCAGGAGAGCCCAAGTGCACGGCCGCTGCTGGAAGTGGAGGTGGTGGCTCCTGTGTGGTGGTTCCAGCTGGTGGTTCCAGCATAGGTGGCTGTTGCATTGCAGCTCCTGACATCCCGAGACTCAGACTGGCACAGCACAGCGAAGGGTGAGATATGTCCTGTGAAGAGATGAGCATAAAGGGAGCACGGAGTGTTGCAAATAAAGATGGTGAAGTTGCAGTAATTTTACCTCCCTTGTTTATCTTTCAGTAATTATTTTCTCCCAGGAAGCAGTCTTTGCAGATGTACACTTGCTATAACCATCAAACTGGATCTGTGAAGGATATGCAGTTTATGAAGGATGCACTGCAATTGGTGGGAAAACCTTCTTGGAGTACTCTAAACGGGAAAATATCCCTATTTTTATTTAAAAATGCATCCTAGTAGTAAATGCTTTGTAACTTCATTCCTTTCACTCATTTTCCTTTGTCTTAGTAGCTTCAGGGGAGAAAGTAGGCAAAGGTGTTATAGATAGCTATGGGACAATTTAATGAAAATTCACAGGGGTAGCTCTGGGTGACATTCCAGTAAGATGTAATAAAAAACTTGTCTACCAGTGCTTGCAGGATTTTATCCAATAATTTCCATTAATTGTAGTTCACTTGTGTCTCTGATATTGCACTGCTGAATAATAGCTTTGATTCAGTACTTTTTATTTTTGGATTTCAACCAAGACTCTTGAGTGCATATTCTGGTTATAGACAGATCTGATATTTGTGGCTTTTACATCCACCCTTGATATTCGTTAATTTTTCAGTGCAATACTTAGTTCTCCATTGCCATACTGGGTTTTCTTTTTCTTTTTCCTTTTTTCTTTTATTTTTAAATAAATTATGTGGAAAAAAACCTAAATTTTCAGCTTCCAACATTAAGGGACTTGAAATCAATAGATCAAAGCCAGAACAGGCTTGCTGGAAGTGGTGCAATCTCAAACTGTGTTGAAAGCTTTTGTTTTCTGCCTTTTTCCTGTCTCTTGGTATCTCCCAAGAGGGGGAAGATCATGAGGGGAGTCTCTGTGTAGGGAAAGGGGAATATGCCATCACTGCATGCTTGAGGTGCAGGGCGATGTGACGAGAAGGTGCTGATTTTCGCCCTGATTAGCAGTGGGGACAGGTTTTGCGCAGGACGAGGAGCTCCAATATGAGGCATCAAAGCAATGGTTTCCCATGGCTTTAACTGGTCTCCAGTACACCCAGGGAATAGGTTCTGTTGGAAATAATGCTCATGGAGAAACGACTGCCAGTGTTAACTATATGAACAGTGAACATTTTTCAGCGCATGCAGCTTCAGCCAGGTCAAAGTTTTATTTTAGGATTGAGAGGGAAAATATAAGCATCTTGTACGCAAAAACATATGAAGAGAGCAAAGCATAAACTTCTATTTTTGTGTTTGGTGGGGAATGAGCGTGCTTTAAACTTAGAACTGCAACAGTATGAACACTGTAAATGGGTGGTGAAGGAGACGTGATAGAGTCAACAAAGTTGAGATGCTTCCACATGTCAAAAACTCTTACTGGTACTCTTTTGAAGATAAGCTTTTATTTCTTCAACATAAAGCAAGTTAGAGAAATGGCTCTTCTGCAGTGTAGAAAGCTGCTGGCAAGGGCAGAAGGTTGCTTCATATGTGTACACTTGTGTCATTTGCTGTCCAGAGGTGTATCATAGCAGAATTTCTTAGGACAATGGCATGAGACAAACAGAGTGCTCTCTGACAAGTCTTCTACAACCAATTGCATTTATGGGTGGCCATGAAAATGTCTGGTAAACAACTGAGCTGGAAGCCACATGTGTTTACCTGTGAACTTGTCCTACTCCTCTGAGCCATTATTTCTCCCTGCCAGAAGTGCAATTAGGCTGTTGGAGGGAAAGAGCATGTTTGGGGATTTCTGGACTGCCGTAACTATAGCTCTTTCACTCCCAATGCAGTGGCAGAATATTTGAACTAATACAAGTTAGGAGAATTACAAGTTTATTCTTACTAGTAAAGTAAAATGCCTTGTTTTTTGTTTTTTTCCCCCTCATCAACAGCCAGTCTAACTTAAAATACAGCTTTTGACTGAAGGGCTTTGGTCCATTTTGCTTGCTGCTTGTGTGAGCAATGTTGGGGGATGTTTTGTCTGTGAATGACTGCCCAGTAATCCATGTGTTAAGGCACAGGAGTATGGGTGGCAAAAGGCATTCACTTGATGCATTTGTTGCATGAATTCTGCCAGCTTTCTGCCTCCTGTCTCCTTTAAGATGGGATAATGGTTATTGCAGGCTTTCTTGAGCAATTGATGTGCAGTTGGTCATCCATGCCCCTTGTATCTTCATATCCTGGTGCGTATAGCTTCAAGGTTTTTTTTTTTCTAAACTTGAACAGAAATAAAGAAATTTAAGAAATTTAGTTGAGAGAAGGGAAGAAATGAGAATCAGCAGAGTCTGGATAAAGAGCTTCAAGAGAACACACCCTGAAACAGGCACTTCAGAGAATATAAGCTAGATCAGGCATGTCTAATCCACTGTAAAATCTCCATTTCCCCACAAAGTCCTGGTTGGAGTGGGGATCTCAGGCCCTGATCATATTGCAGGCAAGATGTAGCTCTTTCTACTGGAAATATTTGATAGCAATTCTGACTAGAGTGAGTTGTTCAGCAGGGCATAATAAAGATTCCCTGACACATTGTTTCTATGAAATTGTGTCTTCAAGAGTTCTGCATTTAGTATTCCCTTCTATCACAGTAGAAAGTGAGAAGCATGAGTACAGACAGATACCAATTTTCCAGATCATCTCTTTGAAAACACTTGGGCTCAACTCTCAAATTAATTCCAAACTGACTCTGCTCTGTTTCTGAAGAGAACAGTTGCTTCTTTCCTTTACTGCTTCTGTCTTTGTCCTGCATAAACCCCACTTTTAAAATAGAAGGTGATGGAGGCAGATTTTAGTTAAATTGTGGTGTGAGCTCCTGGTTTTGCTTTGAGGTTGGGCTGAACATATTGCTTTCCAGCTCTAGGCAGTTGTTCCTCTGGTCGACTTGAACAGCATTTCATCCTGACAGCTGTTTTGCTGACATTACTCCCAGTTAGTTACTCATTGGGATTAAGGGCTTTCTGCAGCCAGAACTCTTTGCTGGGAGTGTGCCATCATTTGGCAGACCATTAAACCAGTAATTCTACAGTGCATAAATTTTTTAATTTGCCCTGCATTCTTCATATTTGGAGTTCCAGCTTAATTGCCCTGTGGGTAAAGAATAAAAATTTACTATGAATACCCTATTTTTTTTTCTATCTGTTCTCCTTCCCCACAATATTTTCAAGCCAAAAGAGCCAGATTTTGGTAAGAGTTACCTATTCCTGAGGTAACACATGTACCATGTGTGGGCTTGAGAGTCTGTATACAACTATTCCTTGATCCCTAGGTCAAATCCATGAGCAACAAGAGGGTCACTCAGCATTCGTTTGCACTGTTCACTCTTTGAAGATGATTACTGTAGTTTCCAGATTTGGTCTGATGGGTAGCATAATCCTGGGAGGAGAGGACTTGTAATGGTGGTGATGATGACACTGGTGTTACCTCCTTCTGCCAGTGCTGGTGGTACAGATGGTGTCCCTTCAACCTGATGTCCTCACCTCTCAAGGAAGTGGCAACAGTGATTCTTGGCAGCACAGTTGGGCCGGCTGGAGCTAGAGGAGAGTACTTTGTGTTTTGTGGATACTTGGTGCTTGAATGGCCATTTCTTTCACTTCTCTGCTCCGTGGTAGTCACCTGGTAGTAACTTGTCTTATGCTTAGAAAGTTACAGTTTTAAGCTAATGTGCAAGCAATCCTCCTGTAATTAAAATCAAGGATCAGTTCTCTTTTGGATCTGTAGCTTAGTTTATCCTGGCACTGGTTCAGACTGGATGGAGAAGCTGTTTCCCTCTGCAGGCTTCTTTGCTGCTGCTAAGCAGGAAGAACTCTGACTGGGTTGCATGCTCTCAGAACATCTGTTTCTTTATTTATATGCTTCTTACTGGCCTTGGATCTATTGCATAAATAAGAGAATGTTAAGGCTATGTGTTACTCTCTCATGGTCTGCATCCAGTTTCAGCTCTAGTGCCACCTACTCACACATTGTATCGATAATATTTGGTGTAATTCTAGAAAGAATTGTGATAACCTCTTGATTTTTATCATATCTATACCCTTTCCCTTGGCTCATCTATTTTTCTACCAGAGGGCATTGGATGAATTTGGTATGGTTCTGGTGAGAGCACTCTTGTGGGTTAACCATGGGCATGAAAGGAAAAACAAAAGATTTTTATTATTAAAAAGAACAAATTCTTCAATATAAGGGCAAAAGGACTGACGTCCCTTTCAACTGGAGATAAATTCCTAACACTGTTCAGCTGATGCGTGCTATAGTTTTAGATTTAACTGACTTTGGTTTAATACAGTACCAATTTTGAACACCAGCCCAATTTATACTTGAAAAATCTTTGGAAAAGCAGGTGACTTCATGAGTATGAACTGGCACAACAGAGTTCTGTCTCTGGAAAGACACAATAGTGCCAAATAGTTCTGAAAAAGTATAAAATTCCTTATATCATGTCTGTAATCAGAAGGTTCATCTTAAAACTCAAGACTATCAAAAATTACCTGCTTCCTTGAATATCATCAGCAGAAAGATTTGTTAGCTAAGAATGGAGAAATACTTTTAAAAAAAATTAAAATAAGAGCATCAATCTTTATATCCATCTTTCTCTCAAAGACCAATAATTTAAAATAATTTAAATCCCATCCCTTCTCTGTGTACTGTGTTGTACTTTGCTATCCCAAGGATAAATTTAGGGTCACATTGCAGACCAAGCAGGTGATCCAGCCAAGCTTGTTGGAAGTGGGAGTGGAACAAAGCTTTCTGGGCCTTTGTTGTTTTTGCAGTTAAAGTAAACCCTGCCAGCCCTGCTCTACAAAGCCAAAGCTCACTGGTGCCCAGAAGTCCATCAGCTGGCTTCAATTTATTATTTATTTTATTATTTTTATAAAACAGACTACAGAGATTACTATGTAATACGTGTACTACAAATACTGCTTGGAATTTGATAGCCTTTGAAAGTGGCCCAGACTGGAGTCGAGATTGTAGCTCAAGATGGTCTTGTTATTTACTTCCTGATTGGGAGATTTCATAATTGTCTTGAAAGACCACATTTTTTATGTCTTCACCCTTGGTGATAGTGTTTAATTTCCTTATTGAGTCCAAATGTTTACTAGTTTTGTGTTATAGCACTCTTTGTTACACTTCGTAACTTTGGATAGAGTGAGTCCTTTTTTTTTTTTGTAGTTGTTGTTGCCATAAGATTATATGCCTAAATTTTTACAGGAGACTTATAATTCTGCCTTAGAAATTTCATGTGCTAAGAGTAACTTGGCATTAGTCAGTTTTCCTTCTTTTGTTGTGGCTTCAAGTTAGGGTAGCAGAAGTAAATTTCATAATCCAAATGGGAAACAAAATTATTTGCATTTTTAAGTACATTCATGATTTTTAAAAAATCCATTATGATAGCTTCTAATACCACAGAAGTCAATTGGTATAATTTTGCAGAGAGCTGAGCAAGGCTCTATGCATTCCTCCAAGAATACTTTACTTTCTATGCCAGTAGAGCTTTTATGTTTACAGTACTGGAAAATTCAGCTTCACACCCCCATGAACAGCAGATCTCGTAAGAAGACAAGAGAATACTAATGCAAATTATGGTTTCCTGTATATGTAGGATATTTCTGGGCTAATGCTGGAGGTTTAGCCTCCATTAGAGCACAGGCAAACTGTTTGACTTCAGGAGAGCACAACAAACCTTCTTCCACTGGGCTTTTAAAATTGCTTACTTAATACTACTTTTCATTTGAACGTATACTTGTCTGACTGTTCACTCTTTTGGCACTTCATCTCCTGACCTTTGCTTGCAGCACTTATTAGACTGAATTTCATGTATAAACTTAAAAATGTTACATTATCAAGAGGTGTGCTATATTCTCCTTTGGAAAACAGGCAGGTTTTTACTCCCTTCATATGGTACCCAGCATCTCAGAGCCTGATCTTACCGAAGACAGCTAAATGCAAGTGAAGTAGGAATTATCTCAGTAATATGTTTCTGTCTTCAGTCTTGGAGAACGTGATGAAATTTGCAAGGTCAGGCCTGCTAAAATAACACAATAGTGTCTCCGCAAACTCAGTTCCCCCTCATGGGCATGCATATTAAATACGTGGTCACTGCTGTGTTTCTCCTGAGTATCTCTTTAGTGCACAGAATGAATAGTGGAGCTCTCAATGAACAGCTATTCAGTGTTTCATTTTCTGCTTACTGTTCAACATGCAGTCCTATGCCATGTTCTTTGTTCGCAGTTCAAACCAAATTCCGAGGATGGAATTTTTTTCTCAGACTTTTATGGTGCTCATCACTAAAGTATCTTTGCAAAAAAAGTTCTATGCAAACATGAACCTTATTTCATGCCTTCACTGTAAGTTCAGAATTGTGGTACTACAGAGAAACTGATTCAAGACTGTATGCTAATTTGAGACTCTTAAGACCTTGTGTTCTTTGCCGTGTACTTAGCATTCCGTAGCATTATAGAGGCACGGCTATGGCTCTCTTCCGTGTGCTGGGATGCCAGGCACTCATGGCAAATGAGCAGTGTGTGACTAGTAATCAGCTATCAAACCTTAGTATCACTGGCTGCACTGGTGACACCACTGAGTACAGTGGCACAAACCAGGACAGTACTCACATCTCCAATCAGGCCTGTAGATGGCTGAAATATAAGATCATCTTTTCAACTCCCAGCAATTCTTTCCTGCCTTTGCCGACTACATACAAATTATACAGGCAAGGAAATATCATTGTCCTTGCCTGAAATCCTGGTCTCTAAGGCTTTCGATCTCAGTCTTTTGTGATAAAAGCAATGTAATAAATTTGTCTTCTTTTAATACATGTTCTTTATTCTTAATCATTCTCAGGCAGTTTCCTTTTCTCCTGTCTTCTCACTTCCCTCACTCTCATACTTCACTGGACTGTGTGCTTTAAACTTGGCTCCAGCTGAAATGAAGGAGTAGTGTGGTGGGTGCTGTTGAATCCCAAGGTTTGGGACTGTTTTAACAGGGAACAAATGGGGCTGAAATGCCCCTAGCTAGGAAAGCTTTTTTTATTCTATTAGAATGCAGTCCTAAGTGACTTATTTCCCTTGCTAATAGATGATAAACTATTGTAATTATAAGCACTTCTCTGACTAGCATAGATCTTCTGTCTTCACCTCCCTGGATAAAGGCAATTAAAGAGCTTCTCCAGCATGAATTTTCTGGCTTGCTATGTACATTTCAACTGGAATGTAACATTTTGCATGCTTATGATCACTTTTTGGAAGAAAGAAGTCATGACGAATTAGTAGTTCATACATTAGGAGTTTTAAAAAGACGTGGTAAGAGAGGGGGCCTGGGAGGCCAGCCCATAACATCTGTCCTACTGTGTAGCGTCATCTGTTCCTTGGTATTCAGGTTGTCTGAATTTCTGGGTGAAATTCAACACATGAAAGTTATTAGATCTAAATTTTTCTGTCACAAAGGCTGTGGAAGCTTATTTTGCCAGTTTGTCCTGGTAGTGAATCTGCTTGCTATCACTATGCTTTTCTAAATCTGATTTATCTTGGTAACCTCATCGGTAACTACTGTAATTAGAATGAAAAGTCAAACTGAAATGATTCATTTAATACCCACTATGTCCATTATTATCGTGTAATAGTATTCATTTGGAACTCTCTGGCAGCTAAAATGTCTGTCTTATGGTAGATTTAAAGTAGGGATCTTTATTTTTAAAATTTAAAATCTACAAATTTAATTTTCCTATTTTGATCAAGCTATGAGGTATAAAAACTTCCTAAGGTTGTTTTGTACTTTTGTAAATAGACACATTTAATTTTTTATAGTGGTTAAAGGAGAATTTCTCTGTAATAATGAGGACTGCACTGTAATAAAGGGTACATAATAAATTTGCCCAGGAACCAGGATAATGTTGGTAAGCAATAAATCAGTTAGGTGTCATGGAAGTAGGATGACTTAGAGTCTAAGTGATATGTCTGATATAAGCCACAATACAGTAATGATTTGAGCTTAATGTGATAAATGTTCATAAGTAATGGGTATTTGACAAAATAAAGGATCCTTAAAGGAATATCGTGCAAAATAATCCAAACAACTCTAGTTGGCTGTTTTGCTTTTTCGACCCTTTTGCTTTTTGGACTTCTTTGAGCATGTACAAGTCTTGTTACAACCCAGAAGAGTCATTGCAGCTGTAGGGGCAGCACTGTCTCAGCTTACAACCCTTCAGCTGTAAAATATGCTATCTGCTTTTGAGGCCAATGGTCAATAAGCTCAGGTCCTACTAGCTGGTAATTCTTCATGAAACTGGGAAACTTAAAGAGAAAGTGTGTGTTAAATGTGCACACAGGCACACCAACCATGCAGTCAAAGTGATGTCATGTTTCTCTGTAGCTTAGAAGGCTCTAGGGACAGCAAAGTGATAGTATCACATTCAGGTAAAAGGGAAATTTCTGGCTCATCTTGGTGAAATCATTCATACCTTGGAGAAACTTCAGGTTTTATAAAAAAATTGACTATTTGCAAAAGCTATGGTGACCCTTTAAATGTCATGATAAAAACTTTGAGTTTGCATCTGTTTTTGTGCTGTCACCGTAACATGACCTGATATAAAAGCTCCAGGGAATCAGAAAGCTATATATTTAAATTAAGTTTTAGGATGCCATTTGTAAGACTCCTATTACCAAGATAAGCTTGTTGATCAGTTGATCAGAAAGGAAACCTTATCTGTCTGTCTTTGAAGTGCAGGGTCTGCATCATACGAGTCCCTTTTGGTGTGTTGGCATGAAGTCATTTCTCAGGACAGTACTTGCACTCTGACAGTGTGTAGAAGTGAAGGATAGGCTCCCAAACGGGGACACAGGTAAGCAGAATAAAAGTTTTGGCTGGAACCCTGGGAAAATGCTTGCAGCTAGTGTCTCTTGTGGAAAAAGAGAAGAAACTTGAGATTCTAGCACAAGGTAGCTTTGTGCAAGTTTCTGTTGATGGCAAAGAGAATGTGGAAAGTTGTGTGGCAGACACTTGATAACCAGGCACCAAGAAAAATGCCTTTTGATGTTAAATCCTGTAGGTCCAGGTGGCTTCTGAAAAAGTGAAAATATACCCTTTTTCCCAAAGTAGCTGACCTTGAAGTAGGGGGAGGAGATGGCAGAATGATCCAAAGGAGGGTTTTTAAAGCTGGAGTGTGCCTGTTGCACTAATTTTATCCAGACGTTATCTTGTGGGTCTCTAAATAAAGCGTCAAATGAAGTAAAGAAGGTACTTATATCCTGCTGGTAAGACTGTGATCATCATATCTGGAGCTTTTTTGTCTTTCCTATTCTTTAATTACGTGTGAGCCCCATCAGTTTTCCATCTTTGAAAATCAGGCTGTGTATTCTGCAAAGGGAGGGAGTAGGTAGCTGGCTGACTCCCCAAGTGCTTTCTTGGGTGCCCTTGCAGAAAGCCTTATTGAAGACAGCCACAATTTACCAGTGGTTATCTAGTTACTCTAAAACTTGAGGGTTGAGGTTTTGGGCAGTAGGATATGTTTTTGCAGACTCGTTCACAGCTTTTTTCCTTTGATTTCTCTGTATTGGGTCCCACAGCATTTGCCTGAGAATCTTATGACTCTTGTAAGTCCTGTAGCAGTTTGGTTTAATGACAAGCATTTTGAGTAAAGATCTGTGTTTTACTGATACTCATTTCACTCATTAGATGATACTGAGATCCCAAATTCTGAAAACAAATATAAATTGGGAGGAAATAAAAAAAGCAGACATATGCACATGAAAAAAAAAACAATTGCTAAGAAACTCTTAGTGATAGATTTGAGTAAACAAAGTTGATTCAGAACTTTGTAATATCTTACCACCTCTTGAAGAACTTGGTGGGCTTTTTCCCAGTACTTAAGTAAAGGCAGTGAATGAAAATTCTAAAGCTAGAATTTTTCTTCATTGACTTTGTCAAAAACTAGATTGTTGTCTTACATGAACTGAATATCTGAGCTTTAATTTTTTGAGTGGGCAAGATTGTGTTGAAGTTTAAATTTGTTCTGTAAATTCAGTTCCTGTGGAAATTACTGTGACTGCCAGCGCGAGGAGCATCAGCATCTCTATTTCAGGGGAAAATGAATTTCAACATAACAATGTTATGACAAGCTGAGATGAAGTTCATTTTACAGCTGTTCACATGCAATTATGAGTCAGGATGACATACAGGGACTGAAGTCGGATTTTGATTGTCAGTCTTCTGGGTTTTTTTCCATCTAGCCATGTATAGAATGTTGAATATGTGTAGGTACAGGACACCTCCCCATTTCATCCCTCCCCCTTACACTCAGTTAAGGGCTTGTGGCTAGAGGAATGAAGACAGTGACCAGTTCCACACAGCTGGAGGCAGCTCATGTCACCTGATGTGGGCTGGCCCTCAGCTCTAGCCAAATGACCACCTGTCTCTCAGGGGGCTGACCTCAGAGATGGACTTTGCTATGAGGTGAGGCTGTCTGAGCACAGCCAGCATCCTTTTCTATTGTACTTGGCATCCTGGAAAAATAGCCTGTTTGTGGATTTTCTTTTTTAACTCTCTGTAGCAGAAATCCTCCTCATCATTGCTGAACCTGGAAACGTGCTCAGCTTCTAATGGGGGTGTCTGCCAGATTTCTGACCTAACCTGGCTTTCAAAAGGCCTCGGGTGCCATTTTTGCGTAGCATATTTAAGAGCCTTGATACATCAGTAAGGTTAAGGATATCTTTTGCATGCAGCTCTTCCACCCAAGCCGCTGAGCCCCTGCAGCAGTATTTTTCCCTACTTCCATGCTGCTGCTTTCTGGGGTTTGCAACTGTGACCCGTAAGAGTGTTATTAGGCAGGTTCCTCTGGGAGGTAATTTTCTCTGGTGTGAGAATCACCCCTCTTTCCCACATTTTCCTTATCTCTTGCTTTGTAGATTTTATCTCAGAATGGAAACAGGACCTAGTGCACAGCTAAGTAGATGAGTCCTTTAGTTCTTGATAACTGTTACCCCATGGTGTACGTGCACAGAATCTAACCAGATAATCAGTATGAAACACTTGTACCTAGTTGACATTGTCCAAACAGCACTAATAGCACCATTTATGGGAACAGCTGTACTTCTCCAGCATTCTGTGTAAAATCTGCCTCTGAGGTAGGCACACAGGTAAATGGGTATTGTCTTCAGCTGGACCTAGGAATGTGCCTTTTGACCTAGGATATCTGAGGTGAGACAGGGTATTGTTAGCCAGATATGGCACCCAGAAAATGTTCTGTAATAAATGGGGATATTTGAGGGCCTGAAGTGCAGAGCCTGGCCTGTCAGTTTGGTGACAAGACTGCGTCACTGCTGCAGCTCAATGGAGCATACTCTGGAAGGGGAAGACTATACTGAGAGCACAGCTTGAGTGACGCCTGTGGCCATCTTCAAGCATGCCATTCCTATTCTAAAACATACACTGAAACCAAATATCCTGTCACGTCCAACTGTTCCTGGAATTCCCTCCTCCTCCTCCTGCTCTACCCAGATCCCGATTCTCTCTCTCCTCCTCTCTCTCATCCAAATGGTTTGCTGGCCTCAAAAAAGACCTGGTGTCAGCCACGCTTCCTGACCATGAGACTTGCAGTGTTTCCTGTCTGTTTTTAAGTGCTGACCATACAGCCATCAGAATCGATGCCATGGAGATGGCTTACTCTTTTCAGTACCTTTTTTGCCCAGCCAAAACCCATCCTAGAGATGGGCTGATTCACTCCAATGCTAAGCATGCCCTGCAACACGCTCCAGGCAGGGCTTTATCATTGAAAAAGTGTCAACCGGAAATGTAATAGGTCATGTAATAGGTCAAAATACAACAGAATGTGTATTTAATGCCTGATTCCATTGCTGGATTCTGTTGCAACTGATATTTGGTTTGATTGTTTCCACTGCTGCAATGCCATCCATCAAGGAATGAACGTGGTGGACAGGATAATAGACCAAACCTCTAGGTTTCCCAGGGCCAGTGGGCTCAAAAAAAGGGCACATAAATTTATATTTTTTAAGAGTTGTTGTGCTTAAGTTGAGCCAGAAAAATGGTGTGTCCTTGCTGTTCTCAGAAATGATGATGTGAAGGCAGTGCCGCAGTAGCAGTCTGGTTAAAATAAGTGGCTGCTCTCGAGTGGGCTGTCAGGTGCTGCTTCAGCCCAGCCTTTCAGTGCCTGAGGTTCACCTCAGAGCACAGCTGTGGTGCTGAGATTTGTGCAGGGCTCCTGGGGGCACAAGTGGGCTCTCAGGATTTTTCTGTTCAGTTCAAAGAAGAGAAAAAATTAGTTGTGTGGGAAAAATAAAACCCAAACCCAGAACTTCAAGGACTGAAGGATAATGATTGACATACACAGATTTTTAAGGAAAACGTAGTTTGAAAACTACAGCTTTGTCTTCACAGAACAACCCAATGTTCTTTCAGGGAAGGCAAAGATATCTGCATCCTTTTTTTCTGCACATCAGTCATTTAGAGGTGATAGATGTTCAAGATACCAAATTTTGCAATGACATGTGCTCCTGTAGTGGGCTCAAGCGACACTATACAGGGTCAGTGCATTTTGGAATTCTTGGGTTTGGTCTTGTAGTTTTCTACGTTTTCTCATTCAACACCCTCCCCTCCCCATCCCTTCTGGAATCTGTATTTGTATGTGACTTTTTCAAGTTGTGTTTGCATGTGGCTGTCTTTCCTTTTTTCCTTTTTTTTTATTTTTTTTATTTTTTTTATTTTTTTTTTTTCCTTCCCGCTTCTTCTGCTTTGCTTTTACCCCCTTTAAGGGGTAGTTATGAAATTCTTGGCATTTATGGGCATTCTTATATGAAGTTAATGTGTGTGGTTCATTTTTATCACTGAATGGCAAAGAAGAAGGATAGGTTAGTGTTCTTGTAGCAGTCTGTCTAAATTTACTGAAAAAAACCCCATCTTTTCTTGTCTTTGAATTTCTGTGGGTAAAATAAAGGTATCTCAAATCTCTGTTGCTTGATGGTGCGCATATATATATATATATATATATATATATATATACACACACACACACACACACACATATATATGTATATTCACTAAACTACTTTGTCATTGCCAGGGAGGGCAGCTGAGGTTAGTCCTGCCTTGTGCCCAGTCCGACGGTGTGCTCTTGTGATATTGCCTACAGCTGCTGGGCTGAGCTGTCTCAGTTAGTTGTGGAATTAATCTGGTAGCAAAGAGTATTGTTTATCTTTTACCAGGGAGGTCTTTAAAATAGTTCAGGTCTCAACTCTATTGTTTGGAGCTTTTTTTTTCCGTGCTCTACCCTTAAGCTTTTGCAACAAGTCCAAATGCCTTCTTCTTTTTGGACAAATTTAGAAACTGCTATCATGTTGCTTGTAGCTTGTGGCATGCAATAGAACTGGGAACAAATGGCTGCACAATGATATATTTAATACCATTTGAGCTATGGAATGCTACACCCCCCAAGTTTTTTCTCCATTTTTTAACCCCCTCACTCCTATAGACCTGTCTAGTGATTTAATATTCTGCCAGTTCCTAAAAACAACAAAATCATGCAGATAATGTACCAAAAACCTGAGATAGCAAAAGTTTCCTATTTGCAGAACATAGCGCTAAAGTCTTTATTACCAAAAAAAGAAAAAAATCAAATCCTTCAGAAATTCAAAAGGTCTGGCTGTAAATCAGGTTTTTGGAGCTAAGTGGCACTCTCAGTGAGCATTTGTGTCGTGTCTGTGATGTGAAAAAGCACTCTTAAGCTGCAGTTACTTAAACCTTCCTGCTCTCTCCTGGCTTGCTTTCTTTTGGGATGTTGAAAGCTTTCATTGCTATGTCATTTTTCTCTCTGTGATCTTTTTGCTTTCTAACTCTTCTTACTTAAGCAAGGGGGAAATAAAAGCTCTTGTTCACAGATTTACTGACCAAAGTATTATTTTATTTTTTTCTTTACTGTTCAGTATTAGCAACTTATTGGAAGAGTGCTTCTAAATTATAGCCGTAGAAAATGCAGGTGCCAGCCATTTCACACAAGGGTTCTCACTGATTAATTTAGAAATTGGTAATAGACTAATTTCAAAAGTGCAGTTTTTCAACTCAGCTTTTTATGGCTCATCAATAAAAGGGTATTCCTAGCGGCCAAATTTTACTGTATTTTTTCAAACCATAATGTTAATGCTTTTGCATTATTAATGAAGGTTGGATGGACTTTTGGACAGCCCTGTTGATGCTGAATTTTCTCAACTTTTAAATCTGAAGGTTGCTGTATTTATTAAACAGATTCTGCCTAGCAACCTTGCTCTTGGCACTGAGTCCCACGGTACAGATGAGTGTTGAGCAGGTGATCCAGCTCACATGGAGCCCCGCCGGCAGGGCCGAGTCCTGGCATTGCCAGTTGCCTCACACGGGATCATGGTGACTTCTGTTCTGTGTTACAGTGACCAGAGACATGCCAGTAAACCAGCAGCAGGTTGGTTGATTTGAGAAGCAAGTGTATGCTAACACAAGGGAAGCCTTTGAGTGACTTTTCAAAGTATTGTCCACAAAAATCAGATTTGCTACTTGGTGTGCAACAAGTCAATAATTACATACTTGAGAGAGACATTGGTTGTTTATTTCAGAGCTGTGCAAGCCTGCTATTCCACAAATCAAGCACACCAGCTTTTTATTAATCTTTTGCATTATTCATACATTTTAGCAAACAAAGGAATTCGTGTTCATTGGCTACTCATGATATTTAGTCCCCATGCTCAGGCTTTCTTTTCTTTTGAGTCAGTGAGTTTCTTGGGTTGGTGGCCACAAGCCAGTGGTGATGATCTCTCTCCTGCCAGAATTATCTTTTACCAAGTCAGAGCTGATTTCAGCACAGTTCCTGAGTTGGCTTTATTAGTTTCTTCTTTATCTTGCTAGTTCTGCCAAATATCCTTGCGGCCTGTGAACTCTCCGTGTCCATCATCTGTGGGCATCCTTCTTTCCAAGCTTTATTAACCTCCATCTAGGTCTTAAATCACTGAAACATCAAGCCTTTAACCTTAATAAGGCAATTCTACCAACAAGTAATTTGTTTTTCTAAACACCCAGGCATCGCTTAGAGTTTGCTTGTTACCTGTTCTCTCTTTCATCTTCTTTCCTGGTGATCAGACCTGAAAGCACACAAAGATCTAACATCAAAGAATATAATTTCCCAAGAAAATTTTGCATATTCCAAATTTTGCAACAAAGTTGCTAGACTCTAATGGAAGGAGACAATGGAAACTCAATGGAAAGGAACTGTTCTCCTTCAGACACATCTGCCCTGTCAAGAGCATGGAGAAGACACAGTTTGAGAATGGATGTTCTGCGAATAGTTCCTGCAAAATCTTATGGTTCCATCTCTCTTTTTCATTAAAAAAAAACCAACTAAAAATGCTCTGCTGCTCTTTATGGGCCTACCAAGAATGTTCTCTTGCAGTGCACTGTTCAGTCTCACATTGGGGAAGGGGCAGCCAAACATTAAATGACAGATTTATGTTTGGCCTCTGACTATAAATTAAAACTTTTTTTTAATTAGGAGTAGTGCTGATGTTTGGCTTTCCATAAATCTTATCTCATCAGTATCTTACCAGCACTTCTGTTCAGCTGTAACACAGGGGTTTAGATTCTCTGAAAAAGAATTTGGAGGCCTTATATACTTGGTTACTCCATCTTTCAATGACTCCTATGAAATGCCATCAGCAAATTTATGCTGTTATATTAATTTTCCTCAGCTCTACAGGTCAGAGTACATGCTGGCAGGAAGGGTCCCAAGTTTAAGGGAGAGACAGGAAATTACATTGGACAGGAAAAGTGGCACTGCTGATAAAAATGTGATTTTGGCCTAAGTTGTGGTTGACAAATATCAGGATTGGAAAGGTAGCCTTTGTTTTGTGTTGAATGTTATGTGTTATGATGGAGGACCTGGACAAGAAAATCCCATTGAGAGTAGTCAAGCAAAATTGCTTCCCTGTAGAGTTTTTTTGTGAGAGGACTTTTCAAGTCCTTTTCCTTACTATAAAAATCACTCTTATTTGCACACATCTAAAATATCTGTAATACAGTAGATACATATAAATGTATAGATTTTTTTTTAATCTCTTCCTGTTTGGAATACTGACTAGCATCTTCACAGAACAAATGGAAATAAAGATCAAAGACATTTTTAATAGTACTGAACAAAACACTGTACTATAGAAAAATGTGACAGCTTATTATCAGGATAACATTTTTTAGATGGCGTTATATCTGTCTGAAACTACTAACTGTGTAACAAGGATATTAAGAAGTATTCCTTTTTCTGCAGCTTTACTATGTTTCTTCTTCAGTATTTTAAGTGTTCTGTATGAAAATATATCTTTTCATGACATTGAAAAATGCTTGAAAAAAATTAAAAAGAAAACACAGTGGCAAACAACTAGAATAATCACCTGACTCCTAGAATTTAATATACACTGATTATTTACAGTTGTTGTAGTTACTGTCCTAAAAGACTTATATGAGACAGGAAAACATCTAAAGGAGGAGTGTTGTTTTGCCAGGAAAATTTTAACAATTAAAGCTATTTCACAAGAGCAAATGACTGAGGAGATGTTCGTATGAATATTGTTCTGTAGAATTCTAGTAGCTTTGAAAATGTCTACTGTTTCTTACTTGGTTTCATTAAAAAATTCCCTCCCAAGTAGTTTATGATGTTAATCTTCAAACTGAGTTGGCATAAAAGCTCTTCAAAGAGAACTGCAAATGTGAAAACATTTGGCAATGCTAAATACACAGTTAATATTAAGAAACAACCATGGATATCCACAGATACAAACGACTATTTTGTAGAATCCTATTTGTCTTTTAAAACTTTTTTTTATCCTATTAAATTATGTCAAATACCACTTCCATATGTGGTTTTCTTTGTCATACCTATGCTTGTTGCTTCAAAACCAGAGCTGGGGCAGAAATGCTAAAGTTTGTTAAATGTATGTAGAGCTAGGACAGCTCTCCGACATTTTACTAACTACAAAGTTACATTGTGTGGAGAGTTACAGCTAAGGAGGAGTCCTCCCTTTTATATGACTTACGGAGAGATGAAAGTGGCTGTCTTTCAGTTTATCTACCCAAACTCTTTTGTAAGAATTGTAGGTAGGATGCTCTTTCCACCAAGGTTGGGGCTGAAATTAAAGACTGTCTCTGACTTGCAGGTTGCTGGTGATCAAATCTATTTTTCTTTTGCAGTCTGGTGTGAAAGACAACATTTGTAGACACTGTTTTGGCCTTGTTCATTTAATGATTCTTTGAGTCAGAATGACTTAGAAGCTCTGGTGGAGCTTCATATAGAGCAGAGAGTCCTGGCAGGTGGATTGGAGCTGGGAACTACTGTCTTCATTAGGTCCTTGTCAACCTGACGCTTGAACTTGATTTGGCCCATTACATGGCACAAGATTCAATGAATAGAGAGTAGAGAGCCCTTTGGAGCATTTTCTAGGTCTTAAGATTTTGAGCTATGTATTTGGCTTCTCCCACTCCCTTACACCTTCTGTTTGCTTATTAAAGTCATAGCTAAATACAGAAAATAGAATCTTCATGCTTATTGCAATAGAACATAGCATCACGTCACACTTGTCTTCACTGAAGACTTGGTTAACAGAACTGAGCTTCCTTTGAATTGTTTCTCAAGAAGCTGGTATGATTGTAGCTGCTAATTCCTGCAAAAAACTCACCTATCTTTTGTATACCTCATCCTAACATACTGCTTTCAGACACTGAAACAACCAAAATTTTACTGATGCTTTAGTAGAAATGTGAAACAATCTTGGTATGTAGTGACTCATTTTTGCAGCTCAGTCCTTCTGGGAAAAAAAAATTCTCCCTCTCTTACATTCTTTCTGTCTCTTTCACACTTTGGTACAGGTTGTAAAGACATTTCATGTGTCTACTGTGTAGGATTTCCTCAGTGTAACGATTGAAAGCAGATGTGTGACTATGCACATGCACGCTCTCCCATACTCACATATGGTCATATGGAGCTAATGAATTTTGACTGAGCCACAGATGATGCAATAAATCTATATGGTAGGTTTGGGAGTGTTGCCACTTGTAGATATATGCATATGGTATGTCCACTTTCCTTTCTGCTCTCTCCTTCTCCAATATTATTTGTATTTAAACAAAAGACATATCAGGATGACCTCTGGGAATGCTAGAATGAACATATTTTTTAAATTTTGTGACTCTTAAAAAAGTTTAGTGCAATTCTGTCTGCATTTTTTGTTTTCCCTCCAAAATTATGAAAGATTTTCATCCTGTTAGCATTGTGTCTCCACAGCATTTCATTGTGGTCTAGAATGAAACCAATGCCTAAGTTTTGGTGGGTGGCATTGTTTTGTTTCTAACATGGAAGACTAAAGCAGAGAAATACTTGGAATTAATGCTCTGAAAGAGTGGAGTGATTGGAGCTGTGGAGTGTGTGGAAAAAAAATCAGCCTCCCTAGCAGTAAAGCTTAAAGATGACACAATCTTCTGTATAATTTATTTCCATCAGATTCATCTATTATGTAATGCTCTTCTTATTCACAAAATAATGGGGGACTGTGTTGGGACAGCAAACTGTGCTCTCTTGTTCAGCAAAGAGAGGAAAACCAAGCTTCTTTCTTGACTTTAAAGACATTTGCTTTCTAACCTGCTCATGTAGTTCTTAGAAATGCACACCCATGCCTCCTGAAGAATCTTCATCCTTTAGGAAGGAAGTAGGTTTAGCCTTGCATTCCCATGTGCGATACCTGTGCTACTCTCATGCTGTGTGTATTGTGCTCTTTGCTATTATCGGTGCCTCTGTGAAGCTGAGAAAGAAAACTGCAAGCCAAGAAAATACTGATTGAAAATCAGCTTGGGAGTTTGGTGAGGGTAATGACCAAGACAAATGGTTTGGCTATTTGGACTCCTTTAAATTTAATTAGTCATCCCACGTGGGGTCTCCTCACTACCTCCCACCTACAAGATGACAAGAGAAACCCACTGCAATTAGGCATGACAAATCCAGCCACATATAGTGCAAAACTGCTGTCCATTGCCAGTCACCATCAACTGGGAGTTATCCAGGGTGGAAGTGTCAGTAAATGCATTTATCTGCTGCTTCTATAGTAATCCATGAACCATGAGCTTTTGTTTTAACTTTTTTGAGCTTTTGTTTAAGCTCTAGGGAGTTGAGAACTTGTCTTCTCTTGACTTTTAATAATCTTGTAATACAGTTCAATTTGCACCTTAAGGGAGACAAAGTACAATTAAGAGCATCAAAAACTGTCATAGGTTTTACTCGAGTTTTTTTTTATCCTTACTGAAGTTGTTCCCTTAGAGATTACTGAACCCCTCCAACAAGCAAACACCAGACAAGGAATTTAAAGTGGATATTTGAGCATTAGAGACCACTTTTTGTTCTCCACCTGCATCTTACAAGCTGCAAAATTCTAGGAATTTCTTCTCGTGTTGTGAAGACAGCGCTGCTGTAATACTGGATTTTGGTGCTACCTGGGGGTTCAAAATGGTTTGTAGGTAGGAGTGAATAACCTGTAGTCATTGGAATGTGACTTAGATAGTATTTTTAATTTATTTTTCTGATCAGTTTGAGGTTTTGACATGCCATCGTCCAATCCTGACTGTTTTAAGTTTTGAATAAACAGATTTTCAGGGTTGATTTTGTAATTGTTATTTCAAACTAAGCCATTTTGATATCTTCTATTTGGTGGACATGAGTCATATTGCATAAAATAGAATGTTCTTTTAACCATTAATAAAGGTTAGTGATGTTTAGAGTTACGAACATGGCTGAGAGGTCTTGTAAAATAATAAGACTATAAAGATCACCCTCCAATGCAAATTTGGTCTTGAGCTGACTGACCAAAAAATAGTTAAAGGAATATTTTAGCCACAGAGCCAATAAGATCATAACGTAAACTTTAGTATCTAAAATTTTTTCACCTTTTCCATTTACTAGATCATGACTGTGTACATATATTTGTAGTGACTTCTAGAGAAGGTGTTTGTGGTGCAAGACTCAAACAAGCAACTAAATATGTGGTTTCAAGTCTTGCAACATATTAGGATAATATGAACAAATTAATATGCTTTTTTTCAAATTAATATAAATGAATTAAGAAAGATTTAAAGAACTCCAGCCAGATTTGCTCTCAGTGGTAGATGGCAGGAAAAAAGTGTTTGGCTTGTTTAAAGTATCACTAACTGCAAACTATCTGATGGAGGAGATCAAAGAGGTATGCTGAAAAATTACAAGAATTAAAATGTACAAGGATTGCTACAAATGTAGGTGAGAATATGTTTTTTTTTTCCTTTTTTCTTTTTTTTTTCTTTTTTCTTTTTTCTATTTTCTTTTTTCTTTTTTCTTTTTTCTTTTTTCTTTTTTCTTTTTTCCTTTTTCTTTTTCTTTTTTCTTTTTTCTTTTTTCTTTTTTCTTTTTTCTTTTTTCTTTTTAGACCCAAGTTTTTTAACTGAGAAATTTGTATAGTCTTATGAATTACCTTAATGTCAGTGGAGTGTCTGCTTCATGCCTAGTGCTAGCTGGTAAAGCTTACAGAGAACAAAACCTTCAGTAGGAATTACTCTCAGGGCTGTTCGGCCAGCGTTTCCTGATTACAGCATGTGTAATACTGTAATCATGCTTTGAAAAATGCCTTTTCTAGTGATATAGCAAGGTAGCCCTCTGCCCTCGAGAACCCTGCCCATACAAGGCATGGTCTAGTTTTCTTGTTTCCCTACTGACCGGAAGTATTAAAACACTCAAAGCTTAATACAACAGGACAAATCAGTACTGAGAACAGTGCAAAAAGTCTTGCTAAACTGTCTACTCTAAATCTCATTAATGGTGTTGGCTGTATCGTGTGAGCAGCAAATACATATCCATTGCTGAAGCTTTTTTGTCGGTCACTGTGCCTTCTGTAATGGGTGGCTTTGTACTTGGAGAAGGGAGAAAACCTGGATCTCATTGAGTTTCAGAAAGACTTAACATATGCATCCCTGGCTTGGAGCCTGCACCTGTGGTTTTGGAGCCTGTCTGGACATTCAGGTATGGCCAAGTTTTCTCCAGAACAGCTGTTCTTATAAGATTTAGAACAAGAAGAGGAAATCTCCCAAGAACTGCTGATTGTTGTGGAACTCCTTGCCATTTTGGCAGAAAACTTGCTTTAAAAACTGAGGACAGATCTTAAAGTGCTTAAGACATAAGAGACTTCACACACCCGAGTAGTTCTGCTGCACTCAGAGGACTTCTATCTCTATGTGGAAAATTGCTGATGTGCTTTAGTGCTTGCAGATTCAGGCTTGAGTAGTACTTTGCTAAAGAATTTCATCCTCTTTAAACTTGGATCCACAGCTGGAAGATGTGGGCAGGAGTGTTAAAGTTATGGGATAGGCAGAGGCTGAAATACAAATAACGTAAAACTAGACCTTGAGCATATTTATGCATATAGAAATATGGACATCAGTAGTGTCAGGTCTTAAATCTGGGGAGAGAAGAATGAAAGCTAAGTATTATTAGATGTCTTAAGTTATACAGTGCATCAAGAAAAGGAAGTAATTAGTTTTAGTAGGAGCCTGTAAGTCAGTGGAGTTGGGCTCCTTAGGTTGAGGTCCTGATGGAAAACCCTTTGAAGTTAGGTGGCAATGTTATTTGGTAGGAATCACCTTTCTTTCCAAGTGTCAAAACACAGACAGTATAGTCAACACCAAGAGGATGCAACTCTCAGGGGTGGCAAAACCCAAGTTCAATAATTATTTTAACTGGCTGTATAAGAAAGTAACCAGCAATTGTTCGTAAGAATGAATAAAATTGAGGAAGTGACTTCTTATGCCAGGTGATCATAGTCAAATAAGTGTAAAAAGTAGAAGTTTTTGACAGTAGGTGAAATGCAATGGGCAAGGCAGCTAGGGTCAGGTACCTATCGCAATGCTGAGAAAGGGGCTTTCTTGAGCTGCTTTTGAAAATGTAAAAGCTAGCCAGCTTTATTCTTTGTGATGTATCCATAGCTGTGTGCAGGGACAGCTGTCCATACTTGTGCCAGGCTAAATAAAGATCTCAAAGGAAAGCAAAGAAGTAAACAATATGCCAAGCATGTATAATACATACTCTTTTTTTCAGAAGATATACCATGTATAATCAAGTTGTAACTGTGCTACCAGTTACTCTGATGCCTGAGATCATCTGTTTTGTATAAAAGTTCATAAGGGGACGTTCTACGATAATTTTTGGTGGTGCTGAGATGTTAGAATAGACCAGCTTGGGGCAATTTTTCTCTGTCTTTCTCTATATTTTAAAAAAATGAAAGATCCTTCCTCCTCCCCACACAATGTATAGGCACATTTCCAAAACACTACTAATGAATGCACTAATTTAACAGCATGCAGTCTGTAGTGCCGGATTTGAGAACTTTCTATGCACAGATGGAATTTTTCCCCCCTACAATGAACAGATGAAGTGAGAGACAAAACAGACTTCTTGGATTTCCCAAGGGATTTCTTTGGTAAGACACTGAAGCCGTTCTTTTGTAGGGATAGACTGTGCTTTCCTGTCAAACATCCATGTTTTGGTTCAGAGTAGTCTGTGGTCAAGTCTGTGCTTTCAGAGTTCACTTTCTGAATACGTGTGGCTTCCTATTGCAGGCTTGTGTCAAAAAACCCCAATGCTTCTTAAAATGTGGAATACTTAGAGCTAGAGCCAGCTTGTGGAATTGCTTTGAAATGAGACAGCTTAACTGCTCAGAGCATGGAGATGGAGTCAGTTGCACTTTTGTGCAACTCCTTGAAATCATTGTGGAACTGCTTTAGTCCAAGATATTTAATTTTCCAACCTAGTGAAATCTACTGCAAGAGATACAGGTTATTTGTGATTCATTTGCCTGCCTCAATTTCATATGAGTTACTAAATTTTTGTAGAGGTGTCAACAAAGAATCTCATGAGATGTAGGCTGGTGGATGCAGTGGAAATGTTTAACCAGTTTTAGTAGAGTATGGAGCAAACTAATTAGACAGCATCCAAGGCAGGAAGAGCCTTTTTCAGAGACAGTTCTGTGTTAAAACAAAGGGATAACTTTTACATTTGTACACAGAACTATGAATGAGTGAGAATCACTTTATATCATTGCTGCAGTTACTCTGCAGATGTGGTTCATTGGGTTTTGCAAGCTTCATTCCAAAATGAATCTGGCTGCTTTGGCTTTTAAAGAATTTTTTCTTTTGTCTGTGAAAACATGTGGTATCAACTCACAAAAAAGAAAAAAGAAAAAAAAAAAAAAGAAAAAGGAAAACCTCAAAAACCCCTTTGCTGCATATTGCCTGTAGCAGTAAATGGTTACCAACTGTATAAACAATGAAAAACTTTATAAAGTCTCAGTTCACGTATGTCTTGGTGTGTAGCATGTCTTCAAGTCTCTCAGCTTTGAGCTAGCATGAACTGTGACTGTTATATGGGCATCAGGAAGTCTTGGTCAAATTGAAACTTTTTCATTTTGTTGTCCCAGTTAATTTTGTAAAGGTTACAACATCATTCAGGCAAACTTATTTTCTCTGCAGCTTGCTCATTGTTTTGCATTGTGATAGGGGTAAGCCTTCGTCCACACTTCAATCCTGTGTTTTGGTGTCAGATGTTTTTTGAAACATATGGTTTGTTAATCCTAAATTTCATTTTAAGGTTGAGACAGCAGACATGTGTAGTATTTATTTTAAATTCAGTAGGATGTCCCATTTTGGGGGCAATTGGGATGAATACTGGAGATTCATTAGAAACCCTTTCTTGAGTTTTTAATTTGCAATGCACAATTCCCAATTCTTGGGTGTATTTTACCTGAAATAATGTGGAAGAAAATCATGGAACAGCTGTTTTGTCATCTGGTTACAGCTTGGGTAGCTGAATAAGTGAGACTGATTTTAGTGTTGGATCTGCTGGATGGAGCAAAAAGCACAGGTGTTCTCTGGAGCTGTGCGCCAAACAAGAATTTTTGTTGGGTAGGGAGTGCTTGTCAAGAAAAGGAAATTATTACTAGCATGCCAAAAACACTTCCTGGAAAACCTTTTTGAAGAAGTTTGTTTTCTAGGAATGCAAAATGTTGTGAAAGTCTTGTGTCTTGGGCATAGTAGGAGCAGAACGGACAGGGGAGCAAAGACCTCATTGACAGCACTTTTGGTTTTGGGGCTTTTTGGAGTCACCTTACATTTTCACAGGTGGTAAAAATAAGGAACTCTGTTTCACTGTACAGTGGATATTTTAGTCTTGTCCTACTAAATCCAAACAAATATGTATTATTTTGACTTTCCATTGATTTGAGCTTAGGCTGTTTGAAGTTGGGCAGATGTTGGCATAGCTTGTTTCTGCCATTTTATAGAAGTTGCTGTGTCTATGAGAGAGGTGCATTGTTTGTATTGCTAACTAGCCATCAAAATATTTTAACAACATTTTCTCTATCTAGTTTACATAATTTAATGGGTAGAGCTCAGATAGTTCTCAGGTGCTGCATTCAAACTGTGTTTGAGCTTTGGTTTTTTATTTTTGTTCCCCCTGATGCTGTCATAACTAGAAGATTTAGATTTTTCTTTTCTAAGTGGTATTGCATGAATTTTTAAACTATTAATTATTTTAATTTGCTTGTCATCTTAATGCATAAACATGAAACTTTCTCCTGTGCCATGTATGCATTTTGGTGATGTAACAACCTCAAGACATTTTGGTTGGTTTTAACTAAATGAAAATAAACAGGCAGCTGGCTGTGTAATGACATCAGAATGCCTATATAAGCCAGGAAAATGTTGCAGTCATAACTAAGTTGAGAAGATGGTCTCAGAAAATTCAATTCCCTAAGAAAGGAAACCGCAGCATTTTTGTTTCTTGTTTTAAAAATCTCAAGTCCTAGTAGGTTTTCCACAATAATGGAAGGCGCTTTCAATATCGTGTCGTTTAAATATAGAATTAGTTCTCTTTCTCAGGTTTGTGAACACTTACTTTGACTCAAACATACAACTGGTTTAATACTAAATGGCAAATTCAGATGAAGTTGGGCAGATAGAATGTAATTTTTAAGATTAAATACCATTAAGTATGTTATTTATCTGACTTTCAGTAATTAGTAATAACAGCTGTTGCAAAAGTCCTCCCTGTTTTTACGTGAAAGGAAAACTTTTTTCTCAAGTTCCTTTATATTTGGTGCCTTTCAACTTGTTTTGATGCCTTTGTTTCAATCCCTTCACCACATTCTCTGTGAGTTTTATGACCACACATTTGCAACTATTTATTAAGAATATTTGTGCTTCTAAATGGATCTGGAAATTTTCAAAAAACTGTTTGGTAATACTGCATGATAGAAGTGGTTGTGTGAGATAAGGGATGAAGGACAGTCACTGGGTAGAAGTAAGCCCATGTCTTTCTATACCTAGTTGTGAAGATATGCTATTAAGGAAAATGTTTGAGGGAGGTTAAATATCTTTTGAATAGAATTGCGTCCTCATGATTATAGATGGACTTCCAAAGAAGTTTAGAGCTTTATCTCTTATAATCTATTACTTTAATGACCAAATATGTGCAGCATAGGAAGGGGAAAGGGGAGTATAAATTGCAAACTTACTCTGTCCTTAAGAAAAGTGTTATTTGTTCCACAGAGCAAAGGCCAAGGACATGTAGAACTGTTATCACATGCTGGGGGTCAGGTAAGGTGTCTGAAAAATATTGCCAGCTCTGCTCATTAATTATGTTGATGCAGTGCTCTGCTATAACCTAGCTGAATTATTGGGCATTATCATTTAACTTTCCAGTCCTTCCTTGTGTTAATTCAGTGTTTTTCCTTCTTATACTTCTTTTCCATAGCTGAAGCCAAACTGTAGTGATTCTGTGGGCCTGATACAACTCTTACAATGCTGTAAGAACACATTGTGAGGACAGAACGCTGGGACAACTCTGTTATTTCCTCAGCAGTTTTGCAAATGCATGTCAGATGACTGAAGTTCCTTATTTATTTTTTTTAAGCCTCTTTGGCAAGGATTTCTAGGTCTTAGCATTAACAACTATTTTGTCAGGTGTCAGTAAAGATTATGCATTCTTGAAATTCTCAGAATTGTCACTGATATCTGTGCAGTCTGCTTTGAACTTCCAACTTGGACCTTGTAGCTTGGGAAATACTAAAGAGTATTTTTGTGCATAGCTGCTACAGAAGTACTCTTGAAGGTGTGCATGTCTATTGGGTCTACCTCTTCAAACTTGTTGATTCAGTGTTTTCATAACATGTTCCATACTGAGTATGGTATGAAGTTTCATTTCTCACCTTTGACTCTCATACAGCTCTCTTACTTTGGAAAGTAAGCTCAAAGTATGGCTAGGGCTACCAGCATTTAGTTGGGAAAGGTATTGATGGAAACACAATATTGGCAAACCTCTTTCTTCAGCTGAATGACCTGTACTGTAGACTATCAAAAGAGCAGACATGAAGCCACTTTGGAAACGGAGTGTGCATGTCTCCTGACAGTCTGCTTCTTGCTAATGATAGGACAGCTTTGTGGGGAGCAGAAACCCCTAAGAAGCTGAAACATTGTCCACAAAGGCCCAAATCAGCTAACCATGTAAAATGCTGCAGCCTTCTGCAGGATCTTTAAACATGATTGTGTGACCCATGGTAGTATGAGTGTCCATCCAAGCGGAGGAGACAGCCTACTAAGTGATTTTAGACCTCTGCCACTTGAATAGCTTGAGGAAAGGATTCCTGATGAAGATCTTGTGGAAGATGACCTCCATATTTTATCCTTGGCCTTTAAAAAAAATTACTTGAGTAGTAGTCTAGACATAGTGTCATTTTTAGTGGTCTCTAGTTTTTCAGAGTCCTTCCTTCTATTGTCAAAATCCAGACATTCATTCAGCTTTCTCATTAGACAATCATATTTTAATACTCAAACAGAACATAAATATACCAGAATTCTTTCACTTTGTCTCCCCGACAACTCTACACTGGCTCTGTTATTTGAATAGTGGGCATCTGGACCCTGTTTCCCTCTGTGACAGTCAAATCTTTCTGAAAATTCTGTGTGTGCCAGAGATTGAGATTCTCAAAAGGATAAACAAAGGCTATGTTGTCAAATTCCATGACTGCCTCTTTCATTTCTTCTCTTTCCATTTTCTTAAGAATACTGTAAAGCTAAACTGAAGTAAGTGCATATTCTTGATGCGCTTAAATTAAGGTCTTCAGCCTCCAAAGAATTCAGAATGGTTGCTAAAATTATATTGGACCCTTATGGAAGTAATGCCTGAAATTGTGTCCGGAAATATTCCATAAAGCTGGTTCCTCAGTGCATCATGAGAGAAGGGCAAAGCTAGAGTGCTGTGTTTTCTGACTGCCAGCTCACCAGATCTTAGGCAAAAAAATACAGTCTTCCATGTGATGAAACTGTTGGCTGGAAGCTGTAGCCCATATCCCTGGCAATCGTTTCTGAGCCTTTGACGCCGGTGCTGAACAAGCTGATTAGCAGAGCAGTTCTGTCAGACCCACTACTCTTGAGTAATTAAGGAGGGATTTGGGGTTGATGACAGATTTGGCTGCTGCAGCTGTGAAATGATAACATTTAAAATTGTCAGTGAAAAGAAAGATAATAATGGAACCAATTGGACTTCAGGGCAGGCTTCAGCTTGTTTAAGAAACTGGTAGGAGTGATCCCGTAAGAGGCTGATCTGAAGGAGAGTGACACAGAAGGACTGGCCTCACCTTTGTCTGCAGTAAGATTATGGCAGAAACAGATTATCTTGGAAGCAGTTTGAGGCTATATGAAGAATGAGGAGGTGATTAGAGATAGTCGACTTGAATTTTGACAGGTAAATTTTGGCTGACTAGCTTGCCTTATGTGGTGGGGTAACCGGCTCAATGGCTGAGGACAGTTAAGCAAATGTTCTTTTCCTTGATTTTTGATGTTGTTTCCCATAGTGTTCTTTAAGACAAGTTAGAAAGCAATTGACTGAAGTCTGCTGGATCGGTGGAAAACTGACTGGACAGAAAGACCACGGCTTAGTAAGTGTTCACTTGGTGGCCATTTACTACTGGTGTTCTTCAGCACATGCATATTGTGACCAAGGCTGGTCCTTCCACTCTTTGTGTCTTTCTGTAGACATCTGTCTAGATTTACGGCTGTGTAGCTTTCTGTTAGGAGGTTTTTGGACTTCCTGGCTAGTATGTCAGTAGCCATCCAGCCACATACAAATATATTTAATACTGTTTCATCTGAGCTCCCTTGCTAGCTCTTCTTCCCTACTGTTGGCAGTCACCCAGCTTCCTTTACATGCACCATGCTAGCTCTTTGAATTTTGCTTTCTGCTTCATGGTACATCTTGCAGGTGTCCACAGCCCTTTGCTTTGCAGTGGCCTTACATTGCATTTTAGTCCTTATACACAGTGACAGGACCTAGTGTGTTTTGCTGAGCTCATTTTGGTTGTTTGGTATGATTTTTGTTTTTTTTTTAATGCAGAGCAGAGTGTACATAATGCATCTAATTGTTCGTGCCATGCTGTACAGACTGACTCACTTCTGTCATTGACTTCATGTAGTTATCATTAGCTGGGCTTGTGTAGGTTCACAGCTGCTTACCCATCTTGGTTCGGTTAGGGACACCTATTTTGTGAGTCAGAAAGGGATGAAGGGATGATAAGGAAGACCATAAAGACTAGAACATGGTTTCTCTGGCTTCTGTCCACAAGCAGCCTTTATGCCTTTAATTGAGAATGAGGTGGTTGAAGATGTCAAGTGCCCATAGTTGTTCATTAGGTATGTAATAAAACCTCAGAGAAAAGGAAATGGGAAGAGAATGCATCCCTTTTAAGGAGGATTATTGCTTCCTCATGGAAAAACCCAAAAAAACCAAAACCCGCCTCCCTAACTCTTTGTTTAGGGCTAGTATTTTTTTTTGGATCCTGTTTTAGTCAGGACTACAGCACAGGTATGAGAAGTCTTACATGTGCAAAAGTGGGAAGTATTTCTCTGTTGAATATGCGTCTTAAGAGGCATAAATTCCAGAACTCAGGCTGGATTCTGTGCTGAGAGTCCTTTGACACCTGACATTTAAAACTGTTATTGGTTCCATATCAGGTGAGCTGTGATGGCCAGTAATGGTTTTTATTGCAAATCAAAAGAAATCTTTCTGTTCAGTGCAAACCTCTGTTTATCCAGCTGCTGCACATGTTGGATGATGACTAGTGCAAAAGAATGAACTAGTGAAAGATGCAAGATTTTCTTAGCAGTCTTCAAGCAGCAGAGCAGGGTGTTCAGTCTGTCAGCTTCAGAATCTGAGAGATGAGGCCAAGACTCTTTGCATGAGCTGGATTGTGGAGATTTGCAACAAAGACTTTTGATTATCCAATTGCATTGGCCTTTTTGGTCTATGCAATCATCGTCATGTAAAAATTTTCTAAAGGTTGCAGTTCTCCACTCCTCTCTACTATGAATAAGCTCCAAAACATCAATCAGAGGGAATGTGGTGCCCACTGTAACCTGTTCTGATAAAACATAAAAGTGATTTCATACTTTTGTGTATAAACTGATCCACAAATGATTGGTTAGTGATTTCATATACAACTGATTCACAGTGATGTCATATACTTATTTTTGTTTGTTTCAAAATGGGACATAAAATGCATCGAAGGTATGTACTTCGTCAGCTGTTCTACTGCCATTTGCCTGAAGCACAGCTTTGATTTTGTGACTAGTAAAGCATTTGAGGTTCATTATTTGTGCACACCATTTCTTTTAACCTAAAGCCTAAAATCAACTTTTAGAATTGTCTGTAGCAGAATTTGTCTGAACCACCTGTTCTAAGAAACATAGATATCTAAGATCTGGCAATCCAGCCTGTGTTTGAAAATCGTCTTTCAAGTAACACTTTTGTCCTTCATGAAGAAAAACTGCTGTAGAATTGGTAGCTCGTATTTACATTTCTAAATATCTAAACTACCTGTTCTAGACATGGGCTGTCCACTTGGCATTTCAGAGCAACTCTCGGAAATGTGTGTTTATCTTGGACATTTTTTCTTAGAATTACAAGCCCTTCATACAGAAATAATTTGGTAGGCTATGTGTTTGTATGTAGCAGCTGTACTCAAAGGACCTACAAAGACTTAATCATTTGCCTAATTTAGCTTGCAGGTTTTAGGGCTTATTGAATTTCTTGCAGTTGTTAGGGCTTATTGAATACTTCAGATTTCTGTGTTCAAATTCTGTCGTGGTTCAAACAAGATCTACTAATATTAACTTTTAATGAACATTCTAATATGGGTGTTACATTCATAAGAGGTCTTTAAATTTGTATTTAATATTTCTACATAACTTGCATTGCAGTAGTAAAAAAAGTAGAGTGAATTTTAATGTAAGCACTCAAAAGCTGGTGTTAGTATTTAGTCTGCCTCTGGTCTTACTTTTAAGATGCAGCATAAATTGTTGTCTTTACCTAGAAAATCATAGGGTCTCTTTTTCCAGCAGTCTTTTTCAATGTGTAAGATACGTAGAGCTAGGACAGCTGATCAGTATTGATCTTTATTTGTTGTGTGTATTCACTCCAGGATTATTGCATAGTATCTAAACTATGTAAACTATCTAAAGTATCATGTTGCTGAAAACAGCTTTGTTAATTTATTGTTTTGAGTTTCCATCCTTGTCTTTTTTATTATATTTCAGTACCCTAAGCAGTTATGTGAGTTCAGATAGGAGAAAAATAACTACTTGCCTTGTGGTGGTCCTATTAGCTTATCTAACCTGTTAGAGCTTCCTCTGCAGTGGGGTTGACTCTGCTTCACAACCTAAAGCACAATTTTATCTTCACTCACTTCTGAATTTCAGACATGAGATACTATCGACAAAAAACAGTGTGTTGCAGTTCAGATTTTGCTTAGGCACACAGAAGAGCACTGCACAAATTCAAACAGGTCTACAGCAGTCATGAGAGGAAACTGGCTGTATATGGATGTGGCCAAAGTCTTGGCTGCTGTCAGCTCAAGGATTGTTTTTGTGAACAGACCCCATTATGCAAGACTGGAGAGGATGAAAGACTCAACCTATATTTTAAACATACATCAGTGACTGCATCTGCAACTGTGCCTATTCCTGTGCCAATGTTGTTCTTCAGCTTAAAACTCTCCTGGTTCGAAATGCTCCTCATTGTTTAACAATCATTGAGCTCAACAGTTTCAAGAACAGGATGCTGAATGAGTTAAGAGTGGAAACAATTTATTTGCGTGAGATAGCAGTTACTCCTGCCTTGGGAATCTTTTGATAAACAATAATAAAAAAAAAAAAGTACAAAACAGAACTCATGATTGTATGCATAATTATTACAGTGCAATGTATTCCATGTAGGAAGAGGTGGTGAATCAGCCCCAGGCTTACTGGAGAATTATTAACTGGGAAACCAGAGATACTCCATCCCTGAAATATAATTGAAAATACACTGCTATTAAAGACTTCATGTATATGTAAAAAATTGATTACCCATTTCCAGTTCTGGATATAATTTTAATTTCTTCTGAAATTATATTTCAAGGGCATTTGCTTTTCAGTTTATCTTGCTTGTGGATATCAACCCCTTCATTTCCTGACTCTTCATATGGCAAGACTTTTCAACAGCCAGTGAACTGGCCTTTGAATTGTTAGGAGGTGAAGTTGTCTTTGTCTTTTATGTTTACTTGTAATCAGCATGAATTGTAGAGAACAGTATTTATTGCCTTGCAACTGTGGTTTTTGCTCATATGTGTGGTTGACAAGTTGTTTCCCTAATAGACACACTGCTTCCTGAGGTGATGATCCAATTTACTTTTAGTGTGGATAAGAAAGACCTGTCTGAAGCTCTGTCCGGGAAAGCTGTGTGGAGGACTTACTTCTTAAGAGGTTAACTGTAGATATTGCTACGCTGCAGACTCCAGGATGGTGTGGATGAATGTAGACGAGAGATCTCTGAAGTTGGGTTATAGAAGATGAGGTTTATTGTAAAGGATATGAGGCCTTACTCTGAGCTGCCAGACTGCAGCTCGTGGCAAGGCCTAGGGAGGTGGGGTAAGGGAGATATAGGGAGAGGAAATTCCAAGAGAGGAAAGTCCTCGGGGAAGAGTGCCAGGCAAAGAGGGAGCGGGGAAAGAGCAAAGAGCAAAGAGACCAACCCACCCTCACAGCCCCCTGATAAGGGGTCTCGAGGTGGGCTGGAACAAGACTTGTGCCAGTGGGGTTACAGATACCTGATACTTCAGGGGAGGGGTACAGGTGTGGGATGAACCATACATTGGGGGTGAGACAGGACATTCCATTAGACCTTTGGCTGGCCATATAACTGTTTTCCCAGACATCCAGTAGCTAGGACATCTCAAACATCAAAACTTGCTTTCAATTCTATCTCACTTACAGGTTTCACATTCTCAGAATCTAAACAGTTATATTTATAGGGCTTTCTGGCTTCATCCTCTCCAACAGTTAATGATCTGGAATTTCACACATAATGCAAAATATTATGCTCTATGCATTTTTTGTATATCTTCTCACTGATCACAAAAAATTTTTGTTTGGAGTGCTAGGATGGTCCATAAACTAAACATACCCCGTTCCTTTAACTGGATGGAGAGCAATACTGGTAATTGGAGAAAACAATGGAGTAGTTGGTGCTACATGTCAAATGAAAGATTTTATACAGGAAGTATACCTTGTCCTTTATATGCATCAACAGACTGGTAGAGTAAACATGTGAGACAAAATGAAGCTGATAATACTCGGAATCAATTCTATTATTTTACAGACACTACTAGTTTTAGATGACATCATTACCTGAGATATGTTTAGTGTTTATTTTGGAATCTAAAGCAGGTGAAGACAATTGACTTTGCCAGAGAGAAGGATGTGACTGAGAGCTTCATGAGAAGGATGATGTTTCTTCAGCTTTCCTCCAGCAGAACTGCCTGAATGCAGAAGAAAAGAGCAACACATTGCACCCTCCACCCCCAGTCTGTTTGGTGAAGGGAAGAGTTAGTCATTATTAAAAGGGCATCCACTTAGTGTGGAGTATCACAGATTCTTAAGATCAAGCCACTAGTCTTTCCCATGTTGTCAAGAGCAGCTTGCATTCACTAGGAAGTTACTATTAGAGATGAATAATTTCATAAATAAAGGAGTCTTGGATGAAAACTCACACACAGACACACAGAGCACAGCTTTAGTCTTTTTATACTGCTGCTGATGCTGATTCCTAGGTAAACATCTCTGCATCCTGGTAAAATCCTCTAATCCTTTTAGTGTTGCTCTGTAGCGTGAAAAGTAGGTTGAAGGTGCCAGAGTACATTTTACAACATTGCCTTCTAAATAAAACACTTTGGAGAATCTGGGATGTGCCTAGCCAGGCTGAGATACTGCTGGACAATTTGAAATTTAGAAATCTTTTGAACTGCCCCTCAAGTAATAGAACAAAAGCATGCTGGTGACATACTAATTGTGTAAAATTGCAAAATATGCAATCTAACCTGATAGCTTGACAAGAGGGTGAAAAGATATTTCTTTTTGGCTCGGCATTGGAAGTTTCCCTGTGACTTCCATGGTCTGCCGCTGAAGGCTCAGTAGGCCTCTGTTAAGGAGTCCTGTCTGTTTTATCAGCCAGCCACCTTCAGGAATTTGGGAAAGCTAGCACTAAATGAATGGGAGTGAAGTAAATGCTGGTTTGGCTTCAGGTAATATTTAGGGTATCATAACTAAGTGAAACAATAGTGGTGAGAAAAAAATTAAATAAAAATTTTAAACTCACTGTTTAAGATGGAGAGAATAGGACTGAGGACACTTGATTGAATATAATTTATTTTATTTTTAAGGCAGAGGAATTAGTTATCTGTTTGGGATGAACAAAATACTAAGATTTTCATGAATGTAAGAAATGAAAATATACATATTTGTCTTTATGTGCTTGGATTTTGTCTGACATGGAATAAACAGATTGCATTAGCAAGCATTTTCTGCAGGGTAACTAAAAGGGAAAAGTGCATAGGTTTGTTTGTTGTTGTAGTTTTTTTTAATAACTTTGAACCACGGTGATCATGTGAAAAACAGACGTCTGATGTATTTGACTACTAAACAGATATTCTTTCATTTTAATTTATACTGCATGGGGTAATTGTGCTCTGTTACTCTTCTTTCCCTGGGATAAATAACAAGTCATTCAGATATACATGGTAAACACTGCATATCTCCCAAAGCTAATTATAATTGCCTTAGGAAATTGCAAGTTATGGGCTTGAATAGAGGGGTAAATTAGCCACTGAACTTTTTGCCGAGTTCATTGGTCCTCCAGAAATTGAGGGAGAAATAAGAATTGCATGAGATACAAAAAGAACAACTTGGACCTTGTTTTGTTTTGTTTTGTTTGGTTTGTCTTTTGCAATTAAACTAGCAGAGTATATTCAGCTGTAAGAACTGTTCTCCCTTACCACAAGAGTTTGCAGCATAAGGTTCTTATGACTCCAGTTGGAAACACAGACTGGCTATATTCAACTTCTAAAGGTATATAAGGGATAGGCCGAAAGGGATAGCAACTTGCAGGTACTTCAGTTTTTAAAATCTTCTTTCAGAAGGACCATTTTAGATGTTATTCCTGGACAAATAGGTCTTAAAATTAAACTGCAGTTAACTCCACTGCAGAGTTTTTGAGGAAAACACTGCCCACACTCCTGTGTGTGTTTCTGGATGGCTGGTGAGCCGCTCCTGCGTCCTTGGGATGGCAGGGCTGGCTGGAGGAGAAGGGGCAGGGGAGCTTCTCCGCGCGCAGGTACGGAGGCAGGTCCTTGGATCTGGTGGGATAGCAGGAACTGGTGCACAGCTCCAGCATTCCCATGGCAACTCCTTCATGTCGATCTCACACTTGCACTGGAGATCCTGTCCTTTCATTAGATGTGGAGCCTGGAGACAAGTCCTGACTTTTTGCTACAGACCCGGGCCTGTGTACTGTGTGATGGGCATGATGTCGCTTTCCTAGGCTGGATCAAGTGCCTTTTTCTGTTCCTTGTCTTGCTGTCAGCTTAAAGCAATCCCTTCCAGGCTCTCAAGGTTGCTTTTCTTCATTCACCAGCAGCTGACCATCAGTAAGATGCCAACAGTCCTGGGGTGTCTGTGGTCAACCTCTGCCCACGTTTGGGGCCTCTGCTGTTTCCCCGTTGGTAACCGTGCCGACAGGCCGGAACCGGGGCGCTGCAAAGGCAGCACAGTCAGCATCAGGCACGTGGCCTCTTTTTTACTGATGGCAGCATGATTTTCAAGTACCATGAGGAAATTCAAGGGTGTGGTAATCCTCTGGACCTTCTAATTTTTCATAGCGTACTGTTTGGGGGGGGTTTAGTTCTTGATTTTGAGTGGTTATTTGGTGATAACATCTCGGGTTTTTTTTAAAAAACCTGTGAAGTCCTGTGTTATGCAGACAGACTTCCATAGATGATGCATTCTGTTGTATCATCTCTTCATTTGTAGCATTTCAAAACTCAAGGAGTTTTGGGGGCATTTTTTCATACTATAGTTGAAACGTGTGAGTTTTGATTCTGTGGCTTAGTGGCCTTGGCATTTTGCTGTCTGTGCGTGTAACACTTGGTTTAGATGGCTGCTAGTTTTTAATTCACACAGATAGCAGACTAAATTATTTATTGCATAACAGTAATTTTTAATAAAAAAGCTCATTTAGTTCAGTGTGAGATTTTCAAGTAGAAGAGAAGTCAACTCTTTATGAGTCAGTAATAAATCCATATCTAATGCTGATACAGAAAGAGGGTGTTTATTGGTGTCCATGTCATTGAACAAGCAGGGAATCATGGTCTTCAGTCAGTGGTCTGTGCTTGCTATGTGGTCTCCTTCCAAGACAGTATAAAGTGGTTTCAGGCTATTCTGCATCAGTATAACTGCTTGTGTGTTGGGTTTAGGTTGATAAAGCGTCAATATATGTCAGAGCTATTTCCCTGAGAGTACAGAAGCTTAGAGCAGAATTACTGAAAAACTGCTTATTTCTTTATATTTTGAATTATTATTTTTGGAGTGCTTTTCTTTGGATTTACTAAGGGAAGAATGACCACTGCTGTCGAGGGGTGTTCTGGCCAATGATTAATGTAAAAATATTGAATTTTATTTTAAATAAACTTCAAATATTTTGAATTTGAGATATTTGATTCAACTTTGAGACAGAAATTATTTGGCCTCTAAGGACCTGTCCAAGCATGAGGGATTTTTCTGGTAGAGCCTCTTAATGACACAAGTGGCCATTTGGGAATAATGCAAGATAAAGCAATATCACCATGATAGTGGAGGAGGAAATGCTTATATTAATGTTCTTTTTTACTCTTTGGAACAGCATTTACTTCAAAGGTAACATGCAGATTGCCATTACATCTCCTGGTTCCAGCTTACTGCATTTTGTGTAACAGATTAACCAGAATATTCTCTGTATTCAGACACACAAGGATAAATAAGATGCTGTAATCGGCTATGACTTGATCTAAGAATCTCCTGAATTGAATTCTGTACAGTTTTCTGAAGGACTTAAAAGTGCTATTGTAGAAGGTGAGAATTATTCTGAGAGGAGAGAGGAAGAAAAATGTGAGGAAAAAAAGCTAGTTACTGGTGTCCCTGATTTGAGAAGCAGAGAAAAGCTCATCTCCGAAGAGAGTAACTGAGGTGGCAAATGCGAATTTGTACATGAAATGTATTTTGTGCTGTTTTTAGCTGTGCAGCTTGTAAAAACCTCGGGAACTGAGAGCAGTTTGTTTTGAATCATAGATTTATTTCTTAAAACAAAATGATCACTGTATTCTGTGTAGGGAAAGAAATTTTAACTTGTAACTGTAGGGAAAGCTTTTTATTTGTTTCTGTAGTATTAGGGAATGTCCAAATAAATAAATGCTCAATTTTCAGAAGTGACTTATTTTTAATTAACAACACATTTGAGGAGATTTAGCATTTGTTTTTATAGAACTATTAGTCCAAGGTTCCTACATTCCTTTCTTTGTGTGTCCTGCTCCGTGTGACAGATTTGAACAGGTTTGTTTTGTTGTCAAGAGTGCCTCCATCTCTAATATGTAAGTGCTTTTACCTGCAAATTGGGTGGCCTGAGCTGTGTAAAGTAACTGCACCACATGAGAGACTGGTCCAGAAAAAGAATTAGATTTTAAAAGCTGGTGAGAGGTGCGTTATTTTGTTAACAAATATGCTGATTAAACAGCTAACCTCATATATAATATTTAAAAAAACGCAATTAAAAATATGTCTCCATGCAAAAAGAAGTTGAAAATCCTGGCCAAGAAGCTGGGTTTGTGTTATGCAGTAGATATGCTGAGATTCTTGTCTAACCAAGCAGCTTGTGGCTGAGATGTAAACTGGACCTGGATATCTGTGTCTTAGGCCTCATAACTCCAGAGGAACTTGTTTTGGCTGTAATGTTTGCCCTCCTCCTGCTGAGTTCCAGTTTTCTCTAGGATTCCTTAATGGCCTCACAGTCGGACTGGGAGTGACTGCAAAGTTCCTTTCAGCATTTGGCGGTGGCATTGGGAAGGGGAACACTGGCAGGAGCTGGTGGTGGTAGAAGCTGGCATGACAGGGGCTCAGGAGCTCCAGCAGTGCTCTGGGTGGTGCTGGACTGGTCCAGCAGTGGCTGAGGGAGCTGCTGGAATGTGGCTTTGGGCTTAGAGTGTAGCAGGGAATTGCATTTCCTAACTTCTGGATCAGATAACTGTTTTTATCTCATCCCTTGGTCATATGAATAACAAGGAGGATGACCTCTCCAGAGCACCCGTATATTTGGTGTGGCTCTGTGTAGTTCAGAAGTTGCACAGCTGGATGTTTCTAAACTTTCAGTTTTAGAAAAGAGTTCATTTTTGCTCTCTGTCTCAATAGCAAAAGGACTGAATTTTGAGCCCAGTGGGAAATGTGGCAAATGTTTTAATTGCAGGAAGCAGTGTTTTGATCTGAATTTCATAGATGTATGTGTTTAACAAGCCTGACCTTTGGCTGAGTTTTGTTTCTGGGCTTTTTTTTTTCTGAAGAAGAGTTAGATATTTAAAACCTATTACCTCCTTTTCAAAAATAAATTAAATTCTTACAGAGAATTTTGAGATGAAGCTTTGGCATCTGTTCATTGAATCAAATGAATATTAAAAAATTCCTAGCTAAACCACAAATAGTTACATGTGAAATACTAGAAAGAAAAGCAGCTGAAATGTTTCCAAACACATTTTTAAAATTTACGCTTGTTTTTATTTTGCAGCTTCCTTCAAAAATCGTCAGTATAGGTTATGTTCAGTGTTCAAAACCAGTTAAGTTTCTTCAGACTTTTTAAATTTGCTACTTGGTTTTTAAAGATTTAGTGAATATAAAAATAGAATTAAACATTTGTCATTTACTTAACACAGCTTAAATGTGGCAACCACTGATACTGAAGTTTCTGATCGGAGTCAGCTGCCTGCCGTGGTGCATCAGGGTCTGTTTAGTCACACACATGGCACACATGGACACGTGCCACACACAGTTTGTGTGTTAGCAGTGTAACCTCGGGGGTTTGCTAACACGTACAGATACTCTGCAGACAAAAATCTTGGAAGGGGCTGGGAAACCATCACCCTTTCGCTTTCCACTTCCTCTCCTTTCTCACACCCTCAGCCTTTATGCTGGGAGGTTCTGCCAATATTTCTCAGCTCTCCTACTCTCTGGGGTTGCAGTCAGCCCAAGATCTGGCAGGTTTTTTGCTGATGTTTCTTTTTTTCCAAGCTAATTGCAAACAGCCTCATTAATATCTTGTGTGGTGATTATGTCAAATTGCTGGTTTTTAATTTTGAAAGGTAGAGGTTCAGAGTCCTTTTTTAGGGGCTGATCTTGCAGTATTAAGATGACTTTGAGCAGAGATTCAGGTTGTGTTTTGTTCCTGAGAATCTGGAAATAGTTCTGACTTCTGAAGTATGGGAAGAAAATATTTTAGTGGTATTTGTTTATGCTTATGCTGCAGTCAGCACACACCTTATTTTGTTTACTAAGTATCTTCTGAGGACTGCAGATGTTGTTTGTTTTGATTGTGAGACATGTAAGTGTTGGTCCCTGGGAGGCTGCTCTGTGAATTTGCAAACTGATAAAACCTGTAAAATGTGTTTGTTGTAGAGATCATCCTGTCTGCTAAATGGTTATTTGTATTTAGCTGATGAATGAATGCAAATCAACTATATGAAGGCTTAAAAGCCTTTTATATACATAGATATAAAAATGATTGTTGATAGATTTTTGTGCATAAGACCATCAAGAAATTGTCTAAGATCTAACAATGACTTGGAGAAAAACAGCTGTTTATAATAAAATGGATATAATCAGGAAAACCTTTGTTTGATTTTTCCCATCTGGTCACTTCTGTTACTACAAGGGGAAGGAACAAAAGGGTTTGTTTATTTTAGGGCATTTGAAAGAAGCAGCCAAGTCTCAACCTTCTTGCCCTGCGTGGGAGTTATTAGCTGCAGAGGTAGCACCTTCTCTAACCCTGATACAGAAATGGTCTGCAAGTAGCTGAACTGGTCAAGGCACAGTTAGGTCCCTGTTGAGAATTGAATAGCTTAGTTTTCACTAATCTTAATAGAATTTGGGATAGTTGTTATTAACAACTTGACATCAAATACCATATACCTAAATCAAAATTAATGAGAAACCCGAATGGAAGCTCGAGGGCTCTTTATCTAGACATTAGTTTTCTCTCCTGGATGGAAATACTTCTTTTCTATTCTTAGTGTAGAAAACTGGATAAACTAGAGGGAATGTATTACTGTAACTATAATAGCATGAGTGAAATGATTAAAAATGGTACATGTATGGCAAAGCAAACCAGAGCTGTTTGAAGAGGGTCATGGCAATTTTGGTAAAGGGATCATGAGTTAGCATTAGGAATAGATTGAAACAAGCTTTGTACTTTCAGTTTTGGTTTTATCGCCTCCATAAAGTGTTGTGACAGCTCAGCTAAATGCATCAGTTTGGATTTCTGGTCTTTCTCTTTTCTTTTCTTTTCTTTTCTTTTCTTTTCTTTTCTTTTCTTTTCTTTTCTTTTCTTTTCTTTTCTTTTCTTTTCTTTTCTTTTCTTTTCTTTTCTTTTCTTTTCTTTTCTTTTCTTTTCTTTTCTTTTCTTTTCTTTTCTTTTCTTTTCTTTTCTTTTCTTTTTTCTTTTTCCCTCCTTATCCACCTGGAATTTATTTTGTAAGTAAAAATCACAGGAGTAATGGGTGCTGTGTGATCATGTGGGTCACCAGCTTTTCCTGGACAAATCTGGAAAAAACTTGCCTTTTATTGTAGTAAGCACTTCTGCTCAGCTTTGCAAAGTTTACCCTGCAAAATGTTACAAAGACGCAAATGGCAGGCTTGTGCATCTAGATATAGAGGCCTGCTTCTGCATACAAAGCCTGCAAAAGACATCACTGTCTGTTAATGATGTAGCAAGGGACAGTATATTTGCTATTTAATTTGCCTGTTTGATTTTACAGAGCCATTCCATCTTCCCCTGTTATCTGAAGCACAAAAGAAAGCCACTGAACCGAGAAAAACCAAGATCATTTAATCTGATGGTTGTCTCTAGAGAATCCTGCTTCAGTTGTTCTAACAAGTGGCCCAAATGGGTCTTGTTGGATGGAATTAAGCTGGAGAGGGAGTGGGACAAAATGGCATAACTGAATCATGGAGAGAATGTGCTTTTGTGAAGTGACTCAAGAGACAGTTCAGACCTAGGTAGAGGGGTGCTGGGCACTGTTCAAAACCCAGCTTCAGATGTCTCCATGTTCATTTGCATTTGCTGTCTGGTTTAAATTGTAAACCCTGCTATGTAAAGACAAAGTTTTAAAGCAGCATATCTGGTTTTAACCCAGTAACCAAAGACCGCAAAGTAATTTAACTTTTATTAGTCTTGGAAAAAATTCGAATACTTCCTGGCTTGTGGTTTGGATGTGAAACATACAAAAATAGTGTTATTTTTTCTGATGTAAAATCTGTTTTTTTCATATTAGTAGACATCCGATTTTGTTCCATTATATAATGATTCTTCAGACAGGGCAGTAAGAGACAATTATCTCTTGAGACATAGTTTATTTAACTTGGTAATTTTGTACTACTGCAAGTGCCTTTGCATTATATGGTGTCAGCTCATCAAGACAAAAATGAAATCACTAGAATAAGTGATGTGAGGAGTCTTCTTACGTTGCTAGAGTTTGTATGAACGTGGGATTTCTAACTCTAGGAGACAGCAGCTGTGCTTTTCTGTAGGAGTTAACTTGCATTAAACAGACTTGTGTGTAGCTCCTAATGCATAAAGTACTTTCTGTATGCGACTATTTTTATCCTCATCTGTCTTCTCTTATTTTTGCCCAAGTCAAAACTTTAAGGAAACCAGAGAAATTCATCAGAATTCACCTGAAAGTTAAATTCACAAAATTTATGGATACAATACTATGCAATTAAGGGATCTAGCACTGGTTGCCCTTCTCTTCCTTCTGCTCCCTTGCCTCTATCAGCCACCAAATGTTAAGGCAGCAGGAAAATTAGCTTTCTTTTTTTTTTTAACATAAAAATATCTTGTTTTATTGCTGAGTGGTAAAAATCAGGGGTGTTTTGAAAGGTAGAGAATGATGAGTATAAACAAGTATCATTTCAAGCTAATTGGAAGAAATTTTCTAACAGTTTATTAAAATGCGGAGTCAGAGTGCAGAGTATGCAAAACACTACAAAAGTACTTAAAGTACTTAAAGTACTTAAAATTATTCAGCCAACTTTGAGGGTATGGTAAAAACAGATGGTTGGATAGTGTGCTGATATTCCTGTTCTGGCTAAAATGAGACAGGTCATACTCAGATACCTGGTGTCTCTCATCATGTACAAAACCCGCAATGGTGGGTTTGATACCAGAAGATAAATTATCTTTAAGACAGATTAACTGGCACAGTTAAATCATGTGGTGGTCGCAAATGTCTCAGCAGATCAGTCTTGGCAAAATAACTGAGTTTCCACCAGCTTCTCCAGCTCCATATAAACCCTTTCATATTCTGCTGAGCCCCTAGTCATGGAGTGAAAAATAAGCAAACATTCAGAAACTGGATTGACTGTTAAGCTGAAACTGTCCAAATTTCAGAGAGGTGTCAGTGATACTTTCATAGCAAGTAAACTTGTGGCAGTTTCTTTTTTGTGTTTTTTTCTTTTTTTCCCCCTCTCATGGGAAGTCTTAAACACTTGCCCTTAATTCCAGATGACAGGTTGCTATCAAACAGCTGTTCCTGGCAGTTTGCTGTAGGTGACTGCTTCTTCCAGCCTAAGCTGGGCAATATTTAGCATGAGAGGTTTAGAATTTGTACCTAATAAAGTCAGCTGATTGCAAGAGACACTTTTAATTTTAGCCAGAGAAAGAAGCTGTGGGTTCTTCCTGAGCTTTCCCTTTTAAAACTTCACAGGGGTTATCTCAGGTTTTAAGATGGCTTTGGTGCGCTTGGAGACAGACAGGATTGAAAAACTGTTTGAGTGTGTGAACTCAACAACAAAGCTCCTGGTGTCATGCAGATACGTTGTCGTATTAAAAAACAACAGGAGAGAAATACAGTTCCTTTAAGTAAATGCCTTCTCAAAAGAGTGTTGTGGTTGATACACAGGATATCTGGATTATTTAAATAAATTATAAGGTTTGTTTGATTTTTTTTTCTTTTTCTTTTTGTATAATATTGTTTGTAGATTAGGCAGGTATTCTGGTTCTGACAGTTCTTGTTCAGTTTCCAATTTGTATAACAGCAGTATTCGCCCGTGCAAATGAGAGCTATATAACATTGTCAGTACTATATGCTTTTAAAAAGGAACAGAGAAAGTTGATTATATTTATTTGCCTTTAATTTAATCTATATGAATATGAGAAATTTGAAAACAACCTACTTAGGAAAGTAACTTAAAGAAAATATTTTCCTTTTTTATATAGTTGTTAATTCATGATGAGTTTCAAGTTCTATGGATTTTTTTTCCTTTCAAATTAGAAGGAGGTTGCTGAGTGTACGTAAGTATCTGGAGATACATGGAAAACTGATGTGCTGATAAAGGACTTCAGTCAATCATACCTTTTCCTCTCGTTTTGAAAACTGTAAATTAACTAATTCTTAAAAGTGCTTTGCAATCCAACTCTGATGATATTTAAATATTCTTTTCAATGTTGATTCCTGCCAGTGCTTCATGTTTAATGTGGAATTTGAGTTGCCCTCTTGACATGAGTGGGGTACTCTGGATTGGTAAGAAAGAGTGAAAATGTCCTTGGGACAGTTCTGATTCTGTCAGGGAAGTGGTCAACTGAAAAGATTTCTTGGAATTGTAGAAATGTAGCAAATGTTTTGAAACTTGCAGTTCTTATTATTTAGATTGGAAATGTTAAGCATGTTTTTAATAGTCTCCTTTTCTACTATTAAAGCATTATGGTAAAATAATTGCATTCCTTTCAATCCATTTTAGACCTTACATGATTTCCACTATGAGTAAAAATAGAAGTAACTGTAGTTAAAATAATTGTCAGGGTTTTTTGGTTTTTTTTTTTTTTTTTTTTTTTTTTTTTTTTTTTTTTTTTTTTTTTTTTTTTCCTCTTCAGGAATTTATTTTGTACAGGGCTAAATTGTTAAATTTTACAGAAGGCAAATTTCTTTTATTGCCCTGACTATATTTGAACAAGATGCTTGAAATAGTTGTTCCTAGTATTTGTTTCACCCAACAGTAAACAGGGCAGAGAATGAGTGCCAGTGCATGTCATTGTAGGACACGAAAGGTGAGAGACTCTAAATATTTCAGAAGGCAAAGAGTATACAAAAAGCTTTATTGTCTAATTCTTACCACCTTTTATAAGGTGTTCCAATACAGACTTAACATGATTGGTCAATAGGAAGGGCACCTCTCTAATTCCATTGGTTTAAGCTAGAGAAACAGCAATGCACCACCTAGAGAAAGATTGTTTTGGGAAAGGATAGTTGTTTTCCAAAACTGTTTTGAGAAGAAGCTTTCTTGAGAAATTTTCCCTTGGGAAAAGTTAGCAGCTGCTAGCAGGCTAAACTCTCTTAGAGCCAGAAATATCATGCCCACAAGTGAAGCTCATTGATCTGATAATCAGAGGTGCTCGTTCTGTGTCTTGCTTCCTGGTCAGGTCTGTCATGTTTTCAGAGCTGGTGCTTCTGGAACTGTCAGGGCTGGTGTGCTGCATAATGGATGAGCCTGAACTGATGGAGGCAGCAGGTGCTCTAGTAATAGAAAAGAGCTGTGTTTAGTATTGTTGTATGCATCATCAGTCCTCCTCCCTTTCTCCCTCTGCTTTCTGTGTCCTCCAAACAAAGGCTCCCTATAACTACAGCAGCAGGGGAGAAAAGGGCAACAACTTACCCTGTGTAACATTGTTGGGTTTTATCTCAGGGGCAACCTTGTAAATAGGTCTTGATTTGATGGTCGAGATCTGTGAATGGCATGTTTATCAGTGCAGGGGACAACAGTATTGATTTATGAATTCCATTTAGCAGAAAACTCTTACTGGTTACTGTTACAGTTATTTGTAACTGCCCTATTCCAGCTGAATCAGGCGAATGAAAACTGGCTTTCAATCTAGTACTCATAATGCACTGCAAGATCCCTAGCTTCTGTGGGAGCAATCTGTTGAAAGGTAGCTCTATGCTTTCTTTAATTGAGAAAAATTGTAATTTTTGGGAGAAGGAGGACAGAGAAATTAATCAAGGTTCTTAGTTCTGCTTAAGATGCTGATGGCTCTTGGAAGTGTCTTTTCAAGAGTAAGTTGTGATTTGAAACCTTACAGAAGTACTTCCTTTTCTATTTATAGGCAGTCAAATCTACCAACACCTCATGTCCATGTGCTCTAAGACACCAGTCGATTCTAGCTATTCTGCAGTGTTTCTCTTGTCTGGAGCATTAATGGCAGTCACTATTCCCTTCTGCAGGGCCCTCCTTCAGGATCTGGGTCAAAGGGGCTGTGGAGAAGAGTTGGGGAGAACAGAAAACCAGTTTATTCCAGTAGAGGCTGCAGTGGGTTTTCTATCTGCTTGATAGAAATATCATGATCTATCTGTAACATCATGATAATTTAGAGAGAAATAGTTGTTCTATTTCACCATACCTTTCTATTTCATTTCTGGTGGTTTTATTCACTTATGGCAGCATTCTTTTTGTGGCTGTGTTGTGTTTTCATACCAGCTGGCAACTAAGCACCACACAGCTGCTCACTCACTCCTCCCCTGCAGGAAGATGAGGGGAAGAGATTTGGAAAGATAAAAGTGAGAAAACTCATGGACTGAGAAAAGAATAGTCTTAAAATTGAAATAAAATGATCCTATATTGTAATGAATAGGAAAATAGCAAAGAGTGATAAATAAAACCCAAGAAAGGCGAGTGTTTCAATAGAAAACAATTTCTCACCAACAACCTGCCAGTGCCCAGTCCCCCAACAGCAGCTTCCCCACCAATCTTCCCTCTGGTTCTGTTGCTGAGCATGATCCACACAGTATGGGATATCCCTTGGGTTAACTGAGATCAGCTGTCCTGACTGCGTGCCCTCCTAAATTCTTGTGAGTCTAGTTTTATCCATGCTTGGTAGCCAAATGTTGTTTAAAAACTGTCTTAGCTGGAAAAGCATTCAGAGGGGGAATTCTTTTCTTTAACTCTGTCTCTATAGAGGCAGGGACAAAGTAGATCTACTTCCAGGGAGTTATTACTAAAGACCTCAAAAGTGTTATTTATGACTGAATTAAAGTTAGCCTCCTTTCTGCAGGAAAGTGGATAATTTTTCTTCCATCTGTGATTTTTTTAATGCACTGTTTTTCTAATTTAGACCTACCTGCTGGTAATTCTGTGGTTTGTTTGCATGTGACCATGGCACACAGACCTGTTCCTGCTGGAGAATGTGCCAAGAGAGGACCCAGAGTATGGAAGAAACATCCAAGAAACCCAGACATTGTTGTCAGAAGCGTTGTGGTTTACCTCTTTCCCTTTTATTTGAAAGGAGCAAAGTTTTGCAGAGTTGTATTGATAGCAGATAGAATTACACCTTTCAGCAATGTTTGTATGACACATCTCTATTCTCCCTGGACAGTTTCCGGCTTTGCTTGATCTGGGCTTCCAAGCTTATTGTCTGAAAAATCAAGTCGTAAATGCCTTGCTGAGCTATACTTTTATATATATAGAGAGAGAGATATTAAATTGCACAGACTTTAAATGGGACACTTTACATGTGGACTTGCTTTGAAATGACTTGATGGTATTAAATTTAAAAGCTTCAAGGTAGACTGGTGCCTACTGATGCTCATCATTGGCATTTCAGAGGCTTCGCTGAGACCTAAGACACTGAGTGTCATCTTTAAATGGATGGTTAAATTTACTATTGTTTTGCTCAAGTGAACAACTAATTTCTTCCAAAAGGGAAGCTGGTGTCCCCTACCAGATGTTTTTCATTGCAAAAATCTTAGTAGCAGTACTGAGCTTTGGTAGTCTCTCTGATAGTGTTTAATGACAGGCTGAAGTGCTTCTAGTGCTGGGCCTCTCTTAACTTGGAGCATCTTTTATGTTTGTATTCCTGTCTCTGTGCAGCTTTTAAATGTGTGCAGTTTTAAGGTTGTCTGCCAAGATGCACATTCCTGGCAGAAAGAAACACACTGGTGTCAAAAACTGCTTGTCCAAGAAGTAGTGCAGTGGTCTTGTAAAATATAAATGCAGCGATTAATGTAAAAATAGGTTAAAGCAGTGTAAAGTGGGGATTAGCAAATCTAGATACTGCAGTGATCCTATCATCTCCTACAGAGCTGTTGATCTCTTCATTGCTTTGAGGGTGAGACAAGATGTTCAGTTCAATGAGGAGTCTGCTGCCCGTGTTGTGTTTTGCTTTGCCTCTGCAGCTGTAACTGACAGAGCTTTAAACACTTGTGATTCAAGACTGTCTAAACTTTCTAGAGCTGGAGGAGAGAAACTAGAGCGTTTTATTAACAGATGCTTCAGTTTCAACATATAGATGATACAGCATAGGAGGAGCAGTTTTTTCAAGAACTTGGGATACTAGACCTAGAAAAAGGAGTAAAAGGATTAAAAAAAGTCTGCTTTAATTCTTTGCTGTTTTAGAGATGGCCAGAAACCCAATTTCATGTTCTGCTGGACAGTTGCTAATGCAATCAACCTGAGACAAAGGATAAAATTTCTCCTGTCCTTTGCTAAAAACCATCTTTGACTCAGTGATGAAATGTGGGGCAAATAGGTATTGGTGGGACAGCTACTCTGTGTTTAGTAGACAGAGCTTGAGTAATCTCCCTCCATCAGTACTGATTCCACCTTCAAGAAGGATTAGTTAGGGAAAAAATAAGAGCTGAATCAACAGTTTCTGCTTTTCAGATTAGTTCCCTGTATACACTTTTCTTTCCGTATGTAACTGAAGAGGTACAATAAAAGGCAGTGTGAATGCTTTGTCTGTCCATGGAAGGCCCCAGGGAATCACACAAAAAACAAATTCATGATAACTTTAATTAGCCTTTCATTTGTCAGTGAGCAGACTGCTTATTTAGCCTGGTTGGGTAAGAAAGTAAGACCTTGGGAAAGGGTGTTCATGATAATTATTACTAGTCACCCGCTCCTCTTCCCTTCAAAGGTGTGGGAACTGTCATTGTGTACTGGTTCACCCCAAAGCAGGATAGGCTATGCAGCAGTTAAAAGGACAGCTGAACAGGGAGCTTTCTCCAGGCAGTGTAGAGAGTCAGGCCGGGCTCTCCAGACAGACAGGACTAGGTTAAATGAGTGTGTTGGACTGAGGATGTGGGTGCTTGTCTTCTGGTCTCTTGTACCCGTTGACCTCACATCATATGTTCACCTCTGATCTCTGATCCTCTGACCATCTGCATGGACTCTTCTTTTTACAGAAAAGAGCAAACAGCTAAAGAATGTATCATTATGGTAAGATGTACCTTCCACCAAATACAAGTCATTTTCCTGGAAAAGTGCTTCATCTTCCTTCTCCCCGCTCAAGAATTAGGATGAATGTTTAGTGATAAATCCATGGTAAAACCCTACAATTCTCCTCTTCTTTAATTCCCATTAAAACTAAAAAAAGGATGATGGATCCCAAAGTATAGGAAATAAGGGATTAATTTTTAAATTTTTTTTTAAAGCAATAAAAAGAACTCAAAATATAACAATTGATTAGAAACATCCTAGGGTGGTCAGTCATGTCAGTTGTCTGGTACCTAATTTCAATAACACTGGAGATAAGAGCCTGGTTGCCCATAAAACAACAATGCAATGCTAATTTAATGACTGTCAAATACAAATTGGATGTAACAGATGACCTGATACTAAGTGAAGCTTTCAAGTCATGTGCTGCAGCCAAGAGAAGTCTGACAGAAATCGCTTTTAAGTTCCCTTTCTGCTTTTTGCTCTCTTTCTCCACAAAATTTTCTTCCTTGACTGAAATGTTTTCTGCCCCACCCCACCCCAAAGGGAAGGCTCCAATATCTGGCAATGCACCTGGAAATGTATTCAAACAGCATAAGGGAGGGGAGATGTAAAGGAAGCTGATTTTACTCTATCATTAAATTTTAACGCTCCTTAGAAGCTTGCCAGGCAAACAGGATTATACTACCAGATGTCTTGGCAGAAATACACACTGCTCTGCAAGATCATAAATCCAAGCAACGTATGGCAGCCCTGCATGTTTAATACTACTGTTAGCAATGCAGAATTTCAATGTGGAAAGCTCTGGTGGTGGGCAGGATTTAGCAAGGACAAAATCTTCCCAGGTGTAGCTTTAAAGCCTTAGGTAGGGTAATAGCTGCTGCTGGTGGTGGTATATACTACTCCTTCAGTATTTCTTTTGTCATGTCTCCTAAACAAGGTGGCCGAACCAGGAGCCAGGGAAGGGTCTCCAGGCTCCATCACACTGTCATAGCAACGTGGTGCCATTTTGGGCTGCAAAGGTGAAACTGGCTTTAACTGGCCAGGGTTGTTTAGTTCAGAAATCTCCTGCCTATCCTGTATGAAAATGGAATTTAACTTGCATATTCATCTTATTAGCTCAGATTATAACTCAGAAACAGGGAAGTAGGAATTCATTACTCTAGAGGAGCCAAACCCTGATGCCCTAAAAGCCGTCGTGCATCTTTTGGTGGTTTGTGTTCCCTGTTGCTTGTACAATCCAATGCTTTCTATATACATTCCTGATTATTACAGTTTAAGCATTATTTTTATATCTTCCTAGTAAAGTAGCAGGACCTGGGGTTTTTTTCATTTAAGGAAAAAGATACTTAGGGGAAAATAATGTTTGCACAAAATGGAAGGGCAGCATACTCCTACAGAGAAATGAACAGCTTATGAAACTCTTTGAAAATCCACCTCTCTTTACTATCATGCTTCATAAGCTCTCAAAAATATGTAATGAGAAGCAAAGACCTCTTCTTTCTGTGGCTCTGATTTTTTTCACTGCATAATATGGCAATTTCAGATGTGCACATAGAAAATGAAACTAAGTGTTTTCAGTGTATTATCCCTGATGACCAAGTGTTTATTCAACTACTTATATCTTGTTGGCCTAAATAAATTTCACCTGAGGCCAGCATCTGTTCACTAATTTGTCACCTTTTCTTTTTCATGCCCCTAAGCTGTTTTGACATGAGAAGCTCTGCAAGCTCCATCTCAGAAAGCACCAGCAGCAATATAAAATGCAAGGAAAACAATGTAAGCTGAAGCTTTGGGAAAATAAAGTTGTAGAATATGGCAATGGTTATTGGCTGTATGACAGCCATCCTTAGCATGTGTAACTGGAAAGAACAAAAGAGTTAATCAGCAACAGTACAATATATACCAAGTGTTACTGTATGCAAATATGTATTAAAGTTGCCATGAAAAACTTTTATTACTCATTTTAGGTTAATTTTCTGTTGTTAAGTGACAGGGAAACTGAGAAATGCACCCGGCACTCAAATAATGTCGCCCTGGTTGCGACACTTGTAGCTTTTTACAGAGAAGAAAATATCATCCAGATGATGAATAAAAACACCTCCACACATAAATGAAGCACATAGTAATAAATGATACTGTTTTGTATCTGTTCTCTATTTTTAATTTCCAGTATGACAGGGAAATGCAGCTTTTTTGCACTCAGCTTTATTGAACTTATTAAAGAAGTGGGAGGCTATTCTACTAATCATTAGCAAGATGCAGTTTGTGTTTTGTCTTTAAGCTACTTTGTTCTAACTTTGGCACCCTGGCACTGCAAGAATTACAGTTATGTTGCCACTGCAGAATGGATAGGGAACTCTTCCATCTGTCCTGCTTCCTCCTGCACTGCCTAAGTGTGCTGGTCTGTACTAGTGAGGTGGGAAGAGTGAAAGGTGGAAGATGGGGTTGTGTCTCCAAAGCATGTAAGATGCGGCGATCTGGAAACCTGGCCTTGCAAAGAAAGGCCAGGTCTCAAAATCCACTCAGTTAACATCTTGGGTTTTGGTGTTACTTTTCTTTTTTCCTTTCCTGGAAAGCAGTCCAGGATACAGAGTGCTTTGCATCTTTTCATGACTGGTTTTTTGCAGGTTCAGTTCTAAACACCAATTCTCGGTACTATGAAAGCTGATGGGCTAAAGATTTCTTCTTCCATTTTGCAGTTTTCTGCACCTGGTTTCAGATGAACAGTTTCCTTTTTTTCCAGTGGCGCTCAGGAGAAGCACAGCAAATGCTATCCTTTAGTCCTTGGGTGTCAGTGTTTTCAGAGTTTCATCCAGCAAACTGGAGGCTTTTATTTCCTGAGATGGAAGATAAGCTAGTAAGAACAGAACATTGCTTATATCAGTAACATGAACACAGTCCTGTGATGAGTGCAGCATTTTTGTGGTATCGTGGCTAATGCACGCACTTTCATTTTTACTGGAGTTTGGGTTAAGCATGCATTTTGCTATGTGGGATTCTTAGTGTGCAAATATGGGTGCACCGATCCTCTTGCTTGAAGTCCCTTTGTCTCCTGCTCTGGGTGTGCTGAGCAGAGGTTATCTCAGCAATGTGCACCACGCTGGCCTGTGGGCCTGCAGTAGTTGTTCATGAGGGTGTGACCCAAAGTGGCCCCTGCAGAGAGGGAGGTGTATGTTTGTGCATATGCCAAGCAACTGAGCTCTCCTTTCTTCTGGAAAAGGTGGTTCCGACTTCTTGCTTCTCTCAGTCACATTTTAGGTTTATCTTTGTCATTTATAATGTCATCTTCATGCTTATTTTTAGTTCCTAGCCTTTCTCTATTGAACTGTTTTTACATTTTAATTGACGAAATCGGGAGACTTGTAGGTGATTAATGTTTTCCCTCTGCTGCTGCATCATCTAGAACAGGCATAAACCTTGCCATGCCTCATTTACTTCCAGTTCCTTTTCAAACAGACATGCACTGTTCCTGGACCTTCCTGTCTTTCCTCACCTCCTGTCAGTGTGTGTTGTACCTCTCACTGGATGAATTTGTGTGCCAGCTGTGCATCTGTATTTCGTGATTTTATTTGTGCAGACAGAAATTATGTATGGAATCTTCCTACATCATCAGTAATAACAGCAATACTCATGTGACAGCTTTTGGCGGGTAGAGTCCTACTTGAATTGTGGTAACAGTTTCAGTACTGCTCCCTGCTAAATGAGGGTCTTCAACAAATGCATGAGAAGACTGATCTCCATATCTGGGGCATTTAGTGTTAAGGAGTGAAATAAGATGACTATAATTTTTCTTTATTTTTTTCCTAGATTAAAAAACCACTCAGGCTGCTATGAAGTAGCTCTTCCTACTCCTTTCTGTACTATATCTTGTGAAAGAAACAAAAGTTCATTTTGATATGGTCTGCCAATAATTCATCCCAAATGCTAATGGGTTTATTGTCATAATTTCCCCATGTCCCAGCAGATCGAAATTAGAGATGATTTATATGACTAGATATATTTTAAATGGTTAAAGGTCATTTACTACAAATTATGTGTGGTTTCTTCAAAGATGTGAGTGCAGCACAGTGCCTTGGTCTACTTTATGCATTTGCATAAGATATGATTGTCCACTGATGCCCTTATGATACATTTTTCAGAGTATGGGAGAACTTCCTTCACATTGAACAAAACAATATGTTTATAATTAAGTGAAGGATTGGGTTTTAGGCTTTGCATTTGCATTTCAATTTAAGAAGTGTTGCTCTCTGTCCAAGACTGCACAGCCATTACCCGCATTTCTGAAACTGATGCATTTGCTAATCCTGTGGGACAGTGCCAAACTTGTCAGTTTTTATAAATTGCTGTCTTTAAGACAGGAAACTAGGAGGGGAAGGGTCTTATATCTGAATATAACAGCAAGGAGAAAACGGACATAATGACAGATGTGTCCCCAAGTCACTGTTCTCTATGGTGGAAGCAACACCCAGAGCAAGGGTCTTGCTGAAAGATTGGATGCAAGCCATGAGAACTCTATAAGCATCCGGTAAATGTTTTGCCTGGGTAAAGAGAAGACCTCCTGCAGGACAATTAAAACTGGTTTTTTCTTTGTATTGTTTCTGTTCAGTGCTTTCTAAACATAGTATCTATTTTGATATCTTTTGTGATGATAATAAAAAGTATTCTTTTAACTGAACATATCATCTGTTGGGAATGGTATGAGGATGAATAGGAAGACATTGTCAATACAATAGTGAGTCATAAATGGGGATTCAGTCATGCTTGTAGAATCCAGTACCCTCAGGTGAGATTGGGATTCCTGGAAGACTTCTAGATGGTCCATCCCTAAGCAGCACAGACTGGTTTAAGAGCTTGTGGGGCAAAGTGTACCTCCTGGTCCAACTGTACCTGGGGGGACCCGTAGCTTCGACTGACTTTGTATTCTCTTAACATTCATGGTTGAATTGCTGATGTCAAGTATCTTTTAATATCATTTAATATGAGGAGTATTGAAACATGTGTCTGAAGGGTTATAACTCATTCCAGTGCTTTCAATTGTCTTTGCATAATCTATAAAAATGGTAAGTTAAGGACTAAAGCTCAAGGCTGCTACAAAATGTTTAATGTGGTGCAAAAAAAAGCAATAAAAAGACATAGTTTGTTTAAATGCAATAGCTTTAAAATTCAAAGCACTATTAAATAAAACTTCTAAAGTATTCTGAGGATTACATTGTAGTTTTTGTTTTGTCATTTTTGTTTTTTACTGCTAGAAAACAATTCTTTTATAATCTGCAATTGCACTGGCTGGAGGAAATACTTTGTCCTGTATGTTAAATAGCTTGATGAAATGGGAAGGAGAAATGGACATGACTTAGTCCTTTGCAAAACCTGTAAGGCTCAAATGTTCCTTACACAGCAGATGTTGTAACTGAGTATTAAAGCTCTCTAATAGATGTCACTTTTTTGTTTCCCTCTGCTCTTTTGCAGCAAGTGACGGGCAGAAGTTTTGGTGAGAAAGATTTTCGTTCTGGCTTAGAAAACGGCATTCTTCTGTGTGAGTAAGTAATGCTTACAGTTTTGAGCCTTGAATACAATCTTGACTAAAGTAGAAAACAACCTTAGCTAGTATGTCCCATTGTTGATTTCCTTTTGAGAGTTTTGTCATTGTGCACAGTGGTATTTCACTGCAGTATCATTTCAGCGCTAAAGCTATTGTTACGGTGAGGGTTGAAATGTGGCTTAAAGAAAGCAGGTTTTATGAAGTGCTTCCCTCACTCCACCCAGCTCCTCAGCTGAGTTATTTAAAAAAAAAAAAAAAAAAAAAAAGTTTGTTTTTGGTTTCCTTTTATTTAATGTTGTTAACCACAGATTGGCAAACAGTGTTCCACACCTGCCTGTGGACTCTCTGCTACAATGAGGCGTTTTGGACCAAGTCCAAGTCTGAACGCTGTCAGAAGTTAGTCATCTGAATACCATCAATACACAGCTGCTTTAATAGTTTCTGGAAAGGTTAGGCATCCTCTAAATTTTGCCTAAAGGTGTGTTTCAATGACGTGTTTTGTAATTTTTGGATGAGAGACACAAGTTAGGTTTTGCACATTTCTCTCTCTAGTTCTAATGGCTAGTTTTTAGGAAGAGTCTTCCAAAACCTTGTTATAGGTTTACATGCCAAAGCTGGCAGCTTCTAAGAGCAATTTGGAAATGTAGCCTAATACACTTAGTCCTTTGAAAATCAGGTTTTCAGGCATTTGGGAGAATCTGCTGATCTCAATCACCTGTATGGACCAATTTCTATCCCTGGATATGCAGGACTGTCACTGAAGTTCATAAAAGTGATCTTTGCACATCAGAATGATGAAGCTTGTGCAGAACTGAATCCATCCTTATAAAGGAGATCTCCTGAGATGTGTAGCTGGACAATTGCAGCTATTAGTCAAGTTTTATACTATTCCAGGTACTAGAACTTGGAAGCTGTTTTCAGCAGTGGAGTTGAGCTAATATCCTATAACTCAGCTCTAGGTAGCTTACCATAGATCTGAAACCTACTTGTATAAATACTATTATATGTCTCACTGGTGTCATTAATCAGACAGGTTGAATTTTAGCTTTTGAAGGTGAAAAAATAGAAAGGAAATGATGTGGCCTATTTTGATTGTAGTTGCGTGTCTTTGCTGAGGCGTGGCTTTGGGAGGAGGGAAGTAGTTGTTATTGTTGATCAAAAGTTGTGTAACTCAGAAGGAGCATACCCTCTTTGTATTTAAGGGTTGCCTCTTGAACAAGATCTCTCTCCTCTGTGTGTTGAAGGGAAGTGCTGTGTGCTGAATCGTTTCACAGTGCTCTTTAAATGTTAAGGTTGAATTGTGTTGCATGAAAAGCAATGGCTGTGTATTTCAAGATTAGATTGTAATCTTATCTGCAAGTAAGCAGAGGTAGTCTGATTTAAATGCTGTAAATCTTTAAGATGGTATGCTGGAATGCTTAACTAGCTAATGTTTTGCTAATGAGACTAATAAATATGTATTTCTGAGAAGGTTGCAAGCTCCAGTGATAACCAAGTCAAGGGACAGCACTTGGTTATACTATGGAACTGTTCTGTGATATTGGGCAAATTGCTTGTCCTCATATACCACTTGTGGATCCACAAATCAGCCTGAAGGAATCTGTCTCCTCAGCCTCAAATCTTAAAAGCCATGATATTTGTATTGCATCCTGCTCTTGGTTAGCAAGCTGTAGCTAGTGTGTAAAACACTATTAGGCTACAGAGCATTAATGAGAAAGCCACCAAATTGGCCTTCATGTTTGGTTTCTTGATGGCAAACAAACTACAGCAGTAGAAGTGTACTACTCACTGTTTCCAAGTCCACTGTAAAATAGAGAAGTCAACAGAAATTTTTGAGTCTAACACTGAGAACTTTTAGAGCGTCTTCAAAAAGTACTTTGGCAAGTGAAGCACTGATAGTTAATTTTTTATCTGTTGCTCAGTGAAGAAGCACTGTAAAGCTGCCACAAGCAATATTGTCTTTCTAGATAGGTTTTTTTGTGACTTATCAGAAACCTACCAGGGTACCTAATGAAAAAAATGTAGTGGTATACAAGGTTTCTCTTTGCTCCCTTTCAGTCTGTTGTGCTTCCATTGCAGCTGACCTCACCAAGTAGATGCAAACCTGATCTACATCTCTGACAACTTCAGAAGACGAGAAATAAATAATAGCTGTCTTGGTTTCTGAAGCTGGAAGAACTCACTGCTTTTGGTCAGGTTTTATCTGATTTGTTGAAGCTTTAGGGAAAAGCAAACTTATGTCTGTTTTTATCCACAGGATAAAAACAGACATATCCACTCACTGCAAGTAGCATTAACTGGAAACTCATAGCCAGATACTGTGTGGGTGATGTCCATGTGAATGTGGAATAGCTGCGCTTAACTTCCACCAGGCTGTTTCAGGATTTTCCTTGCCTGTTGTATTTTGTGAGGAAGACTAAAAGCGAGCTTGGGCCCTGAGGGATCTGAGCAGCTAGAGGACTGGAAACTGCTGTCAGGAGTGGGGACACAGGCAGCATGCCTTGGATGTCCCAAACATATCTCAGGCTACCTTCTGACTTTGCAGGTGTTTTGCAGAAGGGAATGGGGAAGTTACTGTGCCAGACAGAGTCTATTACCCAAAGAGACTGGTCTATGCAAAAGGATGGAAGGGCAATCTCTCTCTCTCTGTAGCAGGATTGTTTGACCCTTATACACGGTATTGCCAGGCCCGCCTCCACTTGACCCCAATCTCAACGTCCTAGACAGCCTCCATACACAAGCAGACATCACTACACTGGCTATAAATGATTCATTCACATCTAGCAGAAATCCACATACTTTAATAAATGAAAACTAGTGCAACTGTGCAATGCCAACAGCTCAGGCTGTTGGGATGAATATGTTGTGGAGCATCGTCCTGACTAGCGGAGCAGTCCAGATGTGTGCGCTTGCCGCAGGAACCCAGAAGCCTTACACCTGCCTCTCTGGTAGCGTTTGTGCTGCGGCTGACATTTTGTCCTGGCCTCAGTATGAGCTTTATAGCTTGACGCGCTCAGCTGAGAAGCTGAGGGGCATATTTGAACAATGTAGGATGCCATAAAGCAACAAGTCGACAGATGAGAGCCACACAAGCCCTTTCTTCTTTTCTGGCTGTTCAAAAGCCCACTTGTGCAGTTGCCCAGACAATGGTGACTCTTAATTGTTCACCCAGCTGTGCTGAGAAGCCAGTGACTGACTTCTGTTTGTCTGAAATGAGTTCATGTTTTTTTTAGCATAGCTGTCTGACATCAGTGCAGATGGTGATTTCAGCAGGGATAAAATAGCTGTATAGGCAGAGGCGGTTCTTGGTCTCTTTATGCTTTGTGAATTAAATTCTTGTATGAAAAGACTGAAGAGTTTCTGCATGGGTGGGCAAATGTGCCTTCCTGGGGCCATGTTGGAAGCAGTATGATGCAGGAATACAACACCAGTAGCACGAAATATCACTGGAAATCCCCTATTGCTGCTCCAGCACATGTTTAATTTTTTTTCTCCCATGTTACATAGCTTTAATGTTTAGGTTTGACCCAGATATCATAAGAAGCTAGAGGATTAATCAGAAATAAATTAGATCTGGTTGTTGCAGTGCTTAGGTGTTCCTATTTTATGGATTTGGGCATCTGAATGAAGGTTGACTGCCAAAAAAAGTGCTTATCCTGTCTCTCTGTCTGCCTTGCTGGTTTGGGTAGTTCTGTTGCATTTTTTGAAACAGCAGGTTAGGAAGTCAAGGTTAGTTTTATTTCTAACCATGCAACAATTGCTACTAATAAGTTTAAAAATTATGACAAGAAGAAAAAATGCATGTCTTGCTGCAACCTTGCCCAGTTCTTACTGCTCTAATACCCATGCAAATGTGTTTTCAATTTTTTTGCCCTTCTCCTTGCTGCCCACCTCCCCTTGTCAAACTCTGCTACTGCAGGATTCCTTCCTTCATGTTGGGCATTTGGTAGTTAAAGATGTCTCTGTAGGGATGTGAGACTCCAAAATTTTGAGTAAATTGTTTGCTTTGATATGACTATCCAAACAGGATATATATCCAATATATCTCTAAGAACTTTTGGCATGCAATTGGGATTGTATTTTCTCTCAAGCTTTCTCTGGAATCAAACAATCCAGTCACCCTGAAAGTTGGTATTAGTAGTAATGAGATTCTAATGTCAGGAACAGGACCAGACCATAAAGAATAATAACAACAACAATTGAAATACGGATCCTGGGCAAAAGACCTTAAACAATGAATTAAAACTGAATCCAGTTGGATCTTAGCAGAAATTATCCGGCTTTTCAGTAGACTCCAACAACGTCGTGATTGTGTGTAATACCTTGAGTTCCGTATGTCAAACAGTTTAGCTGCATGTCTGGTTTATGTATGTATTAAAATCAATTTATAGCAGTACATGCAGGCATAATAAATCGGATTTTTCTTAAGCATGAAAGTTCTAACAAATATTTACCTATCTTGAGAAATAATGGCATACACATATAAAATCAAAGAGGACTAACTGTATGTGGTTAAAGACGGATGTCACTTTCTTGTGCAGTTCTGGTTACCAACTTACGAGCACTTTCCCAAGGTCTTCTTTGTTTTTCAGAGACAGTTATTATATCTATTAGCATGTGGCATTATGTAACTTAGTAAAATGGGCAGAAACTACATGTATTCTTTGAAACCAGAACTCTGACTCTGTAACTTTTTTGTTGTTTTTTGAAAGAGGAGATACAAAGGTGTTTTACTGTTTGTAAGTAATCTTGGTAAAATTGCATATGTATATATACATAAAGAACTAAAGAAAAAGTTTTGCACTTTGTCTCCTGCAGGACAATATAGAGGAAAGGCAGTTCTCTTCTGCTGTGCACACTAGGAATATATGCTCTTAAAAAGTATGAGAAAGTTTTTAGGTTTTACTTTTAAATTAAAAAAAATATGATAAATTAGTCATTCACATAGATTATTTTAATAGTATTTAAATTTAACAGTATTTAACAAAATGTGAAGAGTGGCTATAAATCTGAGCAAATTGAAAGTGATTATGACTTAATGGAATTTATCATTTATTCTGTCATGAGAATGATTTTCTTCCATAAGTAAGAAATCCCCTTAGCTTGTGTTCTTCATGTTGTTGCTGATGAATGAGCTGCATTTTCTCAAAGAGCAGCTTCTTTGGATGTGAATCCTGGTTCTAGTGCATCTGACCAAGCTTTAGTCTGACATGAATACAATTCTCAACAAGGGCTGGCTGTGTGACAGATCAGTACAAGTGTAATGCTGTGGAATAATAAAACTTTTGTGCTCCGAGTCAGTGATACCGTGAGGTATGAAGAACAGACTTTGCTGTATATGTGGTGTTTCAGTCATTCTTCTTGCAAGTTAATGTCACTTATGTCATCTGGTAGGGGAAAACAAATAGGCTTTGTAGATTATAGGATTTTTCAGATATGTCATTCTAATTGTCTGTTAGTGTTATGGGCCTGGCATCAGGTCAGCACTTGGCTGTGTAATGAAGAGTGGAGAAGTCAGTGGATACCCAGCCCTTATGCTTAATTAGTATTTGCTTGATTTTCCTATTCTTGGAAACTAAAGAAGATATTTGAGTTTCATAGGCATATTTGAAGTTTTGAATGTGACCCATGCTTTGAGGTGAGGAGGAATTGGTGTTCTCCTGTGGTTTTCATGCTCTGTGCTGTAAAGCCAAAACATTATCAGCATCGTGAATTTGGCATGTCTCCAGGTTTGAGAGATGGGCCCCAAGGCTCATTAAGCATTAAGATTTAGGTTCATGTGAGGACATTTGAAACTGTTTTATATGAATACAGAGTCCTTAATCTGTAAATTTTATTGATGTTTCATAATGAAGCACTATTTATTAATATGGTTTAGATGAGGGGCCAAAGGTAACATAAACCCTAATGCTAAGCCCAGAAGAAGGGAATAGCCTGTGAGGGGCATTCTTGGGTACAGACAGAATGACCCGTCTTTGTATTTATGTTTTTAAAAAAATGCATTTCAGCAGACTAAATAGTAGAGCTTTTTCACTGATACTTGGTTATTGACAGGGAAGGAGACTGTGGAACACTGATCCACTCAAAAGGAGCATCACTCAGATGCAAGGCAAGGCAATCCTCTGAAAAGTTTCAGCTTTTCAAGAGTGTATGTTTAAAAAAGCATATTTAGTGCTTTTAGAAAGCATATCCATGGCCATTGCTACTCAGTGTAAAAGCCATGCATGAATTGTAAATTTATAGGTGCATGAGATGCTCTTCATATCATCAGTCCCTGTGATTGTAGGTTCTGTATAAATAGCTTGTGAAGTTACTTACAATCTTCCCTGCTGCCTTTCTTGAGTTGTTTGCAAGGGCTCTATTTTGTTCATATTTTTAGTTTTTGGCAGAGCAAGACTCAAGCAGTCCTGTGTTTGGAATATTGTTTTCTCAATACTACATATCTTCATAGGTCTTTATTCACTTTGTACATATTAGACAGGACTGTGAGCCCTTTATAGGACAAAGTCAGTTCTGTCCTGCTTTTTAAAAAAGCACCTTGTTCATCTGATTCTAAATAAATGATGTCAGGGGCATCATTAGCAATCACTCAAGAATGTTTTCCCAAAAATATTTTTGTGACCTCAGGAACATGTTTATATTTTGAAACTTCTTAGCCATGTCTTTTGCAACAAAATATTTTGACTTTTTATTGTTCACTCTTTCAAGGTGATTTGTTCATCTTTAAGACTAGTAGTGGACTTTTCTGTCCTTTTCAAATGTTTGTGGGCATTTTGGAGCTGCCACTAGAGCATGAGTTAAAAATATGTGGATACTGAAACTGTCTAGGCTAATAATTATCAAGTGCTGAAAGGCTGCTTGTTTGAATGTAAGTCTGTAAAACTTAATTTGAAGAGAGAAATGTCTCTGTGAAGTTTTACTGTAGATAGAATTTCCTGAATTCTCAAATATGAAATGCCCTTTTACTTTTAGATCAGATCATTAGTCAGGTTTTCTTTTTAGGAATATGATCTGTTACTTGAGCAAAGAGCTCTGTTGGATACCTCTCCCTCCAGCCTGGATGTGAACACACATCACTTTAACCTTTCTTTTCTCCATTTCTGAAGTTTATTCTCTGAAAACACTTCTCTTCCATTTCCTCCTAGTATCAAGGTCTTTTTGGAGGCTGGCTTTTGGCAACCATCCTCCGAATATTTTCTTAACTGACGCTTCCTTGCAAGAATTTCATGGGCAGTTTATTGGTGCTTTTCATTAGATCTTTTATCAACTGTTGCCTGAAACGCTTTCTCTTCCTGGCAAAAGTTTTTCAAATTCTTAGCTCATGATAAAAAACCCAGAAATGTCTAATAAGTTAGTCACACAGTGGCTAGCACTGATTTCAGCTTGTCTGTCAAGCTGTGGAGATACTTTATCTCCTGGAATTCCAAGCCTTGGGGACAGCACAAGTAGAGCAATTGATTCTCCCCATACCTATGAGAGCTGGTTTTTATCAGGGGAAGGAAGTGACCTAGCTTCTCCCTGTGCGTGGGACTAGAGCAGCTTTCCACTTCCATCATGCCCTCTTGTTTCTATAAGGTAAGACAGATCTAAGGTTTTAGCTTCTATGCAGTGTCCTACTGTGCTTCATTTAACAGGTAGCTGCTGGAGAGTCCAAGTCAGCACCTGGAAGGGGGGAAAGGGAGGATGAGTGTCTGGTTGTCCCAGGGGAGATTTAGATTGGATATTAGAAAAACTTTTCTCACCAAAAGGGTTGTAAGGCATTGGATCTGGCTGCCCAGGAAAGTGATCGAGTTACCATCCTCAGCAGTGCTGGGTTAACAGTTGGACTTGGCCCATCTTTGACGTCTTTTCCAACCTTGATTACTCTATGTGGGACTGAAAATTACAAGAGGACTTTTTGGGAGGAACAGAGGATTTCTATGACTCAGGACAGGTGCATAAATGTTAGGGGTGGTAGGCAGAAATCCCCACAGAGATCTTGAAGGGTCTGAGAGTAGGTCACGTGTATGTAGAGACTGAGGTTTTCTGGATAGAGCTGAAGATTCTTAGTTGTATCCTGGTTTGGCTTATTGTCTTCTGGGTGTTTGGTGGGACTGTTGGGATCACTCAAAATGAGCCAAGGATTAAGATTAGGACTGGGAGAGACTGGAGATTAGGATCAGGGGAGAGGGCACAGGCTAGAGCTGCAGATGCAGTTGGGGCTGCCAGAGGAAGATACGTGCTGCAGGTTTTCTCTCCTGAAAACACTTTAGACTACGACATGGCTGGAGACAGGAGGCCCAGGGCAGACAAGTCCTTTGGTTAGGATTGGTGGGGCAAGAAAGCATGGGACTGCAGTGTCAGGGGCTTCTAGGAGAAGATGTGGGTTAGTGCTTTTTCTCACTTGCAGAGTCTTTCCCTTGGGCCATGGCCGAGGATCTTGTGCCAGGTCCCCAAAGCAAAATGGTGATCAGTCTTGCCTGCCTAGTGTTTCAATAGAAAACTACCAGAGCTGATAAATCTTTACATATCGAGACATGTACTCTATGAAAGTCTAAGTTGGCACAGAAAATTTAGCTTATGCATACAGGCCTATGTCAGAAGAGGTGTAGTTAGTGGATTTTTGAGAAGCAGGGATGGACAGTAACTGTGCGAGTTAAAGCAACTATTGAGACAGTGCACAAACAGCACAAATTTTCAGCTGGCTTGGTAGCAAAGCAAGTTTAAACCACTCAATGTTCTGGCATCTGGATTGTTACTCTAAATGAGGCAATATTTCATAAGCAGTCAGTCGGCTCTGGAAGAAACCTCCCTTTGACATACTCTGCAGCAAGCAAGTCGTGGGGGGTTTGGTGCCAGACTGTTTCCAACAGGAGACAAACTTTTTAATAATAATTTTAATTTCTTCCTCAGTGTTTTCCATCTTGCCCCATCCCATTTCCTCTCTCTTCAGCCTCCAAATGGTGACCTAAAATGTTGTTTGTTCCCTACTCCTGTCCTTCCTCTCCATTTATCATTCCCCTGGATTTCACAGGGAAGTCTGTACAAGCCATTTTGAAGATTTATTTAGAATGGGTTTTTGCATTTGTGGTTTCCAATAAGAACTCTTTATTTTGCCTTCTATTATTGCCTATGACTTCTAATCTGCACCTGCAATATTGGTTATGGTGCTGATGCATTCACATTTGAGTAATAAAGAAAATGAGCTGCTTTAGCTTATGTATTCTTTTTTTTCCTGAGACAGAATGGGCAGACTGAGGATTGAAATCACAAGAGAGCTACAGTATTTGGAAAGAAGTCCTCTGGCAAGAAAAAAAGATACCTTAAATTCCCTGCTGTAGCAGCTAAATGGAAAATGGTAGTTTTACAAAGTTGCTGCTGTGTGAGGTTAAAACATACCATAGTATCTCGGGGCGGGGGGAGGAGAAGTAATTTTTTTCCATTTGTGAGATAAAATAATGGTTCTAGAACATAGGCAGTTCTTTTATTGTCATTCTCTTCATCTAATGAGGAAAAGTGATTTTTTTGTAAATAGAAATATATGAATTCATTTGGTTTTAGGACATTACTGTTAGATTCTACCTTAAGCAGAAGCGGAATAGTACAGCCATCTGTACGAGCTTGGTTTACGGAGTTTTTAACTTCAAGAATATTAAAAAAATACCCCCCAACTCCCAAAAGTGTCATTCATATTGGTTTTGATGCTACTCTCAATTCATGATGGTGTTGGAGATGTGGGAATGTCAAGAATGTAATAACGTGTATGATTTAGGACAAGTGGAACAGAAGCTTTACTATGATCATAGAAAACTGAGAATAGCATCTCCTACTCCGCTCCCCTGTTCTGTCCAAATGATTGCAGAAACCCAACCTATATAGTGTTTCAGGGAGACACAAAGGGAAAGAGGTGAGGAAAAGTGATCATTTCAGTGTTCATGAAGACAGATGTTCACTCCAGGAGGGATGAATGCCTTCATGAGCTTGTAAACAGCCACAGCCCTAAGGAATCATGCAACAAATAGTGTGCCACTATGGAGAGATGGCTCTTGGTGGAGCTTTGAGCAGTGGCACGCCACCTGTTATCCTAACTCAGAAGTAGGGAGCTAGAAACCATCACAGACTGTTAGCTTTTAGTTGAAAGGAATATTTTTTTCATTTGGATAAATTTCTCAGCCAGACCTCTCAAATATTAAATATGGGTAATTTTACCACCACGGTAAGCTGCCAGAGGAGTCTGCTCTTGAATGGAGACCATGTCAGTCCAAAATGAGGTTCCTTTCTTCCATAGAGGTATTCTAATTTTCAGAGAGTTTTAAATTTAAGCAGACATCATTTTTTCTCTTCAAAGAGAGAATTTTATCCAAAGAGAGAATTTTATTCAAAGAGAGAATCCATGTTTTGAACTGATGATTTTCTTCCTAGTGGATGGAACTGGTTGAATTTTTCTTTGGATAAAAGGCATTATGGTTTTCTCTCAGGGGTAGGGTGGTGAAGACAAAGTGTTTGTTACAACAGGGTTTTACAATTAAAATTCCCCACTTTTAGAGGCTTGGCCATTTTTTTGAGTATTCTAACAATGAGCCATGTCAGCACATCTCATAGCATGCTCATGGGTGGTGAGGAGCTTGGATTTGGGGGGGTTTTAATCTTTGGACACTGAACAGTGTCCAACTGTGATACCACTGGCCTAATGGTGTTTTCATGATGAGATTGGGGATTTTATGGATTTCCTTTTTATTTGTCTTCTCTCATTTATGATTTATGGGGCCCTCCATTCAACACAATATATGGAAGGATGGCATTTAATTTCAAGTAAAGATGGAAAAAAATAGACAGGCCACCCATAAAGTGTACATCCTTTCTCACTGCCAGACTTGGATGCCATCTGGGTTTCTGCTCTCAGGCCCTTCCAGGCATGGTCTGCTTGTACACAGGTAAGGCAGGCTGATGTGTCAGAATTCACCCAGAATTGGTCTGGGTCACTGATGTAGATCAATTTAGAATTTAAAATAAATACTCTTGAGCTACTGTGCTGTAGATATTCATACTAGTCTTTCTTCATTTCATTGATGGAATTTGAGTGTCCCTGTGTGTTTTCAGAAGGGAGGAAGGGAAGGTTCTTTTTTTCCAGTCACACTGAAATCCTTATGTGCTCGGGGAAAGTGTTTGATAATTTGGATTTTTTGACTTACCTCTCATCAAATTCTCCTTTCTCATAACAGGTTGCTGAATGCAATAAAGCCGGGATTGGTAAAAAAGATCAATAGACTACCGACCCCTATTGCAGGTTTGGTGAGTATATGAAATGGAGGAAAATATTTCAGTGCTGCTTTTTGCACCGTGACATTGACTATGTGATTCAGATAGCAATTATTTTTGTAATTTGAATTCTTCTAGCCTAGTAAACTCAGACAGTCCCTCTGAAATTGGAATGCACTGTGTAGTCACCTTAAGACCTTTCAGTCTTTTTTTCCAGAAGTAAGGCAGTATTCAAGTAGCAGGATTTATTTTTAGAGGAAGACGATCTTCTTGGTTATATATCACCTCTCAGTTGTAGCACTAGCTTTAGAAAAACTGGAATGCATGCATTAGAAGCCACCACCACAAAAAGATAGTTTTTGGAAAGGAAGAAAACTGTACTTGTATATTTTGTCTCATTTTCCCTTTCTCCAAAATACCACAGTCTGCAGATAAGATTCACTGTGGGACTATCTGGGGAGCTGTTTCATGTTGACTTTAAGGGCAGAGCAAAATTTGACCATACTCTGTTGTAAGCAAGGAAGACCACAGAGGATGTGCTGACAGCTCATGGGCTGTCGGGAGCACTGGGTGCTCAGGGGGTCACCTCAAGTGGTGGCACAGTCCTGTGCTTGATGTTGGGGCAGAAGGTGGTGGTGTTGGGTCTAACAGGATTAGCCACATGGAAATATGGCTGTATTGATTTTACCTTCAGTTGTAATTGGGAATGATAGGGTCTTGAGCATGTGGAAGGTGGCCATCCTCTATCTAGACTCATCATATATATACAAGGCTCAGAATATATTACTTGTTGATAGCTAAAGTTAATGATCCTTTGTATAAAAGGCATAAAAAAGTTTCAGTGTATCAGAAACCATGTTACATTTGCTGTTAAATTAGATCTATAATTAGATCTGTTAAATTAGATCTTTATAGCCTTTGAGGCTGGGTCTTTCAACCTGTATATTGACAAGGATATTTCTGCATGAATACTGCCTGGTTTTAGAATCTCATTTTTGATCCTACCACCCTTTCTCTAAAGTTTCCTTGAGTGCCATTCTTTTACCTCTAAAACTCATCTAGTTTTATTCCTTTGCAGTCCTATTTGAAAGGAATATTTGATATAAACAGCTGAAAAAAATACCAGTAGTGCAGTTTTCTTTTCCTTGGCTTACTTTCAGGAAAGACTCAATTTTTGTTATGACTGTTTTAAGAAGATGATATTGAATTACATTCATTTTTTTCCTTATTCATATGTAAAATCCCAACAGTAAGGTGGTTATAGGAGGAAGAACATAGAAAAAAAGTCATTATGTGTGTGTTTATTTTTCTCATTTATTGAGATAAAGCTTTCTTGCAAAATGTGTATCTTCAAAGCATTATGAAGAAAAATATTTTCAGGTTACTAATGATACAGCAGATCTTTTTTTGTGTTGTAAAGTGACTTTATCACCTCTATACCTGTGTCATCTGATTTTCTTTAGTAACTACTTTTCTAATGTTTCTCCTAATAAATAATTAGGCTATTTAAAAAGTTCGCTGTTTCTGAATTCTTGAACATCACCAATGGATGTTTTAATATACTGTTTTGTGAATAAATTGCTCCCAACAAAACAAACTATCGAAATTTCCCCTTGTTTTCCAAGATGTCTGGTTCCATACTTTTGACTTTTGCCATTTGTAGTTACAGTGGTAAGTGGCTGCTTTCAGGTTTCCTTGTGAATTTAGATTATCAAGTGTTCTTTCTAGTCTGTTATGCTTGTTTATGGTGTATTATTTAAAAGTACAGCCATCAGGGGTGTGTTTGAGTACAGGGTATAACCCTTTCTTTTCACTTACCTGTACCATGCCTATGCATCTGAAAAAAAACCAAAGCAAAACATTAAAATATTGACACTGTGGTCCAGAAGCAGTTATACCTCCTAGGTAGTTGACCCTATATGAGAGACATTCTGTTATTAATTGCCAATTTTTCTTTATTATCTTAGTTTTCATTGGTTTGACATACTAAATAGTTACTACTTTCCAGTTATTTCACTCCAGTGAGCATGATTCCCTCAAGTACAAGTAGAAATGTGGGTGGGGCGGGCAAGGCAGCCAGTCTGGTGGAATTACATAGCATTGTTTATGAAGTACACAGAAATGCTGTGAAAGCTTCAGTACCTTTTCGTCCTTGCATGAGATAGATTTCCCACACCTAGATACTCCTTCTGCCTAAAAAGTGTAACCTAATTATTGTAACAAAATTAATTTCTTTCCTGTAGCTGATAGAATAAGTATTTATTTCTCTAGGAGAGACAATACATACATTTTCATTTATACACAGTAGGAGCTAAAACTTATGAGTAATTGTGGAGTATTCAAAGTGCCTTTTTTTTCATATTTAACCTCCAGAGACAGTTATTTATTACATAGCTCTACAAAATGTCTACTTGAGGCTAATTCTCCAGATATAGTCTATTTTTCTCTTTTGTTATGGTAAGGAAAAATTAGGAACTGTCCTTTATTGAAGGAAAATAACAGTGAATTTGAAGCCCATATCAGACACAGGCTGAGGTGTTCACTTGGGAGTATTATCAGATGTAAAAATTTTGCCGGTATTTCATGTTTGAGTTACTTCTCACAACACTTCTGTAAGTATTATGTATAACTGCTTTAGTGTTGACAGGTAATTCTTCAAACTTTTCCTGGCATTTAAAACTAGATGAATCTGCAGTTATTCTGAAATTATCACCAGTGACTTGCTCGTGTATTTTGAGAGGGAATAATTTATTTGCAAATCTTGCATACCAAGACACCAATCATTTAAGTAAAAATTAGTTATAGTGCTGTAGTGTTAAAGTAAGAGCTTAAGGATCTGAACACCACCATACTTAGCACAGGCTATATCAATACACAAAGATCATCTTTGTCTAGTTGCAAGTCTAAGTCAGGATGTGGATTGTACGCAGCCTTACATATAGAATTACATATGTTCAGCTTGGCAGGTTTGTTTGTCATTTGCTTTGATCTCCAGAAGTGCCGACTGCTTCTGTTATCACAGCAGAAATGATACATTGCTTTAATGAAAGAAAGAACCACTGCTTTGGTATTCAGACTTGCAGTATTAAATCTGATGAAATGTTTTCTCGTTCTTGTTCAGTATTCATTAATCCCAAAAGCTAATGCTCCCACCAAAAAGCAAATTCACAAAACATTTAAAGAACACATGAGGCCTAGTAACAGGCTCTACTAGAAGCCTTGTTGCCAGAAGACATTTTCTCATTGAGAAATTGATACTGAGCATCTTTGTTCTAACACTGTCAGGTTTCTGGCACCATGATTTCATGTATTTAATTGTAGAAGGCTGGAGAAGCGTTTTGGCTAAGTTATTAATTAAAAAAAACATCTGGAGCTGCAGAAGATTTGTAAAGATATATTAGAGTACAATGAATATAATTAGGTGACTTTTACAAAACCAGCAATTTTTTCAGTGAGTTGCTGTTTTCTTTCATTTTGTATGACATTCATAGTGAATGCAACTAATTTTCAAGGTTTCTACTAATTGCAGTTTTGTACCTCTATACCTTATTATCTATTCTATAAAAAGTTACCAGCATCACCATAGATAACTTTGCTCTATAATACTAACCACTGTATGTTGACTTTCTTTTTCCCTTAAAAAGACTCCAGCTTTTGCTTCCTGTCTCTGAGTAATGTCACTCTGTGAGAAAAGAAAAGGTTTCTGCCTTATCTTTTGTTTGACAGGACTTAGGGGAGTTTATAGCATTACTTCAGTTCCTTGAACAATCCCCACAGGAGCTCAGACACTTACTTCAGAGGCTGTGTGAACGATTCTCACACATAATAGGAGGAAGTAGTCAAGACAAAGATGAAGAGATGAACTTTAGCTTGGATCTTGGCTCATGTTTCAGCCAAGTGTTTACTGTGGCGTCCAGTTTTCATTTTGTTTATGGTCCTTAATGTTGTGACATATGTATGATATAGCACTGGAAAAAATAGACCTGCAGAAGTCACCTGGTTGCATGGTTATTGCACCAAGAACAGGGCCGTAATGTGCTGCTTAGGAAAGCTCGTTCCTTTGAAAGCAAGGTTGGGGTTTTTTTCCCTCGTTATTTTCCCAGGAAGTTTCTTTTGGCAAAATGTCCTCTGAGAGCTTGCTATTACCCTTATTTAGAACAGCTATCCATCTGCTGGTGCTGGTAGTTTGTTCTTATAAGCTGTAATATTGCACAAATTGTAAGTTTAAGATTTTTCTATATTATATGTTATTTCAAAGGAATGTCATCATCATGTAAGCTTTCAGGAGTCTGTGCTACTAATTAAATTCAGCAAATGAGATCTTGTTTCTTCATGCAGGTATGAACTTCAAAATAAAATTAGAAGACCCAAATAAAGTATAGTGTGTTTCACACCATTAAAAATAATTAGCAAAGATAAAGAAATATACAAAACTTTAACAGATGTGTGTGATTTTTATCACTTTTATTCATACCTCTTTGTTACTAATTTTTTTCTCAAAAAGTTATCTTCTTGGTTTTTTTCTTTTAAATTTATCACTCTCCATTTATTTCTAGAAAAAGCCTGCTCCTATTTGAATATATAGATACATAATATATGATAATTTTGGTTTCCTTCTTTTGTGCTACTATTCTCTACTGAACATATTCATTTCCCAGCACAATTGTATTAATAAAAAAGTCTTGCTGTGTAAGTTGTGGTACATGTGAAGTAAACAGAAGCAAAATTTCCTGACTATCTAAAAACAATAAGTTCTTGGCACTGAAGAAAAACAAAGTGTCAACAGCATTGCAAAATACTGTGCAAACCTTCTGCCGTGTTTTCTGTGGATCTTCTTGCTAAATAGTAATTGGTTTCTCTACACCTCTAGTGCCTGCTTTCAGTTCTGAAATCTGAACGTTTGACTAATGCAATATTTACGGTCTGGCCAGTAGTTGAGAGCAGCGCTGTGTGCTTTGGCTCATCACATACTGTAATGTATATTGAATCTCTTCACTAAAGCAAGAGCATCCTTAAAAAAAAAAAAAAAAAAAAAAAAAAAAAAGGTTAGTATTGAGTCCTTGTATTCTTTGTTTGGGTTTTTTACTCCCTTAGCTTTCTAGACGGCCTTCAAATTTATTTTTCATTTAGATTTTCTTGCCTTGGGTGTCATCTGAGCTGGGCAGAATTACTGTATAAAATTCCTGTTTAATGAATTTAGCTGTATGTTGTATTCATAAACATTTCTAAGTTGCACAAATAATATAAAAGCAAACTAACAGGTGTTTCTTAACCACATTGTTTGTAAACAGAGTCTGCGTAGAATAGTCTGTAGTGAAGCTGTAGTTAATTCATCGCAGAAGAGAAAAACAGCCATCAGTTCAAATTTGGCAGGAAGCACAGAGAAAGCAATATTGGGGGGAAAACAAGATACAAACAAATAAAACGTAAAAGTTTATATGGAAAATCAGCTCTTTATCCTTTTTAAACTGGATTGAAGGTTTTTATTGCTTCCAATTAACCATACAAATGCTGTCCAAGAGGGATTTCTCTCCTGCCATTTAGAGTAGTAATAAAAATGCAAAATAAAATGCTGGCATCTCATTTAGTATTTTATTGATTAAAATGGCTCTGCTCACTCTGGTGTATTGGGTTTGGTTCCAAACCTCTCAAATATATGATGCTGGAAACGAATAATTTACCTTACAGCAAATGTACTGGAGACATATTCCACTGCTGCACTTGGGTTCAGCCTGTGTTGCCTGGCTTCCAAGTTGTACTATAAACTGATGTGTGCATGCAAGACAGGCTGAAATAATAGGAAATTAATAAAAGTCATGTACTCTATAAAAACAAACAAACAAACCAAAGGGAGGTAAATTACCCCACCTTATTTATTTGTTTGTGATGGTCTGAACTGCATTTAGCTGTAGCACACACCCTCAGAGACGTGAGTTCAGCCAACTCCTAGTATGGAGTTCGTGTTCATATTCACCACCTCTGTATGGCTCATGAGCTGTCCCTAACGTCCATGGGCAATCACTTCTTCCCTCAGATACCAGCTGCAGTGTTGTGTTTCTGATGGCTGGAGGTGAAACTTGAAGAGAAGAACCTTGTTCATTTCCAAATTGCCCATTATTGATTCCTCAGGGGTTTTTGTGTGCTTCCTGCACTGCTGGCCCCAGCCAGAACTCAGTCAGGACTTTTGCAGACCAACCTCACTGCTGGCCCTGAAGTCCCATGTTCTGGATGCTTCCTTGGCTGGAGCGCTTACAGTGCACTCAATAAGATAAACTGTTGGCTGGGACCACTCCTTGTCATGCTAAGGATACTGGCCCTTTCTGCCAGTGTCCAGGAGTTCGTCCCTTGTTATAAGATGAAGTCTCTCAGTACCCAGGGTGTGCTGAACAGTTTCCTTGTTGGGTCAGAACAGCACCAGCCAAGATGGGTAAATATTTGCAGGACACATGTGAAGGATGGCTGTGATCCATAGCTGCTGTGGAAGTATGCAAACTTTTTCATGTCATGTCAAACTTTTTCCCAAACTAGACCGGTTAGGATTCAAAGGTGAACCATTTTCACAGTCAGTTTAAATTGTGCCTTCAGCCTGCTGAGCTCTGCTGCTGAGAATGTCGAGACTTGGTTTGGCCGAATGCTAATAATACTTGTAAGCTCTTTGTGGCAAGGATCATCTGTTAGTCTGTTTTTGTCTAACACCTCACCCCATGAGTCCTGTTCCATGGCCAGCACTCCTAGACAGTATGTTAATACAAATAATAAATAACAGTTACAAAAATATCACAAGCATTCCTGTGTCATTCACAGCCTCATTTTAGTCTGCTCTCCCAACAACTGTGAGTTTAATCAGTAGGTTTATAATTAGCTTTATTCACACTCAATAATTCAGAATGTTAATATGCAAATTTGGAGGCAAGGGGAACCTTTTCTATGATAAAACCCAGAGAGGATGGTCACTGCAGAGGATGTCCTTTTTTGATTTTTTTTTTTTTTCCTGTATGGAGACACCCTTTTCTTGCCCAGACTTAGCATGCTTTAGAAAAAAAGTGCTTGATTAAAAGCAGAGTCTACATGTTTAGGGCTATGAAGTGACTTCTCAAAGATGTTATTTATAAAATATAATAATGATTTTTTACTTTTTTTTTTTAACAGAAAGTCTAGTAAACTGAAGGATTCCAGGGATAATATTTGAAAATTGCAAAAAGGAAAACATGGCTACTGCTGAAGGGATAATGCTAGACAGCTGAAATGTAAACTTGCCCTTATCATGGTGTTAACCCTTACTATAAATGACAGAGTCTTTCCTTGGTTTGGGAAGGGCAGCTGGCTTCCAGGAAGAGCCCGTTTTGTAGCTGTGAAAATTGTAGGTTGCCCACTGGAATAACTGTTAGATTTGCATTCAGATGCTGGAGTCCTTCTGCAAGTTCAACCATGACTTGAATTAATGACACTGAGGTTTAATGGCACTGAGTATTTCAGAAATGGCAAGCTTTTGAAGAATAATCTCTAAGTATTTGTAAATGTCAGAAAAAATAATGGTTTAACAAACAAATGCCATTTGCCACATAGCTTAAATTTGCACTTAATGAAGTGAGGGATCAGTGCCTTCCTTGAGCTGCTATCTTTGAAACAAAGAACCTCCTGAGCAATGATTTATACTCTTCAAAACAAATCCCACTGTTGAAGCTTATGACTTCTCTTAATAGCTGGGCAAATATCACATGTTCTGGAGACATGTACCATCTTCAGGAGTTTTCAGTGAAGGACTTGGATGCCCTGAGTCTGTGAGTGTGCCACCTGTGTCCTGTGGGGAATGAGGCACTATTGCAGTTGTATCCAGGCACCTGCAATTTTTGTGTGTCTTCTGTTCCAAAGTTGATTAGTTTGCAATGAGGATATAAAAAGAAGCACTGAACTAGTGTACTGCAAGTGTTTAGGCCAACACACATAAAATATGCAGAGCTACAACTATCCATGTCTTGAAGCTAAATAAATATCAGCTAAATATCAGCTTTTGTCCTTAGCAAGGAAAACTAGACCTGAGGTTATGGTTGCTTTCAGCTACTCTGAATTTGGCATTCCTACAAAAGACAGCACTGGCCTTCATATTAGCTGCAGTGGGCAACTGACCTGGCTAAAAAATACCCTTCAACTTACAGCATTAACAGAAATGCAGACAGGAGGGAAAGAAGAGGCTCACCAAGTTGGGAAAACAGGTGTCATTCCATCAGTTTAAAATAGTTCTGAAACTGCAGCTACAGAGTTTAAACTTAGATGCACTCCTTAAGGTATTGGCCAAAAGAAAAGGACACAGGAGCCTGGGAAAGTCTCAGTCTTAAAGCCTTCGTTTAAAGGTTGTCTGTGTTTAAAATTATACTTGGTAGTATTCTCACTCCCTAATTCTGGAAAGCCTCTCACAGGTTGGAGTCTGTAGGTCTGCACTATAAATACCATCTCTGATCCCCAACTGTCTTTTTCAGTGACATGTAGCCTCTGCTGCAGGGAACAGCTAGATCAATGCTGATAACCAGATAACAGCAGCCAGCACTGGAAGTGTGAAAAGGGAGGGTACCTTCCCAAAACCCTTAACCTGAGAAGTCCTTCAGTTGCAAGCAGGAAGAGTTTTCACAGTACAATCAGATCAACAGTTTGGCACCTCAAAATGGGAGCTCAAGCTCCCTTGACCTTCTCTTGTGAAAAGAGAGCAAGCAACAGTCTGTTGTGACCCCAGCCCTTGGGCTGAAGATGGTGGCAGGAGAAGGCTGTCTCTAATCCCCTCCCTGGCTGCAAATCAACTTGGTGAAGTCTATTGCGGTTAATGTCTGCTAGCAACTGTTCGCACTGTTTCTATGCTGAAAACCTTTCCGGGCACTCCTAAGTGGATTTATTTTAGATGATGTGCATGTTGCTAGCAGGAGCCTACGTGCTGAATGCAGATGATGGAACGTGTCTTGCTCCAAAGATCACATTGCAGTTGTTTCCCTGACTTAAAGCAAACAGGCAAAAAAGCAAACTAATGGAAAACTGGTGCCTTAAAGATCCGTGCGAAGTGATTTCATGGGTTTAAGAGCCCAGTAAAATTCTGTAGTCTGGTGCTGTGGTCGAGAGTTCATAGAGGTTGAAATACCTGACACTGAATTCTCCTTGTCTCTGCATTCCTCACTGCTCCTGGAATAAAGCCACTCGCTTCCTGCTTGGCATGGTACTTTCCAATTGTAATGTGTTTCCTCTTAAATGTCCAGAGGTCTAATGATACTATAGTAAACCTGTTAAAATTAATGCTGCAGAGGAAACAGCTTAGTTAATTGCTTATGGAAAATGCAGTGATAGGCTGAACTATCTGACCGAGGGACATCAAAACCATTAACTATTAACCTTTTGAAAGCTGCAAAACCTTATGACATCATGTGCAAATCTGCCCCACAGCTTAGTAGGAGAACTGCGCATTTATTTATGGACAAGCAATATAACTAATGGTCTAGAAAATAAATATTGCAATACAGAGCCAATCCTTAGCTCTTTGGAGTGGTGTCCTTCTGTTAAAATCCTCACTATTTGTTTGTTTCTGCCTCCTCATCTTCATGTGGGAGGCACTATTACCTAGATGGTGAATGTCTGTTTTTCTCTGGAGCAATAGTGCACACTGATTTATTACTGCATGATGTGTGAAAGGGAGTTTTCTTTTCAGGCTTTTCAATAAGGGGAGAGTATTGTACTTGCTAAATGTGTGCAGGCATCCAAGTGTGTACTGAGTTCAGCTCAGCTTTTTTCAGTCCATTCTGTTACGCTATTTCATTACCTCGGCTTTTCTCCTTTGAATTGTAGTAGTTCTCATGCACCATTTACAACCAAGCTTGTCTTACCCCATAAGGCCAATGGTAAACACAATGTTTCCCCCCTTCTCCTTTCTCTTCTTTTTTTAGTCATAATGTTGATATTATTTGGTCTCCTTTTCCTGCTAAAGAGACGTTACTTGACTTAATATGTTGCAAAGTGGTGTCGGCATGTTGGGGAGGCATGTTGGACTGAGTGCCAGAGTGACACCCTTGCACCTGTTGTGGGGCAACAAATTTCAAGCCTTAAACTGATAGCCCAGGCTGCCAATACTCTTGCTGCTTGCCATTTTTAAGTGTTGGGTTGGATGGGTGCTGTGTAGTTTGGCTACACAGCCAAAAAATCCTACAGGTGCTACCAAGCGTTCCTGGATATTTCTCATACTTTTTCTTAATGAAAGCTGCCTCGTTGCTGTTGTCCATTGAATACCATTTCTAGTTTGGTTGGAAAGAGGCTTGTTGGTTTTTCCAAAACCAATCCTAACTTTACCACTCCTGCCTAGCAACAGCATTAGGGATCTTAGAGCTAATTCTTGCTGTTGGCTAAATTACCTGAGTTATCAGTAGGTCATTGAATTGTCATCTTTGCACTCAAGCCCTGATATAATGAAGTTGTAGAGGTAGGTTCCTGTGAAGCTGCTTGGTGAGTGCCTTCAGGGAGAAGCTGCAGGCCTGACTTGCAGGTAATGGGCACGAGAAGATGTAGCACGATGAAAAGCTCAAGTGTCGGGGGGGCATAGCCTTGCTGTGCAGGCAGCACCCAGTCTTTGGCTGACTACAGGAGGGATCCAAGGTCATTTTGGCAACTAAGAGAGCTGAGCTGTGAAGCATGTTTGTTTCCTTGGCCAGCAGTGCATGGATCAGGAATGCTGGTCAGTGGTTTTTTGGTTTTAACCTTCCTGTCCTTCCTATCTCCTCTGTCCTGCAGCCCACAGCAGTGAACAGGACCATGCTATAAATGCTCTCTGCCTCTCAAGCCTGGTTTTCAGACCAAAGCTGGCAGACCTGCTAGATAAGAAGTGTGACGTTTATGTATTAATTTCTGGAGTTACAGGGATCAGCCGCCAAGTATTAGCACCACTGTACAATATGTCCTCTGTTATTTAAAAAGGATGATAGTGGATAGGTTCAGTTATTTGAGGTTTCAAGTAATACAGGGCAATTTTCAATGTAATTAATACATGTCAGGAATTTGACCCTTGTGGGGATAACACGAAGTTCTAGATAACTGAGGTGATACTGTAAACAAGTTGTGAAAATTGTGCCAGAAGACTGTCTGCACAGGTCAGTAGCACCAGCTAATAAAATATCTCAACTTTTGATCTAGAAAAATATTTCAGGCAACTTTCACTTGACATCTGCAGAAGCAGAAAAAAACCCTTTATTTTTGTACAATTCCTGGATGTTTTCTTTCATTAAGTTTCTCCTGTTACCCCTAAGGAGGTCAGATTGAAGTTGCTTCTTAAACTATAGGAACTGCATGAAAAGGAAAACTTGAAATGCTCTGAGAGTACCACATGCACCAGATACAGACACACTGTTCTGCTGTACTGTTTGTTTCTTTTCAGAGAAAATACAAGCAGATTAAAAAAAAAAAAAAAATAGTAGCTACTATTACAAGCTTGATACTGTATATTAGAAATAATGTATTTCTGATATTTCAGAAAACAAATTACGAAGAAATGCAGGAATTGCATCAATCATTGGCCAAATTAGTTGCAAACTGGTAAATAAAACAGAATGGTTCCCAGGGAATGCTGTCAGAGCTCTTACAAAAACCTCTAAAGAGGTAAAGAGAAGTAAGTACATAAGTAAATGTTGTGGGCCAAAAGAAGACATAAAATTTGTGACCAAATTCAGTGTTTAGTGACAGACTAACATAAAAAAAGTAACATGACATAAAGTTTGTCACAGGGGGCTGTGTTGTTTTGCTCTGTATGTTTTGAGAAGTCAGTCTAGATTGATCTTTTCCCTTAGTGTATATGCCTGTATTTTATTTTTACATTGCTGAATAGTGACTAGGTGGAATCTGATATGTCAGTGGACTAGAATTTTAGACAAGGAAGACACAAGATAATTGGACATCCTCTTGGACAACTGCTGCAATCCAACAAAAATTTGAGTAAGCAAGGTATTAGCAGAAATATTTTAGAATGGGTAATGCTTTATCTTCGGCAATATTGCAACAGCTTTTCCTTGTTCTTTCATTTTATTTGAAACAATCTAAAGAGCTAAATTCAATCCAATATTATGATAAGTTTGAAGGGAGTTTAAGAACTGTATCTTCAGACCTGCCTGGCCTCCATTTTTGTGTATCTCAGAACTTTGAATGATGCAGTCAGCACTGACCAAAATCCGTTTTCCTGCAAAATATCAACTTACTGATATGAATTGCCTCTTCCCTGTTATGCTATATGGCACCTCAAGTTGATGCCTTCAGGAGTTTATAATTAAGAAAAAACACATAGATGCCACAAAAAGGGACAGAGAGGAACAAGGTGTTTGTAAGTACAATGTTACCAGCAAACTCAGTATCTATCTGCCACCATCATTTCCAAGGCATAACTCATGCAGAATTTTGGGGACGATGATGGAATAGTTACAATGAAATTTAGAGAAGGCTACTCATAAACATGAGGACTGTGTGTGAGAAAATCCAAAATCTGCCTAGAGTCAGCACCCACAGTATTAGACTAAGTTGGCTAGTTCCCAGGGGTGTTTGAGACCTTAAATGCTCTTTGGTCCTTACCCTCTGGTTGATCAGAGATTAATCCCTTGCTTTTTAAAATACTATTACCCAATCTCTTGAGCCACACAATCCTGATTAAAATTTACTTTCTAAATTATGATCCTAGAGAACTGAAACTCCTTGAATTCCAGACCTTTACATATTTTTTGAAGAACTGAGAGTTCTTGGTGTTCTTACACTTGTGTCAAAAATTCTTGCAGGTAGTTTACCTTCCCAGGAGTAGTTCACCTTGCTTATTCTTTTTCCTTTGGCTGAAATTTGATGAGCAAGTCTAGAAATCCAGCACTTAAGCCTTAATACAAACTATTATGTAAGTAAATGACACACCAAGAACTTCAAAGATTGTAGTCAGTGTTCTCCATCACAGCTTCCAATATAATTTTTTCTCTTTTAAAAGCAGCGTAGAAATATTGTTGTCTTTTATAACTTTGCAAGTTGAAGAAATAAAAATGCCAGACTGAGGATGGGAAGTAAATAAGAGGAAAAACAGTCAAGTACTCTATTCAGAATAATGGAAGGTGGAGTTTAGGATATGCCAGAGAATGCAAAACCCTGGATAACCTCTGTGGTGTGGGTGTGGGCAACTCACTGAACAGTCTACTTGGGTTTGGCAGCCCTCGCCTCTGTTCAGGACAGCCACTTGCAGGAGAGGAGTACTCTTGCAGGAGAGTAGCTTGATGCCAGTGCCTTTCCCATTTGAGGGCAAATGGCCTTAGCAGTGTAGCACAGCACATTTAGAGATTTCCAGGTAGCCAAAAAATCCCCAGAAAGTGGGTGCTGCTCTGGTGCTAGCTGGCTCTCCACAGACTCTGAAGTCACAGGCATGCTGAAGCCCCTGTCCAGCTCTGGGCTGGCTGGCTGTGTACGTCACAAAGCGTACATGGAACACGTGTTACTGGAGTCTGGTGCCTCCTGGGTGGATGGGCTCCTGTGCTGCAGTTGGACAGTATTCCTGCATCACCTAAGGTGGCTGGGTAGTTCTGTAGCCCCTGTATTTGGATGGGGCTACATCTGTTGACTTTGTAAACCCCAGGTAGCTCCTAGTATGGTCTCCAGATTTAAGGGTTGATTGGCTTCAGCACAGTGCTGAGCATCAGCTGGGTCAGTGCATTCAAGCAAGGCAGTCCTGTGTCTGATGAATGTATTCCCCAGTTGCTAGGAAGGGCAGTATAGAAGTGCTTGCCAAAGCCAGTAAGTCCTGCTGGCCTTGAGCTGATTTTGGGTAGCCATGTGTAACATTTGCATTCTCCAGAAATCTGCGCCTATGGGAGTGGTTTGGAGACGTGAGCTGGCTGGGGACTGGGACTCTGCAGTGCTTTAAATCAGCTAATTTTCTGGCAACTTCTTATTGGTGCTGGAGCTAGTACAGCTGCTTTCATGGTCTTTGATGCCTGGCCTAATAATCTTGCTAGACTCTCTCTGCTGGTTCTGCTGTCTACATATACCTCTCTCTGATCAACTCTGAGTCTTTGCTGAGGAAAGGAAAAAAATCATATTTACATTTAATTTACCATTTTCCTTTATACATATCCTTTATATCCTTCAATTTACCATTTTCCTTTATGCTATATTCCTTTTACCATTTATTCCTTTCCTTAAACATATACTTGGTTTAATTTACCATTTTCCTTTAATATACCATTTTCCTTCATCAGCTAAGTTTTATTACGTTTTTTTTATGTGGCTTTAAATTGAAACAGTTTTCAGAAGTAGCAGATGAGGAGTTGGAAGCTTGTTATTTGATGGTACATGAACATCTCTGCTGGCCTTATTTGTGACTGTTGTGAGCAGGAGCCACTGTTTACACCCAGGTAAGCTGAGCTATAAGCATGATTGACTCTTTTTCTCAAATGAACAGAAGTTTGTCTCAGGTCTGGCAGGGACAGAGGATATGGTATTAACTGAAGTTTTAAGAATAAATGATAAGTGATAGCTGATTTGTTTTCCTTTTCTGTTCCCTTCACCAACAAAAAAAACAAGCTATTTCTGCTATCTTCACTGATTAGATCATGTTTCTAAAGACCTGGTGTGATCCATATGATGAACACCTCTTCCTACCCTTGTTGCTTGGTGTATTCTGAGAGGAGAGAAGGTGTTGCAGTAGTACACCTCTAATGTGTTGAAGAAAAGTGAACAGGAATATCAGTATCAGTCCTGTAAGAGGACGCATCCTTTCCTGTCCTCTGTTCTTCTGTCCAGAGGAACCAAAACAAAAACATTGTGAAAGAGCTGCAAAAATGCTTTGCAGTAGGAATGCACCATATTAAAGATGTCTTCCTTTCTTTCTCTCTTGCTTTAATCATTGACTCTTTTCCATTAATTTAAGGAAATTCTACTTCTTAAATACATTATATTATTGTACTACATTTTATTTGTCCTGAAAGCTTAGTCTTCACAACTCCAAATTTCACTGGTGTCCAGATGTAATCCATGAATCCTGATTTCCAAATGGCTCTTCAAAGGCATGCTTGCATGACCACTACAGACTAAGTGAACAGTAGCAATTTAAGTAATTTAAGTAAGCTATTCTGTGTAGTCAATCTAGGTTTGCAGCTACAATAGCTTCAGGAACAGTCATGCTATTTCTTGAATCTAGAGACTGCTTACTGATGGTTGAAAAGAAATGGGAAAAAAATCACAACCAGACTATTGGGTAGCTCATCTTGCAATGAATAGTTACCATAAAAACCCCACCAAAGCTGGAGATATTCAAGATCACTTATAATTATGGCCATGCCATCTAAACACCAAATGTATGTTTTCATATCTGGGAAAGAAACAACAGACACATGGATATAAAATTGGAGTATTCAATAATTCAAGCTGTTATACTCTATATGGTAGAAATCATGAATGGGCATGGATCTACTGAGCATATTTGCACAGATATTTTTGTTGTCTGTAAAATTCACTTGCAGAACATTGAAAATTATTCATTTTCTTCCCCTTCCTTTTCCCCAACAAAGTAATTCTAGATACCTAAATATGAAAGATTTCTATTTATTTTTTCAGTGGAAGTAAAAACAACAAGGTAGATTTTTCATGGGGAATGTGCTGGAACTTCATTCAGTAGAAATAGCCAACTAAAAAAAAAAAAAAAAAAAGAGTGGTTTTTGGACTTGAACAGCTTCTTTTAGAAGTGTTTTAAGGAGACCCCAACCTGAACATTTAAGAAGTCCAGTGTGTTTTATGTAATGTTGGCATGAAAATACAAAGCTGTGAGTGGGGGGAAAATGTGTGTCAGGTATCGTGTAACAGCAGCAAAAAGATTTCTGATGTTTATCAAACCTTGAACACCACAGATTATTAAAACATATTCCTTGGCAATAAAGAGTAGATGTTTAGTTTGAAAGGAGAAGTGGAATTTGTTGGGTTTTTTGCAGAGGTCATGAACTGAACAGGAATGAGTCCTCCTTGGCAGTTTCACTATTTTGCTGTTTGCCTTGGGGAATAGAGATTCGGTCTGATTTTAACGGCTACTGCCAGGCCCCTGGCCCCCACAGGCAGCTTTCTTGCATCTTTTGAGGCCCACCAACAGCAGTTGTACTTGGACACAGGGATGAAGAGGCCATCCAACAGCTCAGGATGCAAAGTGTTCTGATCCCTGAAGTGGATTGCTGTCTACTGAGAGAAGTCCAAGTACTGACAAGTGTTACAATTTCTGGCTTTATATGGAAGATAGCTTTAGTTAATATACTAAGCAAAAGGGAACATAGCATGTAAAAGAAAAGGGGCAAGAAAGTAAAGTCATGTTAGAAATGAGTAGGTACTGCAATTAGAAAAAGTGTTATGAGGTTGCCAGGTGGTGATCATACAATCAGTTTTAGAGGTTTGACGTCATATTGATTTTAATTTTAGGTACCGATTTCGTTTGTACCTTTACAGTTTCAGACCTTAAAATTAACTTTAGAAAATTTCAGCTCTTCTCTGGCCCTAAATGTACAGCTAGTCCAATATAGCTGGGTGTCACAAAACTTCAGATTATTTTCATCACGCACATACTTTCATAAAAACCCTTTGGGGATTATACAATTGTGGTGAAATCTGCTTCTGTGCCTGATTGGGAAGACAACTGATAAATTACATGGGGAGGGTAAGAATTGAGGCTGTACCTCCAACACAGTTTTGTGTTTCTAATTAATCAGGTTCTTGTGTATGAGAAAAGCATTATGTATAATTCTCATTATTGCTCATTTCTGTTTCCTTTTTTTTTTTTTTTTTCCCCTTTCCTTGCCACCTGCTTTGGATGTAGTGACAGAGAAAAAATAAAAGCAGTCAGCAGTGATCACAGGTTAAGAAGTATTTTTTTCGGATAGTAATCTCTGAATCAGATAGTAATCATCTGCAGATGCACTGATTATGCTTTGTGTTACCTGTACAGGTTTATAATAGATAATGCTGGTCAGATAATTTATAATACAATCAGACACACCTTTCAGGTGGACAGGCTCATGATGCACAGAATTTTTTCTCATTTTCTTCTCTGTAAGATCCACTCCATCCCGAAAGTTTTTTTGTAAGCTGAATCTGATGATTTCCTGGAGCTAGGTCCCTTGAATAGTCAACACTGCTCTTCCTGGAAAACAAGGTTATTTTCTCTACAGTCAAGTGAAAATATAGAAAGCGGGTGTTAGGTATCAGTGCCCTGGGATATCAAATGTGATCAAAGGGATCCCATGAAGCTTGGACTCTGCACGCAGAGAAAAGAAGGCAGGCTATGTGACAAAAAGGGTATCTTTTGTACACTTGCTAGTATAATTAAGGAAAACATGGAATAAATCTTAGTGCATACATTTGCTTTGCATAGGTAATCATCTTTACCACCAAAGTACCCCCCTTAGCAGGAACACATAAATAGTTTTTTAAAAAGTGTCTGTTGTGCCATGGCTTAACACACAATTGCCCTGACAGCAGTCTGGGAGGGCTCAGGTTTATTCAGCACTGTGTGGTTTAATTGATGACTCTACATAATACATGAAGGACTAACTTATGTTGGAGATTAAGTTATTTGTGGTGTTCCTTTGGACTACCCTAGGGCTGTACTTTTTGGGTATATTGCTCATGTGGTAATTCAACTTCACTTATCTGTGTTTTGTTTGTTTGTTTGTTTGTTTTGTAATGAAGAGTGATAAGCTTTAACACTATGTCTAACAAAAAAAAAGTAGTCTCCCATATTTAATGCTCAGGTTAGTTTCTCTGGTGGTCTTCTTTATTAAATTTTGTTTTCACAATATCTGGTGTAGTAGTTCTTGTGACTTAAAACTTTATATTTAGAGTTTATGTATTTTAGTTTTCTTTAAGCAGTTTGTTTGGTATGGCTGTCTTTTGAGTACTTATAAATCCATAGTCAGACTCTGTATTTTCCTTGACACTTTGAGTCTGGACAATAACATACAAATAAACCAAACTTAGGAAACACCATATTCTCCTTAGTTTTTAATTTCTTGCCCATTTTTAAATTTTGCTGTAGAGCTCATTTGTGGGGACAACAGCTGCAGGCATGTGCTGAGAAAGGAAAGAGTCCAGTTTCCCCAGAGGATGTCCAGAGGCAACCATTGTGGCACTAGCTGTGGTTTCAGGGTTGAAATCCTTGAGATCTGTGTTTAGGTTAGTCATACTCCTGTACTCATAATGTAAGTGCAAATAAAGCTCAAATTTGTCTTCAGGACCTTTCTTCCTCTCCTTCAGACAGACAGCACAACTGTTGCCAGGAGGATGGGTAAGAAGTAGCTGCCACAGATAGGAGCTCAGATTGCCCTCAGAGCGCGATGTTATGATGTTCCTTTCATTCTTGTCTCTTCTGTAGCTCTTTCCCCAACTCACTCTGACATTTGTATTGACCCACTTCATAGCCCCACCATGAAGGCAGAGTGAGATAAATAACAGTCCTTTCCATCACAGCAAAAGGAACCATGCCTTACATTTTTGCTGGGTTTCTGTTTTTATCCATCTGGCTCTCAATTTACAAGGTGAATTCCCAGCGGCTTCTAGGAGCGCTCAGCTACAATTCACTGTATGAGAACTTGTTTTTAACCCTGCTCTTCATGAAATTTATTCACAAAAACACACACACACACACACATACACACACACACACACACACACACACAAAAAAAAAAAAAAAAAAAAAAAAAAAAAAAAAGGTGAAAGGTGGGTAACAGAATAAGTCATAAAACTGAGACCAAATCCCTCACAAGCCAAGCACTATCATCTGGTACTAGAAGGCTGAGAGGGAGTGAGCTGCGGAGAAGGAGTGGAAAGGAAATGTTATCCTCCTCCTTGGCCATAGCATGGCCATAGAATATGGCATCAGATAGGCACCCTCTCTTCAAGACCTGGTGAAATCTAACATCTGTTTGACATCTGGCTGTGATTTCATCAGCATCAGAGCCAGTGAATAGTTTGGAAATGTTTGGGTTTTTTTTTTTTCCCCGCCTGCCTATGTTCTGTCTTCAGTGCTATAAACAAAGCCATCTTAGGGTGTATCTTGGTTTTGGCAAATCTGAGGGAGTTCACATCATTTGATCATCATCTGCTCTCTCCCCTAAAGACATGGAAGTTGACTGAGCCCCCATTTGTTTAAATGTTTTATTTGTGCCTTCAGGGATAATGACCTGATGTAGCAAAGGGTAATGTCAGGACCTACTTAACTAGTGAAGTCATAGCATCAGCCTTGTGTTCATGCTGTGTGCACCCCTCCCACCCTCCCGTGGTTTGCTTTTGCCTGTTGGGTTAAGTCTGCTCTTGCTCATGTCCTCTCCTTTGCTCAGCTTCCATTCACATTATTTAAAAATGATAAGTTTTTATACATTCAAAAGCAGCATCAAAGTTGTGCAGTATCTTCTCTCTCTAGGCACTTGCAGGTTTTTGCTGTAGTGAGCCTGGTTGGGAGCAGCAGGATCTAAGCACCTTGGCACTTCCAGCCAAGTTATCTTTGGAGTCAGGTACTGAGACACCCAAAGGGGGTTGGCGTTGTTTAGCCTGGAGAAGAGGAGGCTCAGGGTGGACTCTGCATTGCTCTCTACAAGTTCATGAAAGGAGATTGTAGTGAGGTAGGGGCTGGTCTCTTCTGCTGTGTCTACAGTGAGAGGACTAAAGGACATGACTTCAAGGTGAGACAGATTTAGACTGGGTATTAGAAAAAAAATTCTTGATAGGATGATCAGGCACTGGAATAGGTTGCCCATGGATGTGGTGGAGTCACATCCCCAGAGGTGTTCAAGAGGCACCTGAATCTGGCACTGTGATCCACTGGGGTGATGTGGTTTTGTGGTTCAGGGGTCATAGGGGCAGTGCTGAGTGGATGGTTAGGCTGGATGATCTTGAAAGTCTCTTCCAACCTTGATGACTTTATGATTCTATGATTTGAATCTTCAGGCAGATTTAGATATCACCTGAAGGTCACTTAGAGCCACGTTTGTGGTGTGTGTTTTGCGCAGTTGAAGTACAGTACCAACTGCCCCATTCCTTCACATCATTTTAAAGGTGTTTTTTTGCCTTTCTGACAAGAAATCAGGACTGTTATTGAAGGAGACACATATTTTACTTCTTGACCTCCCAAAAAGAAGCAGAAAAAGGCTGAGCTTTCTTGGCAAAGGCAGCCTTCACCAGCTTCTCAGGGGTGCGCTTGGAAGGCATTACCTGTGGAGCCGGGCAGTGCTGTGCTCGCCCGGAGAGCTCGACTCCTGATTCAATCGGAGCATGGCGGTGTTTATTCCCCGGACCTGCCCTTGCCTTTGCGGCTCACACGATCCGCGCCCGGTGCTGTCTCCTCTCCTCTCCTCTCCTCTCCTCTCCTCTCCTCTCCTCTCCTCTCCTCTCCTCTCCTCTCCTCTCCTCTCCTCTCCTCTCCTCTCCTCTCCTCTCCTCTCCTCTCCTCTCCTCTCCTCTCCTCTCCTCTCCTCTCCTCTCCTCTCCTCTCCTCTCCTCATCCTCTCCTCTCCTCTCCTCCTCCTCTCCTCTCCTCTCCTCTCCTCTCCTCTCCTCTCCTCTCCTCATCCTCTCCTCTCCTCTCCTCTCCTCTCCTCTCCTCTCCTCTCCTCTCCTCTCCTCTCCTCATCCTCTCCTCTCCTCATCCTGCTCCTCTCCTCTCCTCATCCTCTCCTCTCCTCTCCATCTCCTCTCCTCTCCTCTCCTCCGTCTCTCTCCTCAATCCTCTCCTGCCTCGATCCTCTCCTCTCCTCCTCTCCTCTCCTCTCCTCTCCTCTCCTCTCCTCTCCCCCGCGCGGAGCCGGGCGTGTGCCGGGAAGCGCCGCTGCGGGGGTGGAGTCCGGGCTGCGGCTCCCCCGGCCCTGGGCCGGCGAGGATCGGTCCCGCTGGCGGGCTGGTAAGTCCTGCTTCCCCTCCCTGCTCCCAGGGGTCATCTCTTTCTGGTTGTTTTCCCACTAGCGTTAATTTTCGTGGGTGGGGCTATTGTGTGCCAGAATCCTTTTGGGATGCAAGCAGCCCTGTTTCCCTTGCTGTTCTGGGAGGTACCTTCAGTTCTGGTGTGTTGTCAGCCTTCCTCTTCTGGAGATTAACCTTCCTCAGCTTCTAAGTGAATGTGTCCTAACTATGATCCATTTCCTTCCAAATCTACTGATTTGGAGTTTGTCACAGAAAACATTCCTTTATGTAGTTTTATATATATATATATATATATATATGTGTGTGTGTGTGTGTTTATATTTATATTTACATTTATATTTTTATATATATGCGCAGCAAAACATCTTGGATGAACAGTAAAACAGACACGCACATATGCACACACATGCACATATACATTATTAAACGTATGTATATAGTTAAACATGCACAGCAAAGCATATTGTAGAAATAGTAACATGCATATACATATATGTATGTATGTGCGTGTATATGTGTGTGTGTGTGTATGTATGTGCGTGTGTGTGTATATGAGAAGTTCCCAGCCTTTCTTAGAGAAGTTTTTTCCTGGTGGACTTGAACTGAATATTTCAGTATTTCTGTGAACCTGCTATCCACTGCTTTTATATAGATAATTTATTACCACTAATTACTTACATAAAATGGAAAAATAAGGGAGTTAGGAAGAAATGTTGAGACCAAACAAAAGGCTTTTAAAAGTCTGTTGGAAACTACACAGAAAAGCAGTTTGGATATATATATATATATATATATATATATATATAAATATATAAATATATTTCAGAGATCTTCTAATTTATTCTGGAGCAGGGAAAATATCAGCATTCCAGAAATGAAAAAGGCCACCTGTTTGTCTGCAGCTGCAAAACAGAGCAGTGCTACTGGCATCTAATAATATCTCCAGCTTGCAGAAGTGGCATGTATTTGGCATTTTATTCAGTGTTCTGTGCAAACATACAGCTTGGCTTGCTTTTATTTTCCCCAAGTTTATCTGAATATCTCATACAGGCCATGCAGTAGCACATCTGACAAATGATGGCTCCACAGTGATAAGCTGTAGAACTGAATTGCAGTGCAAATACAGTGAGACTATTTTGTATGTATTGTGGCAGATGAAAGGAATGGAAGTGGGCCAAATTCAAGCTGTTTGCCGTTGCATCTGATCAGCAGATCCTATGGAGAGAATTTGCCTGCTGTGAATATTTGATTCTCGCTAGCTTGAACTATCTTGCATGTTGGCAGTGCTACTGTGTGAATTTGTGGTGGCTTTCCAGGGTGTCTGTCCTACTGAACTGCCAATTTCTGAGGGTTTTTTTTACGGAGTTCAGGATTTTGTGCTCTGCTTTGTGCGTGAAGAAACTTACTTAATGTTGTAGAGTGAACATTTTTTCATATTCATAACACCCAGGTTAAAACAAACAAAAAAAAATTGCAAGTGAGCAGTGTGTTATCTTTTCCCCCCTCCCTCATTCCCTCCCTTCCACCTTCACAAAGGTGTAGCCCCTCCACCACTCTCTTTGCATTATCTTCAGATAATTGTCCTGGCAAAGTTGTTTTGTAGAGGTGAGTCTATCAGATTACACACCAGAAAGGATGAAAAGGTGGTGGTGTTGAAATGTAGCTGTGAAAGTAGGAGCGTTTTTCCCTTCTTTCCCATGCATCCTTCTGACTAGGTTCCCAAAGAGCCAGTGTGCTGCACCCTTATCTATCCATGACCCTTACTGGCTCTTGGCTGGTTTTGACTGGGAGCTTGCAGTTTTGTGTGTTGGTTAATTTTTTGTTTCTGAAATTCAGTGTAGTGAAACATTTGCATTAATAATTTTTGGTTTTCTATACTTACAAGTGAATGACATTGCTTGTAGTGCTGATGTAACATTAACTGTCAGGACTCTGCTGAGGCAAGCAGAAAAGGATTGGGATTTAACCTGTCATTGTATCCTGTGTTTGTGCCCTGTGTCTTCACCACACTGAAGCGTTTGTTGTCTCTATGCAGCCCATTTAGTCCTTCTGTCATTTTATAGACTAAGCATAAATAAAATTGTATAGCTATCTGTGATATCTATAGATTACAGATATGTAATTTATAGATCTGTATAAACATAAATACTTATGGACATAATTTTTTTAAAATTAAAATAATAGAGAGAATTTGCAAAAAAATTTAGGCTGTAACCTATCAGCTCATTCTTCTTCTGTGTATGAAGGACAAAAGCCAGAAGAAGATTTTTGATTGTACCGTGGTCTGGGATAAAACCAAGAGCAGCCAGCAAGAGACAGTTGCCGGTCCTATGGGGCTGTAGGAAATGATGTGCTGATCAAGTGACCAATTCTCTGTCTACTCCAACACTGCATCTGGAGAAAATAACAGCTGAGAGAAAAGCAGTAGCATCTCCATTTAATATATTGAGGAAATTGTTTGATATTGCCTCATAGGGGCTGCCAGAGGGACCGAATTCTGGTCGTGTCTTCTGAGACGACTGTAAAAGATATCCCTGTTAGCTGAGGCACAGCAGCTGTCCACCCTGAGATCCTTGCCACTGCAGTGTGACCCATTTGCATGACCTATTTAACTCTGCCGAGTTGTAAGGAGCTGGGCAGGCACGCTAAATGCGTCTTTTCAGTCACCTATTTAAAGTTAGGATGGTTTTTGTATCTTGCTACTTGTAGACCTGTTTTTTTTCTGCTTTCTTTAGTTTCTTCAGCAATGACAAAGAATGGCATTTTAGGTGACTACAAAAAATGCATAGCTGCAGCTAGCAGACACTGAACAATAAATCCTCTTGAAAGATAAAAGCAAAATTTTCTGAGAACTGAAGAAATTAGGACATGGCCAATGCAAAGTGTAGTAATCTTGAGAGAAAGTTTTGCTGAGGGCTGGGTCTTAACTTTAAGACTCCTTTCTCCCTTCAGTGGCTTAGGAGTGCTTTTCTCCAGTGACTCAATGGAACTAACAAATGTGAACTTCATTTATACCAGAGCAAAGCAGGAAAAGTTTAGTTTTGCAGTAGTATGAGATACGGTTTTGGCTAGGGGTTAGGCAGCCTAGGCAGGTGTCCTTGAATAAATATATCACTTGAAAGCATTTTCTTTCTTGGATTTTTCTTCGGTCCTTTTAAACAAAGTGCCATTTTTACGACCACTAGAAAGTAAAAATTATGAGATGGTTGGCAAAAGCAGAAACTTCTTTCAGGGCTCACTGATTGCATCTTGTTGGCATGTGTGGTTATTTGTGCCCATACAAGATACCAGCTTTCTGAGGAATTGTTTGGGTGATAGTGTTCATTGGCAAACATTATTCATATGATGACCATCAAAATAAAAGCATATAGCCAAGCAGGAGTAGGTGACACTGTTTGTTTAAAAAGTAGGCATTTGTTCATCAGCGGAAGAACCGAGTTTCCAAACGACGTGGCTGCCAAATAACTGATATTTTTGTAACCGCTTATCATAACTCAGATGTGAACTTCTGGCATTAAGATGGGTGCAATTAGTTATCTTCAGCATTCCTCTGTGTCCTGTATATTTTTGTTAAATTTGGAAATATTGTTAGGAACTTATTTTGAATGCTTTAGCATTTTTATTCTATTTATTAGATTTACACATTGTTCCACCAACTATTTGAGAGTGACCAGGACTGTCCTCCATCAAAGACTAAACACAAGAATTATTCATGATGCAGTTGGAAAAATTATAATGCAAACAGTAAGCCAGATGGAAAATTTTACAGGCATCTTTTCATGTCATGAATGATGCTGTCTCTCTGGGTTACAGGCTCTCTGCTCTCTCAACTGCTGTTCCTTCCCTTCCTGGCTCCCCTCCAGAGCTGTTAAGTTTCAGCCAGGGAAGAAAGGGAGATTTGAAGAAAGGGAGATTTGAACTCCTCTGCATTTCCAAGTCTGTGTTTTCTGTGGTGTGGCTGGCGAGCTTTGTGTTGCAAGAGTGTTGGCATGCCGAGAGCCACAGCGATTAGCATGCTGCTTGCAGAACAGACAGGGCTGCTGTCCCCCAGCCCCCAGAAAGGCCTGGGAGCAGACATGGGGAGAGCCCTGCTCACCAGTCCTGCTCTGTCATGCAGAGTGGGGAAGAGCTGAACACCACCAAGCTCCTCTGCTTCCCAGTTTTTATGAAAACAGGTCTCCACCACAGGCTGTGGCTTTGCTCCTCGATAACTCTTCATGTGGCAGCTTAGCTGTAGGTTCCAGATGAGACTCCTCAAAGAATATTAGGCTATACATTGTATCTTTATTTATCCACACATCTACCATTGCAGTTGCTGATCTAGAAATGTGTATATCTAAAAATGTATTCTCTACTGGCCTGCAAGATTTATCCATGTAAAACATATCCACTGGTTCTGTAACAGGGGAGTGGTGTACACGCATATGTATAAGTATAAAATCTGTATTAACTGTATATGCACACATGCATATTCAATCTCCTTGGTGCAAACCAAAGTGTCATCACTTGGACTTGTTTTGAAAGAGGAGACATACCAGTATTTACTTAGCCTCTCTTAGTTATTGAATTTTAATTTTTACACTTTGGAAAGAGTAAATCCTGCATAAGAAGTGTTACAAAATTGGTGTTGTTTCTTCTTAGAGACAGTGGCCATGTGAAGTGCAGCTTCAAGTTTTTTATTTCAGGAGAAAAAACCTGTCTTTTTCCTCATATTGGTCACATTTGGAGAGGCAAGAGAACAGTTGTGTTAACTGGCTTGCTCATATCTGACATGCAGTGTTTTCTGAACAAATTGCTTGCTTAAATGGTGGTGGGCTTTTTTAATATTTACTCTTGCTGCTCCCTTCAAAAATACAGCCTTTTCTACTTCGTAACGTGCTGAGGTTGTGTGGCAGCCTCCAGCACTAGGTGGAGAAATTAGTGGGCCTTTTTCAGTTAAAAAAGTTGCCAATGTCTGTGTTTGAAAAGAAGCAAGTCAACAAGCTTTTTGTAGTTACAGATCTTGGAAAAAAAAGAAAAATATTTCATATGCATCTGGTTTTCAAACAAAATCTACACAGACTTCTTAAATTATGAGACTGGAAATGGCTTTGGTTCTTCATGTAGCTAATGGTAGCTAATGGTAGGACTGTTCATGAGCAGTTACTGAATTAGAGAGAAGTTGGTTTCGTACATTTTTTTTTCTATTAAGGAGAATTTAGAGTGTTGAGGTTTTATGCTTTTTGTCTCTTTTCAGGATAATATCATATTATTCTTAAGAGGCTGCAAAGAACTGGGACTTAAAGAATCTCAGCTTTTTGATCCTGGTGATCTGCAGGACACATCAAATAGAGTAACCATCAAGTAAGTACAACAGCAGTTTGTGCCTAGCATGTTACAGTTTCAGGTGCATGTGATTCAATAGTAAATATTTTAGAATAAGAAAAAGACTTTAGAACTGTAATTAGTGTAAGGCAAATAGGAAGCAGAGGTTTGGGAAACCTTCAGTGTTGGGATGAATTGATTGTTCTCTTCAACAGGTTTTGTTCCAGAGACATCAACCACAGCTCTGTAAAACAGGACAACATTTGGAGAATGCTTTCAGGCCTGTGGTGTGACTCCTGGGGATGACCTGTGGAGGGCCAGGAGTTGGATTTTGTGATCCTTGTGGGGCCCCTCCAACTCAGTTTTTTCTGTGACTTCGTGAAAATAGTTTTAGTTAGGCAGTGAGATTCTGAGGGACTTAGGGGTTTTCCCAATCTAAATTGATGACATTCTTTTTTTGTCTGTCCAACTAATAAAATATTGTAGTCTAGGGGAAAAGCTCTGTTATTTCAGATTAAACTGTTCTGATGGTGCAATATAGGACATTAGAGGCCTCTCAGATTGTGTGCAGGCATAAGCATGGTCTCTTCACTTTCCTGCAAGAGCTATAGCTTGAGACATATGGTGATTGGGCTGAGGAAGTCTGTGTTAACTGGAAATGCCACAATTTAGATAGTTGTTCACCAAAGCCACACACCCACTACCACACAAACTGCACAGGCCCCCCACCTTTTAAAAGCAAAAGCACCCCACACTTTCATAAAATTTACAAAATTTGTAATTGGTGTTATTTAGAAGTTTTCCTGAAAGTTTTGGGTCTATCATGTAATATTACAGTTATAACAGAAGTCACTGCTCTACAGAAAAGCAAATGCTGCTGAGTTGATTGAGTGGTCTCATTTCATTTGGCCAAAAAGATCGCTAATGAAATCCTGGTGAGACATATCCATTTTAGAAAAGTATACGGAAACAATTTACTAAATTTCAGTAGCTTTTTTTATTATTATTCCTTTCTGGCAATGGAAGCTAGGCAAGTTTTCATGGTGTTCAGGCATTGTCTGGGAAAATTCAAAGGCTCTGAAAATCGAATTAGCCACTGTCCTTGTTTTAAAGAGTAGTGGTTTTTGCTCCTTCCCAAGTTTCTGACCCTAAGAGGAGGTTCTTCTTGCCCTCTACATTGCAGTGAGGGGGGCTATATGATGGGTTTCTTCTAAATCTGATAATACTTCAATGAAATAGGTTGCTCATGATGCCCTGTAAAATCATAACAATGATTGACTGGAGAGAATTGCAAAACAATCCATAATCTTCATATAAAACCCTAATCTCCATGTGAAACTAGAGAAGAAGAGTCTTTGTCATAAAAACCTTCATCTTTTGGGGTTGAGGATGGATGGAGTACCTTGGTGGAGGCAGGTCGAGAGGCTTTGACTAGGGTGGAGCACAAAGCAGAGGTGTTCCGTATGTCACCACGTTAAACCTGGCATCATAAACCCCACGGAGCTGGCCTGGCCCTCTGCTGCATATGAGGGCTTCAGAGAAAGCAGCTGTGGAAAGGAGCCAAATGTTTTCCTAGCACTGTCCAAGTTCACGCTGAGTAACTGAGTTGAGGTGTACAAGCCAAGTCCATGACTGTTTTAGAGAAGTATGTTGAAGGCTGTCTTCTGCTAGCTAGTTCCCAAAGCATGAAGGTGATTTTTTCCCTCTTTGAAGACTTTTGGGTGATTTTTTTAAACATGGTGAAAATATTATTTGTTCTGTGGTGAAGAATGAGTATGACATTATTGCACATGCTTAAGATAATGACATTTTAACCTTTTTTTTCCATATTGAGGCATTCATTGCATCTATTTTTTTGATCACTTTGCTTATAAAAGTTATGAGCTAATGCTGTAAGGATTTTTTTTTTGTGTGACTCTTTTCCACTGTTATTTTACTAAGAAAAAAACCCATGACTGTTCTATTTTTCCTATTGTGTGGGTATTAGTGGACAAAATCTTGGCTTAAAAAGATGTTATCAACAGTACTTTGTTTACCATTGCCTATATTTAGGCTTTTGTTGTTCTAACAGATTTGTTTACTTTTTTTTTTTTTTTTTTTTTTTTTTTGGTCAGATAAACTTTAATGCTGGAGTGGTCTTACTGTTATAGTAGAAGACAATTCCACTATAAATAATCAAGACACAATCTTTACTAAATCCCAAGTAGTCTTATTTGGTTTTCAGCACCTACATATTTCCTTCATTTTTTAATGCTTTCTTTGCTGGGTTTTCAAATGTTGTTTATGTTTGCACAAACATTGTACCTTGTTGTTTTTAACATAAAACTTCCTCTCTTCCGTGAACTTAAGAGAAAAAAATAAGTTGAGAAGGATGATGCCAATGTTCAGTCTGGGTGCTCAAGTATACGTTTAAAACATAAATATTTTCTATGGCACGCTCTGTTTTAAATGACAGGGTCTTTGTTGCTTCATCCATTCACTTTGTTCTTTGTAATGTTTGTTTCCACAGAAGTACCCACAATATTTCCTTAATATTTGGTGATGCGTCTTATGCTTGTTCAGTTGCTTCCAGTTGTATGGGTTGCAGACGAGAATCTGACTGTTGGATAACTGCAGAATGTATTTTAGCAGTGAGGACTTTTGTCTTCCTTTTTTAAGAAATCAGCAACTCTGTTTAAAGGAAATATTTTGGCATTGTCCTACTTTACTGTGAGACCATTATAAACACATTTTCTTTTTGTACTCCCAGAATTCTAATTTAATGATTGAAATAATGGTGACAAAATACTCCCATGTTATGAATAAATGAATGTGTGAACTACATCTTCTTAGCTTTCATGTGTTTCCAGACAGCAGAAGCATTCGGCAGGCTTTTGTTAGGGAAAATGGGATCTGCATACAGCCTCTTGGAAAGTATGTCTACTTTCTGATTTTTTTTTTTTTTTTTTGTCTTTGTATGTGTTTGTGTGTGCAACCAGGAACGCTGACTATAGTAGGAAGCTGAAAAATGTAAGTACTTGGAGTTTTTCTTTTTGTCTGGTTAATCCTGTTATTGGCCTGATCAAGAATTATGTCAGTAAAAACTGAATACACACGAGTATTGCTGAAAAGTCTTTATGAATACAAACCTAACAGAGTTCTGCTGGAAATTTAGGTAGAGCTGTTATGGCTAAGCAGCCTTACAATAGAAATAAAATGGAGAACATTTGTCTCTTCTTAGATACTCTTAGATGAGTGATAAACAAAGTGATTTCTGTACTGTCCAGTGTGGTTTTTACTGGGAATAGTCTTATTCACCCATAAAACCACACTTTTGTAGCCCTTCACAAAATATAGGCATAGAGTACAGTTGCACAAAGCATTTAAAATGAAGCAAAATGACCGTTAAATTTGGATGCAAGGCCTTACTATCAGGTTTGATAACTTTCTCGTTGTTCTTCCAAATAGATAATTTCCCCAGAAGGACTATTTCCATTTAACTTCAATTTCCTTTTAATTTAAACTAAAGGCAATGGTGTTGTATCCTGTACTTGTTAACTAGAAAAGAAAATGTCTAAACTTTGCTGGTCTCAGTTTAAAGCCTACAAGCTGTCTGTCCTTAGTTAGTGGTGAAATGGTATAATTTTTATTTGGCTCACATCCCTATAATATGACAGGAAATGCCAAGATCTCTTCTAATAACTTTGAAAGCCAGTAATCATAACTGCCATGACTGGAAACTGTAAAACTGTAAAAAAACCCCAAACAACACCAAAACCACCCCCTCCTCCAAACTGCATCCTGCAGTTGCATCCTGTCTTTTCCATCATCAGTAGAGTAGAATCTTCTGCACCCACACACAGATTTTTAGGGGAAGAATTCAGCTTTGGTATTTTAACACTCTTTGTGGGCACTGGCTAAACATCTTTGTGCAGATGTATTGCTTTAAAGGTGAAGTTTCAAAAGTATCCTCCATAATGTGCTTGTAGCAATATATGCTTTCCAGGTGTATGATCCTGCAGCCTCAGCTGGCAGCCAACCGGAATTGCTTGCAAATGTGAAATTTTCTGCCTTTTTATTTTTTTTTCTTTTTTCCAAATTAAAAAAGGAAGAAGAGAGAATGCAATTAAATGTTAGCAGAAATAAATAAAAATACCAAAAATACCATAACCTTCATCAATGAACTGAACGGCAAAAGGAATTGGAGAGTTTCCTGGTTGCTAAAAATACTGTTATTTGCAAATATTTTCATTTAACTTGAAAATGTATACTGTAAGACTTTTTTGCATTAAATTTGTCAAGTGGTGTTGGCTGAAGGAAAACAGTTCGGAAAAAGGTTGTTTCAAGACAAAAAAAAAATCAGTATTAGCAACACCACCTCCTTTCATTCAGCACAGTAGTATTGATTTGGGCGTAATTTTTTAAAAAAGGGGAAAGTTTTTCAACTTTATTAAAAAGGTTGCTCAGTTATTTCATGACATCTGTACTACTTGTAAACTGAAGAAAAATATAAACTATATTTATATATAAAATATGTATTTTACATTATGTACCATGGTTTCTTGTAAACAGAAGGTCTGTATGATGCTATATCCTATTCTGGCAGGGCCTCAGCTGTAGTGCTGCATAATTTTGGCCATTACACTCAAATGAGAAATGGGGATGCCAGAGCGAGTTGATAAGAGAAGTTGTTGAGGAGGAATGTGGATGAATGTTTTAGGGAAGAAGAGTAGAGTGCAAGAGATGTTTGTTCCCAGTGAAATCTCCCTATGGGATTTCTGCTAGTCTTGTTTCCTTTAGTTCATTACATCGCATGAAATATATGGCCCTGTCCCATCAAAACATAAAATACTGTACTTCAGTTTTATGATTTTTTTTGATACAGTTAATTGCAACTATTATATATTATTGGTTGCATCTCTTTTCCACATCAAAATATTCTTGCTTGTTCTGCAGTTAAATACTTTGCAATGTCACGGAATATGCTAAAATAAGGAGCATTAAATGAGAAAAAGCCCCAAGTCCTAGGGTGATGGTTTGTCATTTTTAACCAGTGCAAAACACAACACTTAATTGAATTGCCTTTGATGAACAGTTTCCAGTCCAAATAGCTGCTGCACAGGTATTATTAAAGACATTGCTCTAAGTGGAGACATATGTGGCTGCACAAAAGGCCTTTCCCTGCATGGTATAAATGTCAGAATTTTTGGATGTGTTGGATTTGACCATCCTAAGCATCTTAATTTCTCATTTTCTAAAACAAGTGCAACACCAGCAGTGTCAGGTCAGATACTTTGCTACTTGCAAAATCAATTATTAGTCTTTTTCCCTCACCAGTTTTGAATGGATTTTTGAGTTACGGATAGGTATCAAGTCAGAACTTTAATGAAATCAGTAACTTCTACACTGCAGTCTGATAGAAACAACAAGATGCTCATGAATTTTGATTAATCTTGGGCTAAGCAAGTCTTAAACTAGCAGAAGCCTGGAAATAAATGTTCCTGTGTCATCTGGTTACTTATATTAAGGTGATTAAAAATATGACTCCCTTTTCTGTCCTTGAAATAGACACATATTCAAGATGCTTTTAGGCAGGCAGACATTCTAGGTACTTTGTTTATTAGCTTGGCCTTAATGGTTTTCATTAATGACTACTAATATTAGTACTCTTTAGGGATTTTTTTTGTATTGAATTTACAAACAAGTATATTTATGTGTGTCTTCTAGAAGTTTCAAATATATTTGTCTAGTTTTTCTACTCAGGTCCCTCTTTTCTGTTTATTTTTCCAGGCAGACATAACAGTTTTATTATTTTTATTAAAAGATACCAGGGAGATAATATGTTAAGTTACATATTTTGTAGGACTGTTTAAATTTTCATAGTTGTCTGATGTATTTATGTTTAACCTTTGACAGACACTTCCCTCTCAGTTCTGATTTATAACAAAATTTTGTGCCGCTGTGCAGTTTAGAATAAATGAAGGATGTTGCAGGGAAGTAACTTTAACTACAGGACTGTGTAGATGGCTTAAATTAATTCTTATTAACTTCTGCAGGTATTAGTCACCATTTATTGGCTAGGGAAAGCAGCAAACAGCTGCACATCATACAGTGGATCAACCCTGAACCTGAAGGAGTTTGAAGGCTTCCTGGCACAAATGAGAAAGGTATAGTTTTGTTATGTTTTGGGCATGAAAATTTACTTCAAATTATTACTCCAATAAATAAACTGTTTCTTGCTAAATATGAGAGAAGGGGCGCTGGAGTGCACATTCCTTAGTAAACCTCTACTTTCATCAAAAATATTTCTGATTCTACCGAACTCTGAAAACCACTTCGGCAGTCAGCTTTGTCGTGGTATCAGTGATGCAGCAAGTGATGGCAAATAGGGTTTTAGAACTGTTATGTGGCTCTTTCATCTTAATTTCCATGTGGCTCTTTCTTAATTTCCATGTGTTTTCATTTGAAATATTTTCATTTATGACATCAAGTTTCAGCTAGAAGAGCTGAGATTCAAAATTAACATGGTAGGACTCACAAGAGCAGAGATTTTTCTTCTTTAAAACATTCAGTCTCGTGGGCAGCTATTTTGGTTTTGTGTTGCAACATAAAGCATCAAACCAAAGGATCTAAATAAAGCTGAAGTGGGGGAGAAGGAGATTTTATTTCACTAAGGGCATAGTTAAGATAAATCTCTTCTTGCCAAGCTCTAAATTCTGGCTGAAGTCATATTCAGTGGTTTATGATGAGCTGATCTCTGTTGGAAGGGAAAAGTTGTGATTGCTGTAGGGTGGTTTGGGGATCTTTGGTTGAGCATTCTAACATGCCCTGAACCTCGACATCACACACTTCACCTTATGGTTAATGCTATTGGTTAGCATCGATAACCAAACCTTCCTTTCCTTGGGATAGAAGGGCAAGGAGCAGGTGTGGAAGAAGATTGGCACCGTGTGGAAGAAGATTGCTGGCACCGTGTGTGTCAGACATACTGCTCAAGAAAGGCTGTGCAGATATGTTCTGTAGTCCACAGAGCCTCATGCCTGCTGTTCCCTCCCCACCTCACGTAGCAGCCATGCCATCACAGGCAGTAGGGTTTGGGGACCATGGGAGACTCTCTGGACATAAATTCTCCTTGAGCTCTGTGCTGTTGCAACTGTGCCAGCTGCAGTTCTTCATTCTGGGATCTCACAAGGCCACTACCACTGGAGAGGAAGAAATGCTTGTCTGACTGATAGCAGTTCTTGCACCCTGGTGTGACCCGAGAACCTTAACTAGATGTGCAAAATTCCTGTTTGTGATCCCAGATCCTCTGAACAAGCAGGTGAAAACTGAGAGGAAAAGAGAACAACCTGCTTCTCTGGAGAAGTTTATTTTAGTCTTCATTTTAATGACCTGTGCTTATCACTTAGAACTTTGGCCCTTAAGAGTGATGTGACAGAGACTAAGCAATAAAAAGATGAAGTTAGTACTTGAGTTGTTTACAAATAGAAGTGGGGAAGGAGCAGTTCACACTCCAACACTCCAAAGAGTCTGAAAGGTGAAACAAACCCAAACAAGGGAGCTAACACAGAAAAATTGCCAAAGTGCAGTTTGTCACAATGTTAATGCTGCATAATATCGTGATTTAGTTTTTAATGTTTAATCTGACACCATGAGGCTCCTCTTTTTCCAGGTAATATGTACCCATGAAACTAATCATTAGAGCATTTTGGAGATCCTATCTTGAACCCTTTTGTGGGATGAAATAGTCTAGGGGCAAAAGGAGGTGTTCTCCAGGGAGTTGGTGGTCGTGAAGGTATGGCTGGGCATTGCGGAGTGCTTCAAATTAAGGACAAAAGCAAGAGGCTGGTACTTGATTTCTTGCAAACATTGGAGCTGGGAGAAGAGTAGAGGTCTCAAAAAATCTGAAAGCTATATATGCCTTTAATGCATAAACAGAGCATTTTGCAGTCCTGAAAAGTCTTATTTAGGGTGATGTTGCTGTGCGGGCTGCTGGCAACTTCTTTTATCACAACCCTATTCTTGTACCCCTGCAGTATTTCCCACTGGCAATTGTGGGTTTGTATGTACTGCATTTGAAGAGGATTTGGTTGTAAAATATAACATGTTAATCATGCTGTGCAACACTCTGATGTTCTTTATAGCTGAGCTCAAGTGATGAAAAGGCACTTTATCACATTCTCTACTGGCATTTTTTCCACAGAGTTTAATAACTCAATTGACCATAAATTCAGTGTGGTTTAGTTTTTCTGTTGTAAATCCTCTCTATCCTCCTTTTTTAATAAGCAAATCAAAGACAGCTCTGATGTAAGTTGTCTCAGACTCATCTTTTTCTACTTCTCTTGCTGAAGGGGATATTAATTTCTAATTTTATTCATGCCACTCTGTTTTTAATTTCATTAAGTATTTGAGTTTTCATTCTTCTTTGCTTTCAAAACTAGAAATTCCCAATGACAAAATATCCATGGCTTTTTGATTATATTCCGTGGGTGGAATTTCCTGAACAAATGCATCTTGTACTTGGCAATCACACTTTAACTGCCACTCAGTGACATACTGTGTTTTTAATTAGATAATATGAAAGACGAATGTGCTGTTGTGTGTCACATCATGGCATTATCGGCCCCACAGATAAGGACATTCCCACTGATAGCATTTGGGAGATGACGTCTGTTCGAGGCAGGACAAGTACCCGTCTGTGTGACGGCATTGTGTTGCGAGAGTGTCTTTGCCAAAGGGAAAGCAGTAAAGAACATGTTTACAGAAGTCTAGGATCCTGTCCTGGTGCCTGCCTCCTAATTCCTAGTGAGCAGCATACAAAATTAACATAAACAGGCCATTGAAAATAGGTTCTGCAGAACTCATTAGTTCACAATTGGACTGTTTTCAAACTCTGGGAGATATTGAATGCGGGATGGGGCTTTTTGCCCAGTTGAAGTCCCTGTAGCTGCTGAGCAGTTCTGTGTCATTCAGATACAGTAATTTAGGAAAATGGAAGTGTGCCTAAAGATTGAGAATAGCTGATTGGTATGAAGGGATGAGCGGATTTAAGGAATTTGGATTTTTTAAAAGATTTTTGGATCGTGTCACAAACTGGATTTTGATAGGATTTGTAGATTTGTTCTTGGCTGTGTGTAATTCATGCAGATTTCAGGGAGACAGATTTTTGTTGTCTATTGTTTCTATCAGTATTTTAGTTCACTAAGCAGAACTGGGAAAGAAAATTACATAGATTTCCTTACAACTTTTTAAAATGCATTTTATCTGTTTTTAGAGTATATTCTCACTTCTGTTTACTGTGAGGTTACTTAATGGCATTACCACAGTTTAGCTTGGCCTTAGGCGACCTTTGCCGCTGCCCTTAATGTGGTATTTTGGCAGATTAGTAGTGAGTGGCACTAATTATGCCTTCTTCCTGAAAAGTTTGCAGAGCATTTGGTCTGATGTCTCAGTCCTGCTTCAAGCCTCCCTGTTGTTCAGCAGAGGAGTGTTGGTGTATTACCATAGGGCTCTCCACTCTCCATCACTTTTCAGCAAACCTGCTTTTTTCGTGGAGGCAGCACGCCATAGCGTACTGTGATGTTCCTGATTGATATTCTCATTGGCAATACTAGTGATGGGTAAAACCTTAACAGTCAAGGACAGTGGGAGCTCTGCTCAATATAGCTGTTGTGCTTCAGCTAGTGATAAGCAGGGGGTGCTTCTTAATTAGGAATTAATATTCAAATGCTCCTGGGGAAAAAAAAAAAAAAAATCACATTCCAGCCTCTTTGGGTCACAAAATGTCAGTCTGACAATGGCACCCACATCTCTGACTTTACTTACTGTCAGCGGAGAAAAAAACATATTTATCTCTGAACAAACTTGGTTATTTTTGTTTTTTCTTAGTCTGGGCGATTGTAATTAATGTTAAGACACTCTCTAAAACAAGGGATTTATTATAATGCAAGGGTGAGGATGGCTTCTATTGACCTTTCCTTCTGCTGGAGTTTCAGTGTTTTAGTATGTGCTGCTTGCACTGGAAAGAATTTATAATCACAGGGCTGTCAAAGACAACCATTGTTCTCCGTGCTCTGAACATGTGGGTCAGCTACAAGTGCTTTCATATCCCCCAGAGCCAGGAGCTGGCAAAGAGTAAAGAGCACAACTGAATTCTTCTGAGGCATCGGGAAAAGCATTTTGCATATTTTTCATTGCTGATTGCTTGAGAAAGACGTCCCTCTTTCATAACAGGAATTTCTCTTCAAGGTAGACGGAGGCTGAATCACACTGCTTTATTATTTTGCCGAGCTGAAGCAGCAACAACAAATGCTGTCTGCTGGGGTCCTGGCCAGATACAATAGATGGGCAAGAAGCGGGGGGAGGTCTTTTGGAAAGCAGCAAACTTAAACCTGATGCAGGCACGATGTTGAAATTGTAGTGCCTTTTGCTGTGCTATGGACTGCGGACGACAAGTCAAGTTTCAGGTTACTTTCACTTTTGATCAGTTTATTAACTGGTCTATTGGAAATTTTTCTCAGTTCATTGTACTAATCTAATGAGAGTAGCTTCTTCTCAAACAACATAAAACTGGGTTATTGCAAACTTGCACTATGTTTTGAAGGGAAGAAGGGGCAAAACCCAAGAAAACCCTTTTTTGGGGAGGAGATTTTTAGTATTTGGGAAGATGCTTTGTTTTCCGATGTGTAATGCATCTCACGAGGATGTCAGTGCCTTCTTTATGAAGAGGTTCCTGCTGTATTTCCATGTAGGAAACAGAGGATATTGAGAGCCCCAAGCGCAGCATTCGTGACAGCGGCTATATAGACTGCTGGGACTCTGAACGCAGTGATTCCCTCTCCCCACCTCGCCACGGCAGAGATGATTCCTTTGACAGTCTGGACTCCTTTGGCTCCCGCTCGCAGCAGACACCATCTCCAGATGTAGTGCTCAGAGGGAGTAGTGATGGTAAGTACCGGTCACAGTGTGGCACACGCAAACACTGTGACATAGAAGTAGCACTTCTGGAATAAATGTGCCATTCAGAAGCTGCACACAGCCTCTGAATCGGGCAAATCTGGTGGGAGAACTTCTCAGCAAATGCTGATCTGTGCTCCCTAAGGTGTAGATGACTTTGCCAACAGCTTACCTGAAGTTTGTATCAAGATGGTGTAACATTGGGAAATAAGTTGCATCACTGAAGTGTAATTTTATGATGGGAAAGGTGCTTTTCTGGATTTTGGTGTAAGAATATGTTTTGCAGACTCATTTTAACTTACCAACTAAGCTGAAGCAGGAAATAAAATTACAGGAAGAAGAGTGTAGTGAATTGTAGTGAATAAAATGTTTGCTTAAATAAATGCAGGGCAGAAAAATGACAGAAATATCTTAAGAATGTCTGATAGTTGACAGAGTTTTGAAGTCTGATGTACAGCACTTTATCAAATGTCATTTATGTTTTTATGGCATTTAGAAAAATGGGTAAATTAATACCTCCCACCATCAGAGCTTTGTACACATTTGTGAGAGGACAGGCAGCTCTAGGCATACAGAAAGGTTGCTGCTTCTCTGCCTTTCTTTTCTGATTGAAGAGGTTTTCAGAGGCTTATAAACACAGCATGCTGGATGAAGAAGGATTTGCTAGGAATAGGTGTGGAGCATGCATTCTGGTTACCTGTCATAAGCAGGATACTGGTTTAGGACAAAAGGATGCATGATGGAGGCTCTTTCTGGACAGTTACATTCCTGATCAACAGATGAATAAGTCAAAATTCATCATCAGATGGAATTACGTTGCACACATGAATCACATCTCCTTAGTAATATTGTTTATTAATTTAAAAAGGAAAGGCAGGAAGACTTTTTGGTAGGAACCAGATGTTCATACTGCTTTTGGCAGTGTGAAAGAAACTGGTGCTAATCATAACTGGACACATGAGAGATTTCCTGAGGTGATAGGGAACTCCTTAGAACTGGAAAGCTGGCAGGGAGAGCTGGTATCACAGCAGAATTATGAAAGAGCTCTGGGAAAATCAGAGCTAAGATCTACTCTGCTGTTCTGAGTGACCTGTGGTGTTTGGGCTGTTACAGGTTGACCATCCAGAACCAACTACTGGGGCTGATTCCCTGAAACAGCCTCATGACCCCTCAAGCACTGAGCAGAGCACAGGCTCCACGTTGTAAAATGTTCTTCTGCCTTCTCAAATGAGACAAGCATGGTGTTGGCAAATAGTAACACCTCGCATGTCCTAATTGAAAAGTGTTGCTCTATCCTGGGTGCTCGGGGGATGCCCAGTGTCCCTGCTTACTTGGAGCTGGTAGACAGCCAGTTACATACATCCTGTAGATGCTTCCTGTGAACTTCTGCTGTATTATCACATGTTAGAAAGGTTTTGTGATTGTCTGTCACAGATTGTTTGCTAAGACATATTATCTTGGCACATTTCTGAGTCTGTAACAAACACAAAATAAGATGAAAGCACACAAAGCCTTTTCTGAAAAAATTAGTCTTTAACCAGGGTGCGTGCAGATGCTGTGTGCACATGTACGACTTGTGCAGCCAACACTTTCTAATGTGTCCTATTTTCCCTGCTTACTACTGCTGTAACTTCACAGCTGTCTCCTCAAACAGTTGCAGGTGAGGTGTAACTTGGCTGACCTCTTTTATGTTGAACCTCTTCCTGTGGTCCCAGCACGCCTGTGTTTTACTCAGCTGTGAGTAGTTTCTGATAGAAACAGTATATTGGACTCTATGATCTTAGAGGTCTTTTCCAACCTAAACAATTCTATGATTCTATATGCAAAGTTGGATGGAGGAAAACATTTTGCTTTCATTACTTCTTTCTCTGTTCAAATAGGAGCTTTATAAACCAAATAATGCTGTGAACTAAAACTATGATTCCTTCCACTTGTAGAAGAAAAAAAAAAGCCCGAATGGATGTTATTTAAGTGATCCTAAGGTGATCAGTTTAGGTGGAAGCAGTAAGTAACACTACCTACACAAATGCCTAATCTGTGATTAGTCTCACTGTCAAGGAGCTGCTCTGATGTCCCATGTAAAGACTGTCCCTTAGCAAAAAACAAACAAAACCAGTGGTAGAGTAGAACAGTTATTTAAAACACAGTAGAATTGCAGACTAAACTGCATTTAGAGTTCCCAGTGAATAAAATCCTCGGCTTGGCCAGCAGTCGTGCATGGATGCTTTTAAGAAGGATCTTTGTAGGTCTATAGTGTATAATTGCTTGTTACTAGTAGCGGAAACTGCTGCTGCTTCTACTTGGAAATGAGAACAACAAACTTAAGGTTTTAAATGTAGAGCATAGCTGCATCTTCCATTCGATACTTTGGCTTCAAGTACTTTTTTTGCAAATTTGAGCTGAAAATAATTTCATTAATAAGATGTGAATAATTAAAGAAGCTGCTTTTCTTTGAAGTACTCAGCTTGGGGATGCTGTTGGCACATCAGTAATGAGAGGAATATGTTCTAATTCCTCTGCTACTGTGGTTATCTATTTCAGCATTTCTGTCTGCCAGTTCAAGACTGGTTTTCCTGTGTTACAAAAATTGACACCAGAGCAAAGTCAAAAGAAATCAGAATAGCAAAGTAAGGGATCTTTGTCTTATTTTTTACTCTCTCTGTGCCCCGCTCTGCCTGATGACACTACAGCCCTTCAAACCTCACCTATTCTCAGACACCCATGATTCTGTGATGGTATCTCCACTTTCTGTTTAGACATAGATTCAGGGTACTAGTTGTCATAAGTTCTTAACAAAAACTGTGCGAACAAAAGATTACTAACAAAAGTTTGTTGTGATTTTTGTCTAACATTCATTTCCATTGTGCCATGTCTTTTCCTACTGTTCCTTTTCACTCTTTTTTGTCTCTCTCCAAGCAAGTCATGAATAACTCAACCTACTGCAAAAGCTCTTTGCAAATAACATTCCTAGCATATTTAAACCTCTTTTTCTTCCCCCACTCTGAATTATACCCAAGCTACTTGTGATTTTATTACTTCATTGTTTTCAGTCGTTCAGTACGTAGCACAATGAATTAGCTAGTAATTTACTAGTGTTTTGAATTAACAAGAGGACACAACCTGAGTGGCTTCCCTTCACCCTAAAAACAGGAACAGCTAATTGCATATGCAAGTGCTTCAAAGGGGCCAAGGACCAGAGACATCCAACTCTCCAAAGTTTGGAGAACATACAAATGCTGACAGGACAAATGGCTAAACTCACTCTGTTTCACTCTTCAAACCAGGGCCTGTGATAAGGTTACTCTGCTGGGAGAAAACTATTTGCATAACTTCTTTGTGAATTATTTTTAAAGGCTCATAATAGTGCAGGGAATCTAGTGAATGTCTATGAAGTGGCTTCCAAGATGGGTATGAGAGCAGTTCTACACTTAAAATGCTCTTTAGGGTGTTTCTCCTACAATATGGGAGTTTCAAGTCAGAAACCTGGCTAAGTTTCATTGTCTTAAATGGGTTATAAATATCATGAAGCTTAGCTCCTTTGAAAAAAATCAAGTGGTCACCGAGCTCTGCTAACCTTGTATCTTCTCTCCAACTCTCCATTTTTCTCTGCCACTTTATTTCTTCACTGTACTGATCTAGCATCTAAATCCTGAGATCACTTCCCTCTCTCCTTGCACCTTTCCATCTGGGATCAAGTCTCTGTCTATTTTGCAGTGTGCTACACTGAGTAGGCAACCAGTGAGACTGGAAAGAGACCATCAAGCCTTCTGGTTCATAGAAGCTGCTGCTATTTTCAGGTCTTGACTGAAGCTGATGTTGTCTGTGTACAAATTGCTATGTTAAAGTGTGTGTAGAAACATCCACATATTCCTGCTATTCTGTAGCTATACAAGATGCAATTTTTTTTGCTTGTGCTTGAGCTAGGCACGTATTAGTCTAGGTTCAAGACTGTGAATCAGGTCAGACATGCCCTTATGTACAACTAGGAGTCATCTGGGCTTTAGGTAAACTTCTGTGGCTGAAGATTAATTTTTCAGGGAATGATTGGAAAAAAGTTTACTGTCTGTGTAGATGTTATGGCTACTACCTTCAGTGACTGATTTTAAAATACAAATGCAGGTAAAAGTGGCTAAATGTAATTTTCTGGTGGTGTCTTCTGATTTATAGTTTAAAAATAACCAAAAAACCTGGATGAAAGTAAAAATAAAAAGGATATTTTTTCTCCTTCCTCACCAGGGAGAGGAAGTGACTCGGAAACTGACCTGCCACACAGAAAGATGCCAGATGTGAAAAAAGATGATATGTTGGCGAGGCGGACCTCACACGGTGAACCTAAATCAGCTGTGCCTTTTAACCAGTACCTCCCAAACAAGAGTAATCAGACTTTCTATGTACCTGCTCCGCTTCGGAAAAAGAAAGCTGAACGAGAGGAGTACCGAAAGAGCTGGAGCACAGCGACTTCACCACTAGGAGACAGACCTTTCAGGTAAGACTGGCCTGTCCACCTTCTCCTTTCTTCAGTGGTGATGCTTTCACACTTGCCCAATTTTCATTCTTTTCACAAGGTGTAAGATATTGTAATAAATCTCTTACTGGTGTGGTCCTGATAAGTAGTTTTTAGCAGCTGGTGAAGCTAGTAGAAAAGCAACAAGTGGAAAATCATTGTTGTGATGTCATTATTTCCCATACAATGTAATGTATAGCTTGTGTTTGACAAGATGTTGGTTGATGTAGTGTGGATGTTGACTCAAACCCAAGGCTGGAAAAAACTGTTCTGGACAATCTGTTTCAGTTCTCAAGAAAATTCCAAACAAATGATACTTAAAAGTAATGTTTTATGTATTTAATCAAAATAGATAATATTTTTGTTTTTTTTTTTTTTTTTTTGTAAAATATATTTCTTTTTATGTTGTATTTAATACACAAGTATGGTTTATATAGCTGTGACTCTGCATGTGACGCTGCATGGTTTCTCAACTAACTTTTGATTTGGACTAAGAAGCAACTTCCTTTAAAGAGCATAATTATATTCCCTGATTATTCATCACAATTCATCCTTTGGCATCTTGATTTCAGCAAAATGTGCTTATAGGTGTGCATGTTTTAGGCACAGCCTACATTAAACTACCTTGTACAATTCAATAGCAAACCCCACCCTGAAACCATAGAAGAAGAACTGAATGAAACATCGGGACTGTGTGAAAGGGAGAAAGTGGGCTCCATGGCTCCTGAAGCAAGCTCCCTTAAAAATCAATTAGGTGTAAATCAAAGTGAAGAAAACTCCACAGACCAGTCTTCTTCATGTAGTGCAAAGGAAACATCAGCCAAGGGGAAAGATGTGGAAGAGATCAGAAAGTTAAGAAGACTCGAACAAGCTGGTATTAAGGTCATGTCAGCAGCCCAGCGCTATGGCAGGTTAGCCCAACGGTGTGGGAAATCGTGCACGCTTCACGATTATAGGATTGGCTGATGTGTGGCCTTCCTTAATCCACTGCAATTTCACATCTCCTAACAAAAATCCAGTGTGCTAAGCACTCACAACTGCTAGTGAAGGTCTTGGTCTGAAAAAGCTTGTGATGTGGTAGCTGTGGATTGCAGCGTTGTATGACACTAACTGCATTTGTGTTGAGAAATTGTATTGTCTTACGGCATAATGTAAACAATCTCCAGGAAAACTACTACACACACTCCTTGTCACCTTCCACTTAATGGTTTCTTGTATTTAATAAAAATATAGAATATAGATATCTAGAAATATAAAATACAAATATATAAAATATAGAAATCTATATTAAAATGCCTAGTCTAAATAAAAATTTCAGAAACTTACATTACTTGTTGCTGGTGTAATAGATTAGTTTACTGAACCAAACTTTTTATTTGGTTGATATTTTTAGCTGTGTTAATAAATTATACATTTATTTTTAATGGCAGGAACTATAAAAGCACAGTGCTTGTTAACACATGTACCAGTTAAAGTATGGGGGTGTAGTTCAGCAGACATAATTTTACTGACTTTAGAATGGAATATATGTAGTTATTCACTTATTACCTGTGTTATTTATTTTTGGATATTGTTCAATTTGGATATTTGCTATTCTTTAACTTGAGAGCTGAAATGATGGCTACGTTCACAGCCAAATCTCTTTAACTCATGGGGATGACCTGCAAAGTAGAGTTTTAGCTAACATGTCAGAAGATTAGGCACTTATAAACTATCAAAATGGCTAAAGGGTAAGTGTCCAAATGTCTTCCTGTCCAAAATATTTTGATTTGGGTTGTGGGGTAAAATCCTAGCAGTGAGTAGTTTAGCAGATGCTTGTCTAGAGTCTGGGCTTTGAAATGTAGCAGGAAGAAAGGTAGCTCATATGTGGTACAGTTTATTCATAGGTGCGGTGAAGCTGGTGTGCAGCCACATACAGGTGTGCCATATGCAGATGAAATAGTCATAGAATATATGCTGTCACATGTCCTCTTCTCAGGTCTACTTCACTTCAGTTGTACTGAACCAGTGTTAATATCTGGTTGTGGGGTATTACTTTGGACAAAGCCCAGTACTGATGTGAAGCTATCTGGCCTAAATGAGTTCTTCAGCCTCACTTAGTGTGCTAGTTAATTGGGAATCTATAAACCAGAAGGGATATTAGTATAATCCTATTCCGAGTCCAAGGCTGTAGTATCAATGGTAGTAATGTAGTAATATGTAGTAAAATGTAGTCATTGCTTGTGTTGAGCAGTGCAGTTTAACGAATAGCTCTGTTTGCATTTGGAGGATGCTCACCATGTTGAGAGACGCTTTTCCAATGCTCAATCTACTGTTTTGATGTCCACAAAGGAAGGATGTGCGAACAAATGTGTGGTTCTTTCCTTGGACAATCCCAAGAGAAGGGAGGAGAAATAACAAGTAATTTTTCTTCCTTGCTCTCAGTGGAAGCAACTTGCGGAATTTGGCAGCTGGAAGAAGGAGGAGATGAAAGTTTTCTGTCCCAGCCTAAGGGTCAAAGAGCAGAGCTTTGTAACCCAAGCATCACTGTAGTGAAGTAGGAGCCTGCTTCTAGGGATTGTAGGAAGACACAGCAGAAAAGGCACAGGGAACAGAAGTCTGTAAGGAAAATTCTTTGTATGAGAAAGTGTAATAGTGGGTGAGGAGAAGGGAAGAATTTAGTAATGATACTTTAGGATGCAGGGGAGTGTTTAATCATATCTCTTAATGTCTTATTATTCTTCTCTGAACATCTCCATTCTATATCTCTTCTTGGCATCAAGTTCAATTTTCCATGCACTACTGACACTGAGCAATTCTCACTTCCTCTTGTTTCTGTATTCTGATTTTTTTCTTTCACCCCTCTTATTCCCTCATCTTTCTCTGATACAAGCCCTTCTCTCTCCTTTTTTTTTTTTCACCTGAGGTTGTCAGTTTTATTTTAGCTCCTTTGAGTTGTTTACAGGCTGTTTTCTCTCAACTTACTGACCTCTGGAGGGCACCCACTGTGACTTTTGAGTTCTACAAGGCATCTAATTGTTCCTAAACCTTAAACTCAGTAGGGGACTTTTCTGAGTCCTGAACAGGAAAGATTTGAACTTGTATACAAATGTACTTTTTCTTGGAGTTTAAGTGCTTGTCTCCATTGCTGTTGCATGTTCTAGGAAAGAATTGCTTTAGTTAGCTGATTTAGATGCTATAAAAGTGCATGACAAAAAGTAATTCCCCTTCCCAAATGAGTGAATTTTCTCTATTGCACGTTGATTTATTGATATGTGATCCTCCTTGCTTGCTTATTGCCTGCACATCTGTCTCTTAATTACTGTATTGTATATGAAAAGTAAGGATCACATTCATGGAGACACCCTAAAAAGAGAATAATTAACTGTGTTTAAAAAGATGATGGAGAGGAGAATTTAAGAGAGAAATGTGAGCAAGCTTTTATGATATGTTAGTTGAAAAATGACATGGACTCTTACCTTGTCAGATCATAGTGATCCAAGACCTTTCCATTGTTCTGAAATGCAATACAAGGATCTACAAGCCTGTATGAGCCCTTGCTTCAGGGAGTGCAAATGCCTGCAGTCACTTTGGAAGCACCTACTGTACCAGCATTGACCCATTTATTGCTTCTGCAACAGCTGGGGCTGGGTGTGCAAGAGCAATTTGCAGCTAATTCTACTATTTAATGTTTGCTATCTATACCACAGTAAACTAACATTAAAAAAAACATTTTTGAGATGATCGTAAACTGTTTCAGGAGACCCCAAAACGTCGTAGTTAATCTTTGATTCCATGAAAAAAATTGTAAACGAAGGGAAAATATTTTCAACTTAGAAACTGATTACTGAGGTCTAGTTACGTATTAAAAGCGGTACATTTCTCATTGCAATGACACATAGTAGCACTTTTGAGTATTATGACTCAAGATTTCTTTGTTGTCAAAAACACTGCTCTCAGAAATGCTGTTTGATGTTCTCAAGCTTCCTAGCATTGGTGGGTGTGAGACTGAAAAATCCAGCAGTTTTTACTAAATAATCACTTGGTGAGCCAGCTGCTTTTGAAGCTGTTGTGAACACAAATATTTATGAAGAAAAGGGACAGCAGTTCCCATCTGGAATGCTACTGGCAAGTGTTGTTCTGTTGCCTTAAGTGAAATCTTGATCCTTCAGAGAAATCTAAGGGAAAAGTTGCCTTTAGCTAATTTGAGACCATACTCTCCACATCACTAACCCGGGACCCTGTGTTTTGTAGCGTAAGAAGGCAAAGGCAGACAGTTTCCTATGTCCATTGAGCCTGAGCCAGGCTGGTCTGTCAGGGATGGTTTATAGCTTCCCTATAAGTTTCTTCAGCAGTTTTTTGTAGCAGTACTTTGAAAGGACAGCTGAGAACATAAAAATAAGTGGTGTATGCAGTGCGCTTGCAGGGATTTGAAATGTTTTAAATGATTTTAAAAAACCACTCTTTACATTTAAGATAGTAGAGAAGCTCAGAGCAACCCCTGAGCTATGTAGATTTGCTTTCTTAATGCCATTCTGTTTAATCCTTTGTGATCCCCTCTATTTCACTTTATATAGCAAGGTGTGCTACATGACAGAGCAAATGCCTACAAAAGTACTGCATGGAACAGTTCTTGCTGCCCAACTTCCTAAAATATCAATACGAACAATTAGATTTTTAAATGTGAGAGTTGCCTAGCTCCTGGTATCTGTCTTTTCAGTTTGCCTAAGAGTATTGACCCTTACAAGTTAAAATAAGCTTAATCATTATGGGTACCAGCTGTCAAGTGTCTTTGTTGTCATAATCTTCAGTAACAGCAAGGCTGTGTTGATAACAGTTGTTTCTGACAAGGGCAGGTGGCAATGTTTTTCAGCATGCTAATATCACTGCTGTGCTATCATTGCAGCTACTGTATGTCAGCATTGGCATAGAGGGCTCATTCTGTGGGAAAGTTAATTAGGCAAAGAATCAATCATGGTGCATGCGAGAAGAAAGCAGTTAAGCATACTAGGGTAGACAGCCTCAGTAATTACTCAGAGGGTTTTTTTTTTTTAATAGAGCTGTTAAGAAAAATGCCAAATATCTTATATTTCAGGACTCAGCAACATTTGTCAGCAATCAGGTATTTGTATCACATTTCTTCCTTTTTTTTTAAGTGTTTAAGAAGTTTAATACTGCCAGTTATGGTACTACATTCACTGCATCTCATATGCTAAAATTTGTTCTTACTCATTTTTCCAGCTATAGCTAAAATAAGTAAAGGTCCAACATGATGTTTTTTTGTTGCAACAGCCTTCTTGTTAGAGGGTATAAATGAGCCAAGACACAGACTTCTTGTTTAATCACAGCATGAGAAAGGTCCTGGTTTATTCCTCTTTACAGCTCAGCCATCCTGACTCCAACTATTCACTGACTCTGGCTGCAGCAAGCTCCTGCTGCAGGTTTCCATTGCAGCCTCTGAGTGCTGGTTATTTCCTGCTAAACTATGGCTGCATGTATCAGTTTGCAGACTCTGAATGCAGGCTTTTACCTGGCTAGACTATAACTGCCAGTTCCAGCAACAGGCTCTAAGTGCAGACCCAGGATGACTTCACAGCAGTGATTCTCTCTCCCCTCAATCCTTCTTCATGGTTCTCCTCGCTAACTAACCCACTCTATTTTATCACTCTTATCTTTATTGGATATAGCTGTGACTCATCAGGGACGAGGCTGTATTAGGTAATTAACACAGCTGTTACTTATCATGGACAAGATCACCTGTATTCCCTTCTCCTACAATTTTTTTATGTAAAATCTGTGTGGATTTGCTGCTTGTATATGGTAAGTTTTATTTCCAGCTAGGCTTTGTGCAATCTAACAGCAGCTTGGAGCATATTTGATTAACTGTGCTTGTTTTTTGACCTGGAGATGAGTGCTGCACTGCCCTCTCCTCCCCTGGTGCACCAAGACCTTTATTTAATTTTGCTCAGTGTCAGTAAAACGCCAATATGTGAAGACAGTGGAAGCACCCCAGACATCATCCTTCGCAAGGACAACCCCTTCATGACACATTATCAAGGAAAGGATTCTGGTTCGGAAGATGAAACAAACAGCAGAGTTCCTGATTTAGAAAAGGATGACTTTGCCACCCGGAGAGCCAGAATGAATCAACCCAGACACATAGTTCCATTTAACTCCTTTTTAGTTGGACCCTATGCAAGTAAAGAGAAGGGTAAACGGGAAGATGTTAAAAAGCCATTGCAGATGGAAAAAAAGGAACATGCAAGGTGTGCATTCATAGTCTTATTCTTTCAATTATAATGCTTAATTTCACCATGATATATTGCTGTATAGGTTACAAAAGCTGTCTTGGCTATGAAAAAACCCAAAGCCTTACAGGTTAAAGTAAGTGCAAATGCTTTATCATAAAGTGAACCAAACTAATTTTTTGTTAAGAGTATGAGGAGAAGTTTAAATTGGCTGTGAGCATAAATGAAATAAAGGCAGGACACTTTTGTTACCTAAGCTCATGTGACAGGTCATGAGTGTGAGTTGTGGAGAATAAACTTAGAAAATATGTTGTGCATCTCAGCTCTTTTTCTGATCACTTTCAGTGCATGTTTCTCAATGCATTTCTTTCATCTCATGCTCTTTTAATATCCTGCATAAAACACAGACCAGATGAGTCTTTAAGGCAATGAGTATATATGCCTGCTACACTGCACTGAATGTGTGTTATGCAGCATTGATTTGGGAAATGGATCAGGGATTACAAGGCTTCAGCCTAGAAAATCTCTTCTTTCTTCAGTTCAGTGATACAGACCTTTAAGAAGTTGCTGAACACAAATATTTGCTAGGTGGGAGATCTTTTTCAGGAAACAAGTATATTTGTTTTACTTGTGCAAACAGATGTCATTATAGATAAAATCACTATATGCACATTATGGGGAACCTTGACTGCAACAAAGGATATGTTCAGAATACTTCTAATATTTAATAGCTTTTTTTGATTTTCAAATGTCAAATGTTCCCTTCCGTTGCTGGTAATTTGATTATATTAACACTTTCTAATGACTAGTTTGGCAGGACATCTGAGGAGCACCTAACCAAATTTTAATAGTCCAATGCTATTGACATGACTCTTTAAGATCAAAGAAATTCTGTAGTTTGTTTGAGAGCAAAACCTGAATTCATGTGTGAATAATATGCAAATGAGATATTTGTAACTATTTCAGAGAAAGCTTATTGCAGAAATGCTTAACACAGTGATAACAAAGATTTTTCTTGAGCTGGGAATAGAAGTTCACGTGAGGAAGTGGTCTCAGTAGTGCATGAGTGCGGTAGCATAGCTGAGAGGTTTGAACTTCAAATGATTCATTCCATGTTTACTTCCTAAAATTAATGTGAAACTAATATTATAAATTCAGTTTTATCTTCTTGAGCTCTGAACCTCTTCTTTTGACACTGATTTATAATTGCTTCCTCAAAATATCTTTCCTTGCTGAACTGGAATGTGCATTAAATTAGAAGAAGACGGGTTCACATGACATCAGTAAGGCAAATAGTTACAAGCAAAGAGAACCCACTTCTGCAAAGTGAGAAGAGTGAGTCAGAGGAGGAACAGCAGGTGAAAGAGCTTGATAATGAGAGAGATGATTTGGCGAAACGGAAATCTCAAAGCATCCTTCCTCAGCTACAAGAAGATGTGCTTTTTGTCAATGCATCTATAACAAAAGCAGATCTGGAGACCTGGAAAAGATTGAAACTGTCAGGGGAGCCCAGGTATGGTTTCTGCTTGTGGATAGGATTGGCACGTTGGGAAGCATGCTTAATTTGCCTCAATCTGCTGTGTGTGCTTGTGATTTTAAACTTGAAGATGCCTTGTTGACAACCAGTCATTACCTATTTCAGTTTTCAGGAGGAGTCCAAAAATCTGTACAGATATGCTATCTGCCATGAAATGAAAGTGTGACCATCATTTAAAGCACTACAGTAGTTTCACAGTCACTTTTCTTGTTGATACTCTTAATACAAGATCAGTAAGATCCCTCTTGAATGGCTGAATTTCCTTCGAAGCTGCTTGAAGTTGAACAGCACAAAGTTCCAAGTGGTACCACTAATACATTAGCAACTACATTGCTTCTTACCAAGCTGTCTTCAGGACTTGGGGTGTTTTATGCCGTGGGAGTATTACCTGAGGATCAGCATCTTTGCATTTATGTCCTGTGCTTTTTTGAGACCTGAGCTGATACATCAGCACAGCATTGTACTCCAGTGCTGTGTAAATACACCAGCACTGTTTCTCACTGCAGCAGGGCTTTCAGGAGCCTCATTGTATGATGTTTGTATGCTCTTGTTGTTTACAAAACATCCACAAAGGGAGCCGGTATAAAGCAGTTATTCTAAGCTGTTTCTCTATGGGGATGGAACACAGGCAGGTGATTTGTGACTCCAGTAGGAAAGGAAACAACTCCTAGCCTTCCTATTTAGGTGCATGTCATTGTGCAGTTAAAGATGGCTGTGTGTTCTGGCACTCTTCTAACAATGTGTTTATTGTATGTAATTTTAGCTCTAATAAGTGAGAACTCAATCTTTCATCCTAAAGATATTAGCAGTCTCGGTGTTACTTTTAAGGTGATTTATTAAAATCAGAATTCAGTCCGCTTGGTTTAGGGTAAGTGAATTGCCCTTGGTAGTGCTCCCATGCTGCTGTAGCTCCCTCATGCCGATGGGAGTTCTAGTGCCATACAGTCGCATAGAGTGCCTGGCCTGGGTATACGTGAGCAGATAAGGAAACTGTGGCTTTGTTAGCATGAAGAACTGAGTCTGGAACAGGCCATATGCTACATTCCTTGCCCTTAGGAAGTGCTTCTGTGGATGTACTCCCTGAGTTTTTCCCACAGGTCTGCAGTATCTTTGCATTTTATATCTCATTTGAGACTCAGATGGCCAGAGCTCTTTATACTTCTGTCCTTGAATTTTAAAATAAAACCCCTTCAAAACCTTAGGAGCATTAAATTTGTTTTATTCTGAGGGTCTCATGTTGGGGACGTTCTTTTATTCCTCATTGTGACCAGTGAAGAAGATTTCAGATGTTCCAGCAACACTCTGCCACCAACTGATACCACGGTGAAAGCAGTAGCCTGTGATGATTTTGCTGTCCGCAAAACTAGAGCAAACAAAAAGTCTGGTAGCCCCAAGCAGAAGTTTGTGCATTTTGGGCCAGTAACTGAGATTGATCAGCAGAAATGGGACAAGCTCGTTATTGGCAGAAGTTCATCCAAGAGTGGAACAGAAGAGGAAAGCAAGAAAAATGGTGTGGGGAGTCTCTCTGGTGTTGAAAACTCTCCTTCAACCACTGTCAGTCATGGGTTTGCTGAACACAGCAGTGAAGTATCTGAGCCAGAAAATGAGTCCAGGTATTTGGTGTGGTTTAGGAAGTGCTGCTGAGCTGCAAATGAGACCTGTTCTTGCCAGATGCTGATCTGCATGGGAGTGAACTGCAGCAAAAGCCTAAGAGCTGTTTACACACACGGCCTTGTTCAGAAGACATCTGATATCTTTACAATATTTTAACATGTTTAGGATTGCACGAAATGCTGCGCACATGTCTTCCAAACACTTGCTCAAAATTTCTGATGGGCAGTGAAGTCACTGGTGTCTCGGAGGCTGAGCTATCATTCATGATTTTCTCCTGCTTGAATTCCAGTGGCTTTGTTCTGCCTGCTTTCAGCACATTAGGAATTTGTCATTCAGCTTGCTGTCCTTACTGATCTTCAAAAAATGTTGTTTTTCAAACCTAATGGATTTACTTTCTTTTTGAAGATGGTGTACTGCTGCTCTGTGTTTCTGGCATTTATCCGGAGAAAATTATCTGGGTCATTAACACATTAACAGATCCTATATTTCTTTGGTGTTTCTTTAATCATTTAGTCTGTGGCTGCAGCAAGAATTTTTAATGAATGCTTTTAGCAAGCAATTCATTCAGCTAAATTTGTATGTTTATAAAACATTTGCAAACTGAGTTAGATGACTCCTTTTCTTATCTTTCATTTGACCTGAGAATATTTTGTCTGTCTCACCCCTCCTCTCATTCTCATCACTAAGTGAGGGAGGAGTCAAGTCAGGTACAGATGACTCTTGCAGGAAAGTTCCATCACCTGTAGCAGCTCCTGATGTCACCTCTGAGGAACAAACCCCACGGAGTTTGAGCAAACAGCAAGAAAGCACCAAGGAAGAATGTGACAGGAATTTACCAGATGTTGAGAGAGATGATATGTTGGTTAGAAGGATGGGAACTTTTCCGAGGCATACCACAAGCTCCATTCCCATAAATTGTCCTCCCCTGTCAGTAGCTCCTTATCTGCTGCAGCAGCAACAAGAGAAGGCTATAACTCATAAAAAGGATTTGAAGATTCTGCAGGAAGGAGAAAGGTCAGAGAACAGAAGCAGATGCCTCTGAGCCTGGTTTGTGTGTGGTGTTAGTTTGGTTCCATCAGCAATGTTGTCCCATTCTTCACATGGGGCTTTACAGATGTGTTTTACTCATTCATCATGGCATGTGTTCTGTTTCGTAAAACTACTCACAGGAATGTATCCTATGAATGTAAAGCAGCCTGTTTTCTTTCATAATATTTAAGTACTTCAATTGTTAATTGCTGTTCAGCATGGAATAGTCTTTCATCTTTGGGGGGGATTTCTTTTGCAAACCATGGTGCTTTGTCTAGATTTTTATGCCAGCTTCCAAGTGAGTAAGTTGTCACAAGTTGTCATTTGTATGCAATTCCCAGCTTCTAACAAATCACCTACGTAAGTGTGGAGTTCAACATAATTTCCTCTTACTCCCTGTGCAGTGGCTAAAGATGACTACTTTGCCTAGTTGTCCATCATTCTCAACTTTGTTTTGAGTAATAGTACCTCACATTGCCTGAGCAGCTACTTGCTGTACAAGTGAGCATTATCATGGAACAGTGTCACTTGTCTCTCTGAGCAGTACTATCACACAAGAAGAGAGCCAAGAACAGCTTGAAATCCCTCAGCTGCAGAGTGATGGAACAGAAAACAACATGAAATTTCCAGACCCAAAAAGAGATGACATGTTAGCCAGAAGAACCAGAGCTTTTCTTAAACAGCCTGGGCCCAGTGTTAAACAGTTCCTTCCCATGCCATTTTCAAAGCAGCAGAATAAGCAGGGCACAGCTACAGAACTTGAGAAGAAAACCACGAGGTAAGAAAGTTGTGTTTTTCTCCATCCCTTTTAGCTAGCCCTGTGGGCTGTTTCTCAAGATATCTTGTCAGGAAGATTTGCTGTTGGCCCAGTAGTGGTTATTTTCATACTTGTCCTCAGTTTTCTGATAATTCCTTCTGCTCAGTAGAAGGCAGTAGAAAGTTTCTGGCCCTTTTAGAAGAGCCATGTGGGGACTATGACCGGAGCTCTACCAGATGCAAAATTCTAACATGTGGAAACAGATCTACGTAGCAATTACATTTGCATTAAATTTGCAGAGGTTTCTGGTTAATATGAAGTAATCATTATAAATGTTTCCAGCTAGAAATGGAGATGCTGGATGTAGTAGGTTAGATGATTGTCTATGGCTTATCTAGTGCTAGTGACTTCCTAACAGGAAATCTGGAGATCCCAAGATTCTTCCTGATAGTGCTCAGTGTCTTTCTAAGCACCTTTGTTCAGATGTTTGAGGCTGTGTGAGTGTTGAAGCTTTTGAAGAGAGTTATCATTTGGTTGAGCCACATGCAAGCAAGAATGGAAAGGTTCTTACTCATCAGCTTCTTCAGAGTACTTGAGGAGAAGGATATGCATGCACCTGTACAGACATGGATGAAAAACTAGCTTACACCTCAGCCAGGAGAAAAAAAAACAACTGTCATCTACCATAGAATTCTGTATGGCTTGGTGTTGAAAAGACTTAATGCTTTAATTTTCAATGGTGTTCCGGACAGTTTATTTTCTGACTTAAAAGAATGGTACAAGCATTTGACTCTTAAAATTAAGGGGGTTGCTCCTGCTTCACTTAGCTTGTTCTGTGTCGGCTATTTGGGTTTGTAGGGGCAGGATTTTTTGTTGACTTATAGTTACGCTTTTCATTATGTATGTGTGATTTTTGAAACGTTGCTTAATACATCCCTTTGCACTACTGCCTTTGGCTCACTCAGGCCTGAAAAATGTCCACAAGGCTACACTAATAGCTCTGGAAAACCTGCAATAGAACCAGCTCAGGAACAGCAGCAAGGACAAGAGGACAGTCTCCCACCTACAGAACAAGATGAGATTATTAGTCATGCCCAGGTGGCTGAAGACAGCCACAATGATGTCCACCTTGGTCAAACATCTAAGCTTCAGGAGGTTCCTGAGGAAAACAAAATGGAAACACTTCCATCCAAGGATGAGCATCTGCAAACGTGAGCTTTCTGGTGTGAATCACGCAGCTTTTACACCCCTGTGTGCACACTTCAGAGTGCAGATTGTACATTGCCTGCTGTGTTTTCAGTCCAGACTAAAACACTGTATGTCAGTAATATACATTTTAGAAACTAAAAGAATAGTTTTGTATTGCATTTTATTTTGAATTTTAAAATATTTCATTGAAAGCCAAGTGAAAGGAATGTTTGAATAGCAGTATATATGTTGAATTGCAAGAAAAGTTTATGAAGAAGAGATGCTAAAATGGACTCTGCTCATTGAGAGATGCTTATTCTATTTCTCCCATGATTAGAAATGTTGAAGTATTGACTTTTGCACTTGATACTCTTTTATGATAAATCTGTTATAAATATGTGGTTTGCATAGCTCTAAAAAAGACTATAATTTTAGTAAATGCTGCTGGTTTGTGTATTACCAGTAACTTTTTTCAGCTATACTCCCCTGCCCTGAGGAAAGAAAACCAAAACCAACTAACAACAACAACAAAAAAAAGCAAACAAAACAATAAAAAAATCCAAACAAACCAGCCAAAAAAAACCCCAAAAAGCCTCACCCAAACCAAAACAACAAAACAAGCAAACAGAAGAAAAAAACTAAACAAACAAAAAAACCCACCAAACAAACAACAACAACAAAAAAATCAAAAACAAAACACAAAAAAACCCTAAAAAAGAAAAAGAAATCCCCAAATACAAAAAGAAAAAGGAAATCGTGTGACTCACTTTCTGACTATAACATTTGTCTGCTTCAGTAATAGTGGTACTAAGCACTGCTGTGGAATGTAACTCTTTTATCTCCACTCACTGCATGTATGGCACAATGTAAATGCTAAGACATTGTCTCTTTTCAATAACTGTTTTCTACACATGTTTTAGGTACACTTCAGCAGGTTTTTATAATGTGGGGCATAAGTGTGTGTTTAAGGAGGGATGGGTATTATTCTCATGTAACTTGACCTCAGGATGATCAGGTAAGTCTTGTTTGATGAATACATAATCCCTGAACAGTATGGCTGTTTTGGTCAGCTTTACTAGTAGAAGTGACAGTTGTGCAAACTATATGGGTCCAGTTGCAATTACTACTTAATGTATTTATCCACAATCTAATTTTATATTTGGTCTTGTAGATTCGGCCCCAGAACTGCTGTGTCTGATGACGCAGAGTAAGTTGTCTTGTGTTCCCAAGATTCTGTTTTAAACAACTTACACTGCATGCTTTCCCATCTTTCTACTAATTTAAAATGCAGTTAATGCATCATTATTATTTTGCAGTGTTTTGGCAAATAATTTTTCAGACAGCACTGAAAAATGGAATGCAATATGGCTTACATTGAAGTTAAAAATAATTTCTATATAAAAGCCCATGAAAACTAAGCGTAATACTAATGGCCAGCTATTGCTTAAAGTATTGTTTGCTCTTTTTTATTTTATTTTGTCTTGGTTTGCTTCTGAATTTCCATTGCCTCTAATCAGCTATAGGTAAAGAGAATTGGGTTGAACCTGAGTGTTGAAGAAAAAAAATGAAATATGAGGAGGAACAGGAAGAAATAAAGAAATCCCAAAGCAAAATAATATCATTGTGTTCTTCAGAATAATTACCAGGAAGATATATCTTCAGCTGAGCCTTTATTCTCTTCTAAAAACTTTATATTCAATCCCTTCCAGGTTACGTTTTATTTAATAGTGTACTAAATTTCAATTTTAAGCTCTTCACCTTGATGCATCACTTTTCGCAGAAGGTGTAGAACTGACATTTACTACACTCAAAAATTTTAATTGTTCATGTATGCATACAAACTTTAGTACAAAATAGTCTGTAATGTCATTTGGAAAACTCTTTGGAAGTATTAGCTATTTAGAAGAGAAGTAGTTGGGAACTACCCCTTGATGTCCTTTTGTTCACAGAAATGCACATGACCTTCTCTGTCTCCCAGATTAAATCCCAAAATAGAAACAGTATGGAGAGTTGTGGAGGTTTTATAATGAGTATACACAGAGACTCATATGCAATTCTTCACTCTTTCCTCTAATGATAAAGCTTAGAATCATGGAGTGATGTTCTTTTTAAGTTCTGTAGTATCTTTATCACAGACTCACAGACTCACAGAATCACAGAATGTGTAGGTTGGAAGAGACCTTCAAGATCATCGAGTCCAACCCATGTCCTAACACCTCAACCAGATCATGGCATCGAGTGCCACATCCAGTCTTTTTTTAACCACGTCCAGGGATGGTGACTCCACCACCTCCCCGGGCAGACTATTCCAGTACTTTATCACTCCTTCTGTGAAAAACTTTTTCCTAATATTCAACCTACATTTCCCTTGGTGCAGCCTGAGACTGTGTCCTCTCGTTCTGTCAATTGCTGCCTGGAGAAAGAGACCAACCCCCAGCTGACCACAACCACCCTTCAGGAAGTTGTAGAGAGTGATAAGGTCACCTCAGAGTCTCCTTTTCTCCAGGCTAAACAACCACAGCTCCCTCAGTCATTCTTCATACGGCTTGTGTTCCAAGCCCCTCACCAGCCTCGTTGTCCTCCTCTGGACACACTCAAGCATCTCAACGTCCTTCCTAAACTGAGGGGCCCAGAACTGGACACAGCACTCAGGGTGTGGCCTCACCAGGGCCGAGTACAGGGGAAGAATGACCTCCCTGCTCCTGCTGGCCACACTATTCCTGGTAGAGGCCAGGATGCCATTGGCCCTCTTGGCCACCTGGGCACACTGCTGGCTCATGTTCAGCCGGCTGCTGACCAGTACCCCCAGGACCCTTTCCTCCTGGGCACTGTCCAGCCACACCTATAAAACCGCAGGAGGTTATTGTGGCCAAAGTGCAGGACTCAGCACTTGGACTTATTAAACTTCATCTTATTAGACTCTGCCCATCCATCCAACTGTTCCATATCTCTCTGCAGAGCCCTCCTATCTTCCAGCAGATCAACACACGCTCCCAGCTTAGTGTCATCCACAAATTTACCAATGAAAGATTCAATACCCTCATCCGTGTTATCAATAAAAATATTGAACAGAACTGTGCCCAGCACAGACCCCTGAGGGACACCACTGGTGCCTGGCTGCCAGCTGGATGCAGCACCGCTCACCACCTCTCTCTGGGCCTGGCCATCCAGCCAGTTCCTAACCCAGCAAAGAGTGCTCCTGTCCAAGCCACGGGCTGCCAGCTTTTCCAGGAGTGTGCTGTGGGAGACAGTGTCAGAAACCTTGCTGAAATCCAAATAGACAACATCCACAGCCCTTCCTACATCCACCAGGCAGGTCACCTGGTCAGAAAAGGAGATCAGGTTGGTCAAACATGACCTACCTCTCCTCAAACATGACCTACCTCTCCTTATGCTGAGCAAAGCCTCTGTTCTCTGACTACAGAGTAAACATGATAATTTTTAAGCAGCAGGAATCTGTCCAGTCAAATGAAGGGATTAAATAAAAAGAGCAATATAACATAGAAGTGCTATACTTACCAATGGGGACATTACAGCTATTTCAGAAAGCCTGCTTATATGATTGATTTTTTCATCTGTGCATGTCTGTATTAAATCCAATCATGAGAGAAGGTACATGGAGATGCCTTCAAAGAGGTGTTGCAATGGGCTTGGTGGCATAATGTGAGAGTAGCAATGATCAATAAATCATATTGCTTATTCCATACTGATTCTGATTTTGTTTTAAAAGGTAAAGCAATTAATGTTCACACCTCATTGTCATCCTTTCCCTACAGTTTACAGAGCAACTATTTTCCTATACTGTCTTTTAAGTTCTTATAAATATGAGACTGTGTTTTCCTTCTGAAGACCAAGTATTTATGAAGACTCTGTTAAAAGTTGGCTTCTGAGTAGGAAAAATAAATTGAACTGATATTTAAAATATTTGAAAATATTTGTCAAGTCCCTGTTGAAAACTATGACTTGAATTCAGTTTTAGACTAGATGCTCTTTATTCCAGCAGCAAAACTAAGGACCCTTTTATTAGACTGTCAAAGTTCCCTTTGGTAGTTAGAGGAAAACTGTTATTGTCATCAGCCCTGGTCTGTCTCAGGGTCCAGAAGAGGCAAGTGTGTTGTGTGTGTTAGTGTGTTGCTGCTGATCAGGCCCATTCCCATCTCCCAAAGAGAGAATTCTGGTGGTACTCTGATAGTCCAATGTGAGTTTAGGCTCATGGTGAGCTGAGATTTTTGAGTAATTCTTTACTAGAGTCTGATTTTGAGCCAGTCTGTCACTTTTTATGTTTTGTTGGAGTTTCTTAAGTCTTAGTATCACTGTAAAATGGTAATGCGGCCACATAATAAATGCCTTACATAAAATTGTTAACATATTCTCATAAAAAGGTTTTTTATTTATCTCTCACTTTTAAATTAAATAATCTAAACACTGAAGTCCTTCAGAATTTTTTTTTAATCCAAAATTTATTTTGACCTGTTAAAAAAAAAAAGGAATTGCTGCATGATATTGCTGACAAGAACAACTGTAATTTGTGATAATAAAGCAGTGTAGCTTGAAAATCCCAACTTCCCAAATATACTGTCGGTCTGCACAGTGATTTTTCTCTGGTCATTTTTAGAATGGCAGGTCTGGGACATGGGTCAGCTGAAAGGCCTCTTGCTTCAGGACAGAAGATATTGTTTGTATACAATATCCAGAGCTATGCTAATGGCAGAAAGTTAATGAAATTGAATTTGGTGTGGTTACATATTCCCTGTCTACTTGTGTGCAGTGTGTCTGCTGGCCCAGCATATGGTTCAGGGAAGGCGTAAATCGAATTCTGTTCATGGAGGTGTCAGTGATGAGAGCCATTTGTAGATTATACAAGACAGAAATAAGACAAAATTATGTGAGACTCATAGTGAAAAGTGTCTTTTGAGAGAAGCTCAGAGTTTTGGGCTCTTTGATTGTTTTCTAAGGATGAACTTGTCAGGCACAGAAGTTGATGTAGACCTTTCAGTTGGCCTTGTCCATGTACTCAGGAAAGGAGGTTTTTCTCCTTAATGATTACTACATTGGTCAGAATGGAGCACTGTGCTTTAAGATGGGACTCCTTTGATTGCTGTCTTGGGAAGATACTGTTGTGGAAAAACACATTGCTGCAGAGTTGAAGTTTGAACCTACCGAGTTGTTTATCCGTGACAATGATGGCCCAGCAGCAGGAGGTGACTGCTGGAGTAGGAGGTGCATCTGGGGTTGTAGTGTATTTTGAGTTTGACTCCTGGCCAAGGCTAAAGCCTTTTTCAGAGAATCATTTTTGCTGCCCTGTTGATAGTTATAAAACCTGTTGCTGTCTTTGTGCACCCTGTGAGACCTGCATGAATTCAGGGAACATACACTAGACCTACCTTAGGAAATGCAGGTATTCCTGCTAGAAAGGCAAGATTTTTCCATCCCAAATGGCAGAGACTGTGTACTCATGCATTCTACTAGGACCAATAACCACTATTTCAGGTCTTACCTTTTCTCCTACTGCATGTGAATGAAAAATTCTTTGGACATGAGGTAAGAGTACAAGAGAGGAGCTACACAACCAGTTTGACCCAGTAGGCACAAGGTATCTAATACTGAACACTAAAGGTTTTCCTGGTGTGAGTTTCAAAAGCTCATAAACTGGAATAAAACAAGAGTAACTAAATTAAAAGTGACTTTATTGCAAGTTGTGCATCTCCCAACCTTCCTCACCAGTCTGCCAAATATGACTGATACTTAAGTTTTAAAAAACAACAATACTTGTCATCTCTTTAGGTTCTGTTATTTAGGAGTGTTCCAATCCAATCCTGAACAATGCAACTGTTAAACTACCCACAGAAAAACCCAAATTAGTGTAACCCTCAGCACTCTCTTTAAAGGGTGAAGCACAGTAATATATTAACTTCATTGTTCATGCTTAAAGGCAATAGGATGTTTATTCTAACCTTCATTTCTGAATAAATACCTGCTTAACAGGATGGAATCTGTGCATGTCCTTTTCCATACACTGTCCAGACCTTTCAAGTTTTTCCTTGAGAGTGGCATTCCTGTCTTTGCTTGCCTGAATACAAATGCTGGTTCATAAATATACGCACAGCTTTCTGTGACTATTCACTTTGATTACTGTGGACACAGTTGCCCACAATTTTATCTTCATTGGGTGCTTCTCCTGCTAGTTGGCTCATGGGCTCACGTAAAGCTGCAGGTGATCATTTGAGGACTGCTGTGAAATCACTTGTTGTGGAACTGCATGGCTTTCTTTTAAGTTTTTTTTTGCTTTGGATGGCACAATTGAGGTCATGTTTTACTAATAATAGGTCATAGAGGTGGAGTAGTGAGAGTGTTATCTTTGTGTGAAGGTGCAGTTTGAACCAAGTGTACTTCTCTGTGTTTGTAGCAGCAGCATTTAGCTGGCCATGCTGCCCTTGATGTACTTCTCAAGCCTTCTTTTACCCTGAAATGGAAACTTCTGTCTGTGGTGTTGATTGAAGTGATCTTGAAAACCCATTGGGTACAAATCTTCTGAAAGTAAAATGTTATGAATGATAGAATGATTTTAATAAGAGGAATGATAATGACTCAATAATGATTTTATTGATAAGTTAGTAGTGCTTCTTAATGAGAAACAAACTTGTGGTCGACTAACAAAGTGGGAAGTTGAGGAGTGTAATGCCTGAAGTACTGTGTGGGAGCCATAGGAATGCTAGCAAGCCCGTCTTGGGGTCTGCTGCTTTTGGGAGCTTTGTAATGGAGCAGGTGTCTGATTCTGCTGTAGCACCCTCATGTGGCTTCAGCTCTTACAAGCTGAAGGAGTATAAACCTCTAAATAAGACTGGGCCTGTTGTTATTTTCCCCTTGTTTAGGAGTATGAGTATGTTTGACATGAGATGTGAAGAGGAAGCTGTGGCTCAGCCTCACAGCAAAGCTCGCCATGAGAAGCTGCAGAATATAAACAACCAGCTGAAAGAGGATGAGACCAGATGGCAAGATGTGAGTATACAGCATTGTCTGCAATGCTGGCTGGCCCTGAGGCCAGCCAGCTAGGCAAAAACAGGAGAACCTGCTAAATCTGCACTTGCTGTCAAGTGCTTTAAATAATCACAAGAGTTTTTATTTCCTCAGCAGATTGTTGCTAAAAGCATACAAGTTCATAATTTGATGTAAATAAAAGAATGCAAAATCTTCCAGTCCCTCTGCCCATTCACCAGGTATTTTGCTTAAAAAAAAAAAAAAAACAAAAAACCAAAAAAACCAACAACAACAACCAAAAAACCACACAAACAAAAAAAAACACGCAACAAAAAAACACAACCTGTGATTAGGTAAAAAAAATGGAAGAACAACTTCTAAGTGCTGACTTCTCTAACTTTTCTAATTATTCAGTGTCCAAAGTGACAAAATACAAGACTAAGTAGGACAGGGAATAAATAGGTCAACCTTTTCTTTAATATGCATAGATACAGAATATGTTAATACTTTCCATCTTGTCCAAGCAAACAAATGGCACTTCATGTTAGCTACACCCTGCTTCGTTTACGAGGCCTTTCCAAACCCTCTTTCCTTGATGTATTTTGTTAAGCTGTCCAGACATTTGGCATTGTCTGCAGCAAATTAGCAAGGACAGAAAAACATGATCTGCAGATAAGTTAGTAAAACGAGTTTTAATTTCAATTCTGTTCATTTTAAATGAGGAATTTTGGATTTTTTTAATTTAAAAACACCAAAACACAATAGAACACATCTCTTGGAGTATGGTAGTTTCTCATTACAAGGAAAGCTTCTGTGAAACACTTCAGAGAAGTTTTTGGTAGAAAATTTAAGGAAAAGTTAAAAACAAATTGTATATACAGCTAAGAAGTGACTTTTTATAGTAGAACATGGAAGGACTTCAGCTAAAAGGTCTTTATGTGTGGGAAGCCATAATTTCCCAGCAGATATGACTAAATCCAATGGCATTCAAAAAGTTCAAGAATTGTGCTTTGAATTGAAAATCCTCTGAGCTAAAGTTCCTACATTTTCCAGGCCCTCAGCACCTTCTACCATGAACTAAAAGTTCTGAAGAGGTACTGAAAATGCCTTTATTAGATTGTCCTTGGCATTCTGAGGGCTTTATAGAGACATGTGTCATGGTCTGATATTTTAGATACCTATGCTATAAATTTGCCAACAATTAACAGTTTCATGGCTTTCTAAGATTATTGTTATTCTAAAGCATTAGAACTGGAAAAGATAAACATGTCTGGTTTTTAATTATGAAAAGAGAAGGAAGGCTTCTGTTAGAAAAATTGCTAATGAAAAACTAATTTCCAGACAATAGACAACAGTAGAAGTAGCTGAATAAAGAAATGCTTTGGTACTTCAATGAGAATAATTAGTAACTGAGGAAAATGACAGTCCTGCATTTCATAAAGGGGATTATAGATATATGTAGGTCATGTGAAAAAGTACTTTAATGAACATTCCCTCAAGTGTCATCAATAGTAGCATTCCCTCAAGTAACATCAATAATTTTTGGTTTTAAGCTAAATTAGAAGTGACAATGTTTTTTTCCTGATTTTAATAAAATAAGTTAAGCTTGCAGTACCTTCTGCTGCTTACCAATAAAAATGCAATTAAAATACTTGAGAAGCCATGTAATTAATGGAATAGCCTTTGAATTTAGTATGTATTATGAATATCTGGGTTTTACTAAAACAAAAATTTGTTAGAGTGCATGAAATATAATCTGTATACTAAACTCCTGGTGTTGAAAAGTTAAGAACAAATGTTCCCTTGCAGTTTCCTAGCAAGTTATTTTTCTTTGCAGAACTTCTGCAGTGGTTACTTTTTACATATAAAATTTGTTCCTTTGTTAGTTGGCTGCAATGAAGTTTTACAGTTTAGAAAACTTCTTTACTGTAATATTTGTACTGTGAAAAAGATCTTGTTCCTGTATCCTCCAGGATTTGTGAATTCATAATGGATGCAAGACATCAGAGGGGGCCATAATAAGTACTTCCTGTGATTCTCTGGTTTAGTGTCAGGCTAGTTTTCCAGAAAAGGCAGAGTACCAGATTCAGTCAATCTTCTGCACAATTCCAGGCTAGCAGATTCCAAAAAGACTGAGATTTTTACTTCAACAAGGACATCTCTAGATACCTGCATACAAACCATAGGCTTTTTACTCTGTCATGTCTCACACCAGCCATGTATGAGCCACGTCAGTCCCTAACCTCAGTTGGTCACATCTGGATCTAAAGTACTGCAGGGTGGCCATGATGAAGAATTTAAATTTGGATGCTGCACTGGATTTTTCTATTTAAAAAAAAAAAAAAAAAAAAAAAAAGGGTCAACCATATTTGCATATAGCTGACTGATAGCATGGGCAAAGTATGGAACTATCAGTTCTCCAATCAGTGTGGCTTTGGCTCATGGTGAAACAACATCTATTCTTCCAGTGAACCCCTGCTCCCCATATACCTGATTATTAAAATTCTTCACCAAACATATTTTTTTACTTAATCTTTCTGAGGAATTGGATTTTGTCCCTAGTGGTGGCCCAAGTTAAAATGAGTGTCCTGACTGATCCTTTTAGGCCAAGTTTCCTGCCAAAAGCAAAGTAAGCAGTGAAGCTATGAAATTCTTACTATATCCTGCTGTTAGCAGAAAATTCAGGCAACATCCTAATTTATGGCATGATCTCTTTATGTCGTTGAAATAAACAATGCTGCCTCCAGGTGATGGAAGTCTAGTCCACAGGCAAGAACAAGTATTGCAACCGGCTGGTTGGGCTCATTGTTACCTGCAGCCACTTTTTAGTTATTTGCAATTCTGCATTCAGGTGCCTTTCTTCTCTCACAGGACCTGGCTCGGTGGAAAAGTCGTCGAAGGAGTGCTTCACAGGATTTGATTAAAAAGGAAGCTGAGAGAAAGAAAATGGAGAGGTTATTGGCTGGAGATGGAATGAATGAGCGCAGAAAAAGCATCAAAACCTACCGAGAAATCGTGGAGGAGAAGTATGTTGTTTTCCTGGAGTGTAGTGGCATGTGAAAATGCTGTATGCTTCATAGGTGATAGGTAACTGTGGGCAGCCATTCCTGCAAGTATGAATGAGGGAGAGGGGAGGATGTGGATGGAGCAGAGGAAATGGGCGTGATTTCCCATGTTAATGCAATGGTTTCTCTTGTGTTGTCTTCCTTGCAGAGAGAGAAGGGAGCGGGAGCTTCATGAGGCATACAAGAATGCAAAGACACAGGAGGAGGCTGAGAGCATCCTCCAGCAGTACACTGAAAGATTCACTATCAGTGAAGCTGTCCTTGAGCGTTTGCAGATGCCAAAAATTCTGGAAAGAAGCCATTCAGTGGAACCAAATTCCCCACTGAAAGACCCAAATCCTCTGAGATATTTAAGGCAGCAGTCACTTCCTGCTCCAAAATTCACTGCCACAATTGAAGCAACCATTGTTCCCGCCACTGAACTAGAGCCCAGCAGTTCAACAGGACGCACATCTCCCAGCAAAAGTGTCTCCAAGGCTGTGCCTATGCTGACACCCAAGCCTTACTCACAACCCAAAAATACACAGGAAGTTTTAAAGAACTTTAAGGTAGGATACAGCACATGCCCCTAAGTCAGCCAGGAGGCAAAGAGATCTTAATTAACTCATCTGAACATATAAATGTTTAATGCAATTCTGTAGAAAATGGTGGCAGCAGTCTGATATTATAAAATTCAGCCTCATGCTCTGTGCTGCCCGGTTTAGTGGTTTCTTCACATTTACCAGTCTTCTTAGAATCTTGACCTCTTCAGACTAAAATATTTGCACTGGTCATCTTTCCTCAAGCTAAATTTCTTTGGGGAAAGGAGGAATTTAAGAAAAAAGCATGGCATTTCCTCAGAAAGATTTTAGAAAAGAGTGTGTGGTAATGATTTTTATTCTTGAACAGAATGGAAGGTTCAGGGAGTGTGGAGGCCCTGACTTTTGAGGCAAGACCTGAACTGACTTTTTTGTTGGGGGTCTGATTTTTGCCCTACCCAAACAAGTGTGTCCCTGCTCCTTCAGAGCCAAGAACCAGCTTGCCCAAACATGTGTCTTAAACATGCTTCTCTCCAAGGATGAATGAGGAAAGCTGCTTCACAGGCATAAAGAGAGGATTTAGGTTGTTCATGGAGGTTCAGTGAAACAGTTTGGTACTGGGGTAACAGAGTAACTGTAGATTGATGGTGAGAGAGTGGCTCCACTGGATTGCAAGAACTGTGCAAAATTACAGGAGTAAAAGAAGTAAGAGAACGTGGATGAAAGCAGGCCTGTTGGGAATAAGTCAGCTATGGGATCTGTGGGAGAAGAGGATAGGAGACAATATTCTGAAACCAGAATATGAAATCTGAGGAGTGTATCTTTTGACTGGGTGGTTGTGGAGAATGGGAATAAGATACTGAACCAGTGATGGAAAAAGCAAAGAACTGGGATGTGCTAAAAAGAACAGACCAGCATAAGTCAAGTTTGAAAACATCTGCTGTTCACATTGCCTGTACCAAAACTGGAGCTTACCCAAGTCTCATAGTAGTCATGTTGTGAGCAGCGTGAAGCCTACTGACATGGGTGTCCCCAGCCTCTAAAGTTTGGGTTCCCTTCTGTCTGCCATTGCTCATATTTTGCAAGTGGCGTTCAAGGATCCCTGAAAAACTGCTGATATCCCAGTAGCACCGCTACCATGTATATTCAGGTTGTTTACTTTCTAGAAAATGTCAGCTTTTTATAGCGAGTGAAAAAAAGTATATGTGATGTATAATTTATTGAAGTCTGTCACAGCTCTTGTGAAAACCACACTCCACTGTGTTTTCTAGTTGAAACATGAAACTGATAATTCCTGTTTCTCCTATACCTCAGTTGGTATGCCCCAAGTTTACTTTTTAAGATATCAGTGAATCGTGGATCTTGGTTTTTTTCTGATCCTTGACACTTTTTTCATCAGAGGACCAAGATATGTGTGTATATCACAATAATGTTATTGCATATATAATTCACATTTGTAGGAACTAATGTGAACTACCTAAACTAACTAACCCATGAAGGCTCCTACGCCCCAGAAGCCACCACATAAAAATCTGTCTGAATCTTGTTCACATGATGTGAAAATATGTGTTTTTTCTCAGTAGGAATTATTCCCTAGCACATGTAGCTGTAGCATTATTGTCCCTTAAAACACCAGTCTGTCGATGATTCTTGACTCTGGTGACAATGTGTTGACTTCCTCCAGATCAGAAGGAGTATGTTTGTTTAACTCTGCAGTCAGGGCATCTGTCCTGCTCATTTGAGCGTTTGGTTTTCCTCTTTAATATAAACGAGAGATGTCTTAGTCTAAAGAGAGACACTGAAATGGGTGGTTCGGCCTGCCAGTGTTTTCCTGGCCTTTTTTGAGATCTTTCATAACCTGCCTCTCTAGTAGATAATCCAGCACACGGTCCCAGAAGACTTAGGGCTCAGTTCCAGCTCACACTTGTTAGGAAATAAACCCTAAGAGAGTTACTGTATTAAGTGGATGATGTAGTGTGGAAAGGGAGGGAATATTTTCATCTGAAAAACACTCTGATGGAGTGAAACAGGTGGTGGAGCTGATTGTGCAAGGGCTAAATGCCTCCACCTTACTGCATATCTGGCAGAGCTAAGGATGTCCGACTCCTCAGAGATAGCCTCTTAGTTAATCATGCTCTTAAGGAACAAGCCTCTGAATGCACATGTACAAGAAGTCAATGGAAGGAATTTGCCCTCAGCTTGGTACTGATGATATATACTAAGCTGGAGTGCCACTCTTGAGGTATCCAAGCTGTTCACTCAGTAAGGATCTCTGTGCACAGAGTAACAAAGCCCTCCTTACTCCTCATGCCTGCTTACAAGCCTGTGAACAGCTGTGATGTGGCCAGGCAGGAGCAATGTGGTGGTACTGAGGCCTGGTCTCTCCTGGTCTCCCTTCATCTGGGCCCTCTTAAGGTGAATGGCTAGTGAGTTCTCTGTAGCAAGACTTCTCCTATATGCTTCTACAAAGAGCCCTTCAGACTGAAGAGAGTCTTGATATGCCACCTCCATTCAAAATTTCCAGGGTAAATGTACCAAGAGGTTGTATCAGTGCAGAGAAAGAAGCCAAAGCATATTTTGTACTTTCTTCTTTGCTTAAAGGTTCCTCAGCAGGAATATATGGCCACCAAGCAGCTAGCTTGACCCTGAGAAAAAAGGTAGTTAAACTGTTTCCACACCCTCCTTTTCAAGGAGATTGCCTAAAGTAATTTTTGGGGAAAGTACCTAATCTGTTTGATTGCCTTATGGAGAGGGTGGAATGGCCAGTTTTATTTGCTGGTGCCTTGATTCCCTGTTATGAACAATAAAGAAACAAGTGGATGAACTCTGCTGCTCCCCTCCCTTCATAGTTGTCCTGGTTTGGGACAAATTTGGGAGAAAACCCCTGTATAGGATCCCTCTAAGGAAGCAAACCCAAGTGGCCCTTCCCTCCAACCGGTCCGGTAAAAAAAAAAAACCTTTGGAGAAAAGTGGAAAAAACTATTTTACTAAACAAATGAAGTGCATACAAGTATAAAGAATGAATAATATGAAACAATAAAACCTCTCCTTCTGAAGTGAGATGGCAAATTGAGAAAGTCCTTGCCGTGGGTGTAGCTCGTCTCTCTCTCACTCTCTCCTCAGTCCCAGTCCCTCTGGCGCTGCTGGAAAATGCCGAGGTCCAGGCCCCGGTGGGCCGCAGGTGCAGCCCCCAGTGCTCCCCTGGGTTTTCAGTCCAGAGCAGGTTTAAACAGTTCCAAGAAAAAGGAAAAAAAAAAACAGTCCAGGGAACATCTCTGCCCTAGCTAGCTGAAACTAACTAAAAGCAAAAAAAAGATCTCTGTCCTGCAGTCTCTCCAAGCCTCCGCTGAACACCCAGTCCGCAGCAGAATGTGGAGGAGTCAGGCAGTTTTCTCAAAACAAACTCCGCGCTTCTCCTTGCTCTTAGAACTAGTCTTAAAGGCACAGGACTCAATATACAGCACAAACAGAACAGACGATTGGGGATACAAGCATCATAAAGTTACCGTAGGACAATAGTCCACATAACTGTTCTTCAAAAAAGCACAGACTGCTAATACTGTGGTGAGGTCATTGAGGTACATAAGCGGTTCATCAGCATAATTAGTCCTGGAGAGCCTGCTTGGCTCATGCATAAGGCAATGCAAAACCCAGCACTTTTGGTCTAAATTTAACATAAAAATGATTTTTTTAAAAACATCCTTTGATCTATGATGCACGAAAAGGGTGTCTGTATGTTACTGGGAGAATGGAATGTGGGAAACCAGGAAATCCAGAAAAATTATTTCCTTGTGTCTGTATTTTGTTTATGAGCCCCCTAGTGTCATAAGGTCTTCTTCTGTTTTGGCCTGTTGAATGAAATATGTACTTGGCTTCGTTCCTTACTGATAACACAGACTGTGTTAATGATTGTAGTATCATGTTGAACTCCTAATTTCCTAAATTCTTTTGAATGCTACTTGTCTCAGCATATTTATTTAACTGTATTCTGCAGGTAGATGGAAAAGTCAGCATGAATGGAGAAAATGTCAACGGCATGGAAGAAAAGGATAAAGAATGTACAACAGTAATATTTACTCCTTCACCAACCAGATCTCTGAAATTTGATGGAGTAGCCAGAGGGGACAGGCCCCCAGTAGAGTTGAAGAAGGACCCCCCAAGTGTTGAGCTCAGTTTACAGAGGCCTGCCACTCAGAGTGTGCTCAAAGAGCCAACAGTAAGACCAACACGAACAAACCAGCCTTATTTTCTTTGCCAATTTTCTGTCTCATGATGTGTTTAATCACTAACTAATGATACCCAAGTGCCTATGTTTGCCTTATTCCAAAAGGGTGTGCCCAGACCAGGAAAAAAAACTATAAACAAAACCCCAAATCCTTTGTAAATTAAAGGCTTCTTCCTTTTGTATGTGGGTAGAGAAATAGGAGGGTAAGACTGAAAAAACTTTTTGCAGCCACTGGGGGTTTTGGGGGGATTTTTTTTTTGGTCTTTTGTTGTTGTTGTTTTGGGTTTGGGTGGTTTGTTTTGGTTTTTTTCCAGATGTCATGCAGCTGATAAGCATTCTTTAAATGTGCTGGGCCAGGGAGAAATTGATTCAGTGTCCCAGCCGTTGTGCAGGTTTATTCAGTGCTTCTCCTAATGTAAGCTGATTAGGTCAGCAACATAATTGGACTGTGTGAGCCATTATAATTGGTCTCAGTTTTCAGTTTTCAAAAGAGGATGTGGATGTGCTGCAGTTTTGAACATTTGGTTTTCATTCCCCTCTCAGAATCACTAGAAAAGGGGATAAGCTATTGAAGTGCTCAGAGGGGCCAACATGCTTCTTAACTGCCATATCAGAGAAACAAATTAATTTTACATTTTCATGTTTCTCTCCCCCTCTTCCCCTGAGAAAAAGGCAGGAGTAAAACTAGAGCATATCCCAGCAGGCATCTAGATGCTACAAAACTGTAATAAAAGTAGATAGTAAAAACAAAACAAGAAATAAGGTGAGGATTGCAAAGAGTATGTAAAAGGGCTGCGAGGAAGTGACAGGAGGGGGAATTCTCACCATTTTTTTCTGTGTAACAACAAAGAGAATTGGAGATACGGTGAGAGTTGGAGTATGATAATTTTTTTCTTTTATCTCAGATTTCATCCAAGCATTGTCCAGATGGATAACAGGGAGCAGGCGGAGATCTGTCCTGGGGCTTGATAGCTCATTAATGAGAAAGAGTATCTGTTTTACTCCCCTCCTTAATGCCAGTCTCTAGCTATGGACAACCAAACCATGGAGCCTGCAGCAATCATGGAAACTGGGGTGTGCTATGAGCACAGACTTGATCCTGTCAGAGGGAGCTGGTATTGAGTCAAATGTGAATGATTTGCAGGGAAAGCAGAGCTGAGGCTGCTCCTGTCACAGCAATTTGGCTGTGAGGGAAAAGCCAGGCAAGCATTGCAACTGATACAGAGGAGCAGGTAATGGGAGTGCTTGGAGAAGAGAAGACCCTCAGCTTGCTGGAGATAGAAGCTCAATGACAACCAGAAAAATAGCCAAGTGAAAGTGTCAATGTCTCCTTACTTTAGGATTTTCAGGCCTAGTTAGAGTTATGAGGAAACTCAGCAGTAGAAGTCCCTGTTAGTTCTTGAGTGTGCTTGTAACTGTTTGATGTCCTCCCATCCTCCTCTTTCCACACCTTTGAGGATGATATGGCCAGCTGAATGCAAATTTTTCTGTGTCCAGTTTATCCTTCCAGTTCTTAGCTCTTGTGGTGATACTGGTGCAGGAGGCAGAAGAGTTTGACTCCTCAGATTCCTTGTGACTCTTGACATTTACAGAACAGCTCCTGGTTTGTAAGCTTGAATGCACTTAATGATGAAGCCTACAAGAATGAGTGTGCACCAAAATGGTGCTAGTGTCAAAGTATATGTGCTCTATCTACAAATTTTATATCACGAGCCTCACAATTCCATCATCAATGTGACTAGGTAGTGCAAATCATTGTAATTACTCCTGGCACTTCAGCTTTAAGCAAAGGTATGTGCGTTAAGCCTGTCAAGGGCAGAGCAAGGAGAGCGGACCGCTTTGAGGGGGATCTTCCTTGGGAAAACAGGTGGAATGCACTGAATGTGATGAGAGAGAGGAGAATAAGATCTGCCTGTGGCTGTAAGGGAATTTGCCAGCCTAAAATAAGATTTCAGGTTCTGTTTCTTCTTGATGTTTACTTCTCTTTGCCCAGGTACTTCTTTTTAATTTTCCAGGTCTCCATGCCTCAGACTAAGGCATAGGCAGTAACTTAGCTATTGAGCATACAGGAGAGCCTTGGTTTCATACATGAGAGCCTTGGTTTGTTGATGCAAAGGGCTTAGTTGCCAGGTTACAGAGATGGGGCATGGTACTGATGCTTGGCTTATTCACTGTGTGTGTTGGGACACAGACAAGCACTGCTGTAGACAGCTTGATACGGATTTAATTGGTCTGGAGCCTTATCTGCAAGAACTGGGCAGCTACACTGGGGTCACTTCACTTGGCCTTCTCCCTTGTACTTATTTTACTTCAGACTTTGAACAACTAACACCACAACGTCAGCCTCATCTGCAGACCCTGAAAGGCTAAACTACACTCTGAAGGATATAACCCCTCCTAGGAAGGTTTGGAATCCAGATTAGGAAAGATAAGAACCTCCTGGGCTTGTCTCACTCGCCATAAAACAAGACCTCTTGCTCCATAGGATACTGCATCTAGCTGTCACTGTCAGCACTCCAGAAAGAAAAAAGAAGTTTGATATTTGCTCCAGGGATGGGACTTCCAAGCTGCACATTCTTAGAAGTAAAGAAGCCTTCTGAAGGCCTCCTCTATTACCTCCCACAAGGAGAAAACAGGGCTGTAGGTTTTCTCTGATGTTTAACCCTTCTGACATTCTAGAGGAAGAGGAGAGAATGACAGAAACAGGCGTAAAAAAGCAAATGAGATGAAGAAGAGCTGTCTAGAGTGGAAGAAATTACTGAAGCTCTTTTGCCTTGAGAGGACTTCTACAAATTAAGCATATTTTCAAAGCCATTTCTAAACTTGCTTTCAATGTGTTTATTTGTATATTTTATTGATTCAGTTCCTGTTACCTATGTCCTTCCCAGGCTTTGAATAAGATTCACAGGCAATAGTTCCTCTGAACTAACTCTGAAAATGAATTCATTCATTTTCTGCTCCAGGTCTCTTTAGTGAAATATTTATTTCTTTTCATATATACCTAACCTATGGCAGGCACTCCTGTCCTCCCGTTCTGATCCTCTTCCTGTTCTTTATATGCCCCTGCCTCCTCCTCCATCCCTCATAGGGCTGCTCCCCTGCTGTTTCAGTTCATTTGTCAAATGGACTAGTTCTGCCTTCTCTCAGCCTGGCAGGCTTCCCTTTGAAGTCCCTCCTGTAGTTCTAGTTTGAGTCTGTCTGGGCGCTCTCAGGCATTGTCTGCAGCAGGGGAAGGAAGGTGCTGTGCAACTGCACTCCAACAGTGCTTTTGGCCTGAAGTTTAAGTTGCACCACTTAACACACTAATATTATTGAGGCTTTTGGGGAGCTAGGGAAGTGCAGAGATAATTTCCTGTGGGTGAGACCTCAATGTCAGTTGTCTTTTTGACAAGAGAAGGTCCCCATCTATATGTGAATCAAACAATGTTCAGCAATCAGAGACTGACTGGGAAATGTATATACATCCTGCCTAAATCTACTATGAAATGAGGTGCAAAAAACTGCAGCAGGTGGGCAGGACAGTAAAGAAAAATATTATCAAAAAATATACTTATTATCTCTAGAGTGTAGATAGAGTATTAGGTGGAGTATAGGTAGTGTGTAAGTGATTTTAAAAGAGACTTATCTTCGCTTAAAGTAGCTTATGAAATTTTGACTATGATTAAAGGCTAAAAAGGATAAACTTGGCCTTCAAACAGGAGGAAAATATCCCACTGGTGTTTGTGGAGAAATGTGGTGCTAAGAGGGGTGGTAGGTAAAGCCTACCTATACCTCTCAATGCAGTTGGAAAAGCTGGGGCACAAGCCCAAAGACTGATCGATCAGTGGCAATACCACAATACCAGCAATATTGTGAAAATCACCCTCATCCTGGTCCTACCTGTCAGCCATTTATGCTGTGTTTTCTTCCCATTATACGGAGTAGTGGTGGACACTACAAATACTGAGGAGTTGTATCCTCTAGCTCTTCGAATCAGATATTGGCAAAGCAAATGTTTTATTTTAGAACAGTGTTTGTGCAGATTTTAGGGTAGTGGAATTAATTTCTCAGTAAGTAAGTAACATCACTTTATTTTAACCAATCTTTATGTGAGCACTTAGAAATTATTGGCTTCCTATAGCTCTAATTATAACTTTTCTCTGATTAAAAAAAAAAAAAAGGGCAAAAAAGCAGCAACCTAAAAAAGATCAGTGTGAGGTGAGACAGCTTTCTTTTAATGTTTCTCCAGCTAGATTAAACTCGTCCATTTCTACTCACTACATGCTTGGCACAAAATGCACTTGTTTTCTATATCCAAGTAACACTTTCCTTCATGCTGAAAAATTCCCTGATTGAACTGAGATTAAAGTATAAGCTTTCTTGTGGTTGGAGATTGTTGGCCAAGCTACAGGAGAGCAGGGCTGAAATCCTGGTTTGTACATATCCGGTAAGACAAGTCTTTGTTCTTTGATTCATTATGAGAAACACTTGTAGAGTAAGTCTGTCTGTTCCAGATTGACAGCTTTGCCTTGAACCACACATGAAAACATGCATGGAGGGCTGGACTACCTGAAGGGAAAAAGGTGTAGGATGAGAATTACAAGCAGCAAAGCTTCAAAGCAGCTAGAAGGGAACTCTGCTCAGCATTTGGTTATGAACATAACATCCCTGTCTCTTTTCCTTCAGACAGCCATGTACTTTTCACTGTCTGTCAGTGAAAGAAGCTAATTTTACACCCCAGTTAAGCAGTAATAACTCTAATGACTATCAGGAATACTTCACACTTTCTTGCAATATTTTCAAGACTTATCTGTCAGTTACTGATTACCCATATCTTTTGTTGTAAATAGCTGGCCTGAGTATAGCATTATATAGCTGGCAGATGACTTAACCTGTTGAAGCAGTGTTCTGGCTGTAGTACTGTATCTGGCATAGCATGCAAGAAACTAAGCTCTGGCAGCCCCAGGTTGTGCCATCATTACCACTCATGTCAGTTGCCAACATTAATTTTGATGAGGAAAGTGTTGTACAAAATTTTTGAAGTCAATGATATGTGTAGAATTCGAATCACAGAAGTTATGTGATTTGTCAGACTATTTCTACGTCGCTATTAATGTTGCAACAAATTTTGTTCCTGAATGGTTTTACAGAATTTAAATTGTAGTTTTAACCTGATTCTTTCTGATATCACTGCATTCTCACTGGTTCTAGACAGCTTGTTTCATCATGTTTTCATAGAAAATACAATAATAATATTTTGCATGATTTTGTGTGCAAGCAGTGTTAACTGAGCTATGTTTAAATTTAATTTACAAGGAGGATTAATAAAGTTCTACTGTAACTTCCTTTGGAGTTTGTATTCTTGTAGAAGTTGTGATATTCTGTGTGTTAGGTATTTCTGGGTTTTGTATTTTTAAGGTTTTATTAAGGGTGTAAGGCTCTGCCACAGTAGTAGCCAATACGGCCATTTCTGGCTTTTATGATCTTAATCAAAGAAAGACTGATATCCTAGTTTATGTGATGAAAATCCTGTCTGTCACAAACTGAACTAATTAATTTTCACGTCTAATAGGTGTTTGGTAACGCTGTATGCTTCTGCTTGTGTCTTTGTTAAATGGATAACTTTGTTTAGCAGAACACCAGTGTTGCTTTGTCCTCTGTACTGATGTGCTCATAACCACAACTGCCATCACAATATTTAACTTTCCGTCGTGAATTAAGGCTAAGTCATAAATGTAGACGCTTACTTTAACTTCTGGGCATCCATATGTGTGGGGTAATAAAAGCACCCATACAAGCAGACAGCATCCTTCAGTTTTTAGAAGTGTTAATGGGACAGTCTCGACACCAGCCTGATGTGTGGGCAGACATAATCACAGCCCCCATGCACTGAGGTTTTTCATACTTCTCTTGAAGGCTTCATTGCCCGCGGTAATGTTGTGTGACCTTCTCTCACAGGCACCTGCAGCAGAGCATGTGTTTGGAATGACTCTGTCTCCCTGCAGAAAGAGACCTCTGCGCAAACAAACACATATGACAGAAGGGTGCTGAGAGGCTACATCAGTCCCTCATCCCAAGGCATGAGAGCTCCTCATAGAACTGAAGCACCTCAGAGATGTCACTCACTAGGTTACGGAGCCTTTCAGTCAAAATAGAGTTCTCTGAGGTGTAAAGAAATGTTTGTAGGCCTTTTTTTTATGTTCAGTGGTAACATCATAATTTGATAATAAATATTTATGAAATGTGAAGTATGATAGTCTGTGGTAGAAAAGGTATTTAATCAATTGTATCAGCACACTTAAGAATTTTATAAGTGTATCACATACCTGTGGATAAAATACTAGATGATATTACATTAACTTGGTATTATAAATAGAATTAATTTTAGTGGAAATAAGAGAGTTCCCCAGTGAAGTTGACTTAATTTTTTTATAAATTAGTTATTAATCAGTTTTATATTTTTAGCTATATGTCACTAGCATTTAATTGCTCAGCAGAGGGAAGAGAAAGAGTCAAGTCTCATGAGCAGGAACAGAAAATCAAGTGTTGGAAAGTCAATTTTCCTGCAGCGAGTAGTAGCTCTTTTTCTATAAATAACATTTATGTCCATACCTGGTTCAACCTCCTGGATATAGGTTTTGGGTAGCTTTAGTTGTTGCACTTGTGCAGAACAGCTGCATGACAGCACCGTGTTTAGGTTCCTGAGGTAACGCTAGACCCAAAGGTGATACAAGCGCATCGTGTCTATGCATCATGCATCACTGCAGCATTCACTGAGCAACAGTGAATTTTAGCCCCTCTGAGAGGCCATTGTGGCCTCTCCTCCAGCAGCAGCTGACATCAATAGTCGACTTTTTTGGGTATAACAGTTTAACACTTTTGGTATTGGCCCCAGGAATATAACAGTTTATAGCTTTAAAGCCTCTGAGGCTAAAATTAAAGTTGAATGTATTTATTTATTTTAATTTTTCAAATTGGACAGTTCCTTTTGGAGAGTGAAAGGCGAACTCTATTGTTTTACCAAAAATATTATCAATCTAAATATTAATAATTGAAATCTACAACAATTTTTTTGGGAGACTTATGGTTTGGACCAGTGGGTGTAGAGCCTCTTCCTTTTCAATGTGAAAACTACCTTGTTTAGGGCAAATCCTGAGCTCTCAATAATAGCCATTTGTTTAGGTTTAACAGAGTTTTGTAGGTTGTAGGATGGCATAGACTAATTCAGGTTGTAGGTCTCTAGCTGAGTCTACTGCTCAAAACAGGATCAGATGTGAGATCAGAACAGATTGCTAAGGGTTTGATCATTCAAACCTTGAAAACCTCTGAGGACAGATATAGTATAACCTATCTGGCTAGCCTGTTGCACTGACCTGTCTGTCCTTGGCAGAAAAGAAATACTTGTTTCTGCTTTAGGCAAGGTTGGGAAGGATTTCCTGTAGCTTCTCCCCTGGCCGGTGTTGTATCAGGAGCCAGAACTGAGGCTGAAGGGGAAGTGTTCCTTAGTTGCAGTAGGATTCTGCTGGGGCTTTTGTGATGAAAACTCTCAGTGACACACCAGGCTGGCATCCAGATGAACTGGGGAGAGAAAGGTGGGTTGTATGAAAGAAAGAAGTATCTAAGTGGCAAGAGATAAACCTCAAGGGCACAGGACTTGCAGACTTTGGAGCATTTATCTGGGTCTGTGTTTTAGCCTGTGCCTCATCTCCAGTGACCAACCCTCCTGGGAGTGTGTGAGACATGGAGGGGGAAGTCTGTGCTTTCTTCACTCTTGGTATAGATGCACTCACTGGTGGACATGGTAGAGAGGAAGTCCTGAAACTTTCCATGTTACCTTTTTAGAGACTGTTTCACTTTCTGCCTCATCCAGTTCAAGACCTGCCTTTAGGCAGGTGGGAGATGTGTCTCTGTGTCTTGCCTGGGGCAGAGGCTGAGGGTGGCAGAGGTGAGAGTGCGCTGGGAAGTGGCGGCAGTGGCGAGGATGGCAGGCAGCCAGCCCCAGCAAGCACTGCCGCTTCTAGAGACTCGTGGCTGTAATCTGGCGCCTGTCCTGCTGAGAGGTGGCAGCATAGCCCTTGGCAGCTGCAGGCCCCTTCTCTTGTTCCCAGCACTGCTGGCTGCTTGCTGGGTTTGCCAGGGTCACTGGCCCTGGCCATGGCCCCACACCAGCCTGCACTGTTTCCTTGCGGGGCATCTTCCTAGACATGTTCTTGCCCCTCTTGAGAGCATGTCTTACTCCATAGAGGAGACGAGGCAGGGATTCACAAGCTTTGCCAGCAATAAAGTTCCCTGGAGCTTTGTGGTCTGTCCACAGGTGTTGACATCCTGTTGGCATTGCCAGCAGGTTCTCCAATTATGGAGCTGTGAGAGCCCAGGTCTGTTTTTCATGGGGCGTGTTCAGGTAAGGGGCCATAGGCTCACGTGGGCCTGCAGGAATAGGAAACAGGATCCTTACAGAAGGTTGAGGTCTGGTTCTTGCCTGCAGAAAAGAGGAAATTTCATCAGATTTCCTCTTTTGCAGCTGTTAAGAAGATGGAGGAGTGGGAGGAGGACAGGAAAGAGAGTCTACAATAGGCTAATTCTGAAAAATGTTATTTTTATTTCTAAAAGTAGTCTGCATTTTTTGTTTTCCTCCATTGAATGTGCCATTTTCTAGATTTTGGATGCATTAGAAACACTAGCTATTGGTGATGGCTATCTGATAGCTTTGCCACAAATTTTTCTTGATTTGCTTTCTGGAAATGGAGGTGTATGGTGGAAGCTGCTGAACAGATCAGCTGAAGTGTTACCATTGTTTTGACAGTGTGGTTTTAACTCTGCAACAGCCCTGCCCAGGTCAGGAAGCTTGCTTTTCAAAGGCATCTGAATTATTGGCTTGATACGGTCTCACCATATTTTTTCAGCGCTCTCTTAATAGTGTTTCAAGTATTTCATTACCTTTAAAACCAACTCTGGCTTTTCCCTTCAGATAACAGATTGTTTAGACAACTGTGAAATAAAGGAAGTATTTAATTACTTTGCCACTTTCCAAACCCTAGTATGTGCTATCTATTCACGAATGCATACGTTTTTGTGTTATTTGGGAAGGGGAAACTAGGGGTGAAATGTATGCTTATCTCCAGCTAACACAGTCCAAGATATCCTACAGTTTTAAAAGCTCATAGGAGCTATTCCAAACCAACCACATTAATGGCTGATGATGAGCGATTTGAAAAGGAGATTAAAGCACAGCCATTCAATACCCAAACGAGCACATATTGCTCTGAAACATTCTCCCCAATGCCCTGCTGAGCTCCACACTGATGTGGTTAGAACACACTACAAAGGAACAGCAAGCACTGCCTTGAGGAACTAACACATATTTTTTTTCCATTGTACTCACTCCATGCTGTGTTCCTCCCTCCAGGCCTCTCCGATGGAACTGGATGGAGCTGACAGCCTGCAAGCCGAGCCCAGCCCCAGCAGCGTGGCACCTGCCACCCCGGAGAGCCCATCCCCAGGTGGGTGTGCTGCTGCCCTCACCCTGCCCTTGGCATTCCTCACTTACAGGCCTGGGCTGAGGTTCCTCCCTGTGGCAGGAATCCACTAGGAGCATCACCAACAGCACCAACAGGGCTCATCAGAAAATGCTGCAAATGTCAATAATCTTGACATAAAATGAAATTGTATGCTATCAGAATGGTCATTCACCCTAGCAGCCTCCCAAGCAATGTGTTAGAGCCCCTGTGGCAGGAGGTTTTTCAGGTGCAGCTGGACAGGGTGCTAGAGAATCTCCTCTAGGGTCCCTTGCCCACAAAAGGTGGGACTGGATGTTCTGTTGAGGTCCCTTCCAGCCTGGGCTGTTCTGTCATTCTGTGGTTGAAGTGACACACCTGAGTTGTCCACTTGGCCATTTGTGCAAGTGAAAAGCCAGTGCCACAGCATGCTGTAATCAGAAAGCAGCAAGAGCAGAAGCTACCCATCAGTAATAATTTCTGTTTGGCACATTTTTTTCCCCCAAGAAATTAGGGAATGGGGGAAAGAGTAAGAAGGGGCACTTCAGTCCCCATAGGGGCTTTAAATGGACAGTATTGTGCAGACTCCTAATTTTCTGCCTTAAAGCCTTTATGCATGATTCCTAATCTGAGGAAAGGAATTTGCTGGTAGAATTTTAAGCCGTTTTCCTCAAAAGTGTGTTTCTGAAACGTTGTCTTTGAGTAGGCACTTTATTTGCTGTATGCTATTATACTAAGTTCATGGTAGTTTTTGTTGTTATTTTTTTTAAATGGGTCTATCAAAGTTCAACTTGGTATGGGTAAGTAAAAAATACTGTCAAGTAAGTGCTTAAATGAGATCTCTGGCTGTAGTTGGCATGTAAGCATAATGCTCCTGTTTGTTGGGGATAAATGTGACTTAAACAATTGAGCTTTGCCCTCGAGCATCAATGAGGTACCATTCCCCAAAGATTAGAAGCACGAGCTTCTAACATGAGCTGTTAGCAAGGGCTCATTAGCTGCCTTAATTACTTTGGCTCCTAGATGCCAAAGTACATAGTTTAACAATTTTAAATTGCATCTGGCAGGTAATGTAGAAGGTGCAGTCTTGTAAGGAAATGACCAAATTCTCCTCTCCAGAGTCAACAGTGATGAGCTGGTGTTGTCTACAAATCACAAAGCCATTTTGGCTGCAGTTCCCCAGCTGTCAGAAATGCTGAACCTTTAGTATCGACAGCAAATTTTAATATTGTCTGGCAAGGAAGACTGAAATAGCATTGCAAAAATCAAAATTATAAAGTAACACGGGGTTTTCATTATGTCTGCTTTGGAGGGATAGATGGGGTCCAAACTCTGAACTTCTTGTAGAGTTGTTAACAACATCCTCTACTATTCAGTACAAGCCAAACACTCCCGTGCTGTGGCCCCTATGCCTCTAATGGTGGGGAAACAGCTCCAGAGGAGGGTGAATATGCCTTGGCAGCAGCAGCACTTGTCTCTGCTTATGTCCACATTCTTAGTGGAGTTGTAGGCTTGATCTCTTTCCTAGCTTACTTCCCCAGCCTGTCAAAGAGGTATATTCAGAAGCTGCCAATGCTGCTGTCGTTGGAAAGGGGACAAGATCTGAAGTTTCTGCTTTAGGAGCTTGGAGAGATGTCAGGGTGTTTATTCAGTGCCTGAGATGCTGGCGACTGCTCTGCTCCCAGTGATGGCATCAGTTATCAGCAGTTCAGCTGTCACAGTCAGCTGTAGACCTGTTTCTTTAAGAATTAGATGACAGCTAGGTTATTCCAGTCCAAGGCTGCCTGTTAGCAGTTTGTTGTCTGATGATTAACTGATTGTCAGTGGAAGTGGTAGGTTTAGTGAAAATAGGCAAGCTGAAATATCCTCCTGACAGTGAGACCATGTCATAGAGCTTTGTAACATCTTAGGATAGGATTCATTACATAACTTCAGTAAAGAGATCTTAGCTCAGTAGGCCCATTGCAGGTTACATCTTATCTCAGATAGAGGATTGCCTGAAATAAAAGTTTGTGTGACTCTTTCCCAAGGACTTCTCTGTTTTTGTTGACCATGAAGGGTGTCCCATGATGCCAAAAGTCAAGTGTAAGTGCATAAATTTTGATAGGTGAATTTCATTCTTTGAGTTTTGTCTTCTCTGAGAGATTAATTTTTCCTGTGTTGCAGGAAAAAAAAGTTTATTTTTTCAAAATATCCAGTAAATGGGCTCACAGTATATTCAGTAAGAAATTGTATTGTAAGAAATAGACATGTGTTTTATTTGAAGAAGTATCTTAACCTTGCAACATTATCTCATTTATGTGTGGATTGGGTTTAGATCAAAAGCAATTCAACTCAACTGCAGCCTGTGCCAACCCTGTTGTGAAGAGATTAGAATTTCTTCCCAGTCCTGTCTGTGGCGGTTCTTTAGAGAGACCCAGACAACCTCTGATGGCAAAAGGCACAGAGCCTGCCCTCTCGCCAGGGGGATATCACGGCTTTATTCTGGGGGGGGGGTCCTGCCCCCGCCGGCCAGAGCTCTTATTTAGCTCCTTCCCTGTCCCCATCCGGTCCCAGAGAGCCTGAGGCCCCTGCAGTCCCGGGGCTTTTTCCCAGGGAGAAGGGCCTAGAGGCAGGGACAAGCCACTGCCCTGTCAGGGATAAGGTGGGAGTGGAACAGAGTTGGGTTACATTCCAGTGTGGGAGGATGGGCACTGCCGAGCAGGGACAAACCACGTGACACAGTTTCCAAGGGAATACAATAGAAAACATTACAAACCCCAATATAAAAATGGAACACAATATAAACCCAATTAATGTGCTACAACACCTGTCCCTTCAGAAGAAACCGCTTCAAGCAAGAAAGATGTGAAGAAAGCTGAAATAGAGCAGCAGAAGGAAGCAGAGCTCCCTCCTACACAGGAGGTACGTACAGGCAAGAAAAAGAGGGAGCGGAAAACAAGCAAACAAACAAAACAAAACCAAAAAGGGAAAAAAAGAGATCTTACACAGAAATACTTAGTGTGCAAATTGGTATTTCTCTCCATAAAATGTCACTTCAGGAGTTCATTCAAAACATGACCCTGAAGGATGGTTTCAGCTGCCAAATCCTGTGGTCATCAGCGGGTTCTCCCTCAAAAGGAAGTCCACAGTGTCTGCTTGTAGCACTTGAACCTGTAAACTGATGAGACTAGAAATGAGAACTTAACCTACAAACCCCAGTCCCACCACCTAGTGGGAGGGCAGAGTATCCAGAAGGTGTAGACAGTCGAGCTTATCCTCTTAATCCTCTTGAAGTGCTGAACAAGGGCTGGTGGTGGCAGAGGTAACAAATGGCTGTGACCATACTGCTCTTTCAGGTGGGTTAGAAGTTGGTTAGTTAGATGTTGTTAGAGGATTGGCTTTGGTGTGCAGGGCAGTGTGAATGTCAACAGGAAACAGCTACCAGTTACTTACAGGACTTCAATACTGCAACTCCTTGTTGTCATCATGGAGATAGAGGCTTCAGCTTTGATAAAGTTGTTTCAGAAAATAAGTAGAAAGGGTTTAAGCTAACCTTTGATTGAACCTGTTGCTTTTTAATGCTGTTTTCTGCTCCCAAATGTCTGCACAGGTGATTAAAGCAAAAACCTTGGAAGAAAAGGGGAATGTAGTGCTGCCATTTTTAAAGAAACTACCTGAAACCAGCCAAGTTACTCTGCATAATTCTGGTCTACAAGGTGAGCAAAAAGCATTTGGGAAACTCGGCCAGACAGCAGCTGAATATGGGCATGTGGTGTTCAGGGATATGTGCTTAATCCATGACTTGGAGGGTTTTGGAACTAAAACAGTTATTTTCTAGTTTCATTGATTGATATCGGTAGTGTGGCTTCTGTGATGAAAAGGACTCTTCTGGCTATTCCTCTTAAACACAACAGCAGAAATTTGACAGAGCAGAGGGAGAGCCCTTTCTTGCATTTACCTGGCCTAGCAGTGAAGGCTGTGTTATGTCAATGAGTATTACATACTGCTGCTCACAGATGAAAATTACTTAGCAACTGGCTTTATTGCACAATAACATTTTCTGGAGATAAATTCTACACTCAGCTGCTCTTGTGGAGCTCCTTTTCACAGATGACCACATCCTTGAATTTGATCACTGCCTAACACAAGTTCTTGCATTGCAGGCCTTTTTTTTTCCTTGCCGCCATGACAAAGTACTGTTTGCGACTGATAATGTTTAATAGTTTGATTTTATATTTATTTTAAATACTCATTATATGTAGGTATTGTGGAAGAAAGAGAGAAAAATAAACTGAGGTTTTGTTCCCCATAATAACTTCCAGGGTTGTTGGTAATCTATAGGCAATATACTGATTAGCCTAATGTTTTCAAGGTTAAAACTGCTGAAGGTGATCCACTTTGAAAAAACTGAAGAGGGACCTTTGACAAAGCCATGTGGTGATCGGACAAGGAATAAAAACTTTAACCTGAAAGAAGGTGGATTTAGATTAGGTATTAGGAAGAAATTCTTTATGATGAGTGTGGTGAGGCACTGGAACACGTTGCACAGAAAAGTTGTGGATGCCCCATCCCTGGAAGCATTCAAAGCTAGTCTGGATGGAGCTTTGAGCAATCTGATCCAGTGGAAACTGTCCCAGTCCATGCAGGGGGAATTGAAACTAGATGATCTTCAAGGATTTTTCCAACCCAAATCACTCTCTGATTCTCTGAAAAGAATGGAATTCTCACTTGTTTTTAGTGAGTAGGTGCTACCTAGGCAGGCTTTGAGAACAATATCATTTTATGTTAAGCAAATCAAACCAAATATCAAGTAACAGGCGGTAGGTCTCTTGCCTTGTCAGTTTTCCGACTGGTGCTGAAACACTTGGCTGCACTCTAGTGTTCACAGCATATAGAGCATTGAAAGGCTCACAAAATCCATTAAAACCTGCATCTGCAATAGGAATGAATGCAAGCACCGTGCAAGACTCGGAAGGGTGGCTACCCTTGCATCAGTGTGCTAGAGCTTTCATGTAAATTCAGGTGCCATGCTGCAAAAGTAGCATTTAAATACAGACAGTCCATGTGATCTTCAGGTCCATTGTAAATCAGCTGCCCTGGGCCAAAGCGACCATAGGCAAACCCTTCTCATGGCCAAGGTGGCTCAGGTCTAAGTCTCTCATCACCTTTTCACCACACTGTTTCTTGTTTTGTCTCTGTGCCATTGCCTGCAGAGCCGCCCCGCGGGGCCATGGTTCCGCTTAGGGTCCGCAACCACTGGCGGCGCTCACAGTTTTTCTCCCAGTCAGGTAAATGCGGTGCTGAGAACAGCTCCAGCCCTTCTGCTGCTACAGCCAGAGGTGTCTTAGGACGTGGGGCTGGAGTGAAAGCTGATGATCACGGGGACTTGTTCTACCTCTCGCTTTCGTAGAAATTATCTATTCCTGCTGCACAGTTGACAAAGAGCTGTTGGGTTGCACATTGTTGTGATGCTCTGGTTTCAGGCACCCAAAAGAAATCCCTTGCCTATAAATACCATTTTCTTAATTTCTTTAAATCAGTTTAATTTTCAAAGACGTTTGGATAGAAAATGGCAATGGTTCTCTTCGTAACTGTGGCTCTTGAATAGTGTAGTCCCATCCTTTTAGCATTGCTGTGCTTTTTCCTTCCTTGCACTGAATCACGAAGGGAAAAGTAGATCAAGGTAGGTAAGACTCAGTGTCTGAACACTGCTAACATCTGTGGCCAGAAGTAGATGGCATTAGCTAGTGGTAGAGTAGAACCTGATATTAGTTAATATTGTGCTCCTCTTACCCAGATAAACAGTAGTTTTGTTGGTGATGAGTGTAATTGGGTTTTCTGATTTATTTGCTTGCCATTAGTCCTTGCATTTGGTTGTGGGAGTAAATAGGAAACTAACATGAAGCTCATATACAGATATAATGTAGATTTATTTACAGGCTGAGGAAAGTTTGCAATGTTAAATTTAATCTTTCATTGTTCTGGTTTTTTTAACAGCTGATTCTGATACTGGTGATAAATCAAATGTGAGTACCTTTTTTGCATTATTGTTTGGTTTAGTGATTTGTGTTTAGCAGAAATTAGTTTTTATGCAAACTGTCTTGTAACATCCCTAAATCAGAATGAGAATTTTTTCTCATGGACATGTGAGAGGAAAAGTGCAACCCAAATCAAGGCATTGTGGCATTGTCTGAATCTGGAATTCATGCATCCTTCTCTTATCTCGAGCTAGCTATACAGTATTTGGTTCCTGGAGCCACTAAAGCTCCAAAATCTCTAAATAATATGTAATTCTAAATTATCCATTGTATTTTAAATGCATAGGAATGAAAGGACTTCACAATTCTATTGTTTCCTCAATGAAACAAAAAAGCCCTACCCATCACAAATGCCACTCTGAAGTACACAGTATATTCACATTCTGTTTGTCATATAGAAATAGAAAATCTCTTCCAATGAGATTCAAATACTGGTGGTAGTCGAAAAGGATATGACAGTAAGTATCTAAAATTGCCCTTGATATTAAACATATCATGTAATAGGATCCTTAGTGAATCCTGAGGATTTATTTAATTATGGATAAAAACTTAAAATTGCTTTTCATGTTGTAAAGAAGATTATAGAGAAGCATAATATGTATGTTCCTTAAATTGGAGTCCCTGGAGGTGGCTCTGTTCAGTGATGCTTAGAGCTCTCTTTAAGACCTTCTTCCCCCCTTCAGCTGAAGTGTCCCAAGACTTTCTTTGTGAAACAAGTGATTCTTTTATCATCAGGCACCGTGCAGTTTTCTCTGGTAGCCTTTTGAAGTGTAGTGTCACAGTCTAATAGCTTGATTTTCCTTCACGTAAGCGTTTCAATTTTTGGTCATGGGATCCAGAAGAAGAGCGAAAGCGCCAGGAAAGGTGGCAGCATGAGCAAGAGCGCTTGCTTCAGGTAGGGAAGAAACTGTATGTCTTCCACTGTGTGGTTCAGCTGTTGAATTGTCCCTTTGGACCAAGATTGGGCATTTTGTGTCATGTTTTCCACATCCTCTGTGGATGCTTTAGCAAATTCTGTGGCAGTTGAGTCATAAATGAGCACAAACACATGTTCTCTGTGATTTAGACCCTCTCATGTCTCCCTTCCCCACTCCATGGGAAGACCAAAAGGACTTGGTCCTGCAATCCAGTGCAGAGTTAAACCAAATGTGTTGGTCCTCAATCATATTTAAATTATGCTGAGCATATACTGCAAAACAATTTCTCAGAGCCTCTTTGTCAAGGCTGATGATTTGTTAACCCCAATGACTATGCAACTCTTCTTTAAAATTATGGTCTTATGAGCTTTTTGTAGAACTTTGCTTTGTTCACAGGTTCTTCTTGGAAAATATCAAGCTAAATTTGGACATGAAAAGACTTGGGTTTGAGGGGGTTTTGCGAGAGAGGGAAATATCTTCAACACAACCATGAGTTTTGCTTAGTGGTAGCGTAAACTCTAAAAGTTCTAGGTTTGTGTCCCAGTTTGAAGAAATGCAATGGCCAGGAGAACCTGAATTTCCCAGTCAGTCAGGAGTGTCTTTTGAAACTGTGGCTAGCTTTCATCCCAAAGAAACCGTATCTTTGTTTCATGTAACAGAAGAGCGAACAACTGTCAGGGGATGGAGAGTAATAAAATCCTTTTAATCCTTTAAGAAGGACTTGTGTATCTCTACGCTTTCTTGAAATCATCTAATTTTGCACCTCTTAAAACAGTGTAAAATTCTCATAATAATTTTTCTGCCACATGTGGGTGCCCTCTCAATAGTAAATGCTTCTCTTCTGGATTAGACAGATGTGGTTACCAATCTGAACAGGTGTTGGAACTGGTGTAAGAGGGAAATGAAAGTCACCATTCCTCTCCATATTCAAACCAGTTCTGGCAAACAATTTTAAACACCTCTTTTGAGATAATTTTTTGTGCAAAACTCTGTGAAAACAATTCTTAAGAAATTATCCCTTCAAGGAAGAAAATAAGCTATTTAGCTAATTATAATCTTACTCTCTTCAAACATTTGCACACTATTCATTTATCTTTTAAACTTGCATAGTTATTCATCATTCATTAAATTGTATTGGCATATCTCTTAAATTAGTACCAGTATCTGCAAAACCTGCTTACTAATATGCTACTTTGCTGAAGTTTTTTTATGTACAACCATTGTCTCAGTGTTTTGGGGTATGTGAAACATTCTTGAAACTTGATATAGTAAGATAAACAAGGAATTATTAAAATTTTTGAGCATAAACTTAATTTCTGACCAAAGATTTTTAAAATTTTAAGAAATTAAACTACTTCTAATGTGTTAAAAGTTCCTTGAGGGTTGAAAGTGTTAAATATAAGTCCTAGAACAAAATAGGCAAAGGGAAAAGAAGCTTTTTTTAACACCCTTGGATATTACCAATTTTTATGCTTTTATTTCATCCTGTTTCTGATTAAACCACTCAGCAAGTTCCTTTTTGCTGAGGAGATATTACAGAATTTACTCTTAATACTGAATGCTCTGAATTTACCTGCATTTGTACAGGAGAAGTATCAGAAGGAGCAGTACAAGCTGAAAGAGGAATGGGAAAAGGCCCAGAGAGAAGTTGAAGAGGAGGAGCGTAGATACTATGAGGAGGTATAAGGCTCAAAGGAGGAGGTTGTTTTGGTGTTGGGTTTTTGGGGTTTTTTTTTTGTTTGTTTGTTTGTTTGGGGGTTTTTGGTTTTTTTTTTGGGGGGGGGGTGTTTTGGTTTTTGTTTGTTTGTTTGTTTGTTTTTTGGTTTTGTTAGGTTGGTTGGTTTTTGTTTTTGTGGGGTTTTGGGGTTTTTTTTTGTATTTAAATGCACCCAGTTATGTAACAACAACAGCAACAAATCATTCCATACCTAGATTAATTAATGAAAAACCTCTTCAAGGCTGAATTCTGAGGAGGATTGTTTCTCTCAAACACTGCCACAGGTGTTGAGGAAAAATATTTAAATATTTGGACAGGTATCCTCAACACCTCCTCATAGGTGGAGGTGTCTAATTGCTGTGCAAGTCTGGGTGAGTCAGTACAGCTGTGCCTGGGCACGCTCAGACTTCCTTGCGGGGGCAGAGCCCTGTGTATTTTGGCAGATATTTGGTGCCTAGACTTGCTGGAACTCCAGATGAAATTGTTGCCTGCCTTGGGTTTGATCATGGAGGTATTTTGTAACTGGCCTAAAAAAAAACCCAAAAAAATCCACAGGAAATGTCCAAAGCTTGCAGTTGTGGAATATTAACAATCTATAAGATAGCAGTTTTCTTCTGTTGTATGTGGGTCATTATTGCAGGAAACTGGAAAACATTTATAGGTTTGTCTATGCATTATGTAAATGGATAGTTTCTCATCTGTGCTTGAGGGATATACTTGCGGTCTAAACAAGAATTTTTTTTCAACTTTCAGAATAAGTTTCTCATGTACCAAGGGTAATTTCATACTTTTATACTAAACTTAATACACTGGTGCTCTGCGAAACAGTAGTTTCATGCAAGTGACATATTCTTTCCTGTTTTGGAATTTCCATCCTAATGGTAAAAGGAATGTAAGTGTAAAACCTTGAAGCAAATTAAAAATTGAGGTGTTACCCTTATTCTTGGTACCACAAGTCCTTATCTAGCCATCTAAATACGGCACACAGCCAAATCTTATTTTTCTTATGTGTTTCATAAGCTCATAGTTTACATTCTGTACTTTTAACCTCCACTCTCTCCTGATTCTCTTTCTTTAGGAACGCAAAATAATTGAGGATACTCTAGTTCCATTCATTGTTTCTTCAAACTCTGCTGAGCTCCTCTCCTCTTCTTCCTCTACCAGTGAAGGAAACAAGACAGTGGTGAGTTTCTCATGGAATAGTAAGGCACAGAAGAGTAAACCTTCTTTAGTGCAAAGTTTAATCCTTTGCTGTCAAAGTCTGGGAGCCGTAAGAGTAAGGGTATCCCTGAGTCCCTTCTCTAACTGGTGATATCTCAGAGAGCTGTAACTTAGATTTTCATAACTGAATAGCTGTATTCCCAAGCAAAGTGCTACCATCCCATTTTCAACTGAAGCAGAGAATGATACTTTCTCTCTGCAGCTGCATTTGTTCTTTAACCGGTGCTGTGAAATTTTAATTATCTTCTGAAGCCATCAAAATCTTAAGTGGTTCCTCTGAATCCAAAATCTTGAGTGTAAAATTGTCCTTTATATATATCTCAGATGAAACTGAATCCTACCTCCCCAGTTTTCCTCCTTTTCTCTTCCATCATCCCTCCTAGAAAGCAGCAAAACAGAGGAATATTTGCTGTCTATGTTTGGTTTTTTTCACTAATGTAGCAAGGAGTGTTTAATTCAATGCCCCTAGCATCTGATTAAATTAGTGTTTGCAGAGATCAGGGAGTGACACCCCATTCAAGTAAATATGGGATTCACAGACGTATTTTTTTCTTGCCTAAGGCACCTGCACCCAGTCATGTGCCTTTTTCCATTCCACTTCAGGATTATGAGTACTGTATCATTTGGTTCTCCTCTCACTCTTCCTGCCCCCCTATTCTCACTCATCCCTGTGCAAAGGCATCAGCCATAGTCAATTTTCCACATGGCTGTGTAGCAGTAACTTCCTTGGTGGAGTTGCTCATGCCTGTCAGGACACTGCCTGCACCCAGAAGTGAAGGATCTCATGCCATTGCTTATTCAAGCTCCACAAGTCAGGTATGAACCACTCCCATACCGCTTTGGAAGTAGTACTGGTGCTGTCCTTTGAGGATGCCCAGTGCATGTGAGTAATGCTTTGCTCCTAGGCAGTGACAACAAGCTGAGGTCACTCACAAAGTCCTCACAAGTCCAATGGGAGACTGTCTAGACTCTCAAAGTAGTTCAAGGATTTCTGCCGAAGAGTATGTAATGGGAAGTTTTAATTTGCTGTCCTTAGCGCCATAATTGGTATCTAACTTATTTCCTGCTCAGCTTAGTCCAACTAGTTGTTTTTTCAGCTGAATTCTTAATTAAATCCAAAGTTAGCCTTACTGGGGTCAAATGGTTCTACTATATAAATGTGAGATGTTCTTTTTGATAATAAGGTGTGTCAACACAACGTATCTAGCAGCAGCCTGTACTTTTCCTGCCAATGCCAAATTCCAAGGGAGCTCCTTATTCCCTCTTCATCTGCCTTCTAGAACTCAACTGATTCAAACAGCTGTCCAGGGGAAGGCAGACAAAAAGAAGTTACAAAGCAGAAAAAGTTGCTCTGGGAGCAGGACAGCATGTCATCTCTGAAAAGCAAGGAAAACGAACTCTGGCAGGAAAAGAGGAGGTATGTATAAACCCTAAGCATTTCATAGCCCTCTGGAGTTTTGTGTTCTGTTGGCTTCTGGGATATCCTGTGTGCCCACGACTGATGCTGGAGAACCAGCACTTGGTGGCCTCGATGCAACATATGCTGAACAATATTCACTGGCCCCACAGAACAATGCACGTGTGGCAGTGCACAGTGCTAGTTGTGCATATCAGAAGGCTTGTCTTTTCCTTTTATGGCTTTGCCAAGAGGCTGGCACAGCAACCAGATCAGACCTTAGACAGCTCAGACATCTGTGTGCATCACTGCACTGTGTATGTGTACAGTTCACAAGCCATCTGAAGGACTAAAGGAGCAGCACCTGTTTTCACTTAGAATCTGTGTGAAATTGCCTGGCTGTCTTAGAAATGCCATACCCAATCTTGCCAGGTGGTGTTTAAAGTCCTGGACTTTGCTCAACTGCGAATTAACAGGTTTCACAAAAGAGAAGAGGCATCTGATTATGCTGAGCAGTGTATAGAGAACATGGATAAAAGCTATTTTTCTGTCAAAGAAGCCCTTTACCACAAATCCAAAATTATCTTCATTACATCTAAGTGGCAGTTTGAGAGACAAACTTGTTAATTCATTAAAGTTTTCTCATTGCTTTGTCATTGCAAAATTGACACAATAGCAAAAATCTCTTTTTTTGTAAAAAATAGGCTGATATTCAGAAGTCTGATTTTGCCATTCTATTCTAGGTGACATTTTTCCTGGCTTTATTTATACAATGCAACTTATTTTTATTGGCAGTGGAAATAAAGGACTCTCAGGATACCCAGAGACTGGTGTCTTGAAAGGAGGAAGTGAACAGGAGCACCACATGCCGGTGATGGAGCGCAGCTCACCTGCCAGACTGAATTTGCCACTGACTCAGGATGAGAGTAAGACTCTTCTTATGCATGTATTCTTCTCTGGATGGAAACCAGGCAGAAATCTGACTCAAGGAATTTTGGAAATTGACAGTACACATATATCTTCAAAACTGGAATGTCTCAGACAAAAAAAAAATTACGTTAGCAAACATAAATATGTTAAGGTGAAATTTTAAACTCCTCTTGTTTTCATCAGAGATGAGAGTTTCTGCAGCAGGTATCTCGCTAATAGGCCTGCATGTTCCCAGTACCAGTTAAAATGGTTATCTTCCATCTTTTATATAATCTTACATCCATACAGGATTTACCTTGATACAGAGAGCATATATCTGACATTTATTTTGTATTTTTATGGTTAATTAGATTCATATCCATTTCAGTTCAGTAAAAATCACTACATGTGACATGTAATTTTTCAAGCCTAGCCTAAAGTGACACTTGCCTCAATTTTGTCGTTAGCAATGTCTAATGACATTTAAAGTTTGGGTTTTTTTTTTTTTAGCTCCCGTAAGTATTGATGGTTTTGAAGGAAGGAATTTACCCAAAGCATTGCTGTCATGAGGGCCACCCTGGGGAAAAAAAAAGGCAAATTCACAAATTTAGCATCATTATCTATCTAATACAAGTGAGCAGTGGAAAGTAAATAAGTAGGACTAAAGACAGGAAGTGAATGCAAATTTTGAAATCAAGTTTTAGGTTTTTGTTTTCAGTTCAGCATAAAAATTCATTATTCTAAAAAATGAAGTGTCTATGGGTGGAAAAGTTTTCAGTGTTATTGTTTGCTCCAAATGCAAATTCATTTTATTAAACTTAGTAGCTTTGCTTTCCTTGTCTCAGTTTCATTTTATTCTTAGTGTTTTGATAAAAGTTGCACAAAGAAAGAAAGCAAGCAGAATATATATTATCCAGCAATTCAGCTTTGGGGATTTGTCGTAGTGATTGTGCAAGCTTTACAGGTTTGACAATTTTAAACTACATTGGCTAATAACCCAGCGTCAGGGTTTTCCTAGGTTCTTTTCAGCAATTTGGTCCTCTGCAAGTATTCTGACATCTCTTTTCTTGCCACTTAAAGCATGCCATCCTTGGTCCCTCCTCAAGCCTTTAAATAATCAGGTGTCTGTGTTTATTTTCTTGATATAAAAATAGATAACAGGCATTTCACAGGCCCCAGCAAAGTTTTCGTTCTCTAAACCAGATGGTTGGCACACAGCTGGGTAAGGCTCCTCCCCAGCCTGTGAGACACAAAATTCTTCTTGCAGGGTCCAGGTAATGCACTGCTTCTCAAAGATGGAATGGTTGGCTGCCTGAGCATCTCACAGATCATTGCTTTGTGCTGTGAGGCTATTACTGTCACAGAAGAAAATTACGAAGGAATTCCTGTTCATCAGTAGATTTATGGAGAGCAGTGACTATACCACCATCCCCTTAACTCTTGTTATTGAGAAGTTTGGATCCTCCAGCACCATAAAAGTTTCAGTCTCTCTGATGCTTCCTTCATTATGACAATACATTATTTCCCCAAGTGTTGTTTGTGGATGGCTGTTTGACCTTGCCCTTTTCCTCTTCAGAAATACATTCAGCAGTAGGGTAGATCATATGTATGTGATGCAAAGGGACAATGTTCCATAGAGGTCTTCTGATGTAGCAAAGCCTGTCTGACTTGGTGGGGGTTTCTGAGAAGTTTGTTTTAAGGAACAGTACATCTCTCTCCTTTGTGGTGTGCCTACAATCCATGATGGTCTATAAATATTGACAAAAGCATTTTGCCTCAAATACTGAGTTTCCCCGCCTCTTGCTGTAGATGTCTCCTGCAATCAGCAGTTGCTGACAAAGCGATCTCCACAGTGTGCAGAGGACGTTCGGCAGAGATCGTTCCTGGGCCAGGCTGGCGGACAGCAACCAAGCTCCGCAGGGGAAGCAAGGAGGTGAGAACATTATGTTATCAAAGAGATTGAGACGTCCTCCTTGCTTTGGTCTCCCTTATATTCCCGTCCATCCTCCTTTATTGGTTGGGTTGATTAGTCCTGCAGTGTGAAGACGCCCTTCACATCTCGCTTTCCCACCTAGACTGCAAACATTTATCTACTCTGTTTCTCATTACAGGCACCACGGTTACTAATTTCAGGAGGGAGCGCACCCCCTGAATGCCTCCCTCTTCTTTCTCCCTAGCTCTCTTAGCACATATCTGCGTAATTTTCATGTGCTTAATTTGTTTTAAATGCCTGAGACAAACATTTATAGCTATTCAGTGGCTAAATATGAGGGTGGGAATGTCAGGTTATATCTGGCTCTTGGAAGCTGGTATCCAAGAGCTTCATTCCCTATCTTCCAAACACATATCAATTGCTACTTTCTAGTCCTTTAGAGATTATACCTTTTAAAAGAAGATGCAGAGAGTAGCATTTTCTTTCTGCTCTAAATTTTGGTGAGGTCTTTTTTCTTTTCCGCTTTGCCTGTGCTTTTGAGCAAGTCTTACTGAACAGTAACACCAGTTCTTTGGGTAAATAAGGGATCTGTTTGCCTAATATTTACAAAAAAAAGTGCTATGTAACAAGAAAGGAATATCTGTTCTTATTAACATATATATGAACAGTCTTCTGCAGAACCTGTTACCTCTATTAAGGCTGTATCCAGTCAAAGCTAATGTAGGTTGAGGTTTGATTACCTTTTCGTCATTATAAACTGCTTTTGTGTGTGTTTGAGAAAATTGTTATTTGAACAGTTTTAAGCAGTTAGAATTTGGATCACTCCTATAATTTCTGATTACAAAAACCGTGGTTTAGCTCACTGAACTCTTTCAGAGTAGCATGGGTAAAAATTAACCATTATCCAAATAAACCACCTTTCGGTGTTGATGGCTTCCTTTTTACTTAGTAAAGGGCCAACAGAGTGTAGTGTGGTGTGGTGTGACTTGGCTTAACCCTCCTTCATCATGGTGGGAGCTATGATGGATTGGTGGGGTGGGCAGGAGTCTCCGCGTGGCTGATTACCTTGTGAGTTACCTAATGGAGCAGCGGCAAGCAGACTAAGACTCAAACCCAAAAATCCTGAAATTCACCAAGAGGAAAGCCTGGTTTTACTTGTTGTTCAGCTGTAGTAATGCATATTCTCTGCTGTATTTTAGGGCAGGTTATCATGAGAACTTCCGATCTGGGCCGTCATCTCTCTGCTCTCCTGCTGCTCTGAGTCAGTCACCCAACAGGTACTAAAGGTCAATAAGGAATTTTGCAGACCAAACACATCTTGTAGTTGCTGGTGAACTGCCAGAGTGAAAACCACATTAGTATTATGTGGATGCACTATTAGGTCTGCTAAATGTTGCAATTCATAGCTGTCCATGGGATAAAAATGTAGCTCCCTCTCCCATATTTCTTGCCTGCTTCAGTGGTACTGTTATGTTTTCAAATAACACAGTTCAGAAAGAAGTGCAAATAAAATGGAAATGGGACAGTATAAACCTCATTCAAAGTGTGAGCTCAGAGCACTTAAGCCAAAGGATGTCTTCATTGCGAACAGTCACATGATCAGGAGTAAGTTCTGTTCTAGACATAGGCACTTGGTGGTTTTTAAAGAATTTTTCCTTTAATTTCCAAACTAGAAATGCATTTTGCTTTTTTGATGATTTTTAATTCGCCCACAATCATGCCAGTCTCCTAGAAATTTGATTCTCTCAAGCAATATGTACACCTTTCAGTGAGTTATGTGTACCAACTGTAAATAAATGTTAACTGTAGCCTGATTAAATCATTGGTAATTTGGGATATATTAAAATTAGTTTGCTTATTAAATAGGGTAAATTAATGCAACACAGAATAGAAAGTTTCTTTCTTAATAAATTACATTGTTCTTCACTTTTCAGAGCAAAGCCTTCCTTCTGATGTCACTTGCATTGAAGTGAAACTTCTGGGAATTTTTTATGCAAACAATTTATGTTTTTCTAACTGTAGCTGCAGTTTTGGTAGAATTGCAGATTATTTCCTTACTACAGGTCACTAGTTGTGATAGCTACTTCATATTATTTAGCAGCTATATTCTGATCTAAGAATATTTTGCATGATCTTTTCCTGAAATAAATCTTAGTTTTGTAAACAATAGATGCAATGTAATTTATTTTTCCACTAAAACATTAGAAAACTCTTAAAAATTTTCCAAGATCTGAGGGTTTAACTTATTCTTGTAGTAACTCTGATAGTGGAGAAGAAGTAAAACAAAGGTAAACTCAGGAATAACATAGAAGCAGAAGGGTTAGGCTGTAGGAGGGGAGAAAAAACACCCAGCAAAGTTATTCTAAAAGGAAAAATGATAATGAAGCCACAGGATGGCCATGTGTCTGTGCTGCCTGTGTACATGGTGGGCTCAAGAGTTGGAAGCAAGGACAATTTTCTAATTGTGATGAGTTTTTCTGCTGCATCTTTCTTTCTCTGAGTCTTGTTTGTTTGTTTGTTTGTTTTTGTTTGTTTGGGGTTTTTTGGTTTTTTTTGTGGGTTTTTTTTGTTTGTTGGTTGGTTTGGGTTTTTTTCCACATTACCTCTTTTGTCATGCTGCAGTTCAGATCTGTCTCTATTGGTGGCTTATTATGTTGCCGAATCAAAACCTTAAACAAGAGATTGTAAACTTGCTTATCTCAGTAGGATTTCATCAAATTGTCTTTTCAAAACTCATGAAGTATCACAAAATTTTTCTTGTGGTTTCAGCCCTGGCTGAAAAAAGCATGGATGACACAAAATTACAGGGGATCCCTTTTGGTCTCAGGTTCATCTGCTAGGCCAAGCCGGCAGGCAGGAGCGAAGTGAAGAGATCCATAGAAGTGGGCACCTGCACTGCCATTAAAACCATTATGAAAAAGAGCACCAGTTATTCCTGGGGCTCTGAACTTTCACCCACCTGTCATGCAACTGCAGATTTATGAGAGAGGTCTAGACAGGGCTTCAGGACGGCTGAAGGAGCAAATGGAAGTGTTTTCTGCATTGCAGATGGAGATCCAATGTCAGGTTTTCTCTGACTAGTTATAGTATTAAGTGGCTGCAGTAGCTCAGACTGAAATGCGTCAGCCAGTGCCTGATCTGTGCTATTGTATTTATGCTGTCACTATTGACTTCACCAGCTTGGTTGGGTGCGAGAATAGCATCCCTGTTTTCTGACTTCCACTGAGCAAGCTCATTTGTAAACAAATTGAAAAGTTTCCAGGCTGAGAGTCTGACTCAGGTAATTTGTGGGAATTGCTGTGGCATTGACTATGTCTAAGTAACTTTTACTATAAGGGTGGTGAGGCGCTGGAGCAGATTTCCCAGAGAGACTGTGGACTCCCCATCCCTAAAGGTGTTAAAGGCTGGTTTGGATGGGGCTCTGAATAACTTGGTCCAGTGGAAGGTTCCTTGCCTGTGGCAGAGGCTCTGGAGCTACATAATCTTTAAGGTCCCTTCCAACCCTAACCATCCTGTGATTCTGTGAATCCGCAGGTGACAGCTGCCTATCACCCAGGCCTCTGTTCAGAGATTTGCATCTCCCTTGACCTAGCACAGCGGACAGGCAGGGAGATGTGTCTGAGCTGCTGTGCATTTAAGCATTTCAAGCCCTTGCTTGCTTATCTGGGAGGCAGATGTACAGGTTGATTCAGTAACATGGCTGAAGGGTAAATGTGTATTTATGTAAACTCCTCCAGTGCTCCTTCTTCCCATTCTGTCTCTTTCTAAACCTATCTAAATATTTGGCTTCATTTTAGCATCAGTTACTGTATTCTTACAGCTATATTTGTCTCCTAGGTCTGTCAGCGGGAAGAAGCTTTGTTCTACCTGTAGTCTCCCTCTTGGAAAAGGAGCCGCCATGATTATTGAAACACTTGGTCTTTATTTCCATATTCAGTGCTTCAGGGTATGGCTCTTACTTAATGAAGAAAAATCTCAAGTTGTGCACAGTGCAAGTAGAGAATAGATGTGAAACTGAAAATGAGAGGACCAGGGGATTTACATGGTTGTTGCATCTGTAGGAGTGTTTGTTTGTAAAGAAGTGGAAATAACACACAACTAGTGTGTTATTTTGCAGTCAGACACATTAATTGGACTAAAACCTGTAATCACGCAAGCAAACTTAGCTTCTGTACTTAGCAGGGGAGGAAGCATCATATAATTTCTCAATCATGCTCATTGTTTTTAAATATAACATTTACCTTGCAATTTTTTAGGTGGGTTTGGGGGGGTTTTTTTCTTCCCCAAAGCATGACCAGTCCAAAAGCCATCTTTGATCTGCCCCATGGCTGGAAAGCTTTGACTATGGAATGAATGGTGTATTCTGGCTTTTACCAGAAATATTTCCTGACTGCTCTTAGGTGTTTCAGTTTGGAAATAACCTGAAGTGTTTTCTAGTATCTGTTCCCAGATAGATCTGTTTTCCACTAGAAAACTAGTGTTTTCTAGTATCTTTGGCTCAATTGATATTAGACATGCATGAAGACTTTTTTGATTGCAGACATTTACCCAGGCTAAATCTCTGGCCTCTTTAAGCTTTGTCCATCACAACTGACCTTCCTCCAGAATGCAGCCTCAAAGTCCCGTACAATAATTAAACTTCACTTCAGTGGAAGTGGAGGTTGCTGAAATCCAATCCTAAGCAGTTTTGACTCTGTAAAAACCCTCTTACTGATTTGCAGTGTTCCCCAGGAGTATGGGCTGGGTTCAAGGAGCATATTTTTCTCAGCATTCCAAGAACTAATTAAACTGAAGCAAAAAATTGGGAAGAGTTGTGGCAGATAGCAGGGCACGGTCTCTCTTACTTTCTCTGTTCTTCAACTGGCAGTGTGGCGTTTGCAAGGGACAGCTGGGAGATGCAGCAAGTGGCACAGATGTCAGGATTAGAAATGGTCTTCTTAACTGCAATGATTGTTATATCCGATCCAGAAGTAAGTACCAAGTACTGGGAGCTCTAACAATACTGTGGCCATGGTTTTAACTGGCGGGTTTGTCCAGCTCTGACACTCAGGCATAGCTTCGCCATAGGAAGAGGAGTCTTCCCATGCCATCTTAATTATTTTCTCATATCAGAAACTATTTCCAAGCCCATTAAATTTTGCCCAGAGGATCTCTGCTCGACACTATTAGATTTAAAAGCTGTTTCTGTGCATAAACATAAACTCCTATACTATGCACACATATTGCATGACCTGTAGACTCGGATCTCTCACATCACGTGAGACTGTGTAGGTAATTCTACCCTATCTAGGGCCCTGGGCCATGTTTGGAGAAGTTCCTATTTTTAAAATCTCTGGGCTTCCCTTTTGTGGACAAAGTGGTCATGTAAAATATTAAGAATATTCTGTAACTCCTAGTGAATCCTTGTGGTGGTATCCCCAGATATGTGCTAAATAGCGTTGTTTGCCATAAATTTTAAGGAATGAGCCAGACAAGTTCATGTCAGAAAGAAAACTTTGTGATTTTGTTGCCTTAGAGCAGATCACCTAAATGTCTTTCCAAGTCCTGGATTTCTGTGACTGATACCAAATGACTAGAACATTTTAGCTTCACCCCAAATGTCACGAGTGATGGTCAATTCTCATGCTGGTTTCCACCTTGTGAAAAACAGTAAGATGCAAAACAATAGGAGTAATTTTTGTCTTCCTGTTAAATATTATTTGATATATTCACTGCCTACAGTTCCAGCTTATAAGTGGGCACCTAGAGCTCTTTTCCCTTACCTTACTATTTCTCTTGTCTTCTCTCAAAAGCAATGGCTGTAAAAATCCAGGAGTAGGAAAGGTACCTCCCTACCTTTGCCAGAAAAAAACCGGGTGCTTTTGTTCTGATGCTTCAGGAAGGAGATACTTCTCCATCAGCAGAGCTAGAGGGTGCTATTGTACAACTGTTTTATTTAGCGATTTTTTTTTTTTTTCTTAAATTCTGCTAAGAAATGTTACCAACTTTTTATTATTTATTTAACTTGAAATATTTAGAAGTAGCTTTTCCACTTCCTCATGTGGATGAGGTCCTGACCCTTAATATGCAGATTTGCATATCCATCTTCATCTCTGCATCATCATTTCTACAGCAGTGTTACTAAAAGTGCATTACAGAGCTGTGTGTAGTTTCACGTAATAATGTTTTGTATTTGTACATACCCAGCAGAATGGTAACCAAGTCCATAAAAGAAGAAACATGTTTTGAGAAAATACTGAAGAATAATAATGGCAAGGGGTTTTAAATTTTTACTACAAATTCCTCTTCCTGCTGTGTCCACTGGTCACGCAAAATCACAAAATCCAGTTAGTTGAATTTAACCTACAGTAACTGTTGTTGACAATTCAAAAGGACTGGTTTCAATAGAACTACAAATGTTGCTAGTTGCTAATTTTTAACTAAAATTTGATGCATATCACTCCTGAAATTAAGAATAAACTGCTGCAATGTCAGTTGTTTGCCTTTCAGTTCTGGGAATAATGCTGCAACATGTCAAATCAGTTGTTTGGTTGCATGACTTGTGCCTTCCAGCCCCCATGGCTGCATCTGAAACCTGTGCGGCAGTGGGCAGAAGTGATGGTCTCTGACTAACCTAGGGGTAGTCAGAATTGTTTTGAGACACTTGTGAATATCTCCATGAAATATTTTGGCTCCCAGAAGCTTATCAGAAGAAATGAATGATTCTGTTTCAAAAATAAATCATAAAAAAAGATGACTAGAAAAACATTAAGGAATATGTAGTGGTCCAGGGTCCAAAACATTTCTGGTTTTCAGATTAAAGTGGATGGGTTTTTATCAGTATATTGTTCCTGTACAACGAAACCTCATAAGGAAGGAAATTCTGTATTCAATGTCGAACACAGGGAATGGTCACAAGTTGATGAGTGTCACAGTCAGAGGTGAGAAGTAAATTCATGAGATTCCCTACATGGCCAAACAACACAAGGAATCTGTAGTACCGGGTAGCACAAACTAGGCTCAGCTGAAAATGACTCAGCGGTCCTTTGCTTTACTATTTTGCCACTGCAGAGCCTGAAATAAATATACACACAAGTACTTTGGGTGTAAAATAAGATAAAACTTCATGCAGAATGCATTCAACATGTGGCAAGGAAAACGTATCTTCACTGGAATTATGCTGAATCTTCTTTGTAGTAGTTGCTGCCCCAGCTTTGCAGGAGAAAGGAAAAACAGGGCACAAATATGTATATATAGCTTGAGATGCATTTAATTGTAGACATCATTTAAAGAGAAGTCTATATTTGTTAAAATTTGTAACCAATTATTTGTTTTGGTTTTGTTTTACCTAGCTGCTGGACAGCCAACTACATTGTGACATGACTTTCAGTCCTAATAACTTTCAAGAAGGAACTCTCTTCTCGTATGTATCGGCTGCCTCCAGACAATCACTTGTAAAAGCTTGAATCCATGGACATGATGGCTCTCATCTTGTTTTTAAAAACTCACAAAAAAGCTGCACCTGCTCCTTTGAAATGCAATATGTTGGTTTTTGCTTCCTTAAGAAATTTGCAAAATATATATGGCCATGTTTGGAAAGGCAAAGTCTAAGTACTATAAAAAAAACAAAACCACCTTTCTGGTCTGCTTATGATACCCAGTCCGTTACCCTGTTCTTTTGAAAGTAATAAGAGAATAAACATGCAATAAAGCTGTTTTTGTTTTAATATTTCTAGCAATTAAGAAGTTTAAGTTTACAGAACCTTTATAGAATATGCCAACTTGAGCTGAAAAGTAATTTTGAGATAGTATCTAATCAGTGCATTTGAAAAACTAAACATCACAGCACGACTTCTCTGTTAAAACTAAAGCTATAACTTTTTTTTATACAGAGACTAGTTTGATAATACATCCTGTAATTCTGAAGCATTTTGTGTTTATATTACCTTCAATGGAGGGTAGAAGTTAAACAAATAAATTATTGCACCTTTAGTCATAGGAATTTTTGTTTGTGTACCTCAAGTAATGTTCATGACTATAGCTTAATATTTTCGGAAATAAAGATTTCTTCGTTCAACCTAAAGACTGCATACCATTAACAATGGAAAAATTCCTCAGGAGCAATCCTTCTTAGTCAGTTCAGCAGCCTATATTGTTATTAAACTCAATGAAAGGTGATGTGGGGGAGAGGCAGCCAGGCAGGCAGACCCAATGGAGTTGTGAGTCTCCAAGCTGTAGTTTGATGCTGTGGTGAAGCTTTCTCTTTGGCACATAACTTGCCAATCGATTTGAGTGGGTTGGACATCTGCTCCTTGCAAACATTACACTTGGTTGAAATCTCATGCAGAGGAAACGTGTGGTTTGGGTACCCCCCAGGGTAGAGAATTAGACAGCCTTCAGCCTGTGTTCCTCCATCCACTACCCAAAAACAGTCAACAAAACCCAGATGGAAGATGGAAGATGGGCAGGGAGGAGGCTGGAGCCCCAGGCAGAAAAAGGACCTTGCCTGTATTTGGGACAGTTTTCCTTTGATTGAGTATGTGCTATTTGATTAAGCCTGTGATCCTTACTAAAGTGATTCAGCAGCTCATTGAAACAGGTTCAGCAGGTATCTACAATACACAAACAAAGATAGGGAATGTGTTGCAACTGTTAGATATCCTAACACTTTTTGGTAAACAGTTACTAGAAATTTCTTCAAATGGAGGGAAAAAAAAATCTTCTTCTGCCTTAAAACCACTATAAAACTAAATGAATAGAGATTTCTTTTTATTTATGTGCATATCTGTCATCTTTTGATGCGTTGGTAAATAGAAATGAAGTGGTTATTAGGGAAGCAATAATTCTGAGGTTTTCTCTAGATAGCAATTATTTATTGAAATGCTAGACAGTCGCTTGCATGTGAGTTGCATAACCATGCAAAACTGCGTGTCATCAAACAACACATGCAATGTCATTGGAGGACATTGTGACTATCTGCTGCAAAGTTACATGTTACTTCCTAAATATTGTGCCTTAGAAAATGCAGAGCTGTTGCACACGGTCAGCAATGACTTATGGATGCAATAAATCCAAAAGGCTGAAGTCCTTCATGGACTTCACCTGGGGAATATTTTTAAGTAAAAATAAAATAAATCAGACAAATGTTTTGGAGCTAAAAGTGATATCCTATATTTTGATCAACCACCTGCATGATTTACTGTTAGAGGGTTTTGGTAACCCAAATATCTTATTCTTTGCTTGTGGTTGCTACAGTACTTTCCCACAAAGAATGTGTAACATGGAAATTCAAGAAGCAGACTTTGTAACTGATGTGGTACATCTGTATAACTCCATGCGCTGCATAAAGGATATGTAAATACATAATATCTGAACCTAATTTTTAAATGAGACTGTGCATGCTTGTGCATCTGCTCAATATGAGTCTCTAGTACTGCTTCACCCATGTGGTAGAGTTAGATGTGCAAATCAGTCCTCAAGTGTATTAAAGGGTTGGTTGTCTCAGAGGTCAGGTCCACTTCTCATTCATGTAGGGGTAAGTGCCCAAAGGGCTTAGGAGCATGGTTGGGATAAAGTGCATGAACGAGGGGGGAGGGATATTGCGTTGCACTGCAGACACATCACTGGGTCTCTGGAGCTGCTTAGAAATTGATCCCAGTGTCTATCAGATCGTTTTGTATATGCATGTTTTAGCAAAGTCGATTGTATGTAAAGCGAAATGAAGCAGCGCTTGACAGTGACGATTTTTCTCCCTAATGAACATCTATTCACCAGCACAGAATAATTTTCAACAGTTTTTTAAATCGTACTTGCCAGCTTCTCATGTTTGATTTTATATTCCCTCTGGAATCGTACATGGCGAATTCATTCAGGCTAAGTTTTTTTTCACATTTTTTCCACTTTAAACACATTAAGATGATACATTTCTAATCAGGAACTTTGAGTACAGAAAAAAATAATGCTTTCCTACATTTGAACTGCAATGTAAATGTATTTGTTGCAAAAAAATGATTTATTATTACTGAGCAAGTACAATATATGTAATGGGTTTTAGATGTTTTGGAATTTATTTAGCCTCTTACTACTTCAGACAACCTGAACAGGTGTCATAACCTATCTGTATTTTACAAACCCATTTTCATGGTGTATTTTTTCCTTACTCTTGCTATGTAGTGTTATTGATACAGTACATCTGTAGTTTTCAGTGAATATTGTAAAGGTTGGTGAACCAGAAGGGAACCATCCTTACCTGCATGTCCATTCAGGGACAAGGATTGCTCTCCTAGCTGGAGCTAATGTTGAATACCAATTATGCTAATCTTCCCTTTATTTTATTTATTCTAAAATGCCTCTGGAAATTAGGAAAACTTGTCTAAAACTCAACAGCTTTTATAGTAAATGTATGTTTATAAATAAAATGTTGATTACCTTTGGTGGTGTTGATTTTACTTATTCTAACTACTATTGCATGAACCTGGATTGCAGAGTAGAGGCCTCTGCTTGGCTGGATTTGGCTGAGCCAAGCTGTGTTCCCCAGGAATTAATATGAGATGAGACAATAAAAAAGGCATAGCTGAGATGGCAAAATACACTGTGGATTTCCACTGCAAGCTGTAGCCCTCTATTCACAAGAGCATGTGTGCCTGTTCTGGTAAAAGATGAACAGAAGAGGCTTTCTGTAGAGAGGGGAACCCAAAGTCCTCAGATCTTTCATCAGTGTTGGTAGACTGTGGTTCAGACTTTCACTCAACAAAGCACTTTATATAAGGCAACGCTAAATATGTTCTTGGTTAATTCCATTTTCACATAGCAAAGTTCCTGGAGTTTGTGCTTAGTTTTGCGTGTGCTTGGGTATCTCACTAATTCCTGAATTGCAACTAGTGTGTGACTTGTCCAGTCACCAGCAGAAAGTTGACACAAAATTTTAAACTAATAACTGCCCCTTCTCCTACATTTTTAATTGGATCTTAAGTAAATGACGAGTTTGGGTTTGTGCCAGTAGAGCATCCCAGCTGTTCGATGAGTCATGGGGATGTACAGACAATTTAATTTTCATTCATTCGTTCGTTCATTCATTCATTCATTCACTCATTCATTCATTCACTTTTCTCCTGGTGCCCTGATGGCAGTGGTGGTGGTCATACATTATTCCTGCGTGTCTGTGAGGGCCAGCATTCTCTCTGGTGGCAGAGGCATGCTGAGTTTCCCGGCAGAGCCATCGGTGCCCTGTCCGCGGGAACAGCTTGCTGCCACTGGAGGTTGCTCTGAGGCTGCATTTGGAGGCACTCAGGCAGCTATTTCTGCTCCAGCAACTCTGCACCAAGGCTGCTTGGCACCCACACAAACATTGTTTGTGACCCTTATGAGCCGGGGAAAATGGTGGCAATCCTGGTATGATTTATTATTATTATTATTATTATTATTATTATTATTACAATTCCCTAGTGAATGTGACCTGCACAGTCATTTGTGATCCTAACAGGGAACCGTTGGGGGTGCATTCACTGGGCAAAATAGTTTTAAAGACCTTATAAATGGGGAGCTGTGTTACCTGGTCCCCTCCCCAGGATCTTTGCCTGCAGGTAGCAAAGGCTGCCTGGAGGGCCCCGAGAGAAACCACGAAGCTAACAGGGCTTTGGCATGCCCCAGGAGAGGACTCTGGCTTGTTGAGCAGTGAGATGAAGCTGGGGGCATATGGGAGAAATAGGAGGTGATGGAAGAGAGGAGTGGGCTGTTACAGCTGAGGTTCGAACACCGGAGCAGAGGATACCCCATGCAAAGAGGGGTGTGTGCATGGCCCCCCAGGAGAGCTCTGTGCCTCCTCTACATCCTGTCCACATGTGATGCCTCGGTCCCTCTCCTTTCCCCCATTGTATACTGTTGGGACAAGTGCTCAGTTTCCTCCATCCAACCCACTTTGTTTAGCTCGTTTCTTTTCTCTCCTCAGCAGGTGTTTTGGTGCAGAGGTCTACAGTGAGCACAGACAGGTGCTGGTAGCTGCAGGAGACTCTAGGCACAGGTGATAAACATCAGTAGCTTGCTTACCTTGTAAGTACAGATCCTGATACAGAGAACTCTTCTGGAGGATAGTTAAAAGCTGGAAGCTACCACTTTGTTTAGAAAATTAGCTTTAGGTACAGTTCTTGATGGGCCCCCTTACTGGTAATGAGAAACTGGTCAAGTAGTTACTTGATAAAATTTGCAGAGTGGAAGCCTGCCCTTTTCTCCCCTTTATCAGGTTGGCAGCTGGGGGAGCAAGATGTCCAGATGACAAAATGACAAGATGACAGAGACACATCTGCAGTGAAAATCAGAAGGGGTTGTGAATGCTCGAAATGAGCAGATGACCACCACTTGGATGGGAAACCAAAGATGTCAGTAAAATATATCTCCTGTAAAGGCAAACAGGTCTCCTATATAGTTTTAAAAGCCTCCGGTAGGAATGTAATTTCATCTGAATTTCCTGATAAGGGGAAATGACTAAACTGGAAGCTGCTCAAGTTTTTCAAGTAATAAGAGCCCAGAACAAAGAGATAGAAGGTACAGGACAGGCTGTGACTCTTCCTAGGGTACAGCGGGGGGTTGGTATTTGAGGGGTTGGGGGGTATCTATGTTCTAGATCACATTTTTTATAAAATGTAGCATGAGTTAAACATGTAAGAAGGAGCTGCTTCTCTGTAGATCTTGTGAAATGCCCCATGCTCTGCAAGAGCGGCTAGTGAAACTAGATGAACCCCAAAGCATATGGGGTTTTAAGTCATTTAGGAAAAAAACCTCTCCATTATTTAAGATAATCTTACAAGTCACTATTAACTCATCCATAGAGTCCATCTGCTTCACTGCATGTGATGCGCTGTAAATTCTCTTAGCTAATGCCACATCCAGAGGTCACAGATGTATTTTTTTCTTTAGCAGATGACCTGCTGGTTAAAACCTGCTGAAACCAGTCATGGGTCTAGAAACTAAATCAAAACTAACCAAACTGCAAATCTTTTCTTGAAATAACAGAATTTATCAAACAGGAAAAGAAAGCAAGATTTCAAAAATTTCTTTTTTCTCTTCTATCTATTATAGACAAAACCACTCCAATTCCAAGGACAGAAACAGAAACATGCTATCCAATTCTCTGGAAACTACGTGTAGTAATGCTGGAACTGCTGTTCCAGGGACCTGGACTTGGGGGGTTGCCATGGCTTTCTCCTTTTTTCAGTGGCCAAGTGCTCTTTGGTTGTCTTTGGAGTGGTTCATAAAACTTTGTGAGTGCACACCTCAAACGAGATGTTACAATAATCCTCAATATACCAATATGTCCCTATCATTCAAATTGAAGATGTCACCTCCAAATGCACTTTCCTGGGATCACATCTAAACATTATCAGGTGAGAACAAAGTGGCTATTTTTCCAAAAGATGTTAAATGTAGAGTTTTTTAAAAATCTGCTTACAAACTTTTCTGCTTACAGAGTCTGGAGGGGGAAAGCCTTGCACTGAAGCCAGACATGACTCCTGCAAACCCTCCCTGCCCAGCCACGTTCCAGTTAGGCTTTAAATAGGTTAAATGTGAAGACAGCAGTGTTAGCTAGACCTATGAAATGCATTCTGTCTTCTTGTTCTGAGTAACCACAGGTCTTCAGCTAAGTTTAAAATGGGCAGATAAAAGGACAGCACTCTATGTAAAACAGAAGTCAGTTAATACCTATCTTACCCATACTCCTAAATGCATTTTGTATCTTGTTATTATTTTGAAGCAGGTAGGATGACATTTAGAGGGGATCTATGCCACTAACTGATATTATTACAAATCAGTTCCAGTGGACTAAAGCTGAATTTTAAAATTGCAGCCTCACAAACCCACTTTCAACCATTTCTGTTGGAATGCCACCTACATGTCCAGCGTGCATCCGTGTGACGATGGCAATGCTGGGAGGCGGTGGCAGAGGCCGATCAGCCATCCTGAACTCTCATCCCTCCACTTGGCTTCTGTCAAAGCTGTTATCTCTCAGAGCATTTGTCACAGATGCGCCAGAGTACACAGCAGTTGAAAAGCCATTATCTCTTTCAAAAGTAGTGACTAATGTGCTTTTGCCCACAGCAATGTGGAAAGTCATAGGAAGATTTTGCTGTAGAATCAGCTGTGTTTACCTTGCAGAAAAACAGCTGCATTTTCTTTTTTTTTTTTTTTTTTTTTTAATAGAGGTCTTTACTTCTTGCACACCTTTTCTGGTAGCTTTCTTCTTATATTTCTCCTGAAACTGTTGATTGGTATTTTTATATCAGTCATTAGCAAACTGGCAATTTTAAGGTTTATTTTTCTCTGAGTAAAACAATATTCCTTGACTGGATGATACTGTCCAGTGTAATTACATGTGGTTTGATAATCAAAACCTAAAAGCACCTTTCAAAAAAACCTCATGACAGCTGACTTTTCTGCCTGTGGTGGCAGCCCATCTACCACAATATTCTGCAGCATGGGGGCCAGCGTTTCCCAGCTGATGGTAATGCACAGTGGTGAATCAAAGTCATCACAGCCAACTGATGCCCTCACAGCACTCCATTTTATACAGAAAAGGATGGTGCTTGTAATTCATTGCAAACCTTGCCTCATTAAATCATCTTTTCAGACAATGGACTTCTGAGAAACCTTTGGGAAAACCAAACTCCAAGGAGTTCAGGTGGTGGTGATGCCTTTGTAGTGATTCTTTTCATTGTGGGCAATGAAGGGGAAGGAGAAAACTTTTCACTTTCACAAGCTGCAAGTCATACATGGGTTTATATCTGGGAAAAAATCCTGTATGATTAAGTACAGTGACACTTACAGCCACTGCATTTCTTCAAATCGATGTAGGTGGTACAATAACTTCAAAGCTGTATTTTTTCACATGATCTGTGTGTTAATAGTTAAATAACTGAACAAGGTAGAGGTTCTAATAAAAAATTTATAATTAAATATAATAACTTGATACTTTGTTTTCTCATCTCTATTTTGAATGCTTAAAATCTGCTTACAGCATGAACACAAACATTTAGATATATTTCTCTTTACTGCATCAAGGCTCTCTTCAAGCATGTTGCTGTTTTCAAGCCACTTCCTGATGACAATAATGCTCATGTTGTTATCCCAAGAGCTAAAAACTAACCCTGTGCTTGGTAAACTGAAGCAAAAAGTGATCCATTTTAATTCCTACCAGATATAGGGAAGGTATGGTGAAAAGACAAATAAATCATTGGATGCAGAAAAGGCATACATCCTAACTTCCAGGAGCTGTGTATCTGTCTAGGGAAAACTACTTCAATGAGGACCAAGCTCTCAAACGATAAATGGTGGAGTTGTAGCACTTCTCCCCTCTTGTTCTCAACCTAGGCCATAACCGGTTTCTCAGCCTTGTTCTGCATGCCAGTTAAATCCAGCTGTGCCACCATGGCACATCCCAGCTTGCCAGGAGGCTCGTTTGGCTGTAGCCAGCTGTGCACAGCTGCCCACTCAGCATAGCCCCGCCAGGCTCAGGGCTCCGCTGCTCTCTCTGCGCCTTTGCTGTGCATCTGCTACAGACAGTTTCAATTTTTTCCCTCAGATGCTGGGGATTTTGATTTTTTTATGCAAGAAATTCTTCTCAGTTGATCAATACAGCATTTTCCAGCCACTTCCTGCACATGTGCAGTCAGAATGAAGGGCTGTAAAATAACCAGCGCTGCTGCTCGGTGGGCTTTGGAAAGACTCCTGCAAACAGGGCATCAATGCCTGCTGGGGGAGTGCTCTAGCAGAAATGGGTGCATAAGAAGATGGTTGGAGCATCCCAAGTGTGGCAAAGATGTGTGCATGCTGCACTGAGACTCTTCATTAAAACCTTATGGCTAGAGAGGCAAATGTAAGAAGACGTCTCTCTACAGGCTGCCATAGTACTCTTCTTTAAGGAATAAATACCATTTTATTTATTTAAAGTTTTAAAATGTGTCTCTTTTGACAGTACTGAGTGAAGCTTAAATACAAATATGAATTACTTCCTTATTATTGCAGTAATATAAAATAACCTGGAGTAGATTTTGAACAATTTTGAATGCCACATCGCATGAGTACAAAATGTCAGAGGCCTTGAAACAGCTGGATTTTCAAAGATACCTGAAGCACACTCCCAGATAAGCAGACATCATTATCAGGCCCCAAGTCAGGTACAGAGCCACTGGCCTTATGTGAAAGCATAGGTACCCTAACCTTGGTTTTTCAGGTTTTTGGAGCTCATCATCACCAGAAAACAGTGAAGCCCTTTTCATTGTTAGTTGAATCAGATTTTAAAACACTGCTGTGAGGCAGAAAAATACTATTTACCTGTATTTACAAATGGATACATGGGTCACAGATCCATTTGGTTTGTGCAGAGAAAGAATGTCTTCACTAGTGAATGATTTAGCCACCATCTGACAACAAAGGTGCTTGAAACTCAGAGGAACACCAAACCAAACCATTTTGCATGCATTTACCAGCTACTGTGACTGCAGCATAGTGACTGCGGAGTTCAGGAGGACCAGGCTGAGTACTGCAGCAAAAATCACCAGAGCAAGAAGCTCATCAGTGTGGAGTCTGTCTGTCTAGAAGCACGGCACACAAAGCAGCAGCCGAGTTTGCCCTGCCTACACCAGACCGCCAGGAGCAGCCGGCTGGGCTGCGGCCAGCGCAGCATCGCCGTGCGGGCGCTCCTGTCGGGAGCACAGAGCTGCCGGCGCTGGCAAAACATTTCCTGTGCTCGGAGCTGAGTGAGGCAAGCTGAACCCTTCGGGGGAAACGCTCTTTTGAGAGAAAAGATGGCAAAAGGTGTTCCTTCTCTGGAAGAACAAAGCTGTGAGCAGATTGCTCAGGAACAGTGTGGTTTGCTTTCTGGTCTTCTTTACAAGATTGACTTCTCAGCTGGATGATGTTACTTTGGCTTCATATGTCTCATCTATGGAGAAGGAGAGATGGAAACATCCACGGTGCTGTTCCCACAACCTTCTGCCTGGAGAATAACAGATACTTTATATTAGTAAAATAATTGTAAAAAAATCTAAAAATTTCTTTGCTGGAGGAGAGATGAAGAAAGGGTTGTTCACTAAGTATTGGTGCCAAATCAGCTTCTCCAGTTAATTAAAAAATTACTTAAAGGAATGCTCCACATGATGCACATGCATCCTCAGGAGGTGGTTGCTATGTCACATACCTTCCAGGATACTGGGATGTGACAGGATATGCTCCGTACAAGCCACACGCATGTGCAGACTACCCCTGCCAAGGGCAGGCAGCATCTTGGGGGGCTGCCTCTGAGAGCAGATGTTTGCAGTCATCTATTGGTTTTGTTGCCTGTTCTGCAGGAATTTGTGATATGATGTGCCACTTCATGTACTCCTCCACAGGTCAAAAACCTGATTTCCCAGGAAAATTATGGCCCACACAAGGTTGGAGCTGGCCAGTAGCTGAACAAATGGCTGGCAGTTCAGCAGCGACCTGCAGCTGTATGTAGGACAAGCACCCAGAAAGCTGAGCTTACTGCTGGAGAGGAGTAACCAAAGCCAAGTTGGGCTGGAAGGAGAACATGGAATCCAGAAGATTTTTGCATTAACTGTTAGATCAACTAATCCAAAACAAATATTGTAAAAATAATCTGCATAAATGCTACCTGCACCAGGAGGTTAATATATGTTTCAAAACAAAAAAATCCACCCTTTCCTTTGGGCTTAGCCAGACATTGCACGGCAGTATTTTCTGGACTGAGTTTATTAATGGATGAGAACATTAAATAGTTAAAAGGATTCTTTCATCTCGGTGAATCCTTCACTAGGACAAAATAAACAAGGAAAAACTGCCCAGATCATGCTCCTACTTTAAGTCATGACAAGTGCTGTGAGGGTGACTGCTGTCATACAGCTAAAGGACTAAGGCACTTTGTAAATCAAATTTCAAGTAAAGAGATTGGTTTGCAAAACCTCCTTGGCGTGGAGTCACAAGCTGTCAGAGTGTATTAGCATTATGCTACTGGAGTAAAAAGCAAAACAAATTAAGATGTTTAACAGCTGAAATCTGAAACAAAATTGCGTTTAATGCTGAAAATCTTGTTAACATATTTTCAGGCTTCCCTTTCCCCAGATATTAAATCTCGGTGTGTTTGCGAGCATCTTTTTATGGCACATAGAAACCTACTGTGAGAGAATGAGAACTATACACGACATATGGTAAGGACGGGTGTTTCACCCTGCATGCAAAAGCCTCTCCAGCATTGCTGCAGCATCCAGTAGCACATGAGAAGATTTTAATGACCGGGAGAGACACACAGCTGGAATTCCCTGTGTGTCTGGGGACACAGAAAGCATTGCATCAACAGCAACGGGCCCAAACTGAAGATCGCACATGTTGTAGCATTTAATGTGAGGGGCAATTTGAACTCCCAAACTGGTTTTTCTTTCATATTGGCTCCCACAATGAAAGAACCATTAAGGGTTTTAGTGATCTTCCAAGACTCTGCTTCCAGCAGAAATTTGGCTCCTCTCCTTGGACACAAGACCAATTTTTAATTGAATTTCAAGAGATGATGGATGTTGTACTTTATTCCAAGTCTATATGCTAAATTAACAAGGCTGTCTGCTTAGTTTCCTCTTTTGAAACCACATTGAGATGAGTTTCTGCTAATTCTCCTACACAGGGCATTAGACATGTGAACGGAGACCTTATTCAAGAATTGAAATAATAGGCTTTTTTGCCAAGCTTATTACTTTGGGTAGTACTTTGAGTTGTGAGGCAGTAACAATTATTTGCTTTCTGAAAAAGGATTACCAGCTGAATTATTTCAAGTAGAATGAAAGTAAACTTTCATCAAATTATTTTTAAAATAATAATTAACTTTTTAATGTATCTTAGAGCAGGGACCATTCCATTTGATGGGCTCATTCCATGACTTTTTTTTTTTTCTCATGTTCCCCTTGCTCACTTTTAAAGATAACAGAAAGTCCCTCGGGAGTAGTCTGGATCACAGAGTATGTTTAGCCTGCATTAGGTTTATTTATGCAGTTATTAGCATGTTAACAGATGCTGTTTATTAGTCAAATATTTGATTTGGCAAAACATATTAAAAATGGCATAAAAGTGAATGTTTTTCTTAACTCTGCCTACTGCGGTAAAATTTATATTGTACTGTACATAAATAAGATATTTCACAGAGGTAAGGCATTGGGAAGGCAATTTAGAATGAAATTTTGGACAGAACACAGAAAGTTTGAAGGCAAAATTCTGACCAGCTGGGCAAAACCAGGAACCAGCTCTATGAAGTCTATGTATAGTGTCCTACCAGCAGAAGCTGAGTTGTTTCCTGAGAATACTGGGATAGTCAACAAGGAGGGCACCTTGTTTGAGGACTGTGGTTGGGATTGCCTGAATACCAACACGCCTACAGCTAGGAACACCTTTGCATGTACTCCTATTCTTTCTAAATTGGAATGTTTAAAAGCCATTGTGTTTGTGATTGTAACATGGCCCAGGATGGCAATAAACAGTCTTAATGGTTTCTAGCAGGTCCTCTTATTCTGCAAGGGGCTTTTGAGATGGATTGAACAAACTGGCCACGTGGAATGGGGTTCGCACTTCATGCATCACAAAATCGTGTTTCTCAACAGGAAAAAAGAAAACAATACAAAAAGGCAGCTGTCAGTGTCTTTCTCAAGAGGAGGTCAAATACAGATATGACATATATCAACTAATTAAAGCAACACTATGAAAGAATGTGGTTGAAACAGCTGAGTAATTTAAGCAGGGAATAAATAGAATAATATAACACATTTAACATAATTGCATAATAGCCTGCCCACAGGTAACACAAGGTAGAAAAGCATGGTCAAGTCTTTATTTAGCTGTGACTATGCTTCTAAACAGTAACTTGTTAAATAAAATAGTAATAAAATGTCAATTCTTTCTTATAGTTTTATATTTCAAAAATATTTCAGTCCTACTTGTCTCAGACACCCGTCTCATCCTAGTCCTCCCTTGCATGGAGGTTCCCGAAGATTCCCTTTTTGTTAATGTTTTCTGCTGCAACAGAATGACTCAGAATGAGTTTTAATTATTGCTGTAGCCTGAATGATTCTGCAGAGTTCATCATTAGGTTCTCGGAGAAGCTAATGGCTTATCTGCTCTGTATAATTGTTCAAATCTTCTTTTCCATCAGTGATATCTCATTTGTTTGAGTTGTATGCTAGTGAGTCAACTACTAAGCCCAGGACTTCACGAATTAAAAAATATACCCTGGCAACTAAATAAAAAAAAATATTTTGAAGTTATTTTCTTAGAGCATGAAATTGGTGTGAGTTTTGAAATACTGTATCCTCATGGAGCTGCACTGATTAGCAGTATCCGATATGCTTTTATAACTAATGTTAGTCTCACTCAATAGCACAAGTGATTAAGCAATTTGTGCCTCCTGACATAGTAACAGAAAACTTATTTCTCAACAGCTTTGTCACTGATAGTAAATAATAATTTTAATATCTTTGTTCAACAGCCCGCAGCATGGTTAATATCTAGTTTGTTAAAATCACAAATCCCCTTTAAGGATGCACAAATAGAAGTCCTTCTACTAAAAGCAAAATTTTCTTTCACAGCTCCTTGAAGCATGAGGTGGTGGTTTTGTCAGCAGCACAGGTTTGTCAGCAGCAGAGGCAACACCTGGCCATTTTGAGACATGCCATTGCAACTCCCTGAACTGTGTGGCAGTTTGGTTCCTGGGGGAAAGGGAGGGTCTGGGTGCTCATGGAAAAGAGAACTGAATGGCTTTCATGAAGAAAACCTGTTTGAGGACAATTCATAACCTCAATGAGCAAATAAGTGATGTGTAAAAGCAGCTTTGATGCACCGTTGGACAACCCCCTGGAGCCCTGCTGCCATTTGTAGGTAGATGGAGACTGTGATTGCTGTGGCAGAAGAAATAATTATTATGGAGGAAAATAAATTGCATTGCTAGTGCACCTGTCCCCTGTAAGAAAAACCCAATACATCTCTAAAGGTACTTGTCTCAGCTTCTACCTCTGAGCAGAAAAATCTGGGAGACGTGACTCCGCCCTGGACAGCAGGATACTCCCAGCTGAAATCTGAGTTATCCTCTGCCTGAAACTGCCATGCCAAAAAAGCCTCTTCAGAAAACACATCCCTTGTGGCTAATTTATCCCAGGGGGGAAAAGGAGATCACAGAACCTAAACCAATCTTGGAAATGTAAGAGACCCATAGAGGAGTTTCTGAGCCTGCACTTGCAGGCTATGGAGAGATTTTGGCACAGCTGATTTTCAATGGGATCACAGCCCTCCAGACACACATAGCAGCACATCTCCCTGTTACCTTCTCCTCTGTCTGAGGACTCAGAAAGGAGAGTTTTTAAAGGTCTCTCACCTGTTCTGACCACAGCAGGTATAATTTTGCTGGGGACCTTTTGGAAATTAATCTATTGTCTTTTGCCTGTTACCCCAATTAAATGCCTATAAGAGAGCTTTTCTTCTACTTCCTTTCAGCTTCAAGATAAAACTAAGTGATTCCCAATATGTGGTTTTATTCTTAAAAGTTATGCTCTGTAGATCCCATTGAAATCAGTATTGGCTGAAACAGCTGTAGGTGCAGAAGAACCTCATGCATTCAGGTATGTTACAAGGCTCTTCATGCTGTGCTAGGACTACCTTCATTCAGAGCACTATTGTGGCTTCGGTTCCGTTGACCATGAATCCTCCTATGCTGACAGTACTGATGTGTATTGACATTTTGGGGTATTTTCCCCCCAGATCTTAACAGATTTTTCTTCTTTAAAACTATTGATTAAGATGATTTACCCACTACAGTTATTTTTATTTCTTTGTGGGAGTGCTAACATCAACACAGAGCTCCTCTTGCCTTTCTGTATGTCTGCCTGCTCAAGAAGATTCTTAAATGTACCAGCAGCTTTCACAGAGACAAGCTTGAGAGTGAAAGAGCAGTGACCTCAGCACTGGCAGGGAATTAAGCCTATAATCTAATGGGGTTTCTTTTTCCATTTCTAAATAATGGGATTCTATTAGACCAAAGTGTAGTCGCGCCATAATGATAATTTATTGTATAGCATATCTAAATTTTGCTTTTTATAAATCATAGAGAATTATAATACAGAGTTATATAATTGAATCTTCTCTTACACCACTAATATTATTCATTGGTTAGTTAGAGAAACTACTTCTTGTTCAGAATTCACATATGACTGGGTTTAGAATTGACAGGGGTTTAATACGCCTATTTTTATGCATTTAAATATTTTCATTTTATTCCTTTTAAATATTTTGTAATAATTCTTTAAATACATTTTATACTTATGAGGTTTTGTACATATCATTTTGGACAATTTTAAAAACAAATGAAGCCATAAGTTTGTGTGTATATATCTTAAAATCTCAACAACAACAAAAATGTCATGATCTTTGAAAGGAAATAATTGAGGTTAATTGATTCCCACATTGACATTTAAATGTATTGGTGGTATACACCAGTGAAAGTATTGATCAGTGAAAGTAATCAGCAATAATAGGAAAAATTAATCACTTTTGAAGATTTATTTGACTTCAGCTGTGGAATGTACTGTGGCCAGGACTGAAGCTGACCCTGCGGATATAACAGGAACTATTACCAAACAAAAAGACCAAGACGTGTAAATGAGGGAAAGCTGGGAGGGCATGTTTTAACTTGCTATTAGAATACTGAAATAAGGAGTGGCCTACAGCCTAAGACTTGTGATCTACTGTTTGTAAATCCATTTCTAGATTTGAACAGCAACAGCTGATTTAGAAGAACACACAAGAAATCTGTTGGCAAAACATTTTTGTTAAAGATCTCACCTTCAACAAGTGGAGATGGGTTTCTACTCTGAAATGGGAGGGTTTCTGTCAGAAATCTTTCAGAATACTTTATTAACTGAAGCTGTACCACTCAGATATTCTTACTTAAGAGCTCAAGTTTTTTCACAATTCAGTTAAAATCTTCACCTCAACCCAATCTTGTGGCAATGAATCTCAGTTTGACTACCTAGTAATTGGGAGTATCCCCTTTTTCTGGTTCTAAGCTAAGCTAAATCAGGAATCAAGCAATCACACTTATGTGTTATCCTCCTTTTTTTCCACCTAAGCAGCTTAGGAAGGAAGTTAAGTGATGTAGTCACTGAAAGGTGAGATTAAATCAGTAAAAACCTGAAGGGCCTGGTCTAATTTCTCCAGACTTTACAGTCTTTTAGTATTCATACTTAGTATTGAACAGTACAGCACTGAGTAATACAAATTATTAAAACAAATAACTTTTCACTTTTCTTGACTGATATGTGCCCTTGAGCCTTCTTACCACTTTTCTGTCAATTGCACCAGGTTTGAAATACTTTAGGAGTGCTACATTCCCAGTGGGAATTGATTATGATGGGAGTGAAGGGCTTAGACGTCCATCTAGAGCACCCTCTTTTCCTGCAGCAGGACAAAACCACCCACGCCATGTTTATCTAAGTTTTTGTCTCCTTAGAGATAGCCCTAGTGATAATTAGATTTGGATGTTTAAAGCATCACTGTTCTAAGATAGGCTGCCACATAATGCATTACAAGTGCAGCAGAGAGAGTTTTAACTATCTCTTCTTCCAGATGTAAGGAGATTTTGTTATTAAAAATTAAGACATACAGAGTATTTAAATAAAATGTATAACTTTGTCATTAAAGTGAGTTCCTCAGATATTTCCATGCTAGTTTTGGCAGCATTTTGTTTGCAATATTACCTATGGAGATTCCTGAACTACTTCTTTTCAGAGTTCACCCCTTTTGGTAACCTTTTTAAAGATAATACAGCATAAATATTTTGGTAGCTCTTTCTAGAAACTGTTTGATATTTTGAAATAAATACGGGGCCAAGAGCTTCCAAATTCTCCTGACAACACTCTTTTGATATTATTTCAAGCTGCAATATCAGACTCTTTAAGTTGAAAAGAAAAGTAGGAATAACCTGCAGCTTGTGACAGCCTGTGGAATGTTGTCTGTGTAACTGTACGTTGAGTTGAAGTCCACTAACAGCTACGATAAACCTCAATGAAAATTAAAATCTCTACTTTGTAGCAACTCAGCTCTCGCTCCCCATCTGCAAAGCTGAGGCAAACACACAAAACTCACTGAAGCTGAATTCTGTTCTTGGTTCTCTGGAAGAGAGTCCTGCAAGCCCCAGGAAAGCTGCACAGAGCAGCAGAGAAGGAAAGCAGGACAACGCTGAGCCCAATCCAGCCCGTTCATGGTTACTCACCAAGAAGCATGTGGAGGGAAGAGATTATTCCTGGCTCTTCTTGGAAATTAGCCCCAGAATGTAAGCAACTGCTGGGTGCCACAGCTGGCAGCAGGTAGCTCAGGCCCCTTGTCATCAGGAAAAAAGGCAGTGAGCTGGGGAAGTGCTGGGAGCCGTGGCTGCAGCCGCATGAACCTCCTGCCCACAGCAGGGCTCGAGTGAACAAACCCCCACCCTTCGCCCTCCAAGCCATAGGTGGGTTTTTAACAGCCCTGAAAGCACAGGTGTCTTTGGCTATGTCCTTAGGCAGGGACTGCTGCAGGCACTCTCTCAGGAGGTTTTGAGAAGTGGATTAACTTTCAAAGGCATTGAGGAGCCGGGCTTTGTCTGGGCACTCTGGGTGATGCATGCCTCTGAAAGGAGCTTTCCCAAGTACCATGTCCATCCCAGATGACCAGTTCTCTTAGCCACAGGTTTCACAATCTGTCCTTCTTTCTTGTAATGAAAAACCACAGAAATTTATAAAATGTGTGCTCTGTTCCCTGGATAGGCTTTCCTCTTAGGAGAAATTAATATGTTGGTTCTATTTCCATAAATGTCTTTCTGAGAAACAATGCTGAAGTGAAGGCTTCTGAAATCCATGTGTTAAGCCTGATGGTAGAGGCCTCAGTGCAGACACTGGATTTCAGACTGCTGGAAAGGCAGAGTTTTGCTCACTTGTACTTACCAAGACAACTTGAACTTTTATCTAGTACTGATGATAGACTTCAAATGTAATTTAAACACTCTTTGAAGCAGCAGGAGATGTCACTGGCATTCCCTTATTACCTCTTTCAGAAAGAAATGGGAATAAGTCGGCCTTAGCCTGTCATACTAGTATGAAATAATACTTCTTTTTAAGTGCAAATATTTTTATTTCCTGTTGATATGATAGTCATGACAAGGATCAGCCCAAAAGAGCATTTCCTCTCTCCAAAGGAAATTTTCATCCTAAAATATGAGAGCATGATCTTTATTTTCACAGCTAAAATTTCTTGAGCTGTTTCTGGTTGAAACACAAACCAAGAAAACGGTTTTCCTCTCAAGTCATTCCTTGGCCTATGTGATGAGCTCTTGTGTGAAGAACAAAGGACAAAAGTGTTTTTCTAAGATGGAACCAGATTTTAGTAGCACACAGGATTAAATCACCAGTTTATTTCATAGCAGTTTTGTGGTGATAGCTTGTAAAAGAACAAATTAAATTTGTAACAGAAATAGAAATCTTCATTTCCCACTGATATACAGCCTTCACAGTGCTGATCTGCTTTACTGATGATGAGGGTAATCTATACATTAATGTTCTTTGACTCTTAATGGTTCATGCTAAATGTACATTGAGAGTAACTGACAGGTACTCATTTCATAGGTGTCTAGGAATTAACAGTGAGTTTTGTGTCGCATTCCCCCTCTGTACAGTGGGGATGCTTTCCATGTGAAGAAACCCCAGATTTGGACTTCAGAAAGAGCCCTTGTTTCAGACCACAGCAGCGAGCTGACAGCCCTGACTGGAGTCAGGCTCATTCAGGGGATTCCTGCCAGGTACACTTCAACAGTGTCAAAAGAAGGTAGGAGGAAAACAATATCTAAAAATATATTCTGGTGGACTACAGGCACTTTTCGTGACATCTCCTTTTCCCATTGGTTGGTAATAGTTTGATAATTCTATTAAATAAGTGCAAATTTATAAAGATTAAAAAAAATAGACACAGTTTCTTACCATTGAAAGGGATTGTTTTTACTAATTGTAGTTTTCCTGTATGCTGGCCTTGTACTCCTTAGTAGCAAAATGAATGTTTGCATTGTCATCATCCATCAAAGAGATTCATACTGAAATCAAGAATTAATTTTTCTGTTCAAATATTGGAGAGAAGGAAGTGAGAGTGTGTGCAAGAGCCAAATTCAACATTAGACCTGAAATCTAACTCTTGATATTTAGAAGAGCAAACAATGAACACTTAAATTGTGCCAAACACACAATGTGAATTTACCTGCGAACTCTTCCAAATGCTGTATGTTCATATTGAATTTGAGTCAGATTGTATAATGAATTATCCTTTATTTGAACAATGTGAGGGAGTAAACCCAAGAAAAATAAAACTTCCTACATTCATTTCTTCATTGGAGCACCTTTTCACTTCTTAGATCCTTTTGTCCAGACTTGTGAGTCCCAGAGCAACTCTTAGTGCTAAGGATCATCTTCCCTGTTCAGCTCTCAGTGGTACCACTGGAAAGCAGCCTTTTAGCATCCTCTTCCTGCCTGAGTTCCTTCTGGGTACCCCATGGCCTTCCTCTAGCAGCAGTCCTTGGGTTATTTATTTAACTGATAGTCCTTTTCCAACTGCTGCCTTTTCAGACAGGCAGGAAAAGTAAACTTTGTGTATTTTCAAACCATCCCTTTCTACCTGACTGAGCAATCATGAAGGTTGACGAATTAACCATTCCGACTGGTCTGCCTCAGGCCCACAGGTCCTTACAAATGAGGAGTGACGTATGCCTCAGGCCTTCCATGGCTCCCCTTGCTGTGGGGGTGACCAGAATATGGACAGCAGTGGCTGGGGAAAGGATTTATGGGCCAGTGACAGAACAAAAGTCTCCAAAAAGGACTAATGATAAGTTTAAACATGTAAGTGGAAAACTGGAAATACAGAGGTGATCTTAGCTCTGTATGAACCCCTACTGAGAGAGGCACTGCACTATTTGGTACTATCCTAGTATCCCTTCTGCAAGGCATCTTCAGGAACAGGAGAGAGTGGTTCCACACCTGGAAAATTTATAGACGCTTGACCTTAGGGATTGTGGGAGACATAAAGAACACAGACTATTTAATTTACCAGAAAGAAGATAGACCATAATGCAAACCAGTTTACAGTATGAGAAAAGAGAGGTCTAGCAGATAGACAGCCAGATCCACTGTAGGAAGCTGAAGCCTTTTTATTAGAAATAAAGCCCAAGTTTTATCAGACAAAATAGTGAACTTGGCCAAAAAATAGTAGTGTGTTGTCGTCCCTTGATGTTTTCCAATCACAGCTGCATGCCATAAAATCTAACCTTATCATCTTCACACAGCAAGGCCTAACCAGGCGAGATATCTTTAAACCACCCTTGGCTGGTTGGTTGTTTTACTGGCAATAGAGGTCCCACCTTCTCCAAAAGCTCAGCCATGATTCAGCCATGGTACAGCAGATTGAGCGCTACAGGTTCTCCAGCAGGAAAACCTTTACATGTGGATCACTATTAGCAGAACTGCTCTGCAGCCCACAGCTGGGTTATCCCTAGAGGCAGTCCATTAGTCCCTTTACCTTTAACAAAGATATTCTTAGATTGTGGAATCACTTTTGGAAGAAAAAGTAAAATGGTAAAATCTGCCCGTATTAAAACAAAATACGTATTAAAAAAATACATTCAAGTTGTTTTCCTCCAGAAAATACACTGCATAATTTATTGTATCATTTTAAACCTGATGATTCAGGCCCTTAATTAGTGAAACAGCACTTGCTCCATTTGCCACATTTTTAATTGTGCTCTCCCCAGCCCCCCAGCCGTGCAGATGTTGCACGCTGCGGATGACAAGGCCCTTGCAAAGTTTGCTTCTCTGCCAAACCGACAGACTGACTTTTTTTTTTTTTTTTTTCCCCACGGGCTGTGCCGGAGTCAGACAGAGTTCATTGCCCCGACGTCCTTGCAGCGAACCCGAGAGTGCCTGGCTGCAGGAGCTGCCCTGGTAGGGGGCACCGGGATGAGCGGCGACCCCGGCTCCTTTCGGGGAGGGAACCTCTCTTTGTCCGAGGACTTTCGACGGAAAGCCCGCTCGATTTGGCGACGCCGGCTGTCTTCAGCTACCCCGTGCCCCGCGGGGACCCGGCACATGGGCAGGGCCGGCCGGGGTGCGGGGCAGCGGCCGGGGCGAGGAGCGCAGCCGGGCCGTGCCGGGCCGTGCGGGCGCTGCCCCGTCCCGCTGCCTGCCGCTGCCGGGCGCTGAACGCAGCCCGGTCCCGGAGCGTGAGGCCGCCGGGTGCTCCCGGGCCCGCAGGGAGCCGAGCCCGCGGCCGCGCCGTCCCCGCGCTCTGCCGCAGGTGTCGGCAGAGGGATTCAGCAGAAGTGCTGGTGGAAAGGCTGGAAAAGGCTCTCCGCCGGCCGGCGAGATGCCGCGCCCGCTGGCAAACGGGGCCTATGGGGTTTGCCCTTTTTGCTTTCCTTTTAACGGATATCGCTTAATGCTATCCGTCGCCAGTTTCCGAGGCAATGACGAAAGGTCAAATCTGACTCATCTTCCTCCCCCCAATCAGCCTGTTTGCAAATAATTAATAAGGCCACGATTAGGCAGTAATGATGGGACGGGCAGTTATGGCCTTCCTGATGGTAACGGAGATTGATGCTACTGAGCAAATCTTTTGATGACACTGTTCAGGTTCTGCGACACGCGCCTTGGATCTCTATCAGAAATAACCCCGAGACCTCTCCCCAAATAAAGCCCTAACAAGAAGTCAGAAGAGCACCGTAACTATGTTTGCTTTTGGCTTTTATTATCAACAATCAATTAATGGTACACTCTTGGAAAACTATATGCACATGTAGAAATATTTCCCCTTTTAAATATAAGCATTCATTTTAACCACATATAAATAAATCTGGAAACCCTGAACATAATTTATGACCATTATGCTCACAAACATATTTCAACAGGTAGGGAAAAGAAAAAAAAAAAATGAGACGACATGCAACCGATAATAAAAATATATATAATTGCCTTGACCTTGTTCTCTCTAAACGCAAAGGGGAACTGAACCCGTGAGAACCTTATTTCTCCATAAAGACACGCCATAGAGACTACGAGAAGGGAAAACATTATTTATACGGTCAACTAGACAAGTCTGTACTGATATTAACACTATACAGTTGAGTCACAGAACACAGTTGTAGAAAGACACGGAAAAAGAGAAAGCATACCTGGCGACATTCAACTAAGAGCTATAGTTTGTGCCTTTTAAAATGAAATTAGAAAACCCTAACGGAGATGCCTAAAAACTGCGTAGACCGGGTAATAATAATAATAATAATAATTAATAATAATAATTAATAATAATAAATACCGGCCGCCCGCCATGAGGAACGCGGGCCCTGCAAGGGCCGGATCCGCGGTACGGGAAGCGGCGGCGGCCGCCGGCTCAGAGCGGAAGCCGACGGGGCGCCGGCGGCGGCGGCAACGGAGAGACCCAAGACCCAACGGAGGGACGGTGACACCGGACGGCGGAGGAAGGACCACTCCCGGGCGCGGGGCCGGGGTCGGCGGGAGGGGGGCGGGCGAGGAGGGGAGATGGGGAAGAGGACGCTTCGTCCCTCCTGCTGACCGCGAAAAGGAACTTTAAAAACCCCGCGGGCGAGAAGGGAGCCCCCCCCGCGGCCGGGCCGCCCGCGGGCGCAGTCCCCGCTGCCCGCCGCTCCCCCGCGCCCGCGCCGCGCTCCCCGCCCGGCCGCCCCTGCCCCGCCCCGGCGGAGGCGCTGCGGGGCCGGCCCCGCCGCCGGGCCGGGAGCGAGGGAGCCGGGCGCGGCCCCCCGTGGGGGCGCGGGGTCCCTGCCCCGCGGAGCCCGGCGCAGCCCGGGCCCCCGGTCATCGCTATGGGCGGGCGGCGGATACTAATGAGCGGGAGGGGCCGCCGCCGCCGCCGCCGCCGCTCAGAACATGCCGCTCTTGACGAGGCTGCCTTTGGTGCCCCCGGGCCGCTGCAGCGAGGAGAGGACGCTGGCGAAAGGGCCGCCTAACGAGTCGGGGATTGAGGTGATGGGCCCGGGCCCCGGCGCCCAGCCCTGCCCCGGCCCCGCCGCCGCCAGCCCGCCGGGCCCCGCCGCTCCCTTGCCCGGCTCGCCCCCCGGGCCGCCGGGCCCTGCCGCTCCCTGCCCGGCGGGGGGGCTGGGTCCCCCGCCGCCGCCTCCGCCGCAGCTGGGAGCGGGGTTGGGGTTGGGGCCGGGGCCGCCGGTGCTGTCGGGGTCCGTGCTCTTGGCCTCCTTGCTCTCGTCGTCGCGGGAGGCGTCGGACTTCTTGCCGGCCGCCCCGTTCTTGGCGGCCGCCGCCGCCGCCGCCGCCGCCCGCTCCTGCTTGCGGAATTTGGCGCGGCGGTTCTGGAACCAGACCTGGGAGGGGGAGCAAGGGGTGGGCAGCACGACGGCATCCCCTCCGCCGCCTCCCGCCGAGCGACCCCCGCCCCGGCCCCCGCCGCCGTCCCGGGGCCGGCGCCTTCCGCAGCGGCGCTACCCGTGGCGAGGTCCCTCCGCAGCCGCCACCCCCTGCTCGTCACCCGCATCCCGCACATACCTGCACTCTCGCCTCGGTGAGGTCTATCTTGAGTGCCAGCTCCTCCCGGGTGTATATATCAGGATAATGAGTCTCTGCAAACACCCTCTCCAGTTCCTTGAGCTGGGCGCTGGTGAACGTAGTTCTGATCCGCCTCTGTTTTCTCTTCTCGTTTAAACCCCCGTGGT